>NC_141693.1:81861851-83262684 GCF_964263255.1 Lissotriton vulgaris
AAAATTATCGCCGCTATGCTGCCGTTTTCGGCCAAAAAGCAGCGATAATTTTATCGCTATATCAGCAAGGTCACGCTACCGCGTGAATCCTTGCCTTAGCACCCTTTCCCGTAACTCCCATCTTTGCATCTCTAATGAGATGCAAAGTGGGTGTTCCAGCTCAAAATAACTGGAGAAATGTCGCTAACCGACATTTCTCAAATTATCAATGGGTACGCTAACAAGCAGTGCGATAAGAAAAGTAGTGCTAACCTTGGTTATCGCTACTTTCCTTACGCCTGCTTTTAGTTTGACTTAGCCATGATATCCAATGGAAGGTGGATATCATGGCTGAGTCTGCCCTGCTCTATCAGCAAGCTATCGCCAAACGTTGTGCGATTATCGCTGTATTTCCAGCGATAATCGCACAATTGCCAGCTTGCGCCTGTAATTTTATCGCTTTTGAGATAAGCGTTGCTAATAGCATGCTTACTCAGCGATAAAATTCGGCGATAGCTGGCGATAATTATCCTAGCGCTAAGTGCGCTTAGCGATAATTATCGCCGGTTGTTGCTGATATGCACCTAATGCCTTCTAACAGTGCCACTCATGTCTCCACAGCTCCTCTCTCATATTCAAATCTTTAGTTTTATAGCGCTACTCATGCCAACCTTAGGGTGACAGAGTACTTTACATCACACACACCTTATCGAGAGTCAATGAATCTTATATGTGTAAATCAGTGTACAGGACATGTTACAAAAACAAATGAGGATTACCGTTCTGTGATGTGCATGTACGGGTTCTCTGCAGCAGGCATATTAACCCTCTATGCTACTTTATGAAGAATCAAAACTGCCATAAAACTTCGATCTCTCTCCAGAAGAAACATTAATTGCATGCAATTTATTGACATTTTTATTGTTTGCTGAAAACTGCTGGACACAAAGAAACAACAGGTGCTTCAAGCCAATGGTTATTTCTGAACACAGCCCCTCTCCCAGGTCAGTGCAGGTGTGGCTGCACCGGTCGCACTGTCCTAAAGCCGGCCCTGAATCTGACCCAGCACACAGTAAACAGACCCCATTGCCAAACAATGCATACATTGCATGAATCATAAGAGACTGCGGCAGAGTGCAGGGGCTTGGAAATGTGGGATATAAGTCAGTAAGGTATACAAGGAAAGTGATTTATCAATAAGGGCAATTCACAGGGCTGCCTGTTTACTGGGAGACACCATCTCTGTTACCATGAGAACAATCCTGGAGGGGGTGTGAGGGAAGGATGAGGGGCTGAAGCTCCCTGCAGCTCTCACACCAGCCTCAGGTCCACTCCTCCCCAGAGATAGAAGAACGGGAAGAGCCTCTCTGTGAAGGAGGCCTGCGGGAAGGTGTAGAGAAGCTCCATGGAGTCAGCATTGTACAGGGACAGCCGCCCCCCCTCGTAGTCCAGATATACACCCAGCTTTAGGAGCGTCTCACGAGGAGGCAGATAGGTCAGAGGGGAGGTGAGAGCCAAGTACTGACCCCCCCCAACTTGCACAGCCCAGAATCCCTCCTCAGGTGACACTGTGACGAGTGTTGTCCTGTTCACAGACTCTTGTGCGACCCCCACAAACCACACTACTCCCTCCTGCAGCGGCTGCACCTCCCAGTAATGTCTGCCGGATGTGAACCCCTCACTCCCCAGCACACAGGGGAAGCGGAAGGTGAATCTCCTGGGTGTGTCCGGCAGGGACTGTGCTGTGTCTGTCTGTCTCACTCGTCTCCCCCCCTCAGACAGGATGAGCTGTGGATGAGCCGTGTCAGGATCCAGAGTCACCATCACTGCAGAGAAGAGTTTCAGAATTAGAGATTTAATGACACAAATAAAGGCTGTAATTACTGCTTCTGTTTTTCATTTGGTTAATATACACCACATCTGGAAGGGGCGCGCTGTGCTAGAGAGCACACAGCAGTAGACTGTGCAGTACACTAGAGCGTGCATTCATCTAGAGCACACACTACACCAAACATCACACTGCACTACATAGACATTCTACTACACACTACACTGCACCACACATCAAACTACACTACTTCAAACTTCCATACATGAAGCATGCTACCCTACACTTGCTACACCACACTACCATACATGACACATACTACACTACCACACATGATTCAAAATATACTACACCATAATCCACATAAGACGCATACTGAACTACACCGCGCTACCACACATGAAGCATACACTACATCACACTACTAGACATGAGAACATAGTGCCCTACAACACACTACCACACATGACACATACCACACTACACCACACATGACCCAAATGACACTACACCTACCTGCCACACATAACGCATCTACATTACACCGCATTACCACACATGGAGCATGCTGCACTACAACCGTAACATGTACACAAAAAGAAGCTACCCTGAAAATAAGCGACCGGGAAATTGCAATGTACTAAATGGAGTACCAGGCATCTAAAAAAAGTGAAGGACTGTCCTCACACACCACCAGGTGTCATGCTTCATCCACGGCAGTCCTCGTTCTCTAGAAACTGTGTTTGGTAGAGAGCAGCCTACACCTGGAGATTGGGAGGCACTTCTAAAATCTAAGTGGGGGCCTGTGCAATAGAATGATTTAAAAGCCAATGTAAAAGCCGATATAACTTTATTCACTGGGCAATCACTTGGTATTAAAAGTAAATTTGGGGAATGGGGGAATTAGTACCTCATCACCACTGTGATTGTAGTCGTCGACATGTTTCTGCCAAAGTGGCCCTCAGGATCCATGACATTCATCAGGACGGAAAAAACTGTGGGCTCCTATCTTACCAAAATTGGTCCAAAATTACCACTGTGTAGGGTGCCCTTTGTCCTTAGTATATATTTTCACCCTGTAGTTACTATGGAGGTAAACAACAAACTCACATTCAATGAGACCACAATAGCAGAAATACTGAAAGCGCTCTCTTTACCAGCTCTTTCTACAAACAAAAAAGACCAAATCTGTATGGCCCTACATGGCGCTTTCATGACTGAATTCCTTCGAAAGAACACATCTCCCAGATAGTCACAAACAAACCAAGGATTTTCTTGAACAACAAGGAGTTCCGAAAGAACTGGTCAATTATTGCAAGGAAATGCATGAAAGACTGGCTGGTATTAATAATCAATACAGCAAGGAAATTGGGCAACTTACTACTCATAGAAATAAAACAGTGAGAGTAAATTAAGGACAACATTGCACATTTCCGTTTTAAAAAAGAAGCTGGAAGAGATTAACAATGATCACTCCCAATACAAAGAGTACTTGACACAATGAAAACTAAACAAACTTAAGAAGGATGTCCAGAAGTTCAGCCATGAGAAAACCTACCCATGCGTTACAGTAGAACATTATGAGAAACCTCAAACACAAACTGCTGGGAGAAGACAACAGAGATTCAGACCGACACCATTGGACTGGACCTTCAGCTCAGGAGATGAAAGGAGCAGTAGCGACAACAGCAGCGACGTGGGGACAAGACGTCCTCAAAAACAATATTACTAGGATCCCCACCAGCAACCGCCTATGCATCCACCAATGCACCAATTTGGCTACTGGCAACAACCCTAATACCCTCAAGGATTTCCATTTGAACACGGTCCTCCTTCTTCTTTATACAGAGGCAGGGGAAGAGGAAACAAAAACACTCAAGACAACAGGCTAGAGTACATTGGGAAGATCAAGCACCGAACATAGTGGTGACGAGGAGCAAAGGGAAAGACCCGGGACCAACCTGATTGTGTTCTTGCTGACAATGGCAGTAACATAGGGAAGGCCACATCAGATGGAGGTTATTTCAGGGTCCTGTGCTTGGCCCATTGCATCAACCTGGTGGTGCAAGAGTTTCTCAAAAAAGAAGACATAGTCAGCAACATACTGACCACCTGCAGAAGAATCTGCACTCATTTCAGCAATTCTTTTAAAGCCCAAAAGCAGTTGCGGATTAATCAGCGTACTAATAGAGCAGAAGTTAAAGCCCTGATACAGGAGGTGCCAACATGTTGGAACTTGAACTATTACATGCTGCAACTTCTGTTTGAGCAGTACAAACAGATCAATTAATATTTCATTCTAAGAGAAGGGGATGCAGTTTGGAAGGCTATGACCATGGATGTGGTCAAATGGGGCCTAGTCAAATGCCTGACACAGATGCTACTCTCTTTTGAGGTTTTTACACAGGAAGTTAGCATGGAAGACAGTACAACGGGCCAAACTATCCCATTGTTCCATCTGCTACAGAACCCGGTAAAGAAGGTGTCTGAAAGGTTCGACCCCGCTAGTGTGAATGAAAAAAACAGAAGCGCATGCCTTGGTTGAGGCTTAATCCGTAGCTTGCCTTGTAATATAAAGTTGCAACATTACATATTTGCATCCAAAGCAGTAGTTCCCAAACTTTTGACTCCTGAGGACCCCCACTTAATCACTCCTGGAAGCCAGGGACCCCCAAGCAATTTGTACAATTTAAATTTCTTTTTAAAAACACCTTTTGAAGCAGGGGCAATTTTCAAGAGGGAGACAGCCTGAATTGGGCCTATTGGCATGGACATGTATGCATACAGCAGTGTATTATTTAGTGGTACAAATCTTCTGCTCTCAGCCATAGCAGCACCTTTACATTCTCATTCCAGAGCCTTGGAGTGGTGACCCTTCCTTACATCAACAGGTTGAATGATTGTGAATTATTGGCATTTTGACCTATTCACAGTTTAAGAAGGTCTAAAATATTATACAATTATGAAGCATTTTATAATAAAGACATGCCCCAAGGAGCAACGAATATTGTGAAAATTCTAACAAGATAGTGCACAATGCGATGAGTCCAGTGTACAGAACAAAATCAAGGTCTATGTTAGGAGTTCATCATGGAAGTGCAAGAGATGACAGGAAGGTATCTGCACAGGAGGCATATTGTTTCAGCGAGATCATGGAACAAGGCTATGCCAATTACCATAAACCCCGGTTAGACATAATCTTTAGTCACAGACAGCAGAACAACATTTTACCACCAATGGGTGAGCAGTGCAGTTAATACCTTGACTGCTAAGGCAATTCCCGCTGGGTGCTGACCTACTATGAATACCATTGTTCATGACGAGCTCAGCTCGTCATAAGCACATGACCAGTGTACTGCATGACGAGCTGAGCTCGTCATGAGCATGGAAGGGGTTAAGGCATATTTCAGAGAGGCCTCGCTTGGCACCTGACATGACTCTCTCCTGTTAGGATGTCCACTGCCCGGTCCATTGCCAACAACAAACTGCAAAGGCTACACAGAATAAGAGCTTGATATGTCTGAATATGAAAGCTTGACAGCACACATAATTCACCCAAGGGCTTGTGGAAAGTGAGCAATCAGACAGCAGCACGAAAATCCTACTGCTGATCCTGGCTCCATTTATTTTTACCTGCCTGCCAAGTAACGGTAACCTATACACATGTGCCTTTCAATGCTTTATTGCTTTTATTGTATTGCCTGCATTTTCATTGTTGTGTCTGTGACTGCTGTTGTTTGTCTTCCCCCCGCTGCCTGTACGTGGTCGGTGCCCTTTTTCTTCCCTCTGTTCCCCTCGCTGTCCTTGTGCTCTCTCTGCACGGTCTTTCCTTCTGTACCCCTCTCTGCCTGGTTTTCCCTTCTGTTCCCCTCGCTGCCCCCGTGCCTCTCTGCCCGTTCTTCCTTCTGTTCTTAGCTGCCCCTATATTTCTGTATTCTGTATTTTGCCTCTGTGCCACTCGTTTTTTGTGCCTGTCTGCCCTCTGTGCCACTCGTTTTTCCCTCTTTTTTGTGGCCCTTTTGCCTTCTGTTCCACTCGTGTTTCCCTCATTTTTGTGCCATTCTGCCCTTTGTTCCACTCGTTTTGTGTGCCTTTCTGCCCTCTGTTCCACTTGTTTTTCCCTCGTTTTTTTGTGCCTTTCTGCCCTCTGTTCCACTCGTTGTTTGTGCCTTTCTGCCCTCTGTTCCACTCGTTTTTCCCTCGTTTTTCTGTGCCTTTCTGCCCTCTGTTCCACTCGTTTTTCCCTCGTTTTTTGTGCCCTTCTGCCCTCTGTTCCACTCGTTTTTTGTGCCTTTCTGCCCTCAGCGCCACTCGTTTTTCCCTCGTTTTTTGTGCCTTTCTGCCCTCTGTTCCACTCGTTTTTCCCTCGTTTTTGTGCCCTTCTGCCCTCTGTTCCAGTCGTTTTTTGTGCCATTCTGCGCCACTCGTATTTTCCTTGTTTATTTGCCCCTTTTGCCTTCTGTTCCACTCGTTTCCCCCACCGCTGTGCCCCCTGCGGCCCCGCCCCCCTGACTGCCCACTGCCCATTCGCTGCCCCCGCCTCCCGATTGTATTGTTGTGGTCTTGCTGCCCCTGCGCCAACATTCACACCTCTAGTGTGCATTTGAGGACATATGGGCGTTTCATTTTTCACTACGACGACCCGTACTCGAGTCCTGCGGACCCCTTGGGAATGTCTCACGGTCCCCTGGGGGTTCGAGGACCACAGTTTGGGAAACGCTGATCCAAAGAGTACATCTGTTGCACACTACTTGATTCATGGTACAACAAATAATCTGACCACTTTCATTCCTTTTCTGAAGGCAATGTTTCAAAATACAAGAGAGGAATTGTTGAGCAAGCTGTAGACCTAGAAGAAGAACGGCTGGAACTTTGAGTCCCACCCCTCAGTTCTGGGGTGCCACCTTCAACTTCCAGATAGGGCAGTCTTATCTCACAGCAGCCAACAACATCATCAACAACAGCTACAGTAGGACTGGGCACAACCTCTACATTGTATTGGTTTCAATCGGCAGGGCTTAAGTCAAGTGCAGAGGCGATGGCAAAAGAGGTTAAGCAAGTGGCAATACCAATGACCATCCACAACATGTTCCAGGAATATCTGGATGACTCAAAAGAGGTCAATGTGGACCAAAAGCCATTGATGTAGTGGAATGTGAAGATGGCCAATGGCCAGAGTTCAACTGGCTGGCAATAAAGTCCTGTGGCCAGTGTTTCATCTTAGTGTCTGTTCAGTGCAGCTAGGGCGGTTATTACAGTGAGAAGGACCAGTCTCTTGTCACAAAACATGGAAAGTCTGACTATGATTAAAATGAACCAACATTTCAAACCACTATATTACGAGAAAAGCAACAAAAAAAACAATATTATATTTAATTACAGAAATTGATTTAGGCCAAACAGTATACTTTATTAAATGTATCCCAAAAATATATATATATTATCACAAAGCAGATCCAATCATATTCTTTTACATGGGGTAATCAATACCTGCTCTATACAATTAGATAAATATTTCATTGCGCAAACACATTACAAAATAATGTATGTTCCATGTCCACCAGATAACAGAATGAGACACCACCGTAGGCATCCGAATATCACATACATCAACATTTAAAACCATGTGGTATATACAAATAAAAAGGCTACAAAAATAATAACATCATGATACATCATTACGGATCGAATTGCAACATATACAGCCAATGAATAAAATGGCCAACAAGAGTATATATACATGATGACGATGACTTTTCAACGCATTTTTCACGAGCTAACCCCCCCTTCTTCAGTAAAAAGCCACCACATGTGCAATGAAAACCTGCAATGTATATGATGTTCTTAATGGCCATTTAAATAAATATATATTTATAATTGAAATGCATCTCAAAAAGAAAAGCCTTGTCAGGTGCGCTCAAAAAAGAAGAAAAGAAAAATGAAGAAAATCTAAAAAGAAGACACAGAAAGAATCAAGAAGCCCAATGTTGTGAAAATGATGTATACGTACGTTTACATGCATGTGATAGTAACATGCTATAAAGTTTCTTAGTACTGCGCCTGTGCCATTAGCTGATCATCATGCATGACCAAACATAATGACCAATGTTATGAACAGTGGGACCCAGTAATGAACAAATGGGAGTACGGTCAAAATACTTACCCTTAAATATGTAGTCAGTTATTGACTGAAAATACATTTTGTAATGGTCTGATTTTGCTGTCCAGAGACACTAGTGAATAGAAACCCAAAATTATGAGGATAAATAGGTATATTACTTAACATAAGGTGATGCCGAATCAACTAACTAGTTAGTTAAGTTTACATATCATGTAGAGTAAGTTGGGGGGGTAATTTGTGCTCACTAATAAGACTGAAAATTCGAGGGCCCAAGACCGTCTTAAGTATGACCGCCTGCTTCCAATCTAGGCTGTAAAGAGATGAAGCCAAGGTCGCCCAGCTGCTAAGGTGAGAATATATTCAGTGGGTCAACTGAGTATATAAAGAATTTTTGAGAAAATAGGGATCAAAAGTTACTCCTGTTGCATGCTGCATAAGCTGAGCTTAATAGTGAATACTGTTCTCTTTGAATCAGCAGCATAAATAAACTGGAACGGTATAGAAACCTATGCAAGTGGATGACGATTATTAGTGTAATATATCTATAGGCAGAACATATCTAGAAGGTAAGATAGTACCTTTAATTTCCTATCGAAAGTGTCTATTAATGAGAGAAATATAGGCAGATGTGTGTAAATATCAACACAGTAAAAATACTTAATTACCTTGCCACTTAACAGTTCGGTTATCAGAAAAGCTGTCCGCCGATGCAGAGGCACCATGGGATAAGAAGGGCCTGTGTGCCGAAGATGTTTAGGCATGGCATGCAAGCCACGGATATCGTCTAAGGCCAATTATGGGCTAGATGTAGGTAATTGTGATTTACTGATTTGATACCGAATTTTACTGATTCGGTATTTTCGAATCGGTAAATGCTATGTGGGTAAAACTTCGGTAAAAAATACCGAATCATTAAGATTCGGTATTTGCCATTCATTCCTATGGGCCTGGAGGCCCATAGGAACGGATGTCAATTACCGAATCAGTAATTACTGATTCGGTAAAATAGGGAAAGAGTCAAGGGTGGCAGGGTGCCACTTTGACACCCTGTTGCACCCCTGAATAGTGCTTATGTGCACATGTGGCACACATACATGCCCTAAGGCGATTGACTAGGGGAGAACCAATCAGTTTCTCAGTTGGTCGTAGGCAGTGGAGGGGTTTTCACAATGCCTACTTAAGAAGCAGTATGGCGGGTGTGTGCGGTGGGCGCGTGAAGCAGGCGCGCAGGCCAATGGAAAGCCTGTCTGCACCTATCCGGACGGGTCCAAGGGCCAGTTACTATGCCCCGGTAATCACTCACTCCAGGAATTAATTGCTGGTCTACATTCATGGGAGGCATGCTATCTCCCCCTGAATCACAAAGGTAGTAAAGTCAATAAGGATCCTAGTATCCCCACAACATGGGGCCCAGGAGGCAAGGTGGCATTTTAACCCTCAACAAATATTGTCAGCACCAAACACTACCCCTAGAATCTCTCAGCCTAACCATACTGACCTCCGGGTAGTGTATTTGAACATACGCTCTCTAATGAAGCACCAGGATGAAGTCTTCTATCTCCTGGAGTCCGAATCCCCGGACATCTTGTTATAAACAGAGACCTGGCTCACGAAGGTGTCCTCTCCAGACATACTTGCGGCTCACCCCCAACAACTATTATATCCTGCAAATCAATAGGAACATGGGGAAAAAGGAAGGAGGGGTGGCGGCTATCATCAAGAAAGAGAACAGTCTTGTGAAAAGTGACCCCTTTAGAGCTCCTCTCGGTGGAGAATCTTGTTATCCACTGGAAGTCTTCATCCCTGTTTTTTTACTTGTGTGCTGTCATATCAAACCCCCATATACATGCCAGACTGCCCTCAGGCCCTGACCGAATCTTTAAACATCTCTTTGTTGATCATGCTAATGTTCTTATGGTTCGAGTTTTTAACTATTGGGGAAATGAGGCAGAAGGGGGACAGCAAGCCAAGGACTTGACAGCTGTCCTGACTGACTTAAATCTGGAACACTAAGGGGCAGATTTACCAGCCCCTTGCGCCACTTTTGCGTCACTTTCAACATGGGAAAAGTGACACAAAAGTGGCGCAAGGGGCTTGTAAATCTGTCCCTTATTGAATTGTCCAACTCACATCAAAGGGCACACCTTGGACCAGATATGGACCACAAAATTCCCTGTGCAGAATTTGAGTATAGCTCCATGTGGATGGCCCGTTCATCACGTGATGGCCTTTGTAGTGTCTCTGCCTTAAATGGAATCTCCCCTGTTGGCCCCACTCTCTGTTCTAGGAATTGGGTTCGGGCTAAACTCACAGCCTTCTGTGAGGACTTGAGAAACCCTCCTCCCGTTTCGAAGATATAGATGCCTATGCGCAGGACATTATGAGCTGGCTGACAGTGGCCAGTAATGATCATGCACTCCCCCATAGAACTAGAGCTCCCAGGCGCCATGAGGCCAATAAATGGTTCTCCGACAACCTGAAAATTTCCAAACTGAACCTCAGGCAAGCAGAAAATAAAATGGTGGTCGAGATACGGGCCAGACTTGAAAAAAGAGTACACTCAACAACTTAAAAATTACAAAAATCTTTTGCGGCAAACTAAAGTAAGCTTTTTCATAGGCAGAATCATGAAAGCCTCTAATAAATCTAAAGAGATTTTC
This sequence comes from Lissotriton vulgaris, assembly GCF_964263255.1. NCBI lineage: Eukaryota > Metazoa > Chordata > Amphibia > Caudata > Salamandridae > Lissotriton > Lissotriton vulgaris. Next base: position 81,872,440 of record NC_141693.1, read on the forward strand.
AAGATTGTCTCTGATCTTTCTAACCCAGACCGAGTTACTCTGCCGATTTTACCCACTCAAGATTTGTGCGATTCTCTGAATGCCTTTTTTGTAAATAAGATTAAGATCATTATGAACAGTATTCCTCCCTGTCCACCACTTAATAATCTATCCGCGGATGTGGTGAATAATCAAATGCTTACCTGCTTCCCCAACTTAATGCAAGAAGACCTAACACTCTTTTTGACAAAGTTAAAGTCTGGTTCACCAACTGACATCTGCCCCGAAGGTCTTGAAAGCAGTATGTATTTGTTTGTCTGAACGTATACTATAAGTTCTTAGTCAAACTGTCAATTTAGGGGTGGTCCCTAGGTCCTTTAAAAAAGCAAATATTGATCCAATTATAAAGAAAGTTGGTGCTGATCCTACGGATATGAAAAATTTCCGGCCTATCTCTCTTTTATCCTATTTTGCTAAATTACTCAAGTACCACATAGCCCGTCATCTATGTCTATTCATTGAAGAGTCAGGATTATCCCATACACATAAGGTCGAAACGCGTCGGCAGGAAACAGATAGAGGTTTGGAGGAAACCAAGAAAAAGAAACACTGACCCCGTCAGGGCAGTTGAGTGGAAAACGTTCACGTTCCTTTGCAAGAGACTGTAAAACGAAACCTCCGACCCTATATAGGACCACACAAAATTAGGACACGTTAAGGACTTAGGCAGCTTTGGTCCCAGGAAACATCATTGAAAACTATAGGACTCTTGAAATGTATCCCTATATGGGTAAAAAGAGTGGGATCTACTTGTAAATATCCCTTTGTAAAGATACTTTTTGGTTTAATCACTTGCGGTGTATGTGCAATTGTAATAATGATGTATTTTTTGTATACATAAGTGTATTGTGATATAACTGTTTTCATGTATTGAAAAGAAAAAAAAGAAACAAAAAGCCTTCAGATGCATGAAACGTCAAACAAAAAAAAAAGGCTTGAAGTAAAAATAAAAAAGAAATGGTTGCCCAAAGTCAATAAAAAAGACTTTTGCAGGCTAAAAAGAAGAGTTGTAATTTATGGTTTTCAGAGGCACCTGTCTTTATACACTACTGTGTACAGTGACAGCAAAATACCACTTGAAGAGACAATAAAGCATCCAGTGCCGCTATATTAATAGAAAGACCATCACACTCACCTTTTTCTTTTTGGAGTTTGTCTGTGTACACAAAAAAAATTAATATAAGCTCACTAGAATTTGTTTTTATATAAGATCCATCTATTATTGCTCAGTTTATAAACTTACCTCTTGCTGCTTTAATTAAATCCCCTATTAGAAAAAAGATAGAGAAAAATACTTTAATTTTGTTTTGAGGATGTGAATTTATTTCTGCACTGCTTGCTGGTGAAAATAGACAGATAAAGGAAAACTAAGAACGGGTAGTACCAGCTACCAATGAGGATTTTCTAAATATTTTATTAGTTTTTGCAAAACAAAATGTCTGTAATGTCATACTCATAAAATATTTCTGTTTATATACTCGTAGATATGTTACATGTTTCAAACTGACCAATCACATTCACATTCATTATACTTTTCTAAAATCTCTAAATCATTGGCATTTTATTTTGAAGTATATGACATCAAGTTACTTTCCACTATAAGGGCTTTCCCTGCCTACCTTAGGGGTGACTTATAAGTATTAAAATGGAAGGTGTAGGCCTGGCAAAGGTTCATTCTGCCAGGTTGAAATGGAAGTTTAACACTGCACAGCCAGGTTGCAGTGTCAGGCCTAGAGACATGTTTTGCACTCCTACTGAAGTGGGTGGCACAATGTGTGCTACAGCCCACTAGTAGCATTTAATTTGCAGGCCATGGCTACAGGTGGTACCATATACTAGAAACTTAAAAGCAAATGAATGTACCAAATATATCAATGGCACCAGGGCCAGACTGGGCACCAAAACCGGCCCTGGCAAACTGCTCGGCAGAGCCTCCCTAGAGGGGAGGGGGGTGCAGCTGAGCGGTTTGCTAGGGCCGGCTTTGGACTATTTTGTTACAGGGGGACGATTTTTTTGACCCCTGGTAACAAAAAGGGCCACAGGGCACCAAAACCAGCCCCCATCCTGGCGGCCCACCGGGGAAACGCCCGGTGCCCGCTACGGCCAGTCCAGCCCTGAAAGCCACCCTCCCTAAAACGGTAAATGGGATCGAATTCCATTGTGCAAACAACACTTTAACTTTCAATACTACTGGGACAAAATTTAGTTCAAACAAATCTTCAATTTTGGATGTGTATCTAATACCCAACAATGCTTCATTTGCTCATTCGCACAGGTAGCAATATATGAAAGCAGAATTTCAGCCTCACTATTACATAAAATGACTTCACTTTTCATTAGTTCTATTACCCCTAAACCCCTGATGCATAAAAAAAATCTCAAACTCTCTTTCCTGCGTACTCTTCCTAGTATCTAGAAGCAACATTATAGCATCCTCATATAGCTTTCATCCATCTATGGTATAGAAGGGCGAACCTCAGCATCTTTCCGTATTGTGATCGTCAATGGTTCGTTAAAGAAGGCATAAAGGACCAGCAACAGCACTGCCTAGATCCTCATAATATTTGAACCGTTCCGGCCTCTGGCGCATTAATGGTAATCCCTACCTCTGCTCTCTAATGCATTTTCTCTATCAACCTCGCAATCTAGGAGTGTATATTAAATTCCTCCAGAATATGAAAAAGAGTCTCCCAGACCATGAGGTTGAATTCTTTTCAACATCCAGTAGAAGGATTGCAGCAGGAGCTTGATTAACATATAAATAACCAAACTGATGCCCAGCAATAAAGTAATTCAGATACTAGTTGATTAATTAAGCACCAATCCCATTAAATCTGTTTCCCGGCAATTTAATAAGTAATTGGTTGTCTGAATTCAATAATGTTATTGGTCGATATGAATTTAGATCCTCTGCATCCTTTCCTTTTTTCAAAAAGCTGACCACAAAATCTGAATTAAAAGAGGGTGGAATGAGACCTCTTTCTAATATGGAGTTAGCAGCTAAAAGCAGAGGCTCTATGTTATGTTGTTATGTTATGTTATGTTAATAACACTTCTATAGCGCACGGCTGCCCCAGCCAAGGGGCGTCCCGGCGCTTCAGGAAGAGTACCCAGACACAACACAGCAAAGCAGGATGGAAGCACAAAGAACAGAAACCTAAGAACTATGAGGGAACAAATGCGTTTTGATGGCCCTCCTAAATTTCAGCAACCCATCAATTTCACGAATGTGAGAGGGAAGAGAGTTCCACAATTTTGCGGCCAAGATCCGGAAGGAGCGACCTCCCGCTCTACATAGTCTAAACCATGGGACCATAACCAAGTTTTGGCCCAGAGATCTCAGAGGGCGCGAGGGCACATAAGGCCTCAGAAGATTGTCAAGGATCTGGGGAGAGGCCATCTTGAGGATCTTAAAAGAGAGGCACAAGGTCTTGAAGTGAATCCTCTGTGCCATAGGCAGCCAATGTAGAGAACGGATGGTGCTCTCAGCAGAGCAGAACCTCGGTAGTCCCACCAGGGCTCTAGCTGCAGCGTTCTGAATACGTTGCATCCGTTTATAGAATTACGGTAGAAAACCATTGTCCATTTAGAAAGCTATTAACTACCTCAAACATCTCTTCCTTGGAAAAGGGGCTGATCATTTCTTGCCTATCTTCCTTTAAAACTGTAGGCACATCTTGCCCCACCCAGGAATATCTCTAGTACCACTGTATCAAATACCTGAGTACAGTTGTAAATCCTGTTTTAATGTTCCAGAAAGATTTCATTTATATGTCCCTGTTTTGTACTGAGTAACCACATTGTGGAACATTTTAACTTCCCTGCTGGGCACATTCACCCGCTGTGCTGGGGGGGGGGGGGGGGCGGGCACACTGCGCCCCCGTGCTCATGACGAGCTCAGCTCCTCATGCAACACAGTGCTCGTGTGCTCATGACGAGCTGAGCTCGTCATGACCACACCCGTTTCTTTAGAACGCTCGCACAGCAGGGGAATTTGCCCAGCATGCGAGCGTTCTAAAGGTCATGACGAGCTCAGCACACGAGAACCGTGGCTCATGACGACCTCAGCTCGTCATGAGCGTGGGAGGGGTTCAAATATGTCTAGAATTCTTGGCTGCTTGCCTAATGGCTTGCCTAGCCATAAACTTCCTGACATAATTACTGTACTTGTTAATCTTCTGCCTGTAAACCACATTAGTTATACAACAATATGCATATTAATAGTCATTCAATGGGCACTTAGCTTTACCGATCCCTTTTCTGTTCATCTCAGAATATTGCTGGGAAAGTTTATCGTGTGTTTCTTGCACAAGTTTCTCCAGGGACAGTTTTTGCTCTTTAGCATTTCTATTAATAGTAAAACATTTGTATATCAGCTGTCCCCACAGATAAGCTTTTAAAACATGCCACACGGTGTTTGGTGGAGCCAAACCTTGAAATCTCGCATATCTCCGCCTTACAAACTTTAACCCATATCCCCTCCTGCAGACATTGTTTATTAAAAACCCAACTCTTAACTTGGGCCTTCTGCCACTTACCCAAATCTGAAACTCAAGAGTAGCGTGATCCGGAAATCTATTGGGGAATATCTGATGACATTTAAAAACCAGGGGCCTCATTTATGAAAAGTGACGCATTGCTGCGTGAAAACAGTGATGCGTCACTTTTCACTGCGCACTCCTTATGACATTCCTGATGCGTCATATTTAATGTATGACGCATCATGTCGCAAGGAGTTACAGATACGTCAGTATTTTTGACGTATCTGTATGCGCAAAAGTGACGCATTGCTGGAGTTTGTCACAAAAGTGACGCAACTCCAGCAATGCGTCCTTTCACATGGGGAAAGCCCCATGTGAAAGGGCTTGCGTCAGTCTTACGCCTGCTGTGACGCAGGCGCAAGATTTTGACGCAACAGCGTCCTAAAAGTGACGCAGTGAAATCTCATAGATTTCACTGCGTCACTATTACGAGGCTTTTTGCGGGGGAACGCCCCCTCTGCATACATTATACCTGACGCAGGTATAATGTGGCGCAGGGGTTTAAAAAGTGACGCATCTACCTAGATGCGTCACTTTTCAAATATGGCGCTACGAGGCGCATTTTTTACACCACTGGTGCGTCACAAAAAGTGACGCACCGGCGGCGCAAAACTGACGCAAGGCCTTCATAAATAGGGCCCCAGGTTCTTTGAGACAAGTAGAAATCAATCTGAGCGGCAGTTCGAAATCTGCCTGAAAAGCATGTAAATTCCATCTTTTCTGAGAAGGGTTCACTCCAACACAAAACAGGACCCTTTGATAGTTGTGCATGTTTTTAGCTACCTTGGGTTTCTGCTATCTTTTACAACCTGAAGAGGAGTCCACTTCAGGGTTTTGCAGAAAATAAAAATCTCACCTATAAAAATCGCATCCAGAACTTGCAATAAAGATTGGAATAACTCCTCATATGGCCTAGTGTTATCCTCCTCAGAGGCATAACAGTTAATAGAAGAAAATTGGACCGATGAGACTGAGCAGTTAACGCAACACCAACTGCCCACCATGCTGCTCACCCAGTCATTAACTTCCACAATCAAATTCTGAGCTATAAAAATGTTGACTTCACTATGGTTTGCCAAGGTGGGCGAGAAGGCTCAATGACCAGACCATTTCTTAAACACTGTGAACTTCGCTAGCCTGTATGACGGAATATGGGTTTCCTGTAATAACACAAGGCACGGATTACTCTCCTCTATACAGGCTTCAATGGCACACATTTTCGGTTTAATATTTAGCCCATTGCTATTTTATGAAATAAACTTCAATATATTCCTTTTAATCTCTGCCTCCCTCCGATTTCTGCAAGCAAACATACAGCATAAAACTGCTTAAAGTGCTAAAACATACATTTCCCCTCTTCTCCCCTTGCTGTGACTCTCACCCTCCCCTCCCCTCCTCTTTCCCACCTTCATTATCTGTCTATTTCCCCTACTCCAACCCCCCCTGAATCTCTCCCCTTGCCTTCTTTTCCCCTTACGTATTTGTGCTTATTGTTTATCTCGACCTTACCAGTAACTATGTGGCCATGCTCTAAGAACTGTGTAACCTTTGTAACGATGTAACCTGTAACTATGATCTGATGCTCATGTAAAGCGCTCTGATACCTCCGGGTCTAGCCAGTGCTATATAAAACTTTTAAAATAAAATAAATAAATAAATCACCTTGCTGAAGTGCACCTGATGCTCAGTGAATGTCGACAACTCACACATCTCTGTATGAGGTACGCTATTTCCCATTTCCTTCAAAAAGTGCTTAGGTCTGCGCCTCAGCTGCTTGAAACCTTAGGATCATGCTCTTAAACTCTTTTTGCCTTCGAGCGGATTCTGAAGTCATATCCGAAAAGATTAGAAACACAAAGTTATCAGGCGTCCTAAATGACTTCTCCGTCATTGCCTTGGCCAGGTTTCACTCTTTGATTCTTTTGTCTTCACTGTTCACCAACATAGTCCTAGGATAGTTAGCTTGTTCAGCAACCTGAGCTGGGACTGTGTGAGTCTGCATGAATGTCTAGTCTGATTATAATCTGGAATCACAGGAGCCTTTATTAATTTTTTTACCCAGGGTATACACCCAATGGCGTCATCGCTATGTTCTGTAATTCTAGTTATCCATAAATTGGACTTCCTTGCAAGATTCTCCATTTGCTCCTGCTTTTCCTTGAACCAACATGGCTCTTTCTTGAGATTTCCTTTGCCTTCTTCAAGTGAGTGAACCTTATCCTCACATTCAGACACTCTCTGCTCCATCTCATTTAGCCTGTTAGAGAGGCTCCTCAGCTGTACACACACTGAGTCTAACTGCTCTTTTAATTCATCTGCCATTTTTGACTGTATTGGTTTAATTGATTTGACGTCTCTTAACACCTCCCCTAACATACTCAGTAGACGTGAGGCCTCTCCTTCTCCCCCAGCTGGTATAGTGAGAGAGCATCTCTCACACTGTGCTTGTCTCAGCCGCTCTTCTTCTTCTTGGCATGCCCTGCAGAATGTTTCAGTGTGCCTATTCTTCTTGTGTAGAGATTGTCAGAAACTGAGAGTTTAGTCACTTGAACATTTCGCTTAGGTGGGGATTCAGCACCTGGGCCAGGACCTCGAGGAGACTCTTTCTGGCTTCTCCCAGCAGTATTAATTCCGCTTTTGATACTATTCCTACTGACCCGGACCCGGAACTGTGAGTATAGCAAGGCCCCTCCTTCAGCATTATCAGAGGATGATACTCCCTCCGGGCTATTTTACAAACAATCATTGCACAGAATTCCTAGATCCACCTCTCTACACTAAGTAGCCCGCTCTATTTGCTCCCAATGCTTTACCTGATCTTGCAATGTCTGTATTTCCTCACTGAGCAAGTAGGTACAACAATGGTATCCCCTGATCTCTGGGACTCTGACCCTGGCTCACTTTCTGGAGTGCACCGGGCCCCAACAGCCTCAGTGTCCATGGCAGGTGTATGGCTTAGCGTATTAGCAGGTATTCCCTAGTCTTCTCCCAGAGAGGTGCATGGCACACATGCAGCAGCTATAGCCCGGGCAGCATGCTTCTGGGCATCCAATAACTTGCCCAGTGAGGTTTTCTTTTTCTCATTAGCGTGCTTTGATGTCTTCAATGACTTGTCTTGTTTCGCCTGCATTATCTTGGAGCTCCCTAATGGCTGAGATCACAAATATTCTGGACACATAAGAGGTGAAGAGGAGACTCTTTTGTTTACTTGACCCTAAAAAGTCTGTAAAATAGTTAATAAAGACACAGTTCGAAAGGCCGGTTCAGAAGAGAGGGCATTCTCCAAACAGAAGGGAAGAAATCAGCAACAAGGCAGCGGTCACTGAGAACGCAGGTATGTTGGCTGCGTATGAGCAGAGAGAGGGGACTCTTTTACTACTAGACCCAAAAAAAGTCTGTAAATGTTACTAATAATGACACAGTTCCAGTGCCATGCTCAGCGGAGAGAGCGTTCTCCCGAAAGTTGTGATGAATCGAAATACAGCAGCGGCCCCGGATTCAAAGCCAACAAGAAGCAATGCTCGCTAAATGGCATTGCTATACGGTGTCCCCAAGGGCCTCGCCTTCCTGATTCACAAGATATACGCCCCTCTGCTCGGTGCTCCAGGACCAGCTTCAGCGAGCTCTCTAATATGGCAACTTGCCCTCTGATGTTGCCTCCTGATGATGCCAAAGCACTGAGGCTGCGTTGTCAAAGCCACCAAAAACACTGAAACCACCACGGTTAGGCCCGCAGCATGGATACCGAACAGCCTCCAGCGGCTGCCATCTTCCACTGCCGAAAGAGGAGCAGCAAAGGCGGAGATTGAGGGATGTGCTTAGTTCCATCTCCAATTCCCTCCGCACCATCGGTGCAGATGGTGTGATGGCATCTGAAGTAGTCAATGGGACCTCGGACCGACATCTGAGGGCTTGCCAAAAAACCTATCAAGACCTGGAGCTGCTCCGACTTGCGACCAACGCACACTTCACAAAGTTAAAGTAGGACCAAAAGTCTAACTTTATTACTTTTCGGTATTCACACAGGTAAGTTACTACTAGTAACTTCACTACTAGTTACTAGTGCTAAAGTTTCTGCTAGTAAGTTTCTTTGAATTATGCACAATTTTATATTCTTACAGTTGTTTATTTGTACATTTTACATTCATAGTCCTAACCAAAATATTTTTGGGAGCTTCACACGAATGGCAGTCAACATGTTTTGCGTTTTTTGGCACACAAGCCTGAGGCTTTCTCAAGGCTAAAAACACATTGTCTGCAGGGAAGTGGTGGAGAACGGAAAGTTGATCGAGTGTCCTTTGAAATGTACCTTAAAAAAATCCATTTATTTATGCTAATGTAATCACATCAAAAATGACCAAAAAGCATTGTTTGCATTAAAAAATCGCATACTATGCTTTTCTCTCTTCGAATATTTGGGAAAGAACATACCAATAGCGCACAGCTTTAATGCTTGCTCATAGATGAGGACCATGTCCCTCTAAAATTATACTTCTGACAATGGGCCTTGCATGTAGGAAGTTAAGGATTTTAAAATCTGAGAGCTTCTGTGAAGAAACGACTAAGGTTCCTGATGGCACATAAGCTTGAAAACTTGAACTGGGATATATGTTTTACTGTTTACAGGGGCTGCAAAATACCATATAAAGAGATCATAAAGCATCCAAAGACGCTATATTAATAGAAAGACCATCACACTCACCTTTTCCTTTTTGTTTCTGTAGTTTGTCTGAGTACACAAAAACAAATTAATACAAGGTCACTAGAATTCGTTTTTATATATGATGCATCTATTATTGCTGAATTTATAAACTTACCTATTGTGTTAATTAAATCACCTATCACTGAAAAGATAGAAAAGAATAATGTAATCTTGTTTTGAGGATGTGACATTAATTTCTACATTGCATACTGGTGAAACGCGACAGATAAAGGAAAACTCAGAAAGAGTAGCATTAGCTACCTGGGAGGATTCCTAAATATATTTATTACTTTTTGCCAAACAAAATGTCTGAAATGTGATATTCATAAACTATTTCTGTTAATGAAGTCATAGATATTTTACCGTGTTTCAAACTGACCTATCTCTTTCACTACACCTTTCTAAAATGCCTCAATCATTGGCATGGTATTTTGAAGTATACAACATCAAGTTGCCATGCACTATAACTAACCCGGGGCTTAGTACTACGCTACACTCGCGGAGCGTGCGTAGTTTGTGCAACTACACGCTACGTGAAGTGCACGTAGCACAGTGCAAAAACGCGTCGCGTAGCGGGCATTTTTTGCTTGCTCGCGGCCCTCAACGTCAAGTTGGCGACTGCGAGCGAGCAAAATAACATCCCGGCGAGACTTTTTCCTCGTTCGCGATCAGCAACATCAAGTTGCTGATCGCGAGCGTGGAAAATAAACCTCCCGGTGAGATTTTCAATGCGGTGAGGTTAGGTTTCTCATTGCGAGTGGTAGCGTTTGCTCACGACCGCTCGCGATGAGATACTACCAGTCCGTGTTGAGAAAGCTGCCGCTCGAGTAAAAATCTACTCGAGCGGCAGAAAACGACCGCTTACACTGTGCAAGATGCAGTTTGCAATGATTGCACAGTGCGGACAAGCATCCGACACTGTGCAATCAGTGCGAACAGCATTTTCCCTACCGCACTACGCAGTTCACGTAGCTTGCGTAGTGCGAAGTGCACTTCGCGTAGCTACGCGTAGCACTACTACGCGAACTATGCCCTGGGTTAACTGTAACTGTTAGAGGTCTGTAAAATAGTAATACATTCAATTTCAATGCAGATTATAAAAAGGCTTCAAAGATATTTAACAAACAATACATTCAGACATTTGTAAACCTACGATCAATTGCAAATTATTTTTTGTTGATATGTCTGCTCTGATAGCCAACAATAGGTTATGATTTTCAAAACTGGCATTTTTGAAGATTTTCAAGACGAAGTACAAGAATCTAATTTGAATAAAATCTCTTTTTGTGTATTGGTGTTTGAGTGGGCATTGCCTTGTTCATTGTGTAGGGGACTTCTGTGTTCGTTTAAAGTAGACATAGGCCAGCTGATAGCCCCTCTTTAGAGCAAAATATGGTTCCTAACATCTTCTTTAACAGATGATGCATGATAGGCAGTAACAATCTTCTGACAAGTTGTTTAACAGAAATAGTCTATCTTATCGCACAGAAATGGGGTGCTACAGAATTACCCACACTGGCGCAATGGAGCAGGAACTTGGATTTATTGATGTTTACAGAAAGGGTGGTGTATGTAACCAGGGCTTGCCCTCGTAAATGGAACAAGGTTTGGGCTAGTTGGAATATATATAGGGGGGAACTGTGTGAACCGTTGCCAGAAGAAGGTGGAGATAGCTCAGATGAAGAGGAAGAGGGGGAATGGGACTGTGACAACTGAACTACTAAACACAGTGGAAAGCATAACGGACTACCTCATGTGGCACTGTACTTTTGAAATTCTGATTCTATGTAATTGTGTATCTAAATCTTCGCAGAACTATTGTCGTATTGATTGTCAACGTGTAAGTTGGCGCCGAGATGCTCTCTGGAGCGATTGTAGCGCGGTATAAATGGGCAATTACATTACATTACATTACATTACAAGTTTGTTACACTGAAAATAATAAAAATTGTTTAAAAAAAAAAATAGTCTATCTTGACTAGATTGGTGGTTGCCCTCACCCTTCTTTCATGCAATTTCACATACCTTTGTCCTGCAATAGGGACAACAAATGTGTTACTTGTGCAGATTTAATACTCGGTTGCTCACAATTTCAAAGAACAAACAAATCTGCATTTGGAACATTACAAGACCTAAACAGTGTGAACTATCTCAGGGGATCATTGCCCATTGTGTCTGTGTGCAGACTCAACTTACATGATGCATGCAAAAAATTACACCTAGAAACATATTTTTCACAACATTATTAAATATCAAAATGAGAAAAGAGCTTTACATGACATAAATAACACAGACAATGATAGTCAGAAATGCGAACATCGCTGGCATTCTCACTCTGTTGATTCTAAATCGGGTCACCAAAGCCCACACATTAGAAAAACAATAGTTGCCTTTTTTCAGTTGTGTTACTGTGGAGAGTTTCATTTCTCATAATGTCATGCAGGTAACTACTCAGAACATTCTATTGATGTCTTGAAGCATTTCAGCATCCTGGGCTAATCCAACCAGAACAACAAAGCGATTAATGTCTATGAATATTCTAGGCTAAGACAGGAAGAAGAATTTTATTTTTATCTGTATGGTCCACACTGTCTGTGTTACCTCTGAGGTCTCTTACAGAATCACTATCAGACACAGTCTCTGATGGATCTAATGTTAATATAAGTCCCATATTACCACTTTAATCCATAGCCAGGAGACCATCCATTCCTCATAGATCTCTCTCTGTCTGTATCTCCTAGCCAAAGATGATACTTGTGTTCACTCCCATCAGCAATAAGGTTTTACTTTTAGCTTAAACCTATATTCCTCGATGTGCCTATATTTCTCAGATGTGTCTGTTGGGAAGTTCTGTAAGATTCCAGAGGCTTCTCGATAAATAAAAGTATAGAGATGCTGCTCAGCTGCCTACCCTTGTGGAAATCCCACACTAAGGCTCGGATTTACAAAACACGCTCAAAATCAGAGCAGAACGCACAAATGCTGCGTTGCATGCGAGGGCGAGAGAAGGACAGCACCATATCAACAGAGATATGGCACTCTCTACCCCTCTCTTTACCAATGGTGCACAATCAGGGTGCTGACCGCCATTCACACAACTTTGTGCCAAGTGCATGAATCTAACATAGGTTCTTTTGAACTGGAAAGGTACCATTCCAGTACAAAATACTATGCTGATTTTAAATGTTGCCACTGATTGGACGTATGCTGCACAGTACAACACACATGCAAAGTGGAAAGCATTAGAAGAAATTAGAGCGTTTCTCCTGTTAACACCTGCTTCAAAGTGGTGTACTTTTTTGCGCAAAACCTGGTCTTCTAATGTTAGTACATAGGGTTTTGCTTGAATATACATCAGTCATTTCATGGAAATGCCCATGTACCACCCATTTAACGGCCCCTTGAAAGTAATTAATAAAAAACAGCACTCACTGCTACTTTGTGTTACTTATAGCAACTTTACATTGCAATACATATTTTGTGCTGGAAAGTAAATAGCACAAACAAACATTTTGCTCTGGTCTGCGTCACTTTCATAATGCAAACACAGCGAGAAATGTTTGTAAATCTGGGCCTAAGATGCTATTGTGTTGACTGGAAATGAAAAAAAATGCTACAGCTGGGATAAAACGGTAAATCCTGTGCTACTAGGCATCGGGTTAGCTAATAATCACACAGGCCATGATTTACAGAGGGCGTCCGCTCTTGTGGCCGAGGCCTTGCGGTCATAGCAGGAATTTTGCACTGCAGTCACTGATTGTAGAGGTTCCGCCACAAGCATAGGGCCCCCGCCATGAGTGTAATACCCCTGTCACGAGTGTGGGGTCCCCGCCACAAATGCAGAGGTCCTTTGTAAATCAGCTCCGCAAACATTAACCAATACCCAAAGGAAGAAGTCAGATTTGGAATTCTGATTAAATGTAAATGTAAAAGTGCATGTATTTATATAGTGCAAATTACTGACTGAGGTCGGTATCTAAGCGCTTACTTAGGGAACCCGTCCTGGTATTCCCCTGTGATATAACCCCGGCAGGGTATCCACAAGGTGAAAGCCAGGCATCCCGCCGCGAGGGGCCGTTGTGGAGATTAAGCAAGCTATTGCCCAGAGTCGCAGAGTGTGAACCTGTGAGTCGAGAAGGCACCGGAGCGAGAATTATCGAGTCCGTGGAATTTTTATGAGCCCAAGACCCGCCGAGGCGGGGAATTGAACCCTGGTCCAGGGCCGATCTCAGCTTCCGGGTCTGCCGCCTCTAACCCCTGAGCCACACTTTTCCACGATGTGGAGGAGTGCCAGATCGTTACAATATCCGATACACATTCTCCACAGTCTCTCCTCAGCCCCAGAGTCACAGGGTTCAGGTTTATCACCCGAAGGTGTAAGGACTTAGTCAATGTGCCAGTATGAACTATATGCCCAGTTGGACTGTAGCCCATACATAACCCAGTGAGCAAGACTATGTAGTCAGACAAGATGAGTTCAGGGACACAGATGAAGTACAACCCCTCTTCCATTGATGAATAACACTCAAAACTATTAAGAAAGAGGACATATATTTTAAAATATTTATGTTAAACTACTTACCTAGTATGTAAAACACAGAATATAAAAAGAAATATAGTGAACTATGCCATGGTCAGAGAAAACTGCAAGAAAATCACTAACTTCCATATTGAGTTCCTCATGCTTTTTGGAGGTGTTATGCTAACTTTGCTAAAGCAATACATAGCAAGACTGTTCTTGAGTTTCTGAAATGGTTCACACAACATACTTGTGGTTTCGATATGGAATAGCAAGTTAGCTATTTCCTATCACAGCTTAGTAGCGCGTGCGAGGCAGGAACATAAACTGTGACCAGCTGAAGGCCACTTCTTCACACTGTCTCCTCCAACAGTGGTTTCTGCTGCAAACCAGCATAACTTTTGCCTTAATAGCCATGGCTCGAAGGCCCTCTCTATCTATGATCCAATATCGGAGTTTCTATAGTATCTGATTTCCGATTTGATCTTATCCTACTTTTTATTTTGAAAACAATAACAGGATTTTAAGATATTAAAGCAAGAATAGGACAAGACAAGCATGATGCAAATGTGCCAACTCATGTATCATAGTGAGGGGATACTGTTAACATTTATATACAATCCTGGACAGCAGGTGAGTATTGTACAGTCATTTCTAGTATTCCTACGCACGTCTAAAACTTCTCTCTTTCTATGACAGAAATAGAAGAGCCTTAAAAAAGACAAAGAATGGAAAAGACTGAAGGTCTGAAAGGAAGATACGATGGAAATAGAAAAGCCTGAGTGGGTCCCACCACAGTAATCATGACATCCCGTAAATATAATTCACATATATGTATTTGAGATGTTCTTGATATCATATATAAGATAAAAAAGACTATTTGCATATATGTAAATAAAATAAAAATGCAAGCTAAAAAGGCCCAACTGCAATCAGCCCCTTTTGGCAAATAGCCTAATTTCATACAGTTGTCATCTCCACCATCAACTCCTTCCATGAGTGAAAAATGTGAAAGGCTTATGCAGCATGTGCAATTACAACAAATGTTACTGTTCACTGTTAAGAAGGTGTTTTGTAACTGGTGACCCTTCATTTATATATATTACAAGAGGTTGTGTCATTTTGAACAGGTTAAACAAACATGAGATTCAAAATTTAGAAATCACAGAAGGGCGAATACTTTTTTGACCCTTTTATAAGTCAATCTTCAAAGGCCTACAGTAACAGGGGATACCCATCTCACACAAAGAAGGTACCCAATAATACAACAGAAGTTTTCCTCATCCTGCAATCGTTGTTTATTTGAGCGTGCCATCAACACCTACGCAAAGTTCTAGATATTCTGAGTCCTGCTATGTGTACCAAAATGATACGTTGTCTGGAGCTGCCCCTCTCAGAGTTGCAGGGGAAGCTAGAACATAAACAGCAACTGGCTGAAGGCCACTACTCACTGCTGTCGCCTCTGACTCAGGTTTCTGCTCCCAGCCTGCATGACCTCTACCTCATTATCCCTGGAGTGAAGCTTCTATTTAGCTAAAGTCTGATACCTGGGTTTTTATAGTATCTGTTTTATGATTATATCTAATCCTAGTTTTAATTTTGTAAACACTGACAGGAGTTGCACACATTAAATAGAATATATGAACATAAAGGAAAGAGCTCTACCATTCTGTAGATTGTATGTTATATTCTGATGGGTAATTATGGAATGGTGATGTGGTTTGACTTTAAAGTGGCTACCTAAGTTAACAAAACAACTGTTAAAAACTGACTCTACATATACTGCACCAAAGTGAGGTACAGTGTGTATAGAGTCCAAGAGTCTCTAGAGGTTTGGCAGAGGTTAAAGTTATATAGAACCTTACTCTCTAAAGTGGTAGCTTGGTCGAGCAGTAAGGCAGTATCAGAGGACAGTGTTAAGCATTTGATGCATACACTCAGTCAGCAAATGAATTCACACACCCAAGAACTGAACTCTAGGCCAATTGTTTTGTATAAAAAACATACTGTTGGTTTATTTCTATAACCAAGCAAGCCTGGTACAGGTAAGCATAAAAATACTTTTCAGTAGTAAATTACTTGTATGAACACAGTTCAAAATTGCAGTGTAACTTGTACTGGTTTTGGTTACAGTTTTACGTAAGCAGTTTGCAACACATTGAAGGTATAGTACATTCAATTGAATGGGCTTTTTAAGTAAAATGCAGTTATTACTTTTCAGATTACTTTTGCTAACACAGGACTGGATCCTAGCCTCAGCCCTGGGACATTTCCTGAAAAGAGGTGAGTAAATGTGCTTTGGTTAAAGGTACGATTTTTAAAGAATATTATTGCATTTCAAAAGTTGACACAGAAACTTTTTCACATAGAATCGCCAATGTTATCCTATTGGAGGAAATTCACTTAGCAGGTAAGTTAGGTTATCGATACTTTGTATGACTCAGTGCTGGATCCTAGATTCAGCACTGGAACATTTTTTGAAAACAGTTGAAAAAATGCATTTTTGTTATTCGACTGATTTTTAAGGAATATTTGTAGTTTTCAAAAGTCATTGCTTAGAAACTTTTTGGGAGAAAAAGTGTCAATCTTATTCTATGAGGAAAAAGAGGTTATCGGTTTCCAGGTAGGTAATCAATCTTTGGAGTTAGGGTCCTGGGGTTAGACTCAGGGTCTCCCGGGGTCAGTGATGCACTGTTGTTGCACCCTCAGCGGCACTCGGGTGGCCGGGTGCAGAGTTTTGAAGCCCAATGTTATCCTATGGAGGATAGGGGGTCTCTGGTCCGGGCCACGAAGTTGTGGGAGCAAAGCTCCTAGGCTTAAGTTCAGGGTAAGTTGGGGACCAGGTTAGCACAAAAAGGGCACCCTCAGAGGCACTAGGGCGGCCGGGTGCTGGGTGATGTGTTGAGGTCGGGTGCCCTGTTGCTTTCAATGGAGATTCTCTGGGACAAAGAAACACTGCAGGCTCGGGGACGAGGATCTTTCAGGAGTGACTACCACTTCGAGGGGTAAGTTGGGATGTAGAGGGATGGTTAGGCTCCGCTGGGTTGGGCACACAAGGCCGAGGGGCATCGGGTGCATGGGTGCCTTAGGACGTCGGATTTTCTTACCCGCTCTGGTCGTGGTGGGGGGTCCTCTGGATTGAGGCTGCAGGCGTCGTCTGGAGGCTTGAGGCAGGTCAGGGGTCGCCTGATCTTGAGTCAGAATCGGCGGGGGACCTCCTCATGTTGTTTGTTCACTCAAACACGGGCCGGGCTCGGCGGGTGCACAGTGTGCTGGATTTGCGGTTTCTGGCTGGCACCACAGCTTGGAAAGTGAATAAACAGGCAGGTCCTCTGGGGTTTTTGAGGTTGCTGGACGCTGGACATGCCGGGGTTTCCCAGGAGCAGGTTTGAGGGGAGACATGTCTGTAGGGCTGGGGCCAAGTCAGTGGGCATCGTCCTCTTGTTAGCTCTGCACGGCTTCTTGTCCTTATTTTCCCGTTGTTGCTGGATCTAAGGAAGGAAGGATCAGTGTGCCCCTAAATACTAAATTTAGGGGCATTAAAGGTAGGTCAAGGGCAGGGGCCAATGGGTCCCTTCCCTGGGGTGGGTATACCCCCTATTATGCCACTCGCTAGTGACAGGGGGCAGGAGCCTGTCCCTGGTTGGCTGGGTCCCCCATCCTCAAGATGGCGGGGACTCGATGTTGTGCTTCACCTCGCCTCCCCCAACTTAGGGGTGGAGTTGGCAGAGGTGGGCACCCCTCTCTTCCTCACTTGTTTTTCTTGCTGGTTCTCCCACCCAAAGTGGGGGGTAGAACCAGTGGGTGCCAGTTTCTGAGTACAGCAAGTGTCAGTCAGTCAGTCAAAATACACTTTATTCGATTTTTGTTAAAATCATAAAAGGCAAGATACAATACAAAACAATTTTTAAAAAACATCAGTGAATTTGGTTACCAATTTTGACAATAAATTATTAATCTCATTGTTTCCTAATGTTTACAAATAATAAAAATTGGTTACTGATAAAACCATATTTAAAATAAAATTAAAATAAAGCACTCCGGGGAATTTTTTTGTTCCTTAGTCTGAAGGCAGATGTTAGGAAGCATGCAACACTAAAAATGGCATGGATGTCCGCTAGTGATTGGAGGAAAATTAGCGCTGGCCTTACTTGAGTAAAGCCAGCAGCCTTCAGGACAGGTAATAAATATTTTGCCCTCTCAGTGGTATACAGACCACAAAAAAATGTAAAATGGAGGGTATCCTGGTTCGAAAACTGGTCACAATCACAGGGCGGACCGTCTTCTGGTTTTGTCCACACGGGGAAACTACCAAGTGAATAGTGAATTAAGTTCATCCTAAATTTTGTTAACAAGAATCTGTGGAGTGGGTTGGAAACAATTTTTAAATATGGTTCCAGAGATGGGGTAGTGGTTAAAACCATGTAAACTCTTACAGAGGGTTTCCTTAGTTCCAACTCCTCTCTCTCCAGGCAAGCCCTCTCCAGAAATTCCTGCTTAATCCACCTGATGTCTTCCCTTCTGATGTTAATTGGTACAGTAAAAAGCTCCGGTCTCCCAAGCGTAGCAAATGCAGATCTGATGTATTTCAACCAAGGTATTCTCATGGCCTGGTCCCTGGAAGTTACATCTTTGAGGATAGCATGGTTGAGTGTTAACTCGGGGTTCAACCATGTTTTAGCCCAAAAAAGAAGTGGGGCTAATTTCAGTTTATCAGTAATATAGGTCAAACTCATTTCCTCATGAATCGTGAAAGTAGGGGTGGATTTAGGGACAGATAAAAATTGTCTAATAAGCCCATTTTCCACCCTCTGGATTTTATCCAGATTTACATATCCCCACAAGGCGGACCCATACATGGCAATTGGGGGACACTTGCTATTGTAAACCTTTATCACTGCCTCCATTGGTTTGGCCCCTAGTCTTTTTGTAAAAGCCAACAGGGCTGATGTTGATCGGGCTAAGCTTATGCTCTTTGCCTTGATCTGGGGGACCCAGGAACCTCTCTGGTCAAAAAGAACCCCCAGGTATGGGAAGACAGGGACCCTGGAAAGAACCTCACCCTTACAAATAAAAGATTTTGCATGCAACTTATTTCCTTTGCGGCCTACAATCATAGTGTGTGACTTCATTACGTTAACTATTAAGTCAAGATTCTCCATAAAGGAGCCAAATTGGTCCAACAGGGCCTGTAGACCAATGCCCGTACGGGCAATTAACACAGCATCGTCCGCGTATAGGAGTGCCGGAACCTGCTCTCCTCCTATACGCGGCACGTCAGCCATCCCGGCTTCCAGGTATTTCCCCAGCCCATTTATATAGATGGTAAAGAGAAGGGGGGCCAGGATGCAGCCCTGGTGCACCCCTTTCTCAGACCTAAAACTGTCTGTGCACCTGCCATCCCTAGAGACCCTTATTTTAGCTGAGAGGTCCTGATGCAAACTAGCAATGAGAGCTACTAAATGTGCCTCTATCCCAATCTCAGGTAAAAGGGACCATAGCTTAGACCTGTTCACCAGGTCGAAGGCCGAGGAGAGGTCCATAAAGGCCAAATATACTGACCCCTCCCCGGCCACCGTATATTTAGAGACCAACAGATGCAGGTTTTAACATTGTTCCAGGGTGCCCCGCTTCTCTCGAAACCCATATTGGATGTTCGAGAGCCCCCCGCACAGCTCTAGATTTTCCCTCAGTTTGGCTAATAAGACTCTGCCCAAGATCTTAAAGGCAGAATCGATGAGGGAAATAGGGCGATAACACCCAGGATCCTCCCGGTTTCCCTTTTTAAACATGGGTACTATGATAGATGTTGCCCATGTATCAGGGAAGGTCCCTTCATTTATTGCCCTAAAGACTCTAGTTAATACTTTAGACCAAAGTGTCGGGGAGTATTTAAAAAAGTCCGCCGGCACACCATCGGGGCCAGGCGCCTTATTTTTAGTAGACTCCATTATTGCTTTGTGGACCTCCTCCTCAGTAAACTCCACTGCGGGTGATTAGTGGCCCCCCTCTGTAGTTCTAGCTGTTACACTGCACTTACCGCCATATATATTACTAAAATGCTGGACCCACTTCTCATCAGGGATCACACAGTCTGAGACAGTGTTATCGTCCCCCGAAAAGAAAGAATGATTTATAATGTCCCAAAATCGCTTACTATCTCTTAGGACATCTATAGTGAGGAGATCGTTCCATGCATTATTTTTGATCGCCTTTTTCCTCGCCTTAATATTTGCTTTGTATTCCCGCCTCAAGTTAGAAATTAGGACCTTGTCCCTTACATTAGCCTTTAAGGCTCGTTTCAAGGATCTATAGGACCGTGAACAATTTGTATAAAACCATTCATGAGGCTTCGGAGGGAATCGTGATGGGGGGGTCATGAGGTCCCTGGCAGTTTGTGCACAAATAGAGTCAAAAGCTACTATAATTTCCGGGTTAGGAGTGGTTAGGTCCATACAAATTTCAAGTGACCCCTCAATTTTAGGCAATAAGGTATCCATAAACGTTTCCTGCACAGCCCTGCCCCATTTAAGCCGTCTGCCCTTGTCACTGGGCACCGCCATGGTGCAAACCCGGGATTGTCCCAGTTGTTTGCGCCATAAGTCACTCCAGTGTAACTCCATCGACAGAGGATTATGGTCGCTATGGGGTGAGGCACTTGCCTTATATTCTTTAACCTTAGGAATAAGGCCTGGGGAGGTAAATATATAATCAATAACCGACCCATTGGTCGAGCCTTTGTAAGTGGGTACCGTCTCATTTCCCCCGTATTGGTTGGTTCATACATATTAAAACTAGCTAGCAGTAGTTCGAGCGCTTCCCCCGTTTTAGTGTGTTCAAAATGCGGGGTATCAGCTCCATTCAAGCCCTCTAAAACACCTGCGTGGCACAATAGTTTACATTGATGAATATTAAAATCTCCCATCAAAAGGAGCTCAAAAGGAATATGTGTATTTTGTCTATAATTATTCAGGAAGTTCTCCAGGAGGTCCACATGGTCCGTTTCTGTTTTTCGTACCCATGAATTATAAAAATTAATTACAAGTAGGGTACACCCTGGGGAAACAATCCATTCTATTATTAAAATATTCAGTGAACCTGAATCCAACTGCTTAAATGACCCCGCTAACTCTAGAGAGAAGAGTAAGGTAAGCCCCCCTTTCGCTCTCCCTGCACTGCTTGGGGTTGCTGATATTGTGAAACTTGAGAAGCCATCTAGCAGAAAGCTTGGTGAAGTGTTCCAGGTTTCTTGGATAGCTATCACCTGGCGTCTGGAGATATAATTAACCCAAGTGGGGTCTGCTCTTTTGGCTCTCGTCCCTGCAACATTCCAGGTCAAAAATGTACATAGGGATGAGGCCGCCACCTCAAGGGGTACTAGCGTTGGAGTCAATGTTGGGGCTGGTTGTCAGTCATTGGTGTTTAAATCAGTTAATGGGGCGAATCTGTTTGCTAAATCCAGATTTGGGCCTTCACTATTGGGAGCAGGTCTACTCTGCTTTACTTTACTAGATGCTATTTGCCACTCATTTCCCGCTATCCCTGTCTTAGAAAGTGTGTTCGGGTGTATTTTGGGTTGAAACTTCCCCCTTGATGAAGGATAAAAAAACCCTAAGGGGACCGCTCTAAGAGTATCATTTTCTCGTATCTCAGACCCATCCCAGAACAAACTATTTGGGCAATATGCGTTGTCAAAGTCTACCACCACACAGTCACCTTTCACAATTTTGGCTCGGTGCCCCACCCAACCCACCCTTCTAGCAAAAATAATCCTGGTGGAGGTTTTTGTTTCTCCACTGCTGGTATCGTCACACCATTTTTTAACCTTCCTCATAAGTGTAGCAGTGGATTCAACTTCTCCTTCTCTTAACAAGGGGACCCCTATGAAAACTGCCACAAAAGGTACTACTGCTGGGAGTAGATTTAGGTGAATCTTGAATTCTAAGTGCGTATGCTCCCCTGCTATAGTTGGACCCCCCTGTGGAATATTGGATGTCCCTGGGTGGTTCTGGATGTTCCCTATGTTGCGCTGTGGCTTCCCATTCATACCTGCCCCTACACTATTTACAACCGTTGTATTACTTATCGGTGATGGTAACAACGGCTTCGCCCGAGGTTGGGAGAGTCCTTCAGTTCCCAATATGGGCCCTTTCTGGGGAGAGAGAGTGGTATCAAGTTTTTTAACTAATTCATCGATCAAAACACATTTTTTTAACAATCCTTCAAGGCATGTGTTCATAGTGTCAGCTGCCCCGCCCACCCGCGCACTTGGCCTTAAATGGCGACCGTGCGACGCAGGTGAGTGTGACCCACTTGTGGGACACCCCCGCGCCGCACGGCCACCAGCTGCTGTGTGTGCCCCCTGCCTGCCCTCTGCCTCGCTGCTGCCTCGTTTGCCGGCTGCCGCCGCTGCGAGTGTCTTTTGCCTTGTTTTGACGGTATATTGTGCTTGCTTAGTTTAACCTTCTTTTTCCCCTGTTTTACGCTTATTTTGTGCCTGTTTTATTGTATTCTCCGTGTTTGCTCTCCTTCCTTGTTGTCCGCCTACCTCGTCGCCCCCCGCCCTCCCTTCCCGCCACCGCCGCTTGTCCCCGCCCCTTTTGTCTTCTGTAACCCTCCCCGCTCCCGCCTCCCAGCTGCCCCGCCCACCCGCGCACTTGGCCTTAAATGGCGACCGTGCGACGCAGGTGAGTGTGACCCACTTGTGGGACACCCCCGCGCCGCAAGGCCACCAGCTGCTGTGTGTGCCCCCTGCCTGCCCTCTGCCTCGCTGCTGCCTCGTTTGCCGGCTGCCGCCGCTGCGAGTGTCTTTTGCCTTGTTTTGACGGTATATTGTGCTTGCTTAGTTTAACCTTCTTTTTCCCCTGTTTTACGCTTATTTTGTGCCTGTTTTATTGTATTCTCCGTGTTTGCTCTCCTTCCTTGTTGTCCGCCTACCTCGTCGCCCCCCGCCCTCCCTTCCCGCCACCGCCGCTTGTCCCCGCCCCTTTTGTCTTCTGTAACCCTCCCCGCTCCCGCCTCCCAGCTGCCCCGCCCACCCGCGCACTTGGCCTTAAATGGCGACCGTGCGACGCAGGTGAGTGTGACCCACTTGTAGGACACCCCCGCGCCGCACGGCCACCAGCTGCTGTGTGTGCCCCCTGCCTGCCCTCTGCCTCGCTGCTGCCTCGTTTGCCGGCTGCCGCCGCTGCGAGTGTCTTTTGCCTTGTTTTGACGGTATATTGTGCTTGCTTAGTTTAACCTTCTTTTTCCCCTGTTTTACGCTTATTTTGTGCCTGTTTTATTGTATTCTCCGTGTTTGCTCTCCTTCCTTGTTGTCCGCCTACCTCGTCGCCCCCCGCCCTCCCTTCCCGCCACCGCCGCTTGTCCCCGCCCCTTTTGTCTTCTGTAACCCTCCCCGCTCCCGCCTCCCAGCTGCCCCGCCCACCCGCGCACTTGGCCTTAAATGGCGACCGTGCGACGCAGGTGAGTGTGACCCACTTGTGGGACACCCCCGCGCCGCACGGCCACCAGCTGCTGTGTGTGCCCCCTGCCTGCCCTCTGCCTCGCTGCTGCCTCGTTTGCCGGCTGCCGCCGCTGCGAGTGTCTTTTGCCTTGTTTTGACGGTATATTGTGCTTGCTTAGTTTAACCTTCTTTTTCCCCTGTTTTACGCTTATTTTGTGCCTGTTTTATTGTATTCTCCGTGTTTGCTCTCCTTCCTTGTTGTCCGCCTACCTCGTCGCCCCCCGCCCTCCCTTCCCGCCACCGCCGCTTGTCCCCGCCCCTTTTGTCTTCTGTAACCCTCCCCGCCTCCCAGCTGCCCCGCCCACCCGCGCACTTCGCCTTAAATGGCGACCGTGCGAACGCGCAGCGGTAACGCGCAGCGGGCGCGCCGATTGTGCGCCAAAGGTAAGCCCGTCTGCGCCCGTCCGCGACCGGACCGCGCCCAGCGCCAGGACCCCTGGACCTCGACCTCGAAGACCCCGACCTACCCGCCTGACGTACTCTGCCGCCACCCTCCTCGCTCTCAACACCGGCCGACTCTCAGAATGCCACCAAGCCACTCCAAGACGCACCCACGGACCCTTCAGCTGCCACGCCTGCAAGTTCACCTGCATCCGGACCTGCCTCGCACCAGCACCCGCCAAGCCGAACACCAGCAGCACCCACCTCAAGTGCATCCTGATCAACACCCGCTCCGTCCACAGACACGCCATCGAACTCTGGAACCTCCTCGACACCACAGCTCCAGACGTTGCCTTCCTCACGGAGACCTGGATGAACGCCTCTTCAGCTCCCGACATCGCCATCGCCATCCCAGAGGGCTACAAGATCGTCCGGAGGGACCGAAACGCCAACCAGATGGGAGGAGGCATCGCCATCATCCACAGGAGCACCATCCGTCTCACGACCAGCACCGACAACACCCTGACCAGCGCCGAACACTTACATTTCCAGATCCACACCAACCCGAACACCACCCTCAGAGGCACCCTGATCTACCGACCCCCTGGACCACGCACGCAATTCAGCGAGGACATCGCCGACTTTATCAGCCCGCATGCCCTCCCCTCCGCCGACTACATCCTCCTGGGAGACCTCAACTTCCATCTGGAGAACAACAACGACCACAACACCAGCACCCTGCTCGACAACCTCGCCAACCTGGGACTCAAGCAACTGGTGTCCACCCCCACCCACCTCGCCGGACACACACTCGACGCCGTCTTCTCATCCAGCACAGACATCGACTTCAGCCACGCCACAGAGCTTCAATGGACGGACCACAGCTGCGTCCACTTCACCTTCAAGAGAACGACGTCCCACCATCACCAGCAACAGACCGCCCGCAGAAGCTGGAACAAGATCACAGCAGACCAGCTCGCCACCTCCCTGAGCCAGCACCCTACTGCCAGCTCAGCGAACCCCAGCCAGGCCGCCGACAACCTCACGAAGTGGATCAGCAACTGCGCGGACGAACTCGCCCCGCTGATGACCCCGCCTAGCAGACCCGGCAGCAAGAAGGCCCCATGGTTCACCGACGAACTCAAGAGCTCCAAGAAGAACTGCCGAGCCCTCGAGAAAGTCTGGAAAAGGGAACCGACACCGGACAACAGGACCTCCTACAAACTTGCCACCCGGAAACACCACCAGCTGATCCGCGCCGCCAAGAAAACAGCATTCAAGGACCGGTTGGACAACAACGCACACAACTGCAAGGAACTCTTCAACATCGTGAAAGAGCTTTCCAACCCCAGCGCAGGAAACAACGACATCACCCCATCGCAAGACCTCTGCAACTCCCTCGCCTCATACTTCCACAACAAGATCACGGACATACACAGCAGTTTCAACAACCAACCAACGCACACCATGACCGACCAACCACCCCCCCCCACCACCACCCTCCACGCCTGGACCCCGATCAGCACCGAAGACACCATCCGCACGATGAACTCCATCCACTCCGGATCACCGACCGACCCCTGCCCTCACCACGTCTTCAACAGGGCCGACGCTGTCATCGCACCCCACCTGCAAGACATCATCAACACCTCCTTCGACACCGCCATCTTCCCTGAGAGCTGGAAACACGCCGAACTCAGCGCTCTACTCAAGAAACCAACAGCGGACCCCACCGACCTCAAGAATTACCGCCCCATCTCGCTTCTCCCGTTTCCAGCCAAAGTCATCGAGAAGACCGTCAACAAGCAGATGGCCGCCTTCCTCGAGACGAACGGATCCCTCGACCCCTCACAGTCCGGCTTCCGAGCCAAACACAGCACCGAGACCGCCCTCATCGCCGCCACCGATGACATCCGAGCCCTGATGGACAATGGAGAAACAGCGGCCCTCATCCTCCTAGACCTCTCCGCGGCCTTCGACACGGTCTGCCACCGCACCCTAGTACGGCGCCTCAGCAACATCGGAATCCAGGACAAGGCGCTGGAATGGATCATCTCCTTCCTCGACGGAAGAACACAGAGAGTCCGCCTACCACCGTACAAGTCAGAGGCCTCCGAAGTCATCTGCGGCGTCCCCCAAGGATCATCCCTGAGCCCCACCCTCTTCAACGTCTACATGAGCCCCCTCGCGGCCATCGTACGCAAACACCACCTCAGCATAATCTCCTACGCCGACGACACCCAGCTGATCCTCTCCCTGACCAACGACCCCACCGCCGCCAGAGCCAACCTGCACGAAGGGATGAAAGAGGTAGCTGAGTGGATGACGACCAGCCGCCTGAAACTGAACTCGGACAAGACGGAGGTCCTCATCCTGGGCTCCTCACCCTCCGCCTGGGACGACTCCTGGTGGCCTCCCGCCCTGGGCACCGCACCCAAACCGACAGACCATGCACGAAACCTGGGCTTCATCCTGGACTCCTCCCTCTCCATGACCAGGCAAGTCAACACCGTCTCCTCGGCGTGCTTCAACATCCTACGCATGCTACGGAAGATCTTCTGGTGGATCCCCACAGAGACCAGGAAGACCGTCACCCAGGCCCTCGTCACCAGCCCACTGGACTACGGTAACGCCCTCTACGCCGGTACCACCGCCAAGCTCCAGAAGAGACTCCAGCGGATCCAAAACGCCTCAGCCAGACTCATCCTCGACATCCCACGATCCAGCCACATCTCCGGACATCTGAGAGACCTTCACTGGCTCCCCGTCAACAAGAGAATCACCTCCCGCCTCCTCACCCACGCACACAAAGCCCTGCACGACCAAGGCCCGAGCTACCTCAACAGCCGAGTCAACTTCTACGCTCCCAGACGCCACCTCCGATCAGCCAACCACGCCCTCGCTGCCGTCCCCCGCATCCGAAGAGCGACTACAGGAGGAAGGTCCTTCTCCTACCTGGCCGCCAAGACCTGGAACTCCCTCCCGTCCGACCTGCGCCTGACCCAAGACCACCTCTCCTTCAGAAAGAAGCTGAAGACCTGGCTGTTCGAGCAGTAGCGGCACCCCCCCCCCCCAGCGCCTTGAGACCCTACGGGTATGTAGCGCGCTTTATAAGTGTCACTGATTGATTGATTGATTGATGTCCTTGGCAATACCCACTAACAAAGGTTCAATCCGTTCCTCAAAAAGGGCGTCAAGATGATCCTCCAGAGTATCCGCAGCCACTTTTCTAGCGTCGATGTCCCCCTCTCCCTTTTTCCTCTTTTTCGATATAAGTTTTGTTTTCACGACAGGGGCCTGAGGCAAATTGGGTAGCAAAACTGTAGGGGCACAAGCTTGTGTCACGCCAGGGGCAGAAGTAGGTTTCACGATAATAACATCAGGCTCTAGGGGAATGCCTTGCTCTGGGATCGGTAGTGTTGTCACGGGAGAGGTGGTTAGTAGGCCCAGTTCTTGTTGTGCAGTTGCAATTTCTTTAGATAAAGCCCCGACGGCGCTTGTTAGGTAGGACATGATAGAGTCTGACTGTTTCGCCACTTTGGCTTTTTTCCCCCCATCATCCACAGTGGCAACATTTTTACGCTTACCCATCTTGTTGGTAGATGTAATGGGGGCGGCCCAGCCCTGCCTGTTCCTGCCTTGGACTGCCGTAGACTGTCCCGCCCTTGTCCCGGGCTTCTCCCGCGCGCGACTCGCGGGGCGAGAGTAGCCTCTGCCTTTTCTAGCGCCTCCAGGCGCGCTGCTCTCGTGGCTGGTGTGCGTCGGCCCCGGGGTAGCTGGGAAATGTATTTCCAGATGGAACTACGGCCGTTGCCCTCACGGCGCTCACAGATGTCTGGCCGTTCCCCTCACGGCGTGCACGTTGGAGTCAATGCCCCAGAGATGTCCCCCGCAAGGCTCTTGCAGCCTCTGCCTTTTCTAGCGCCTCCAGGCGCGCTGCTCTCGTGGCAGGTGTTCGTCGGCCCCGGGGTAGCTGGGAAATGTAGTTCCCGATGGAACTACGGCCGTTGCCCTCACGGCGCTCACAGATGTCTGGCCGTTCCCCTCACGGCATGCAAGTTTGAGTCAATGCCCCAGAGATGTCCCCCGCAAGGCTCGTGCAGCCTCTGCCTTTTCTAGCGCCTCCAGGCGCGCTGCTCTCGTGGCAGGTGTGCGTCGGCCCCGGGGTAGCTGGGAAATGTAGTTCCCGATGGAACTACGGTCGTTGCCCTCATGGCGCTCACAGATGTCCGGCCGTTCCCCTCACGGCGTGCAAGTTGGAGTCAATGCCCCAGAGATGTCCCCCGCAAGGCTCGTGCAGCCTCTGCCTTTTCTAGCGCCTCCAGGCGCGCTGCTCTCGTGGCAGGTGTGCGTCAGCCCCGGGGTAGCTGGGAAATGTAGTTCCCGATGGAACTACGGTCGTTGCCCTCACGGCGCTCACAGATGTCTGGCCGTTCCCCTCACGGCGTGCAAGTTGGAGTCAATGCCCCAGAGATGTCCCCCGCAAGGCTCGTGCAGCCTCTGCCTTTTCTAGCGCCTCCAGGCGCGCTGCTCTCGTGGCAGGTGTGCGTCGGCCTCGGGGTAGCTGGGAAATGTAGTTCCCAATGGAACTACGGCCGTTGCCCTCACGGCGCTCACAGATGTCTGGCCGTTCCCCTCATGGCGTGCAAGTTGGAGTCAATGCCCTAGAGATGTCCCAGCAAGTGGTCTGGAGAGGCTCACAAAGGCGGCATGCCTATGAAGCTTCTCCTTCGTGAACCCTGGCCATCCTTGGGAGGAGGCTTGACACCTCGTCCCAGGAAGCGCTTTGTTTCAGGCCCCTGAGAGCAGTGAGCTCTCGATTTAGGGTTCCAGATCATGTCTGGTGGTGGCAGCCTAGGCAGCCACTCAGTCAGGTCACTAGGAGTTGCTCGAGTTTCAAGGGGCATCTCTAAGATGCCTTCTGCTGTGTATTTTACATTAAATCCCACACTAGCATCAGTGTGAGTTTAATGTGCTGAGAAGCTTGATACCAAACTTCCCAGTCTTCAGTGCAGCTATTATGGTGCTGTGGAGTTAGTAATGACAAACTCCCAGCACCATATACTCTTAATGGCAGCACTGCACTTACAGTGCCCAGGAATGAACCTGGGTACTGTAGGGGTACAGGGTTCATACACATGTACCCTCACCACTGGCATAGGGCACCCAGATAGAGGGGTGACTGATGTATGCCAGGACAGTGTTTTGTGGGCATGGCACACAGGGATGTCTGCCGTATTGACTCTTCACTTTGTGTTGCGCCAAGACACGCAGCCTGCCAAGGCAGTGAGTGAGTGTCAGGGTACAGGGCCTCTAAGTGTGGCATACTAGGTGCTGCAGCCCTTAGAGGTCTTCCCTGGTCACAGTGTTCTGGGTGCCTGTGGTACCATTTACCAGGGGCTGACCTGTGGCCAAAGATGCCAATTGGGGTAGTTTTTCGGGATAGAACACAGACCCTGGAAACCTGATTGGCAGGGACCCAGGGCACACCAAAGAAAAGTGCATCAGTAGTCTGGCAAAAAGTGGGGGGGGGTTACTGCAACCGAAACCCACTTTCCTATAAACCACAATAATATTGCCTTTGTATGTACTAATTTAAACTGCAAACAATGCTATGTATCACACTAAATGTTTTTCTTGCTTGTTTGCTGTTAGGTGCACAAGACAAGAGAAGAGACATCACCTGCAGTACTGCCAAACAGAAGGCCAGTGCAGCCACTCATCAGTCCTCTAATCACTTCTGCTTATGCAGCTTGGTGGAACTGCCATTTGAGAGATTTAAAATGGCCCTAAAGAAAAATGCTTCCAAAAAAATGGTCAGTGAGAAGTAGCAGCTTCCCACCGGTGGCATTTTGTCCCAAATCTTTCTTGAACCACCACATTGTGTGCCTACCACGCCGGTCTCGGTGGAGCAGCATTAGAGCAGCACTCCTGCATCAACAGCACCACCCCCTATGCTGATGAGTATTGATGTTGAATTGGATGTGTCCCTTTTACAAAGTAGTACACAATTGTTTCAGGAAACAGAGCAAAGTGGACAGCAGTCGCAGCCAGCAATAGTACATTTTCCTGATGCTGGAGCAGAACAGGATGTTGAGCATCATTCAGAGCAAGAATCTCCTCTTTTAGAATCATTGGCTCCCAGATCTCCAGCAAAGAAACACTTCTGAAGATGATGATGATGATATGGACATGGAGTCGACCCCAGCAGAGTTCAGAAGACAACAGGAGAGGCAAGGGAAAAGAAAAATTCCTGAAAAACTTAGACTTATTGAAGGGGATGATAAGGAGGAGGAAGACGAGGCAGTCATTGTGGAAGGTCACACAGAGGAATCCAACATTACTATTCAACATGCTCCAAGGGATTTGGTACAGGTAACAGCACCAGCTCCCATATTTGCAAATCCCCAATTGAGACCTGAACCAACCCCTACCTGAGGAGAAGCAGACAGGCAATCGACGACACGCCCACCTACCTCCAGTTATTCTCCACGCATTTGTAGTGGCACAGTAAAAAAGTACTTCTCCCCAGTTTTGATCTTTTTTACGGTTAGCAATAAAGTATCTGGCTTTTCCTGTAGCCAGTGTGTCTGTTGAGCATGTGTTCAGTGCAGCTGGCATGGTTGTTACAGTGAGAAGGACCAGTCTCTCACCTCAAAACATGAAGACATTGACTATGATTAAAATGAACCAACATTTCATGCCACACAATTACACCATTCCTGAAACAGCACAGGAGGAGGAGGAGGATTGGTCAAAATCAAGTGTGTTACATGATCAACTTCTGGGCAAATGACCTTAGTTTTAAGACAAACTCTAACTCACGGACTAAGTATGCCAGTGCCCCCATAGAACTTTTTAATTATTTCTCGTTGAACGTCTATCTTTGCAACAGCAACAAAAAGCAGCTAGTAGAACATTATTATATTTGTTTCAGAATTATGCTAGTCCACCATGTTGTATTAACACATGTTGTCAAATTGCAGTTGGACCAGTGTGCGTTGAAGAAGCCATCACAATTTCTTCACAGTTTATTCCTTGACTGTTTCACATGCCTGTGCTTGCTTTTGTTATAGATCATACTATTTTTCTTCTTCATTCCAGGCTGTTTATTCCTTGACTGTTACTTGATTGTTACCGATTCCTGTGCTTGCTTTTGTTTAACCCTCACCCAGTGTTCATTTTTTATTGTAATTTCTGCCTGTGATTGTTCCTGTAATTTTTGTCGGCCTGCGCTGAATCAAATTGTTCAACCTTCTTTCTTTATGTATCTACACTGACACTCTCACATCCCCTACCCCAAACACTGACCTCCTTCTCCTCCCCCTAGAATGGACCTCCCTCTCTTCCTATACGTTCACAGATTGTTTATCTTTCACTTAGTCTCTTACCGGACTCTCCCATCTGTCCAGCTCTGTCCTCCCTCTATTCTGGTGTCTGCTCTGATTGTTTACATTCTCCTTTTTATCTTACCTGTCCTCCCTCTCCTACCCCTCTCCCATGGATTCCTCACCCCCTCTTACCTCTCACTTTTTTGTTATTTTCTCCCTAACACCCCATCGACTACCCTAGTCAACATTATCCTCCCTCCCCAATCCTCCCCCTTGGATCCCTCACCTCCCCCTTTCCACACCTCATCCGCTCTCTGCCCCCTTAATACAGATGACCCAATTTAGCCCCTCTCCCCGGGAGGTTCCTCCCCCTCCACATCCTGCCTCCTCCCTCTCTCTTCCCCCTCTACAACCTTACAGTAACAACATGCCACCCCTCAATCACCCTCCCAGTATACATGACACTACCCTCAGCAGACATGGCCCCAATTCATGGACCATTCTCTACCCCCCACCTCTACAAAAATGCAAAGAAAAATTTTAAACACGATTACTGATTCGACACCCGGAAAACCTTAATTGTCGACAATTACCTCAGCCTCTCCTCCCCTATTAAAATTAATTACATCTTCTACTCCAAACGCCCCCTCCAAACGGAAAAGCACTTTCCTCCGCCACCTAACGGTATCCAAATTAAGTAAAATCCCATATGGATTTAAACTGTCTACTACCCCCTGCCCATCCTTCCCTGGCGAAATTGACATCTCCATATTTAAAACGGGCAATATTCTCATCCAAGCCTCTGAACACCACCTTGCCATCTTTGAGCACCATTTCAATACCTTGTCCTTGCTACTATCCAATATTTCCCCATCTTCCCAACCTCTCGATACCCAGTTGCTCTCTCCCTCCCCCTCAATTCCTTCCCTCCCCCGAGACACCCCAACTGCTAATGCTATCTCCCATACCCTCTCCTCCTCCATCCAACACTGAACGTTTCCCATCATCCACCCCTCTCTCCACCATATCACCTCTCACTCTCTAAATCCAGTCTCTGTCCAACATTGAGTGCAATCTCTCAACACTGACGGATGAACTCACACGACTGAGAAAAGACTTCAACTCCCTCAACTCCAGACTCCTCATTAACCGTCCCAACCACCCACCCCTGGCCCACAACGCATCTCAAATCCTAAACTGTGGAGCACTACGCCCCGCGACTGTCATACCCACAGACCCCTCTGTGCTTTCAACAATCTCTCATCCTCCGACCTCCTCGACATTTGCAACTCCTACCTTCCTAACTCATTGATTAACGATCCTCCCTCTCCCTACCACAACATTCCGTTATCGTGGGGACTTGCAGAATCCTAACCTGTCCCACATCACCTAGACCCCCACTCCACCTTCCCACCATCCGTTTGTGCTCTGCCCCAAAAAACAATTCTAAACCCCTCTCCTGCATGCTAGTGAACTGCCGTTTGGCTGTCCGACACGCAATCGAAATTTCAGAGACTATCCTTAGTGAAGCCATTGACATTGCCTTCCCCACGGAAACCTGGCTCAATGACCACTCAACTGCCAGTCTAGACTTACTCGCTCACCCCGGTTACTCTATCATCAGAAAAGACAGCTCTAAGGGAATAGGGGGTGGACTAGCTATAATCTTTAAAAATGTAATTCAACTTTCCCTCGTCATGTACTCTGACGTTGATACCTTTGAATACCTTGAAGCCGAACTTAAGCTTCAGTGGTCCCTCTTAATTTGACTTCATAATATCTACCATCCTCCTGGCGATCCCCTTCCCTTCACTGAGGAATTATCTGAACTTCTTACCCACTCCTGACTTTCTAACTCAAAAAATCTCTTCCTCTGTGATTTTAACCTTCACTGGAATAAGCCCAATGACACACAATCAACCTCCTCACTAATCTCTTTGAGATCAGTGACCTCCGACAACTTTGCCACTCTCCAAGCTACACTAAGGGGGCCACTCTTGATGTCATCATTGCTAACAATGACTTGGCCTCCCTTTCTAACATCATCCCCATCAACTGATCCGACCACCACCTCATTCTGTTCTCAATCACCACCTCAGCTCCTCCCTTCCTCACTAAACTCACCAAAACTAAGAAATGGACTATAAATCTCAACTGTATCCTTCCTGGCAAACTGGAGTCTAAACTCCAAGTAAAACATCTTCTCTCCTCTCTCTCACAAAATGCCAATGAACTTACCTAATATTATACACATCCGTCACTGATATCTTAGACAAAATTGCCCCATCCAAACTAAAAACCATAAGAAACATGCCATCGAAATCTTGGTACAATTCCAATCTTAATAACGAAAGACTCACACTTAGACTTGCGGAAAGAACATGGAGACAACTCTCAACTCCCGCCCATCTTGCCCTCCTCAGATCTGCTAGGTCAACATACAAGAAACACATTTTCGTTGAAAAAGCCTCCTTCTTCAGTACTCAAATTGATTGGGCCAAAAATAGACCCAGAGAGCTATTCAACATTGTTCGAACCCAAACATCCTCTGCCTAACCCATGCTGACAGCCACTACCGACAGATGCGAAGAAATTGCAAACTTTTTCTCTGAAAAAAATCGCCTAATTAGATCAATCCTTCCCAGCATTTCAGATCTCTCCCAGCCCCAACCTTAACGCTATCTCCACTACCAACTCTCCCTCCTTGTCAGCTCCCCCCCCGATTCCCACTCCCCCCTTCATGCAACTTTACCCCTTGATTACTGCCTGCCCAATCTACAACTTAAAAACAATGCCTCCTGGCATAACTTCAACCCCGTAATGGAGCTTGATGTCTCTAACATCATATCTAATCGCAAACCATCCTCACATACTAATGGCCCTCTTCCTTCCAACCTTTTCCTCAAAGTTAAGCACATCATCGCGCCTTTTTGGGCTACTATCATCAACTCTTCCCTTTCCACGGGTTGGGTCCCTGCCTCCCTCAAACTTGGACAAATCACTCCTATACTCAACACCCCCCATGCCGACCCTAACAATCTCTGCCCAATCTCCAACCTCCCCCTACTCTCTAAAGCCCTGGAAAAGTGTGCCCTGCTCCTACTAGATAAACACATTGACACTTTTAACCTACTGGGTCCCTTACAATCTGGCTTCCGAAAATGCTACAGTACTGAAACGGCCATGCTTAAAATTGTGGATGACATCTGCCACTCCCTTGACAATTGTGAGACTTGCCTACTTATTCTCCTCGACCTCTCTCCCGTGTTTGATAACCACCCGGCCTTACTCAAAGTTTGTTTTGGCATTAATGGTCCTGTTCTCAATTGGTACTCATCCTACCTCCAACACAGAAGACAACAAATCAAAATCCTTAACTGCATCTCAAACCCTACACCTGTCTCCCTTGGTGTCCCTCGGGGATCTATTCTCTCCCCTGCTCTCTTTAACCTCTTTATGGAACTCCTTACCCTCATCCTAAAACAAGCTGGAATCAATTACCAACTCTATGCCGATGACACCCAACTCTACTATAAGATCAAATCCCACTCTGATATTCTGCACCTCAACAACACCCTGACCAAAATCCAATCCTGGTTCCACACCAATCATCTCAAACTTAACCCCCAAAAAACTGAAATTATTCTATTCTCTCCTAAAAACAACCCTCTGCCTATCCAAACTTGGATCTCCGGCCTTAATGCCCTCAACTGTCCGCTCTCCTTAACTAACTCAGTAAAATCCCTCGGTATCTCCATTGACAACATTCTAACCCTTCAGACCCACATAAAAAAACTTGGCGAAAGGAGCGCTCTTCAAGCTCCATCCCCTCAAGAAAATGAAACCCTTCATTACAGCCAACGACTTCAAATCGGTTGTCCAATCTCTAGTCCTCTCAAGAATTGACTATGGTAACGCTATCGTCTCCGGAACTCCAAAAGTTCACCTAGCACCAATCAAATTGGTGCTCAACATAGCAGCCAGACCAATCACCGACTGCAAATGCTTCGATCACATCTCCCCTGCCCTTTAGACCTTTAAATGGCTACCCATAGAAGGCCCATCCACCTACAAGACTGCATTCATTGAGCACAAAGCCCTTCATCAAGAGACCCTGCGATATCTCACTTGTGAACTTACAAGGCAGGCTGCTCTCGATCATTGAGAAGTACAAACTCTCTCCTCCTTTTCCCACCCCTGACCAAAAAGCTCCTTCTCATCTTCTCAGCTTCCTTCTGCTCCTTGTCAGTACATCTCATCTTATGAAGATGCTTATTCTTAGATATATAGGCAAGGCAGGCCTAAGACAAACAAGGATCAGACCCTGTCAGATGTCAAATAGAAAATGCATCATCGCAGTGGAAGGGGCCCATATAGTCAGAAGCAGGATTGGAAGTTTTCATAAGAAAAGTTGGTATACATCTAGTAGCTGAAAAAAGTAGAGCACATTTAGTAGAGTCAGTATTAGGGACGGCTCCTCCGCTAGGGCGTCGCCCCCCACCCTACCAGCACTAAAAATACGAAAAATAAAATAATAGTAAAATGGGTTTAAAACCAGTTTTATTATCGTTTTGTTTTGCTGGTGCCGGGGCTTGGGGCCAGGGCCAGGGTGGTGACAGGCTGGAGGGGGAGTATTTTGCGCTGCCTTCACTGCACATGTAGGTGTGGCCGGCCATCTCAGGTCGACCAAACCCACATCCACAGTGAAGCTCTCTCTAACCCTGCTGCATTGCTGGGTTGGAGAGAGAGCATACACAGACTCCCAGTCTGTACTGGACTGCAAATCATTGCCGCTCAGGCCAATCTTGAAGCTGCTCTCGCATGAGAGCAGCTTCAGGATTGGCCACAGGGCAGGCTTGGAGCATGTGCCTGCCTGCAGTGAAGAGGAGCAGAGGAGAGCAATACTGGAGGGCAGCAGGTACTTTTTTTCTGTTTGTCTCCATTGTCCCCCATACCCCCCCTCACCCCCTCCCCTATCCTGCCTCTTTAATCTGATATAAGCTGCTCCTGGTCAGTACATCTCAATTATCTGGGAGAGGAAAGCAATTTAGCATTGATACTCTTCACTTTTCATATATTATCAATCAAAAGAATGGAACATGTGTATTGTATTACTCTAGCTCTTATATCTCATAATTTCAGAAACTGTTAACGTCTTTCTAGACAGTATTCCAGAATCAAAGCATTTAGGAATAGAGAGAGATTTAGACAAGAATCCATTATGGTTCCTGATTATGATGCCACAAAAACTGTTTAAATGTTTAACGGGGATAGATGATCTACTGTTTATAGTGAAAGCAAAGTACCAGTCAAAGAGTTCATAAAGCATGAAATGCTGCTATATTAATAGAAAGACCATCACACTCACCTTTTTCTTTTAGGAGATAGTCTGTGTACAAAAAACACATTAATATGAGCTCACTAGAATAACTTTTTACGCAAGATCAATTTATTTTTGCTCAATTTATACACTTACCTCTTTCTTTAATTAAGTCACCTATCAAATAAAATATAGAGAAGACTAACTTAATCTTGTTTTCAGGAAGTGCAATTTATTTAATCATCAAATATTTTATTTGTTTTTTTCAACTATAGAAGTGCATAAACATATACAGTATATATGTAAAATTAAAGCCACACAAACTCAATTTCAGAACACAGCGTTGTGTCATGCCATTACAAACTTTCATAGATCGATGAGAGTTTAAATTGTAATAAATCACAGTGTCAAAAACCCCATAAGAACTTGTCAATAAATACTTTATGATTAGTTAAAATTGGCAATAAAAAAGAGATATAGTTCAAATACAACAAATAAAGAACACCGAAGGTAAGTGCCATATAACAAATACATTGGTACTGGGAGACTGAGACAAAGAGAGGGCACAATATGTGAGCCAGTCTTGCTAATCATTCCAAAGCCCTGCACCTAATGGACCAGCTACGATGAAGGTACTTGGATACCACACCGACAACTAACTGAGAGGATTCTGTATGGAGGAGCCATATGACAACCTCTAGCAGCATCCAAATTGCTTACACAAAGGGATGACCCATGTTTTTCTTGGGCAAGTATAACCAGCGCAGAAAAAATAAAGTGCAGTAGTCCTTCCTTTGACTGTTGGCAAAATGGACATACAGTGCTTATTGGAGTTAAGTGGTTCCACTTTGCTAGGAAAAACATTAATGGTAAAGTGCTATAGCAGAATTTAAGGTTAAGGGCTCAAATTGAAAATCAAGATTAAAATGTAAAAAAAGGGAAGTAAGCGACCCCTCAGACATATTCTGGAATTTAATGGAATTGACCTGGTCCCAGAATGCATCCTTAAGGGTAGCTTGGGTGGATCTATGACAGAATTTCGACTACAAAAATATCGACCTACAAGAATATCGAGTCAACAATATCGAGGGCAAAAATATCGACATCCTATCTACAACATGGTAAGTACAAAAATATCGAAAAAATAACATCGTTGTAAAAAATATCGATGTTAAAAATATCGATTTTTTTTTTAATATATATAAATGTAAAAGTAAGTATATAACACTAATAAATAAAATATACATATTTAAAAGTATCTAATAATGTTTAAAATTAATAAATAAAACATATATATTAATACATTAATTAAATATATACAGTAAAGATATAATATATATGTACTGAACAATAAGTATTAATAATTAATTTACTAATTTCTAAATTAATGAAATATATTCTAATTTACTAATACATGTACAAACATAAAACAATAACATACATAAAATGTAAGTAATATAAAAAATAAAATAAACGTGATATTTTAACAATTAATTATATAAAGCGTTTGATAGCATAGGGATAAAATTACTATTCCCACTCCAGAGAGTGCAACAGTCGAGAAAACTGACCCTGAACCCAAAAACCACCCCTTTACCCACGAACTGAAAACTGACCCTGAACCCTAAAAATACCCCTTTACCCAAAAACTGAAAACTGACCCTGAACCCTAAAAATACCCCTTTCCCCATGAACTGAAAACTGACCCTGAACCCTAAAAATACCCCTTTACCCATGAACTGAAAACTGACCCTGAACCCTAAAAATACCCCTTTACCCATGAACTGAAAACTGACCCTGAACCCTAAAAATATCCCTTTACCCATGAACTGAAAACTGACCCTGAACCCTAAAAATACCCCTTTACCCATGAACTGAAAACTGACCCTGAACACTAAAAATACCCCTTTACCCATGAACTGAAAACTGACCCTGAACCCTAAAAATACCCCTTTACCCAAAAACAGAAAACTGACCCTGAACCCTAAAAATACCCCTTTACCCATGAACTGAAAACTGACCCTGAACACTAAAAATACCCCTTTACCCATGAACTGAAAACTGACCCTGAACCCTAAAAATACCCCTTTACCCAAAAACTGAAAACTGACCCTGAACTCTAAAAATACCCCTTTACCCAAAAACTGAAAACTGCCCCTAAACACTCAAAATACCCCTTTACCCAAAAACCCAAAAATGACCCTGAACCCTAAAAATACTCCTTAACCCAAAGTTAAATAATATTATTTAATTAGCAATTAATAATTAATTAACAATAACAATAAAGTAAATATATTAGCACATAAGCTGTAATTAATATAATTTAATAATTAATATCATTTTTCCCCAATTAATTAATTAACAGTAACTAAAAATTATATATATAAATAAATTACTCTAATAATGTACTTAACTAACTAATATTATTTAATTACCAATTAATTACTAATTTAAAATATGTACCAAATTATATTAATTAATTAACTAATTAATATTAATTATTTGCCAATTAATTAGTTATAAATATTTAAAAACATATATTAATTAATTAATTATTATTAAATTACTCCCCACCCTATTCCCCTATAAACCCACATCCCGCTACAGAAAATATATATCAATTAATCAATTAATTATTTCCCAATTAATCAATATTAATTAGCAAATAATTATAATTAATTAATTAATCCTACTAATTATTAATCAACTTCCCATAATTAAATTACTTCCCACCCTATTCCCCTATAAACCCACAACCCGCTCCGGTACTAAAACATCAAATTTCCTTATAAATTTCTATATTATTATAGAAAATGTATACACATATAATAGTAATTATTTTAAATACTTAAATTAAACATATAACACATACATAATAAAAAACTATAAAATAATACAAATATCGATATTAGTGTCATCGAAATTATTAACATCGATATATATGCTATCGATATTACTAACTTCGATATTACTTACATCGATATTAAGTATTTCGATATTACTTACCTTGGGTCGATATTCTGTCCTACGATATTCTTGCCTTCGATATTATGCTCCTTCGATATTTCAGACTCGATATAACCAAAAAGGTTAGGCTAAAGGTTCTACTTACGGCTCTGAAGAATTGGGTTTTCTTCAGGAGAAAATTACAAATTCCATACTACGCCTCTCAGG
Organism: Lissotriton vulgaris; assembly: GCF_964263255.1. Classification (NCBI taxonomy): domain Eukaryota; kingdom Metazoa; phylum Chordata; class Amphibia; order Caudata; family Salamandridae; genus Lissotriton; species Lissotriton vulgaris. The sequence continues at coordinate 81,911,952 of NC_141693.1, forward strand.
CCCCAATATGGGACTCTCCAGGGACCCCAGAATGCCTTAGAGACCAATTGTCAACTCCTCTTAAATTAGCAGGGTTAATGCAGTGGAAAGATCTACAAAACGATCAGCAGCTATTGGGGTGGGACTCCTTCTCTAGATTGACGGGAGGTACCCTTACAAGATTTAAATATTACCAGCTGTCAAGCTGGTGGTCTACGGAAATATGGGATTGTGCATCTAACCCGAAATTTGATTTTGTAAATAGAAAGGGGCGTTGGGATAAAGAACTCGCTTTTTGGTACGAGACTTTGATGGAAAAAGAGGGAGTTACGGATCTGGAACTTCAAAATCTCTGGGGAAATGGTCTGGGGCTGGATAGCAACAAACTGGTAGACCTGTGGGGGGACTCTTTTAGTCTGGTGAACGGAATAGTAAAATCCGCTCCACTTAAACGAAACCATCTGTTTACACTGTACAGGGTGTATTTTTCCCCAAAAAGACTGACAAGGATCACAAACTTACAATATAGCTGCCCAAGGTGTAATTTGTTAGAGGCAGATGACATGCATATGTTCGTAGAATGTCCTAGCCTTAACTTGTTTTGGAAACAAATTGAGGGTTTTTTGATGGATGTACTAGGAACACAGATAGTGGTCTCTCCGGCAATGATTCTGTTTGGTCTGGGGACGGGTTACCAGCTTGCAAATCAGCAGACTAAATTTATTTTCTACGTGATGTTATTGGCTAGGCGAGAAATATGTAAAGCATGGAAATCTGAAGATGCTCCCACTTTCTCTGGTTGCTTAAGGTATATCATCTATATTAGTGAGTCTGATATAGCATGCGATGTTACCTCTGAGTCTAAGATCTGGGAGCCCCTGGTGGCATGGCGGAACAGATGAGAGTATTCCGATGATTTCACCTGGGTACTGTTGGTGCTTAGTCCTCAACCAACCCGAGGGTCGCCAAGCTACAGAGGCTGAGGTGGATAAAGCAAACAGTAAATACTAGAGGGGAGTACCTTTTTCCGGCTCTCTCTGGCGTCAAATTTTGTGGTCGTAACATCGTAATGCCAGGGGGAGGGGAGAGGATCTCCGTCTAGAGCACCCAAATTGGTATATGAGGAATAAAAATATTTAAAAAAATAAATAAATAAATAAAGCGTTTGATAGCATAGGGATAAAATTACTATTCCCACTCCAGAGAGTGCAACAGTCGAGAAAACTGACCCTGAACCCAAAAACCACCCCTTTACCCACGAACTGAAAACTGACCCTGAACCCTAAAAATACCCCTTTACCCAAAAACTGAAAACTGACCCTGAACCCTAAAAATACCCCTTTACCCAAAAACTGAAAACTGACCCTGAACCCTAAAAATACCCCTTTACCCAAAAACTGAAAACTGACCCTGAACCCTAAAAATACCCCTTTACCCAAGAACTGAAAACTGACCCTGAACCCTAAAAATACCCCTTTCCCCATGAACTGAAAACTGACCCTGAACCCTAAAAATACCCCTTTCCCCATGAACTGAAAACTGACCCTGAACCCTAAAAATACCCCTTTACCCATGAACTGAAAACTGACCCTGAACCCTAAAAATACCCCTTTACCCAAAAACTGAAAACTGACCCTGAACCCTAAAAATATCCCTTTACCCATGAACTGAAAACTGACCCTGAACCCTAAAAATACCCCTTTACCCATGAACTGAAAACTGACCCTGAACACTAAAAATACCCCTTTACCCATGAACTGAAAACTGACCCTGAACCCTAAAAATACCCCTTTACCCAAAAACAGAAAACTGACCCTGAACCCTAAAAATACCCCTTTACCCATGAACTGAAAACTGACCCTGAACACTAAAAATACCCCTTTACCCATGAACTGAAAACTGACCCTGAACCCTAAAAATACCCCTTTACCCAAAAACTGAAAACTGACCCTGAACTCTAAAAATACCCCTTTACCCAAAAACTGAAAACTGCCCCTAAACACTCAAAATACCCCTTTACCCAAAAACCCAAAAATGACCCTGAACCCTAAAAATACTCCTTAACCCAAAGTTAAATAATATTATTTAATTAGCAATTAATAATTAATTAACAATAACAATAAAGTAAATATATTAGCACATAAGCTGTAATTAATATAATTTAATAATTAATATCATTTTTCCCCAATTAATTAATTAACAGTAACTAAAAATTATATATATAAATAAATTACTCTAATAATGTAATTAACTGACTAATATTATTTAATTACCAATTAATTACTAATTTAAAATATGTACCAAATTATATTAATTAATTAACTAATTAATATTAATTATTTGCCAATTAATTAGTTATAAATATTTAAAAACATATATTAATTAATTAATTATTATTAAATTACTCCCCACCCTATTCCCCTATAAACCCACATCCCGCTACAGAAAATATATATCAATTAATCAATTAATTATTTCCCAATTAATCAATATTAATTAGCAAATAATTATAATTAATTAATTAATCCTACTAATTATTAATCAACTTACCATAATTAAATTACTTCCCACCCTATTCCCCTATAAACCCACAACCCGCTCCGGTACTAAAAGATCAAATTTCCTTATAAATTTCTATATTATTATAGAAAATGTATACACATATAATAGTAATTATTTTAAATACTTAAATTAAACATATAACACATACATAATAAAAAACTATAAAATAATACAAATATCGATATTAGTGTCATCGAAATTATTAACATCGATATATATGCTATCGATATTACTAACTTCGATATTACTTACATCGATATTAAGTATTTCGATATTACTTACCTTGGGTCGATATTCTGTCCTACGATATTCTTGCCTTCGATATTATGCTCCTTCGATATTTCAGACTCGATATTATGGTAGGTCGATATTTCCAACTCGATATTTTGACTGTCTACCAGCTTGGGTACAAGGTTGTTAATGCCCAGAAAGACCAACACACCCATAAACGGATGTGTACTATCAACGTTTGAACATAAGATAACCACTTAATTTTACTACAACTGACCAGTGATACTATCTCCTCCAAGTCTTACTGGTGGTCATCCAGGTCTGCAGAGTATTTAAACCTTCTCTGATAAAGAAACAGCCTCAATTGGACCTCATGTATCATTGAATTGGGACCCATATTTTGTTTTAAGGGTTTTAACAGAGTATTATTAGGGACTTTAGTTTATGCTCTCAAGCAGCTATTCTCGGCTACCCCCAAGTTTAGTCAGATTCAAAATGCCCTATACTTTGCCCCCATATAGGGTACAACCCTCCCTGTGCACCTAGAGTGCAGGAGAAATACACTTGGTCCGGGATATCTTATAACGTCTTAGAATTGTAGCAGAGTGCTGAGTTAAATTTAGGCTGCTCTTCTTAAGCTGTGGTGCCCATGACATAGATCTGGTTAACCTAACCCCGAAACACTCCAACTCACATACCCTATTCAGAGGACGACCTCCAGCATTATAGAACCCCTAGATTTTTGTGAGGGCAAAGGGCCATAAACTTGGTCTTAGAATGGTTTATTATTACTACCCCTCGTTCAGTGCAAAAGTCTTAAAAATTATTCACCAAACATTGTAGTCCACTTGGGGTCTTACAGATCAGGAGAGTGATTTTGCGGTCACCCAGGCTAGGTGCATCATTTACTTTTCTTTTCCATAAGATCCATATATTATTGCTCAATTTATAAATTTACCTCTTGCTTTACGTAAATCACCTTTCAGAGAAGATATAGAGAAGACTAATTTAATTTTGTTTTGAGGTATGTGCAATTTATTTCTACATTGCCTGCTGGTGAAACTAGACACATACAGGAAACTCAAAAAGAGTGGTATTATCTATCTAGGAGGACTATTTATATATTCTTTTTACTTTTTGTAAAACGTATGAAAATGTGATATTCATAAGATATTTCTGTTCATATAGGTATTGATAGTTTATGTGTTTCAAACTGACCTATCACATTTACAATTATTATATTTTTCTAGAACTCTTCAATAAAGCTGCCTTGTAAAATAATGATTAGGGGTCTGTAAAATAGTAATAAATGTAATGCAGTTTATACAAAGGCTTGAAAGATATGTAACAAACACAGTTTTAAGATTTTGTACACCTCAAAAAAATTTGTTTTTAACTACTATCATTTGGAAATTCTTTCTTTAGATTTGTCTGCTCAGATAGCCAACAAATGATTTATGAATTGGAAGATGATAATTTTTTTATATTTTCAAGCTGGAGTCGAAGAGTCTAAATTGAATAAAATTCCTAGGTGCATGTCTTGATGTTTAGTGTCGCGGTGCAGGGTGGCCATTGCTTTGCTCACTGTGTAGCTAATAGTCCCTCTACAGGGCAAATTATAGTTCCCAACTTCATCAAAAGCAAATGATGCAAGAAAGGCAGTAACAATCTTCAGACAAGTTGTATAACAGACATACTCTATCTTGAATAGATTTGTCCTTGCTCTCACCTTTGTTTCTATGCAATTTCACATACCTTTTTCCTTTTGAAGAGTGTCTGAAATAGTAACAACAAATGTGTTACTTGTGCAGATTCAATACACCATTGCTCCAAATTTAAAAGGCAAACTTTCAAGAGTTATTCCATAAACAATATTATGGCAACTGTGGTCGGGTGAATTTCTCTAAATTCAAGCTATACACAAAAATTAGGGGCATGATATTAGATTTGATGAGATTGAAAATGTCACACCACAATGAAAATGTGAAAGTCAGGATTGAACAGAGCAAATTAATCTGCATTTGCAACATTATAAGACAAGAACCATGTGCACCATCTGAGCAGCTGTATAAAAACATTGCGTATGTGCTCACATTCAGCTTACATGGAACCTTCATATTATGATGCATAAAACATATCTATACTACTATTATAAAGAGAGAACACAAACCTTTGAGCCAGGTAAACTACAAAAGTAATGTACCAATCACTACACCCAATACACCATTTGAAAGGGGAGATGTTGCAGAAGGACATAGGCCATACATGTCTACACCATATACATTAAAAAAGCAAAAACGCGAAAAGTGTTAAAGTAGTCCCTTGGGGGCGTGGTCGACTGTAAGAACGTGGCCGTGGGCGTCTCAAACAACAAATGTGGGCGTTTACAGGGCCATGCCAACTGAAAAAACAAGCATCTGCAAAGCTAATTCACAACACACTTACATAAGCACAGAGACAGCTGAAATGCGCTTTCACAGAATTTAGAACGCACGGAATTTAGAACGCACAATATGCACACATAGAGCGGAAATGCACTTACACGGAATTTAGTTGGCAAATCACAACACATACAGCGGAAATGCCCTTTCAATGAATTTATATACACACATTGAGCGCGGTATGAAAAATATAGTAAAACAACAGAGGTGCGCGCTATAACAAATATACACACATAGATTAGTTGCAGTTACGCAGACAACTTTGACGCCTTCCTCACATTACATCAAAAAGCGGCCGTGCCTTCCATCGACGAGGACTCTCAAATGACGTCACACAAGGGGAAGGGTTAATCGCAGAGTACACCAATCAGAATGCACAAAGAAAAACACACACAGGACTTCTGGTAAAAAAAAATGAAATCACTAAATCTTCCAGTGCGCAACACAATGAATGTGTCCGTCTGTAACAATACTGATGTTCATTTAAAGCGCTCTGATACCTCAGGATGGTGTTTGCGCTTATTAAACTGAAAAACAAAAAAAATGCCTGATTATTAGGTTTTTACTGTGGTTTTAACATGCACGTAGCCTTTCGTTGGAATACGTGATTAGTGTTTGGAAAGTGACCAACCAATGAGAGACGGTGTGTAGCAGTCTCCTCTCTGGTCCTTCACATGTTATTGAATGTACGGTGGAAGACACAAAGGTTAGTTATTAGAAGTCCCCCTGGTCCAATGAGCGGGCGAGTTTGGCAGTTTCCTTTCTGGTCGTAAAAGCCGAGCTGCACGGTTCTGCCGTTGCTTTATAATAATGTTTACATACTCAACTAAGACTGCCCCCCTCGATTGCAACTTTCAATGAACATAAAGGTCTGTGATTGGAGGCGGCTCTTGGCCAATGAATAGATTCGCTTCCGTCTGCATTTTCGCGTTGTATTTACAGAGTTGATATACTTAGACACTTTAGAGAAGGGAGCTATAGGATGATATTTTTATCCAATGAGGGCGCCTCTGTGGTCACCACCATGGGCGTTTCAGGAAGTACGGATGACACCAAGGCTTGCTACTGGAGGATTTTTTAGCCCAATGAACGCACACATCGGGCAGTTTCCTCTCTGGTCTGTGTCTCTTGCCAAAGGAGAATGGTCCGGTTTCCCACTGGTCCACATTAATGTAATGATGCACTTTCTTCCCCCAATAACTCTCGGAGTCAGGTTGCTGTACACTCTATTTATTCAGGTTATATCGTACAAGGAGCGCCGAGCATGTCCTCTGCCCAGCCTGCTCGCGCGCTAATGCCTCGCTGCGCACGCAGCCTTCCTACGTCACCGCACGTCACGTAGCTACGTGACGTGCAACGCTAGAGCGCTCACTACATATCTCCCCTTTTTCCCAACGAACTATATGTACAAGTCCTGACTCATGTCATAGTCTCTGAATCTCGCAGGCTGGACCACCGCCCTTCCCCTTCTCGTCAGTCTTACCGGGGTCGTGGCAGTTGTCGCTTTGCTTTCGTTACCACTCCCTAGCGCAGCCGCACTAGGCTCACTCCTGCTCCTATCCTCTTCATTCAGCTGCTCGCCACTCACTCCGTTGTCCTCTGGACGTGTCTCTCCGACGTCTAGATCCTCTCCCCCATATTCACAGGGGTTATCGCTGCTGTACTCACTGTCTCTATCTGTTCTGTTGTCCCTCCAGCAGAGTATTTTGTTGCACCTGGCCATGCGGTCCTGGGACCATACGTTACCGTCACTCAGCAAGGCCGCCCTGCCTTTTACTTCCACTACTTGTAGGGGCTTGCTGTACTTGCTTTCTCCCTTTTTCTGCAAGGTGGCCAGTCTTACTCTCACCCATTCTCCTTTCTCTAGAGCGGTGTTCTTTACATTCCTCCACGCATCATAGTGTTTGGTGTACACCGATTGGGCTCTCTCCAGGTTGGCCTGCACCACCGCCGGCGACCACTCGCTCTTGATGACTCTTTCCTTCCATATTCTGTTGTCCTGAGTGAAAGGCTCACGGCCTCTGAGAATCTGGAAGGGACTATAGCCAGTGTTCGTGGGTGTTATCCTATATGCCCATACCATGTGCCAAATCTCTGCTTCCCAGTCTTTGTTGTCTGAGATTGCCGCTTGTATCGATCCCATCACTACTCTATTAAAACGTTCCACCAAGCCATTCCCTGCAGGATGGTATATGGACGTGTGTTTTGTAGTGATGCCGTTTCTCCTCATGAATTGGGACCATTTTTCAGATCGGAATTGGGGCCCGTTGTCACTGAGGACACACTTTGGGATGCCCTCTCTCACAAAAGTTTCGGCCATGAAACTCACTATCATCTCCGTGTCCATGGTTTCTTCAATTCTCAATTCCGGCCATTTGGAATATCGGTCCACCATTACGCAGATGTATTTCTGTATTCCTTGTGCATTTAGTACTGGACCCAAGATGTCTATAGACAGTTCCTCCCACTGATTCTTCGGAGGATCAAATTTCCCCAGGGCTGGGCGCAAAGGTTTGAGTGTTTTGTCTGCGCCTTGGCACCTCGGGCACTCCCTAACGTGTCTCTCCGCTTTTATGTCCATTCCCGGCCACCAATAATTCTGCTTGGCCCTCAGTTTCAACTTCCCAGCTCCCAGGTGGCCTTCGTGCAACATGTCCATCAACAGGGGAATCATTTTTGCCGGTGGTATGACTCTCTCTCCTCTGAATATGAATATGCCTTGGTCATCAGTTGATAGTTCCTCCCTAACTTCGAAGTACGGAATGAGGTCTCGCCCTGTCTTGTTTTTGTCTGGCCAACCCCTTACTATATGGGCTTTCACTTCTTTTAGGACGGGGTCTTCTTCGTATGCTAGTTTCCATTCTTGTCTGCTTATGGTCGTTTCTTGGTCTTCAGTGAGTGCGACCCACTCTTCCGCCCCCTCGCTGCATTCTGTGCTGGGCTCCATTGCTGCCGCCCTGCTTAGGTAATCTGCCACTTTGTTCTTATTCCCTGGGATATGTTCCACATCATATCGAAACTCCATTAGTTTGAGTGACATCTTGGAGATCCTCGGCGTTGCGTCTGCATGTCCGCTGGATGTGAGTACCTTGAGCAGTGGCTTGTGATCAGTCCTCAACCGGAACCTGGTGCCCCACAGAAATTGCCTGAACCGAGACATGGCCCACACTACCGCCAACATTTCCTTCTCGACCACGCTATACTTCTTCTCGGTGTCGTTCAGGGTGCGGGACGCAAAGCATATCGTTTCCACTCTCCCTTGGCCGCGGTCTTGCATGAGGACTGCTCCCAGTCCTTTGTCGCTGGCATCCGTTGTGAGTATTGTGCTTCCTTGAGGGTCGAATCCTTGTAGCGGAACAGCTCCTGCCACCTCTCTTTTTACCTTATCGAATTCTTGCTGGGCCTCTTCCGACCACCGGAATTCGCTGTTTTCTCTTGTAAGCAGTCTCATATGATGGGTCTTTGAGGCGAAATGTTCTATGAACTTTCCGTAGTACTCTGCCATCCCCAAGAATGATCGGACTTCCTCCTTGCTGGCCGGTGGGGGTGCATCGCAGATTGCTTTCACATTTTCAGCTTTGGGGGTTACTCCTCGTGCACTTATCTCATGGCCCAAGTACGTCACCTTTTCCATTCCTATGCGGCACTTGGCCCATTCTGCAGTGAGGCCCTTCCTTTCCAGGATTCCCAATACCTCGTTCAGTTTTTTGTCATGGTCGGCTTTGTCTCGTCCCATCACCAAGATATCGTCCTGGAAGTATTGGACCCCTGGTCTGTCCTTGAACAACTGGTGCATGAGTCTTTGGAACACCGCAGCCGCTGAGGCTAGCCCGAACGGCATGCGGCGGAATTGATAGCACCCAAAGGGAGTTATGAACGAGGTCAATTTGCGGCTCTCCGGGTGTAATGCAATCTGGTGATAAGCTGATGTTAAGTCTATGGTGGAATACCACTGGACACCCCTCGTGCTGGCCAACATCTCCTCTATTCAGGGAAGGGGGAACTTCTCCACCACTATGTTTTTGTTCAACTCGCGCAGGTCAACGCATAGGCGGACCTTGCCATTGGGTTTCTTCACCACCACCAATGGCGCCAACCATTCAGCACAGGTAATCGGCTCGATGATCCCTCTTTTTTCTAGCTGCCGTAGCTCCTCCTTTACGTCGTCCCTCACAGCCAACGGGATGTTTCTCACCTTGTGGGCCACCGGTACCGCTCCCTCTGTGAGGATGATCTTGTGCGCAAATCTGTCGAGTTTCCCCACTGTGCCCCCAAAGACCGTTGGAAACCCCTTCTTCCATCTGTCCGTGTCCGGCCCCTCTTCTTGCTCCGTCAGCAGGATTTGCTCCTTGCCTCCTGGGTCCAATTTGATCCCTAGGTCTCCTTGGTCGAGCCACCCTAGGACAGAAGGGCCTTTCTCGGAGACGTACAGCTTGCACGAGGCGGATCTGCCCCTGAACTCGAAGTTCAGCTTCCTGCATCCGGCCATGGGGATTCGGTCTCCATTGTAAGTGTAATGTAAAATGTAATGTAATTTGACTTATATAGCGCACAAATCACCCGAAGGTCTCAGGGCGCTTGCTTAGGGAACCCGTCCTGGTATTCCCTTGTGAGATACCCCCGGCAGGGTATCCACAAGGTGAAAGCCAGGCATCCCGCCGCGAGGGGCCGTAGTGGAGATTAAGCAAGCTATTGCCCAGAGTCGCAGAGTGTGACCCCGTGAGTTGAGTAGGCACCGGCGCGAGAATTAACGAGTCCGTGGAATTTTGAGCCCGAGACCCTGCCGCGTCGGGAATCGAACCCTGGTCCGCGGCCGCTCTCAGCCTCCGGGTCTGCCGCCTCTAACCACTGAGCCACACTTCTCCAAAGTGACGGGACGTATGTCCAGTCTATCCAATTCGGGGCCCAGTTGTGGAGCGAACTTCTCCTCCCATACGGTTCTCGGAATTATGGTGTAGGGTGATCCTGTGTCTGCCACCACTTGGATTCCAACACCTCCTATCGTCATGTCCATAATTGGCTTCATCGTTCTCCTTCCATCGGCGCCTCGGACTTGGCCATCCACGCTCAGGATCTCGTCGTAGATGCAGAGGACCGTCACCACTTCTTCTTCAGCCACTTCGTCAGGTTCCTCCGCTTCCTGGCCCACGTACTTCACTGCATTCACTGCATTCTTGGAAGCTTTCTTCCTGCACACTTTCTCATAATGGCCGACAATTCCGCAAAACATGCACTTGGCGCGAAACGCGGGGCACTTCCGGTCGTGCGCCTCGTGCGACCAACTTCCGCACCTGTAGCAAGACCTTTTGTTACTTCCGGTCGATTTACCAGAGGGGCCAGGGTTGCTTTGCCATCTGCTCGGACCCTTTTCTGGTGGTTTCCGTGTTTGGTGGTCTCTGTGGTGCTCTTCGTTGTCCACTTTGTTCACTACGCCGCTGGGCACACTTTCTTTCTTCGTGGCCGCTGCGCACCTTCGCGCCAGTTCGGCCCTCTTGACTATCACTAGTACGTCCTTGAGTGAGGTGTCCCCTGCAGCCCATAGCTTGTCCTGCACATTCGTGCACGTGGTGTGCATCACCACTTGGTCTTTTATGAATTCACTTTCCCAGTTGGCGTACCTGCATGAGGACGCCAGTTTCCTCAGCGCCGCCACGCACTCTTCCACCGTTTCCCCTGGTTGTTGTTTCCTTTGTTGGAAGTTAAACCTGTCCACTGAGACACATACTGATGGTTTGAAGTGTTCATCCAGGTCTTCCATTGCGTGTGCGTACACGTCGTCATCCGTCGCCTCTCTCTTCTTAGGAACCAGGCTTTTGTAGATCCTCAGGCCTTCCGGGCCCAGGTTTAACAGTAGGATGCGTTTCTTTCTCGGTGGCTTGAATTTCTCCTCACTTTCGTCTTCCAGTACTTCTATAAAATTATCTATGTACTCCTTCCAGTCCGCCCATTTCATGAGCGGTTCCCCTGGTCTGGGAAGGAACTGGACTGGCGCCATTGCGAACCCCGCTTGCGCGCTCATCTTCTCGCCCTTAGATGTGGGCGGCGCACTCTCCAGGCTTCTCGGGCTCCCTGGCGTGCTGTTTTGTTCCTCCTCACTGAGTAAGGGTGGAGGGCTGCTCCTTTCAGCCCCTTCCCGCTCAGGTGGGGTAGCCAGTGCGGTTCCCTGTGGGCCGTGGTCGTGACTAGCTTCCGACTCAGGTTGCGTCGCGGCTCCCAGCAGGTTGCTCACTGCGCGCCTGCGGTGCACTGTTCCGCGTGCTTATTGGCTCTGTTGCGCTCCTTGTGGTGCCCGGTCAGGGTGTGGTCCCTGTGCGTTCCCTCGGGCCCTCCTTGCTCTCCGCTCCGCGACTCCGCTCCGTTTCCGCTGTTCGTCGCGTGATCCGTGCCGTGGGGGGTCGTGGGTCGCTGATCCCACCCTCCTCGCCACTGTAATGATGCACTTTCTTCCCCCAATAACTCTCGGAGTCAGGTTGCTGTACACTCTATTTATTCAGGTTATATCGTACAAGGAGCGCCGAGCATGTCCTCTGCCCAGCCTGCTCGCGCGCTAATGCCTCGCTGCGCACGCCGCCTTCCTACGTCACCGCACGTCACGTAGCTACGTGACGTGCAACGCTAGAGCGCTCACTACAATTAATGATTTTTTTTTATGCTCACAACTTTGATGACAAATAAACGTTTTTGGTTAGAGGTGGCTCTTGGCCAATGAGTAGGCTAGCTTTTTTTCAAGCTGAAAATAACGAGTTTTGACACACCTTAGAATAGCGAGCTATTTCAAGGCATTTTATGTCCAACGAGGGCACCTACACCGAGCTCTCTCTGGTCCAGAAGCAATACTTGATTTAAACTTGAATGATGGCACGGGGCTTCTTATTGGTGGTTTAACATTTTTGAGTAACTTGATTGGCCCAGGTATGCAAGCACTGCACATTTGAGGTAAACTCGTTAAATACGCCCACAGCTGTCGTGCGCTGGAACATGACCTGGGAATAGGGCCCAATTAATAGCCGTTCCTTCCCAAAACATAAAATTGAAATCTGTCTGTTGCTGGAGGAGGCAGATCTGGATGTCTTATTCATTACTGAAAAGATAGCTCTATTCCAGATATTTTAATGGCCTTTCCCCCATGGTGTCACATTTTTAAAGAGGATCGCATAGGAAAGGTGGGGGCGGACTTGCCGGTCTGTTAAAAAATGAATATAAGTGTGTGCGAAAGCTGCCAATTTTCCATCACCCTTTCGGTAACACACACATTCTCAGGGCTACTAATCTATAGACCCCCAGGTCCATCCATATCCATACTCAGGGCACGAGTCGGGGTACCACGCGGGTGGACGGCATCCCCCCACTTATTTTCCAGGGTTTTCCAGGGTGGACGCCGTCCACCCTGCTCAATCAAAACGCCGTCCCGCTTCAGACTTTCCTTCGTCCCCGGCCTCGCCTGCTGCCTGCCCGCCTCATCCGGATATGTACGAAAACAGACTCTCCCAATATTGCACCTCACTGCCAGCTTTATTAGCCCATCATCCCCTAATGCTGTGGTTCCCAAAGAGTGCGCCGCGGCACCCCGGTGCGCTGTGATGAGAAGCCAGGAGCGCCGCGGCACCGAGCAGGATGTAGGGGAGCTTGAAAGAAATGCCACCTTCTGCTGCATCGCACATGCTTCAAAACATTGGCACAGAGCGCCCTCTCTCCACCTGCCCGCCTCCATTCCTGCAATGACAGGCTGCTAGAAGCGCAAGAGCAGACCCACCCCGCCCATTGTCACTTTGTATGGGGCTGATTGCCACATACAGAATGTCAATGGGCCAGTTTGGGGTGTTACAGCATGTGGTGAGCCGCTTCCTGCGGGTAGCGCCGCCGTCAAAATTAACAGCTGGTCAAGGGCATTCCCAAAAATCTCACCAGAAGTATGCTGCTTGCCACAGGGTCAGGAGTCTCTCTCTCTCTTCTTTTGGCATACGTTGAAAGCTAACACGATGTGCAACATTTGAGAAAATAAACGGAGGGTGTAATGTGTTTCAAATAAAAGTTCGATTATTTTAAGACTGTTTTTTCACACAGTATTGTCTAAAATAAAAAAAAATCTGAGCAGCGAAGGCTCTTGCAGGGCTGTTAATCGGTGAGTCGAGTTCCCAAGAGGTATGTTAGTCCCTTCTCTCCAGCCTGCTTGCTCAAATCAGAGGCGAACACCCCGCAACTGGCTGTGCATAAAAGGCAAGAACCACCCGCTTAATTACTGGAAAGGTGAGGAAGCATGCACCACTCCACTGTAACTTTTGGGATTCATAGCCCTTGCACAAGAATCCACAGACACCCCGGAAATGTTTCTTTTGTGACTGCTTTTTTAAACATGTTTGTGCACTTCGGTATATTCAACACAATATTCACCATAATATGATGCAATCGTTTTTCAGTGAACGAGTGTAAAAGTGTTGGGTACCCTAATCTCATGCTGCTGTATCAGCCTTCCATCTTCACTAGATCGATAACATTATGATAATTAATTTGTCTAACAATACATATCAGGTATGACACCTGACAAATGTACATTTCTTATTGTCTTACAGGCTGGATGGGTGAAAGGGTAAATGGTTGGATGGATGAGTGAATGGATGGGTGGGTGGGTGGAAGAGTGGATGGATGAGTGAAAGGATGCTTGGGTGAAATGGTACACAGTTGGATGGATGAGTGAATGAATGGATGGATGAAGGGATGGATGACTGAAAGGATGAATGGAAAGATAGACGATGGATAGGTTTTCAAATAGTTGAAAAGGTTTGGATATGGATGGGCACACAGATGGAAGGACAGAATGAATGGTGAAAGACTGCATGATGGATAAAAGAATTAATAGATGACAATGTACATTTGGAATGGTGGATATCAGGGGTTTGATGGAAGGATGAATGGTTAGATCATTGGACAAGAGAGCTCTTCTGGGGATGGTTGTGATCAGTGGCGTCATAAGGGGGGTGCGGGAGGTGCGGGCCGCACCGGGTGTCACCAGCAGAGGGCTGACACCAAAATGAACTCCTCGCTATTTATTTACTGTTCATGTAACACCGTCCGTATTGTCCCATGCTGTTTATAGTGCAGGGAAATGGACGGATGCCAGAATCTTCCTTTTCCCAGTTCTGCGAGCGCAGCGGCTTTGTCGGGAGGGGCTTGAGTATTAAATGAGCTCCGCCCTTGACCTTCTGCTCGCTATTCTTTTTGCTCGGAGATGCGATCTTGGTCGTGTTCATGTTCCGAGTGCATGTGGGCGTTTGGGGAACACCACATTCAGTGAACACAAAGTCAAGATTGGCCCAATCTCTAATGGTAAGAACTTTCAGAGTTTCGTAAAAAGTCACATTTGCAGTTAATTTTTTGAACCTTTTGAATCATCCGTGTATACATGTTGCGAGGCTTGTCCTGCATTATTGCAGATGTTAATATGAGAAGCACTGAAAAGACCATTTGATTTCTTTGGACAGCGCTATGATGGGCCAAACGCAGGTAGGTCACAGAGTGTGCAGGATGGCAGGAGGAACGAAAAAAGGCCTCACCCTGTTTGCCACTCCTGCCCTAGACAATGGAGGTTCAGTTGAATCATACGAAAGTATTAAAAAAAAGGCTCCGATACTCAGCACATCGAAGCGGGATAGGAGCGGGGTAGGCGCAAATTTGCGTGCACAAATTCAAAGCGCATTTCATGAGTTTATTTCAGTCACTTTGAGAAGAGCCAAAAACTGTGGGAGAAACCATGGGGGGGGAGAAGGCGACGAGGAAAGGGTTAAAAGAGCAGCAGGCAGGGGAGGGAGGTGCAGGCGGAAGGGGTGGATGGTGCAAGCAGAGAAGGAGATGTTGCAGGCTGAGAGGGAGACGGTGCAGCCAGAGGGAGAGATGGTGCAGGCAGGGGATGAGATGGTGCAGGCATGGGATGAGATGGTGCAGGCAGGGGGTGAGACGGTGCAGGCAGAGGGAAGACGGAGCAGGCAGAGGGCAGATGTTGCAGGCAGAGGGGAGATGGTGCAGGCAGAGGGGAGATGGTGGAGGCAGAGGGGAGATGGTGCGGACAGAGGGAGAGATGGTGCAGACAGAGGGAGAGATGGTGCAGGCAGAGTGGAAATGGTGCAGGCAGAGTGGAAATGGTGCAGGCAGAGTGGAAATGGTGCAGGCAGAGGGAGAGATGGTGCAGGCAGAGGGAGAGATGGTGCAGGCATGGGATGAGATGGTGCAGGCAGGGGGTGAGATGGTGCAGGCGGAGGGGAGACGGAACAGGCAGAGGGCAGATGTTGCAGGCAGAGGGGAGATGGTGCAGGCAGAGGGGAGATGGTGCAGGCAGAGGGGAGATGGTGCAGGCAGAGGGGAGATGGTGTGGACAGAAGGAGAGATGGTGCAGACAGAGGGAGAGATGGTGCAGGCAGGGGATGAGATGGTGCAGGCATTGGATGAGATGGTGCAGGCAGGGGGTGAGACGGTGCAGGCGGAGGGGAGACGGAGCAGGCAGAGGGCAGATGTTGCAGGCAGAGGGGAGATGGTGCAGGCAGAGGGGAGATGGTGCAGGCAGAGGGGAGATGGTGCAGGCATAGGGGATATGGTGCAGGCAGAGGGGAGATGGTGCAGGCAGAGGGGAGATGGTGTGGACAGAGGGAGAGATGGTGCAGACAGAGGGAGAGATGGTGCAGGCAGAGTGGAACTGGTGCAGGTAGAGTGGAAATGGTGCAGGCAGAGGGAGAGATGGTGGAGACAGAGGGAGAGATGGTGCAGGCAGAGGGAGAGATGGTGCAGGCAGAGGGAGAGCTGGTGCAGGCAGAGGGAGAGCTGGTGCAGGCGGAGTGGGAGGGGGAGATGGTGCAGGCAGAGGGAGAGATGGTGCAGGCAGAGGGAGAAATGGTGCAGGCAGAGGGAGAGATGGTGCAGGCGGAGGGAGAGATGGTGCAGGCGGAGGGAGAGATGGTGCAGGCAGAGGGAGAGATGGTGTGGACAGAGGGAGAGATGGGAGTCATCCTATTCAACAGATCTCCCTGCCTTGCATTTGTCCTGCTTACACCTGTCATGATGTCACTTCCTGTTGCGATGTCACTTCCTGTTGTGATGTCACTTCCTGTTGTGATGTCACTTCCTGTCATGATGTCACTTCCTGTGACCACGCCTAACTTGGAGAGTCCCCCCACTTCTTTTTTTAGGACTTGTGCCCTGCCCATACTAATATAATAAAGAAAGAGCCCAAACCTTTGAGGCGGGTAATCTCAGGAACCACAGCACCAATCACAACACCCAATACAGCGTTGGAAAGGGCAGTTGCAGCAGAAGGACATAGGCTATGCAGACGCCCACCATATAGATTTAAAATGTAAAAGAACCGTGCCAGCAAAGTAGTCCCTTGTGGGCGTATCTGCGTTGTGCTGTGGGCGTGACAAACGCTGTGGGCATGTGGTACGTTCCCCCCTTCATGTCATGTCTCATATCGTGTGCTGTGGGCGTGGGCGGGATTACGGGAAAAAAAAGCGAGCGTTGTGCCCAATATTTCATTGTTTTTTCTTCCCACCCTGTCCACCCTGCTACCTTTAAATACCCCTGCACCCCATAATCATAACCCACCCTTACTCCTTAAAATACCCCAACACCCTTAAAGACTAACCCATCTTAACCCTATAAATATACCCTGTACCCCAAAACCCAAACCTATCCCTAAACCCTAAAAATACCCCTGTACCCCAAAACCCAAACTTAGCTCTGAACCCTATAAATACCCCTGTACCCCAAAACCCAAACCTACCCCTGAACCGACAAATACCCATGTACCCCAAAACCCAAACCTAGCCCTGAACCCTAAAACTACCCCTGTACCCCAAAACCCAAACCTAGCCCCGAACCCTTAAAATACCCCTGTACCCCAAAACCTAAACCTACCCCGAACCCTAAAAATACCCCTATACCCCAAAACCCAAACCTAGCTCTGAACCCTAAAAATACACCTGTACCCCAAAACGCATACCTATCCCTAAACCCTAAAACTACCCCTGTACCCCATAACCCATAACTTTATCTGAACCCTTAAAATACCCAAACAACCCAAAACATATACCTCAGTACCCCAAAACATATACCCATATACCCATACTTACCTTATCCAAACATAGAAAAACCCATGCTTTTACCATTCATTCCTTGTAAATGTATGCGTGGAAAAGCATATAAAATGTAATGCCATGCGTTATAATGGCATTGCGGAGTCATGGTACTTTCGTAATGAAAGTATGCGGAGTGATGGTATGCGGAAAGAAAGTTGCAGAATAATGGGTGTTTACCCTCCCCGGTAAGTACATTGGTGGCACGGCAGCCCACATCTCCAGCAACATACTCATATTTTTTCACCACCGATTTGAAGAATGCACAGGTCTCTCTCATTGATGGCCAGCACTGACAAACACTTTTAGACACACCTCCAGCCACAAGTTCTAGAATTGCGAACTTTAGAGCTGGGGAGCTACGTTCGAATCTCGGCATCAGCTCAACATCCTGTCAAATCGCTTTGTCTCCCCGTGCCTACCAAAAATGAATGTGTCCTTCTGTAAGGTAAATTGTGCTCATGCCATGTTGTCAAGTTCGCGCTATATAATATTGCAAGGAAAAATAAAGTAGGGAAACTCGAGTTCACACACTACTGAACGCGCACTCTTAAGTGCATCAGCAGTGCACTGTGAATCGGAACATTTCACAGGCCTGTCACAGATAAGAAATGCTATCAAAACGAAATCCTACAAAACAATATACTACTGGTCGGCAGCAATTCATACCCGGACAACGTCGGGACGGGCTGCTAGTCAAGATTAAAATGTAAAAAAAGGGAAGTAAGCGACTCCTCAGACATATTCTGGAATTTAATGGAATTGACCTGGTCCCAGAATGCATCCTTAAGTGTAGCTTGGGTAGAAGGTTGTTAATGCCCAGAAAGACCAATAGACCCATAAACGGATGTGTACTATCAACATTTGAATATAAGATAACCACTTAATTTTACTACAACTCACCAGTGATACTATCTCCTCCAAGTCTTCGTGGTGGTCATCCAGATCTGCAGAGTATTTCAACCTTCTCTGATAAAGAAACAGCCTCAATTGGACCTCATGTCTCATTGAATTGAGACCCATATTTTGTTTTAAGGGTTTTAGCAGAGTATTATTAGGGACGTTAGTTTATGCTCTCAGGCAGCTATTCTCGGCCACCCCCAAGTTTAGTCAGATTAAAAATGCCCTATACTTCGCCCCCATATAGGGTACTACCCTCCCTGTGCACCTAGAGTGCAGGAGAAATACACTTGGTCCGGGATATCTTATAACGTCTTAGAATTATAGCAGAGTGCTGAGTTAAATTTGGGCTGCTCTTCTCAAGCTGTGGTGCCCATGACATAGATCTGGTTAACCTAACCCCGAAACACTCCAACTCACATACCCTATTCAGAGGACGACCTCCAGCATTATAGAACCCCTAGATTTTTGTGAGGGCAAAGGGCCATAAACTTGGTCTTAGAATGGTTTATTATTACTACCCCTCGTTCAGTGCAAAAGTCTTAAAAATTATTCACCAAACATTGTAGTCCACTTGGGGTCTTACAGATCAGGAGAGTGATTTTGCGGTCACCCAGGCTAGGTGCATCATTTACTTTTCTTTTCCATAAGATCCATATATTATTGCTCAATTTATAAATTTACCTCTTGCTTTACGTAAATCACCTTTCAGAGAAGATATAGAGAAGACTAATTTAATTTTGTTTTGAGGTATGTGCAATTTATTTCTACATTGCCTGCTGGTGAAACTAGACACATACAGGAAACTCAAAAAGAGTGGTATTATCTATCTAGGAGGACTATTTATATATTCTTTTTACTTTTTGTAAAACGTATGAAAATGTGATATTCATAAGATATTTCTGTTCATATAGGTATTGATAGTTTATGTGTTTCAAACTGACCTATCACATTTACAATTATTATATTTTTCTAGAACTCTTCAATAAAGCTGCCTTGTAAAATAATGATTAGGGGTCTGTAAAATAGTAATAAATGTAATGCAGTTTATACAAAGGCTTGAAAGATATGTAACAAACACAGTTTTAAGATTTTGTACACCTCAAAAAAATTTGTTTTTAACTACTATCATTTGGAAATTCTTTCTTTAGATTTGTCTGCTCAGATAGCCAACAAATGATTTATGAATTGGAAGATGATAATTTTTTTATATTTTCAAGCTGGAGTCGAAGAGTCTAAATTGAATAAAATTCCTAGGTGCATGTCTTGATGTTTAGTGTCGCGGTGCAGGGTGGCCATTGCTTTGCTCACTGTGTAGCTAATAGTCCCTCTACAGGGCAAATTATAGTTCCCAACTTCATCAAAAGCAAATGATGCAAGAAAGGCAGTAACAATCTTCAGACAAGTTGTATAACAGACATACTCTATCTTGAATAGATTTGTCCTTGCTCTCACCTTTGTTTCTATGCAATTTCACATACCTTTTTCCTTTTGAAGAGTGTCTGAAATAGTAACAACAAATGTGTTACTTGTGCAGATTCAATACACCATTGCTCCAAATTTAAAAGGCAAACTTTCAAGAGTTATTCCATAAACAATATTATGGCAACTGTGGTCGGGTGAATTTCTCTAAATTCAAGCTATACACAAAAATTAGGGGCATGATATTAGATTTGATGAGATTGAAAATGTCACACCACAATGAAAATGTGAAAGTCAGGATTGAACAGAGCAAATTAATCTGCATTTGCAACATTATAAGACAAGAACCATGTGCACCATCTGAGCAGCTGTATAAAAACATTGCGTCTGTGCTCACATTCAGCTTACATGAAACCTTCATATTATGATGCATAAAACATATTTTTAAATAAAGTTCCATAATACTACTTTAAATCATAACCACAGGCCACCCCTTCAACATAGATATGTGTCTTTTTCATTCTTCTATTTGTTTCTTATGTATGCCATAGCCATAGATGATACTTATGTCCACTCACATCAGCATCAATAAAGTATAAATTGTAGGCCAAGCCTATATTCCTTAGATGGTTCAGTTGGGAAATCCTGGAACATATTAGATGCTTCTCGATAAGGAAAAGTAAATGGATGCTGTTCAACCACCTACCCTTGTACAAATCCCAGACCTAGGGGTCGATTCTGATCCTGCAGTCCGACCGTACAATGAGTACAATGCGGCCGTATGCAGTCGGACTCGGTTCGGTCGGACTCCCATTGAAGTCAATGGGAGCCGGTCGTGCAACGCTTACATGGGCTCCAATTAACTTAATGGGTACGTCGCGGACAAGTGCGCCCCCTACAGTGGATACGTGTTGGTGCCATCCGCACCGTACATGCCTATGTTGGGGAGACCCATGGGTCTCCCCCTGTGTCCAAGTCATAAGGCTAAGGGTAACAGGGGGTCTGATGCGGACCCCCAAATCCCAACTCCGGAAGCTATTGCGAGCCGGAGGCTCTGACTCGATCCGCCTGTACGAATCGAGCATCATACAAGCTCGGTCGTAAATCGTCTCCATTGCGTGCCACGGTTTGCTTGTGGCCGAGTCGTTCGGACCCGGAAACGATTCGGACGGAGATTTCACGCTTGTTCGCATCGTACTTCGTCGTCCGGACCCGTGTATGACCCGGACGTAAATTCTGCCTCCAAATCTGATCCGCTAATCCCAAACCCGATTCTGTGCCCTACCGACCAAGATCGGATACGGCCCCTAAGATGTTAATAAGCTTACTTGAACTGAAAGAAAATGCTAACATTACCACTAGGATAAAAATGCAAATCCTCAGCTACTAGGCTAGAGGCTAGCTAATAAACACAGCCGTGTTATCCAATATCCAAAAGAAGAAATCAGATTAGGGTTTCTGATGATGCCATCCTTGAGGTGGGGGGAGTGCCAAATCATTACAATATCTGATATGCTATGGGAAACCGTGGAACTCCCACCCCTCTTCATTGATGAATAACACTCACAAAACCACTAAGAAACAGGACGTTTTAAAAGAAATTTATTTGCAACTGCTAATTCAGTACATGAAATCTAAATGTTAACAACACAGAATAAAAAAAGAAATGTAGTGAATATTGTCATGGTAAGAGAAAACAGCAAGAAAAATTCTAACATTGATATTGAGTCCTTATCGTCCTAACTCCTCCATGCTTTTTTGAGGTGATAAGTCATTTTCTTCTTGAGTTTCTAAGATGGTTTGCATAACATAGTTTCTTATGGAATAGCAAATTAGCTATTTCCTATCACAGCCTAGCACCGTGTGCTAGGCTGGAACATAAACAGTTACCAGATGAAGGCCACTTCTTTCCACTGAGACCTCCAATGGAGGTTTGTGCTGCAAACCGGCATAACGTTTGCCTCGATAGCCAATAGGTGAATTTAAGATATTCATGATATGGAATATATGATCAAAATAGACTCTACGAACATTTTAAATTAAAAACGCAAGTAAAGCAAATTAGTTTGTTATTCACTATTGACGTTAAGTAAAAAAGAAATGTTTAAAAAATATAAAAGGTAAACACTTTCCTTCAGTGCAATTTTCTTCCTTTTAACTCCAAAATGTAGGGAACAGTCTTTTTTATTTTTGCACTAGAAGGCAATTTATTCATTTCTACTTTTTCCCAATTAATGATGGTGATGTCATGAATTTTTCATGAAATCTAGGGTTGCTGCCAGAGAAGAGTAAGTACTTTGTTGCATGACATAGGAATGGTCCATACATTGATCTTTTACCCTCGATTCAGTAATCCACAATGGGGTGGATGAGCATATGCATTGGAACAGATCATCAATGTCCAGAAAATCCAGTGATGGAGCCATTGCTTGTGACTCAATTCTTGTCAGAACAGGTGGCCCATGTGCTCGACACACTGGAAAAATAGGTGGTCTATCCTACTAAGCATATTTTAGTATTGCTAATTTCAGTGTACAACAGTAGATTTGGTGGAGGCTCAGAAGTGGAAGAAGTTCTTTCACCTTGATTGATGCCATCAGAGGCATCTCTAGCAGTATTTCTAAGAGTGTTTCCTGAAATAGTTCATGCACCAAAAGACGTGTCCCACTTGTGGAGCATTTAACTTGTGAAAGGATAAAGTCCAAGGCTCACTTAGATCAATCAGCCGTTCGATTCCAAGATAAAATGGCATATTTCCCTGGCACTGCTTTTTGGTTGGTTAGTCGTAATCCATGTTGTTGGTTGAACTGCTTTTATATCTTAACTAGCAGCCCGTCCCGACGTTGTCCGGGTAAAAAAAGGCTAGGCAGCAATGGTTTTAGTATTATTGTACATTCGTCCCACATGATAAGAGAAACATTTTGAAGCAGTGTCCCCAAAGGTCCGTTTTTCCGAATAGAGCATATTGAATCCCTTTCAAGGGAAACTGTTAGAGGCAGTTCAAAGGTAGAATGTGCTCTTTTCCCAGCTGTTAGCAAAGTGGCAGCTATTCCAGATGAAGCAACAGCTAGAGCCAAATTCCTAGAAGATCGAACTTTGGCAAGTATGAGGTTGATTAGGTAAGTCTTTCCTGTGCCACTGGGGGTGTCTATGAACAATAGTTTGCCTTGCTTCTTTTCAACACTATCAACTATGGTGTTGTAGGCGAGTTGTTGATCGGGAACTAAGTTAGGCAAGTGTTGAGCAAGGTAGTCATTTAGCTCTGGAATATTGTGTGCGGTAGCGATATTGTGGTATCCAGTTAGGTTAGTTCGGACCGCTGGCGGCAGGCTGAAATCTTGTAAGGACTTCTCGCTTAATAGATACAGTGAGTCTTCAATTTCTATAAGTCCTTGGTTTATGATTTCATTGTTGATAGCAGCCCGTGCCGATGTTGTCCGGGTATGAATTGTTGCCGGCCAGTAGTATATTGTTTTGTAGGATTTCGTTTTGATAGCATTTCTTATCTGTGACAGGCCTGTGAAACGCTTCGATTCACAGTGCACTGCTGATGCACTTATGAGTGCGCGTTCAGTAGTGTGTGAACTCGAGTTTCCCTACTTTATATTTCTTTGCAATATTATATAGCGCAAACTCGACAACATGGCATGAGCACAATTTACATTACAGAAGAACACATTCATTTGTGGTAGGCACGGGGAGACAAAGCGATTTGCCTGGAATCACAGGATGTTGAGCTGATGCCGAGATTCGAACGTAGCTCCCCAGCTCTAAAGTTCGCAATTCTAGAACTTGTGGCGGGAGGTGTGTCTAAAAGTGTATGTTGGTGCTGGCCATCAATGAGAGAAACCTGTGCATTTTTCAAATGGGTGGTGAAAAAATATGAGTGTGTTGCTGGAGATGTGGGCCGCCGTGCCACCAATGTACTTACCGGGGGGGGGGGGGGTAAACACCGATTATTCTGCAACTTTCTTTCCGCATACCATCACTCCGCATACTTTCATTACGAAAGTACCATGACTCCGCAATGCCATTATAACGCATGGCATTACATTTTATATGCTTTTTCTACGCATACATTTACAATAAAATTTGTTGTAAATGCATGAATGGTAAAAGCATGTTTTTTTTAAATGTTTGGATAAGGTAAGTATGGGTATAGGGGTATATGTTTTGGGGTACTGAGGTATATGTTTTGGGGTGTTTGGGTATTTTAAGGGTTCAGATATAGTTTTGGGTTATGGGGTACTGGGGTAGTTTTAGGGTTTAGGAATAGGTATGGGTTTTGGGGTACAGGGGTATTTTTAGGGTTCAGGGCTAGGTTTGGGCACAGGGGTATTTTTAGGGATCAGGGGTAGGTTTGGGTTTTGGGGTACAGGGGTATTTTAAGGGTTCAGGGCTAGGTTTTGGGGTACAGGGGTATTTTTAGGGTTCAGGGCTAGAATTGGGTTTTGGGGTACAGGGGTATTTTAAGGGTTCAGATATAGTTTTGGGGTATAGGGGTATTTTTAGGGTTCAGGGGTAGGTTTGGGTTTTGGGGTACAGGGGTATTTTAAGTGTTCAGATATAGTTTTGGGGTATAGAGGTATTTTTAGGGTTCAGGGGTAGGTTTGGGTTTTGGGGTACAGGGGTATTTTAAGGGTTCAGGGGTAGGTTTGGGTTTTTGGGGTACAGGGGTATTTTAAGGGTTCAGGGCTAGGTTTGGGTTTTGGGGTACAGGGGTATTTTTAGGGTTCAGGGCTAGGTTTGGGGTACAGAGGTATTTTAGGGTTCAGGGGTAGGTTTGGGTTTTGGGGTACAAGGGTATTTTTAGGGTTCAGGGCTAGGTTTGGGTTTTGGGTTACAGGGGTATTTTTAAGGTTCATGGCTAGGTTTGGGTTTTTGGGTACAGGGGTATTTTAAGGGTTCAGGGATAGGTTTGGGTTTTGAGGTACAGGGGTATTTTAGGGTTATGGTGTATTTTAGGGTTCAGGGGTAGGTTTGGGTTTTGGGGTACAGGGGTATTTTTAGGGTTCAGGGGTAGGTTTGGGTTTTGGGGTACAGGGGTATTTTTAGGGTTCAGGGGTAGGTTTGGGTTTTGAGGTACAGGGGTATTTATAGGGTTCAGTGCTGGTTTTGGGGTATAGGGGTATTTTTAGGGTTTAGGGCTAGGTTTGGGTTTTGGGGTACAGGGGTATTTTTAGGGTTCAGGGGTAAGTTTGGGTTTTGGGGTACAGGGGTATTTTTAGGGTTCAGGGCTATGTTTGAGTTTTGGGGTACAGAGGTATTTTAGGGTTCAGGGCTAGGTTTGAGTTTTGGGGTACAGAGGTATTTTAGGGTTCAGGGGTAGGTTTGGATAAGGTAAGTATGGGTGTAGGGGTATATGTTTAGGGGTACTGAGGTATATCTTTTGGGGTGTTTGGGTATTTTAAGGGTTCAGATATAGTTTTGGGTTATGGGGTACAGGGGTAGTTTTAGGGTTTACGGATAGGTATGGGTTTTGGGGTACAGGGGTATTTTTAGGGTTCAGGGCTAGGTTTGGGTTTTGGGGTATAGGGGTATTTTTAGGGTTCAGGGGTAGGTTTGGGTTTTGGGGTACAGGGGTATTTTAAGGGTTCAGGGCTAGGTTTTGGGGTACAGGGGTATTTTTAGGGTTCAGGGCTAGGTTTGGGTTTTGGGGTACAGGGGTATTTTAAGGGTTCAGATATCGTTTTGGGGTGTAGGGGTATTTTTAGGGTTCAGGCGTAGGTTTGGGTTTTGGGGTACAGGGGTATTTTAGGGGTTCAGATATAGTTTTGGGGTATAGGGGTATTTTTAGGGTTCAGGGGTAGGTTTGGGTTTTGGGGTACAGGGGTATTTTAAGGGTTCAGGGGTAGGTTTGGGTTTTGGGGTACAGGGGTATTTTAAGGGTTCAGGGCTAGGTTTGGGTTTTGGGGTACTGGGGTATTTTTAGGGTTCAGGGCTAGGTTTGGGGTACAGAGGTATTTTAGGGTTCAGGGGTAGGTTTGGGTTTTGGGGTATAGGGGTATTTTTAGGGTTCAGGGCTAGGTTTGGGTTTTGGGGTACAGGGGTATTTTTAGGGTTCAGGGCTAGGTTTGGGTTTTCGGGTACAGGGGTATTTTAAGGGTTCAGGGCTAGGTTTGGGTTTTGGGGTACAGGGGTATTTTAGGGTTTAGGGGTATTTTGGGGTTCAGGGGTAGGTTTGGGTTTTGGGGTACAGGGGTATTTTAGGGTTTCAGATATAGTTTTGGGGTATAGGGGTATTTTTAGGGTTCAGGGGTAGGTTTGGGTTTTGGGGTACAGGGGTATTTTAAGGGTTCAGGGGTAGGTTTGGGTTTTAGGGTACAGGGGTATTTTAAGGGTTCAGGGCTAGGTTTGGGTTTTGGGGTACTGGGGTATTTTTAGGGTTCAGGGCTAGGTTTGGGGTACAGAGGTATTTTAGGGTTCAGGGGTAGTTTTGGGTTTTGGGGTACAGGGGTATTTTAAGGGTTCAGGGCTAGGTTTGGGTTTTGGGGTACAGGGGTATTTTAGGGTTTAGGGGTATTTTGGGGTTCAGGGGTAGGTTTGGGTTTTGGGGTACAGGGGTATTTTGAGGGTTCAGATATAGTTTTGGGGTATAGGGGTATTTTTAGGGTTCAGGGGTAGGTTTGGGTTTTGGGGTACAGGGGTATTTTAAGAGTTCAGGGGTAGGTTTGGGTTTTGGGGTACAGGGGCATTTTAAGGGTTCAGGGCTAGGTTTGGGGTTTGGGGTACTGGGGTATTTTTAGGGTTCAGGGCTAGGTTTGGGGTACAGAGGTATTTTAGGGTTCAGGGGTAGGTTTGGGTTTTGGGGTATAGGGGTATTTTAGGGTTCAGGGCTAGGTTTGGGTTTTGGGGTACAGGGGTATTTTAAGGGTTCAGATATCGTTTTGGGGTATAGGGGTATTTTTAGGGTTCAGGCGTAGGTTTGGGTTTTGGGGTACAGGGGTATTTTAAGGGTTCAGATATAGTTTTGGGGTATAGGGGTATTTTTAGGGTTCAGGGGTAGGTTTGGGTTTTGGGGTACAGGGGTATTTTAAGGGTTCAGGGGTAGGTTTGGGTTTTGGGGTACAGGGGTATTTTAAGGGTTCAGGGCTAGGTTTGGGTTTTGGGGTACTGGGGTATTTTTAGGGTTCAGGGCTAGGTTTGGGGTACAGAGGTATTTTAGGGTTCAGGGGTAGGTTTGGGTTTTGGGGTATAGGGGTATTTTTAGGGTTCAGGGCTAGGTTTGGGTTTTGGGGTACAGGGGTATTTTTAGGGTTCAGGGCTAGGTTTGGGTTTTCGGGTACAGGGGTATTTTAAGGGTTCAGGGCTAGGTTTGGGTTTTGGGGTACAGGGGTATTTTAGGGTTTAGGGGTATTTTGGGGTTCAGGGGTAGGTTTGGGTTTTGGGGTACAGGGGTATTTTAGGGTTTCAGATATAGTTTTGGGGTATAGGGGTATTTTTAGGGTTCAGGGGTAGGTTTGGGTTTTGGGGTACAGGGGTATTTTAAGGGTTCAGGGGTAGGTTTGGGTTTTAGGGTACAGGGGTATTTTAAGGGTTCAGGGCTAGGTTTGGGTTTTGGGGTACTGGGGTATTTTTAGGGTTCAGGGCTAGGTTTGGGGTACAGAGGTATTTTAGGGTTCAGGGGTAGTTTTGGGTTTTGGGGTACAGGGGTATTTTAAGGGTTCAGGGCTAGGTTTGGGTTTTGGGGTACAGGGGTATTTTAGGGTTTAGGGGTATTTTGGGGTTCAGGGGTAGGTTTGGGTTTTGGGGTACAGGGGTATTTTAAGGGTTCAGATATAGTTTTGGGGTATAGGGGTATTTTTAGGGTTCAGGGGTAGGTTTGGGTTTTGGGGTACAGGGGTATTTTAAGAGTTCAGGGGTAGGTTTGGGTTTTGGGGTACAGGGGCATTTTAAGGGTTCAGGGCTAGGTTTGGGGTTTGGGGTACTGGGGTATTTTTAGGGTTCAGGGCTAGGTTTGGGGTACAGAGGTATTTTAGGGTTCAGGGGTAGGTTTGGGTTTTGGGGTATAGGGGTATTTTTAGGGTTCAGGGCTAGGTTTGGGTTTTGGGGTACAGGGGTATTTTTAGGGTTCAGGGCTAGGTTTGGGTTTTCGGGTACAGGGGTATTTTAAGGGTTCAGGGCTAGGTTTGGGTTTTGGGGCACAGGGGTATTTTTAGGGTTCAGGGCTAGGTTTGGGTTTTGGGGTACAGAGGTATTTTAGGGTTCAGGGGTAGTTTTGGGTTTTGGGGTACAGGGGTATTTTAAGGGTTCAGGGCTAGGTTTGGGTTTTGGGGTACAGGGGTATTTTAGGGTTATGGGGTATTTTAGGGTTCAGGGGTAGGTTTGGGTTTTGGGGTACAGTAGTATTTTTAGGGTTCAGGGCTAGGTTTAGGTTTTGGGGTACAGGGGTATTTTTAGGATTCAGGGGTACGTTTGGGTTTTGAGGTACAGGGGTATTTATAGGGTTCAGGGCTAGTTTTGGGGTATAGGGGTATTTTTAGGGTTCAGGGGTAGGTTTGGGTTTTGGGGTACAGGGGTATTTTTAGGGTTTAGGGCTAGGTTTGGGTTTTTAGGGTACAGGGGTATTTTTAGGGTTCAGGGGTAGGTTTGGGTTTTGGGGTACAGGGGTATTTTTAGGGTTCAGGGCTAGGTTTGAGTTTTGGGGTACAGAGGTATTTTAGGGCCCAGGGCTAGGTTTGAGTTTTGGGGTACAGAGTAAGCATGGGCGAATTTTGCGAATCTCGCGTTCGCGAATTTTGCGGATTTGCGAACTCGCAATCCGCAAAATCATCGAATTCTCGCGAATTTGCGGATTTTTTTTGTGTTTGCGCGGGTTTCTGCCATTTCGCGGCGGTTTTGTACAATTTCGCAAATTGCGAACTTACCTGTCGGGTCGCAAGTTTCGCGAACTTGTTGTTTCTACGTGTCCAGCCTGTTTGGGACACTCTTCTTCATCACTGCCACTCTCTGTCACCACTGCCACTCTCTGACTACTCATGCCACCCTCTGGCCCACCCATGCCACCCTCTGTTTCATCACAGCACCCTCTGGTTGTCCAGTCAGTGTACATTATTGTGGCAACGCAAGCACACCTTCCCTGCCTCAAGTGACCTGAATTAATTTGGGGCTGATTAATGTGTCATAGAATATTTTTTTAGCTGGCACCTGCTTCCTTAGTGCTTCCTGATTAGTGATCTTTTGCACTTGCTAAGTGCTTTCATTGTTGCAAAATTAGTTACATTACCTGCCCTGCCCCAACTGACAATAATGAATTAGGGGCTGATTAATGGATTTGAACTTCCAGCCTGGCTCCTGCTTGTCTCCCTTAGCTGTAATTCAGGACCTTTGTGGCATATGTGCAACTATTCTGAGGTTCCGAGCAGGGTCACATAATAGTTGCAACTGGCAACTGAACTCTGGAGGGGCCCCTCAGGAAGCACTACAGGAAATGGCTACTAATGATGAGCCTGAACTTTTGAACCTGGTAAGTAGTTTCAGTTTTGCTAAGATCGTATTTCTGCAATTTTGCACTTATTCGCGGGGCGCGAAGTTGTACTGGGAAGCCGCGAACTCACGCGAACAGTGCGAGCAGTGCGAGCAAAATCCGCTGCTCGCGGATTTGCGGATTTTGCGGGAGATTCGCGAATCTCGCGGATTGCGAATTTACCGAAAATCCGCAAAATCTGTGAGCGAAACGGATTTTCCGCCCATGCTTAGTACAGAGGTATTTTAGGGTTCAGGGGTAGGTTTGGGTTTTGGGGTACAGGGGCATTTTTAGGGTTCAGGGCTAGGTTTGGGTTTTGGGGTACAGGGGTATTTTTAGGGTTCAGGGCTAGGTTTGGGGTTTGGGGTACAGGGGTATTTTTAGGGTTCAGGGGTAGGTTTGGGTTTTGGGGTACAGGGGTATTTTTAGGGTTCAGGGCTAGGTTTGAGTTTTGGGGTACAGAGGTATTGTAGGGTTCAGGGCTAGGTTTGAGTTTTGGGGTACAGAGGTATTTCAGGGTTCAGGGGTGGGTTTGGGTTTTGGGGTACAGGGGCATTTTTAGGGTTCAGGGCTAGGTTTGGGTTTTGGGGTACAGTGGTATTTTTAGGGTTCAGGGCTAGGTTTGGGTTTTGGGGTACAGGGGTATTTTTAGCGTTCAGTGGTAGGTTTGGGTTTTGGGGTACAGGGGTATTTTAAGGGTTCAGGGCTAGGTTTGTGTTTTGGGGTACAGGGGTATTTTAGGGTTCAGGGGTAGGTTTGGGTTTTGGGGTACAGTAGTATTTTTAGGGTTCAGGGCTAGGTTTGGGTTTTGGGGTACAGGGGTATTTTTAGGATTCAGGGGTAGGTTTGGGTTTTGAGGTACAAGGGTATTTATAGGGTTCAGGGCTAGGTTTGGGTTTTGGGGTATGGGGTATTTCTAGGGTTTAGGGATAGGTTTGGGTTTTGGGGTACACTGTGTATTTATAGGGTTAAGATGGGTTAGTGTTTAAGGGTGTTGGGGTATTTTAAGCGTAAGGGTGGGTTATGATCATGGGGTGCAGGGGTATTTAAAGGGAGCAGGGTGGGATTAGCACACAATATGAGGCATTGCCACACGCCCCCAGTGTTTGTCACGCCCCCAGCACACGCCTCCAGCACAACGCAGACACGCCCACAAGGGACTACTTTGCTGGCACGGTTCTTTTACCTTTTAAATGTATATGGTGGGCGTCTGTATAGCCCATGTCCTTCTGCGGCATCTGCCCTTTCCAACGCTGTATTGGGTGTTGTGTTTGGCGCTGTGGTTCCCGAGTTTACCTTGCCTAAAGGTGCAAGTTCTCTCTTTATAATAGTAGTATAGACTAACAAAAAGACCAAAACACCACCACCAATGAGGTAAAGAGTTGCAGGGGGCGTTGCTAGGGAGCTGATGGGCAGGCAGGGTGAGCTCGGAGCTCCGCGCCCGGTCCCCCGTGTTTATCCTGCTCTCGTTGCCTCCCGGGCCCCCCGAGCTACCCAGCGGCGGCGGGAACCATCCTAGAGCATGGGGGCGCCGTGGCATCCTGCGGAGGGGCGAGAGCTGCTTGAGTGGGCGGCCGGAGGATTCGGAGCCGCTGCACACTGGCGAACTAAAATGACGCCGGCCCCGGGACCCTAAAGGCTGGGCCCCACCGAAGGAGGCTGCGACCAGAGACGGAGCGCTGGGCCCGTGGCGGCTAGGGCGGTGGCCGTGTTGCCCGAATAACAGGACCAGGAGAACCCCAACTCATGGGGTGTGGGCCGCCGCCTGGCTGGGAATTGGAGGCGGGGCCCTGTGACGAGCCGCTGATCGGCAGTCGTACCGCCAGCCGAGCTGTTGCGCCCATAGCGCGTGGCTAGGCTGGGGGGAGTGTCGGGAGTGGATGGGGGCACTGGGCGAGACCCCCCTGCTCTGCCCGCGCTCAGCCCATATACGTCTGGGAGGCGCCGCGGGGGTCCCGCTGGTGCTGCGCAGGGACCCCGGCATGGGCATTGAAGGCGAGCCGGAGGGTGTTGACCTGGCAGGACGGCAAGCTGCTTGGAGCCCCCTGGCCTCGCCCTTCGGGCTTGAGGGGATGCCCCGAGATTGCCCTGCGGAGCACCGTAGCGAGCTGGGTGCTGTGAGCCTGCTGTGGACTGCCGGCGGCCCCGCCCTGCCCCACAACACTTGGACGAGGCAGCTGGACTGTTCTGGCTTGCGGACTTTGCCAGGTACAGCCGGGCTGGGTGCCGGGGAGCGTGCTGGCGGAGGACCCCCCTGACCCTAGCGAATCGGTGATCACGCGGTGCGGGGCAGCGAGTGAGGGACACTGGAGGTGCTGCTGTCTTACCCCCCGCTCCGCAGGAACTTTGCGCCGAGTGGCTCTGCGCTGGTGGTGAGGCGCGGGGTGAGCTGGAGGTGCCCCTATGCTGGCCTTTGTCATAACGTGTGAGCTGGGTGGCTGCTGCAAAGGAGCATAAGTGTGGAGGAAGCAGCGACGACCCTGAGGAGAGGCGTGGGGCTCCCTGGAGGAAGAGGGGTTCCCTGGTGGTGGCGAACTGGCATACACCACCCCTTGGGGGGGAGGCGCTGGGTGTACACCTGGACTGGCTGCTGTGTGCGTTGCCTGCGACAGGGGAGCAGTGGAGAGGGCGCCACTGACGTGGGCACAA
This sequence comes from Lissotriton vulgaris, assembly GCF_964263255.1. Classification (NCBI taxonomy): domain Eukaryota; kingdom Metazoa; phylum Chordata; class Amphibia; order Caudata; family Salamandridae; genus Lissotriton; species Lissotriton vulgaris. The sequence continues at coordinate 81,943,721 of NC_141693.1, forward strand.
TTGGACAGATGGCGGAGAGGGCGCCCTGCAGCCCTGGGACTGGATCGCCTGACTGCGACGCATGGGAGGTGAGTCTGCCAGTGCTGAATAGAGGGGGCAAAGGAGCGGCGGTGCGTGCCTGGAGTGCATCACTGGCTGTGGCCATGGGCAAGCCTCGGGGTCGGAGGGAGGGCTATCCGGCCCAATCGGATGCTGAGTCCCCACCCCAGGAGACCAAGATGGAGCAGGAGCTACCACTGAGCTCGGGACTTCAGCTGCAGTTGGATAAAATACTGGCGGCCATCACAGACACTCGCGCTGGCCTTCAGCAAGACATTGCGCAGGTCACCACAGGACTAGGCCTACTGAGAGCAGACCACTCAAAACTAGCGGACCGCGTAAAGCAGACTGAAACCACGCTTCAGGAGGTAGGCCCTGCTCAGAAAGCGCTGACCGCCTCCCTGGCTGGGATCTTGAACCGTGTCACAGTGCTGGAACGGCGAGCTGAAGAGGCGGAAGGCAGGAATAGATGCAATAACATCCGCGTGGTGGGGCTGCCGGAGAAAATTGAGGGATCGGGCATGGTGGCGTATTTGGAGGATTGGCTTCGAACAGTTGTGGCCCCTCAGGGCCTTTCGAATTTCTACACCCTGGAGAGAGCACACCGGGTCCCGGCTAGGCCGCCACTGCAGGGCCGCCTTCCGCGTCCGGTGGTGGCGCGGTTGCTACACTTCCGGGATCGAGACTTACTTCTGCGAAAGGCCCGCAGCGATGGTCTCTTCCAGGTGGACAATAGCAACGTCACTCTGTTTCCGGACTACTCGTTTGAGATGCAGCGGCGTCGCATGTCCTTCCAAGCTGTGAAGAAGGAACTGCGCACGGAGGAGATCCAGTATTCCCTATTCTTACCGGCTAAGCTACGCATAATACTGGATGGCAAGTCCCATTTTCGCAATACGGCGGAGGAGGCCTGGGAGTGGCTGGAGTTCTACAGAGCGGGGAAGGACGGACGGGAGGCGGAGGCGTGTGAACTGGCCGGGGATTCTCAACCTCGCAGGTCACAGCATCTGCGGCGCCATAAGAGCAGCTTGCGGAAACCATCGACCCCACAGACGGCCGTGGAACGAAGGGGAGCCCTGGTGAACTGCTGCAGGCCACGTCGGAGACGTCCAAGCAGGGCAGTGGAAAGGGACAATCGGAGGGGGAATCTTCGATCTCTGATGACCAGAGGCTGCCACCGATCACCCCTGGGACAGCTGATGGACTGCTGGATGAGTAGTTGCGGGACTGGTTGTGGGGATGGGATATCGGCTTTGGGCTGTGGTGCTGATATGTCTGTTTCGCTTGATGGCGGGCTATTGTTTAGTTTGCCTTGACTTTGCATGGTGCGTGCAGTTGGGGTGGTTTGGATGGGTTTCACTATGTTAGTGCCTGTTCTTGGGGGGGTGGGTAGTGCAAGGGGCGGAGGGAGACTATTTGGGATTGGGGTTTGTCTGTTTTGGGGTTGTTGTCTGCTGTTGCGCCTAATTACTATAAAAGTACTACCAAATGTTGCCTTTTTGATTGTGGAGGACACTGCTTGGCGGCTGGGGGAGGTGGGCTGCTTTGAGCAGGATTTTGCACTGTTGTTATGGGTCTGGCTCCTGACGTGAAATGTATAACCTGGAATGTTCAGGGATTGCACTCTATGCAGCGTAGGTAAAAAGATCCACTCCCACTTGGTTCGCAGGGGGATACAGATCGCTTTCCTGCAGGAGACACACCTTACCAAACCTGAGGGGCGAGCTCTGCAGCGTAGATGACGCGGGCAGCTGTATTCGGCCTTTGCGCGGGGAGTGCTGATTTGGGTCAGGGCCGGGGTCCCGTTCCAAATGATAGACTTCTTAGCGGACCCTGGAAGCCGGTATGTAGCGGTACGCAGCTGCTTGTATGTCCGCAAGGTGACCCTTTGTAGCGTCTATGCTCCTAACGTGGAGCAGGCAGCCTTCTTGGAGACATTTTCCTCCGCCCTCGCCGATTATCTCACGGTACCGGTCCTGATGGGGGGAGACTTTAATTCTGTTGCTGTTGTGACCATAGATAGATCGCATCCGCACTGCCCTCGGCTCCGATTAATAAACTGGCCAGGGTTCGTGACCACTGGCAGGACAATTGGGGGCTTGTTGACGTTTGGCGCGCGCAGCACCCGACAGATAGGGATTATTCCTATTATTTGCCCCTACACGACCTCTATGTCCGGCTCGATGTTATCTTTTGCGGTGCTGGCCTGACCCTTCTGGCGACCAACAGTGAGTATTTGACGCGCACCATATCGGACCATAATCCCCTTTTGGTGAATTTCTGCTGGATGGTGGAACGACCCAAAATTCCACACTGGAAGTTGCGCCCCGAGATGTTGGAAGGCCCGGTGTTCCGGGCGGAACTTGCTGAGGGGATGGAACACTACTTTGCCGAAAACGCAGGCACTGCCTCGACGACGGCCATGGAATGGGACGCCTTCAAGGTGGTGACCCGCGGAGTTTGTATCGCCAGATGGGTGGGAGTTAGGAGGCTGCTCCTGCAGGAGATCGAACAGGCTGAGCTGGCCTTGCGTGAGGCTGAGAAGGCTCATTCTGATGGCACTGGGACGCGTGATGGCATACTAGCTCGACGGGAGGTGGTGGCAGAGGGAGTGGAGCGGCTCCGATGTTTTGTTTATAAGGCGTTCGTAGCCCAAGCGCATGCGAAGTGGGACAAGGTGGGCACCTTGTTGGCTTGGCTTGTGGACCCCGCCCCTCGGTGTGTGCCTATCCTGGCACTGGCCTCCCCCGCTGGTCGGTTGGAGTATGATCAGCAGCGGATCAATCAGTTGTTCCGCTCCTTCTATGCTGACCTTTACACCAGCCGCCTACAACCTGATGAGACGGGGTCCAAAGCATTCTTGGAGGATTTGGAGTTACCTACAAAAGAGGAGGAAGAGGCTGAGGTTCTGGGGCAGGAAATTACATTGGCCGAAATCCGCTGCGCAATTAAGCAATTGGAGCGCAATAAAACACCTGGGAGCGACGGCTTACCTATCGAATTCTATTCGGCATACGTGGACCTATTAGCGCCAAGACTATTGATGGTATACCGGGAGGCTCAGAAGACGGGGAAATTACCAGGGTCGACTAGGGAGGCCATCATTGTACCACTTCTTAAGCCTGGGAAAGCACCAACTGATCCTGCTGCGTATAGGCCTCTCTCCATGCTTACTACGGATTATAAAATATTGAGCCGGGTGCTCGCCACCAGGCTCCTTCCGTTGATGACGCGGCTGGTGCATGCAGACCAGGCGGGCTTTATCCCGACGCGTAATACCGCCTGTAGCGTTCGTAGGCTGCTTGGGATCCTTGATGAGGTAGGCGGGGCGAGGGGTGGAGCACATGTTCTCTCGGTCGACATCGCTAAGGCATTTGATAGCCTGGAATGGCCCTACCTGTTCTCGGTGATGGCGGCGTTTGGGCTGGGAGCCGGGTATATTGGTTGGATTAAATATTGTATTCGTCGGCTACTGCTAGGGTACGAGTGGGGAGAGCTGATTCTTCCTCCTATCCAGTGGGACCGGGCACTAGACAGGGCTGCCCGCTCTCCCCGTTGTTGTTCACTCTTGCGATAAAGCCGTTAGCTGCACGAGCGAGACTAGGGGATGCGTACCAGGGCCTTCGACTCAGAGGCCGCGACCACCATATTTCGCTTTATGCGGATGACCTCCTTATGTTTTTGGAGGATGCCGGGGACGCCCTGAGCAGGGCACGGAAGCTTCTTGATCGTTTCGGGAACATTTCGGGCCTGCGGGTTAACTGGGCCAAGACCTGTCTTTTCCCAGTGTCTACCACGTGCGGCCCGCCGACGTTATCGTCCGGCCTGGCGTGGGAACCACGGTGCCTTCCTTATTTAGGAACGCGGGTGTATCATACACAGGTGGATCTCCTTGAGGGTAATATTGAGAGAGCAATGAGGGGCCTGAGAGGTAGCATGCGGTTCTGGGGATCTCTGCCTTTGTCGGCGATGGGACGGGTCGCGCTCCTGAAAATGGTGGCGCTTCCTCGCCTATTGTATTTCTTCAGGACTTTACCGATACGGATACCGGCGGCGTTCTTCCGACAACTCCGCTCGGCAGTGAGTAGTTTTATATGGGGGACCGGTAGGCGTAGAGTAGCCTTGGAAACGTTGATGAGGTCGCAAGAGGAGGGGGACCTTGCATCTCCAGATTTTGAATGATACTATTTGGCTGCGCAGTTCCAGGTCCTCACCCAAGCGGTGGCTCTGGACTTTCGGGGACCGGGGAGGGAGACCGTGCCGGACGTGCCGAGGCACGTCTTGTCCTTTATAATATTGCAGCAGAAACTGAGAATAGCTGACTTGGTCATGGCGGAGAGTACCCTGCGATACTGTTGGAAGCGGTACCACAGCAGGATTGGGGTGCTGAAACCTTATGCACCCGAGATACAACTGGGTATGTGTACAGCGTTGCCGCACGGTGGCGACTGGTCTGGCCTGGCGGACTGGGAGGAGCTGGGTTTGCAGATGGTGGGCGACCTGTATGCTGATGGAGCACTGCTGCCGTATAATGCGCAACAAGAATCATTTGGGCTTCCGCGTGGCCACTTTCTATTGCATGCGGCTTTGAGTGCTGCCCTGCAGAAATATTGGGGGGTGGGTCTCTCTGAACCCCCAGTCAGCGAAACCTGTCAATATGTGGTGATGGCGGCGGGCACGCATAAGGCGATTACATGCTTGTACAAAAGAATGCCAGGGGACAGAGTTGCCCCGCTGCAGAGATTGCGGGAACAGTGGATGGCGGACTTAGGGAAGGATATCCCGGATGTAGCCTGGTCCCAAATTCTTCGAAGGGCATGGAAGGAAACTCGGAATGCCAGGTTCCAGCTGATCCAATTCTTCATGTTACATAGGGCATATCTCACCCCGGCAAAAATTCATCAATATTTCTGCTGTGCTGCAGCGGCCTGCCCCCGATGCCGGACTGAGGGAGCGGACCTAGTCCACATGCTATGGACTTGCCCACGGCTGGACGCATACTGGGCGGAGGTGACCGGGGCACTCTGCAGGATAACGGAGCGGCAGATCGATATGGACAAGGGGGTGTGCCTTTTACACTGGTTCCCACATACTAGTAAGAATAAGATAACTAGCAAGATCCTGGACTTAGGCCTCATTTTGGCCAAGAGGGAAATAACATCCCATTGGAAGGCTGCAGCTGGCCCTAGTTATGTAAGGTGGAAGGCTGCGCTGACACTGTGGGCGGGCAGCGAGAGCTCACTCAGGATGCAACAGGCGCATAGATCCCATAGTGATAGAGCGTTAGAAGCGGCAAGGGAATGGGAGGTCCTGGTAGAGGGACTCCGGATGGTGGATGCGGATGCTGAGTCGGATTCGGGAGCATCAGTGGGGGAGGAGCAGGCGTAACTGGTGCTTCCAGGGTTGAGAGGAGTTGGCGTGGGGGGGATCCCTGCAACATGGAAGGTTTTGAGGTCTTTTAGTGTAGATAATCTGATGACCCTTACAACTATGGCACGAGAGTAGTACGTTAGCGAAATTATTTATATATTTTTTCCCTGTGGTAGCAGCGCCAGCAGCAGGGGTGGGGGGATGGGGGTTGAGGTTCATTGCAGGGGACATGAAGGGTGCTTGGTCGGAATTCAGAGCCAGATCTATAGCCTGTTTGTTGAGGATTGCGGGAGTAGACGGCGAGATGTCAGGATGAAGAGAGACTCCATATTGTGAGGTTGGGCGCATATGTATTGAAAATCAATCGATAAGAAATGTGGAATGCTCTATATTTATATGAGTCCCTTTGTGTGCTGTTTGTGTTTCAAAACAATAAAAAGATTTACAAAAAAAAAAATGAGGAAAAGAGTTGCTGAAAATCAACCAAACACCCTTTAGAACAATGAACCAAAGGGTAGTCTGAACACCACTTAACAAGCCAGATTGAATACTTTTGAAAAAGTGTGCTATGCCAGCCATGTTTGGTAAATCAACAATAGTGTGAATAAAATCTACAAAAAAAGAGATGGCAACTGGGTTTGTAGGAGATTTGAATCTCCGGCACAAAATGGGCTGTTTCTAAGGAAAATGTTTCTACTGCTGAGGTTAAGGACAACTCTCCTCCCTAACTTCATCCTTATCTTCTGCGCTCCCTCACTTTGTCCTTCCTCACACCCTCCCTTCCGCCATGTTGCCTGGGCCACAGGCCAAGACAGCTCCGGAAAGAGCCCCTGGTGAGGTATTCACCTACATTATGGTATAGAAAGGTTCCACTTACTGGCACTCACAAGTCACAGTTCAGTAACTGGGGCCTCACAAGAGATGGTGCTGCTCCTGCAGAATGCTTAGGGTGTCTGATGAAGTGCCATCATTCTCCTGTGTTTGAAAAAATGCTATCAACCAGTAGATCACTCTTTCAAGGTAAGTAATCCCAACTGCCAGCTGCACACTGATGTTTTGCACAGCTTAGAAGCCTGGGTCTCTGACTTCATCTGCTACTTCAGCCATAATTATAGCGTGGCTCTCTATGGGTATATCAATAAGATTAATGCAAGCTGAGTGGCACATCTGGAGAATAAGGTTTTGCCATAAGCATTGCTTTTAATCTGGGGAATGAGACGACTGCATGAGGTAGTTTATGCCTGCAACATCTTTAAATCTTGGAGATTATTCCACTGTCTAGGAAACATGTAAGATGGCGGCTTAAGTTTAGTGATTGCCTCTAGCATTTGTGTGAAACTCACCGGTGACAAGTTTCAACACTTGCATGGCCATCGTTGGCCTTCACGTTCTGAGGTCAATCAACTGTGAAGCATTAAAATAACTGCAATTGGAAATCAATGTTTTCAACTTTTTCTTTAAAACAACAATGCATGATAACTGGAGGCCCTGGCCAAAAGGGGTGATATTGCTTACATACTATAAAAAACACTTCCCACAGAACACCTCTAATCCTATTCACAAACCCAACAGAACCCTGGAATTAGGTTAATTACGCCATGAGCTCCAAACATCCTACGTCAGACGCCTCATAAAAAAGAAAAACCTTGACCTATCTTACCCAGCAAACTACAGGCCAATATCAAATGGACCATTCTTAGGAAAAGATTTTAAAAGAAAATTGTTTGCTCCAGTCTATCTTTATCAAACATTTTGTCTTACTGCCAGACCAACAGCCTGGTTTCAGATCAGGCAGAGGGACAGAATTAGACATCATATCCAACTGAGATGATCTGAAAATCGCAGTGAACGATAATGTAGTGCCTTATTTGTTCTGGATTTAGCAGCTGCATTTGACACTGTCCACCACCAGATGGCACTGCAAAGACTTCACAATATCAGAATCTGTGAAAATGCTTTAAAATGGTTTGCTTCTTATCTCGGGCAAAGTGTAGTCTATCTACCACCTTCACTTTACCTCCTCGCACACAACACTGGTGTTCCTCAGGGGTCCATCATATCCCCTCTAATATTCAATATCAACCTACCCCCTTAACCAAATCTGATTAAATCATACAAGCTCACCTATTACAACTATGCAGATGACACCTAAATCATTTAAAAAATAGATAGCCCTAAAGAACTCTACAATTCACAACTCAACGACTGGCTTCATGCCATAAACACATGGCTGATGAATAACCATCGAAACCTCAGTCAAGTAAATATGACCGGTGGACAATGGCAAAACAACCAGTCTGCAATCATATAGCTTAAGGTGCTTGAAGCCCCTCTACCAACATCAAGAGAATTTAGAAACCTAGGAGCAACCAAGGATTCGGACCGATCCTTGATCCCGCATGCTAACAATGTCTCAAAGAAAGCCTCTTACATAATGAAAATGTGACTTTGCCATTTCCCATATCTTGCACACCAACATAAACTGCAAGCTATCCTCACACACATAATATCTTATTTTGCTTATGCTAAATGTCTTTACTTTGGTGCACCCACAAAATAAATTCACAAAATAAATTCACAAAATAAATCTCACCCATAATGCTGCTGCCAGGCTTATTCACTGCCCTCGCCCAAGAAAACTCATGACTGTAGACCTGCAATCACTCCACTGGCTACCCATGAGGTATATAGCCACAGCTATTTCCTAGATAACTGCACCACCTAGATCCCAGAAAAAGAGCCAAGAAACGAGCTGCACCCTCAAGCACAATCCTCAGATTACAACCCACAAATTTTAAACAACTCAACCAGCAAACTGATGATGAAATGCCGGTAAACTAAGACGGAATGACCTATCATTTCCTGTGGCGTTCTATATACACTTCTGTACTTCCATATATACCAGTTAATACTCACAATAATACTAAAACCATAAAGTGCAGCTGTCAGCAACAAAGTGTAACTTATTCCTCAAACATTCACATAGGACAGATCTGCTATGAGAGTTGTCCATGACCAGCATTGCACAGCCAAATAAATAAGCGTGGAATACCTGAAGCGATCTGTCTCAGACTGCTGGACAATTTAGAGGTATATGCCACCACTGCATGTCCCAAATATCAATATAATCTGGCCTCTTCTTTATATCTCACAAAGACACTCAGATATCAAATGATAATTAAAATGCTTAACCCAGCAGATCTCTCCACTTCTCTCTTTCTCCAACCATGCCAGCTCAGGACCACAACTGTGCACAAAATCTCAGATTGGACGACCCAGTGCAGTGACCAGCTAAGCAGACTATATCATATGAAATACCATAAAGGGATCTACAGAGCTGTTTAAAGCTCCCAGCACTCTGAAAACAATAAAACTGGAGTCTGTCACTCACACTTCAGCTACCAACTCACTGCTGCGTGCTGTGTCCCATAACACAATAACTGCACCTTGGCGGTCATCATGCATGACATGGAAACACTTTCCACATAGGATCCACACAATACAGCATCCTTCCACCAACACACCCTACACAGTGCAGAATGCTGCTCATGTAGGCAAGCACTTCAACGTGCCATATATGAGTAGTTAGAGCTAAATGACTGCTGAAATACAACACAATGCAAGTTTGCTGCACTAATCAGGTGCATAGCATTCCTATTTATTTCAGGCTAAGGAGCAAATATCCTGCATAGGTGAAAATACAAGGTTATACCACAAAATGTGTTATCACAGTTAACACATAGGAGGACCCGGCAGCCACGCTGCAGCGTGTTCCATTTGTCCTTATCAAATAAGCACCATTACTGAGGAGTGCATGAAGGGATTTAAGGAACAGGTGAGACTAACAGTTAACAAATTAACCTGGTCAAAGGGTTACAGGCTCCATGCAGAGTGATGGAACTGCGGAGGAATGAGTGACCTAAAGGATTGGTCTATGTGTAGCTTTATTTATGAACGCCGCATTGCCATGGGTGAGACAGTGGAATTCGAATAGAAACTTCCATGTGTGAGGAAGGAAATTGTTGTGTATTTTTTATAAAGCGAAGAACCTATGTTTTTCACACTAATAGTGTAACACAGTAATGGTTAAGGAGATTATTCAATGTTGTAGTCATGTAATATGGAATTCTTCTGCTGTAATACTTTAAAGGGTGTAGGTAGGTTCTTTCTTAGCCATTGTCCTTTGGACAAAAGTTACATGATAAGGTTCAGACACAGCACTCCTATTCATCAGCTGCCATGTCACTTGGCAGATTTTAATGTTTGCAAGGCCCAAGTTAGCTGTGTAATAGCTCACATCTGAGCCTGCCCAGGTTGTAAAAGTCTTAAGTCTTCTTTTACAAAATTAAGGGCTAATGGCATTGTAGTGCTGATAGTATACACACATTTTGACAGTGTTTAGAAGTGTTTTCAGTACCTTTAAATCTGGTTTGCAATATTGCTCTATCAGTTTCTCTAATGCTTTCTGCTGCTTCTATTTCTGAATAACTCCACACTTATATATATGGCAAAACCTAACAACAGCACAAAACGTGTTATTGTAAGAGATGTGGACCCTGAAGAAAATCATTAAAATTAATGTATTCCCCAGTTGTGGTCTGATGCTGCTTCAGAACCATTAGTGTACTTGTCATCAATGGCACTGCTTACCCATACTGTATTTATAGCAGGAGTGTATTTATTATCTCTGGTGATAGATGATTACCTCAGGGACTAGGAGTCTTCCAAAGAAATCGAGTCATAAGTATATCAGAATCAATTAGGCACAGAGCTATTCCTTCACACTGGGACGCAGCCAAGTTATAAGTACTATTTTGCCTCGATTACTTTAAATCTTTATCCATATCTTTTCCCCTGAATTGAAAAACTGAGTTGAATTGACATTTGGAATAGAGAGTGTTTTCAAACCTCTAATAAACCCCAATCCCAAGCAAGTAGTTGCTGAACTGTTTTTTTCAGTCAAATCATTATCTGGGGTATTATTCATGATCTAAATAAGCCTCCACACATTAATTGTTTCCTAAATACTTTCTCTCAATAATGTTTTCTTTTCAATTCCCATAAATCTTTATAGCAAGATTGTCAAGAAACTGGGTAAAATATATGTTTGGGATTTTGAAGACTTTTTGAAGGTTTCTCTGAATAATACAAGCTCATGAGTCTGACCTGTCAGCAGTACTGAATAAGAAATCTTTCTTGAGAAATGTTGATGGCTTTTTATGGATGGAAGCCAGCAGTGCTCCTATTCACAAATCCCAAGTTACCTTCTCCCATCTATATAAATAAAAATGTAACTGTTGGTTTGTTCAAAATCTCAAATCTCCGAAAGTTCTTCACCAATTGCTTTGAAATTTTGACACAACGTTGCATTCGAATACGCGCGTGTTTTTATATACACAACGTTGGATTTGAATACGCACGTATTTTTAATCTAAAGGACGAACAGACCCTATTGATTCGGTTGCTGCGCAACAACTAAAATGAATGCATAGAGCCAATAGACTACTTATATTAGGATGGACAGTTGGTGTCAGGATGGCAGACCGGGGAGTGGGTGGACGGAGGGGGGAGGAGTTAGTTCACTTTGCAACATTAAGAAAGGACGCACAGAGACAATATTCTACATAGATTAGGATGGACAGTTGGTGTCAGGATGGCAGACCGGGAAGTGGGTGGAGGGAGGGGGGAGGAGTTGGGTCACTTTGCAACATTAAGAAAATACGCATAGAGACAATAGTCTAAATAGATTAGGATGGACAGTTGGTGTCAGGATGGCAGACCGGGAGGTGGGTGGAGGGAAGGGGGAGGAGTTGGTTCACTTTACAACATTAACGCGTCAGACCGGGAAGTGGGTGGAGGGAGGGGGGAGGAGTTGGTTCACTTTGCAACATTAGCGCGTGTTTATATATACACAACATTGGATTCGAATACGCGCGTGTCCAATACGGGCATGTTTTTAATCGAAAGGCGGAATAGATCCATCGATTTGGTTGATGCGCAATAAATACAAGGGACGCATATAGACAATAGTCCACATATATTAGGATGGACAGTTGGTGTCAGGATGGCAGACCGGGAAGTGGGTGGAGGGAGGGGGGAGGAGTTGGATCACTTTGCAACCCGCAACAAATACAAGGGACGCATATAGACAATAGTCTACATATATTAGGATGGACAAAAACATATTGTATACCCACAAGCATTGTGAAATTTAACATATTAGAAACGTGCGCTTACTCTTTTCTTTCTCTTCCATTTAACCAGACTGAGCCACAGCAATGCGTGGCCGGGTACACCTAGTTGTGTATAAAAAAGAATATATCTCTGGGGCTACTGGTTCTGTGAATATCATGATGACCATAATGATGAAAACAATACATTACAACTTTTTGAGCATTTGTTTAACTGCTTTAGTGTCCCATTGCTCTGAAAGAAAAACCAAGAGGCATATTCACAAGTAATTGCTACTGCTGCTCTCCATCACTTTAGAAACACTGGGATGTGTTGTATTTACAATAATATGGCACAGCCCTGCACTTCTCCCTGCTCTGGCACTAATTAAGCTGCCTTGCACCAACGCATGCACCCTTGCACTATGGTGCAAGGGTGCCTGCATTGATGGGATGATTGTTTATGTGCAGGAAGATGTCCCCTCCTGCAAAATAAACAATCCAGAATGGCGATTTGTAACTTCTATTTGTGCTGCATTGTGCAGCACACATAGAAATTGCAAATCGTCATCTTTCTAATGATTATTTATGTGCAGCAAGGAACACCTTCCTGCACATAAGCAATCATTCATGGCAGTTTACTGTTTCTATCTGTGCTGCACAATGCAGCACAGATAGAAACAGCAAAAACAAGGAGAAATAAAACATTTCTCCTCACGTCACCATGTTCAGACCAGATTTTCCCTGGTCTTAATTTTTGCTCTGCCTCCTATTTACGCCACCCTTGTAAATAGGGGGCACTGTCAAAATCAAGGGGTGTTGCGGCGGAATTCCCACCACAACACCAACTGCCCGTCCCTTTCATGCTAACTATAGTATGAAAGAGTGTTTCCTTACTTACAAAGCGGCGTTGAGCCACGTTAAGTGGCTTAACACTGCTTTGTAAATAAGGCGAAGCCCCTATCACCACAGCAACATCATTAAAAGTGACTCTCCAGTGGCAATGGGGGCTTGCAAATATGCCCCAAGAGGTATTGAAACATATTGGAATCGGGGAAAAACTTGGTGGATCCCTGGATCAGACTCAAACTACATCATCCAGCACAGGATTTTCAGCAAAGCTCACAGCATTGTGATCCCAAATTGCTATCTGAGAAGAACCACAATAAACAGCAGTTTTATCAGGAATATAATTTCCATTCATTAGCAGCAACATTGCAATCAGCAAGATAATCCAAACTAAGAGGAAAAGTACTCCAGTAGCAATCCAGAAATAGGACCACGTGGTATGACAAACCTGTCACGAAACCAGTAGCAAACAAGAAACCTTCAATGGTGTTGAGTAACCGTGGAGTGTGTATATGATGTTAAATTCAAAATCTGTATGAATCCCATTCTCATACAGTGACATTTCTTGAAATGCCATAATTTAAAATGGTGTTGGCTAAGTGGATGGCTCATAATACACTACCTAAACAAGAAATGGGGTGTGTTAATCTTAAGGCACTGTGGGGAAGTATCAATAACAACATTGTGAAAAGCAAATCCCCCTTTAACCATTGTAAAAAAGCAGAAAGAAACAATTCAGTTTGATTGCAATTGCTCTTTACTTATTCTAATACTTTTTTGATAGAGAATAGGACATAACATATATTATTGCTAACATGAATATACCCAGATCTTAGACATGCATAAAGGACATCTTCAAATAAAAACTGAATTATCAATTCACATAAATACATGAAATGTCCAAATTAAATAAATGCATAACTTAAATGCACAAACCATTAGACAGACATACAGAGAATAGTATTGTTCACTCAATATAAGAATGACTTGTGATAGTCATTTGGCAATGTCTCCTCAGTCAATCAATCTATGTGCACTCAGATTGGCGTGTGTTATTGTTTTATTGAAAATTTCATATATAGTTTCTTGTAAAGCTTTCACAATAAACTACAGCTTTTGCTAAAATCATTCATATTGATGAACTTGTGGCATCAGGTTCCTCCATGGAAACTGGAACTTGGCGCCAAGCTGGAGACATAGAAGGCTTTGCAGTCACCAGAATGAGACTCAGAATTTCAACATGGCTGTCCTCCTTTTCTAGGCAGTAGGGAGAGGTTGTGCAGTTCCACTCTGAAGGCACTTTGGTGTCAATAGGGGTCTGCTGAATCGAATCGGCCACATAATGCTATTTGATATGGTCAACGGAACCTTCCTATTTTACTTCAAACCAGCCAATCAGACCAGGATTACTGTTTGTGTCTTTACCTCAAGAACTGGAAAGGGTGGTCTTGAAACTTGAAAACTTCTTTATCAGGGATCTTTTCTTGAGCTAGCACTTCCACTTTGGTGAGCGACCTGTCAGCAGATTTAGAAACCTTATCTTCACCAGCGGTTGATGTGGAATGCCTTACATGAGATACGTTGGTCTGACTTCTCCGACATTTTGTAAACCATTAAAGCGAGTGTACAGGTTGAACATTTTCTCATCTGCCACCTTTCCAAGGCTATCAAGATCAAGAACATGCAAAGACACGCCAAATACCATCTTGCATAGACTGTGACCACCTAATACTCCTTTAGGCACATTAGTTAATGCTCTCTGAAGTTCACAAATATTATGTCGTCAACTCAGTGCTGTACTTATTACCATAGAAGTGAAGGCCTCTTTAGGAATACCATTGGCATGCTCTAATACTCTATTACACTGTTACTTTCCAAGTGGAACAGGTGCATGTATGCATACACAGAAGCTTATTCACAAAGGTAAACTAACACTTTTGATATGAGTTCACAATTGGTTTTTGTTAGACCTGGCACCACTGGCATGGGTCTCTCCTGCATTTGTTGCCTTTGACTCCTGTGTTTTGCTGTGTGTTGGACTCCGTTTTGCTAGTCTAGATGCTTTGGGCAATTTGCCACTGCTGTTTAGTGCCAAAGTGCAAGTGCTCCCTTTGTAAATTGTTGTTATGGATTGGTGTTATCATGATTGGCTGATTTGATTTACTATTCAGTCCCTAGTATAGTGCCCTGTGTGTGCCCGGGGATGGTAAATCAAATGCTGCTAGTGGACTTGCAGCACTGATTGTGCCACCCACATAAGCACACAATAAATGTAGGTATGGCTTGACATTGCAGAGCCTGTGTGGAGTCTGCTACTGCCATGTCGACCTGGCAAATGCACCCACTTGCCAGGCCCTAGCCTTCCCTTTTCTTACATGTCAGACACCCCTAAGGGAGGCCCAAGGTACCCCTGTGGGCAGGGTGCAGTGTATGTGAAACGTAGGACATGCCCTGGTGTGTGTGGCAAGACCTGATAGTGAATTACTGCTAATTTTGTTTTTCATTATTGCAAGGCTACCTGCTCCCATAAGAAAAAGTGGGGAGTTTGTTTATAACATCTTATAAACATAACTGCCCCTAGGAACCTGGTAGGAAAATAAAGTTTAGTGTGCCTGAACTCAGAATGTTAAAATGCATCTTTTAGTGAAGGGGATTTTTACATTCTGTGTTTGAAAATACAATTTTTAGAAAGTAGGTATTTTCTTAATTAGAAATCCAGTGTGCCTCTGCTTGGTTTGTGTATTGCCTGTCTGGCTTTTGGATAACAGGGGGTGGGGAGGGGAAGTGGCTTCAGAGAACCTGATGAGTGAGGGCTGGGTTGAATAGACACAGGGCTTCACTGCCACCAGAGAACAAAGGAGTTTGTGACATACATATTGGAGCCAGAATCAAGAGGAACCTTTGCCAAGGAGAAGACCTGAACAAGCTGATGAGAAATACTGCCCCTGTGCAGTTTGCTGTCCGGGGTTGGCCTGCAGTGTCTACTTGCTGCCAAGGAAAGGAGTAAATGACTTTGCTGTTTGCTTTGTCACCTGCTTGAGGTAAAGATCTCAAAGGGCTTGAAACTGAGCTTGCCTCCTGTTCTGAATTCTCAGGGACACAAAGACTTGGCCACCAGTTCCCCTGAAGTGCCTTGCTGGGAGTTCTGACCTGCAAAGAGGGGCCTGCTGTTTTGGACCTCTAGAGAACTGTTTTCCGCTGGGAGCTGGAATATCAATACGACTTCGAAGAAGCGAGGCACATCCGCACCTGTTTCCGATGAATCACCAAAGAAACTGTCACAGCGCTTGCCGTGGCTTGAGAAATCTCCGCTCGCTGCGTCGAATGCACTGATCTCCAAAGTCTGAGATCACAGCATCGAGTTCAACGCAAGGCCTGCTGTGCAGCTGCAAGAGTTCACACATTGTTCCGGATCGTCGCATTGCATTGAGGCGCGAAGTTTGTCGCATCGTTGGGGGATGCAGTAAGAAACCAATGCATCACTTCCCCCTGCAGTAAGAAACTGACGCATCACCTCCTCTCCTGTAAGGAACCGACGCATCACCTCACCTGTGCTGCAGTAAGGAACCGATGCATCACCTCCCCCAGAGCAAGGAACCGACTCATCACCTTCCCTGAGTGTAAGGAAGCTACACATCACCTTCCCTGCAGCCCGTTTTGATTGTTTGAGTGATGCATCCCAGGTACTTTGTGAGAAAAGTTTTGCATCTACAATTTGCTTTGAAGTGAACTATTTCTACCATCTGAAAGTCATATTTGCATTACTGTTTTGTGTTTTTTTATCATTTGGTCTTGTTTTGGTTTAGATAAAGATGACTTTTTTTTCTAAACTGGTGTGGTGTCCAATTGTAGTGTTTTCACTTTATTACTGTATGTGTTAACAAATGCTTTACATACTGCCTCTGTGATAAGCCTGTTTGCTTGTGCCAAGCTACCAAGGGGGTGAGCAGGGGTTATTTTAGAAGTGTATCCCCCTTGCCCTGACTAGAAGCAAGAGTCCCTATTTGTACAAATGTGCCTACCTCTGCTAACTATAGACCCCCACTTCTAACAGTTTTCTTTGACAAACTATGAGTGCAGCTTTACATTTAGATTGGACAATCTTAGTAGTTGTAGAGACACTACATGCAAAACTGCACTTGTAGTCTGTAAATAGCAGAAAATAGTAACTTTACACCAAAAGTGTATATTTATCTTTGTGACTAAGGCCCATGAAATCCCTGAATGCTTTAGCGGTGAATGCAGGACATTTGTCTGAATGAAATGCATGAACAGCTCCCATTGCTATAAGGCATTGCCAGTCTTTTATGACTCCTCAGACATCAACATTTCTTTGTGGTCAAACACACACAAATATAGAGCATGATTTAGCAGCAACTAATATATTGGTTTATTGTTATGATTGGTATGATAGGATCAAGGCAAATTATTCTAAAAGGTCGATCATAGCCAGTAGGGGGTCTCTATGCTGGCCTTGAAAAGGTAGAGATATTTATTGGCAACATTTGTTTGTTTGCAATATTATGTTGCTGCACATAATTTAAGACTCTTTAGGTCAATATTGGCATCAGCATTTTTGGTGTAGCACAGTTAATGTGGCACCCATTCCAGCATGGGTAGAGACTGCTCCTACATGAATAGCCCTACAGCCTATTGCAGGTATAAAGTGCACAGATTAGTTATACATGCTTTTATCATTGCCTTCAGTGTAGGAATGGGGGATTCTATGATATTTAGCTTTCCCTGCGTTAATGGGCACTCCTTCAATATAGCCATGTGCACTCCAGCAAAGATTTTACTCTATGAGAGTGAAACGGGCTTTGGCTTTTGTATACAAATAGATATTTGAAATTCTGGGATTCGGCTGTCCCTCATTATAATCTGTGCATGTGTAGCCTGAGAAACTGGGAACAATTATAATTACTAGGTTTCTTTTCCTATCCCTAGCTTATATTCATTTAGACCCAGATTTACTAACAAATCACACAATGACATCCTAAGTGATGCCAGATGTAACTCAGAGCGATTGCCAATGGATGAAATTAATTCAACCATTCCATCCATCAGTTTGTTTTTGATGCCACTTCATGTAACTTGTCTTACTATTCCTTGTAAAAGTATACAGCGAACACAGAGGAACAACAGAACACAATGGGTGTTGTTCATGTTGCTTTTTTTGCTCTATTATTGTAGCGCCCTCATGTAGAAAGTGCAGCAATGACTCATTTTGTGATAACATTCAGTGCAGATTGGCAGATTTGTTTTTTGTTTAGTTATGCATAATCTTGCATTATCTGAAATTTCACATATTTACACAAAAGGAAACTACTTGATTTTCCCACACCTCTAAAAGGTACTCCTTCAATGTAAAGCATATTAAAATGTTTGTGTTTACATTTCACAATTCTAGAACCATGTTCCCATATCCACAGTTTTTATCTTTAGGCAAAAAATATCCTAATTCATTTATATCTAATTTACCTCTTTCCTTCTCCAGGTCACAGGCAGACGCTCCTGAGGGGAGAAAATAAATATCAAACACAATCTATTCAGCAATGTGTATATCTCATGATGAAGGTGTGACCGTACACAAGAACATGTCAAAAATAAAATTCACATTAGTAGTATTGCCACGTTTCCCATTTGGGGATGAACACTAGGAGCATACACTGAATTCACACTTATATGAGTCATCATCACCCTCCTCATTCCCCATAGCGAAAAGAGAACCATGGACAACGACACAATACTTTAAGATATAATTCCAAAGAGTTAAGCTCACAGTTTCCCCATCAGCAAATCAGAACAAAGGACTATTGAAAGTATCACTGCAGCATATTCCTATGTAGTACTGGTGTGGCAGATATTAGCCATGTAGCTGTGCCCCAGAATCATGCTTCACCTCAACAGATAGATCCATCAAAGTGTGTCGGGGGGGGGGGGGTTAGGAATTAATAAGGATTAGCATATGGTTGGTTGCTATCTATAATGATATAATGAACACCAAGTGATGAACTAGAAGGCTGGCAAGAGTAATCTAAGTAGTAATTTCCATTCAACTGCTTGTATTGTTTTCATTGATATTTGTATGTGCTTCGATCCTTTTAAAGTAGTTATGAGTACCATGGGACTTTGCCTGCCTACACATACCGTAAAGCACTCTGTAGAATGTTTTTACTTACAGTGAAATAGTGTTCATACGAAAACAGCTTTACCTTCCGCTCCCCCAGCCAATAAATGAGAACCAGAGATGATATAGAGTTTACACTGAAATTCAGTTTACAGAATGTAACATTGAATCCACCCCAGTAAGTAAAAACCACAAACAGTGGAGAGTGTGGCTGAAATTATATTTATCAGAATATATCCAGGACTACTAGAATTATGTGGCGGTGGACGACTAAATAATGTGAGAGTGCTGACAAAATTATACAGTAAAAAAGGGAAATTTTCAGTATTTTTTTATTTCATTTTACCATTTTACCAGCTATTTCTACGGTCTGGGCAATATGCCACCTCATTAATACCAGTTTCGTACCAACGGGTCGATTTATATCTGGTAATCACATGATTGCGTGCCGGTATTGGGAATCACAGCCAGAGATGCAGCCTGGGGATGCTGCAGAAGATACATAGCAGGCCTGCTGCAGGGGCATCACTGACTTAGTTTCGTCCTGGCTGACTAAGGATGAGAAGGGAATGGCACGATGCAGCAGTTGGTCTGCATTTCTGGTCACCTCTGTATTGCAGGTTCCAGTCCATGAAGGAGGGGGTCTGTCGAAGAGCCAGGTTTTGAGGTTTCTCGCGAAGTTGGGGAGCAATGTTGTCTGTCTGCGATAGAGTGGAAGGGCTTTCCAGGCTCTGGCCGTGAGGAAAGAGAAGGAGTGGCCTCCCGATCTGGTCTTTCTGGTGCGGGGGACGTTGTAAGAGAGCTGGGCTGATCGTAGGATCCTTTGGGGTGCGTGGAATTTCAGTCGGCTGTTCAGGTATGCTGGTCCGGTGTCTTGGAGTGCCTTGTGTGTGTAGGTGAGAAAGTTGATGGTGATTCTAGCCTCGATGTGGAGCCAGTGGTGTGCGCAGGTGCTGAGAGATGTGGCAGTGTCTTGGCAGGTTGAGGACCAGTCTTGCAGCAGCGTTCTGGATGTTTTGTAGCTTGCTGGTGAGGTTTTTGTTTATTCCGGCATAGAGTGCATTGCCGTAGTCGAGTCTGCTGGTGACGAGGGCATAAGTGACGGTCTTTCTGTGCTCGAGGGGGATCCATTTGAAGGTCTTATGTAGGAGGCAGAGGTTGTGGAAGCAGGAGGATGCGACAGAGTTGATCTGGCGGTCCATTTTGAGGTCGGAGTCCAGGATGATTCCAAGGTTGCGTGTGTGGTCCGTGGGGGTGGGTGGGCTTCCATGGGCAGGGGGCCACCAGGTGTTGCTCCAGGTGTCGGGGTTTGGACACAAGATGAGTACTTCTGTTTTGTCGGTGTTGAGTTGTAGGCAGCTGCTTTTCATCCATTTGGCAACGGCTTCCATGCCTTCTTGAAAGTTGTGTCTGGCGGTGTTGGTTAGTTGGATAAGGAGAGGATGAGTTGGGTGTTGTCTGCGTATGACACAATGTTGAGTCCGTAGGTTCTGACAATGGGGGCTAGTGGAGCCATGTAGACGTTGAAGAGCGTGGGGCTGAGGGAGGACCCCTGTAGATGTAGGGTCTGAGTGGAAAGGGGGAGGCTGACCCCCTGCAATCTGCTGGAGAGGAACGAGTGGATCCAGTTGAGGGCCTTGTCCTGCATCCCTGCATAGTGGAGTCTCCGAATTAGGGTGCGGTGAGAGACAGTGTTGAGTGCTGCTGAGAGGTCGAGGAGTATAAGAGCTACTGTTTCTCCTCTGTCCAATAGGGAGTGGATGTCGTCTGTTGCGGCAAGGAGGGCGGTTTCTGTGCTGTGGTTTTTTCTGAAGCCGGATTGGGAGTAGTCGAGGATGTTGTGCTATTTGATAAAGGTGGCGAGTTGGTTGTTGATGGCTTTCTCAATGACGTTCGCTGGGAACTGGAGCAGGGAGATGGGTCTGTAGTTCTTGAGGTCGGTGGGGTCCACCGAGGGCTTTTTCAGGAGGGGGTTGATCTCAGCGTGTTTCGGGGAATGAGGCGTTCATCAAGGAGTAGTTGATGGTGTGGCGGAGCATGGGTGCAATGGTGTCGGCGGCTCTGTTGAAGATGTGGTGGGGGCAGGGGTCCGTGGGTGCCCCAGAGTGGATTGACTTCATTATCTTCAGTGTGTCTTCGGTGGTGAGGGCTGTCCAGTTGTCAATCATTGGCTTCCGGGTGTCGGGGTGGCTGGTGAGGGTTCAGTGTGTTGGTTGTCTTCGTTAAAGTTGTCGTAAATGTTCTTGATTTTGAGGTGGAATAAGGTGCTGAGTTTGTCAGTAGACTCTGTGGTGGGTTGGGCGAACTCCTTGAGGATGCTCAAGAGTTCTTTGCTGTTGTGAGCCTGTGTTGAGCTTCAGTCATCAATTGCTTTTTTTCTTGTTTTTCTGAAGAGTTGGTGATGAGCATTGGTGGCGGCTCTGAAGTCGTTGTGGGCCTCTGTGGATTTGGAGTTCCTCCAGACCTTTTCGAAGTGGCAGCACGTGTGTCTGGACTCTTGAAGTTCAGTGGTAAACCATCTGGCTTTCCTGGCAGGAGTGATGTTGTTTTTCTTGAAGGGGGCTATGGTGTTGGCGCTGTCGGAGATTCATCTGTGTAGAGTTCAGGGTGCGGTGTTTGGGTCGTCGTCTTCCATGATGGCTGGGGTGGAGTTGCTGACTGAGGGGGCGAGCTGGTCATCTGTGATTTTTGTCCAGTTTCATTGTGGGAGCAGGTGCTGGTGTCTGTGGATGGTGGATGTTCTGAAGGTGAAATGGACGCATTGGTGGTCTGTCCATGGGAGTTCGAGGTGTGGTTGAAAGTGATGGAGTTTCCTGTTGTGAAGAGGGGGTCGAGGGTGTGTCCTGCTGAGTGCATGGGTTCGGTCACGATCTGGCGAAGTCCTATGTTGTGGAGGTTGTCCAGGAGGGATGTGGTGTTGGGGTCCAGTTGGTTGTCGAGGTGGAAGTTGAGGTCTCCCATCAGGGTGTAGTTGCTGAATGCAGGCCACTATTCTCTGTACCGGGGCTCTGGGAGAAGGGCATGGGCCTAAGGATGGGTGCCCTGATTCTGCTGCAAACAATGAGGAGAGGTGTTCTCCGAACAAAGAATGCAGCATTGTTTCCACAAGGTGTCCATTCTGTCCATGGCGGTGCTTTCAGTGAGTCCAACTATGCAGATGTTGTTCCGCCTGCATTCAGCTTCCAAGTCTTAGTTTTTGATGAGCTCCAAAACTTTTCCCATTTTGAAAAGATGTTCATTAGTGGCTTTATGAGCATCTTCAACCACAGACATACGCGTTTCTAGCGGATCTAGGCTCCCGCCATGCTTCCTCTTCCATATGGTCTAATCTGGTGGTGATGTTCTCTGCACTTAGACTTTCATCACACAAGAGTTCTTACTACTACACACTTGCTACACACCTAGCAAACATATACACACAATAAGAATGTAAGTGCAAAGATCTGTGTGTCACACAAAATCTCTCTGTGGGCCATCTGAGATGATCTATCTGGAGCCTCCATCCCTCTGCTCATCATAACCTTATTATGATCCTGAGCTCCCGTTTGCAGACTTCCCCAGCCTGTTGATTTATTTGTTAGCCATTAACCATTTTTCCTGACTTCAGCCATCTGAGTTTCTCAAACCTTTTCTGCCATCCTTCACAGACAACACTCATTTTCATCCACCCACCATTAAACTCCTCTGCCAAGTTTCAGTCCCTATGCCCTCAGATACATCCTCACAATACTGTACCAGTGGCAAACAGTGTCTTCTATCACTCAGAGGTCATAGTGTAACACTCCAAGCTTTTTATTCACTTTGCGTGCTCTGATTTTTCAGACAATTCTTGCCAGTTTTATTTGTGGGCTAAAGAGGTGAGGGATTCTAATGGTTGGCACCATAAGAAGCATGAATAAGAACAATTTACAAAAGAAATATCTAATGCATGTGGCCAAGAATCACATTGGTGTCCTCTTGCTCTCGGTCATCTACCTTCTCATTCATGTCATTCTGTGCCTTTAGACATTTGTCCTCCTCTTAGCCCTTTAGTCCTCCTGATCATCACCCTGACCCTCGTCTTACTAGTTCTGGTCACCTTGAAACAGGTTTCATGGATCTATTGCTACTGGTTGTAGTCAGTCCTACCTGTCCTGGGTTCTGCTTGGCCCTGCTCCTGGCTGATCCTTGTATTAGCCCTTCCTGGACCTCTTCATTCTGGTACTACTGAGTCTCACCCTAATCCTGCTGGTCTGCTGGGTACTTATCTACCTAGCCCTATTACCTGCCACTCCTAATGTTCCTGGTTTGGGTCATCTTGATTGTCCTTGCCCTGGTCATTGTGGTTCACCTGGTACTGCATCCAGAGGTACTGGTCATCCTTAGTAGGTCCTCTTCGGCTGGACTTGGTCACTCATCTGATCCCATTAGTCCTCGTGACTCTGGTTGTTCTGGTTCTCCTGATCATCTCGAGCCTGGTCCTAATACCCCAGTTCATAGTCCTCCAGCTCCACTTGGAACTTCAGGTCCTGGTGCCCTTCGCTCTGACCTTTCTGGTCCTCCTAACCCTGTTACTGCTTCTTTTCCACCTAATCCTCCCCAATCTGATCTGTGGTCTTATTGGCCCTAGTCCACCTGCTCCTCACTTGACTAATTCTCCGGGTCCTTCTCCATCATGCCATGATACTCCTGGCTCTGGTCCTCCTGCTCATTGTCATCCTAGAATAACTTGTCTACTTTTTCCACATCCTCCTTGTTCAGGCCATTCCGTTCTTAGCCACCGGACTCAGTCATTATGGCTCCTAAAATTCGAATGTCCTTGTCTCCCCCCTTTCCTCCTCACCCAGGTGATGGTTGTCCTGATACAGCAGGACATAATACTCTTGGGCCTCTGTGATTTGAGCTTCCTTTTCCTTTTGATGGGGGCCCCACTGGTCATTCTTGCCCGGTCCTCTTGGCTCTTGTGCTGCTAGCTTTGGTTGCCTGCCCATCTCCTATTAATTCATTAATTCTGTTCCGCTAATTTTTCTCCCACTCAGTATGACTTACGTAGCAATGAGTTTGCTAGTCCTGGTCCTCACAGTCTGTGTTCTCTTCCTGTATTTGTGCCCACTAGACATGATCCTTTTGTTTGTGGCCCTCCTTGTTTGAGTCTTTGTAGGCCTAACGCTCTTGGTTCTTGTCCTT
Organism: Lissotriton vulgaris; assembly: GCF_964263255.1. Taxonomy (NCBI): domain Eukaryota; kingdom Metazoa; phylum Chordata; class Amphibia; order Caudata; family Salamandridae; genus Lissotriton; species Lissotriton vulgaris. The sequence goes on from NC_141693.1 coordinate 81,967,445, forward strand.
CCGGTCATCCGAGTTCTTTCAGGCCCCCTTCTTTGTGATCTTTCTTTTATCTCGTGATCCTCTAGACCCTCGTCCATTTGACCTGGTTCTTCTGATCTTTCACACCCTGCTCATCTGAATCCTAGTACATCAGTTCCTGGTATAACTAATCCCCAGTCTCTCTGTCCTCTTGTGTTTTGGCCCTATTAGCCCTTGCCCACTTGGCCCCCTGCATTCCTGGCCCTCAACCTTGTCACATGGTCCTCATTACACCTAATGGTCTGAGCATTCTTGGTCCTGGTTCTGTTTTTTTGGGTCCTTTGGAAGCTTGTCATTTAAATCCTGCTTTTCCTGGACATTCAGGACCAATCCCCTTAGTCTTCCACTTCTCTGGTCCCTCCTAGGTAGGTCGCTTCCCCACCGCTGCAGCTCCACCTGTGCCTGTGTCCGCCCTGCCTGCCTGTCTCCTGCTGAGCCGCTGATTCCTGTCGCCTCGCATTGCCCCGCTCGTGGTCTCACCTGGGGGACCTTCACTTGATTGCCTGTGCCCCTGTGTGCCCCCGTGTGCCTGCGTGCCCTCTTCCTTTTTGGACCCCTGTGTGTGTGCGCTATCCTGACCTGTGTCCCTCCCTCCCTCCTTTCTCCTAAGTTTCTCGCCTTCGTCGCTGCCCTCCCGTTTTTTCCCACCGCTGACTCCCGTGCGACCCCGCCCCCGCGCCCATTCGACGCCCTGACCTCCCGCCTCCCAGCTGACCCCTCCTCCCTGGATACCCTTATATGGCTGCTGCGGCTCGTCTGTGCCCGTGCCCAGTGCTAGAACCCCTGGTCCAAGCCGATGCCAGGGCACCCGACTGAGATACGACACCGCCACCCTCATCACACTCAACACCGGACGACTTGCCGCCTGCCACCGAGCCACCCCAAGGCGCACCCACGGGCCATTCACCTGCCAGGCCTGCAAATTCACCTGCCTCCGAACCTGCACGCCGCCCACCAAACACAGCAACGACAACAACAACCACATCAAGTGCATCCTCCTCAACACCCGCTCCGTCCACAAACACGCCGTCGAACTCTGGGAACTCCTTGATACCACAGCACCAGACGTCGCCTTCCTCACAGAAACCTGGATGAACGCCTTCTCGGCCCCCGACATCACCATAGCCATCCCGGACAGCTCCAAAATCACCCGGAAGGACCGCGTCAACAATCCTGGAGGAGGAATCGCCATCATCTACAGGAACACCATCAGCGTCACGACCAACACCGATGACACACTCTCCGCTGCCAAACACCTACACTTCCAGATCCACACCGACCCCCAAACCATCCTCAGAGGAACACTCATCTACAGACCTCCGGGCCCACGAACACAATTCAGCGAAACCATCGCCGACTTCATCAGCCCGCACCCACTAGCCTCACCAGACTACATCCTTCTAGGGGACCTGAACTTCCACCTGGAGAAAAACAACAACAACAACACCACCACCCTGCTTGACAACCTCGCCAACCTAAGACTCAAGCAACTAGTGGACACGCCCACCCACCTCGCCGGCTACACGCTCGACCCCCATCTTCTACGCCAGCAACCTCGTCTCCTTCAGCCATTCCACCAGACCACACTGGACAGACCACAGCTGCATCCACTTCACCTTCAAGAAGACCACCTTCCACCAACAGACACTACAGATCCCCTGCAGATGCTGGAGCAAAGTCACCACAGACCAGCTGACCACATCGCTGAGCCAGAACCCACCTGTCAACACCCCGACGCCAACGGCGCAGCACACAATCTCGCACAGTGGATCACCAACTGCGCCGATGACCTCGCTCCTCTGAAGAAACCCCCAGGCAAGACGAGCAACAAAAAAACCTCCTGGTTCACAGACATCCTCAAAATCGCAAAGAAATCATGCTGAACCCTCGAAAAAGCTTGGGGCCACAAACGGACATCAGAAAACATGACAGCCCTCAAGAACGCCACCCGCGAATACCACCAGATGATCCGCACCACCAAAAGGACATCATTCAAAGAGCGGCTGGACAACAATGCCCACAACAGCAAGGAACTCTTCAGCTTCGTCAAAGAGCTCTCCAACCCCAACGCCAGCAACAACGACATCACACCGTCGCAAGACCTCTGAAACTCCCTCGCCACATTCTTCCACTGCAAGATCGCAGATATACATGACAGCTTCGGACCCCAGACTCCGCCTCCAACCACCCAACCAATGACCCCCACCACCAGCCTCAGCGCATGAACCCCCGTCAGCACTGAAGACACCACCCGCGTCATGACCACCATCCACTCCGGCTCCCCCTCCGACCCACACCCTCATCATATCTTCAACAAAGCCGACACCATCATCGCACCCCACCTCCGGAACGTCATTAACAGCTCCTTCACATCAGCCAACTTCCCGGGAGGCTGGAAACACACAGAAATCAACGCCCTTCTAAAAAAAACAACAGCGGACCCCAAAGACCTCAAGAACTTCCGCCCCATCTCTCTTCTCCCCTTCCCGGCGAAAGTCATCGAGAAGACGTCAACAAACAGCTGACTGCATTCCTCGAAGAAAACAGCTCGCTCGACCCATCCCAGTCTGGATTTTGAGCCAACCACAGCACCGAGACCGCCCTCATCGCAGCCACCGATGACATTAGGACTCTGATGGACAACGGAGAGACAGCCGCTCTCATCCTCCTGGACCTCTCAGCTACCTTCAACACCGTCTGTCACCGTACCCTAATAACCCGCCTCTACAACACTAGGATGCAAGGAAAGGCCCTGGACTGGATCACATCGTTCCTCTCTGACAGAACCCAGAGAGTCTGCCTCCCTCCCTTCCGCTCCGAGGCCACCAAGATCATCTGCGGCGTACCCCAGGGCTCCTCACTCAGCCCAACTCTCTTCAATATCTACATGAGCCCCCTCGACACCATCGCCCGCAAACACAACATCAACATCATCTCCTACGCCGACGACACCCAACTCATACTCTCCCTCACTAAAGACCCTCTCACCGCCAAAGCCAACTTCCAAGACGGAATGAAAGAGGTCGCAGAATGGATGAGGCACAGCCGCCTGAAGCTCAACTCAGACAAGATGGAGGTCCTCATCCTCGGACAATCCCCTTCCGCCTGGGATGACTCCTGGTGGCCCACGTCGCTGGGCACCCCACCGACACCCACTGACCACGCACGCAACCTGGGATTCATCCTCGACTCCTCTCTCACGATGACCAAGCAAGTCAACGCAGTCTTGTCCTTGTGTTTCAACACCCTGCGCATGCTCCAAAAGATCTTCCGGCGGATCCCCACCGAAACCAGAAAGATGGTCACCCAGGCCCTAGTCACCAGCCGACTGGACTACGGAAACGCCCTATACGCAGGAACCACAGCCAAACTTCAGAAACGCCTTCAGCGCATACAGAACGCCTCCGCACGACTCATCCTCGGCATCCCCCACCACAGCCACATATCCGCCCACCTGAGAAACCTGCACTGGCTCCCAGTCAGCAAGAGGATCACGTTCAGGCTGCTCACCCACGCACACAAAGCGCTCCACAACATGGGCCCCGAATACCTCAACAACCGCATCTCGTTCCACACCCCCACCCGCCAACTCCGCTCCTCCAGCCTCGCCCTCGCCACCGTCCCACGGATTTGCAGAGCCACCACCGGAGGAAGATCATTCTCCTACCTTGCAGCGAAGACATGGAATTCCCTCCCCGCACACCTACGACAGACCCAGGACCATCTTACCTTCAGGAAACACCTCAAGACCTGGCTGTTCGAGCAGTAGCAGCAACCCCCCCTTACTCCTCAGCGCCTTGAGACCCTCACGGGTGAGTAGCGCACTCAACAAATGTACTGATTGATTGATTGATTGATTGGTCCTCCTGATATTCCTCACCCTCTTCTTGCTTCCCCCAGGTTCTGGTCTTTCTGCTCCACTTCGTACTATCAGCCAAGGTCCTTTGGTTTTTGTCACATTAGGACTCCTAGGCTTGCTCCTTGTCCTCTTGGTGCTGATCCTTCTAATCCTCCTTGCTCTAGTCCTGGTCTTTTTGGTACTGCCATTCTCGTCTTACTTGCTTATTCTGGCCCCCTTGTCCTATTAGCCTTGATCTGTCTTCTTGGATCTGCTCCTGATCATGGCCCTCCTTCACCTGGTTCTCCAGGTCCTGGCCGTCCTGTTACTTATCTTCCTTTCCCTCCTATTCCTAGCCCTGTGGCCTGGACCTTCAGGCTGTGATTATCCAAGCCCTGACGTCCCTGGTACTGATCCTCCTAACCCTGGTACTCAAGGTCCTGATCCTTTTTGCACTAATCTTCCTTTTTGTCTCTAGTTCTTCGTTTCCTGGTCCTCTTAGAACTTTCCCTTCTGGCTCTGGTTGCCTGCATCCCTGGACTCTCCTCCATGGCTCTCCTAGCCATAGTAGTGCTATCTTTGCTTTTAATAGTCCTTGTCCTTCTAGAGATTATGTGTTCATTTGCCCTGATCCCCTTGGTCCTCGTACTTATAGTTTGGTTTCTTCTGGGCTTAATTCTCATGGATCTGGTTCACCAACTATCCTTGCCATGGTCTCCATGGTCCTGGTCATCTTGATACTTCTTATCCTGTTTTGCTTGCTATCATGCACCTTGCATTTTGTCCATCTTGGCCTTTTTTGGTTTCCCCAGTCTTGGCACATCTGCCTCTTTTCCATTCTGGCCCTCTTGGCTTGGCTCACCTTGTCTTAGTTCTTCTCACTCTGAACCTCCTAGCCTTCAGACAGCAGGTTCATGTCCATTTGACCTCTTGTATTCTAGCACTCTTGGTCTTAGTTTTGGTATTTTTGTCTGGCCTGGATCCTCATGTATTGGATCTTCTGATGTTGGTTCACTGGCCTTGGGTTCCCTAGTACACCCAGTCCCCTGGTCCTACTGACCAGTCCTAGCCCTAATAGTCTTCCTTATCTCACGTCTTGCCTGTTCCACTTTGTTCTTGTCAATCTGACCCTGGTCCTTTCTATCATGGTACTTGAAGTAATGGTCTTTCTCATCCCTCTGGCACTGGTCTTCTAGTTTCCATGGTGCGGGTCATCCTGATTCATGCAGTCCTTGTCATCCTGTTATAGGATCCTCTCGAGTCTGACCCTAATGGACCTTTTGATCCTAAACCCAATGGGCCTAGAATTCCTGGTCCTTTATATCTCACTGGTCATTTAATCTAGGGTCTCCAGGTCCTGCTATCCCAGGTCCTTTCTGGTCATCGAATTTCTGATACAGTCACTTCGATTCTGGCCCCATCGTCCTCCTTGATCTGATCTTTTTAGTAGTTGCCTCCTGTCTCTGGTCCTTCTTTCTATTGGTCTCCTGGTACTGGTCCTCCTTGATCTTTCTATCTGGGTCTGCCACTCCCGGCCCTGGTCATCCTCATTCCTCTAGCCCTGGTTGATGCTTTTTGGGCCCTAGTCCACTAGGTCAAGATCCCCCTGTTCCACAACCTCCTGGCACACCTGATTCTTTTTACTCTAGTCCAGGTGCCCCTATTCCTGTTTTTCCCTTGTCCTGTTCCCTATCATCTATTTCTTCGAGGTCCTCTCTGGCATTGGTAATACTGGTCCTTGAGGATCAGATATCACTAGGCCTGGTTTTTCTTGTCCTAGCCCTTGTGACTCTGGTCGCCCTAGCCCCCCTGGTTGTCCACCTTCTGGCTTTTCTTCTCCTACTTATCATCATCCTGCTCCTACGGGTCATACTCATTCCTCCCTCAGGCCTCCTCCCCACTGTCCTTAGGTACAAGCTCCAATTCTGCCACCAAGATCATGTATTTTTTCTCTGTGGCTTAAAGATTTCTTTTGCTGAGACAGCAATGTCAAGGGATCAGCAGAGACCAGATCTTGCCCAACTAAAACACTACTTTGCATGTTAAAAATAAAACCTACCATTCACAAGATATATTGTGCAGGTGTCTAAAAAAAGGTCAGGGTGGTTGAAGGGGTGGCTCATGACATGGGACTAATCAGCCTCTATGCCTGTAACCCACTCCGCTGGGTGAATATTATTAAGATGTGTGTTTATTTATAACAGCAGGGTGAACTTCTCCTGTGAAATACCATGGGACATTACTTTTCTGTCCCCTGCTTTTACATCCCCATTCCACAAAAGCCTCATTACTTGATGCACCTCCTGCAAGTGTTCCAAAGCACTGTGCCCCCAAGCACCACTTTCCTATGGTACCTTCCATTCCCTTTAAGTTCCATATATCGCCTATTTGTCTGCATTACTGTTGTGCTGCTCTTTATCAACTGCTGCTGCGTGGCCAGGTTTGAAATACTAAGCAAGCACAATCCCTCTTAAAATAATGCTATCACAAGACGGTTTTCAGGTAAAAATAAAAATGTTGTATAGCTCACTGGGTTACTTCTTTTGTCACAGAGCTCCTTTTGTTACTTACAGTTTATAAATTGCAATCCTAATTAGCACAGTGAGCTATGAAGTCATAAAAAAGCTGCATGAAAACTGGATGGTAAGGGTTAGAAGATTATGTTTTTCCCCCTGGACGTTCATTATCCTAATGCTGCTAAAAAGGGTTAGTTTGGGTAGAAATACATTCTTAGTAGTAACTTCAAGTACTGTAGTACATTTTAAATCCATAGTTGTGCTTCTCCAGACCAAACAGTTTTTAAATATACTGCCTACCACTATTGATGACTTGATTTAGAAAATTACAAATCCTGATTGTCTAATGAACATTTCTCACAGACTGATTTGCACATGAATGATTGATTGCTTCTCTATAATGTGTGTGTGATGTAATGTGCTCTGACACCCTACACTGGTATGATTAGCTCTATAAAACAAATGAAATGGATGTCAGAGAGAGGCATTGGAATGATGGAGAGATGACGGGCACTGATGGAGAGTGGTAGTGAGGGAATCTGTGGAGAAAGAGGTTATGGGGGGGCTTAAACGATTGCTGCACTAGGGGACCTAACTCTAAAGCAGACAATGGGAGAGTGAATCAGTGATGTCCGTCACTCTGCTTTTTGAGACTGATATCATTCTAATGTGGAAGTACTTTACAGACAGATGAAAGGAATTGGATTTCTAACTTCTTAGGGGCCAATTCCGATCTCGTTGGGAAAGCCCTCCGTCAGAGTCGGATCCGGAGTGCTTTCCGACCGACTTGCACTCCGGGGCTCCGAAAGGCTAAGTACGATTCAAACACGCACTTATGGACACGGGCCGCTCGGAGCCCTATTGAAGTCAATGGGAGCCTGTTGTACGACGTGTACATAGGCTCCGATTGACGAAAAAGGTAGTTGCACAAAAGGGCGCCTCCTGTAGTGGGGACGCGTCTGTGCCACCCGCACCATACATGCACGGCTACGGGTGAAGGGCTACGGGTAAAGGGGGGTCCGGCGCAGACCCCCAAAGTCCGCTTCCCAGAGCTTTTACGAGTCAGAAACTCTGTCTCGATCAGGTTGTCCGAATCCTGCATCGTACTGGCTCATCGGAAATTGCCTCTATTGCACGGCAATGTTCGCTTACGGCCGACAAGTATGGAGAGATCCTGACCCGGAAACATCTCAGTGCCGATTTCACATTTCCCGCATCATACTTGCTCGCTCTTACAGTTGTACGAATTGGTCAGAAAACCCGCGTCCGGCTGGTACTTTTCCCGGCCGTATCGCATTCGGAGCCATTCCGAGCGGGATCGGAATCGACCCCTAAGTTGTGATAAAAGGTGTTCATATTGCCAAGTTACAAAGGCCTGTCAATGCCCTACTGACTGTTCAGAGACACCAATGAAAGACATCATTTGTCCACGGTATTCCAGGCAGCTCAGCTGCAGTGCTCAGAAATGGTGATAAATCATGCAAGATGCGAAGAGGTTGTGCAAGTTGGTGGGAATGTTTTCACTCTTAGAGAAGGGTGTTGTTGTAATATGTGCAGGGCAAGAAGCTGAAGAAGAGCAGGGTTCTGGCGATGGCTCCTTTTGAGGGGGAGTCAAGTGAGAGGTCAGAGTGCATCCCAATCACTTCAGATGATGCCTGTGTAATCAGAGAGAAAATGAACTGAATACCAGTTGGCACAAGGGAAATAGTGGCATGTGTATATATGCAGTGCTATGAAGTCCCAGCCTGAGACTGAAAGCACTTAGGGGCCCATTAGGATGGCGGGCGGATTGCCCCCGCCAGGGCGGCGATAGCCACCGCCGGCCTGGTGGGGGCACTCCGCCCGCCATCCGTCCCGGAATGACCACCCGCCATATTAGTATGGCTGGGGGGTCCGCGGCAGACGGAAAGACCGTCCGCCGATTTTCTGCCCCAGTCGCCTTGCGAACAGGGCGGAAAAGGGTTTCTATGGTGGCGGTGTCTATCAGACACCGCCTGCCATATTAGGGTGAGGCTTTTTAAATGCCTTTCCGCATGCGGAGTCTGCATTTGGGGCCCGATGCGGGCCCCCATGGACTCCGGGGGGGGTGGGGGGTGCACATGAGGGGTACCTACGGTACCCCCTAGCAGTTCCATGCACAGCATGTCATGCACCGCGCGGTGCCTGCCATGCTGTGCATGGAAGTGCACTGCATGCCTTCCTGCGATTGTGGCGGGCGGTGCTGAGTGCACGGACCCCCGCTCTTATGGCTGGTGGTCCCTAGTACCGTGAGGATGGCGGGCGGGCAAAGTCCGCCCGCCATCCTAATGGGCCCCTTAGTTTCTTGTTGCTCCAAATAATGTGGTTTCTGGCATTTATTTGTTTCTATGGACTTCATTGCTTGGTTTTGCAGGCGAAAAAGGGTCACCCCAAAGGGTCACACATTTAGTCCCTGAATGACACTCTTAACTACACTGAAATCATGAAAATATCACACATGAGCAATCTAAAAACCTAGCAGCTATGTAACTTCCATTCCATTATAGTTATATTTATAAGCAATTCAACTATCCAGGCATAATTTACTGCAAGAGGAAAAATCCTATCAGGGCAACATCTTTCCCTAGAACTTCCCTTTGTGGTGGTCCTGGCAGAGCTAAAGAGTAGCCCTCTATAACAGAGAGTGGATGAAGACAAGGCTGCACAACAAACTGCATTAAAACACAAACATTAAGATTCATTCACAGAATAGGAAGTCTGTGCAATGTTGGCAAAGAATAGAGTAAAAATAAACAAGACCGTTTGCAAAATCTTCTAACTCTATCTGGGTAAGATATTGACTTTGAAGGCCCTTCCTGCCTGCGATAGTGCGTGATAAAGATCAAATGTCACCAAGAGCAAATGCAGTGCAGATCTGTTGAAAATTAAGCTTTACTCCTCTGTTGACCTCAACCCATGCATGGATCCTTCGGCGTTGAGCTCTCTGGCTACCCTGCTATTTCCCCAGTGTCATATCTACGAAGAGTCTAGAAGTGCAGAACACTGGGACTGACTAAAGACCTGCTGTGATTTAGAGAGACTTGTTTATGGGCTAAGTGTGTCTCCCAGGAGAGGGAACAGATCTGACATTTTCATTGGGAAGGGCAGATAGGCAAAGAATTAGGTGTGCCAAAAGAATGAGCAAGTCAGGACACACAGCATGTTACTCACACATTCTTAAAGACACAGGCATCCTCATCAACAAATAAGCAACACCGGAAGCACAAGGTATCCACTGTGTAAATAGCTATCCGAACAGAGGATGAAGCAAAAACCATTGGGCAGCAGACACTGGAACTATAGGAAACACTTTCTACTACTCATAGGAAATCACTGTACACCCAGGAAAAAAAAGTATCAAATGCATCAGGAACAAGCAACATCCACAGTGGTACTGGATGAAGAGGGAACAAGAGGTTACTAGCACAAGAAGTGTGGGAAACACTTCTGCAACTCATAACTACTCCATGGTGTTATATGGCTTTGTTTTCTGTAAAGCACGCTAATACCAATTTGATTCCAGAAGTGCTCTAGAAAGGTATGGAGTCATAATATCGATATTTAAATATCGATATGCCATAATATCGATGTTTAAATATCGATGTGACACAATATCGACCTGCGAGAATATCGTCGACCAGAATATCGACATGCAGGGAAGAAATATAGTTTTTGTTAATATCGAAGTTAGTAATATCGTTAGTCAAAATATCGTTGCTAATATTATCGACATTTATTTTAGTGTTTGTGTTAAAAGTATAATTTATTTTTCTAATGTATATTTGAAATTAAATTTTATGTTAACTTGTTTTTGTGTATTTTAGTTCTGTAGCAGGTTGAGGGTTTATAGGGGAATAGGGTGGGAAGTAATTTAATCATAATATATTTATTATTAATTTTCAGAAGTTATTAATTTTATAAAAATTAAATATTCCGTTTTATGCTTTAGTGGGTTGTGGGTTTATAGGGGAATAGGGTGGGAAGTAATTTAATTATAATAATTAATCACTTTAATTTCTTAATATTTTTGTATTTAATAATTTGTATAGTTAATTGTGTTAATTAATTTGTTGTTGATGAGTTATTAATTGTTTAATAATTATTATTTGGTAAATATGTTAATTGTGTCATTTTTTAGGAGCGGGTTGTGGGTTTATAGTGGAGTAGGGTAGGAAGTAATTGAATTATAATTAATTCATTAACATTTTAATTTATTAATTTTTTCTTATTTAATAATTTATATTGTTGATTGCGTTAATTAATTAGTTATTAATTAGTTATGAATTGGTTAATAATTATTCATTTTTAATTGGTAAATATGTTAATTGTGTTCTTTTTTTAGGAGCGTCGTCTGGGTTTATAGGGGAGTAGGTGGGAAGTAATTTATTTATACTTAATTAATTAATAATTGTATTCATTAATATTTGTGTATTTAATAATCTATATTATTAACTGTGTTAATGTCTTATTAATTAGTTATTAATTGGTTATTAATTATTAATTGGGAGATATGTTAATTGTGTAATTTTTTTAGGAGCGGGTAGTGGTTTTATAGGGAGTATGGTTGGAAGTAATTTAATTATAATGAATTAATTAATTATTTTATTAATTAATATGCATGTCGTTAATATTTTATATTGTTAATTGTGGTAAAAAATGTTATTAATTAGTTATTAATTGGATAGTAATCATTCCTCATTAATTGGTAGAGATGTTAATTGTGTGTGTTTTTTAGGATTGGGTTGTGGGTTGATAGGCGTGTAGGGTGGGAAGTAATTTAATTTTAATTAAAGCTTTATTCATTTTTTTATATAATATTTATTTAAAGTTATTTTATAGTGTTGATTGGGTGATATAGTTTATTGTTGATGGTTTTCAAATTGCTTGTAAAGTGTTATAAATTAATTAATTTATTGTTAATTAATTTTGTTAATTGTGTATTATTTTACAATATTGGAGATGTTGTTGATAGGGAGATATGGTGGGAGGTAAAATATTTTTACTAATTAATTATTTCTTAATTAATGTTAATTATTTTTCAGGAGTGGGAATACTAAATTATTCCCCTCTGCTATCCAACACTTTCCCTACTGTTGCATTTGCTGGAGTGGGAATAGTAAATTATTCCCACCCGCAATCCAACACTTTCCCTACTGTTGCACTCACTGGAGATGGAATAGTAATTTTTACCCACCCACTATCCAACACTTTTCCTACTGTTGCATTTTGTGGAGTGGGAATAATTATTTTTACCCACCCGCTATCCAACACTTTCCCTACTGTTGTACTCACTGGAGTATGAATAGTAAATTCTACCCCTCCACTATCCAACAATTTCCCTATTGTTACACTTGTTGGAGTGGGAATATTAATTTATGCCTCTACACTATGCAACACTTTCCCTACTGTTGCACTCACTGAAGTGGGAATAGTCATTTTTACCCACACGCTATCCAACACTTTCCCTACTGTTGCATTTGCTGGAGTGGGAATAGTAATTTTTACCCAACCGCTATCCAACTCTTTCCCTACTTTTGCACTGACTGGAGTGGGAATGGTAATTTTTACCCACCCGCTATCCAACACTTTCCCTACTGGTGCACTCACTGGAGGGGGGATATTAATTTTTACCCCCGCTATCCAACACTTTACCCACTGTTGCACTTACTGGAGTTGGGAATAGTTATTTTAACCCCTTCGTTATCCAACACTTTCCCTACTGTTACACTCAGTGGAGTGGGAATAATAAATTATTCCCCTCCGGTATCCAACACTGTCCCTACTGTTGCACTGGCTGCAGTGGGAATAGTCATTTTTACCCACCAGCTATCCAACACTTTCCCTACTGTTGCACTCACTAGAGTGGGAATAGTAATTTTTACCAACCCATTATCCAACACTTTCCCTACTGTTGCATTTACTGGAGGGGGAATAGTAATGTTTACCCACCCGCCATCCAACACTTTCCCTACTGGTGCACTCACTGGAGTGGGAATAGTAATTTTTACCCACCTGCTATCCAAAGCTTTACCTACTGTTGCACTCACTGGAGAGGGAATAGTAGTTTTTACCCCCCCCCGCTATCCAACACTTTCCCTACGGTTGCATTTGCTGGAGTAGGAATAGTAATTTTTACCCACCTGCTATCCAACACTTTCCTTACCGGTGCACTCACTGTAGTGGGAAGAGTAATTTCTACCCTCCCGCTATTCAACACTTTCCCTACTGTTGCAATTACTGGTGTGGGAATAGTAATTTTAACCCCTCTACTATCCAACACTTTCTCTACTGTTACACTCTGTGGAGTGGGAATAATACATTATTGCCCTCCGCTGTCTATCACTTTCCCTACTGTTGCACTTGCTGGAGTGGGAATAGTAAATTATTCCCCTCCACTATCCAACACTTTCCCTACTGTTGCACTCTCTGGAGTGGGAATAGTAATTTTATTCCCTACGCTATCCAACTTTTTGCCTACTGTTATAGTTCATGTAGTGTAAAATATTTTTTTACAATTAAATATTCATTTTAATATTTTAATTTATTATATATATAATATTTTTATATTACAGGTTTATGTATATATATATGTATTTATAATTTTTATTATTTTCTAACATTTTATAATTAAATAAAATAATTATTTATTAATATTTTTAAGTTTATATATATATATACACATTTGTTTTAATATTTATGTTTAATTTTTGTATATTACGCTTAATATTTATCATTTTTAACTTTCTAAATAATTCTAACTATGGGGCCCAATAGGATGGCGGGCGGGCGGACGGACCCTAGCGGTGCTGGGACCGGCCGCCATTAGTGCGGAGGTCCCGCCCCGGCAATCAGGATGCCACCCCCACCATGGCAGTGGCATCCTCCATTCCCAGCATTGTGGCAGGCAGTGCTCACAGCACCGCCCGCCACAATGCCTTTGTGCATTGTCATGCACAAGATGACAGGCACTGCGAGGGGCCTGCCACCATGTTCATGACAATGCAGGGGGTACCATAGGTATCCCCATGTGCACCCCCCCAATATCGTGGGGGCCCGCAAAGGGCCCCTGAAAGCAAAGTCTGCATGCCTTTCTGTGGCGGCAACGCCGCCACTGAAAGGCATGTTTCCGCCCCATGCTAATATGGATGGCGATGTCTAGCAGTCTACGTCTCTCCATCGACCCTGCGGAAAAGCGGCGGACGGTCTTCCCGTCCACCGCCTTAACCCCCAACATACTAATATGGCAGGGGTAAATGGGTGGCGGGCGGGGAAGAATGTAGGGTGCATCGCCACCGCCATGCGGGCGGTGGCTATCCGCCCTACATCCTAATGGGCCCCTTTGTTTTTTTCCATTATATTTATTATTTATTACATTTTATATTATTTTTAAGACATTTAAAAAAACGATATTTTAAACAACGATATTTGGTTTCGATATTTTTGTACTTACCTTTATAGAGGTAGGATGTAGATATTCTGTCCATCGATATTCTGTACTCGATATTCTTGTAGATCGATATTCGGTCCATCGATATTTTGTCAGTGATCCCTCTAGAAAATTAGGAAATGCATAATATGCCCTGGCCCAGAAAGCATGGGAAGTACTTCTACCAATCATAACAACTACATGAAGGCACAAGATTAAATTGGGAAAAAGGGGATCTGCGAAAGGTACATTCATAAAGATTTCTACTGGTCACAGTCACACCATATGAGCGTTGGATAAATAGAAAGAATCAGTCACTAAGAAAGGCTCTCCAGACAGCACTTGTTTAGCAAATACTCACTCCGTAACAATGCTTCTACAAAACTACGCACGTAAGTGGCAAAGGGTGATGTCAAGTGTAGTTCACGAAGCACCTCTATGGTAAGGACTGTTTTTTGTAGTTTGTGGATCGGTTATATGGCGGGGGTAGTTTTGACCGATGATTTCCACAATATTAAAACAAACATTGCCTGCAGCAAACACAAATGCATGCAGTCTCCCATACCTTGCAACATCCCCATACAGGATGTGTACAGAATTTCTAGATTGTCTTGATTCAAAATGTGGGTCACTGTTTCTGCTATCTGATTTTTCTAACGTACGCTTTTATTTTGGGTCCCAGGCCTATTGTTCTTGTCCCAGTCGTACCCTGCCCCTACCACTAGCAATCACTCCATTTGGGCAGAAAGTGAATCTAATGCAGACACAAGGCTCCATCACAGTGAAACTAGACCACATACATACATACGTACATACATACATACATACATACATTAACATTCCATATGGAATAAGAATGAAGCAGCAAGAAGTGGCCCATCCAAGGGTATTATTCAGAGCAGCTCTGCCACTTAGAAGGGGTTCATATGAAGTGCAACAATCACACTTTAACACAGATATGTCCACGGAAGGTTATGGTGGAATCAAGAGAGGTACTCCGAATTGTCACATTGAACTAAAACAAAACCCTTGACAAAACATAATAAAGGAGTGGAGGGGTGACATTCTTGCCAATATTGAATGTGCAAATTAGCACAACACTTTTCTATCAGTGAATTCAATTCTGTACATATGATTTTCAGATCCTATAGTATTCCAAAACTACAAATGACTCCACATGGGCACTGACCTGCTACCTGTAGCTCAAATTCCGCATAGGTGTCCATATCCCGAGTTCTGAAGGCGCACATGTACCTCCCGGCATCGGAGCGGGTGAGATTGGTCAATGACACGGCCACGCCTCCTTGTGCAATGTCTTTTTTGATCATTTTGGTCCTCCCTTGATACTGCTCGTCTGCCTTATCATCGTATTCCGTCCCATTGTCATAGAGATGCACAAGGTAGATTTGATGTTCTGTTTCCCAGAAGACTTCCATTTCCACTGCACTAATAGGGGGGTTGAGATGGCAGGAAAACATGGTCTCGCCACCAACAGTGGCACAAATGGGCTGGCTAGGTCCAACCGCCTCCACAGGCTGCGGAGCTGCACCTGTAAAGAACAACAGAAGAGAACAGCTTTTAGCAAAGATGATAGTGCAGATGTGGTTCTGCTCATAGGGGGCACACTAAAAGGAAGCAGCCCAGACCTGTTTTATTCCGTAAGGGTTTTATTTTCTACCCTTACAAATCTGAGCTAAATTTATATTTTCTTTCATGTTATTAGGTCATGTTATAAGCAGAGAGCTACTTGCCCATTGTGTCACTGAACTCAACACTTTGGGGCTCATTAGTATGGCAGGTGGACTTTGTCCGCCCGCCATAGCCCGGAAAACAGGATCGCCCACAATGCATTCGGCGGTCCCGCACCTACAATTAGGATGCGCCTGCCACACTGGTGGGTGCATACCGCATTTGTAACATTGCGGCGGGCGGTGCTGAAAGCACTGCCTGCCGCAATGCCACAAATGCAAGGTGTGCGTTTCAATGCACAACGTGACAGTCAGACATGTTTATTTCTCCTTGTTACTTCCTCTTTCTATGTGTGATGCATTCTGCAGCATGCATAGAAAGAGGAAAAAGCCCCTGTGGATTGTTTCTGTGCAGGAAGGTATTTCTTCCTGTACAGAGTAAATCCTGCCCGTTAGACAGGAACACATGTACCATAGTGCAAGGGTGCCTGCATTGGCGCCGAGCAGCCACAAGTGTGCTAGCACTAGAAGAGAGCTTAAAGGCGTCAGATCTTAGTAGAAGCGCCACTTTTCAGCTATCTCCTGTTCATGTAATGAGTGCAGCAGCTCTGCTTGCTGCTGTGCACTGCGTGAACGTTTGCATGCATTCGGTTTTATTTTCAGTGATGTTCATGTGCAGAGGTGATTCTAGGCATCCAGCTGGCCATGCACCGGCAAAAGGCCTCAACCCTTGTCTATGAAGAGAGAGCTCATTCTATCGTCCACATTTTTTGTGCAGCATAACCAGCGACATCTTAAGGATTTGTGGGGTCTGGGCAATGAATATTTTGGTGCCCCCTGTTTTGAACAATTTTGAATTTAATACATTAAATGTATATGATTTGTTAAAAATTTCGAAACTGGGACATACTACACAGCAAACAAATCGACCTAACTGGTGTCTGCCAGTCAAAAAGTAGCAAAAGAAGTCTTGAACTGGCATTAATAGAGCTTTGTGTTCTGAGTTTGGGTCTAGAATATGTTACTTGCAACAACAACATTTTGGGGCTGATTCCGATTTGGGAGAAAAAAACGTCGTACAACTCGTATTCGTAGCCGTCTCCGTACGAATGGAAAAAGACCGTCCGAACTGAGTAGTACGATCCGTATCCCGAAATTACGTCCGAATATCAGCGAACCGTACGAACCATAATGGAAGCGCATGAGCAAGCCGCACCAACAAATACGAACCACACACCAATCAATAAAGCGTACACGAACCCCCACCCCGAAAACGGCACGTATGAGCGAGCCGCACCAACAAATACGAACCGCACACCAATCAATAAAGCGTACATGAACCCCCACCCCGAAAACGGCACGTATCAGCCAGCCGCACCAACAAATACGAACCGCACACCACTCAATGAAGCTTACGCGAACACCCCAAAAACGTCCCGTATGAGCCAGCAGCACCAACAAATACGAAACGCACACCCCCCCACTAATAAAGCACGCAAACCCCTAATCCAGCACAAGGAGGGTGCAAACGAGTCGCACAACACCACAAAACATGTCTCCTGTGTACACACCATTTTAAAACAATGTCCTGGCCATATCCAAAAAAGGCAAACAGAGGGCCCAAGTCACACCCACCCCTTATAACACTCCCACCAAAAATTCAAAATAAGCCACACCCACAAATGGACCAATAAAAGGGCCCACACATACAACCCATCATCCATTGCAACATACCTATTTGCGCAAAGACACTGACAGGTCACCAACAACTGCACCCATACACCTTCACACATACACCCACACCACCCCCTACACAATCAGACCCACACACCCTCATCCATACACACCATCACCCCCTCAATCACATACACCCCACACCATGACCACACCAAAGAATCCAAAGTTCATTAACCCGGAGATGGAGATCCTTACAGATGAAGTCATCAGAGTTGAGCCACAGCTGTTTGGTGCATTGGTCAGACAGACCAGCATTGCAGAAAAAACACGCCTGTGGGAGAGGATCGTCGATAAGGTCAATGCTGTTGCACCCATTAGGCGCAAAAGAAGGGATTGCCAGGCCAGATGGTACGATCTGCGGAGGATGGTCAAGAGGAAGATGGACGAAGACCATGCCAATGCACACCACACTGGAGGTGGTGGTCCCCGCAGACCTGCCCAATACCATCCCTGGGAGGAGAAAGTCATGGCCCTGCTACCACCGGTGGGAGTTCACGGAATCGAAGGAGCCGTGGAGCCTGGTGAGTATCCAAACAACTCGTGTAACATGGGGGGACTCCCAGCAGTGCCTAACAGTATGGGGGTGGGTGGTCATGACTCCCAGCAGTGCCTAACAGTATGGGGGTGGTATGTGGGTGGGTGCAGAGGACTCCCAGCAGTGCCTAACATGACTCCCAGCAGTGCCTAACAGTATGGGAGTGGTATGTGGGTGGGTGCAGAGGACTCCCAGCAGTGCCTAACAGTATGAGGGTGGTATGTGGGTGGGTGCAGAGGACTCCCAGCAGTGCCTAACATGACTCCCAGCAGTGCCTAACAGTATGGAGGTGGTATGTGGGTGGGTGCAAAGGACTTCCAGCAGTGCCTAACATGACTCCCAGCTGTGCCTAACAGTATGGGGGTGGGTGCAAGGGGAGTACCAGAAGGCTGGAAGGCGGAGGGTGAGAGGGTGCAAGGTGTAGGGTAGGAGGCTGCACTCATCCCATATGGCCCAGGTACACACCCATGCACCATGCCAATGCACAGGGAGTGTGAAAGTACTGACAAGATAGCTAACACTGGGCCCTGGTGTAGGCAGCACAAGGCCCTCCTGTGACCAGTGCAAACACTAACACCAGAACAAGGTCAGATATCCTGCACAGGAACTCACAACCACCATCATGGCAGCATGCTTCATGGGGGGACAGACACACCACGAGGGACGTCCACTTGCAAATCACACTCAAACTACTAGCATGGCCTGTCACACACACCCCTTACAGAAACAGAGCCTCTGGGGACAGGCAATGGAGGTCTCCACTGTCACAATCGTCATGTAACACAACAAAACAAATACTGATCTGATGACGCATCCAAGCTAAAAATGCTGTGCTGAATCACAAGTCCACTGTGCCTCTCACACAATGCTGTTGCCACAGCTTTGGGACGCTGTGGATGCACTTAAGTAGCACCATGGACCTGGGTATGGACAAGGTTATGCATCTTGGAGAAGTGCCACGTTCTAAAGCCCTGTGCCAGAAGTAGGTGTACTGGTCCAGGAGGGTTGGCAGTGGGTGACCGTCACGCCACAGCAACAGCTCACAAAAGTTACTGACTGAAATCAGAAAAACGTCCCCTCTATCTCTATCATAAACATGCTACATTTAAACCCTGTGCATGCTTGAACCAGGCATAAGGATTGACGCTGCATTGTGCAGATTGGGGCACACAGAGCACAGCTGGATCTGTCATGCTGGCGACACAAGCCACAGCAATGGCTGAGTCAATCATCGTAAACAGTACCGAACATGTTAGGAAGAATTTATAAAGCGCACTGACACCAAAGGTTTCATGGCGCTAATTGAATGAATGTTGAGAGCCCAGTCCAGAATTAATAGGGTTGCACAAAAAGCCATGTCTTCAAGGCCTTTCTGAAGATCAGCAGGTTGTTGCAGTTCCTACCTGGGAGTGGGAGTGAATTCCAAAGCCTGGGTGCCAAGTAGGAAAACCTACGACCACCCTGCCTTTTTAGTTTGATGGTGGTGATGATAAGAAGCTGCAGGTGTGCAGATCGGAGGTTACATATAGGGGCATGCTTGGTGATCCGATTGTTAAGAAATTTAGGGCTCGTACCGTGCAAAGTTTTGAAGACTATGCAGCCTGTCTTAAAAGTGGCACAATGTACTATAGGCAGCCAGTTTAGTTTGACCAGGCCGATTGCCATTTCAGCTGTTTATAGATCAGTCTTGCCGCCTGATTCTGTACCATTTGGAGGCGGTTAAGCAGGCCCTGAGGGAGGCCAGTGTACAGGGAGTTAGAAAAGTCTAGGCGTGAAAGAACCACGGCAATGATCACTTGAACCAATGCTGAGTAGGATAAAAAGTGTGAGATTTTCCTAATTTTACCCAGCTGGAAAAAGCAGGTTGAAACCACGCTGCCCACCTGTCAGAGTAAGATCGGAGTCTATAGTTACTCCAAGGCTCTTTACAGATAGTGAGGGGACTGGGGGTGAGCCTAATTCGGCCGGCCAGAAATGAGATCCCCAATGTGAGGAGCTCTTCCCAGGTAGCACCAGCTCTGTCTTGCCAGGGTTGAGCTTCAACTGATTCACCTCCATCCAATGCTGAATGTGACGCATTGTGGGTTGAAATTCAGCCGCAGCGCTAGGAGACCTCAGCGAGAACATGTCATTGACCCCTGAGCACATGTCAATCTGATTCCACAACATACCCATACACAAGTGAACCATGACAACAATCCAAAGCAGGTGGAACAGTGCTAACGAAAATGGATAACAAAATTGGATGTTGCATGATAGTGCATTAACAGGGTCTGTCTCTCACACCCACAGGGCAACGTGTGGAAACTACCCCCAACCAGGGGGGAGATGGATCCCAGTCCCAGGCTCAGCAGGACCCTGACCCCACTGACAGCGATGCCTCTCAACACACCGTGGTTGACCCCAACCAACCTGGCCCCTGTGGATCCAAAACCCATGCAGCAGCTGGATCAGACACATCTGTGCCAACCACCACACCCATTCCCGCCACATCCCAGCAGACAGCTCGGAGCCCTGACCATAATCCACAACAGAGCCAGTCTGATAATGAGGGACAAGGTTC
The DNA here is from genome assembly GCF_964263255.1 of Lissotriton vulgaris. NCBI lineage: Eukaryota > Metazoa > Chordata > Amphibia > Caudata > Salamandridae > Lissotriton > Lissotriton vulgaris. The sequence continues at coordinate 81,987,784 of NC_141693.1, forward strand.
GCCGGGCACCTAGGAGGTGGCAGACAACACCACCACTGCCATCACTCATGGGTCCCGTCTATCCGATGTGCCCACAAGCGCCGGCCAGGCTCGTTTTGGCAGGGGTGGTGGGAGAGGCGCAAGGCGGAGGTGAGAACCTGACCAGCAAACTGCAGGGCCCGGTATGTCAGAACTCCGAAACATCATGGAGACATACCGGTGGGACACCAGGGAGTTCAGTCAGGTAGTGGAGGCCCTCAACCAAACTAAAAGTCATCAGGTCGAGCAACATGCCAGTCAAGAATGACACCAGGGACGGATGGAGGCAAGACTGGGTGAGCTCTTGACGGTGCATAGGGAAATAAGCCAATCACTCCGTCAGATTGCTGTCAACATGCAGCACCCTCCCTGTGTCACCAGGCCAGAAACATCAAGGCAAAGACCAACACCAGCCACAGGGAGGGAGGAGGAGGAGGAATTGTCTGACGAAGCGTCCCAGGCATCGTCAAGGCCTGCACGTGAGGGTCCCACAAGGAAGGTGGGTCGTCCACGGCTAAGACGTTGAGAGGCAGTGGGCTATGCACAACTCCCAGGTCACCTGGTATGGTATCTTGCCTTTGTGTGCAACAGCATCACCTAATTGACTCTCCCACATGGACTTGCTGGTAGCAGTGTGCCCAATGATGCCAAGCACTGTGGCCTGGACTCTGTTGACTCAAACTGTAAGGCATCACATCTCCAGCTGTGAACTTTGGACTCCCCCCCTTTTTGTACAGCACCTACTCACGTTTCACGCACAAGATCACAAAATAAATCTAAATAACATAATACGCATTGTTGGAGACGTTTTGTACCCAGAAACCAAAAGATATGTGTGGGGACATGTATAAAATGCCAGAGTGTTGAACAAACTGCAGCCATCCACACACTGGGATCGGAGTCCGGTTGAGGACTCACATAGGTCACAATATTCCAACAACTACATACATGGATGGCAATACACACCCGTGATGGCTACAAAATGTTGAAGGGTGTTGGCTTGCAATACTGCTATTACAGACAGGTACAGAAGAGTCACTTGGAGGTGTACAGATCATGGGTAATATGTAGGTGTCCACGGAGGGAGTACCAGGATCTGTGTTCGGAGGTATGAGAACTATCATTCCCATGCAGTTGTACTGTGGATGTGATGAATGGTGCCCAGGCCAAGGGTGGCCGGCCGGACTGTGGGCAAAATGGGGTGTTGGATGGTAGATGTCCATATTACTTTATTGGCCTGGGCCTGTGGATTGCCTACTGAGTGTGGCTGAGGAGTATGAAGGTGAACCTGCAGTTGACTGTGGGACTATTGTAGGGATCTCAGGTGGATGGTCATGTGGCAGTAGCAGGGGATGTTGAGGATGAGGTGTGTGCATGCACCCTGGATTTTCACAAGTACTCCTGGAGTCTGGTTCTTGTACCTGTGTAGAGGTTGTTGCTGTAGTTGGGCTGGCTGGTGTCGGTGACGGCGACCGGGCTGAACACCACCTCGTAAACAGACGTCGCCATAGCCATCCCAGAAGGCTATAAGATCTCCTGCAGACTCCGCACCAACAGAGTGGGAGGAGGAATCGCCATCATCCACATGAACACTCCCAGAGTCACTACCAACACCAACGACACGCTCCCCTCTGCCTACCACATGCACTTACAGATCCACACTGACGCCAAGAACACCCTCAGAGGAACACTCATCGATAGACCACTTGGACCCCAACCACAATCCATCAACTCCCTTGCTGACCTCATCAGCATGCACGCCCTCGGCTACACGGATTACATCCTCCTTGGGGACATGAACTTCCAGCTTGAGAACAATAACAACGCAAACTCAACTGCCCTGATCCACAACCTCGTCAAACTCGGTTTTAAACTACTCGTGACAACACCCACCCACACCGCTGGACACACACTGGAGCCCATCTTCTCCGCCACTCCACGTGTCTCCTTCAACCACACCACCGAACACCACTGGACAGACCACAGATGCCTCCACTTCATCTTCAGTAAACCCACCACACCACCCCGCACACAGCACATGTCACGCCGCTGGTGCTGCAAGGCCACCGTGGACTAACTGACCGCCACCCTCGCCCTTGGACCACCCGCCGACTGGACCTACCCTGACTCCGCTGCCATCAACCTCAAACAGTGGATCAACGACTGCGCCGACACCCTCGCCACACTCAAGACCTCCGCCACCTATCACAACAACAAGATAGCCGCATGGTTCACCAAAGACCTCAGGACTTCCAAGTACACCTGTCAGAAGCAATAGAGGAGCTGGCTCTGCAACCAAACAACATACAGCTACACCGCACACAAGAGCGCCACATGCAGACACCACCAACTCATCAGGACCACCAACAGGACAGCCTAGACAGCAACGCACACAACAGCTAACAGCACATCAACATCGTGATTGAACTCACAACTCCCACCTACAACAGCAATGACATAGCACCATCACAAGACCTGTGTGACTCACTGTCCACCTTCTTACACCGTAAGATCATCGACATCCACAACAGCTTCCACTCGGCTACGCCCCCCACACAAACGAGTCCACCCCTCCTTAGACCAACACCCACAAAAATAACCTGACCGCCTGGTACAATGTCAGCGACGAAGACACCATCAGGACCATGGACTCCATCTACTCCGGATCCCCATCTGACACATGGTTTCTCAACATTTTCAACAAATCCAGCTAAGCCAGCGCACCCCTTCTCCCAAAAACAATCACCATCTCCTTTGAGACAGCTACCTTCAGTGGGAGCTGGGAGAATGCTGAGATCAACGTCTTAGTGAATATACAAAATGCGGACCACAAATACCTCAAGAACTTCAGGGCCATCTCCCCTTCACAGAAAAGGTCACATAGAAGATCGTCAACAGACTGCTGACCCGCTACCTCGAAGACAACAACATCATGGAACCATCCCAGTCTGGATTCCGCAGCAGCCACAGCACGGACACCGCCCTCATCACCGCCAACACCGACATCAGCATCCTCATGGGCAAAGGAGAAACAGCCACCCTCATCCTTCTGGACCTATCACCAGCCTTCCACACGGTCTGCCAAGACACCCTAACAGCACGCATCCATGATGCCGGAATCCAAGAGATTGCCCTGGCCTGGGCCACATCATTCCTCTCCGGCAGAGCCCAGAGCGTCTGCCTCCCACACTTCCATTCCAAGACCACTGAGGCCATCTGCAGCATCTCACAGGGATCATCCCTCAGCCCGACATTGATCAATATCCATATGGCACCACTCACCCATGTTGCACTACAACATAGCCTCAACATCATCTCCTACGCCAATTATACACAGCTGATCATATCCCTCACCAAAGAACCACACACTGCCAAAGGAAACCTCCACAGAGGAATGAAGGCCGTTGCCAAATGGATGAAGGACAGCAGGCTGAAGCACAATTCTGACTAAATGGAGGACCTCATCCCCGGCCCCACCACCTCAGCCTGTGACGACTCCTGTTGGCCAACATCACTAGGAACAGCCCCAGAACCCACCAACCACGCATGCAACCTGTGGGTCATCCTCAAATCCTCCCTCTCCATGACCAAGAAGGACAACGCCATCTCAGATTCCTGCTTCAACACCCTCTGAATGCCCTGCAGGATCTTCAAATGGATCACCTCAAACACGTGAGAAACAGTCATCTGGGCCCTCTCCACGAACTCACTGGATTACGGGAACGCCCCCTATGCAGCTACAACAACCAAACTCATGAGACGGCTGAAACGCATCCAGAACGCCTCGTCACGTATGATCGTCTATTTCCCCAGCACGGCCACATCACACCACACCTGAGAGGCCTCCACTGGCTCCCTGTCAACAACAGGATCACCTCCAAACTCATCATCCACGCACACAAAGCTCCTAACCATGCCGGACCAGCATACCATAACAACCGACTCAGCTTCTACACACCCACCCACAGCCTCCGCTCTACAAACCACGCACTTGCCACAGTCCCTCACATCTGGAAAACCACCGTCAGTGACAGATCCTTCTCCTACCTTGCCTCAAAGACCTGGAACACCCTCCCTACATGGCTACAACAGACCCAGGACCTGCTGGCCTTCAGAAGACTTCTCAAGACCTGGATTATCGCTCTGTAGCAGCCCCCCCCCCAAGCGCATTGAGACCCTCACGGGTAGGTAGGGCACTCAAAAAATGAATAGATTGACTGTTTGATAGATGGCTTAGCCAAATTGTGTGTGTAGGATTGGAGAGCTGTAGATGATAGTTACAATGAGGGCGGTCAGGCTGTTGGTGTGATACCGGATGTGCAGATGTTTGACAATGCGGAGTGTGTCCTTGGTGTTGTATGTGACTCTGAGGGTGTACCTCGTTAAGTTGGACCAATCATAATCCTGGTTTTGTGGACCCTGTGGGTTTTGGACTATCCGTCTGTGATGGCTATGTAGAAGTGGTGTGCTGATGTTGCTTACTACCACGTTACAGTAATAAAGGCGATGTGTGGTGCTGTTGTGTTGATGAGGTAACACAGTACAATGTGGGGCTGCTGGAAGTTGTGTGTGTGCTGTACGAGGCACATGACCTGGTTGTACGTAGACGCACTGTTATGTGGGGCTGCATCGTGTTGCCAGTATGAGTTGCAAACACAGGCTGAGAAGCTGTCATGGGTGTGTTTGTGGTAGCTTGGTGGGTGGGTGGGTGGGTGATTGTCTGGTGTTCACTGTGTGGAGGGTGGCTGGAGCAAGAGTCTGTTGTGTCACATGAGTCAGCAAATGAGCTGAGTGTCTTGCAGTGTGCTTGCTGCCGGTGCTGATGGACCTGCCTTTGTCATGGAGGTTGTGCAACAGTGGCACAGACAAGCTGCGGCATGCTTTAAGAATAGATGGATGGAGGAGTATCTTGTAGGCGTGTGTGGTACAGGATCTGGCCACTCGGTGCTGCGTTGTGGCTGGGGATGCAGCAGCAGGAATGAGTGAACACATGATGGCAGAAGGGGTGAGACAACATGCTAAACAAGCACACAAAACCAAGGATTCTAGCAGGGCACAAAGTGACATGTGTATGTGAAGGCTGGAGTGTCTTGTTACCCATGGGTCACCGCGAGCAAAATGGGTGAACAATCACCAAAGATCATGGGCACAGGATTAGGCACCCTAAGGCCAAGCGGGGCACAGGACACACAGCGTCACTTCTGCATTTTGGCTGTGGAAGACTCGGCTGACACTTCAAGATGATCATTACGTTGGCTGTTCATCCCAGCTGCTTCCTGTTGCATCCTCCATAAGGGGATGTACACTTCATGACCACAACGGGGACCTACATACTTTGCCTTCAGGTAACTGGGGTGAGATCATCCAATAAGGGGATTCATGGCAGACCACTGATGCACCCTAGACACCTAAGTTAGGGACGCATCGTAGGAGTACGCTATACTGAATGATATGCTTGCATATATTCATTGTATTAGCACAATGGTGCAACTGTTCATTTTATTTACTGTCCTCGTACTAATCATTACATTTGTCTGCTTACATTGAAAACACCTATTTGTGTGTTATTTGTATACTTCTCTAGCCCCCAGATGCATCAAGAACCCATTTTGCTATTCCTTAATAGCGAAAAATAGTGATTCGCTAATAAGGAATAGCAAAATGCTATGCATGGAGAAATCACTAAAAAAAGCGATTTCTCAAAATTCCTTAATTGCGACTCGCAAATTGCGACTCGCAATTAAGGAATACCTCCCCATTCATTCCTATGGGCCTAGAGGCCCATAGGAATGAATGGGAGGACATTCTCAATTTGCGAATCGCAATTTGCGAATCCCAAGTTGAGAATGCAATTTCAATGGTGCAGGGGTGTCCAAAGGACACCCTGTTGCACCCCTGAAATTGATCTGTGCACATATGTTGCGCACACACATGCCCTTAGGGCATGTGTGTGCGCAACATGAAACTTTGAAAAATGCACAAAAGTGCATTTTTCAAAGTTTTTGCAAATTACCATGAAGTTCAACTTCATGGTAATTTGCGACCCCTATTCGCGAAATCGCTATTTTTTTAACTTTAATGCATTGCATTTAAGGAATCTCAATTTGAGATTCCTTAAATGCAAGTAATCGCAATTAAGCTATTTCTTAAATTGCCATTTTTGCATTTGGGATGATGCATCCCAAATGCAAAAATACCGGTCTCAAAGGGGCAGATTCTGAGAATCTGCCCCGTTACGAGTGGATTTTACCTTGATGCATCTATGCCCAAGAGAGCTGAGTCGCTGAGCAAAATAAATGATTTAATAGCATATTGGTCCCAGAATTCGAAAAATGGAAACAATTGTAATTTTTGTGAACTGAACATCCAGAACCTGGATCATGTTTTGTTTGTTTGTCCGGCACTGGCCTTTCATCGTCGGCGATGGCTTAGGCTGATGTTTTTACCAAATGGTGTTAAGGATGTAGCTTCAGCTCGCAACTTTCTTATTCATCTAAAAAATTAAGCAGTGTGTGTAAAATTGTTTAACTGTTTAAGGAATTTATGTACATATTTTAATTGTATGTTTTCCAAGTGGGATATAATTTTCTGAGCCATTGACCCTTTTTGTAGTCTATTATCCTCTCTTAATTATGAATGTATTTTGCATTGTTCTGTCTTCCATTTTAAAGGCTTTTGCTTATTTAATTTTTAACCCTAAATTATAAATTTGCACATGATCCGGTTGCTTTCTATTTGTTATTTGCACAATTCAGGATATGCCCTGTTCTCTCATTGTTGGCTGCTAATTCCAAACTTTGCTCCTTGAAAGTGCACTATGTTGTCCCGGTTGCTTTCTAATTGTTATTTGCACAACTCAGGATATGCCCTGTTTCCCTATTATTGGTTGCTAAATTCCAAAATGTTATCCCTTGAAACTGCTATATGTTGAAAAAAAAATTATTCGGGCTGGCTTGTCATTACTGCATTATCACATGGTTTTATTGCACTTTATGTATTATTTGGTATGTATCTTTTAAAGTGGACCTCATTGGAGTTCCAAAACTTTAATAAACTGAATTGCATTGAATTGACTGAGCGAAAGTGTTTTATATCTGTTATCACGATTCCTGAGGGGGTCAGGCTGTCATGTTTTGCGGTTGCCTAGAAGGTTTGTAACCTTGCTTGCGTGTGGGGGAACTATGGGGGCACTGTGAGCTGTCTAGACTGCTGGCCAGCATATCCTGCGGTGGTGCATAGAATCAGTCTGGCACCAGGCAATCTTTATGTTGTTCAAAAGAACACAGTTCCTACCGTCAGAGGGAGACAGCACAACACTAAATGAGTTCATACCTGTGTAGTCGAGTGTAAAATTGCATTTGTTAATATTGCACAAAAACTTTGATGAAAATCCATAGCAACTTTTCTCGGGTTACTGGGTTGTTTCAACTGTTAGTGCAATTAAAGCATACGTATGATCTACAAGTACTCTTAAAAACTTAAATTAAAAAATAAATATCTATCTTAGAGGATATTCCATACATTTCTTTCTGCTGCAAGCTTTTGCATGGGCACACCACGTTTAAGGAGCCTGATCCAAGCACACACCACTTCTGAGGAGCCTGATTCATGCACACACCACTTCTGAGGAGCGTGATCCATGCACACAGCACTTCTGAGGAGCGTGATCCATGCACACAGCACTTCTGAGGAGCGTGATCCATGCACACAGCACTTCTGAGGAGCCTAATCCCTGCTCACACTACTTCTGAAGAGCATTGCCGCCACTGAAAGGCATGCAGTTTTCTTCCAGGGGCCCGTTACGATTAGATTCTCACTGCTACTAAGAAGACTTGCTCAGACTCCACCAGTGTGAAAAAACAATCATTTATTGGCTTCCCAGAGGCATTTCGGCCTTTGCCTTACTCACATCATATATATATATAACAATACTAGTGTAAAGTGATATTTTATGTCTGATATTTCTGTACTTACCATTATAAGTATAGGGACACAATAGTTTGGTAAACATTATTTTTGATACAATATTTTTGACAACTATATTGTTTACCGCAATATTTTGTCATTTATCTCTTGGTGAAGAGTCTGACAGTGTTTTCCCCCAAGGTGGTTTCAAGCCTTTGCTCCAGAAGCCACGTTTTGAGAAAATCCCCCTCCACAGTTGGCTGCATCTTTGAATATGAGGGACTTTACACCACCGATGTGGTGGGTTCAGGGATCCTGCTAGACTAGAGCATTGAAAGTCTGTCGTTGTAAATTTAAATAAGGCCCAACATTATAAAATAAGAAAACAGAGTTGTTCTACTACCTGAAACAGATGTTTGATGGTACATGCACAGCTGTAGTAATGGGAGGAGTGCTGAGAGGCACAGGAAAGCCATCATTCTGTGAATAGGAGAACAAAGCCCACAAGTTACTCATAGAGATAACAGTGAGGAACAAAACAATGCAGTGACTGAAATAACTATACTTCTCACTAAGGCTGTGTGTGCAGAAGACTGCAATATTTGCTACAAGTTGTCATGCTTCTACTTGACCACGGGAGGCAAGTGTGCATTTCCAAACTAATCTTTAAAATATATGTTCATTACTTCATGAAATTTACAAAACTAAAAATGAAACAAAATGTGACATATTATTGTATGGAATGTCTAAAAAATGTAACAAAATTAACATAGAAAGAAATTCATTCAATTAGCTCAGAATAGAATAATCGTGTGCCTAGTACACAGCTCCTCAATGAGCTACTAACTGCATTTCCACTATTTTGCTTGAACAGATATAATTTCACTGTGACTCCTAGCATTAACTATGGTCTAAACTGTGTATTGATTGGTACAGTGGTTACAGTTCAACAATAACAACACGTACAAGGTAAAGGTCCTCTCCAACGAGCCTATGTTCAGCTCTCTATGTTATGTTATGTTAGGTTATGTTATGTTATTGATATTGATATTTATAGAGCACACAGATACTCAAGAGTGTCCCGGTGCGACACCTAAATGGGAGCTGAGAATCAATGGATAATTAAAATAAAAGCAAAGTTTTCAGCCGTTTCTTGAAGAGCTTTGGGTCCTGGATGCCGCAGAGGTCCAGAGGAAGTGAGTTCCAGGCCACCACTGCCTTGTAGGCCAGAGAGCTACCACCCATTCTCATAACAGTGGAGAAATTCTTCCAATCCAAGTAAACAGAAACATATACACAATTAAACGTCACCACGAGAAGTCGATGAGTGCTTGTGGTTTGATTTGCATCACAAAATGTTGAATTAATCAACCAAATCAACATAGTATGAGTCAATAATCATGAGATTTGGTGTTCAGAAAAAAGAGGAGGGGTGAGTGTTTAGGGAGGGTTGTGTGATGGTGTAAAAGAAAAGAAAGGTAATGTGGTTCATATACTTTCGAGAAGACGTCGAGTTACTAATCAACCCTACCACGGTGTACTTTGGGTACCCACCATTTTCCTACATTGGACTGTGGTCACACTTCCATTTACAGAGCTTATGGGCCCTTCCTTTTAGACACACAGCTGGATTCTTTGGGCTGCATTTTATTGGTGCTCCCGTCCCCCCCTTCACTAGTCCCTCAGAGTCCTGATGAAGATCCCCCAATAAGGATGAAGTCACCTTTATGATTATAGGGGTAGAAACGTCAACACATTGTTAGGTGGGGATTCCGGCCAGGTGGGGAGGTGGGGATTCCAGCCAGGGGCGGAGGTTTAGCCATGGCCGAAATCTCCACCTCCGGGCCGGAAGTCCCACCTCCGGGCCTGAATCACACCTGAGTCCTACCTCCATGCCTGAAAATCCGCCTCCGGGTCGGAATCTCCGGCCCTAGTGCGGACGTAAAGTTAGAAGTCGTAAATCCATTGTGTGAATACCAAAAGTGTAAGTGCATTCTGTGAATACCAAAAGTAGTAAGTGCATTCTGTGAATACCAAAAGTAGTAAGGGCCAGATGCATCAAGCATCCATTTTGCGATTCCTTATTAGCGAAAAATAAGGAATCGCTAATAAGGAATAGCAAAATGGAATGCATCAAGCAATCACTATAAAAATAGCGATTCCTTAGAATTCCTTAATCGGGACTCGCAATTTGCGAGTCGCAATTAATGAATACCTCCCCATTAATTCCTATGGGCCTAGAGGCCCCTAGGAATGAATGGGAAGACAATCTCAATTTGCGATTCGCAATTAGCGATTCGCAAATTAAGATTGCGAGTTCAAGGGTGCAGGGGTGTCCAAAGGACACCCTGTTACACCCCTGAATGTGATCTGTGCACATATGTTGCGCACACACATGCCCTTAAAAAAAGTGCATTTTTCAAAGTTTTTGCAAATTACCATGAAGTTGTACTTCGTGGTAATTTGCGTGCCCTATTAGCGAATTCGCTATTTTTGATACTTTCATGCATTGCATTTAAGGAATCTCAATTTGAGATTCCTTAAATGCAAACAATTGCAATTTAGCGAATTCTCTATTTGCGATTTTTGCATTTGGGATGATGCATCCCAAATGCAAAAATTGCACTCGCAAAGGGCCAGATTCTGAGAATCTGGCCCTTTTGCGAGCGCATTTCGCTTGCTGCATCTGGCCCTAAGTGCATTCTGTGAATACCAAAAGTAGTAAGTTTAGGATTTTGTCTTAAGATAATTCTGTGAATCGGGCCCTGTGTCTTCTCTGACTTAGTACTTACATTTAAGGGTAGAAGTAACAACTTTTGATTTTATTTTTGTGTCTTTTTGCCTTGGCCTCTCCCTCATTAAGTTCAGGGCCGTATGGAACATTATTAGTGATCATAAACCTCTTATAGCCAATTTCGACTGGTATGATTTTAAGGAAAAGATTAACCAAAATGTATATTAAGAAACTCTTTTAACTAAGGATTATGGATAAGATGGATAGACGAATAGGACCGGGTAAGATCATCCCCCAAGACTTTTTGAAGAATTTAGTAAGGTGGTGTAGTTCGGATTTTTAAGTGTGCCTACAAATTGATTCCCCTGATCAAGTTATAGTGGAAATATAAAGAGTTGAAGATTGCCCTAACAAGGAAGAGTAAAAAATCAGTCAGCTGTGGCCCTAAATGATCTGACAAGCACTGCACCAAGACACACATAGCTCTAAAGTTGGCCCTCCAACAGAAACCAAGGTCCAATGAATCTTTTAAGGAGGCGAGAAGGATCTTTTAAGCTGGCACATAGGAACAGAATAAGTGCACTTAAAAGAGAAGCATGGGAAGAGCTTACGGAGGCCTGCACTGCAAGAGATAGTTCAATTTTTTTGGCAAGTTATCAACCTGCCACTTTTTAATGAGGTGGCGGCCCCAGGTATGGGCCACACGATCCCAGCCCAGAAATGGCTAGATCATTTCTCATTCATTTATGTAAGTGCTGGTGATTCACCTCATATTGAATTTCAGAAATCTGAGCCTAAATTACAGTTTAATTTGGCTCAGGTGAGGGAAGGAATAATGGTCCTTTCGGCCGGTAATGCACCATTGCCTGGATGTGGTGCCTGGGGCTCTCTTTAAATCATGTATTGACCGGTGGGCCGCAATAATCACTGTGCATCTGAATACCGATGAACGAGGTTTTATTCCAAATTCGTGGAAGCAATCAGTAATTATTCCCGTTTCCAAAAAAAGAGAATTGAGCAGGCCCAGCGAGCTGCCAACCAAGGGGCATATCTACAAAAAACTGTGATAAACATCGCAGTGCGCGCTTAGCGCAAATTTGCTTAACGCCGGCTATCGCCAGATGTAATTGCTGAGATAACACGTTATTATCAACACATATCTCAACAGTGATAAAAAATCCTGCGATAGCGGGCAAATGTGCAATTATTGCTGGAAATCCAGCGATAAAAGCACAGCGCAATGGCAAACCTTGTTAATAGGGCAGGGTGTGCTTATCCAAAGAATCCACCTCCCATAGGATATAATGGATGGTAAGATTAAAAGCAGGCGTAATGAAACCTGCGATAAGCGCCGTTAGCGCTACTTTTATAATCACTACGTAGGTTAGCGAGAAGATTGCTGATAGGAGAAACATATCATTAGAGATGCAAAGCTGGGCGTTAAGGGAAAGGGCGCGGAGGCATGGAAACACGCACTAGCGTGTCCTTGCTGATAGTGCAATATAATTATCGCCGCTTTTCGCCCAAAAACGGACGCTAAAGCAGCGTTAATTATATCGCCAGCCCTTGATAATATGCCCCCAATTTCGTTGATAGATGCAGAAAGTGAAAAGTATTAGGTTGGGTTTTGCTCAATCGGCGAGTGGACTGGGCTGATAGTAATACTTTTCGAAATTCTGTTTCGGTTTACGGTTTTAGAGAAGGCAGAGGAACAGTGAAACAATACTTGAATCTGTGCCTATTAACAGCTAAATATACAGCCAATAAAGGAGAGAGCATACATCTGGCCTTTATGGACCTCAGCACAGCCTTTGATACTGTGGTTCGATCAACACTGTGGGCTGTGCGGTGGGACATGGGGGTGGGTGTTGCTCTCATTGACTTTTTGCATGATTTGCACACGGGGTTAGAAGCTTCTGTTAGATACAGTCCTTCGAGTGAATGTACCATGCACTTTCAATTAGGGAGAGGGGTCCAGCAGGGCAGTATACTGGACCGATACTTTTATTCTTTATATTTATCATTTAAAGCTGTTTTTATTTAAAGGCTCCTGTTTAGATTTGCTGAAGGTAGGTTACAAACTGGTTCTGGCTTTGATGTGTGTGGTTGATTCTGTCCTAATCATGCGTACATCTAATATTTTACAGTTTTTAATAGATAGATTTTATGATTTTATGAACTCTCTGGCTTTAAAAATCAACTACATAAAATCTTACTCTATGATTATTGGCCCCAAAAATGCAAAATCTTGTATAAAGGACCATCTCATAACTAAAGTGGATCAATGTTGTTACCTTGGCATTCTGATTGCTATAAAAATGCTTTGGGCAGAGCATTGTTGCTTTTACTAGACCTTTAGTTCATAGTCATTGGAAGTCTGTGTTACAACTTTGTAAAGCGAAATGTGTCCCTCCAGTGACATATAGGGCAGTATAAGCTTTGTTCCCAGATACAAATTGCTGAAAGTAAATTTTTTAGGAGAATATTCCAGTTAAATCAGAGTATTCCCTCAGAGTTTGCACATGATGACTTGCGCGTAGGTTTTAAAGAAGATTTTATTCGAATCCGCCTTGTACTTTTATGGTTTTCAGTCTGGAATCGCGAACTGAAGAGAAAGATCTTAGGGGAGTGCTTGAGCTTAGATGATTCTGTACTTATAGCTCAGCTGCAGTATATAAAAACCACTTTGGGAGAACTGGGTGAAGCACAATTCTTTAGCTACCCTGAGTTAATCTCTAAAGCAGATATTGCCTGGGCTAAGGGGGCCTTTTTGGGGCTTAGGCAAGAGGAAAGAGCTAGAGTCCCATGGGGCTATACAGAAGGAAGTGGCGGAGAGAATCGTTAGTCTTCTTGGCTTAAAGCCTCTCTCCGCCACTTCGGAAAAGCAAGGCTCCACCATATTCACAAGGACATGGTGCAGCCTTGCTTTTCCCCCTGTGATGGTGCTCAGTTTTTCAACTAAGCGCCAACGCAGGCACCCTTGCACCAGAGTGCAAGGGTGTCTGCAAGCATGGAGGTTTATTTATGTACAGGAAGGTGTCCCTTCCTGCACATAAACAAACCTGAAAAGACAGTTTGTATCTTACATGTGTGCTGCGTCATGCGGCACACATGTAAGTTACAGAATGGCATTTTTTTTTAAAAAAAAAGGTTTGTTTATGTACAGGAAGGGACACCTTCCTGTACATAAACAAACCATGGCATTTTGCATTTTCCATGTGTGCTGCACAAGGCAGCACACATGGAAAATGCAAAAACGAGGAGAAGTAAAGCATTTCTCCTCATATCGCCAACTTAGGACCAGGGTTTTCCTGGTCTTAAGTTTGGTGTTAGCTTCTATTTACGCTGCCCTTGTGAATAGGGGGCAGCGTAAACATCACTTTAAATGGCTTAACGCTGCCTTGTGAATAAGGCAATGCCCCTATCGTCACCACAAAGTCACTGAAAGTGATGTTGTGATGGCAATAGGGGCTTGTGAAGATGCCCCCAGTGTCTAAAAACATATGTGCCCATTATACGTTGCTGAAACTCTCGAGTAATATGGAACTATATTTAACACTGGATATGGCGGTCCAGAATAGAAGTCTTTTATCCTATTTCCATTTGAATTTGTTTTCACAATTATTGACAGGATGGCACAAGCCTTCTGATCCTCTGATTTGTTCATGTGATAGGTTTACTGCACAAGACACTTGGACCTAATACAACCCACGTGAATTTTACTTCTGTCTATTTCGTAGGTGAGAGACACCCGCCTCAACTTCTTTACATCCCCTGACCAAATACAAAGAATATACGGTTATCGACTAATATCGGGGGAGATACAATTGACAGGTAATAATAGACCTTAATCAGTTCAAAATTAGCCATGGGATAATAGGATAATATTATGGCTCACATCCTTCTTATACTATTTATTCTAGACCAGGCAAAAGACTGAGTGAAGAATATGAGCAAAATCTCTCAAATCAAGATGCACAAAGCAGTGAACTATAAAATAAGCATGTTCTAAGGTAAACTACCGCTCCCCTTAACGCTTTACTAGGTGGGAGAAAAGGGTGGGACACTACCAAGGTGGGGTTTTCCTTTCCGCCCCCCCCCCCCCACTATCCCCCCTCTTTGCATAATCATGGCGGCATTTGTGTGGAATAACAAGGAAATTTAAGAACAGAAGCCCACATATTGGTAGGACCGGAGGGTGTGACTAAAATGAACATCTAAACCGAATCATGTGCACATATCATGGAATGCTGTTAGACTATAAGGTTGGGCGGACAAATGTTTTAAAACCTTGTAGCTGTAAATGTGTAGTATATTGGTATACGCCCACAATAATAGCAAGAAAAATGAGTAGCATGACGAACAAAGTGTACTAAATGAAGACAATATGTAATTCCATGCCATACATTTATTCAAATATATTTGCCAACAGGATTTCTGTACAAAGGCAACCATCCAGTGCCAACATAGGAGAGTACAAAACAATATATAGAAGTCTTGACAAAGATGGCACACATCTAACAAGTCCATCGAAACGCGTCGACGCATACTTGTGCACAATTAAACAACCGAACTCGCCCCAAGAACAACAAAAACAAGTCGAGTCTGGGTTTGAGTTAAATGCGGAAATTAATGTGCAATATTGAATGACAAATTGTGAATGTCTGTATTTGTTTCTCTTCTCTCCCCCATTTTTCATTTCCATATTAATTTGAGTAGGTCTTCCTTTGACGAAAAATTGTTTTATTAATGCTGTTTACATATGTTTTGCGCATGAATTTTAGTATAATTATGTGGTGATGTTTTCATGAGTTATGTGTAAAGTTTTTTCATAACTCTATTTTAAAAAAAAAATTGTACATGTGGCCCTGAATTGATTATTGTTTTAATAAAATACTATATAGTTTTATACAAAGAAAGTTGTTATGTTTATGATTGTACTTTTATTTGCTTGTGTCCAAGACTAGTATTTGGGCTTTAGTTCTCATCTAACTCAGCCAAGGGAAAACGTGATCATACTGTGGAACAGTACCCTATTCCCCTGGCAACAAGGGGTCTCTCTTAAAATCCTTTTCAAAATTCCCATTTTAGCAAACCAACGGCATAGCCTCTGGGCACCACCGCAGACGCCTGGTTCATCCATGAGTGTAGACACCTCAAACGATAACTAGCATTTCCCATTCGCTCAAGACTGTAAGAGATCAGAGGAGGGCTTATAAAATAGCCTAAGATAGAGCAAAACTGGAGTGGGATAATAACAGTTGGAGGGACAGCAGTGAGGCATGTGCCGCTAAAGATTCTAAATTGTTTTGACAGATAGTCTCTTGTGTGGGGTTGCCCAGAGACCCCTTCAACCAGCCATCAATATGGCAATCTCTGACTGGCAAGATCATTTTAAACCCTTGTACACCGACCCCGCCTCCGCTGACATAGACCTGGCCCAATCTGCTCCGCACTCGACCTACACCAAAGGAGCTATTTATTAATGCAGAAACACTGACCTCTATTAATACAATTGATCAGGAACAGGCCTCCGGTCTTGATGGCCTTCCTAATGACTTGTTTTTATATGATAAGGAGGACTGGTCGACCTACATCATGATCTTGTCAAATGCTATTGCAACTGGAGCTCCAGTTCCCCCATCATGGAAAGGTGCTGAGGTGATACCAATCTTTAAAAAAGGTGATAGATCATCACCAAGTAGTTATAGACCGATAAGCCTTATTGATTCTATTCAGAAAGTGGTCAGCCGAACACTTCTGAATAAGATACAGACTTGGATTAATGAGAATAACATCTTATGCCCCTTTCAAGCTGGCATTAGAGCCAAAATGAGAACATTTGATCAGGTCTTACGCTTAACTTTACTCTCATTGAAGACCATGGGCATTGGCCGGGGAAGTCTATATGTGGCGTTTATCGACCTTAAAACAGCGTTCGATCTTGCCCCCAGACACAAATTGGGGAAATTTCTAGCCAACATGGAGATGTCGCTGGAGATTTTGTCCATGATAATAAACCTCCACAATGCAAATTATGCAAAAATCTGCTGGGGCGATCAAGTGCAGCTCATTAACCTCGTAGCCATTAATGGGGGCGCCTGTCAAGGTTGTGTGCTAGTTCCCACACTTTTTTCACTAAATATGATTAACGTCGATGAATCCTTGTAGCAGAATCTCTTAGATGCTCCAATGCTGGGGGGTGACAAAATCGTGACACTTCTGTTCGTGGATGACACCCTGGTGGTGTCAAAAACTCCTGGGGGATTACAAAAACTACTCTCCCGCTTTAAAGATTTCTGCAACATGCGTGGTCTTGAGATCAATACCTCTAAAACTGAGTTTTAAATGATCCAACCCATAAATCTTATAAGGGCAGACCTTTCCTGGGTGGTACCTTGCTGGAGAGGGCAACCACCTTCGAATACGTGGGAATCACTCTTTCTGAAACCATGTCTTTGAAGCCCCAAGTGGCTAAATCCACTTTGAAACTTTCTCAAATAGCAGGGGTTATAAGTAAAGAGCAGCAATCCTCCCACAGTAAACCAGTGGTGGCACCTTTACAAATCCACAAAATGAAATTGGTGAGCGCCGCCCTTTAAGGAGCAGAGCTGTGGGGTGTAGATAGGATGGATGTTTTTTATAGGACAGAGAACAAATTTCTAAGGAACTTAGTTCAATTCCCCAAGAGTGCCCCTCTCTATCCTTTAAGGCTAGACTGAGGAAGAAATTGATTGTCAATAACGCAAAGTTGTGCCCTGTGCTATTTTGGCGGAGAATATGATGAATCCTGAGTTAAGCTCATATGCCAAGGCTCTGGAGAAGTTATTTCCTTAGATAAACAGCACAAACTAGGGTGGCTAAATAACTTAAAGCACTTGTTAGCTGATATAGGGTTTGGGGATCTGTGGGAATATTGGGACCCTGCATTATTCCCCTCTAAAAACCAAATAAAATTGTAGAACTGGTGTTGGGTTTCCCATCAAGCCGTTGTTAAGCCTAGTGAGGGTCAGTTATGCACTGAATCTATAGACTTCAAGTCCAGCACCCTCCTAGAACCCTTTCTACATATTATCAAAACCCCGTTAGATAGGAAGCTGTATATGCAGTTCAGGTTTGGAACGCTCCCATTTAATGTTCACGCTGGTTCATGGCGCAACACTAGAGCAGCCACATAGTCCTGCCCTCTCTGTACTGCATCTCCTGAATCCATAGCGCACGTTTTCTTTGCCTGCCCCGCCTACTCTCGCCCCAGATCTAAGTGGCTTACACCCCAATGCAAACAGCTGGGGATTAGAGTCCACACCGAAGCCTTGGCATACTAAGGACGGATTCTAGACAAGTTATGGCTTGCTCAGTCGCAAGGTTTTTGGGCCACACTTGAGGCTTAAGGTGGAAACCACTGAAGGTGGAGATTGATAATTTAACATCCTATTGTATAAACTCTTTGTATGAAATAGCCGCACAGTACCCATCACTGGTAACCCTCGATGCTGGTGCCCTCAAGTCCTGAGGCTTAATGAGCAGCACGGCTCACATGATTTTTAACAGCGCGGAACCCGTGGTCTAAGGAGAATTTGCTAGAGGGATTCTAATTCGTGAATAATGATCAAGGTTTAATTGGCACCATGCATAGGTCATGTTTTCATCTTTCTATCTTTTATATCATTTTAAACTGTACGAACCCAACTGGATAAATGTATTTATTAAAACTGCAATTGCACTTTATGTCCATCCAATCATGGGAATTGGATTGTTTGAGTGAACGTGTACATAGTACTTTTATGGTCTGTGACCGAATAAAGTTGATGGTGATGAGGAGTAATGAAATTGATAACACAGAAGGGAGGTTGTCTTTACTGCAGGGGGAGGGGTAGGAGGAAGTAGCAACTTCTTAGCCCCATAAAGCCCCTGGTCTATTGTTTGCCTCCAAAGGACATTTTCTCCCAGGTTCTTCTGCCTCTATTATGGGGGCTCGCTCTTTGGACTTGTGTTCCAGAGCGTCTGAGAGCCCACATATCCGGAAGGAGCCCACACATCCGGAAGGAGCCCACACATCCGGAAGGAGCCCACACATCCGGATGGAGGCCACACATCTCAAGGGTTCTTCTAGGCCAATTGGGAACAAAAGGACTGCGTGCCACGTCCAGTCGACTCTGTGTCTGAAGGTGTATATAGCTATTACGGGGGTGGCCCCCACTATAGTATCAGTGGAGTACCATGTGGATAAGGGGTGTCAGGAGTCTGGGGGCCCAAGCAATGATGCTGAAGTGGTTCTGGCCAAGATGAAGGGTCTCTCATGGGCAGAATTGTTCCCAATATGTAAGCGCTTGGACAGAATAGACCAAGCTATAATGGATTTTAAAGAGTGGTGGGATGCATCAGAACAGGTCAGTCATCGCCCAGCTATGGCAGAGACAGTTGCCACTGGGAATCGAGGTGTGTTGCCTCCTAACCTACTGAGCCCATCACCTAACCCAATGCCTATCCCACCTTTTGAGTCATTTTTGGGTTTTTCTTACAAAGATTTGAGTACAGGGTCAACCATCGCCAATTTATTTATTTATTTGAAGAGTTTTATAAAACGCTGGCTAGACCCGGAGGTATCAGAGCGCTTTACATGAATGTGGCGTAAGAAAAATAGTTTTACATAAATTACATCAGTTACTAGAGCATAGCATAACACAGAAACAAGTACCGTAGAGCATAGAAGGTAGTCGGGGAGGGGGGTAGAGTCAAGGGGCTGGAAAACAGATCAGCCTGGCAGACCGGCAATGGAAGATAGTACATCAGGGGGCCCACAAAAGTCAGAGTTAACTAGCCCACAAATCTGTTGGGGTCACATAATCATAACATCCAGTGCCGGACTCACTCACTGTGTCGGATCACCTTGGATATGGAGTGGGACCGAAGGAGGAGGCGAAAGGGTGCCTAGCAGTGACCATTCATGATGAGAGGGGTGTTGGCAGCCCAACGGGGGTCTACTTGAAGCAATTGACATGCTGGCAACACAAGACATAGACCAGCGGCATGCAGTGATCAAAGAATCGGTCGAAGCCGTCAAGATGGAGGACCCATGCCACAGTCCCCAACAACCTCAGCACAAAATGGCGGGACCGCCGATCCACAAAAACCCAATCTAAAATCCGTAAGGAAACCAACCCCATGGAGCGGGGGAAGCAGCCACAGGATCGGAAGGGAGGAAGGCTGGAAATCGCTGATCTCTCTCGGGTTGTCACGCAAAACACTCGGGCCACAGGGGCAGCAGTGGCCCGACCCAACATGCTATAATTGTCAGGGGAAATAAGTATGGGAGCACAGGCAGCAGCCCCAGAAGAGGGAGGCAGCCACGGGGTCAGGAGGGCACGCTCCCTCGGATTCGCAAGGGAAAACAAGCTTGGGGCACAGGGCAGCAGCGTTGCGGCATTCTCATTGCTGCTTTGTCGGGGGAACAAGACTTGTGCGTCCCAGCAGCAGTCCTGGAAGGCTTAATGGGATGCCGAGCATCCGTGGTCGAGCATGGAAGGTAGGTGACGGCCAGAGGGGTGATCCCCAGCTCATCTCCTCTCAGCTACGAAGGCAGCTCATCCGAAGCATCAGCCATGTTGAATTGGCTCCACTAGCGTCCATCAGGAAACTCGGAGGGTGATGTAGCCGGACATTAAAATTCACTTGCAGGTGGGAGGAAATGCCGGAATGCAGTCAATATATACCCGGAGGTGTAGGTGGTAGAAGGGGGGGAAAATTCCCGGGAAAAATGCCAAAGGCAGTCCCCATTAGGAGAGCTCCTGGCCGGAGCTCCTCACCTGGCGGCCATCTTGGATACTGTTCAATCTTATGTTGCTGGTATCGCTAATGCCCAAAATAAGGGGCTCTTTTCCAGTGTCAAACAATGGAGAGGCCCGGGAATAAGCAATAAAGAAGGGGGATTTGAAGTATAAAAGCAGCCAATATTAGGCTGCCACACGCCTCTCACCCTTATGTAATTATCTTGGCGGGGGTTCCCCCCTTGAAGAAAGATCAAAAGGAGACATACTTAGAGTTACTTATTAATACTGTGAACTGGTAGGGTCGTTACAGAAATGTTTCAGCTTCACTGGCTACTCATATCGTGTTGACAAGGTGGGTGGAATAGATAGGGGCAGGTCTGGTGGACACGTCTGGGGATTGCTTTATTGTCAACTTTAGCACTCCACATTTGGCAAAAAGTTGACCTTTTTGGCATTTAAGCATGCAGCTGGAATTTAGTAATATTGCTTTACTGCCCTTGGGATACTTTTATAAACCAGTACTCGGATGTGCCAGGATTCTCACCCAGATGCAGGCCCAGTTGAATGGAGGTTTGGTTCTGGCACTAGTTAACACGAATTTTGACAGAATTACTCATTATGGAATCTCTCCCAATAACCGGTTTGAGGCTTTATCAGGTATAGATTGACATAACAGGCGGAGGGTTAGTCCCTTTAAGGGGATTGTAGGTGACAGAGATAGGATGGTAGAAGGGACAAGAGAAGAGGCTTCCAATGGGGCTTCAGGCCCCATGGGGAGTTCCCGTAACACCCAAGACCATTTTGGGGGCACTTAGTTGGAATGTAGCAGGGATTAGATCACTTATGGTTAATGATCAGGGTGTTGATCTATGTATGTCATGTGGAATGGAATGGAATGGAATAGGTTTTTATATAGCGCGACAGCTACCCACAGGCGTCCTAGCGCTTTAGCAGAATACAGGTGGGTGAAGCGGGTCGAGGTGAATGGAATGGAATAAGTTTTTATATAGCGCAATAGCTACCCGCAGGCGTCTTAGCGCTTTAGCAGAAGACAGGTGGGTGAAGCGGGTCGAGGTGAATGGAATGGAATAGGTTTTTATATAGCGCGATAGCTACCCGCAGGCGTCCTAGCGCTTTAGCAGAATACAGGTGGGTTAAGCGGGTCGAGGTGAATGGAATGGAATAGGTTTTTATATAGCGCGATAGCTACCCGCAGGCGTCCTAGCGCTTTAGAAGAATACAGGTGGGTGAAGCGGGTCGAGGTGAATAGAATGGAATAGGTTTTTATATAGCGTGGGGTAGTGTGGGGTAGTCTGTCTCCAGGAGACTTGGGATACCGAGGGATCCCTTTTATAGATGGGTATACAGTATTCCAGATTCAAGGAATGGTTGGGGGTACTTTTTTCCTTCACACATAGGGTTAGAGTTCAGGTGATTACTATTTACAATTCTCCCTCATTCGAAGTACAGCTGGAAGAAAAGTTAAGACATTTTTGAGATGAGACCCTTTTAGCCTGGACATTTTCCCCTTTTATTATAGTGGCAGGTGACGTTAATATACATCCTTGTGCTTCATGTAGTTCCAAGCGGAGAGCAGATACTCAATCCATGGTGTCTAAACATGTTCACTTTTCCCATACAAAGAGATATTTTAAATGATATGCTATCCAAATTCGATCTTAATAATCTCTTGACTAAAGACGACTGTGTCTCCTCTGACTTAGTACTTACATTTAAGGGTAGAAGTAACAACTTTTGATTTTAGTTTTGTGTCTTCTTGAATTGGCCTCTCCCTCATTAAGTTCAGTGTCGTATGGAACATTATTAGTGATCATAAACCTCTTATAGCCACTTTCGACTGGTAGGATTATTTTTGTTTTTTTTAACTCTTTTTATTATAAAAACAAATACAATACAACAAATAAAATAACTCTCAGGTGAATGCAGTCAATTACATCACTTTAGTTCATATGGCACGGTACAGGATCAAACAAACAAGAATTAACACTTGTATCAAGGGGATTCCTGCGCTGCCAAATCTGGGCCCTGCCTAGGTGGTTCGCAGAGGCCTCCACGATGTTCATTCCAGGCTCCCCATATCTTCCCCCACTTCCGCGGACAGTCCCAGGCAACATACACCGCCCGTTCTCTAAACATACACCAATCAAAGTCTTCCGCCCATTTATTGACTTGGGGCGACTGGCGAGCACCCCACAATTGTGCAATATTACGTTTGGCCACCATACATGCTAACGTCACCCACTGCTTCTGATAATCATTCAAATCAGTCGGCTCCCACACGTTCAACAGGCATCTCCGGGCCTCCATGCGCACCTCCAGCCCAACACCTCTCTCAATTCCTCATGGATCTTTATCCAATAGTCTTGTATTATTGCACAATGCCAAAGGATATGCATCAGGGTGCCCTCCTCCCCACACTCTCTTCTACACTCTGCACTCGTCGCTCGGCCCATTCGCACCAGACGTGGCCCGGTTATGTAGGTTCTGTGGAGTATTTTCAGCTGCACCAAACGGAGCCTCATCTGGATAGCGACGACCTTGGGGAGGACACTGCCTCCATCCAGTCCTCGTCATCCAGTTCTAAGCCATCTGTGCTCCACTGAGCCCTGATCCTCACCAACGGATCCTCTATGTTATTGATCAATTTGCGATAAATCAGAGAGATGGTCTTATTTGGAATATGTCCGTCCAAGACTCGGTCCTCAAGAGGGGAAGCCTCCGGGAGTTCCAAGCCCTTAGGGACATGAGTAACCAGAGCATGCCTCACTTGCAAATATCGGAAATATTCATTTTGGTGTAAACTATATTGTTTTGCCAGTGAGTCAAACGTGAGCACCGATTCTTTCCCCCATACATCCTTGACCTGGGTAATTCCAATGAGGTCCCACTTCTCAAACCCTTTAGTCTTCCACAAACTACCCAGCTTCTCCGAATTAAACAAGGGAGTAGCCAGCGTGAGCCTACCCTCCCAACCCAGACCTTTGGTGGCTGCATGCCATACCTGTACCGAGTGTGCCGTCGGGCCCGTCAATGGGAACCTTCCCCTTCTAGAATATAGCGCTCTGTCTATCATACCACCCGGGGCCTGACTCCGATCCATGGCGTAACCCGGATCTCTGGGGATTCCGTAGACAATGTGGTTCAATGCGGCCAAGTGTGAGGCTCAATAATACTTCCGCAAATAAGGAAGTCCTATCCCACCATCGTACCAGGAGAGAGTCAACTTATTGAAGGAGATGCGAGCCCCCCGACCCACAAAAGCTGCCTTTGAAGGGCCTCTATCTCCTTAAAGTAAGCTGCAGGTACGGGGTCCATTGAGTTTTGTAAAACATATAGAAATCACGGCAGTGCAATCATTTTGAAGAGGGTGGCTCTGCCGATCAGAGACAGCGGCAGGGCCTTCCAGCGCTCCACATCCCCTCGGCACCGGGCCAAGGAAGATGCCAAAGTGTTATCATATTGCTGCTTTGGATCAAGGGAAATAAAGATACCCAGATATTTAAATCCGACATTCTCTGTGCATATGGGGCAGGACAGCGGGATTTCCGGGGCATCCCCAGCAAGGACAAAGATCATCGACTTGCTCCAGTTTATGGCTAACCCTGAATATCTCCCAAAGGTAGCAAGCACATCAAGAAAATAATGGAAGGAGGCCTTAGGCTTCGTGAGATAGAGCAGAACATCGTCAGCATACAACGAGATCTTATCTTGCCATTCTGGTGTCCAGCGCAATCCGCGTATTTTTATGTCTCATCTCACCCAAGCCGCCAATGGCTCCATCGCTAACGCGATGTGGAGAAGTGTGGCTCACTGGTTAGAGCAGGCAGACCCTGAAGCAGAGGTCAGACCCGGGACCAGGGTTCAATTCCCGACGCGGCAGGGTCTTGAGCTCAAATGTCCATGGACTCGATAATTCTCGCTTCGGTGCCTGACCTAATCATGGGTTCACACTCTGCAACTCTGGGCATTAAGCTTGCTTAATCTCCACAACGGCCCCCGCGGCGGGATGCCTGGCTTTCACCTTGGGGATGCCCTGTAGGGGCTATCTCACAGGGAAAAGCTAGGACGGGTTCCCAAGGCAAGCGCTTAGAGACCCCTGGGTGATAAGCGCTACATAAATCCAACATACAATACAATACAATACAATACAACGCAAAGAGTAGCGGAGACAATGAGCATCCCTATCCAGACCCCCCAGGATATAGCGGCATGGATTGGCAAATTT
This sequence comes from Lissotriton vulgaris, assembly GCF_964263255.1. Classification (NCBI taxonomy): domain Eukaryota; kingdom Metazoa; phylum Chordata; class Amphibia; order Caudata; family Salamandridae; genus Lissotriton; species Lissotriton vulgaris. The sequence continues at coordinate 82,012,457 of NC_141693.1, forward strand.
AGCGGCACAAAAATGAAAATTTAGCGGCACAAAAATGGAAATTTAGCGGCATTTAGCGGCATTTTATTTTGGCTTTTTTGCAACACCAAACACAGATATCTTACTTTTTGAGTTATTTGACAACATGGAGCTATGTACATTTTGTTTATTTACAATTCACCCCAATTGTTTTAGTTAAAAGGCATGTTAATCTTGGCCATGTACGTTCAGTTTGGCGGATTTCGCGATTTTTTTGCAAATCGCGATAAGCTGGAGGGTCTGATTTTCTTAGGTGGATGGGTCATTATGCTCTCAGCATCTTTTAAACCTCGGAGAATTGCCTTGTGCAACGAATATCATTGATCCTTATTTCACAAAGGTACCCTATTTATTTGAACCCAAACTGGTGTTGTGTCTGGAAAAAGTCATCTTTGACGTACTTTTATCCCTAAGTTGTCAGAGTATGTATGTATGTATAGGCATTTATATAGCGCACTACTTACCCGTAGGGTCCCAAGGCGCTTCGACCGCTGCGAAACCCTTCCTGGCTTCCCTGAGAGATGGTCCCTTAATGGGTATCTCCAGGGTGAGACCAGGCATCCCCGGCGGTCTGGTGGGGCCGTTAGTGAAGATGAGGCAAGCTAGTGCCCAGAGTTGCCGAGTGTGATCGCTGATCAGAGTGGGCACCGAGGCGAGAGAATTATCGAGTCCGCTGACCCTGGTCCAGAAACCTGCCGCGCCGGGAATCGAACCCTGGTCCCGGGCCGTCCTCTGCTCTCGGGTCTGCCGCCTCTAACCAGTGAGCCACACTACTTCAGTAGTGAGTTCAGAGTAGTGAGTGCAGAGTAGTGAGTGCAGAGTGCAGAGTAGTGAGTGCAGAGTAGTGAGTGCAGAGTGAGTGCAGGTGCAGAGCAGTGAGTGCAGGTGCAGAGTGGTGTGTGCTGTTGAGTGCAGAGTGCTGTGTATTGGCAATGTAAATGACAATGCCATTTATTTATGATTTAAAGAAAAAAAAAGAAATGTCATGAGCAAAGCCAATAGCTCTACCTTTAATGATGCCGAGACCATTGCATTGTAAAGGCTTGTCCTAAAGTGTATGGCCGCTGAACACAGAAGGTGAGCATCACAGAGCTACATGCTGTAAATAATACACCCCATAGATGTCGGAATGACTGAAAAGACATTGAATAAACACGATTACTATTAACAGACAGCCCCCTAGCCATGGATTTCGGTTTCTCTTCGCATTGGAATTCGCTTCTGCTCGAGCACATTGAAAATTAAAACTTAAGGATACCTCATACCAATTGTCTGGTATATGGCCTTTCAAACTCTACATATTTTACGGTCTAGTCTCAATATAGACACCAATCCATTCTTAAATGCGACAGAAAATAAATTGATAATTTGCACAGTTTTACCGCTAATGTGCAAAATGTGCACATGGCATTTCACAAGGACGACAAGTCAGAACACGGTCAAACTAACGCTCGTGCGCTTGCAAATTACTTATTAAACATGCAAGACGGACTTATTTAATACTATTTTTCCACGTAAAATGTTACAGTATACAAGTTGTGCTCTTACCAAATGTGCTGTGGTCTTCCTCTTATAAAAAATCCCAAATCCCGAAAGCAGAGACCCCAGAAATGGACGCGGAGCGCGCGGCCGAGCATCGCCCGGTTGGAAATTGAATTTGTCAATCTTTCATGATTAGATTGTCAGCCCCCGGGTACGCTCCAGGCCCCTCCCAGACATCTGCGGCCCCCGTGACCCGGCACACGCCGGCCCCACAACAGAGGCCGCTCCAAGGCCACACACTGCCGAGCACGGACATATGCTGCTAGGGTCTGGGGTCCGAGACATATTTCAATAACTGGGACAGTGGCACAATGATGCTTATGCCGAGTGGACCTCCGGGGGGAGCTTGAGAGCTGGCCCGGCCCATTCGTGGTCTCGGCACAAAGGGAGGCAAGTTCTGGGACGGGAAGAAGCTTTTACCCGAGACCAAACCCGGCGCTCGCAATGCATTTCTGAGTTTAAAAGTCACAATTTCGGGGCAGGGGTGAAAGTGCAAGGGAGGAAGGCTGAAATAATGGCGCCCGTAAGCCCAATATGCGCCCCTGTGTCGTGATAAAAAGGAAACACTGATTGATGTCCCTCGGACATGGTCAAGTATACATGTTTGAGTGACGAATTTGGTTACATTTAAGCAGAGGTCTATTTAAAAAGAACATAGCAACCTTGAACGCGCCAAAAGCACGTCTCGATGCTTGCTTTATAAATGTAAGAATTAGTGCGAGCATCGGGGCCTCTAGAAACATGACTTTGATTTGTGAAAGCGCCCTGTCACCAGAAGATTTCCTCAGCTGTTTTATTTATTTATTTATTAGCACTTCACGGCGGAAACGGCGGAAACTGCAAATTTCGCGGGCTTTTGCCCAAATATCGCGGCATTTCAACAGATCGGCCGATTTCGCGATTTTTTTGCAAATCGCGAAATCGCGATAAGCTGGAGGGTCTGCCTATCTGGTGCCTCTCCCGAGGGAAAGATCACCCGATTTGCAGTTGTTGACAACTACTCTCACAAGGGATTAGTGTATAACAAGCGTACCCAACTGATAAATTCGCCTCCAAAACCCATCTTCGCCAATACCGCAAATAAATATGGCCATTCCACTCTATCAAAGGCCATTGTGGCGTCTAGCGATACCAACACTGCCTGCTCCTGCAGCCTAGCGGACATTCCGAGAACACCATGGAGCCTACGCAGATTCAATGCTGTGCTGCGGCGCAGCATGAACCCGGATTGATCCCGATGTATCAAGGTTGTTATCACTTTCACTAATCTGGTAGCCAGGAGTTTAGCCAATATTTTAGGCTCCATGTTAAGAAGCGATATGGGCGTATAGGAGGAGCATAGCGTCCTAGGTTTGCCAGGTTTATGTATAACAACTATATTGGCCACGCGCTGGTCATACAGGAACTCTCCTCTTTCTCTGCTTTCCATAAACATGGCACGGATATAGGGCGCTAGTTTATTGGCATTCAATTTATACAACTCGATATGTATTCCATTTGGGCCAGTGGCCTTACCAGAATTGACCTGCTGTGTCGCCTGGGCGATCTCGTCATCTGTCATGGCAGAGTCAAGATAACTCCTATCATCTTCTGAAAGACGTGGCATGATAATATCTTTGATCATTTCACTGTTCTCCTCTTCCGTAAAGTCATTCCCAGCCTCATAGACTCCTCGATAGTACTCAGCAAACTCATCCGCTACAGCCTGCGGGTCCTTGATCACACCCCGCTCCTGCCCATCAAATTCAGGGACCAACCGGGACGCTCGCTCACCCCTCTCTAACCATGCAATCAATTTACCGGCCTTGTCCCCGTGCTCATATATACGGCTCTGAGTTGCGTTGTGTTGTGCCACCGCACACTCTCTGGCTAAGTTCCTATACTCCTCCTCTCGGAGCCTCAACAGATGGAGGTCTGCCATCGTATGAGACCCAGCCACTCGCTTTTCCAGACGCGAGACCTCCGCCTCCTTGCAGGTCACTGCCGCCAGCCACTCTTTCTTTTTCCTCGAGACTATGGACAACACCTCGCCCCTCGCAACAGTTTTATACGCCTCCCAGAGTGACCCGGCGGAATGTACTGACCCCTCATTCTCCAGAAAATACCTATCCGCCATCTTAAGGACTTCCTTCTTAATCGTGGGGTCCTTCAACCGCCAGGCCTCTATGGGAGCCACTCTGCCGACTGCCGGCAATTCAAGAGCAAGACTAAGCCACAACGGGGAGTGGTCCGATATACCTCTCCCCAGATATTTGACCTCCTGAATCGAGGGCGCCATAGCCGCCGGGAGTAGTACATAATCAATTCGCGACAGTGATCCATGCGCGGCCGAAACATGGGTGTATTGTGTGGACGTCGGATTACGCACACGCCAGCTATCAACCAACCCCAACACCCCCAAAAATTCAGACAGCCATCTCTGTGACTGCGTAAGCACCCGGGGCGGGCAACGGTCTATCTCACCATCTAACACTGAGTTAAAATCTCCACCCATTACCAGACCTCTTAGGAAGCGCAAGGAAAATGGTACTCAGGTCCCGAAACGTCTCAGTCTGAAGGCCCGGCGGCACATAAATAGACAGGAGAGTGATCGTCTGGCTCCCCAACTGGCCAGTGACACCGGCGTATCTACCCCTCTGATCAATCCAGGTCATTTGCACGGAAAATAGGAAGGAATTCTTAACTAGGATCCCCACTCCCCTGGAACCGGATGTGAAGCCCGCATGCACCACCATTTTATATCCCCCCTTGTGGAGGGCCATGCATTTATTGCCAACTAGGTGTGTTTCCTGGAGTAACACAACATCAGGGGAGTGTCGCTTGAAAAGTTGACAAATCATCCCCCTCTTGATCTTGTCTCCCAAGCCATTTACGTTCCAACTCAGCACTCTCATCCCCGACCCTCGATTTTCTACGTGCCGCAGAACCCATGTGCAGAAATGATCAATACTGTAACGTCACCTGAGATAAATAAACAATAACCAACAAAAACAAATACACTCACAAACAAATCAAACCTCAATCCCCCCTTCCCTCCCCCACCCTGCACCCCTGCACGTGGCTATCGCCAAACCCCAACTCACAGTGTGCCTGTCGCCCCTTCATCTAACTAAAACTATCTAATTGTAGATCTGAGGAGGAGTTTGGCTCTTCGCTGCCCCACACACCCCTAGGATGCTTGATTCAGCCTTGACAATAATTCCTACCATATTCTGACTGGAGCAACTAACAATCGACCCCCCACCCGGAACGTCCCATCGCACTAACGTCAATCGCTCGCATGATTACTGTTCTTGTGAACCCCCGTCTTCTTCACCGCTCTGTCTCAAAGGGCCTCCCCGCGACAGCAAGTTCTCCACCCAATCTGATGCGATTTCAGGATTATCAAAAAAATAGACTTTCTCCTCCATCTCAACACGCAGCTTAGCTGGGTACATCATGGCATACTTGTAACCTTTATCCCGGAGCCTCCTCTTGACTCCTATAAAGCTCTGTCTCTGACGCTGAACCGCCTGAATGAAGTCTGGTAAAAAATTGAGGGTGGAGTTCTCATATTGTAGGGGTCCCCCGGTTCTGGAGGCCTGCAGGATAGCGTCTCTGTCTCGAAAGTTGAGGACTCTGGCGATCATCGGTCTAGGTGGGGCCCCCGGGCGCGGTCTACCACACGGGACCCTGTGCGCTCGTTCCACCGTAAAGAGGTTACTCAATCCCTTTGGCTTCAGATGGTTAAGTATCAAGTCCTCCACAAGCAGATCAGAGGCTTGGCTCTCGGCCCTCTCCGGGACCCGAATGATGCGCACGTTATTCCGCCGGGCCCATCCTTCGTACTCATCCAGCTTGCGACTTGCTATTTCACTGGCGGTTTTGAGGTTACGGTCCTCATGCTGTAGTTCGACCACATCGTCAGTCAGGCTCGCAGTTTTGATGTCAGGTGATTTTACCTTCTCACTGGTTTTAGTAAGATCGGCCCGAATCAAGTTCACCTGGATTGAGACTGTGTCAATCTTGTGTTCCAACGACTCAATCTTGGTCCCAAGGGAGGACTGAACCCCCGCTATGGCGGCCATCACGTCCATCAAAGTAGGTTCCACTGCCGGGCCCGAGGCCTCTCCACCGCCGTCATGTGTCTTCCCAGTCCCCACCGGAGAACCAGTGGCTGTGTGTAGCGGTTCAGTTTATTCAAATGCACAAGTCGGGATCCCCTGGTGACCTAGGACTACTGCTTATCAGTCTCCGGTTTGGTCGCCATATCTCTTTCGGGTTTCGACGGATCACCCAACCACAGGGAGAGCAATCCTCAGTGCCTACTAGGTGGGTTTCAGCACTTGCACGGTCTCTTTCAGCCCTTCTCGGCAGTTTAGCTAAGCGGTGGGAATACTCAATCCCAGAGTCAACAAGGGAATATCCGGGGTCCACACAACGATCAACCGATCTTCAAAGTCGTGGGGCCTCAGGATCAGTGCGGCCTACAATGCCACCAAACGTGCGAACGTGAGACACGTCCGATTCTGAAGAGCATTGTTGGTTAGCCCGGATGGGGCACGAGACCAGACCGGCGACTTCCGGTGACTGACCCCGTTGTTGTGACTCATGCACACCTCCATCTAAATGTAACTCAACCGCACATTCACCCACCCACATAGCCACACGACCACAAACTTGTGAACCCAAAAACTTTCCTTAAAAATACTTTTAGTTATTACCGTTTTATGTTTGCTTTGCGCATTGCAAGTGGGCGGGTGGGCAGGGTAGCTCTGCTCTTTGAGGTGGACAGGGGAGGAGTAGTTTGCCCACTCCTAAGTGCACAAGACTGTTTGGTCGGCCCTCTTGGGTCGCCCAATCCAGTTATGCGCACTCTGCCCTTCTCCATGCAGGCTGCATTGCAGCCTCTTGGAGGACATGCCCAACCCCCTGGCTGGGCACAATCCCAACCAATCACAATGCTGCATTACAGCGTTGTGATTGGCTTAGGGGAGGGAGCCTGGCTGCCTGCTTCCTGTTCCTGTTGGAGGCAGGGGTGCAGGAGAGCAGGAGCAGAGAAGACGCGGGACTCGGTGGAAAGGTAGGCTTCATTTTATTTATTTATTTTTATTTTCCGGCGACACCGCTTGCGGATCCCCCTCACGACCCCTCACTACCACCCCGCCACACACGAGCCATGTCGGCTGCTACTGCACAAATACCACACACAGCCACCTCTCATCTCAGAACTGCCTCCCTCCCTTCCATCATGGACAGCACTCGACTGCCTTTTGGATAGGATCACACAAACGCCACACACTTACAAACACAGTCACCTCCCATCTCGGAACCACCTCCCTGCCTTTGATTAAGTGCGGTGCTCCACTGCCTTTTGGGAAGGGTTTTGAAAACACAGTATGCTTACATGCAAGAATACCCACCACAGAAGGAGAGGCCAAGAGCTCACTGGGCATTAACGAGGTTATGTTGATGTACAGAGGAGTTAAAGATTACATGGGGGTGAAGCCAGAACACATCTGTTTGTCCGTTCCTCCTTCCGTCAGGCACCTTGCCTACCTACGTGAGTCTGTGTGTGATTTGTGACTGCCCATGTGTGTTGTGAATCTGCGTGTTTCTTGACAGTGTTGTCTATGTGAGCCTCACTGTCTCTCTGTGCATCAGTGACGGCATGTCTGGTGGTGGTGGTTCATGCGCATTCATGTCTTTAGGTCATGTGCGCATTGACATGATGTATTTCAGCGCCTTGAGGCCCTGTTTTGTGCTGTTTTCTTCACTTTTATACATTATAAACTCGGTCCAAGGGCCTCGGAGTGCTTTACATGAGCACCACACAGGCCCGGTTCTAGCGGTTGGGCCAGGCCCACCCAAACATGAACCTTGGCCCTCGCAGCTGAGACAGCTTCCTGGGCACACAGACAGCCACACCCGAGCACTTCACAGGTCTTTAAAAGACCATTTGCATGTTAATGAGGCCTTGTTGTTTTTCACCCCTTCTTCTTAGAGCCCCTGCAGCTTTACTCTGCATATTGCTGGAAGAATCACTCACTCCCCCCCCCCCCCCCCCCCAAATGTTTTCTTAGAAGAAATTTGGCTCTAGTTGCGCCTCTGTCGCAGAGATCTTCTGCTGTTTAAAATGTGGGTGGCAGTTATTTACCCGCATTCGGTGAGGGGATTTTCCTCAAGGTGGGAAGTGGCATATTTTCAGAATATACTTAAGATCTTCTCGGGGATTTTCTTTTAATTAAGAACCGTGGTTTGTTCTCACTCTGCTGTAGCAAATGCTCAGCTCTTAATGACGTTCAAACAGACTTGCTTTATTTAATTACAGCCATTCACTGGGTGAAAAGTGGAATAGTCTGTGATCTGCGTGTGGAAACCAAAACTGAGTGTGTTCTCCTTGTGTAAAGTAACTGGACTGGTGCTCAGGCAAAGCACTCCAATAATATGGCTACATTAAATGTGAAATGTGGCAGACAGCGCCTTATGAATCAGATCATACAAGATTCCAGGCACCTGTTCTTTAGATAGAGTTTGCACCAGCAGCGCTTTGTGTCTATGCCACAATTGAGACTGAGGGCACTGCACGTTTCTCATAGTGCCTGCAGTCAGTCAAAACCATGTTCAGAATACATGGCCATCCATTCTTGGCCTCTCGGCAGAGAGCACAAAGTGGTCACATACTCCTGTTGTAATTGTGATTCTGTTGAAATAGGTGTGATGAATCCCTTTTGATGGGGCTACACAGTCTTCAAAATAATAAGGTTAAAGTAGAGTAAAACAAAATGTAGTGCTCGCTTGCTACTTAAGTCATCCCTAACTTTACACCCTCACCACTTTCAAATGTCACTAGCTGCCACTGGCAGCGACATTAAGAAGGCCAACAGAAAATGGGCACTGAAATTTAAAACCTTCCTCTGAACTTTATTTTTCTTCTTCTAGGAGTTGCGTGATTGGGCCTGGGCTCTTTCTCACAGCCCCCCCCCAATCATGCACTTCCTTTTAGTAAGATGGGCTGGGCCCCCGCCCAGTCGCGCAGGTAGAATAGGGGCATGGCGAAATGGACAAATCCTTTCTTTGACAGAAATGCAAGAAAACAGTAAAAAAAATCTAGATGACTCTGGTGATTAATGATCCTGCTGGAGAGCAATTCTTTGTTGGTAGTTTTGAAACGCAGGTAAACTGTAGTTTATGTAGACAGCTCAGTGGGTTACTGCCTTGTTTACAGAGATCCTTTTGTTACTTGCAGTTCAGAAGTTACAATCCTAACAGGACAGTGATCTATGAACTATCATCAAAGAGCCACATACAAACCTGAAAGAAATAATTAGAACTATTTACTGTAGTTAATATTTCTCCAGCCTTTCATTATTCTAATGTTGCTATAAAAAGTTTGCTAGGGCAGACATACATTTTAATCAGTAAAGCCCACACCACCACTGGGGTTTGCTTTAAATCCTGTGTTTGTGCTTCTCCAGACCAAACTCTCTTAAAACATACTGCCCAGCAGTATGGATGACATGTGATTCCTACACCTTGTAATCCTCATTGGCTTATGTGACATTCCCTATATGCTGATATACATACTTGTATGATTGATTGTCTCTGCATAATGTGTGCATGATGTAAGTACTGTGACACCTTACACTATGAGTAGCGCTATGCAACGAATGAAGTGCATGTGAGAGAGGGGCTACGTAGATATGAGGGGCACTGATGGAGGGTGGTAGTGAGGGAGTCTGAAGAGGAGGTCATGAGAGGTAGAGGCTAAGGAGAGATGAGGGGCACTGGTGGAGCATGGCAGTGAGGGCATCCGAGGAGGGGGTCATGGGGTGTAGGGGGGATACAGAGAGATGAGGGACACTGGTGGAGGGTGGTAGTGAGGGAGTCTGAGGAGGAGGTCATGAGGGGGAGAGGCTACGTAGAGATGTGGGGCACTGTTGGAGGGTAGCAGTGAGGACATCCAAGGAGGAAGGCATGAAGGGAGGGTCTATGGAGAGTTGAAGGGCACTGTTGGAGGGTGGTAGTAAAGGGATCCGAGGAGAAAGAGGTCATTGGTGGGGTACCAATAAAGACTTTTGCACCAGCGCTAAAGCCGGCCCTGTCATGGCCTTTCTGTATTTGTGTATTTAATTAGAAGTCGGGTCATTAGGGCCTCTGTGGAATATATTTTAAAGTGTGTGTTCATATTTTTTCACCCGTCATATGCAATGGTTTAAGTTTGAGGGTAATTTTCCTAATGTTTTTTACCGGGAATAATAAAAATGGAGTCGGATGGTGGCTGATATGGGGCTGGGGCCCAAGGTCAGCTATGGGCTAAGGTGCATGGGAGATGGATGGTAGAAAATGGATAATCAGGCCAGGAAGGGAGTGTGCTGTAGAGTCCGGGGTCTCTGCAGGTAGTAATGAAGAGAGATTCTCTCTGAAGACTGGCAATGAGGGAGGCTGAGTAGTGTTACTTGCCTCATACTCCCACCTCAGAAACCTCCTCTTCCCATCAAAGGGACCTTACATGGGATACATTTCAAAAAGAAAAATGAAACGTTTGTTTCATTTTCTAAGAGCAGGCAGAGGTCCGTGGGATCCCTGCCTGCTCTTACCAAATTTTTTTGCATCCATTCACAAAGAGGAAGGGATCCCCTGGTGACTCCATCCTCTTTCCAAGTGGCTTACCACCTACTTGAAGTACTGATACATACAAATGTGTCTCGCTATTAGGAAGGGATGCCCTTGGAATGCCCCTTCCTAATACAGTCTTGCACAATAGCGTTTGCACATACCAATACCCTTTTTTGCAGTCGCAAATGGGCCCATTGCCCATTTGCGACTGCAAAAAAGGTAAACAACCTTTACAACGCAACTTTTACAACGCAGTGCCTTTACGACGCAACTTTTACAACGCAAACCATTACAACGCATTGCACTGGGGGGCGCTCTAGGATAGGGAATAGGTTTAAATTACTATCCAACACCTTCCCTACTATCCACGGGGACTGGAGTTGGAATAGTAAATTAAACTATTCACTATCCAGCGCCCCAAAGCACTATGCGTTGTAAAGGCATGCGATGTAAAAACCGCGTTGTAAAGGCATGTGTGGTAAAAGTATGCGTTGTAACGTCATACATACGCAAAAAAAGGTTGTACATCTGGCTCTTCGTAAACTAAAACGCAGGTCTGTTGTTATGTGTGCCTTACTTGTGGCTTAGATTCTTAGTGCAGATGAAACACTACTATAGTAGACTAAATCCCACAGAAAATGTGTTTTGAAATAAACTCCGTGTTGGGTGATAGGGCCCGGGTGGTGTTGGCGCTCACTCTTAGGGGTATCATCCTAATTCTCAAATTGTTGCTATGGTTCTCAAGGGAGGAGGAAATCACCCACACCCCCGATATGTGACCCCTAGGGATCTACCTTACACATTAAAACAAGCCCGAGCACTCAGACATCAAATGATGTATGAGTGCCCGGGCTTGTTCTCACAGAAAATGTGTTTTGTACAGTGCACATCTAGAACACATGCATTTGAAAGTGCCCTCTTACGTGATGATGAATAAAAGAGGCTCAGGGAAATAAAGGTTTGGCTAAGATCACACAATTTGGTCAAGCATGGAAGCCAGGATTGATCCCAGGATTTCTAGTTTCACATTGTGTAATTCAGCAACTAGATGGGTGTCTCATTCTCCTGTATTGCATTACAGATTGATGCTTTATCTTTCATAATTTGATTATCTTAGCACATAAAAAAGGAGCTCACTGAAACCTATGTATGCATTAGTTTATAAGGGAGTTTTCAAAGAATAATAGAAGGTTACTCTATGACTGGACTGCTAGTTTTGAAATGGTCGGTGTGAAAACTGCTGGCAGTTTTCATAAAATACTCATTTCTCTTTTTTCAAATGTGTTACTGTTTTTCAAGAATTTATATCTTTGAAAGTTCATCACAGAAGAATGACAAGAAAGTAAAATGATCAAGTTAAATGTGTGCAGAGAAATAAGCGTTGGACAAATTGCAACAAGTAAAAAGCCATCTTTTCTAATACAATGATGTCAAGGCTTTCGTGTGGTAATAGGGACTGCCTCAATCTTGAACTATTATAATATGCTTGGTATTCAAGTACTTGTGTTGAATCCTGGCTTGATGGAATACGAGGGTTTGCAGTTAGGGCCAGACTTTGCTCTTACTTTCAAATAACTCTCCACATGCTCTGTATACACACAGAATCAATCCATAGTATCATGACGACTGTTTGCAAGTAGATATGATGTAAACTAGGGCTTGTAGGCTACCTTCAGAAGCAAAAAATTGGGCCCGCAGTGCAGGGGCGGCTCCTACACTAGGGCGGAGGAGCGTTGCCCCACTACTTTCTCGCAGTGCGAGAAGCACAAACATAAAATGGTAATAACTTTCAGTTATTACCATGTTATGTTTGGTAGCGGGTGGACGGGGCTGTTCTGCGAGCAGGACAAGAGATGAGTAGTGTGCCCACTCCTGAGTGCGTAAAGACTATTTGGTTGGCGCTCTGGGGCAGCCCAAACCAGTCATGCACACTCTGTCCTTCTCCATGCTGAATAGTTAAAATTAATATTATTAAATTAAACCCCAGCGCGACCCCCCCAACCCCTCACCCATCATGCCGGCCGTGACTACTGCAGTGGCCCCCCCAAAAGCACCCTTGGCCTACCCAAGTAGAAATTCCTGGAGCTGGGCCTGGTACCACATCACAGAGAGACTTGTCAGATGCTGAGCCAACATCGGACCGAAGCAGGTTCATCGGTTCCAGAGTCGGTTTCTGTCTCTATAGTGGTTTGTGTGTGCATGGATGTCTGCAGGTGTTTTGCTAAAGATGTATTTGGATGTCTGTATGTGGGTTGCTATCTTCATATATGTGCACATGTCTGTGATCTATACCAGTTGACTTTTCCGATGCTTGTTAGAAGAGGTCCATAGGTCACTCTAATGGCTGCCAGGTCCAGGTGTCTCCTGTCAGCCTGCTTCCCTTCAGATTGTAACTACCATTTGTTTTCACATTTCAAGCGCTGCTGCGCAGCCAGGCTGCACTTGGCGCTATACCATGTTTCACGAGAGAGAGGAGAGTGGCCTGGGAGGGCGAACAGTGCTCAGAATTGGCTATATTCACTTTTGAGATTACACAGGAAAGAGGACGCATGAGATTCTTAAAAATAAGCAAAACATGTAACACGTGGTAGCAAAACTCACCTCCTGCTGGACAAGCACCTCTCTGGCTCTCAGATCAACAGCCACAGCGAAGAACCCTCTCACAAGAGAGGCCGGGCAGGAGCTTTGGTATAAAAAGGCAGTTAGTGACAGAGGGCCAAAGTCTGAAGCCAGACCTTGGACGTGATGTTCACATGTGGAAATGTAAACAGTGCAATTCAGAGAAATCGGAGCTAAGTCCACAGGAGAGCATGGCCAGGCTCGCCGAAAGGTCATTACAGCTTTTCTATCCTGTGACTGTACCCTTGGTGTATTCAAGGGCTCCTCCAGCACTGCACAAAGGATGAGGCACATTTATGTGTATCTCCACTTTGCCTTCTTTCTGCCACCCTGCTGATAAGAGAATGGGCACTGCCTCATTGGAGTTGTGATACCCGCACGAACACCCACCACCTACTTACTTTAAGAGGGTTCTGGCTGTCAAAACCAGTCGCAATCGCAGTTTCAAATCCTGGGGTAAAAAGAGAATTACTGTGGGAATCGGACCCTGAAATATTGATTTCTCCTGTAATTCCCCATTTCGTTGTGGAGTCCAAGGTTCCAACTAATAAAGGACCAGATTTTTCTTTCACCCCCGAATTTTCAGTTGCCCCCAGTACTGGTCACACCAGGAATGTAAAAATACCAGCCTATTTTCCTGGCCACTTGTGAGAAGGGTCTATATGGTCAGAATGAAGGACCTGGCTGTAGTTGTCCTGCTGAGACACCATGACCCTTGGTGAGAAGGAGGCCTTGTCTATCAGAGACAGAAATATGTTCATCCTGAGCCCACCCCGGCAGAATCGCAGATGGAGAGTTTGTAGGAGGAAGTGATGCTTTCCCAGATGGTGGTGGAGTTGCTGTGGCAACTGCATTTGTCAACTCAAAGAATTCATAGTAGGGTACCCTGTCGGAGTCCTGGTAGGGAGTGGGTGCTATAGCAAAGGAAGAGTATGAAGAATGTGCTTGGCAGAATGGGGCCCACAAAGCAAACGCGGATGGAAACGACTGCCTTCATCAGGTGCGGTTGGACCTGCCTCACCAGGTGCCTGTTCAGAGAAATCGGCAATCTTGCAGGCAATTGAAGCTTTGGGGGCTTACCTGGAGGCTATGCTGGATGGTAGATGTCATGACAGAAGACATCAACCTCCGGTGGATGACCAGCATAAGCTCGCAGAAAGGGTCGCACTATCTGAAAAGCAGATCACTGAGAATTGTGCAGAGAACACTGAGAGGCGAACCTGGCACAGCAACATAAGGATAGTGGGACTTCAAGGGTAGTGAAGGCACCAACATTGAGAATTACTTGGAGGCCTGGTTCAGAGACCTACTGCCCCTTCAGGACCTCACTCCATTCTTCTCAATTGAAAGGGCCCATAAAGTGCATGCAAAATGCCCTCTGTTGGGGGCACCCCCTTGTCCAGTAGCGGTAACAATTCAAAGAAGATGCCAATCTGACCTTGACACAGCGGCTGCCTTCTGGTACCCCTCTGGGCTCTCCTCTTGCTCATCAGAAGATTCAGACGCTGGCACCTCTGCCTCAACCCCCCTACAGGACCTTGAATTGCTCCCCAGGGTGACTCCGCAACACCAGATCAGTTACTGTAAGGTCCACCTTTCGAACAAACTATCACCCTCCTGGCCCATTGGTCCAGAATTGGATTCTTCGGGGGACCCTTCCTCCATCCTGGTTGGCGGTGGGCTCTGGGGGACCTTGCCTTGGGCCTGGGACCCTTTTTCTCATTGATTCAATGACAGGACATCCTCCTGGAGTGGCTGAGCACAGGTCGCCTCAACAAGATATCCTTCCATTGCAGAGCCTGGCCCGCCTTCATGTACTCAGCTCACTAGCCTTCGCCCCTTTGATGGCCCGGGCATCTTGTCTGCGGAATTCTTTTTGTTCGCAGCTTTACTGTTAATAATGTTTCCTACTCCCCCAACTTTGGTCTTCTTCCTTCCTAATCACCTGGGCCCCTACTGGGCACTACCCAATAATTACCACTATGAAATGCGCCCACTGACTTATGGAAGTGACTGCGAGGTACACCCCACATGGAATAACCAGCAGACAATCCTTCTACATCTCCTCTTGGTATATAAGGGGCATGCATACTCCCACCATGCTTTACAAGAGCCACATTTATCTCTAGCACCCGGAAGTTCAGATAGGCCTCTTAGAAGAGGCGCATACTACTGGGTTTGAAGAGTTTAGGCTCAAAAATGCTGGTGAGGCCAGGTCTTCTTGCTCATCTGGTTGCGGGGGTCCCTCTCCAGGTGATTTTCCAGGATATGGATCTGGAGGGAGACCTAGATCAGTCTCATTTACTCCGGGAAGCTTTTTTCTCCCAAACTCAGATCAACCACAATTCCTCCACCGGTTGTCCTCACACCTGCCTACCGAACCCATTTACCAATGACTGATAGGGTTGGACTTTAATTGTGTGCTGGACCCTACCATAGCCTCCTTCCCACAATGCCCCTCTGATTACAAACACATGGAGCCTAGCAGTGTGGCGGTGGTCCCTGGCAGACTTCTTGCACCATCACACCCCAGGCATCCAACTCTATCTCTTCTGTACACCAGTCCATGATGTATACGATCGCCAGGATAGGTTGGTTGGCTCCTTGGAGCTGTGTCCCTCTATCTCCTCACTAGACTACCTGGGCCAAGAACTATTGGATCCTAGGCCTCTGATAGCAAACATAGACTGCAGAAGAGTCTCCTCCCCATCCCCACTTGACGACTCCAACCCTCCCTTTTTGAGGATCCCACCTTCAGAGATTCAGGGACCGATTCACAAAGGTATCGATAGACCAAAAGTCTAACTATGCTACTTTTCTGTATTCACAAAGGTAAGTTACTACAAAGTAACTTTACTACTAGTAATTTCACTGCTTGTTTCTTTACTACTAATACTTTTACTAGTAGTAAAGGTTCTAGTACAAACGTACCTTTCTGAATGCTAAAAAGATGTAACATTATAATTTTGGTCTAATTTAAACTTTTGGTCAAAATTTACCTTTGTGAACCGAGCCCTAAGTTTGGACTTGAAAACTACCTTTAGACCTGAAGTCTAAGTTTAGGTCTAAAGTCTAACCTTACACCTGAAGTCTAACCTTACACCTGAAGTCTAACTTTACACCTGAAGTCTAACCTTACACCTGAAGTCTAACCTTACACCTGAAGTCTAACTTTACACCTGAAGTCTAACCTTACACCTGAAGCCTAACCTTACACCTAAAGTCTAACCTTACACCTGAAGTCTAACTTTACACCTGAAGTCTAACTTTACACCTGAACTTTACACCTGAACTTTACACCTGAAGTCTAACCTTACACCTGAAGTCTAACCTTACACCTGAAGTCTAACTTTACACCTGAAGTCTAACCTTACACCTGAACTTTACACCTGAAGTCTAACCTTACACCTGAAGTCTAACCTTACACCTGAAGTCTAACTTTACACCTGAAGTCTAACCTTACACCTGAACTTTACACCTGGGGCCTCATTTATGAAAAGTGACGCATCGCTGCGTGAAAACAGCGATGCGTCACTTTTCACTGCGCACTCCTTGCGACACCAATGATGCGTCATATTTAATGTATGACGCATCATGTCGCAAGGACTTACAGATACGTCAGTATTTCTGACGCATCTGTAAGCGCAAAAGTGACGCATTGCTGGAGTGTGTCACAAAAGTGACGCAACTCCAGCAATGCGTCCTTTCACATGGGAAAAGCCACATGTGAAAGGGCTTGTGTCAGTCTTACGCCTGCTGTGAGGCAGGCGCAAGATTTTGACGCAACAGCATCCTAAAAGTGACGCAGTGAAATCTCATAGATTTTACTGCGTCACTATTACGAGGCTTTTTGCGGGGGAAGGCCCACTCTGCATACATTATACCTGACGCAGGTATAATGTGGCGCAGGGGTTTAAAAAGTGACGCATCTACCTAGATGCGTCACTTTTTAAATATGGCGCAACAAGGCGCATTTTGTACGCCGCTGGTGCGTCACAAAAAGTGACGCACCGGCGGCGCAAAACTGACGCAAGGCCTCATAAATAAGGGCCCAGAAGTCTAACCTTACACCTGAAGTCTAACCTTACACCTGAACTTTATACCTGAAGTCTAACCTTACACCTGAAGCCTAACCTTACAACTGAAGTCTAACCTTACACCTGAAGTCTAACCTTACACCTGAAGTCTAACTTTACACCTGAAGTCTAACTTTACACCTGAAGTCTAACCTTACACCTGAAGTCTAACCTTACACCTGAAGTCTAACTTTACACCTGAAGTCTAACCTTACACCTGAAGTCTAACCTTACACCTGAAGTCTAACATTACACCTGAAGTCTAACCTTACACCTGAAGTCTAACCTTACACCTGAAGTCTAACTTTACACCTGAAGTCTAACTTTACACCTGAAGTCTAACCTTACACCTGAAGTCTAACTTTACACCTGAAGTCTAACCTTACACCTGAAGTCTAACCTTACACCTGAAGTCTAACATTACACCTGAAGTCTAACTTTACACCTGAAGTCTAACCTTACACCTAAAGTCTAACTTTACACCTGAAGTCTAACCTTACACCTGAAGTCTAACCTTACACCTGAAGTCTAACATTACACCTGAAGTCTAACTTTACACCTGAAGTCTAACCTTACACCTAAAGTCTAACTTTACACCTGAAGTCTAACCTTACACCTGAAGTCTAACTTTACACCTGAAGTCTAACCTTACACCTGAAGTCTAACCTTACACCTGAAGTCTAACCTTACACCTGAAGTCTAACATTACACCTGAAGTCTAACTTTACACCTGAAGTCTAACCTTACACCTGAAGTCTAACCTTACACCTGAAGTCTAACATTACACCTGAAGTCTAACCTTACACCTGAAGTCTAACATTACACCTGAAGTCTAACCTTACACCTGAAGTCTAACTTTACACCTGAAGTCTAACTTTACACCTGAAGTCTAACCTTACACCTGAAGTCTAACATTACACCTGAAGTCTAACCTTACACCTGAAGTCTAACCTTACACCTGAAGTCTAACATTACACCTGAAGTCTAACATTACACCTGAAGTCTAACTTTACACCTGAAGTCTAACATTACACCTGAAGTCTAACTTTACACCTGAAGTCTAACCTTACACCTGAAGTCTAACCTTACACCTGAAGTCTAACATTACACCTGAAGTCTAACTTTACACCTGAAGTCTAACATTACACCTGAAGTCTAACTTTACACCTGAAGTCTAACTTTACACCTGAAGTCTAACTTTACACCTGAAGTCTAACTTTACACCTGAAGTCTAACTTTACACCTGAAGTCTAACTTTTCACCTAATGTCTAAGCGCCCGATTCATAAAGTTAAAGTTAGACCAAATGTCTACTCGCCTGATTCACAAGAGTAAACTTAGACCAAAAGTTTAAGTTTAGATCTGAAGTCTGAGTTTAGACCCTAGTGTGCCGTCAAAACTAGCCTGGGATGCCGCAAACAGATGCGCACCGAGCACACTGCAAGCAAGATAGAGCAATATTAAATCACGCTTCAACAGTGCACTTCAATCCCGAGCTTAACCATACATAATAGTTCCAAGACGAAAGGTATCTTTTTATCTTTATCGCCATCTACTGGAATAATTTTAGAACATTCATTACTATAACAGCCTTAAAGCTTTCAACATCGTCCAACAAGATCAATAACCTTTAAAGCAATGTTCATTCATCGGAAGCACAGAAACAAAAGGTTTTGTGGCAATAGGTTAAAGTAAACATTCTTCTTTTAGTTTTACGTACATTTTTCACCTCTCTTTATATTTTGTAGTACTCTTATTGGTTCCAAAAATATAACGCCATCCCCGTTACACTCTTATTTTTCTTTAAAAAATTCTGCTGCAGCACAATTGATATTTTTATTTTCTGTGGCTCTGTTGTGTCACGCAGTGTCTATTTTCAGACTTCTGGTCAGCTCCCAATGTGGTGCTTACCGCAAAGGCATTTTATAATGAACATCAAAAAGACGTTAAACAGTTTAAAAAATAAATGAATATGGTAATTACACGATTTCTTTTTCCCTCTTTCCAAAATATTTTGCATAATTGTGTGCCAGTTAGTGCATTTGCAGAGTCCACAGGCATAAAAGCCCTTGGGCAGGGAAGGGAGCTATGTTCTTTCTATGTTATTGGTATTCCAACATAGCGTTCACACGCTTTCCAACTGGGTATTTGTTTGTATGTTTTTGAACCTCCGACACCACAAAACAAAGCTGCAAGCAAAGTGAACCCTACACACACCAGACTCACTTCGGCACCATGACAGCTCGGAGACATGCGAGGTGGGAAGAAAGCACCCGCTTTTCTAATAAGAGCCTGGTAGCATAATAAGCAATAGAAAAGGAAACCAATCTGCCCCTTCTGGACTAGAGGCCTCGCTAGAGAGCATGAAGGTTGTATGTCAGTACAACGCATGCTTTTACCCCGCATGCCATTACAGCGCGGGGATTACAACGCAAGTCGTTACAACGACTTGCGTTGGGGGCGCTGGATAGTGGAATAGTTTAATTTTCTTTTCCAACTCCAGTCCCCATGGATAGTAGGGAAGATGTTGGATAGAAAATTAAACTATTCCCTATCCAACAGAGCCCTCCAGCGCAAGTCGTTGTAACGACTTTCGTTGTAATCCCCACGTTGTAATGGTAGTGCGGGGTAATAGTTGCGTCGTAAAGGATGTTCCCCGAGTATGAAGGACATACAATGAGGCATAGGTCGTTGGGTATGCAAGGAAGATATTAAGGAAGCTAAAGTAGCCTCTTAGACCGGCGGAAGGCAGGAGACTGCACTGTGCTTGGCGTGGTGTGCTCATGTCTTCAGATGGTGCGCTTGTGCCAGAACATGGCTATTTCTGCCTGAACTGAAAACAAGCTCAGAAGAAGAGCAAAAGGATTTAAAGCGGATGGACAGTGTTTAGTAGGTCAGGAATCCTCAGATTACAGGCCAGGGACCCTCGGACCACCATTCCCAATATCATTCAGTCTTAGTTCCTTCTTAGCTTATCTCAGGGAAGTGCCCAACACATGTTATTAGGCTCCGCATAACTAAAGTAACTTGTAGGAAAAACACAATCTGTAAGGTACATCTTCCTCATTAAAGAAAGGAGTGATGACCTGTGTTGCCCTTCTCTTGGTCACAGTATCAACAAAATGTAATGACTGGGTGTTTCCTCGTGACGTCTAAAATGTGCTCCTTAGAGGTGTGATCTGGTCAGAGGGGTTTAGAGGTAATCACGTCTTCACCTCAGGGTCATTTAACAGCTCATCAAACACCAATCTGGTGTTTCCCTCCAGCAGGTCCTCAGACTTCCTTTAACACACACTAGTAGAGGGCACAGATGATTTTCGTGTTGGAGTCTCAGCAGAATCTGTTACTGATGAAGTTCCATGTCGTCCAAGGTGCTCTGTGATACATATATACAACAGTGTATTTCCAAGGACAATAGCCTTAAAGGCGCAGACCTATCTCTCAGATTCCTGTAGTATTGTTTAGTATTTTGTACACCCATGATTCCATAT
Source organism: Lissotriton vulgaris (assembly GCF_964263255.1). Lineage (NCBI taxonomy): Eukaryota > Metazoa > Chordata > Amphibia > Caudata > Salamandridae > Lissotriton > Lissotriton vulgaris. The sequence goes on from NC_141693.1 coordinate 82,032,800, forward strand.
GCAGACCCCAGTGCTGAAGAGTTTCCCTTGTATTGTTTCTGACTTAAGTAATTAAAGTTTTTTATACTAAACAACGGTTATATATTTTTTTGATTACATCTATGATTGTACTACAGTCATTGGCTTCATCCCAATTATTTCAGGGAGAAAAATTGAAGTACTCCAGAGGCCGGGCCAATGGGCAATAGGTCAAGGGAGCCGTGGGTTAAAAAAGTTTGGGAACCACTGATTTAATGGACCACTTGACCAGGGGGAGCAATATAATTTTGGGGTTCGCCTCTGAGAGCTACAAAATTCAACTTTAAAAACCAAAAATAGCCCATCTCAATGATCAATTTTTGGGATACAAGTTATCAAGTGAAGGGAAAAGCCTAGCAGCTAACTTTTTGGAAAAGTGTATTCTGCTCCAACCTCCAAAAACTCAAGAAAATGTACAATCCATTTTCGGATTCCTAAATTTTGGCAGAACATACATTTTGGATCACGCAGAAAAAGTAAAACCTTTCTACGATCTAATCAGACCTGATTTTTCAATTAGACATTGCACACAGGAACACAAGAATATCCTTTGTTCCTTATAAGCTGACATGATAGCTTCCAAACACCTACACACATGTGTAAATACCACAAATCTGGTGATCCATATAATTGCGGGTCAATCAGGGTACACTGACCTAACCTTCAATGAAGACGAAACAGTAGCCAGAGCATACAAATCACACTTGTACACAAATGCTCAAATACGCTTTGCTTCTAAGGAAGAAATTCTGACTGAAGTACAGACTGCTGCAGTGAGAGAAAGAGCACTTGCACAGGGAAAACGAATAATTGTCATAACTCCAGTACCGGCATTAGAGGCTGTTACAAAGGCAAGCGTTCCAAATGCAAAAGCCTTACATCCGCAATAGACACAATGGGCGAATTCTCTCACTGCAACAGATGCAGACTACAAATTTGATTCCACATAAAATAACACAAACCTTTCTGCAAACAAACAAGCAAATCCTTTTCTGAATAAAATAAGGCCTCTAGATCAGTATGAATACATTATTTACACTGACGGTTCTGCTCGGTCTGCCATAGGAAATACATAGCAATACAGTGCAGCTTGTGCAATTGTAAAAGGACGTAGGCAGGAAGGCAAGTTCCGTCCTAGCAGTACGAAGACGCAGTCTCTGGGAGACTGCACAGCACAGCTGGCAGAATTATATGCCCTATTACTGGCACTAATATGAATGGATAGGGAATTCCCTACTCTTATAGTGTGCAATTCGTTTTACTGTATCCAGTCTTACTATGAATATCTTCACCACTAGGGTCAGAATGGGTTTAAAGACTCAAAAGGATGCACAATAAAGCATACATTGAATTGGGAACAATTAGCAGAGCTGAAAAAAGACTTGCCAAGAGCTCACGTGATATACACATTGAGTCATCAACATGATGGCGTTCAAGTTGAGGGCAATTCATTGGCTGATGAAGCTACCAAGGCGACATTGCGAACTGCTGGCGTAGCAGCAGTCACTCATTCGAGCATGAGAATAGACGGAAGCACAATGATAGCTGTCATTGCTTCACGCAAAAACAGCACAGCCTTGCCAAAAGTCTTTCCACATAAGTACTCCTACAAGTTAGATGCAAAAAATATTCCGTATGCTCAAATTCCAGTGGGGGACAGAGTATTGCCAAACATGGATCGCAGATTAGGTTTAATTCTAGCTGCACACGAGGGTCTGGGTTCTGCACACGCAGGGATTAGCGCAACAGTTTATTTACTGAAGCAACGCTATTGGTGGCCAGGCTTAACAAAACAGACAAAAGCTTTTGTCCTTAAGTGTGACATCTGTCAGCAGATGAAGAGTTCCACTGTAGCACGTCCGGCACAAACACCACTACTAATTTCAGACAGACCTCTCGCATGTGTCTATTTGGACCACTGCGGCCCCTTACAATCTGATGGTGCTTACAAGTACATCTTGGTTGCAGTGGATTCATGTCTAGATTCCTGTGGGTTTGGGCTCAGCGCTCGGCTTACGCTCTAACTGTTATAAAAGATATGTGAGTCTTCATGGGGACATGCGCAGTTGGCACATTACATTCTGACCGTTGGTCTGCATTTAGCTCTAGTGCTTGCAAGGAAGCAATGGGAAGTTTGGATGTTGCATTGCGGGACTCCTCTCCGTACCATCATAAGGGAAACTTGGTAGTGAAGAGGAAAAACCGGGACTTAATGCAATCTTTAACAGCTTGGGTATTAGGTTTGGGTGTTAGTTGGGCAAATGACCTATATGGGGTTCAGAGGGTACTTAATAACATGCCAAGAAGTTCCCTCAAAGGTATCACCCCTTACGAAGTCCTATTTGGGATGAGAATGTGGGTACCTGACCTCGATTGTTGCAGCACAGTGGCGGATGAAAAAGCATTAGACATCAATAAACATTTGCCAGTTTTACTGGAACTCAATGAATTCTGGGCACTACAAAGCAACGTCCAAGTAAAACGCACCACCACTGGGGAAGTAAAAACAGTCACAGCAAGACCTGCCTGGATGCCAAAAGTCAGGGATCTGGTGAGAGAAATGATTGTGGACAAGAAAGAATTTGGGCCATCAATTTGGGCCATCATAAGCCTGTACCTGTCCTGGCTGTCAAAGGAACAAGAACAGTACTTCTTCCGCCTCTTGCCTGCAAGAAAGAAAAGAGATTTGTCTCCATTGATCTGATCAAACCACACTATGTGGCAGATTCCGAATAGCAGACCATGTGGGCTCCTGGGTAGCTGCCGCTCTCCTCTCACTACCATACAGGAGTTTCAGACAGAAAGACTGATAACATTTGAAGAATCCTCTATACGTAGTAATGGAGTCACCAAAAATGAAATGGAACTCGTTTTTACGGAAATTGATCATCAAAACACAAATGAACAACAGATATCAATTTGGCTTATCTATATCAATATGCCTCTACAGGAGACATCTGCAAGTTCAACAAAACCTACTGAGCTACCAAAGATAGATCGAACTGCATCTGGCTACTTCATTCATTTTGAAACATTTTCTCTGGATCCAAGTAAACCTAAGTCACCGCCAGCTTCAGTTTCCCGCAAAAAACAACATGATTTAAAAAAAATTCTGAAAAGACATAACTAGTATCACCATTGCTACAGCTCTGGATAATCACTGGAATACTGTTCCATCTCTTCTGGATAGGTTTAGTGACTATTTTTTCCTTGATCGTGAATGGACACTATCTCCCAGAACGCTCTGAAGTATCACATGTGAACTTGGTACTCAAACCTCATGTGTCATCTCATCGTGAACAGAGAGTCCTGTACTATGTGAATATTACAGCAGTTACAGTCCCTGACGGTATAGTTTGGATCAGAGTTTCATATGATGTATTTGGTCCCACTTAACTTTTAAAAATACTACATGTATTCAAAATTTCTTGAAATTATATTATCACCTTCAGTACATACTCTGATGATTAGGATCTTGAAACTGTTAATAATATGTTGTCTGATTTAGAACTGCCTGCAGCATTTACAAAAAATGAAATGTTTGATGACCCGTCTGATTTTGACACAATATACTGTTACCAACATTATGGTCATCATTTTCTGCATGAAGCAAGTGCCCCATGTAATGTTCTCACATATCACCAATGGGAACATTGCCCAACACACCGAAAGGTAGATCATAAACACTTGCACAAACGTTTGCTTACTTTTCTGGGTTTAATACATCTGATCCATGCTCATATTATTATAAGTGTGCACCTATATCTGTATATTTAATTATGCTTACTAACTGAAACAGATATACTCTGCATCCTTTAATGCTCAACTGTTTGAACAGGGTTTCGATGTATGGAAAGACACTATAGACACAAAAATTAGTCTGGGGTACTAAGGGGGGTTCAGGAAACAGAGGCACTATTTAGAGCATGCCTCATTACACAACAGATAATTTTCCTGAATAACACTGTGCAACAGACTTCCTGTCTTGGGCTAGCCAAGATTAAGGACTTGAACACACCTCGTATTCCCTCCCTTTCAAACTTGGAGGGATGGCAAAACTATGCAGAAAATGGTGAGGGTACACTCAATGACATCATGCACGGCATTTCATTCAATTCAACAGATACCAATTAAAAGGGATTGCTAGTTTGGCCTATCAACACAAATAGGTGTCATTCAATATTCAGGGGTACCGCCAAAAGGGTAGTATCCATAGGCCTGACGTATGTTATGTATAACTAGAAAATCCAGGGTGGTGACATCACACAGTGTTGAGAAGTTATGCCTAGATTAGCTAAGAACCTCAACACTGTGAAACAATACTTATCCTTACTCTCAGATGACATGGATCTTAGGGATTTTTGTCAGGTCCCTGAAAGCCAAGTCAGAAATGCTTCCTTTATGCTGTTTATAATGAAATTTAGAAAATCTCTCGACAAGAAGCTGCGTAGAGATTACGTGAAATTGACATAATTAACCTAGAAAAAGCTTTGGCTGTGGTTGACAATGGTATGAGGACACTACCATCCAGAATTTATTCACTGAGCACCATTGTATCTTCTCCTATAGATATAATGGAACAGGATCTGTCCATCTTACAACACGGACAATCACAGTTGCGTTCTATTGTGTCAATAAGATGGACCCCACAAGCATTGCACTCTGGTTTTGTGCCCTGACGATATATCAACCCTATGTGTCTGTTTTTTTAATATAATTTAACATGATGAGGTTGGCATTCTTGGAGCCACCATGAGATGCTTCAGCTCCTGTTGGATTAGATACCGGCTCTACTACAGGCTTTGGAGGTTTCAAATGCTTCCCCAGCATCGGCTGTGGGAACTGAGGAAGATCATCTTTGCTAGATTGATCTGATCTATGAGGTGTTACAGGGACCTTCGTCTGCTAAGGCAAGCAGCAATGATGTTGTGTCTCCCACACAGGACACATAAACATTTGTCTGTTTTTCCAAAAGCAACAGAAATTGGATGTCCCCCTCTCTTATCTACTCTTGCTGAGCACCATGGCTTTCAAACGAACTCAATTGCTCAGACTATATATGTATGAACATATTTTAAGGGAATCTTAGAATTTATTTTTTAGAGATTTTATGAACTTCTAGAACATTTTTAAACATATTTTTAACAATGTTTAATGCTTAATTAGAAGGACATTTCCTTTTTTAATATGTTGTCTGGTCGGAAGAGGAGTGGGTGTTATTTTTCGTACAGTATCCCAATATAGGCTTGAGTAGTCACCTGACCCTTCACCTACATTTACTGTACCATTGTACTGCATAACAGGTTTTTTGTATTAACCTTTTACCTTGTTAAGCACTGCATAAATGTTGTGTGGCTTTCCCTGAAAACTAGCCTCATTAATTATGCATAAGGATTCTTTCAATCACAGCAGGGTTACCATCTCTGCATAATAACTATGTATAAGGGTCATCCGTTCCGTAATCCTCGGCCGACATGACACAGCAAAGTAGAACCCCTGAGGGCACCTTTTGGGTATATATACCATATCTTTGCTGGGGCAGGCAGAGAAGAACGACTTCCATGCTGACACACTGAGACGAGACACTGAGGTTCCTGCATGCAGACACTCCAGCACGCAGTAGTCTGACATCCCTTGCAGGGTTTCCATCCCAAGACCAAGACGGGGTCCTTCCTTCTCTCACACCAGGTAATGGGGTTGGCTTCATCCTAGGGGGATTCTTGGCTCTACACCTACATACATGATAGGTACATTTAGGTACATCTAGTTAGGGTTGCATTGTAGGGGTACACATTATATTGTCATGTAGTTATATACCTGCCTATAGTCATTGTTTTTGCACTATGGTAGAAATCTACCATCCATTTACTCTGTTGGTGCTTATAATCATTTATATCTGTTTCTGTCTTATGGTTGTTTCAGCACAGCTATTTTAAACTAGAATGATGCTGGTTCAATAAATGCTAATTGAAAACGTCCCCACCATTTATTCTGTGTATTTTCCTGAGACAAAGTGAGCACGAGAGACTGAGCGAAAAGTTCTATACTGTTTCCACGATCCCTGATGGGACAGGGTTGTCATGTTCAGTAGTTGCCAGGAACTATTCTCTCCTTGGTAAGAGGAGTTTACAGTGGCACTGTGAGCTAGGTGGTATACCGACAAACATATCCGGTGGGGGGCATCCAGAATTAGTCTGGACACCAATCCCACAGTTTATGTTGTCTAAACGCAAAGATCTTATATAAATTTATAGGAACCACACAACACCTCAGTGGAAATGGGTGAGTCTAGATATTCGCGGTCTGCACAATCAAGCTAGAGCAGTTGCAAATTGTCAGTCAGTGCAGCTGGGCCAAGAGTTGGGGTTGCAGAATATAGTTGAGTATAAAAGGATGTCAAGACATCTAATCATTTTGTCATGTAAAACATGAGATTGAACTCTGGGTCTAGGAGCTCAGCAACATAATTAGATTCCTTTGGAGGGTATAGTAGATTTGTAAGTGGTTTGCTCAGACAGTCACCTTCCCCACAGCGTCTAGCTTGAGTGTTGCTGTGTAGGTACTGAGTGTTGCAGATGGCTTTCTCCTGGAATTCCGATAGATTATCCTGGACCCTGTCCAGGGTGTCAGTGCTGTTGGATTGGAAGTATTGTAGCTGAAGAGTAGGTTTTCCCCCACCGCCGGGAGCATAGCCTGGGACCGATGAGCCCGGCATATGGACAAGGCATACCTTTCTGTGGTTATTGAGTCCACGAATGTTCTAGGTGATACATGTGATGGTGGCTATACTATCTACTGGGGGATGCATATTGTGGATCTGTGTGTGACTTGTGTCACATGAAGAGTAGTGAGCAATTGTGGCTCTAGAAATTGTGGTAGTGTGGCAGGAATCAGTAAGGGAATGAAGCCACAGTCACATCACCTGATGATTCAGGATAGATTGGCCCGGGACAGCAGACCCAGTCGAATGCACAGCTCTGAATAGGCTACACCAGGCCACATGTAGGCCCCCACTGCGGACCCCAGAAGCTATTCTTGACCCCCAGACTGCAACAGTCGGATCCTGAGTGTAAATTAATTCTGTGCAGAAATCTTTCGGTGTTGGGTGGCCCTAATATAGCCAGCTATTGAGCGGATTGTTTGTACCGCTGGCAGAGACCCCTAGAGAGTGGCCATCTTCCTGCTGAGTGGGACCATACCCCCCTCAGATGTAACTTTAAGCTGAATTATGCACACCTAAATTTAAATTAAATTTGGAAGCCAAGGAGAATAAAAGTAGTACAGTGGGTGGCCCTTTCTCTGGTCTACCCCTGCACTGTCCCTTTGCGGTCCGGGCAGCGCCGCGGTCCAGGACACTCCTACCCGAGCAGTATTGCTTCATGGCTGCAGGGTGGCCAGGCCACCTGCTTAGGCATGCACCACCACTCTCCGGCGGCACCTGCAGTCCAAGGGTCGGTCAGGGTCTTAATGTACACCAGGCTCCGCATTGCGAGCTGCAGCAGCAGGCTCCCAGCTGTGCTGCCAGCCAAACAACGTAAACTGTGCCACTCCCACCCACTGGGACCGTGGGCAGCCGAGCCCACCTTTAGGTGTGTGTGACACTGAGTCACTGTCTTTCCTGGCTGTCTTGGCAGTAACTATGGTCAAAATGATATTATGAGACTGAAGACTCTTGTGACATGAAGTCAGTGAAACATTGTAGCCAACTGCAAGTTCAATCAACCCCAAAGCCCGCCGCAAGCAGAGCGCAGTGGGACAGTGCTCTGTCAGTTAAGAGCTTTGCTCATTCAGTGGGGGTGCTAAATAGCAGTGCTCAGGCAGACAGTAGAGGTGCAATAAATGTGTGACAATGCATTTAGTGCAGTGATGCGGACCACCACACTGAAATTGTTAGTCTGGCGCCTGATGCGTTGTACTTGGCAGGGATGGGGTCAAGCTCCAAAGACCTACAGTAAACAAGGGCTACCCATCTCATATGAAGGAGGTACCAGATATTACATCAGAAGTTTCCCTTAAACTGTAATCATTGTTTATTTGAGTGTGTCATCAATAACTGCTCAAAGATCCAGATGTTCTGAGCCCTGCCATTTGTGCTATAAATGTACATTGTCTGCACTGCCTCCCTCAGAGTTGCAGGGGAAGCTAGAACATAAACAGTGACTGGCAGAAGCCCACTTCTCACTGCTGTCACCTCCGACTGATGTTTCTGCTCCCAGCCTGCATGACCTCTGCTTCAATATCCCTGGAGTGAAGCATCTATTTAGCTAAAGTCTGATACCTGGATTTTTATGGTATCTGTCTGATGAGTATATCTTATTCTAGTTTTTAATTTTGTAAACATTGACAGGACTTGCACACACCCCCAGGCCAGCAGACCATTGGCTAGTCAGCTACTAGGCAAGTATGAGCCCTCCTCTCACACCTGCCCAGGCCCATTAAGGCCTTGCTGGGTGTAATCCAAATAATTCTCCTCCATCTTGTGAGTTGCAGCCCACCTGTTCCCCAGATTGCAGTGAGCAGAGTCCAGAAAGTGGTAAGGAGACAGACTAGTGCTGTCTCTTCCCAAGACAAAAAGTTGTTTAAAAAACGATTTTCACTTTCTGCGTTTACTGTCTATGCCTGTGGTTGTTACAGTTAAAAATTGTAGTTTTAGCCTGCCTGTAATTGCATATTTTATCACCTGTGTTGTGTTTTAAATGTGTGGTTTTCCCTGCCCATGATTGCCTCCATTTAGTGTGTTGAATTGTGGGATTTGCAGTCCAACCTCTTTAGCTTTCCCCTCTCATTCCTTGGTGACAATTCTGTTTTCCCTCCAAATTTCTCCTTTGCTCTGTGCTAAGACCTGTATGTTAAAACAGTGCACTCCCAGCCACCATTTTGTGTTCACAAGCCAGTGAAACCAGCCCCCCTGCCCCCCCTCCCCACCCCCCACAACAGGGAATTTTCTACATCAGAGGGTGTTTCTGTGAGCTATTTAAACTGTGTTTTACTAGGGCCTTTGCACTTCGTTTTTTGGCCAGCAGGGGGAGTAAAGGTTTTTTCAAGCAGTATTGTTATATTTCAAATTAGTGAGGCCCTTACCTGCTGAAGTCCAAAGTGTGGATTGAGCCTGTCTGTCTCCTAGGAGATACTGAACAGGAGAAGCAGCTGCCCAGCCCTCACCCCCAGGCCAGCAGACCATTGGCTATCCAGCTACCAGGCAAGTCTGAGCCCTCCTCTCACACCTGCCCAGGCCCCTTAAGGCCTTGCTGGGTGCACCCCAAATCATTCTCCTCCATCTTGTGAGCAGCAGCCTACCTGTGCCCCAGATTGCAGTGAGCAGAGTCCATGAAGTGGTAAGGAGACAGACTAGTGCTGTCTCTTCCCAAGACACAAAGTTGTTACAGTTAAAAATTGTAGTTTTAGCCTGCCTGTAATTGCATATTTCATCACCTGTGTTGTGTTTTGAATTTGTGGTTTTCCCTGCCCATGATTGCCTCCATTTAGTGTGTTGAATTGTGGGATTTGCAGTTCAACCTCTGTAGTTTGTCCCTCTCATTCCTTGGTGACAATTCTGTTTTCCCTCCAAATTTCTCCTATGCTCTGTGCTAAGACCTGTATGTTAAAACAGTGCACTCCCAGCCACCATTTTGCGTTTACAAGCCAGTGAAACCATCCCCCCTGCTTCCCCTCCCCCACAGCAACATGGATTTTTCTACATCAGAGGGTGCCTCTGTGAGCTGTTTAAACTTTGTTTTACTAGGGCCTGTGCACTTCGTTTTTTGGCCAGCAGGGGGAGTAAAGTTTTATTCAAACAATATTGTTCGATTTAAAGTTACCTGCTGAAGTCCAAAGTAGGGATTGAGCCTGTCTGTCTCCTAGGAGATTCTGAACAGGAGGAGCAGCTTCCAACTCCCTGGCCAGCAAACCTTGTCTAAGGTCGCTGGGACCTTATATGATCTGCTAGTGGTTGGTACATGTCTTCACTGATTGGTGGTTGTATCTGGTGTGTCTATTGGATTAGGGTTAATGTCCTCATTGGTTGGGTATTTGAGGGTTCTGATTCGTTTCTGGGTCTGTGATACAATGTTGGGTTGGGACTAGGTCTAGGGTTAGGATATCTATTGGAAGTAGGGACTAGGGCTTCCTATGTTATTGGTTGTTGGGAGTAGGGTGGCACTAGGGCTAGGGTTAGACCTTTAATTGGAAGTAGCGATTATGTACATAACGAGGCTTTGTTGTTGGATGGCAGCTCGGGACAATGGCGACCTCTTTGTCTCTCATTTACGAGAGTTGGATGTATGGCCATTATAAATGACAATAGCTTAAACTCCCCTATTGCAGTGCAAATAATTGTCTTTGGATGCCAGAGCCACATTTGAATATGCAATCGGACCTGTCTTCAGCATATTTGTTTTTATTTCTGGCTACCCTATCACTGACACGGCCCACAGCAATGCTTACACTTTTTTTTTCTCCCACTGCGCCCTCTCCCGCTGGATGGATGGGTTTTTATATAGCGCAATATCACCGCCAGGTCTCAAAGCGCTTTGCATTGGGAACCCGTCCTGGTTTTTCCCTGTGAGATAGCCCCTACTGGGTATCCCCAAGGTGAAAGCCAGGCATCCCGCCGCGGGGGGCCGTAGTGGAGATTAAGCAAGCTATTGCCCGGAGTTGCAGAGTGTGAACCTGTGATTCGAGTAGGCACCGAAACGAGAATTACAGAGTCCGTGGACATTTTGGGCTCAAGACCCTGCTGCGTCGGGAATTGAACCCTGGTCCTGGGTCTGATCTCAGCGTCCGGGTCTGCCTCCTCTAACCAGTGAGCCACACTTCTCCACTAATTGTGAGAAATTATGGTAAAGGACTTCGCTGTTCATTTGCCGAGTATTTTCGAAGGTAGATCTTTAGCTGTTTCCTCCCCCTCCTGCCCGTTTACTTTATTGGCTGCCAGGGCACATTTTAACCTTCTCCACCCCCGCACACCCTTGAAGATCCGCCTGGGGTGTTTTACGTCAGCGGGCTGCTGGACTGGGACAATATTCTGCTCTAAAAGATTGTAAACCACCTTCAGTATAGGAAAGCCCAGAATACTTTTTAATTTTTTTATCAAAGTCCAAAGTATTTGTACTGTACGTGCATAACGTGATGCATATGCATTTTCAAATACTTCAGAATAAAAACCGGAGCACATATCAGAGCCATTGTCTTGGCTCAGAGGCTATAAAATCGGCAAAGAGGGGACGGGTGTTCAGCCTTACAAATGCTGACCAGTCATGAATCTTCCCTAGCACCCATTGTACTAGAGTTTCAGAATGGGATTTTACACACTACAGATGAGTGAGATACTAGCGGTCTACTGCTTTAGCAAGGTTTAAGGTTCAACATTTAGTTACAGTCATTTGCAGTCACCCCCTGCTAACAAAACAATCCCAGCCCCCTCCCTCCCTGAGCCCCTTCTTTGTCTTGTGTGTGATGCCTCTCGCACCCTGTTTGGGTGTGCTACTGTCAGGTGAGACCAGACGGAATCGTGTAGTTTCCTTACAGGGACTGAGTCCCTCTAGGTTACGGTAGCGTCGGAGCAGGCTTAGTTTTCCGAGGGTCTCTGTAATGAAAGCCAAAGAAACTCTCCAGGAAACAATGAAAACGTAATCCAGATTAAATCGGTAAGCAGATCCTTTAATGTGCAGCCAAAAGCATCAACGTACAATTTGAATGCCGTTTAACCGCACAGCAACACTATTTAAGGAAGGCATTTACATTCAAGCAACAACACAGACACGCGACTCAAACCTGCATGCACGCCGCAACATTCAAAGAACAACATACAGACACGCGGCACAAATCTAATAACACACCGCACGCGAACACAACACGCGACATACACACATTCAAACCATTACACAATATTTATTGTTTGTGAATGAAAGAACAAAGTCATTGAACCTTGATGGAATTCTGCGATACCTTGAACTTCTTAGTAACTCTTGCGTGTTGGAATCACAATTGGTGGAAGCAGTAGGTGATTCAGATGACTTTGAATCATTTGCGTCAACATCCAAAAATACATTAAATGAGTCATCCTCATCCGAAACCACATTAGATGAATCATCTTCAGAAAATTCTTTGCTGATATTATATTTTGAAACTCTGCTAAAATGCCAAACACTTCCATCAAATACCCTTACAGCATTCTTAAATACTTCAACAACCTTAACAGGATCAGACCACTTCGCTAGTCCTTTATGTACATAACTGCCTTTTTTTAATCTCACAAAATCACCTACACGAACAGGCACACAACTCCTTGTTTCCACTTTTGACAGATCCTTCTTCATTTTTTCCTTATAAACATCAACTTTCCTGCGAATTTCTCCAAAATCAACTTCTGCAAAATCAATACGACTACTATCCTTGTTCTTTAACCACCAAGAAACCAAATTAGTACTGGGTTTACGCCCTCTCAACATCTCAAAAGGAGATAGCAAAGTAATGGCATTGGGAGCAGTCCTATATGATAACAGCATGGACTGTAATGCTTTGTTCCAGCACAACCCACCTTTGACAGCTAATTGGATAGCCTCCTTGACCACTCTATTGAATCTCTCTATTTGACCATTGGCTTCGGGATGGAATACTGCTATTCTTCTGTGAAAAATAATAACATCTACTAAAATACTTTTCCATTTGCTTACTGACAAACTGTGGACCATTATCCGTTACTACTTCTTGAGGAATACCCTCTCTGCAGAAAACTTCATCCATAAACTGTATAATAACATCACTAGTAACTTCCTTGACTGTCTTTATCTCTGGCCATTTTGAGAAATAATCTATAAGTACTATACCAAAGGAATGTTGTTGTGGTAAAACACCAAATGGTCCAATAATATCAATGCCAATCTTATTCCATGGTGATGCAGGTAATCCAACAGGTTGTGGTACACTGGGTAAAGCCTTAGCTATTTTATCACTTTTAGCACACAGTTCACACAGTTTTACCTGTTGCTCAACAAAATAATCAATACCCGGCCACCAGAAATTGTTCTTTAAATGTCTTCTAGTGACTGATATTCCAAAATGCCCCACATGAGCCAAATCCAGAAATCTTTTCCTAAGACCAAAGGGTGGAATAAATTTATCATTCCTTAATAGGATGCCATTTTCTATTGCCAGTTCATCCTTAATTTTGTGATAACTCATTAAACCTCCTGTAAAGTTCCTTCCTTCAGGCCAACCTTTCAACACATATTCCTTAACTTCTTTGAGTTCTAAGTCTTTGTTCATTTCTTCATTCCATGTCTCTTCTTCTACTATTGAATTTTCTCCAAACACTAAATTAACATCATTATAAACATGTGCCACTTTGCATTCATCTTTGTCAACCACATCAGAATCTCTGCATGCCAATGGAAGCCTTGACATGCAATCAGCATGAACATTTGATTTCCCAGGAATGTATTCCAAAGAATAATGAAAATTTTGTAACCTAGATGAAAGCCTAGCTAACCTAGAAGAAAGTGTACGTCCTCCACCTGGTGATAATATATGTACCAAAGGCTTGTGATCAGTTTTAATGGTGAATTTCGTTCCCCACAAAAAAGGTTGAAAATGTTCAGCACCCCAAACACATGCCAAAAGTTCTCTTTCAATCACAGAATAATGACGTTCAGACTCTCTCAACGTTCTTGAGGCATATGATACGATCCATTCTTTACCCCATTCCTCTTGGATCAGCACAGCACCCAAACCACAATTACTTGCATCAACCGTCACAATACATTTCTTGCCAATCACAAATGGTTTGAGACAGGGTGCCTTAATAATCATTGACTTTACAGCATTGAAGGTTTCCGTCATAGTTTCTGTCCATTCAAATTTTGCATTCTTCTTCAGGAGCATCCTGAAAGGTTCAATCACACTTGCATAGTTCTGGATAAATTTTGCATAGAATTCAACAAGACCTAAAAAGGCAATTAACTGTTCTTTGTTCTGAGGAACAGGAGCTTTGCTAATGTTTTCCAAATGTGAATTTTTAGGTCTAATGCCATTTGCACTAATACAATGTCCAAGATACTCCACTTCTTCTCTCCTGAATCTGCACTTGGATGCACGTAGAGTTAAACCCTTCTCCGATAAGGCGTTCAATACTTTAAATAAATGCTTGTCATGTTCAATTATGTCTTTCCCAAAGACCAAAATGTCATCTTGGAATGCAATTGCCCCAGTCAATCCACTTAGTGTCTCTTTCATCAGCCTCTGAAAAACTGCAGCTGCACATGCCAACCCAAAAGGCATCCTGCAAAACCTGTATAGCCCTTCAGGTGTAATAAAAGCAGTTAAGTCTTTTGAATCCTCATGCAGGACCACTTGATGATACGCACTTGCTAGATCTAGGCATGAGAATATCTTGGCATTATCTAAAGTGGAAACCATTTTGTATAGATTGGGCAGAGGATGTGAGTCCACACAAATTGCATTGTTCAAACTGCGTAAATCTATGCATACACGAAGATCTCCCCCAGATTTGATCGAAATTACAATGGGTGAAACCCATGGAGATGATTCAATGGGTTCTATTATTTTCTTTTGACACATGTCATTTAGAATTTCTTTTAATTTTTCTCTATAAGAAAGAGGCACATTCCTTACTTTATGACGGACAGGCAAGGCATTCGCATGTACTTTTATCCGATGTTCGAATCCTTTATATTTTCCTAGAACATCACAGAATAATTTTGGAAATTTCTCTTTAATTTCGGAAATCAAATCTTCTCCAGTTTTACTTTGTACCGATTTGCCTGGTTCAGAGTCAATAGAATAAACAGGAGGATCAGCATTAGGATCAAGTTTCATTCCCAATTGTTCTGCATGTGGCCAACCTAATAATGAATCACCAGATTTTGTAATATACACCTTCCCATGTGTAGAGTGGTTTTTAAATTTGAGTTCAGCAATGAAGTAACCAATAAGTTGCAATTTATGGCCTGTATATCCACTTGGCGTGATATCTGGTTGTATCAAATTAACATTAGGCCAATTAGATTTAAATAAGGTGTCAGGTAGGATTGTGTACCATGAAAAAGAGTCAACAAATACTTTGGTAGAAACTCCATTAACGGTGATATTACATGAAGGAAATGTCCTTACTTTTGGTTCCTTAGTTATGCACATGATGGTATTCACATCAAATTCACAATCACTTGAACCTTCATGTTCTTGATCTTGAACTAAACTGACTCTCCTTGGTGCTGATCTGCAAACTTTTGAAAAATGCCCTTTTTTCACATCTTGAACATACTTTGTCCAGTGCTGGACATAATTTTGAATTCCCTAGATGGTAACTACTACCACATCTAAAACAGTACATATTGTATGTTCTTGAGTCTGCTCTTTGCCACGTATTCATCCTTTGATCAGATCTTTGCCACATATTTGTTCTCTGATCAGGTTTTTGCCATCTATTTCTGTATTCATTTTTATACTGGTTATCATTCCTTGTATTAATATTTTCCCATATTTTCCTGAATCTTTAAATTTCTCATTTTCTTTATTTATAATTAGAATATCAGGTTTACTGTTGCTCTGCGAACGTATTTCATCTACAAATTTTTCAGAGTGTTCTATTGACTTTGCAATTTCAATCGCTGCATTCAAGGTCATATCAGAAGTTGTCCATAGTCTTTGTTGTATCTTTTTGTTATTACTACACATAAGAATTTGATCTCTTAAAACTTGATCATAATTAATATGTTCGAAATCACATGTGACTGCTAGTGCTCTCAATGTAGATACATAGTTATCAATGGACTCATCTGTTTGTTGTTTTCTTGAGTAAAATTTAAATCTTTCCATGACCATATTAATTTTTTTCCCATATCTAATAGCTAATTGCTTAGTAGCAATCTGATATACATCCAAATTAGAAGTGTCACTTAAAGGAGGTAGACTTTTAAATTCTTTAAGTGCTATTCCACCAAGACAGTGCTTTAATAGAGCTAATTTCCTTTCTGCTCCACATTCTTCTTCCTCTAAAACTTCAACGTATGCTAAAAACATAGGTTCCCAAATGTCCCACTCAATAGGAGGATCACCCTTACTGGGTTGAATCCCAGTCATAGTTAACGAAAAAACGATCTAATCAATGAATATAAATAAATATTTTACAATTGAAATGTTTGTGACTCACAACAGTGTGTGCGAATCACAGATGTCACTTACTGTTAATTTCCTTCTTGTAAATACTCCTCTAGGCAGATATATTCTACTTGTTCACAATCCTCAAGTCAACTGAAGAAATAAAGTGTTTCCCCTTTTTTTTTTTTTTTTAAATGATGATACCAAACAGCAACCAATCGAAGAAGCTCTTATAAATCCTTCTTTGTATTATCCAATGAGAAACATTGTGAAGCATCCAATAGAAAATGCCAATGTAAAAATTTCCAAGTGAAACAGCCAATGAAAACGATTTGTTGAAAAATGTGAAAAAGCTTCTGAAAATATACTTGTTGCACGCATGGAAACGTGTTCCTGATCGTCGCCAGTGTAATGAAAGCCAAAGAAACTCTCCAGGAAACAATGAAAACGGAATCCAGATTAAATCGGTAAGCAGATCCTTTAATGTGCAGCCAAAAGCATCAGCGTACAATTTGAATGCCGTTTAACCGCACGGCAACACTATTTAAGGAAGGCCTTTACATTCAAGCAACAACACAGACACGCGACTCAAACCTGCATGCACGCCGCAACATTCAAAGAACAACATACAGACACGCGGCACAAATCTACATACACACCGCACGCGAACACAACACGCGACATACACACATTCAAACCATTACACGATATTTATTGTTTGCGAATGACGCGCGTGCGTTCACGCGCATCATTTCAAACAATAACCATATACTACAGTCTCTCTGAGGGTTTATTACTTACCTCGCTGGTAATGTGGGAGTGTCAGAGTCAGGACTGGTAAAGCTATCCACTATTGTGTCCCATGCTCGGGTGCAGTCAATAGTGCCACCCCTCGTCTGGCTTCCCTGGGGGCGGGACCGATCGCACAAACAATCTTCATTGCTTGCGGTTTTGTGTCATGTCTGGCAGCCGACCCTCCACCAGGGATCTTGGAAGCAGACACTTATTTGGCTCAGGGGGCTACACTCCCGTCCCCCTGTCCCACCTTCTCCCCCCCCCCCCTTTGTGTGTGTCAGCCCGGGCTGAGCAGCTCCAGGGCACACACAAAGACAAGTTTTTAATCTGCCAGCCGCACCCGAGTAATTTGCAGGTCTTTAAAAGACCATTGACTTGTTAATGAGGCTTTGTCCGCAGCCTCCAGTGACTTTCCACAAGAGGTGGCTGGGGGCATGCCAAAGCCCTAATTCGTAAGGATGTGTCAGTGTCCATAGCAAGGGCTTCACGCCATTGGCCCTCGTGACCGCATACTAATCTGGCTTCAATCCCTTTATTTTCTCCACACAGTCTCGAAGTGGTGGTGTTATTCCCATTTGACTCCTCCCTACATGAGTGGCAATGCGCAGTCACCACGGTTGTCTTTACGGACCCCTAGCATTCTTTTACAGGTCCCTGGCAGGTCTCCTACACACTCTGGAGTGGGATTGTATATGATATGCGGAGCAGAAAACTCTGCATGTGTGCCAAAATAAGTGGCAGGGCAACAGAAACCCCCCGTGACCTGGCTGCCGGTAAACCCCAAAGAGAAGAAAACTTTGTTTCTTTAGAAAGTTAAAAGAAACCCTTAAAACGTTTTCCAAACTACAGAGCACTTCCTCCACACTAATCAAGAGTCGCCAGATTTTATATCATCATCAAAAGCACAAATGTCCATATCCTCTGTGCAAAGGTCACTGGCTGAGACTGCATCACAGACACTTTGCATGCCAGAAAGCTCTTCGGTTTTGATATCATCTCCAGCACTACTACAAACAGCAGGCTAGAGACTGGCGGAAGAAGGGCAGTAGTTTGTTGATGTCAGAAAAGTGCTGCAGGTCCCCGGGCTGATAATGGAGCACCAGGCGGCTCACTGAAATGTAGAGAGCAGTGGCTTTCACTGGGTTCATTGCAGACGCCGCGGCACCGAGGGAATCCAGGGGAAGAAGAAATGCAGTCAGGCGGAAAGCACCGGGCCCTGAGGGCAGCCCGAGTGGCGGCGCACCATGCAGCCGTAGTTTCCATGCTTGATGCATTCATTTGGAAGCGGTCAGTTTCTCAAATGCCCAAAGATAAGTGCCTATGCCTCAATCATTCGAAGTGCAGTTGACAGTGTTTTTGGGATCTCTAGTGCGCCTGACCTAAGAACCCAAAATGTGTCAGTCTGTGCACCCCCACCCTTTCTCTTTAAAAATGACTTGTTTCCCTGTGCCCAGGAACACTGAAAACTTAACAGTGTTTTGATTTAGCACCCAGCATGTACATGGATGGGTACTAGTGTCCTCTATAAACTGCAGGTGGAATATTAGGATACAGATGGTATGGCACTACCTTCTGTTTTGTAGTATACCCTGGTGTCCTTTCTGTGAATGTGGTTCGGTAGTTTTATTTTGTTTCTGGTGGGAGGGAGGGTTAAAGCCATAGGAAGAATAACAATGTGATGTATATGTTGAGTCTGTACTTTACCCACACCCTCTTTCCGTTTTTGCAGGAAGAATCAACTATTTTTGATAATAAGAGTAAATGGAACTCAAAAATAAACCCTTAAAACTTCACCTAGTTGAAAAGAGTTGCATTTAATATGCAGGCCCATAAAAAGAAATAATTCCTCTTTGAAACAACAAGACTTTCTGCGATAGACATACTAAACTAAAATGACCGTGACATTTCATTAAGAAATAAGACAACATATTTTCTCCCTCTCGCGTCATTTTCTTTTGCCCCCAGGCGCCTCTCCATGTAAAGAACACAGAGCCAATATTAGTCAATTAAAAGTCCCTACACAAAAACGTCCGCGTAACTGTCAATAACACACTCAGTCAAATCCAAAAGCTACAGAATATTCGTCACCAACTTTATTATGAAAATGATTGTTTTGCTAAAAAAACAAAAAAGATTGTTTTGTTAAAACCAAACAAAAAAGACAATATTTTGACCCCCCAAGACCAGTTTGGTGTCTGTAAGTGGTGCAACGACAGACGCAGGACATCTAGATGCGATAAAACTGTAAACTAAGTCTTGTTCCTTGGTAGAATCTGTCAAGACACCCTCCCCTTCAAATAGCTGACCGCTTACTCTCTCTTTGAGAGCATCTTTTCTTTGAGCCTTGTGTCTATATAACAAGTACAGGGGTACGTTTCCATCTTTATTTACTACTTAAGCTAATTCACTTGTATCCATTCAAAGTATGTTGTTAGTTCAGGAAGGCATTCTCCCACGGCTCCAAAACCACAGGTCTATCTAGTTTAAAATTTGGTAAAGGTGACTTTATTACGTACAGCACACTAATTATTTGATGTGTGCTTTTTACTAAGGAGAAATCTCACACTAATAAAGCTGAAATTGTCTTTCTATGGGCTTATTGCAGAGCATCCGGCCATCCTTCACGCGGAGAGTGGTGCTGATGTTTAGCAGGCGGAGGTTGAGGTAGATGAGGGGAGCAGGATTTTGATTTATGGTAGTGCTTCTTTCTGCTCGCACTTTGTTGGCACTCTTCGGTTGTATTTAACTGATCATATTGATAGGCACCTACGGCTGAAATAGCAAACCAGTTATCATTCTTTTACAAAACATGTTTTTGTAATCAGTGTGATGCTGCAATGACAAGATTTCAACTTCACAAACTCAAAAACTTAACACATAGACTCTTCCATAAACCTTGAAAATAACAGCAGGAGAGGATGTAGTCTAATGATTAGGGCAGTGGACTTCAAATCTGGCGAACGGGGTTCGAGTCTCGGCAATGACGCTCAACATCTTGTGATTCTGGGCAAATCACGTAATCCACCAATCTCTAACAAAAATGAATGTGCCCTTGTGTAACGCAACAGGTGCTCATGTGATGCGCTTCAATACCTTCAGGTCTAGGTAGCACTATATAAATCTGAGGGGGAAAAGATAGCAGTGAAAACCAGCCTAGCTTTACTCAGAGCCATGCCATCATGCAACGTGATTTGTGAGGAGTGTCCAAAATCATGAACATGTCACCCAGCTCTCACTTTCTTCAAATGACAACACATTGATTCTAAATGAACTATGAGAACTGCCTGCCTTGCCTACAACGCCCAACACCCCCAGAAATCTCTCATTTCCGAAAAGTTCTCTCTGTACCCCTCAGTTCAAGAGGTGTGCCTTGCTCAGAGTCTCCCTTTTCAGGCAAATTTCCGAAAGTGCTGACTTAACCTTCGACTTGTAAAAATGTATTTGGACCTCTTATACACTGTACATAGACTGTCTATACACCATGCATCAATGAAGAAAGCAAGCAATAATAAAAGCAAAGCGTTCCATAAACACCGGTAAAACACCGTTTCAGTTGTTTTTTATGGTGCAAAAATGAGTAACCACTGAAAAGCACTGTTTTTTGAGGTATTGAAATCACTGGAAAACACTGAAAAAACACCACCAGAATTTACCAAAAATAGAAACTGAAAACAGGAAAGCCTACGTATAATCATCCTTCCATCAGTTGTCCAACACCCTTCTCTCCCTTCTAGCATAATAACACTAACGCACAACACACACACTGCACACCACCACACTTTGTAACTCTTGCAACAAACCAGTCTAAGATAAACACTCTCACCTCTACTTCACTCCCTCCTACACACAACATGCACTCTACTCATAAACACATCACCACCCCCTCTACGTCACATCCTCCTCTCACAAACAATACTACACCAACAAATCCATTGCATGAAACATATACATCAGTACCCTTTTTCACTACTCCTCAAAAGCAAAACATATCACACACACCAGCACAACAAGATCTTCAAAGCGCAACGCCTCATAATACTTACCATCACAAAATACAAACATATACCCACCTTTCAAACCACACAAAGGAACAAACTCCAATGCCAAGCTTTCTCTCTTCCACCACACCTAACACAGATACAGCAATACAGCACCTCTCTTCTAACCGCCTCTTATCCATTGGACAATTTAGAACATTACTACATGACCCACATGCTGCACCACCTCCCCTGACTCATACACCTTCCACCTTAAACACACACAAAAAATATAAGCAACATGCCACACGTCACAACTTTGCTTCCCCATGTCTACTTCACAACAATGTTACACCACAAAAGGAACACAGCACTCCAACTCACTCTCAAACACCATCTCCAACACATACACATGCAGACCCATCAAAATGCCTTCTTAGCATGCTGGATGAGGAACACGATACAGAACAGCTACACGATTGCTATCCTAATACAGCTAATACCAGCACTAAAAACAAACCTGCTACATACCCACACAATACTGATCACTCTTCTACCAAACAAAGTCCCACTATCACCAAAGGCCACTCACTAAACTGTCTACTAATAAATGCTCGATCCTTCTCTAAAAACAAGCATCACATCTACGACCTTCTCACCGATGCAAAACCAGACATACTATTCAGAACCGAATCATGGTTGGTAGAAGATCTGGCTCCAGTCCTGCATAAAGCCATTCCTCTAGGCTATCAAATAATCACCCAAAATCGTATAGCCAAAAAAGGAGGCGGTCTAGCTGTTGTATTCAGGCAAACAATACATATCACTAAAATTGACAACATCTCCATAAAGAATTGTGAGGCTCTTCTAACAAAATGCAATCCTACATCGTCTTTCTCCTGTAACTTCCTGCTCCTTTACAGACCTCCACCTAGCAAGGCAACATTCCCAAAGCATTTCTAGACACAGTTTCAAACCTGATAACAATACACTCCAACCTATGCGTTCTGGGTGACCTTAACATTTGGTTTGATAAACCCAATATGACCCATCCAAAAACTATAATCACCGGTCTAGACGCATTGAACCTGCGTCACATTGTCCACAATCCGACTCACACCGCTGGACATATTCTAGATGTCATTTTTGCTAATACTGAACTAGTTACCTTTCAAACTATAACTCCAGTCACATGGTCAGACCACCACTTGCTTGCCTTCCAACATAAAACAACGCTAAGCGACTCACCTAAAACTATCTTACATCCATCCACCTATCGGCCGTGGAACAAACTCAATTTGGAACACTTGGAAACTCAACTAACATCCAGTACAAATCTAGAAAGCATAAATTCTGTTCAAAATCTATATGAGTGGCTACAGGAAGTTTTTGACATCCTGATACCACTCAAAACCACACAACAGAACAAAAGAAAAAAGCGCCTTGGAGAAACATAGAAATAAAAGACATAAAACAACAAATTAGAAAGCTGCAACATACCTGTGCAAATAAAGAATTCTATCAAATACTCAATGAATTTCGCAAACCAAATTGCCTAGAAGGAACTCATCCTGTTACTCAAGATTTCACAGACAAACTGGCAAATCATTACATGGACAAAGCAGACACATTGGATTCATACTTAAAATAGAAACAAAGCACCAGCACTAACCCTTGTACAAAACAACAATCCAAGAATGCTCTAATCAAGCCACTCCATTCCTTCCAACACATCTTACACGATGAATTTATAGACCTGGTCAAAGCAAGCAGGCCTGCCGGCAGCCCTTCTGATCCCTATCCGCCACAAACTTTCAAGACAATTCTTTTAACAACCTCTGCTGCCACTCCAGTAAGAAGAATCATCAACGATTCCTTAACTACTGAAATATTTTCAGAACTCAAGAAGTCATACTACGCCCTTTACTGAAGAAAAACAACTTGGACCCGCTGAACCCTGACAACTACAGACCTATTACAAATGGACCGTTCCTGGGCAAACTGATATTAAGAGCAGCGTTCACCCAGATGTCACAATTCATTGAAGAGAATGACATACTTTCAGACTTCCAAACAGGATTCCGTCCGGGAAGAGGCACTGAATCTGCCCTCCTTGCCATCTGGGAGGACCTAAAGAATACAGTTGACCGCAACGGGGTTGCTGTGCTACTCCTCTTTGACCTCTCAGCTGCCTTTGACACGGTTGACCATGATACTCTGAAACAAAGACTCTATGAAGCCGGCATAGAGGGAACTGCTTTAGACTGGATAGCGTCCTACCTTCGAAACAGAACTAATGTCATCCATACCCCACCTTTCTCATCCAAACCATACTTCACAAAAGCAGGGGTCCCTAAAGGTTCTATCATCTCGCCCATGCTTTTCAACATCTACATAAAGTCATTACCAGTACCGATCAATAAAGTTCACCTCACGTGCTATAACTATGCAGATGACACGCAAATACTCCTTCAACTGGAATGCCCCAAAGACATTGGAAAATCACCAATTTTCAGCTGTCTCAGAGCAGTGGATCAGTGGATGACTTGGAGCCATCTCAAATTGAATGCTTCAAAAACTGAAATATTCACGTGTGGCGATTGGAAACATTACAATCCACTTGCCGCATGACCTGATAAACTGGGATCACTGCCTAAAGTATCGAAGGAAGTAAGAAACCTCGGAATGACCATGGACTCCAACCTGTCGATGAATGCCCAAGTGGATAAACTAGCAAGATCAAGCTTTGCTACTATAAAAACACTGCGACAGATTTTCGCTCATTTGGGATTTCCACTCAAGGTCCAAGCTACCATCTCCCTTGTTCTGTCCAAACTCGATTACGCCAATAGCCTCTACCACGGATCACCTTTAACGACCATGAAAAGACTACAACGGATTCAGAACTCGGCTGCCAGACTACTCTTGCATATCAAACCGCGAGACCACATCTTGCCTGCCTTGAAAGCCCTGCATTGGTTACCGGTTGCCAGAAGATCCACGTTCAAGCTGCTTTGTATCACCCACAAAGCAATACATGGAATGGGACTGCTCTTCATCAGGAATAAAATCACCAAACACATTCAACAAAGGAACCTCCGCTGTAAAGGAGCATCTCGCCTCAAAATCCCACCATACAAGAAAAAAACCATGAGTGGCACATCCTTCTCTGTTCAAGCAGCCAAACTATGGAACTCTTTGCCCCCAACATAAGGTCCACCTACAACCACCTTCTCTTCAGAAAACTACTCAAGATTTGGCTCTTCCCCACAGAAGCACCATATGCAAACAGAAATTTACAGCATATCTCTCTGTATACAAGCATTTTTTTCACTATAGATATGTACCTATCTTTGTGTATTACTTTGTATAAACATGTAAAATAATGATGTTGTTGAGAGAAAAAATAATAATGAATAAATAAAAATCATCTTTGGTCTACATGTACATACTTCCATTGTGCATCTATGTACCTTCCATGTACTTGGATATGTGTGTCTGTTACTTTTCTCCTGAAAAAGCATATCCAATGCACTACCCTATTTCTCATCCTGTGCCTCTATCAATATCTTTAATCTACATATACTTACCTCCTTTATGTATCTATATACTTTCAATGTAATTATGGATCTACATATTTATCACTTTCTTCTAATTTAGCATTTCCAATGCAATACCCTATTTCTCAGCCTATACTTCGCTCAATATATCTTCTAGCCCAACCTTCTGACTCATATCAAACTTCTTCTACTACTCCTTCCAATACACTACCCTATCTCTCATCCTATACATCTATCAATATATCCTCTCCATCCACTCTCCCATTTATCCTCATACCACTACTATGATTGCCAAAATAACTCTTTCTAGACTCTCTCCTACTCTACCCCTCCTTGTATCATCTGACATCTCTTTTACTATACCGATCCCCTAAAACAAACCTTTCTAAACTCTTTCCTCTGAGTCCTCCCCTCCAAAACTCCTTTTTACTCATCCAAAGCCTCCTCCTATTGCTAAGACCTAAAATAAATAAATAAATAAATAAATAAAAAATCTTTCACTCTTTTATCCCTCCACTATCCTTTTCAATCGAAATTAACAGACTAACATGTTCACTTCTCAAATTCCATATTAAACTATACTAATATACTACCCAAATAACTGAATAACATATCCACTACTCAAATTACTTTATATTTTTTTACTATACTAATTTTCAACAGTAATCCCTTATGCGTTCCGGAGTGGCGTGCTACTCGCCAGAAAAGCGATTCAACACCCATCAGGGGTAACAAGTGCTATGCAAATCTTTCTTCCCCTTTTATCCCTCAGATATCCTTCTCACTCCAAGTAACTGACTAATATCCACCACTGAAATTACTTCATATTTCAACTTATTAATTCACCACTAATCCTTTGTAGGCTTCCTGAATACAACACGCGCTATATAAATACAAACCTTTTTTTCCTCCTCTATCCTTCTGCTATCATTCTAAATTCAAATAACTGACTAACCTATCCACCACTTAGAATGTACTTGCATGTTTCACTATACTAATTCAACACTAATCCTCTATGGGTCCCGGAGTAGCGTGCTACTCGCCGAAACATCGCTTTGACGCCTCATCAGGGGTAGTAAGCGCTATATAAATGCAATTACAATACAATACAATACAATACAATACAATCACAGTGAGAAGATATTATTAACATTGTGATATAATCCTAGCTAGCAGGTGCATTTGGTGCATATATTTCTAGTATTCTATGCAACTCTACAACTTCACGCTTTCTAAGAACTAAGTAACAAAGACTGAAAAAGCCAAAAAAACAACTCATAGAGTCTAAAAAGACAAAATGATGGAAACTGAAAAATCTGAAGGGAATTGTCAGAGTGTTCCTGACACATCCTTAAACAGCTATGAGCCACTGGGCAGCTCCTGATGGACCTATCCGGATATCACTGCAGGCTGACTTTAGGTAAAAATAAAGAGTTTTCAATACTGGAAGGAGTTATAGGATCAACAACCTTTACCTCTTGGGCTGTTCTTGCCAGACAAAGTCAATCTTTGTGCCACAGCAGAGAGTGAGATCTAGTTGATTCTCATGTTGGGTTCTCATTCTATTCGAGTTCACAGACCAATACCTGAAGTTGTGCTTCACAGACTCAGACATAGTTGAGCTGGAGCTTCTGGCATTGCTGTAACATTGTCTATAAGTCCCCTGTCTCCATATAACACACAGACATAAAGTAATCTAAGACTATCCTTGTATACATTGAATGACTACTCTACAATGTCTATGTGCACCACTTAATTTATGAGGTTGACATGTGGCATACCAGCCTCATAACTCAGCAGAGTCTATGGAATAGGCTCCCTTGGTGGAGGACAGCTGTTCCTAATTGGAAATTCCCAACTTAATCCATCAGTAAAGCTCCAGAGCGCTTGTTAAACTGAAGATAGAGAACTCTACAGAGCTGCAGTGTATTTGTTTAGCCTGCTCTTGAAAGATGTTACCATTTAAATAAACACTTCCAAAAGTGGAAGTTTGTTAATGAGAAATCCCTCACTATAAGGCACAGGGAGTTTTGTCCCTATGTACTGAGTCATTTATTGATTTATACATTGTGGACTGTGATGCCTCCCATCCCATGACTCTCCCGAGCAGGGAAATGTAGTGGCAATAGCTATCCTCTAAATATGGAGTGGCATCCATAACTATGACCTTGTTGCCCATTGTTGGTGTTGTTTGTTTGATTGGGGGCATCACCAGGATTTATTTGTACTTTTATTTGATTTTTTACATTTATTGTGGTAGGTGGCCTACAGTTTCAGTTGGGGGATAGTTATTTTTTTGCATGTAATTTTTCTTTTTTTGTAAAGGAAAAATGTTGCACGGTTTAGTACATGTTCTCCATGTTTTTTAATACATTCGCAGGGCCGGTCGCTCCACGCACCACACGGCTCCCCATAGGTGACCAGGACTTCTGCCCCATCACCGCTGCTGCCGCAAGTTCGCTGCCGCTCTTGTGTTTCTGAAGTATCTTCTCTTTGTTTTTGCATCTGCATTGTGCCCTGTTTTTGCCACTGTCTGTTTATTTTCTGTTTATTTCAGGTTTGTTTTTTAGGTCTCTCCTTAACTGTTTCCCCGTTTCCGTGCTCCCCGCTCCCCGCTTCCCGCCGCTGCTCCCCTGCGGCCCCTCCCCTTTTTCTTCTGTACCACGCCCTCCCGACGCCCATTGGTCGCCCCGCTCCCGCCTCCCAGCTGCTCCTCCCTCCCACTTCGCCATTTATGGAGGACGCCGCGCGGAAGCGCATCAGACGCGCGCAGCGGGCGCGCCACAGTCCTGCAAAAGGCAAGCCCGTCTGCGCCCGTCCGCGCCTGGACCGCTCTCAGCACCAGAACCCCTGGACCTCGTCGGACCCAGACCAACCGACTGAAATACAACACCGCCACCATCAACGCACTCAACACCGGACGAACGCCCGCCTGCTATCAAGCCACCCCCAGACGCACCCACGGACCCTTCACCTGTCAAGCCTGCAAATTCACCTGCCTCAAACCCCGTCCCCCGCCAGACAAAGCAAACAGCAACAACAACCACCTCAAGTGCACCCTTCTCAATACCCGCTCCGTTCACAAGCACGCCATCAAACTCTGGGGCCTCCTCGACTCAACAACACCTGACGTCGCCTTCCTCACGGAAACCTGGATGAACGCCTCCTCAGCCCCCGACATTGCCTTAGCCATCCCGGACGGCTACAAAATCACCCGGAAGGATCGCATCAACAAAACAGGAGGAGGGATCGCCATCATCTAGAGGAACACCATCAGCATCACGACCAACGCCGAAGACACCATCTCCTCCGCCGAACACCTACATTTCCAGATCCACACCGACCCCCAGACCACCCTCAGAGGAACACTCATCTATAGACCCACGGACCCATGCACACAATTCAGCGAAACCATCGCCGACGCCATCAGCCCGCCCGCCCTAGCCTCACCAGAATACATCCTCCTAGGATACCTGAACTTTCACCTGGAGAACAACAACAACAACACCACCACCCTGCTCGACAATCTCCCCAACCTCGGACTCAAGCAACTGGTGGACACCCCGGCCCACCTCACTGGCCACACCCTCGACGCCATCTTCACCGCCAGTAACCACCTTGCCTTCAACCACTCCACAGGACTACACTGGACCGACCACAGCTGCATACATTTCACATTCAAGAAGCCTACATCTCACCAGCACACGCATCGGATCCCCCGCAGATGCTGGAGCAAAGTCACCACAGACCAACTTACCACGTCACTGAGCCAGAACCCACCTGTTGACACCAACATACCCAAAACCAACGACGCAGCTCTCAACTTCGCACAGTGGATCACCAACTGCGCCGACGACCTCGCTCCACTGAAAAACCCCAACAGCAAGACCACCACCACAAAACCCTCTTGGTTCACAGACGCCCTCAAAACCGCAAAGAGAACCTGCCGATCACTTGAAAATACCTGGGGCCAAGAACGGACGACAGAAAACATGACAGCCCGCAAGGCCGCCACCCGCGAATACCATCAGCAGATCCGGAACACCAAGAGAACATCGTTCAAAGAGCGACTGGACAACAACACCCACAACAGCAAGGAACTCTTCAGCATCGTCAAAGAGATCTCCGACCCCAACGCCAGCAACAACGACATCACCCCTTCGCAAGACATCTGCAACTCCCTCGCCACATTCTTCCACCGCAAAATTGCAGACATACACGACAGCTTCGGACCCCAAACTCCACTCCAGGACACCAAACCTATGACCCCCGGCAACACCATGGACTCCTGGACCCCCATCCGCATTGAAGACACCACCCACGTCATGAGCACCATCCCCTCCGGCTCCCCGTCCGACCCATGCCCCCACCACATCTTCAGCAAAGCCGGCACCACCAACGCACCCCACCTGCGGAACGCCATAAACAGCTCCTTCACATCAGCGACCTTCCCTGAAAGCTGGAAACACGCGGAGATCAATGCCCTCCTGAAGAAACCCACAGCAGACCCCAAGGACCTCAAGAATTTCAGACCCATCTCGCTCCTCCCCTTCCCGGCTAAAGTCATCGAGAAGACCGTCAACAAACAGCTGACTGCTTTCCTCGAGAGCAACAACTCGCTCGACCCCTCCCAGTCTGGATTCCGAGCCAACCACAGCACCGAGACCGCCCTCATCGCAGCCACAGATGACATCAAAACCCTGATAGACAATGGGGAAACAGCTGCCCTCATCCTCCTGGACCTCCCAGCAGCCTTTGACACCGTATGCCACCGCACTCTAATACACCGCCTCAGCAACACTGGAATCCAGGGAAAGGCCCTGGAATGGATCATCTCGTTCCTCTCCGGAAGAACCCAGAGAGTCCGCCTCCACCCCTTCTGCTCCGAGGCCACCGAGATCATCTGCGGCGTCCCTCAAGGATCCTCACTCAGCCCAAAACTCTTCAATATCTACATGAGCCCCCTCGCCACCATCGCACGAAAACACAACATCAACATCATCTCCTACGCCGACGACACCCAGCTGATACTATCCCTCACCAAGGACCCAGCCACCGCCAAAACCAACTTCCAAGAAGGGATGAAAGAAGTAGCAGACTGGATGAAGCACAGCCGTCTCAAACTCAACTCGGAGAAGACGGAAGTCCTCATCATCGGAAAATCCCCATCTGCCTGGGATAACTCCTGGTGGCCATCGGCGCTGGACTCATCCCTCACAATGACCAAACAAGTCAACGCCGTCCCATCCTCATGCTTCAACACCCTGAGAATGCTTCGAAAGATCTTCCGGTGGATTCCCACAAAAAACAGAAGAACAGTCACCCAGGCCCTCGTCATCAGCCGACTGGACTACGGGAATGCCCTTAACGCAGGAACCACCGCCAAACTTCAGACGAGGCTCCAGCGCATACAAAACGCCGCCGCACGACTCATCCTCAACATCCCTCACCACAGCCACATAACCACCCACCTGAGAAACCTCCACTGGCTCCCCGTCAACAAAAGGATCACGTTCAGAATGCTAACCCACGCACACAAAGCACTCCACAATATGGGCCCCGACTACCTCAACAGCCGACTCTCGCTCTACACCCCCACCCGCCAGCTTCGCTCCACCAGCCTCGCCCTCGCCATCATCCCACGAATACGCAGAACCACCTCCGGAGGAAGATCATTCTGCTACCTGGCAGCGAAGATCTGGAACTCCCTGCCCACTCACCAACAACTGACCCCCCCCCTAGCGCCTTGAGACCCTCACGGGTGAGTAGTGCACTTTATAAATGCTCTGATTGATTGATTGATTGACTGTGTAGCCTAGTCTGCCCAATGGGCCTTCCAGCCAGTAAGCCCATTAGAAGTCATGGGTGCATGAAACAACTGTTTCTATGGTGTCTGTTGAATTGAAACATCATTTACACCATGGATGGCATTGTATTAAATTACAAAATGTGTTTTTTTGTGATTATTTCACTTTTTTGCTGCAGACAGTGTATAGGTGGGGTAGTTATATTTGATGCCTTTGGAAAATTTGTGTTGTAAAATTTCTTATTCCAGTTAATTTTCGTTTCTTGCATTGCTGAATTAATGCTGTTTTTCCTATGTCAACATGCCTCCTTTGTCTGGCCAGTGTGTGTTTGTCATAGGCCACTATTTGTCTTTGCTCCCTATGCCATGTGGCTGTGGGCCTTTTTTTAGGTTTCACCTGCACAGCGCTTGTGCTGTGCTTGAGAAATCTATTGTTTTTAATATAAACTTAAAAGGGACTTACATCCTGCCCCCTTTCTTTCCTGGCATTTCTTTGATTTCTGTGCGTGCTACTCTTTTTCCTCAGTTTCTATTGGCTGTAGCATATTTGCCTGCATTTACTAATGCTTGTTCTTCATCTGCTTCTCTTATCAGTTTCCCATCGCCGAAATACTTAACATCCGCTTTTGTGGAACTATTTTTTCAGGTCCTCTCCACTCCTGGGATACCTATTTTTCCAACAACAATTGATACCTGGGGGTCTGAGAACATATAAGTGAGTCAGACAAATTGGATCACTATACCAAGACTACGCAAAATAACACCAGTGAGAGAAAGTTGGTAACTACAGGCCTAGTCGAGGCTCAAGAGTACATGGAGAAAAATAGTTCCCATCAGAAGCCACACTGTACCGCCCTCATTATCATCATTTGGGTTCTCCTTACCCAGGAGACAAAACGGCCAGTAAGTTGTTACCGTGACCGATAAATGTGATAGGTGGGAAGTACAGAAAAGAATGTAAGTGGCTAATGAAAAAGCAGTGTATAGTGGTTAGAGTGAAAAGTGAGGGGTAATAGTAAAATTAGGTGAACTGGGTAGAAAAAAGAAATTTATTAATATCTCCCAATCCCTAAGATTAAAAGGCAGGTGTGAGTGCGGGTTTTAAATAATAACCACACTTTATAATGGTCAACATGTTTCTGCATTACATTGAACCGAGTTTCTAATGTATTCTTCAGGACCTAGTTGGAAATACACTACTGCTTTGTGAATAATAATGAAAAAATATCACCTGGGTATCCCAGGCGTGCTCAACCGTATACTGTTAATGCATAGTGGCATTGGATCCAAAACGAAAGACAAACAAACAAATAAACAAAGAAACAAATGAGCATGAATAATTACTCAAGTAGTTCCTATTTCAAAACATACTGTGATTGCAATATGTTTACTTATACCAGGACACAGGCTCTAATAAACACTCACCCATGTATGTTGGTTGAGAGGCTTCACCCCACCTGGCTGCAGCGCAGGTAAAAGGAGCACCGCTCTAAAGATAATCA
Organism: Lissotriton vulgaris; assembly: GCF_964263255.1. Classification (NCBI taxonomy): domain Eukaryota; kingdom Metazoa; phylum Chordata; class Amphibia; order Caudata; family Salamandridae; genus Lissotriton; species Lissotriton vulgaris. Next base: position 82,064,574 of record NC_141693.1, read on the forward strand.
TAAATCATTTTTAGCGCGATTACATTAAGAGAAAGGAAATAGAGTTTACTTGGAGACAGGAGGTAATGGAAACCTCCATTGCATCGTGAGATGGTTAAATTGTAGGTGCCCCGCCGTGATATAGCAATCTCAGAGAAGGCTAATACCAGATGTTAGCGCATGTGTAGGTCCGCCGATTATATAGTGACCAATGCGTTTGGTTAAACAAGAGATGTGTGGCTTAGCGATGAAACTCAGAATCGAGTTAGCACTGTGATAAATCGCGCTAAAAATGATTTATGATTATCTTTAGAGCGGTGCTCCTTTTACCTGCGCTGCAGCCAGGTGGGGTGAAGCCTCTCAACCAACATACATGGGTGAGTGTTTATTAGAGCCTGTGTCCTGGTATAAGTAAACATATTGCAATCACAGTATGTTTTGAAATAGGAACTACTTGAGTAATTATTCATGCTCATTTGTTTCTTTGTTTATTTGTTTGTTTGTCTTTCGTTTTGGATCCAATGCCACTATGCATTAACAGTATACGGTTGAGCACGCCTGGGATACCCAGGTGATATTTTTTCATTATTATTCACAAAGCAGTAGTGTATTTCCAACTAGGTCCTGAAGAATGCATTAGAAACTCGGTTCTATGTAATGCAGAAACATGTTGACCATTATAAAGTGTGGTTATTACTTAAAACCCGCACTCACACCTGCCTTTTAATCTTAGGGATTGGGAGATATTAATAAATTTCTTTTTTCTACCCAGTTCACCTAATTTTACTATTACCCCTCACTTTTCACTCTAACCACTATACACTGCTTTTTCATTAGCCACTTACATTCTTTTCTGTACTTCCCACCTATCACATTTATCGGTCACGGTAACAACTTACTGGCCGTTTTGTCTCCTGGGTAAGGAGAACCCAAATGATGATAATGAGGGCGGTACAGTGTGGCTTCTGATGGGAACTATTTTTCTCCATGTACTCTTGAGCCTCGACTAGGCCTGTAGTTACCAACTTTCTCTCACTGGTGTTATTTTGCGTAGTCTTGGTATAGTGATCCAATTTGTCTGACTCACTTATATGTTCTCAGACCCCCAGGTATCAATTGTTGTTGTATATTGTGTTTGGGGCACATACCTGGTTGGTCGGTAAACCTGCCCTTAGACCCTTCTCAATTGTTTGTTGGATGTATACCTATTTTTCCCTCTTTGAAGGTTGAGCAAACTATGATAAGAAATATCCGGCATTTGTTTACATATTTCTTATTGAAATGCCCGATTATGCACTGGTGCTTCAAACTACTTTTTTTTGTTAACACTGCGTACTGTTTACACACAGGTGCAGCGTGTTACAACTTGTTTTGTGTGCCTTTTTTTACATCTTTTTTATTGCAATGCTCAATAATTTGCTTTATTCTAAATGGTCTGTGTGCTTTTTCCACAAGATTGGTAAATGCATTAAGTTCTACCTCATTCCTATTTGTTTTTTACAGCAATACCAGAATTTCTTCATATAGTTTCCCCTTTGAAATATCCACTTTGCCCTATTATCACCTATCTCCAATATTGTCTCTACATAACTGGGATAGCCTTGGGGGTCTTCACTTTCTGGTCCCTCGTCAATTTCCATAGCTTTCTATATGCACGTCACCCTCACATCAGTTGAATGCTCGCTCACCCTGTTCTCACATGGTGCACCACGGTAAGCTTTATTGTCAGCCACTATATACGTAGTCCTGTGGGCTCTAACTTAGGAATGGCCACTAGCCCTCTGGTTTGTTTCTTGTAGGAAAAACCTTCATGTATTCCTGTCACACCTAGGACGAGGTAATGGCTCACGTGGCATATATATAGCACACACAAAGCAAATGAATGGCACGCCCAAGCATAACACAACCAGGAGAATTCAGCGTCCTACCTGGTGGTAAATACAGGTGATTTTCACAGAACGGATTGCATTTGTATCCAGAATTATGACCTTTGGCCTCTTCTAGTTTGTTAAAATTGTGGATCCTGTTTCCTGGTTTTATTTTAAAGTGACCTTGGAAGTCTTCCATTTTGTGTCACACTAATTGAGCTCTGAATATACAGTTCAGAAAGGTATGCTTGTGTTTTGAGTGAAATCATTAGGACCTTGTTCGAAACTGGCCTGGATGCTTGGAGTTTTGACTAGATCAGGTGACAATAGGCAGTGCACCATAGCTGGCAACAGTCCGAAGTATTCCAGAAATGCTATCACATTGTACCTGTCTAGCTAGACAGTTTTTTATGAGCCACCGGCATTTCTATTCAATTTTGGATGACACCTTTTGTTTTCAGTCCAAATGATTTCCCTCCGTGCAATCTTCATTATTTATTTATTCATGTGAAATAACATATCAGGCACCTGGGACCTGTTACTTTTGCTGTTTGTGAGGAGCTTTGAAGTCTGATGCAGGTTGAACTATTCATGGTTTGAATGTGAACCGTGATCATTTTGGTGATTTGTGGAGGGTTTGAAGAGGGCCCTGAAGTTCGGTGTCACTGGGCACTCATGTGCACAGGTAATTTTTTACCAATTACGTATTTTTGAGTGCGCTACCTTGGTCCTCGACACTGGTTCTTAATTAAGCTGTGCAACTTGCGGGTTCCTTACTCTAATGCTGCCACTTCCCCAGGTTTACACCACAGCAGTGAAAACCTAGAGTACTTTGGTTATACCTTAAAATTCGGTGTAGTGCCACGTTGCTGTATTTTGACGACAATGGTCCTTTCAGTGCATGCACAACTTGAGTAATGGCAAAGAACAAACTCAAAAAGCATTGGCAAAGCGAGATCTATTGTTTTGAGACATATTGTACAGTTGTGTCGGCTGCTGTGCAACATGGCTGAAAGTAAAGAAATAAGAGCTGTGATGAGGCCAACAATGGCAACCTCATACCCCTGTTACTTTCTTTACCTTCAGTCAAGTTGCACAGCAGCCCACGCTGCTGTCCAATATGTCTAAAAACATTGACAAAGTCAACAGATCTCACAAAGTCGTAAACTATTGGATTTGCCAATGCTTGTTTGTATAGACAGTGTCCATAGGCATGTATGTGTTCTTTGTTTCCCATGCCTCCTGCTGGTTGTTGTTTGACCTTGTGGCTGGCGGCCATTTTGTGTAGGGAGCCAGTGTGCTATTGCCATGGTCTGCATATGTTCTTTGTTGTGGGCATGTCTCCTTGCTGGTTGTTGTGACCATGTGGCTGGCGGCTATTTTGTTTAGGCAGCCAGTGTGCTTTTGCCATAGGCCTGCAAGTGTTCTTTGTTTTTCAGGCCTCCTGCTTGCTGTTGGGACCCTATAGCTGGCGGCTATTTTGTGAAGGCAGCCTGTGTGCTTTTGCCATAGGCCTGCATGTCTTCTTTGTTCCCCATGCCTTCTTGCTTAGTGTTGTTTTTGACCATGTGACACTGGCTGGCAGCCGTTTTTTGCGGCCAGCCAGAGTGACTTTGCCATAGGCATGCATAGAAGGATGAGATATCAGCTTAATAATATGCTTGCGGATTGTTTTTTACCTTTTATTTTTTTGTACTGTTCACAATTTTTTAAAGTAATTTTTTGTACTTTAATTTTTTTAATTTTATTTTTTTACATTTAATTTTTTTTTTAAACATTTATTTTAATGGTTTTTATCAATTTTGTTATATTACAAATATTGTTTCCGGTTTTGCCTCAGTCGATCCATCATCCATTCACCCATTAACCATAGGTGCACAGCTGTGGAACATCATTCTCTTTTTTAGGTATATATTTGAATTTCCTCCTGGTGGACACCATGGCTGCGGTGTACTTTAGACTTGCATCATTCATTTGTGTAGGTGATTATTATTATTCCATTTCCCTCTGGACCACAGTGCCTGCCATAGGCACACACTAACCTCCATTTTTTAATAGATTAATATTCCATTTACCCATTTAGTTCCCTGAGTGTCACAGGTGTGTATTTTAGATTAAATGAACATAAAGGAAAGAACTCTATTATTCTGTATGTTGTGTGTTGAATTCTGATGGGTAATTATGGGATGGTGGTGTGGTTTGACTTTAAGGAAGTTACCTAAGTTAAGAAAACAACCACAATAATATTGCCTTTGTCTGTACTAATTCAAACTGCAAACAATGCCACGTGTCACACTAAATGTTTTTCCTGCTTGTTTGCTTTTAGGTGCACAAGACAAGAGAAGAGGCATCAACCGCAGTCCTGAAAGTGAAAAGCCTTTTCCTGTTTGATTACTTAAAATCATTACGATATACTAACAGTATAAAATAATTATTTAAAAACAAAAAAGTTACATTCCCTACTTGTTCCTACAACCTAGTTGAGCATTAAAATAAAAACCTTAAAAACAGTATCACATTCTAGATAAACAGTATGAGTGCAAAGTGCATTATTTTTTAAGCTGGAAGTATGTCCGCAGCTCCCATACTTCTGGGCCGACTGTTTTCTTTATGAGGCTCTATTTTCGCGGACAGTGCGGCTCAAATTAGTTCTATGAATTTCCCCAGCCGTGCTACTGTCTGGGTTGAGATCGAAAAAAAGCACAAGTCCGAGACTTCGCTGCCACCTGTGAGGCCCTGAGCTCTGCAGATAGGGGTGACCAAATGATGCCTTTCCCTAGCTAACTTTGGGCAACAGCACAACAAATGGAGCCAGGATTCCTGATGGTAGTTGCAAAGTCTACATGCAGCTAACTTCTCAGTGGGAGCCCAGCTTTGGTTAAAATCCACAATGGGCAAAGTGAGTAGCCTCATGTAAGTGATTTTTTACGAGTTTGAACTGATAGTGCTTGCTCAAGATAAGACTGTGGTTTTCCCACTATATTGGAGGCGTCTAATGAAGAGAGATTTAGATGATAATGTAAACTTTCCAGGTCTCTTGCGTATGAAATATTCTTGACCTGTCTGTTCACCGCTCTTTTCCATGCAGCTATTGGGATGTTTGAGTTGTCAAAGTTTTGCACCTCTATTTCTAGCAACTTTGTGGCCTCTGTCAATTGTGCATGCCAAGAAGAACCACCTTCTTCAAAGATTGTTTTAATTTGCGCTTTCAAGGCTGTTGCTGGAGCTCGCAGGGTACTAATATAGTATTTTATGATGTCGCCAAGACAGGAGATGTCTGGGCAAATTAGACCCAGCTCCAGCCTTACTCTGGCTCTCCTTGCCTGTCGAGAGATGCCTAATACTTTCTTGTATACAGATATTTGGTAGCTCATGAAAAAGTTAGTGAGGGTGCCGGGAAAGATTAAATGGCTGTAGTTGACTGAGGGCACTACTTTTGCTCTTAGGACTTTCAGAATGGGTTCAATGGAAGGGCTGTGTAGTCTTCGGTTGAGACTTCTCAAGCTACAGATGATTCCGGCCCCTTTGTTTCTTAGATACTTCAAGTGAGCTGATGGTTTTGCCCCTTCCGTTAGCCTGAGACCCAAATAGTTATAGCTTTTACAAGTTCTGATTTGCAGGTCACCTAGGCGCCATTGATCTTTCTTCTTTAGATGGTATTTCCCAAAGATAAGGATCTTGGTCTTCTCCTGGTTTACCAGTAGATTATTCTTTTGATTGAATCTGTGTAGCGATTCTTAGGCTTTCTGTAGTCCTGACCTTATATGGTCCAAGATTACAAGGTCGTCCGCGTATTGGAGGATTTGTAGCTGCTCATTCCCTAACTTTGGTATAACTAGGTTTGCCCCCTCCAGGGCTTGACCCAAGTCGGAGGTGTAAATGTTAAAAAGTAAAAGGGCAAGGACGCACCCTTGTTTGAGACCGTTATTAGTTGGGACCTTGGTTGTTATCGAAGATTGGCTGGTTTTAATGCGCACCCAGGTCCCTTCATATAGAGCAAATATCACCTTTAACAACTTTTAAGGCATGCCCCAGTTGGTGAGTTTTTTCTCCATAGCTTGCCACGGTCCACTCGGTTAAATGCTGCACTATAATCTACGGAGCATCAAAACATAGAGGGTTGAGAGGGCTGCGTCGCACGTCGGGACAGATGACCCAGTGCTAAGATGTGGTCTATGGTAGAGCATTGAGGTCTAAATCTGGTTTGGAAGAATGGAAGGATATTGTGATCCTTTGCTCAGGTTTCTATTTCCTTCAGCAACACTCTGGCGTATGCCTTTGCTTCAATGTCTAGTACAGCCACAAGACGATAATTTTAAGGTTTTGTGCGGTCACCTTTTTAATGAAACAGGAAAAGTATTGAACCTTTCCATGATTATGGAACGGTGGCCATTTCAAAGGCATACTTGAAGATTGGGGTTAGCTGGGCCGCCCAGAATCCTTTGAAAAATGCCGCTGGTGCTCCGTTAGGACCCGGTGCACCGCCTGTCTTCATTTTCTTAATCGGGTTGGCTATCTCTGCCATGTCAATGGCTGGTGTTTTGACCTCTTCCTCGATTGCTGGAGGGATTTGTTGTTCTTGGGTGTCCATCTTTTCCTGGTCTGTTGTGTACAGTAGCTTTACATATTTAACCCACTCGGCGGCTGCCACCCCGTTTTCTTTGCTTTGACCGGTGTGGCAATGGTCTGATGTGTCTAAGTCGCATCTGACCCTTTTCTTTCAGCAGTTTAAATATTTTCAGCCACTCTGCCTCTATTTTCTTTGTACGAGTTTCCCATATTTTCATCCTGTGTTCCCTGCGCGGCGCTTTTATTTCCAATGCGAGGTGCTTTGTGGCACCTTTTCTTTTCACCTTCAAGGCCTTTGAGAGACTCCATTTGGTTTGCTCTAAGGCCTTAGAGTTTGGTTGTAGTGAGTGGTTTTGCGGATGGAAGACCTGAGCTTTGGGGATGCCTCCGACCTGTTCTAACACAGATTTTAGTTCCTCGAGATGTTCCTTCCAGAGCTCCGGGGGAGGTGCCAACCTTCTGTCTTCACCTGTTGAAGTGCCCAGTGTTCCGGGATGTGTGCAGTTTTCCCGTTTATCTCTAGGGTGACCTGCAATGGCCTGTGATCCCTTTCGTCCCTGTTTCCCACCTCGAAGGCATTAAAGTGTGTTCGCACTTTTTCAGAGATAAAGATGTAATGAATTGTTGACTAATCCCTGAAGGTGCGCAAGGGAAACCATAGAGGGACCACTTCTTTCATGCAGGAGTTGGTGGAAACCATGTTGTGGTCGAAAAGGAGCTGTTGTAGAGGTGCCGCATCTATTATGTTTAGAGGATTCCTTGTACCATCTCCCAGGTCCCTGGTGTTCATGTCCCCTACTCTGATTGAAAGATGAGAGGCATATTTGTTTATAAGAATGTCCAATTTTATAGTTAATGCTTTTAGTGCTTCCTTTTTTTGCCCTGTAGCTGGATTTATATAACAATTGATTATCAACAGTCGCTTTGAGATATTGTTGTTTTTAAATCCGCCGATCAGTACTGCCTGGAGGTTGGGGGAGTTGGTTGCTAGTGATTTTACCTCAATTTTGCGCGTGTGATTGATAAAAATTGAGAGCCTGCCTGCTGCTCTCCCAAAGATGTTGCTTTTTATTGCTGGGGTGTGAATCTCATAATAGCCTGAGAGAATTAGGGGTTCAATGGCCCATGTCTCCTGTAGGCACAGTATGTAATTTTCCCTGAGATATGTGCATGCTGCTTTGCAGCTAAGCAGTCTTTTTAACCCTGCAAAATTCCTCAATAGGATGGACAGAGGAGTGTTGTTTCCCGCTCTTCTATTCCTGTTCGGATAGCTGACTGCCTTTATACTGTTTGATGTGCCGTCGAGGAGACTGGCCTCCAGGACCGTTCGGTGTGTTTTGCATTGCGTTGAGCTTTGGCTTCTTATGGTACACAGCCCTTTGGTCAGCTGAGCTTATTATCTTGTAGGCGTTATAAAGTCTGGGTTCCATGGCAGAGATTTTACCTGTTTGAGTAACTGCAGTCCCCCTTAACACCGAATAAACCTCCTTTGTTGGCGAAGTTACTGCCAATACATATGGGTATTTCTCGGGTATGGGGAATGCTATGTCGATGCCCCAAGCCGCCATTTTTGCTATTTCGTCTGTTGTGAGTCCCACCTGGGCGTGGTGACTCAGCCCGATCGAGGTTGATTCACCATGGGAGTTGCTGGTTAGACTCAGAAACTTAACCCAGATAAGGTCATTTGGCTGTATTTCTGTAAGAGACGGGATGTGCTTGAAAAGTCTGAGTAAATTGCCCCTGTTTAAGATATCATGTTTGCCTTTAATGAAATATCTAGGTGTGAGAATCACCTTGTGCGTTGTTTTGCTGACTTTGTTTTCTCTACGCTGTTTGTTTTGATCTCCTTCCAGGATGCTTGCGTTGTGATTAGAACCCGAAGTCCCTTGGCAAGGTTCTGAATGCTGGTCCAGACTTTGGGTTGTCTGCATTGCTTGATCACTGATTTTCTGCCAGCCCGGGGCTGTCTGACCCTTAAGTATGTTAGCCCTGATGTCGGGTTCTTGATCCTTAACTGATCCCGCTGGATTACTTTGCTCTGCCTTCTTATTGTTTAGTATATGCGGTAAATGGACTTTTATTGCTGGGCCTGTTGGGCTTTGACGGATCTCCCTGTGGGAGTTTGGCAGTGTGGGACTATCCCTCCCTTTTGTGTTGACGGAAGCGGCTGGAACTGTGCATATTGAGTTAATTGAAGAATGATTTTTTGTAAAAATCGGGAAGAGACGTCTTTTCTCTGTAACAATTTGTGAATTTTGAGGATGTGTTGGTAATAGGAGAACACGTTTTAGTGATGCCTTAACTTTTTTTCCTGTTTCTTTAACTTTTTCTTAGCCCTCCTTGAAAGAGGTTCCTCCTTCCTTTTCTGGTTGGAATAGTTGCCCTCAGTTTGCCTCCCTGGGGAAGAAATACTAGCGCTGGAGTTACAGCTGAGTGGACTACTGAAAGGTTTGGTAGATACCAAAGGATCTTGTGTCTCGGGATTTGTTGTCAATTTCCCCGTATTACCTCTTACTGCAATACCCAGCTGGCTTTCTGGATTTAAAGCAGGTATGGAGCTGCTCTTATTACTTGAGCCCATCTTGCTTCCGGTTTGATTTTATAATGATTCTACCAGACTTTTAAGAATTTCAAGGCAGGGTTGCCCATGTGTCCATGAGAGCAGCGCACGAGCAGATGCCAATGCTATTATTCTGGATCTCGCTAAGTTTGTTCTCTAAGAAGTCCACCTTATTGTTCAGCTCCGCTAGTCGTTGCGCGATGGTAGATAAATGGTCAATTTGTAACTCCATTTTCTTCGATTGCCAGAGCAGTGACCTGGCCATGTTTTGCATTGTTTCCCCGGAAGGGGATGCTCCTAGATCGTGAATGGCACTGCTCTCATAAAGATTCTGGTTTTGGGAGCTTAGAGTGGGGGAAGGAGATCACCGGTTGTCGTTAGAGCTTCTGAGGAGATTTGGAGTCAGCTCCAGTGCCTTGTATCTTAGATTCCAAATTTAGGAGGAATGTAGGGGATAGGTATCCTGAGTTTTGCAGGCGCTCTGACACACCTGATTTTATTAGATCAGATCCTTTAGGTGCCCGCGGTGGTATCTGCACCGGGGAGAAAAGATTAGGTTGTTCCTGGCAGTGTATTTGGGCAGTCACAACTTGCACTGGGTTTCTGCAAGTTAATGCAGTGCTGTCACCTACTGGGTCACTTGTATGTCTGAGTTTCTTTCCGGATGAGCGTACCAGCCCGAGCAGGATTGAGAACGTTGCCTTTCAGTGCTTGTACTTCCTATGTTTGCACTTTGTGCTTGTATAGCGAAGAGCATAAGACGGGGCAGGCTCCCTAAGCTGTAATCCGACCCGGCGCTAATCTTGGCTCTTGATTGATCTACCATGGCTGAGGTGCTCTCTGTTTTGGGCAGAAGTTTATATAAGAATTGTATTATAAGGCCTCCCGGCGGCGACTTTAAAAATAACTTTTTGTCATGTTCTGCAATACATGCACTCCTTAAAATTCTGGGTGATACTTTGGACTGATGTGGTGGCTCTGCGTGGCCGTTTTCTTGTTGCTGAGTGTTTTTTCCTACTATTTGTCATTCTTCTGTGGGGATTATCAGCTTATCAATGGGACCGTTGTGCTCCTTACGGCTTCCTCCACCGTGCAACTCTCTGTGGGGGGGGGGGGGGGGGGGACTGATCCTTGCGGCTCCCACCGGTGCTCTTCCCTCTGTTAGGGGGGAGGTACTCCTCACAACTCCCACCTCCACACTGCCCTCTATGTCGTGGGCTCCTTCCCGCCGCCTTGGGTACCCGCGGTGTTCCTCTCGTGGCTGTCTGCAGCAGCCGCCTCACCCCACTCCTAATTCCTCCCTCCTCCACTTCTTGAGCCTGTGATGGCGGTACTGAGTGGTTAGTCCTGGGGCTTTATGAGAGTGCACGTCACACCACGGTTGTCACCTTCTACTAAGGCAGCTTATGCTGGCAAAAGGCTAGGGTCTGGCTGGTGGGGATGTTTGTTGCCGAAAGAGCAGGCGCTTGCCAGTATCGGTGGTGCGCCCCGCATAAGCTCCGGTGCCTACCCGCTCTCAGTTCACCTCCAATCCTCTCTGTGGGTGGAAGGCTTCCTTCCCACCAGGATTCACATGCCAACGGCATTTACCTGTAGAGGCTGCTGAATTGGCTGTTCCTTCACGGTCGCGGCTCCAGGCTGAGCGAACGCTCCTCCTCCGGCAGCTCCGTTCACTCAGAGACGATCCTGGGAAATGGATCGAAGTACCAGCACAAGGAGGGTGAGGGGGGGGCAAGGAGCGGAGAGAAACGAGGAGCAACAAGGAGAGCCACGAGCAGGTCACAGGAGCCAGGTGGACGGCAACCGCTCAACGCGCTGCTACTCCAATGCAGCTCAGCCCAGCTCGACTCTCCTCCCCTCAGCTCCGAGCCAAGCCGCTTCCTCCTCCAGCACCTGGCCCCCAGCTCTTACGGTTGACCCCCAGACAGTGCCCGGCTTTGAGCTGGAAAACGTACTCCCCGGCTTCGCGGCGAGCTCAGGCAGCAGCGGTATTCTCTGCTTCGTGTCACAGGAGCACAGCCGCGGGATCTCAGCTGTTGCAGGAACGCCTCTCAGGTACAAATTAGTCAGGCAGGAGTGGAGGACACCAGGCACAGCTGTTGTAGAATCTCTGGAAAATAGTGATCACATCGCAGGGAGCTACTCAGGGCAGGCCAGAACAAGCAACAGTGTAGGGGGCTAGACCATGGGAAAGGTCATACAGCGAGCAACAGAGCGGGGACAGGACCGGGCCCCCCTGCAGCACATTCCAAGTGCAGCTCCCCTCACACATGAGCACCGTTGATCGGCAGCCTAGCCTCCTGGGCCCGCTCCCGGGCTCTCCACGAAGCCATCAGCCGCGCTGACCCTACGCCACCAACGGCCGCAGCACACGTTGAACAAGACCGCTTTAGAGCAGCGGAAGCACTGCAATCTTAACAGCGGAGCAACAAAGCGCCAAAGAATCACCAGCGCTCCAGGGCATCTGCTGGAGCGGTGGGTGCAAATCCGGACAACCACCGGCTTCAGGTTCACCCCTCCGGCACAGCGCTCAGGAAACTCGGCCGGCTCCTCTGTAATCCGTGCTCCTGGTGCTCTGCCGCTAGACTCCCAGCTCCGACTTCGGCTACAATCACCTGACAAAGATCATTCAATAAGGTGCACCTCTGCAGTCCATAAGGTGCACCCGCAGTACTGCCAAACAGAAGACCAGTGCAGTCACTCGCCAGTCCTCCAATCACTTCCACTTATGCAGCTTGGTGGAATTGCCATTTGAGAGCTTTAAGATGACCCCAAAGGAAAATGAGTGAGAAGAAGCAGCTTCCCACCGGTGGCATGTCGTCCCAAATCTCGTTTGGACCACCACATTGTGCGCCTGCCACACCGGTCTCCGTGGAGCAGCCTTAGAGCAGCACTCCTTCATCAACAGCACCACCCCCTACACCGACGAGTATTGATGTTGAATTGGATTTGTTCCTTTAGCAAAGTAGTACACAATCGTTTCAGGAAATAGAGCAAAGTGAACAAAACACGTCTGAAGATGATGATAATAGGGACATGGAGTGTACCCCGACAGAGTCCAGGAGACAACAGGAGAGGCAAGGAAAAAGAAAAAAAGTTTCCAAAAGACTTAGACTTATGGAAGGGGGTGATAAGGAGGGTGACAACGACGAGGCAGTCATAGTGGAAGGCTGAACAGAGGAATCCGACATTACTATTCAAACTGCTCCAAGGGATGTGGTAAAGGTAACACCACCAGCTCCCATATTTGCAAAGCCCCAGCTGAGACCTGCACCCACCCCTATCTGAAGAGAAGCAGAGAGGCAAACGACAACAAGCCCCCCTACCTCCAGTTCTTCTCCAGGCATTTGTAGTGGCACTGCAAAAAAGTACTTCTTCCCAGTTTTGGTCTTTTTTTACTGTTAGCAAAGAGGGGTAGCAAATTGTCGTATGCAACATTTGCAACACAAATGTTCATTTGGGTAAGCTTAGTACACATTATGGTACTGGAGGCCACAAGACCCATACGAAAAAGCACAGCACAAGCAAGCGGGAGGAGCACCTTAAAAAATTTGCGGAACACTGTTGTGGTGGTGAGGAGAGCTAGAGAACATCAGCTACACGTCCAATCACAGTGGGAGGTGATGATGAGGAAAAAGAGGGGACATCTTTATGCACATAACCATGTACCCAGCAACGAGCCAGCAGAATCCCCCATCTCTGCAACTTCACAATGGCACAAGACTTGGAGTGAGATGGAGACACCACAGCATGCAGTGACTGTCCCACCACGAAGCACATTGAGTCTACTACCACCACAAAGCACATTGAGTCTACTACCACCATCTACTTCTTGAAAGACGCTTGTATCAGTGGCCCCAGAAAAGAAGAAATTCCAGGCTGCTATTACAGGCATGTTTAGGCAGGAGGCGCCCTGCAAGCAGAACCGCCCAACTGCACATTTGTACAATAGCAACATGGGAAAATGGTAGCAGAGGACCTCCTCTCTTTTTCTTTTGTGGAGGGAGTGGCATTCTTAGATTGTATGGCAGCCATCTGCCCGAAATGGAAGGTACTAAGGTTATTTTACCAGAGTTGCTGTTCGAGCGCTGCATCACGATGTGCAGCAGTTGGCTGGGCAAACTTTACAGCAAAGTGTTGCTTATACCATCCACCTGATGATAGACAGGTGGTCCTGTTCAAAGGGGACTGATTACATGCATAGTCAAGGCCATGTCAGACCAAGGCTCTTTCAGGGTACTGTGTTTGGCCCATTGCATCAACCTGGTAATGCAAGACTCTCTAAAAAAAAGAAGACATAGCCAGCAACATACTGACCACCTACAGAAGAATCTGCACTCATTTCAGCCATTCTTTTAAAGCCCGGAAGCAGTTGCGAATTTTTCTGCATAATAATAGAGCACCAATTAAAGCCCTGACATGGGAGGTACCAACAGGCTGGAAGTTGACCTATTACATGTTGCAACGACTGAGCAGTACAAACAGATCAATGACTATGTTATTCAAAGAGGAGGGGATGAAGTTGGGAAAGCTATGACTATGAATGTGGGTAAATGGGGCACAGTCAAATGCCTGACACATGCTACTCCCTTTTGAGGTTATCACACGAAAAGTCAGCAAGGAGGACAGTAGGATGGGTCAAGCTACAGGAACAGGTAAAGAAGGAGTCTGAAAGCTTTGCCCCCACAGGTGTGAATGAAAACACAGATGTGCATTTCTTGGTTGTGCGCTTAATCCTTAATGTGGCTTCTAACACAAGGCTGCAACATGTCATCATTGTGTCAAAAGAGTTCATCTGTCCCACACTACTTGAGCCACAGTACAATACATTTATGTCCACTTTCATTAATTTTTTTTTACTGAATGGGATGTTTCAAAATAGAAAAGGTGGATTGTAAAGGAATCCAGAGACCTAAAAGAAGAACAATTGGAGCTTAGAGTTTCACCCTGTAGTTTTGGTGTGCCACCTTAAACTTCCAGAGAGGGCAGTGTTGTCTTACAGCAGCCAACAACATCATCAACTAGAACATCGGCATCAACAGCAACAGAAGGACCAGACCCAGCCTCTGTATTGTATTGGTTTCAATCAGCAGGGCTTAAGTCCAATGTAGAGGCGATGGCAAAACAGGTTGAGCAAGTGGCAGCACCAATGACCATCCACAGGATGTTCCAGGAGTGTCTGAATGATCCAAAAGAGGTCTTTGTGGACCAAAATCCATTGATGTACTGGTAAGGGAAGATGTGCCAATGGCCAGAGCTCGGCAGGCTGACAATAACGTATCTGGCTTCTCCTGTAGCCAGTGTGTCTGTTGAGCATGTGTTCAGTGCAGCTGGCATGGTTGCTACAGTGAGAAGGACCAGTCTCTCACCTCAAAACACAGAGAGATTGACTATGATCTAAATGAAGCAATATTTCATATCACACAATCATACCATTCCTGACACAGCAAAGGAGGTGGAGGATTGGTCAAAACCAAGTGTGTTACATGATCAACTTTTGGGTGAACCACCTCAGTTTGAAGACAAACTCTAACTCATGGACTAAGTATACCAGTGACCCTATAAAACATTTGAATTATTTCTCGTTGAACTTCTATTTTTGCAACCAGAACAAAAGCAGCTAGTAGAAAATTATTATTTTTATGTCAGAATGATGCTTCCTCACCATTTTGTATTCACACATGTTGTCAAATTGTAGTTGGACCAGTGTGCATTGAAGAAGCCTCCAAAATTCCTTCATGGCTTTGAAAACAATGCCGGCTCCCATTGCATGCCTATTGCCTATCCCTTTTTACTTCACTTGGCACTAGCAGATCTTGTGATTTACAAGAATGCAATACTAAATTTCAATGTGTTACCTGTGTCAAAGATGAATACCTATTCCCTAAACTACCGTACAACTATTGCAACTATTGCAATGGTGAGAAGGTGATTGCGCGAGTGATGATGATTCATCGTGTGGGGGCAGACAGTGAGGGAGGTTATTGAGCTATAATGTGGGAGCTTGCTTGAGATGATGAATTTGCAATGTGTTAGGCCTGAGTGATGACAATAATCTTTTCCCTGAAGGTGATTGGCCTTTACAAACTTAGTGAAAATTAATTAACCTACACAGTCCACTCCTATGGTCCTTCTATTTTTTCATCATCTAGGATGACTGCCACAGACAATCATCTGATTTACAAGCCTGACAAACACCTACCACCATGCTTGGATAGGAACTGGTAACTATTGCACCAATGAGAGACCTGATTATCGAGTGATTGTGAGTGATGATTGATAATTCATGTGGTGGCTGACAGTGAGGGAGAGTGTATTGAACTGTAATAAGTGAACTGTCTTGAGATGATTGAATTGCAATGTTTGGGGCCTGAGTGATGGGTGATTGTTTTTTCCTTGGAGGTGATTGGCCCTTTCAAACTTATCCAGTTATACATAAATGGCCTCTCCTTTTGTCTGGTTCTTGAGAGACCAGAACAGTCACTTTAGTTAACAAACAAAAACCTATGCAAACTTCTGCAATTCTGTTTCTCTACGTGTTCTTCAACCGTAGTGCACTACATGTCTATCTTGCTTGGGTCATGATAACTGGTCTGGGATGGAGTTACTAAGAGTCAGGCAGAAGATGGAAGAACTCAGGGTGTGAGCTGTGTGAGTACCTCACCAACAGCTAGAAGCAAGTAGTTATTGACTTTAGTTCAAAGGTAAACCAAGAGTCTGAGGCCTAGTACTTAGATATCTGGAATGGAGAGAGATGCGTAAATGTGTGAAATACTGCTTTGTATGTGTGGAAAAAGTGAAATTCTGAGTCCCCCCTCTTGTTTTTTTTTGCTCTGCCTCTGAGTCTTCTTGATACACTCCTCATGAAGCTTACCTCCCATCTTTCCTTCTCCTTGACTCTAAAATACAGTTTCTGTTTCACAATCCACAGGCCTTCTAGTCTCCTCATGAATGAAAGGCAAAAGATGAGCTCAACACTCCTGCTTACGTACCAGACCAGTCCGGACAGGCACCTAAGAGTGATGTACATTCCAGAGGAAAATGTAGATGCACCACCTAATTTTGAAGTACAGTATCATTATTCATTTAACATTCATATTTGGTGAACTAGGAGGGTGGGTTAATTCCCAACCTAGAAGACAGAATATTTAGATCTCTGATAACTTGGGTCTCGGGGGCAAAGGGACTGTTTTCAAAGCATTTAACTGTACTCTGTCATACTCATGCCTTTGTTTCCTTCAACAGGAGATTTATGCTGAATAATGTGCTGCTCGTTGCCCAGATGAATGTTGTCCTTGTGTAGTGTTTGTCTTTGTCAAACCTTTCCCCAAATCCCCTTTCCCATCCAATCATCAAACCCCTCACCCTCTTCCCCCAGGGCTGTATGATTTATTGAGGTGTGGCTTAATTTACACCAGGGGTCTCCAAACGGTCCTGGAGGGCCGGATCCATGCCAGATTTTTAAAATAACTACATGTATCTCAATGGGGATATCCAAAAAATCTGGCATGGATCCGGCCCTCCAGGACCGGTTTGGAGACCCCTGATTTACACCATCAATGGATCACACACTTGGTGGGGAGGATGTGTTGAAAGCAACACCAACTTACTGCAGGATTTTCTAAGCAATGGTCCACACTGGCCCATTCACCTACTCGTGCATGAAAATGTATCCATATGTTAGATATAAAACTAAGAACAGCTTTCGTCAGCATCATTCAGACCTTGTGTTGCATAACTAAAAACATCTAAACTAAGCTTGTCCACTCCAGACTTTGAGCCCATTTTTACTAGTTACTAGTACCTTCCCATTAGCCAAATTACTACTACTGCTATTTTTTGGTCGAGCCTAGATAGCGCATGCGCAGTCGCAAGACCTGAAGTAAACGGAAAATGGAGGGTAATCCTGGCTGCCTCTTGACATTGGTTCACTCTGGCTTTGCTCTACTTAGCTGGCTCATTATTGGCAGGCCATGCAATATGTCACTTCCGTTTTCTGGGAAGCAGCACCGACCTGTTTTGACATTTTCTGCCCGTCTATCATTGCAAACCTGTCCCCAGTGCAAATCTGCCTTTTGAGATATTGACCGAGAATTAGCAGACCCTACAGGATCGAGTTGGATTCAGAAGCCTAATCCTGGACATATCTTCGTTCCTGTGGCACATTCTAGAAATCAATTGGAACCCTGGAAAACTTGCCAGTACTCAATGAGTCGCCTGGTTGCTGTGGCTCCTCCCCCCTCCCTCGAGGTCGACGATGGCGGTGGCCGGCGTTTCGCTGGCGTCTTGTTGCTCCTGCCTTGATGTTTGCTATGGCCCTCGATTTGGAAAACGGAGCTGAGAAAAGGACGCTGCAGTAACTTTTCTGCCCCCGTGGACAAGGGCTCTGGAAAGAGAACACTGCTGCGGCTCGTGGCTCATTTGTGCAAGACGAGGTGAGGTGAGCTGGGGAGCACGGATATCGGACCGGCTGCACATTGTTTGTTGAAGACTCGGAGACTCCCGTACTTTTAAAGCAAGAGGCGACCGAGCCCTGCTATAATTGAATTATGCTTGGAGGGTGAGGCATGAGTTAAAACGCTGTCACATATCAGAAAGGAGGGAAAAACAGCTTCTTCTGGGTTTTTTTTCGACGTCTGTGCATGCCACATGCTACTTGATCTACTTGCTTATTAAGTGGAGAGGTGGAGAGGTGAACAGCGCTATTTCTCTACCTGCAATAACTTTGTCATCTAGACCTGAATCTTGAATCTGCAAGAAATAAAAAGTGAAAGTATCCGAAATCAGTGGTTCTGGTGAAAACCTTTAATGCTTTTGAATCCCTGCACGATCTATTCTAAAAGTATTTCGATTTCTGATTACTATTCAGTTTGTAGTTTGTGTATTTTGGGGGAGAGTAATTCCAAGGCACTGAGGAGCAGAGGAGACTTACCACCTGGCGGATAACGACTCCTGGGGCCCTAACGCTGCAGTCTCCCCGCGCTGCATAGTTCCATCTCGTGGCCCACGGCTGGAGTCTGAGGCCGTTGGAGGCTGGGCTGGCCCAGAGACCCTGTGAGCACATCACTGTGCCCTTCCTTTATAGGATAAAGTGACGGATAAGGCTGAGGGTCTTCTCGTTCAGACTTTGAAATACTGGGCGCTGAGTGCTTTGTGACTTCTACATTCAGGACTAAAAAGCATTGTATTAACCAATCTCATGTCGGGCTCAAAGAAAGATAAGGTTGTCACGGGGGCAGGTACCATGGACAACTTCTTAGTAAAAATGGTGAATAAAATCAACAATGATAGAAGGGCCTCATTGGGTAAAAGTGGTTCATCGGACCATGATCTTACTTTAGTAGGTGTAACTCCAATGGAGGCTCCTCCAGAGATCGAAAACAGCACTGAATGCGGGCCAGGTGTAGTCAGTGTAGCTAGCGCAGTAGAAGCACTGATCCATCAGGCCCCCGATACAGTAATGCTCGATAATTTATCTTCGGACTCTGAGGAAGAGGTGGTAGTAGAGAATAAAAGCACGAGACCGGTCAGAACCTGCAGAAAGCAGCAAAGTAAAAGGGGGGGTAGGATCACCCATAAGAGAAGGGGAGACATTTACTTGCCTGATAGCCACATCTCCCCAAAGGTGTCCCCGAACTTGGAGGGTAAAAAAGAGACAAGTTTTACCTTGAGCCCTGAGCAGTTTGGCTTGCTAATTAAAACTATAGAAGCCAAAATTGAATTAAAACTTGAGGAATCCCTTAATTCCTTAACGGTCAAACTGGATAATGCTAATGCCGAGATAAAAAGATTAGGAGGGCTGTTAGAGCTACAGAAGGCCCATCCTGATAAGGCTAATCCCCCACTCCCTTTACCTAGTACAGTGAACTCAGAGGCTGTGGGGGAAAATGCTGTAAAGGTCTCCAAACCATCCCATACATCCCGACAGGTCAGCAGAGCCGATAATGATTCCATTGCCCCCTCGGCTTCTTGTCTCTCGCCAGTAGATACCTCTGTTATACATCCTAAGCCAGGCATCATACAAACCCCTAATGCCATACCATCTAGGCGAAGTAATTTTATCAACTTACCCCCGGACTGTACTCCCTATGTAGTTGTGCTGGCAAATGTCCCGGCCTATAATCCAGCTATACCCGAGCCCCACGAGGAATCACATGACTCTCTTAAAAACAAAGTAGTAGCTTGGTTAAGTTCAAACTGTGGGTTTCCCACAAAATTTGCCGGAGAAATCATCACGACCAGGAGGGTAAATTGGATCGGTCCCTCGAGAAAAACATGTAGAGGGGATTGTGTGGTGGTAAACTTTAAATACCCACAACACGTGGCCACAGTTCTTTTGCGGGCAGCATCATTGATGAATGACGGCAACGGTATTCAAGTGCGCCCGTTGGGGTATTTTTACAACCGCCTCAGTATAGCCTCTACCCTTAGACAAGGACTAAGTCCCTTTACTCCGGTTGGGCCCAGGTCGGTATGTCAAAACCAGAGACAGGGAAGTGATAATCACTTTATTTTTGGACCCCCCATTGCAACCCACAATAGATTTGATGCTCTTTCAGGACTCGATCTTTGCGACTGACGGGGTGCCGGAGAGGGTACAGTGGATGAAGTTGTAGTGGAATTTAGCCCCACGGCTCCTGTACCTTCTTCCGGAGAGAATAGTAGCATTCCAACTGAGGCTAGCACTGTAAAAGAGGACATGGTTAGGCTGCTATCTTGGAATATCGCTGGCTTACGGTCAAAGAAGGGTGACCCAAACTGGTCGAACTTTGTAAAGCTGTATGATATTATTGCTATCCAAGAGACTTGGGACACGGAGTGTGATTATTGGTTGGATGGCTTTACTTCCTTTTTTGTACCTGCCTTGCCCTCCCCAGCAGGCCGGAATAGAGGAGGTCTTTTGACGTTGATATCAGTGAATATCAAGGGCAAAATTACTATGTTTGACTGTGCCACTCACAATTTTCTTGTTTTAGAGATAACTTTGGATGATGGCTGTAAACTGCTTCTTGTAAACTGTTATAATGCACCGAACGGATATCCAGAAACTGTGCACCTTACATGGTTAGCAGACTTTTTAACCTTTTACAAGGAAAAGCAAACCACTTATTGTCATTTTATTTTGTTGGGTGATTTTAATGTACATTTATGTTTAAATTGTGCTCTAACGGATGAAGATGGGCCCGATAGTGTTTCCCCCCCTCATCTAGAACATACCCAGAAGGGATTGGTCCTCGAAAATCTATTAATGGAAAATGAATTGTATGAGGCAGAGTTTTATGATAACAGTACACGGGTTGCTACATACACAGGAAGGGCCAGTGACTCGATAATTGATTTTATCTTTGTCTCTTCAGGTTTTCTTAAGTATGTGTTCTCCTATAATGCGATTGCTATGCCAATGAGTGATCATAATCCTGTGGGGATGGAGCTAGCAAACAGCTCTTTGCTGCTAAAATCGTTTGTTACCCCCCAGGCTATATCGTCACTAAAGGTTAAGGATCAGGGGAGAAGAATTAAATGGGAAAAGGTAGTTCCTGATGACTTTTTCTTAAACCTAACCTCTTTGGCTGCTGAAGATTTGAATGTTTGTGTAAATCCCCTCGCTAGGAGCGAGGAGGTTATATCCTCTTTTGAAGGTATTTGTCGGTCAGCGGCTATAAGCTTAACAGCTAAATGTCAGGGGGGTAAACAGAAATCGGTGAAGGGCTGGTTTGATAACAACTGCAGTAAAGCCCATAACCGCCTTAAGAAAGCACTCAATTCACGCCCAAGGGACAAAGCTCTAGTTGCGCAACTAAGAAAGGATTATTCTATGGCAATTAAAACGCGTAAAAATAAATTAAAGACCGATGCCTAAAAAACAGCGCAAAGTTTTGGTCAATTATTAATACTCCTCTGTTTTCAGGTGACCAAAATTCTGTGCTGGAACTTAATATATCCGAGGCAGATTGGCTTAGTCACTTTGAAATAATTTATGGTAGCAACATGGTGCTGGAACCCTTTGTAGTCCCTACTTCTGATATTCCCCCGGAGCCTGTGAGTTTTGACATAACCGAGGTGCTCAGAGCAATAGAGGTCACTGCGGGACGAAAGGCCCCGGGTCCCGATGGTGTACCAGCGGATATGTTTAAGGCAAATCCGCTGTTTTGGGCTAATATCTTGACCAAAGTTTTTAATGCTTCTGCAGTAGTTGGATTCCCCTACACCTGGTCCTTAGCCACGATAATACCAATATTCAAAAAAGGGCAGAGAGGAGACCCTAGATGCTACAGACCAATATCTTTGCTGGACTCCTCGGTCAAAATTTTAGGGAAGGTTGTCCTGGCGAGAATAGCATCTTGGGCCAAAGGGAATAATATTCTGTCCGAGGCACAATATGGATTCAGGTCAGGGAGGAGTACAGAGGATCAATGCCTCAACCTCCACCTTATAATCTCCAAATATACAAGGGCAAAAAAGGGAATGATATTCCTAGGCTTCATGGACTTGTCCACAGCCTTTGATCTTGTCAATAGATCTAGGCTGTGGGAAATGCTCCTGAAGTTGGGCCTTGATAGCTCCTTGGTACATTTTCTGGCGGAGCTCCACAAAGATCTGAGAGCCTGCATCAGAATGACAACAGATGGGAAATGTACGGCAAGCTTCAGATCAACCAGAGGGGTCCGTCAAGGCTGTATACTGGCCCCAATGTTATTCACGTTATATGTGAATTCATTGGAGGACGACCTAACGGCAGTCACGCAGGATATCCCGAGCATGGGGGGTGCACCAATTCCGGTGCTCCTCTACGCCGATGATGCGGTGCTAATAGCCAGGACCCCAATTGCCCTACAAAAGCTACTTGATTCATTTGGAAATTTCATGTCTAGTCTCGACTTGGTGGTTAACAAGAGTAAATCCCACACTATGTCAGCAGGTCGTAGTAAAATTAAAGAAAAAACCTTCTTCTGTGACGGTGAGGTTATCAAAAGTGTCAAAGTTTTTACCTACTTGGGGGTTATTTTTGATCGAAGGGGTACTTGGTCACCGCAGTTAACATCTAAAGCAAACGCGGTGAGAAGCTCATCCTCTGAAATCCTGGGGTTCGCAAAGAGATTAGGGGGAAAACCTACTGAGGCAATCTTGGCTATTTATAAAGCCAAGACTGCCGCTATTGCTAGATACGGGGCTGCAATCTGGGGGTATGCAAAATCTGACCGTATCCAAACAGAGGAAAATAAATTCCTTTGATCTCTGCTGGGCCTACCTCAGTCAACTGCTACCTATCCCCTACACCTTGAGCTAGGCCTGGGCTACATTTTAGACACAATAAATCTGGCTCCGCTCCTGATGTGGATCAAGCTCTGGCTAAATCCGAACCTTAGCCTTAACCATAGGATTATTAAAGACTGTCTTAATCTAGACCACAGGAGGGATATTCAGTGGCTGTCCTATGTTGAGTCCTTGGCTGCGAAGCTGGGACGCCCTGAGATCTTTGACAGCCCAGAATCCCTGTGTAAAGCAGATCTAACGTGGGTTAAGACTAACTTTATTAGGCTATGTGTTGCCGAGCGTGAAGCGGTTGAGCTTTGCAAACCCTCTGTGAGGGCTCATGTACTGATAACTACATCTCTTGAGTTGGCTCCTTACTTGGCAGTGGTCACAAATTTTTTTCATAGGTGGCTATTGACCAAGTTCCGCTTCAATCAAATTTATATGGTCCTGTGGGACGAGAAAGACTGGTGTAAGCTTGAGGAGTCGTCCCCACGTAAATGTGATGGTTTCTCCTCCCAGGATAATGCGCACTTCTTGTTTTTTTGCTCTTTTTATTGTGAACCTCGGATTCGATACCTAAAACCAATTTTGAAGGAGATGGGTTTTGCGCAGTACAAGCCTGCACTGTTATATTTACAGATGATGGATTCTCCTGTAATTATGTATTGTACTGCTAGTTTCCTGGCTGCATCTGTAAGATGTAAGAGACTAAGGTCAAGATTGGATTCCCAATGACAAAAGATAATTAATTCCTGTCTACTGTACTGTTGAGCGCAAACTGAAATGAACTTTGTGTAATTACTCTTTTTTAAACTGTCTCTTAAATCTATGCAATGTTTAATACTGTATTAATTGATTTTAACATGTGTTAATTGTTTTAAATATGTCTAGAATACTTTTATGATTTTAACTAATCGAATAAAGTGGTTTTGACTTGAAAAAAAAAAAAACTTGACTTGACTTGAGTCGCCTGCTCCCACTATTATATTGGAATAGTGTTCATGTTTACCCTCGAGCTACCCTCCTCAACTGAGGCTCACAATTTAGGGCATATAAACAAAGTTAGTGCTGACAGAAAGCACCTTGATTTCAGCACCACTTCCTATAGGAAGGATGCTGTGTGAAAAAAAGGAGCAGTGAGTTTAACTCTGCGAAGCTTTACTATAACAGCTATATCTTAGTATTCCCCCTCCCAAGAATAGTGCATCTTCCAGGTTTGGGTATAGACCTAAAACAGCATGTGGATGCAAATGTTGCTGCAGTTGAAATATACAGGCTGAACTTTAACCCCTTCACTGCGGCGGCTATTCCGCCGCAGTGCTAAGGGGTGAGGGGGGGGGCGCGGCGGTCCCGTGCTCGTGATGGAACCGCTCCGTCGCGGCATGCGGGTGAGCTGTGCTTGTGACGGAACGGTTCCATCATGGCCCCGCCCGCGCTTCAGAACGTTAGCGCAGGCGCGGAATTCGTGCCACGCAGGCGCGGCGAGAGGGCTGTGACGGAACCGTTCCGTCACCAGCATAGCCCACCCGAGGCTCGTGACGGAACGGTTCCGTCACGAGCATGGGAGGGGTTAAATTAACTCTTAAGCTCCTTGCATGCCTGTGGTGAGTGGGGTACATTCTCCAACACTATCCAAAGGGTATCAGGGGCAGGCATTAAAACGGGGAAACCATGGCACCCCTTTCGAATAGGTTCCGGCTTTCAGGTTACATAACCTTTTACAAGAAAAGTTTTTGTGTCTAGTGGTGTGCAAACTGTGCAGTGAAATGATCCTGTAGCTGGGCTGAATGTACCAACATCCTCCGACCAATGAGACTAATCTCTGCTTTTTGTTTACCTGGTTCATCATATTTGTAACTACTTCTGCTTGTGATACCAGTACAAGCCTTATTTCAACCTGTATCATTATACCTGGCAAATACTGAAGCAGCCTTTATTAAGTGGCCCCATCACCATACTACACCTGCTTGGAAGCTTGGTTACTCAGATGCCCATTGATGTTTTTGCACTGTGTGAGCTAGGTTAGGTGGGTGCCCCTTTCTCAGGCACCACTTATTTTTTGGGTGTTTTGTTTTTCGGTGCCAGGGCTAGCGTTTAACCTTTGCACTGCTGCCCACCAATTTCCAATCCTTAAGCAATACTCCGGAAGTGAAAACATTTTATGATTGAACTGTGGTGAGGCAGAAAAATGTTTAGGAATATGCTTTTCACTTGAAACCAGGTCTCGCTGTACTTCAGGAAGTTACCGGTGACTCTGCTGTACAACGCTTTCTGGTAGTGGCTACAGTGTAGAAATGGGTCTTTATGAAGTTGATCATTTTCTTGTTTACAGTTATAGGTTGCTAGATCCAGCTAGCAAGTTGAGTGTGCCCACACATTTGAATAGTTCTGATACTACCCTTGGTTAGCGCATACAAACAAACTATAATGTAATACCTTTTGCACTGAGGGTCAGAGCTGAAATTGTTAAAATAGTATAATCTTGTAGTGTGGAACGCTCGCCATTCCGGCACGAAACGAATGCAAATTTTAATTTC
The DNA here is from genome assembly GCF_964263255.1 of Lissotriton vulgaris. Classification (NCBI taxonomy): domain Eukaryota; kingdom Metazoa; phylum Chordata; class Amphibia; order Caudata; family Salamandridae; genus Lissotriton; species Lissotriton vulgaris. The sequence goes on from NC_141693.1 coordinate 82,089,344, forward strand.
CAAAATACCTACGAAAAGAAAAAGTGTGATAAAAATTATCACCATGCCAGGTGGTTAGGGGGAGAGACAATATTTGAAGACACATTGACATGTTGATCAACAACACCTAGCACTAAAATTCATGGACCTTATTTAAAATAAGCATTTGCAATGCAATAGGTCTCACATTTATGCAAGTTTAAGCTATTGGCATTTATAAATGAGAATGCCTTTTATTTATGTTTTAAAAACGAAAACAAATATACAAGACATTATCATTTGCAATGTCAATAGCGGAAACTCCCGTAAATGTGAGACCTATTGGATTGCAAATGCTTGTTTATACTGTTATAACTATCAGGAATTCTTGCTGTGTCATCATGTAGTACTCTGGTGTCAATTCTTTGTAAAGCTTTGATATAACCCACTAATTCTTTTTATTTCCATTAAGTTGTGATGCCTTCCCTGTAACTGCTTCATCTGTTTTTGGGTAAGACAACTATGAAGTGAAGTAAACTAGTTAACTTAGTAAGAAAGTAACTAACTGCTACTATCATATATCTGGGTTGCGGTAGACAATATAGGTCATTGCAGCATCCGCCTTATGGACAAGATAGTTAAACTTAACTAAGCGGTACACTCTCTCTAACAAGTATATAAACAGGTTGTGTACAAACAAAAGGCAGTAGTGCAAAGTAAAAGTAAACAATATACTTCAGGCATAAATTTCAATAAAATATAGTTTCTACTGTATGTTTTTACTAAGAAACCCACCCTCTCCACCCACACAACATGCCCACCCCTTTCCCCAAACAAACTGACCCAACCCCCAATGTACCAAAATGTGGAGAAGTGTGGCTCACGGTGTAGAGCAGGCAGACCCGGAAGCTGAGGTCAGACCCGGGACCAGGGTTCAATTCCCGACGCGGCAGGGTCTTGAGCTCAAATGTCCACGGACTCGATAATTCTCGCTTCAGTGCCTGACCTAATCATGGGTTCTCACTCTGCAACTCTGGGCATTAAGCTTGCTTAATCTCCACAACGGTCCCCCTGCCTGACTTTCACCTTGGGGATGCCCTGTAGGGGCTATCTCACAGGGAAAAGCCAGGACGGGTTCCCAATGCAAGCGCCGGGAAACCTCCGGGTAGCTGTGCGCTCAATAAATGCAATAATAATAATAAAATCTGAAATGTTCAACCCAGTCCCAAATCCCTTCTCAATCTCTCCACCCAACCACAACAAGTCAGTCCCACCAAATCAAAAAATATTTAAAAAAGGACTAAAAGAGGGCATTCTGGTCTGTCCGTCCGGAGCTGGTGCAGGCTCTGCTCCATCGTGGTGAGCTGTAGGATTCGGCACAGCAATAGCCTGCGGTTGCCAGTGTGTGGGTGGTGGCAGCAGTTGATGTCAGCTAGCAGAGGTGATGGGATGGCTGGGAGGCTGGAGGCTGAGGGGCACAAGCTGCACTGGGGCCCAGCTTAGAGGCATTTGTTTCCTCCTCCTCCTCTTCCAGGACCACCAGCCACAGGTATTCTTGCTGGGTGCACTCCAGCCTCTGCCACCACAGACTGGCCACTATCTCCTGCCTGTTGAGTCCTAAGGGTGGACCTGCAGGAGTAGCTATATTGATAAAAACAAAAGGGAAAACAGACACATTTTAGATAATGCTCTGTGCAAACAATTGTTTTAAATTAGTGGTTGTCACAGTAGCAGGACATTGCTGGTCCCCTAGGGCCTCTGGGGTTTGATGTGATTATGATTAGGAGAGTCACAAGGCCAGTTTTGTTTTACCCACACATGCCTTTCATAAAAAGCACTGACTGTGTGGCAGAAAAGTATTAAGGCAGAGTAACACTAGCTTAAAAAACTGTGATTTTTTTTCTTCTACAGGCTTTCCAAGTACCTATAAACAGACACTTTGAGTGGAAAATAAATTACCTCTCATTAATGACTACGGCATTATGCACTGTGTAGTACAAGTTGTGTGGGGTGCTAAATTAATGGAGCCATGCTCATTGCTACCCAGTGCGCCGGGTATTTTGCTACTGTCTGCAGCTGGGGCAGCAGTAGTTGACAATTATCTATTTCAAATTCTAATTGCCCTGCACTTCTCAAAATGCATTTCTCTTTCTTCCCTCACTCTAGAGAGGCAGATGAATAATAAATAAGATGCAACCTCACACACCTCACAGATGAAATGTGGATATTATCCTGTATGCCATAAGTAGACATTAGTAAAAATAATGCACTACACTACTGGGAAAGGAACGGGCAACCTAGGTTGTATTGGGCAGATTCGTCTCAATGCATCCAATACGCCAAACTTGACATCAAATCATGCACTTACTCCGACCTTACTCACTGGCCTCGCCCACCTCCACATATTATTTCCAATAAACTCATTCGCTGGGCAGGAGGTAAGAAAAGGAAACTTGACTCTTCTGCAGGGTAAGGTTGAGGGATTAGGTGGGTAGGGTAGATCCTTTTTAATATAGCCTTATAGCCCGCCGTAGAAGGCTATACTGGCTATTAAAGGCCCTCTCCAGTGTTAAAGGCCCGAGCCGAGGGCGAGGGACTTTAATAGCCGGTATATCCCAGCTACGAAGGGCTATACGACTATTAGAACATTCTGCCACTAGAGGGCATAATGTTCTAACATAAAAGAACAAAGCCTTATGGGGGCGTGAGGGGATTGGAATCCCCTCAGGCTCCCCGAAGCCTTTGTTCACAGCCAGAGCTGTGAACAAAGAAACATTGGAATGTTGGAGCTCCAGGCTTATACCAGCCATTATAAGCCCGGAGCACGCCGTTGTTTTCAATGATGCTCCCAACATTCCAATGTTCTAATATAGAATAAAGGGTCCACTATACTGATGAAGTTGAAAGGGAAAGATTTGAACAGGTGTAAAAGAAATCTGATATGGGAAATCATATATTCTGGAATCACTTCACTTCATCGGGTTATAAAATCAACTGTGGCACATGACAAGAATGGATTTTCCAATTTTTTGGTAGGCTAGGACCAACGAATTTGGGAAAAAATAAAGGAGTAAAGTACTAAGAGGTAACTGAGTGGGCGAAGGGAAATAACACACCTTGTGTGTTGGGTTTGCAATAAATTGAAAACGTCGTAAATGCGGCATTAACTGAAGCGGATGCACATTGTACAGCCAGCACTGCAGTCATCAATTTAACCATACTGCACTTCGGTCATAGGTGGGAAAATGCCATGGAGTTGATGAATGATGGTTGGGCTACATCTGGCTCACTTAACAAATGCAGCAAGTCTAGGGAGTATAACAAAAAATGAAAAATACCCTCCACTTTGATAACCCTACATAAACAACGTAAATGAAGTAGGTGAGCAGCATGCTCCCCATGAGAAGAGCTGCCATGCTTATTCATCCAAACAATCCAAGTATTCATTCAACCTTTCATTCTAATTCAGCAATATCCATCATGATTAAGCTTTACTTTCTCTCATCCAGTCTTTCACCGAAATTTCCAATCCATTATCCATCCATACAATATTCACCCTTGCTTCCAAGCATCCCTTTTGCCCATCCATCCCTTTACCCACCCAATCACCCTTTCACTCATCCACCCTTTCACTCATATACAATTTTCCTTTCTTTTACCTTCCGTGCTTTCATGTTTCTTCCAAGCCATTAACGTTCATTATGTGAACTTTTGGTGAGTTGCAGATAGAAGAGGACATAATAACTCAATGACCGCTGCAGTTGGTAAAGCTGAGGGATTCATGGTCACTTGTTGATGACGCCCTGGTTCTAGCAATTAAGTATATTAGTAATTGTCAATAAGCAAGTAATTATGTGACTTACCAATGTCCGTCCCTGCCGCTGCTTCTCTCCCTTTAACTGACTCTCCTCCTGCAGCGGCATAGAAGCCGGCATCACTGTGTGGCTAGAAAGAAACATTATACTATTTTAGGCGCCAGATGAGTCATCCTTTACATTTTTTCTGGGGGACTGGGGTGTCCCCTATTGCTTACGTTCTTTGCCCTGGCCATTGAGCCACTGGCAGCGCATATACGAAAATCTCCAGAGATTATGGTGATAATCTCTGAGCATACTGAGCATACAACATGGTCAACGGAATTATGCACTTGTTTGACCTCTGTGATTTTTGCATAATTGTAGTTTTTCTGCATTTGCACATAATCTATAATCTCCTGTACAATCTGCAGATTTGTTTCTGGATCAAACGGTTCCAATGTTAGTAAAAACACAGCAACGTATGTTGCTGCACAGTGGAAAGCCCTTTGCAAAGATTGACTGGCCACCTTTATGTAGCTTATTGTTATATTTGAGTGTTAAACTGGTGCTAATAAGACACACCTAATGCTCACACACTGTTAACAAGCTTATAAATAACAAAATAATGAAGTAGTTTCTTCCCAAAATATGCCGCATAATTTGCATTTTCTTGCCACAATTTACTCAGCCCTGGGGCATAATTCCAGTGGCCCTGATGACAGGTATATTTGCAGCCGATGTACTGCTTACAATGTTCACAGACCCTGAATCTACCCTCCAGAGATCAGTAAAGCCTTAAAGGTATTTCAGAAAATATTAGGGTTCTGAATCAGTGAGGATCAATCAGAAATCCTCAACATTAGCCTTCCGGTAGGAAAAGTAGCCGTAGAGTCCCTTACGATGGAACAAATCTACTAGAACACACTTGGGCATTAACATCTCAAGCACAATTGCAAATTGGCTGGAGCTTAACTGGCCCTCTCAAAGGGCCACATGCATCAAACTTAGGAATTGCGATTCCTAGATTGCAATTTTTAAGAAATCGCACTTTAGGAATCGCAATTCCTTATGCATGTAGGAATCGCACAAAAAACTGTGATTCCCACACATTCTTATTTGCGACTCGTAAGTTGCGAATTGCAAATAAGGAATGGCTTCCCATTGATTCCTATGGGCCTTAAGGCCCATAGGAGTTAATGGAAATTGCATGCGCAATTTGCGAGTACCAAATAGGTACTCGCAAATTGTGCATGCAATTTTAAGGGTGCAAAGGTGCCAAAAGGACACCCTGATGCACCCCTGGAAGTGCAATTAAAAACATATTGCACACACATATGCCTCAAGGGCATGTTAGTGTGCAACATAGAACTTTTTTTAAAAATGCACTATTGTTCATTTTTCAAAGAATTTGCAAATTGCCATCAACTTTAAGTTGATGGTAATTTGCGTTTCTTCAAAGCAAAATTGCACATTTTTAGGTCGAGCCTGAGCCTGCACGAATGCCAAATAGGTACTCCCATATTGCGCATGCAATTTCAAGGTTGCAAGGGTACCAAAAGGACACACTGATGCACCCCTGGAATTGCAATTAAAAAAGATGTTGCACACACACATCCCCCAAGGGCATGTTTGTGTGCAACATAGAACTTTGAAAAATGCACTATTGTTACTTTTATCAAAGTTTTCGCAAGTTACCATCAACTTTAAGTTGATGGTAATTTGTGTTACTTAAAAGCGAAATCGCAAATTTTTAGGTCGAGCCTAAGCCAGTGCGCATGCGCTGCTCTGAGAGGTTTCTTGTAAGCACTCTCAAATACTCTGTGTGGGTCTGACTCCTCCCACACATAGGATTGGCTTTTGCGTGTGTCTTTCACTAATAAAAGCACGCAAATGTCTAAAGGTGGGTGCATGTCCCACCTTTGTTTTTAATGTTCACTCCCACAGCGTTTTGCTCTCGGGAGCGAGCAGCAGCACGCAGGGGGGCAGCTGCATTCCTCATGGGTCAGGTACCACACAACGATCCGTGCTTTCGCTTTTGCTTGTTTCTCCCCCATCCGCTTGTGGCCTTTTGTTGAACCGAGCATATGCCCTCCAACCTGGCAAGTGGCAGATATTTCTGGCTGGCTTTCTTCCCTTTCCCTAGTGGGAGCTCCCTCACAGGCAGGAACGGTCAGAGCAGTTTACATTTAATGGCCGGTGCATCCCGGAGAAATGAGGTCACACCTCACCCTCCTGCTCAGGGCCGGCGCTAGGCATGGGCAGTATGGGCAGCCGCCCAGGGCCTCACGCTCAGGTGAGAGGCAGGGGGGCCCCCCTGAGGGCCCCCTCCCCACACATTACAATACACATCAGAGATGTCTGGTGTCGACGACCGCGTGGTGGCATTCCTGGGGGTGCAGGGGTGGGGGGGAGGGACAAGCAAACAGAGTGGGGAAGTCAAAGCAGCAGGGCCAGCAATTAGGGCTCAGAGTGTCAGGGGCGAGGCAACACCTCTCTTAAGTACCAGCCATTCCCTGTCTGCATTTTGTTGGTAGGTGACAGAAGGCCCCTTTGTTTCCAGAACCAGACGGACACAGGTAAGGAGCAGTGGGTGAGGGGAGGAGGGAGCAGCCAGAGAAACTGGTGCTGGGGCAGTGTTTTAAGAAAGGCCTTGTTACTGCTTCAGGCCCAGGGGAGTGGGCTCCCTTTCCCTGGGCCTCGAAGCACTAGAGCAAGCTGCAAGATCCAGGTGTGGGGCCCCCTTTCCTTGGGCCTCTAAGCACTATAGAAATCTGCAAGGTCAGGGTGTGGGGGCTCCCTTCCCAGCGCCTTGTAGCCACTACTCCCTCTTTCTTTTCCTTTCCTTTATTTGTTCCCCTGTGAAATGAATCCAAAAAAGAAAAACTTTTTTGCTGGAAAGGTCATCTTTTTTGTGACATTTTTCACTTCCGAAGTGCAGCCTTGGGAAATAGAGAAATAAAAAATTCAAACTGTAAAAAATAACTAAAGCAAGACAGAGTGGGTCGAAAAGGGGCCAGATTGATTTTATTCATACCCAAATCCCATTAGTGCCACTACACAGAGTTTACCAGTGAAGCGCTACTGTTGTTTTCTTGTCTTTCTCTAAACAGCATTGTTTTCCCCAGGTGGGGAAGTGCACCATTTCTGGATGCCCTGCAATACCTCATTGATGGGCGGACTGGAAAATAAAGTGCATACCGCTGCTCTGTATTCACAAATGTGGTCTTTTTAAACCAAATTGCTTTTGTTTTGTAAGGATATATTCAATGGGCATTGAAGCAGGTCCGTTCCGGCCCTGTAGTCATGGCCTTAACTTTTCATGCAAAAGCACTCATTCATTTCTGAATAAGTGCTAAAGCGTTAAGGTAACCATGTTGTTCCTGCTTTAATTAATCTTACATTCCTTATGAGTGTTTGCTTTTTCCAGGATGTTGTCACTTTTTTTTTTTAGGCAGCATATTGCTCTTGTCTAGTGCGTAATTTGAAATGAGTCGCCTCTAGGTGTTAGTAGCGGTGCACAATTGGGTTGTAGTTGAAGGCAGTGCGAGTTTCTCTCAGTGGGGTAGTATTGTGTTCAGTGGAGAGAGGATGTGGCACTATGGTCAGAGCTGCCGAATTTGGAACTGGGGAGCTATGTTCAGCCTTCATGACCAGTCCACCAGACCAATCTCCCTGAGGGAGCACATTTCCATGCTAGACCTTGGAAGGACCCGCACGACCTTAGAAGCCCTGGTGTCTTAGCACCAGCAGGTGAACCCTAGCAGTGGCAAGTGTGGGTTAACCTTGAAGGCCTGTCTACCACAACCCCTATTGAAGCCCACCGCAAGTCTTTTGGGCAGGCCTACGAAGCAGCACACCCTAGAGCAACAGTGACTCTGTCATTGAGGTCACAGGACCCTTGAGCAGGGAGGCTCTAGGGCGGTGCAAACGGCGAGATCGCATTAAGCGCTGACTTTGGGTCATGTTTGCGAATATATTATGTTTCTAAAAGCACTTGCTGCCTCCTTCCTGGTCTCCAGGAATTTTCGGCAACAACAAAAATGTCATGAAACTCCGGTGATCAATAATATACATCTTTGTGAGACCTGCACCTAGCTTTTCCATCTAATGAGACAAATGTAATCCATTTAACAGTTTTAAAATATATGGACTTATTTCATTTGTATATATATCTTTTTGTCCATGTTACTGATATCCACGTTAGGTCTCTTCAGGGATGCCAAATAAGATCAATAGTCCTGCAATGTCACTTTCTATGATGTCACTTCTTGTGATGTTATCAAGGGCGGCTCCTTCATTAGGGCGGAGGAGCGACGCCCCACTACTTTCTCGCAAAAGCAGAAACACAAAATGCTAAAACGACCATTTTGTGTTTCTGCTTCTAGCACTGTGAGAAAGCAGAAGTGTTTCGTTGGGGCCGGGCAGGTCTGTTTTAGGGCAGGAGAGGATTGCCTTGCCGACTGCTAAGGGCGCTGACTGTTCGGCCAAACCAGTCATGCGCACTCTGGCCTTTCTCTATGTAGGCTGCAATGCAGCCTACATGGGGAAAATGGCCTCCCCATAGGCGACTGGCTGGTCGGCGTCCTGATCAATCACAACGCTGCCATTGCAGCATTATGATTGGCTTAGGGGAGGGGAGGGAGGATGCCTGCTTCCTGTTCTCCACCCCCCCATTCCCAACTCCTGCAAGATCCTCCACCCGCGAGTCATGCCGGCTGCGACTGGAAGATATATGCAAATTAGAGGGGCCTCACATCTTCTCTTTTGCCCGGGGCCCCAGGAGTTCTAGGACCGGCCCTGCTCCTGCTGGCCCTGCATCCTGTGCAGCCTGTCCCCTGGCATCGGAGAATTATGTGAAGGTGACAAACTTTGCTGCTGTGTGAATTCTCAAAGTCTCCCTCATTTACAAACCGTTACCAGTGAGCCCCTGCCTGGGGCTGACAGAACAAAAGTAATCCCATAAACTCAGTCCCTTAACAGACTCTCGCAGAAACACTGAATGTGCACAAAGACAACAAAGCAGCAATCGAGGTTTTAAAAGACGTCATTGGAATGTATTTGTCATGACACAAACACGTCTCCGCGTTTCCAGGCGAGCTATTCACCTGTGATGCATGTCTGAGCCGAGGCATGGATACATGCATGAAGCAGCAGAGATGCTAACTCAACACGTGTGTATTTTGTAAACCGTGTATCTATATAGCTCTTCACTGACAACGCCAAAAGTCGCTTCGCAGTGCTAGATGTTCATGCTTAGAATCGCGGGCGATGCCGGGTGCATGCAGTGTACATGCAGGTTTCTTTCTGCAGTAGATCTATGCAACCCTTATGGTGTGAAGCCCGGATACTCTGCCCTGCTTTAGCTTGATGTCTACAGGCATCGAACGCTTCAGGGTGTAGCCCTAGAGAGATCGAATGTAAACTGAGGATGTGGTGGTACCTCATACCACACAGATTGCATACGACATACCCACACACCTCAGATAGGTGCTGGAGGCGTAGAACCAAGATAGGCACACTTTTACACGTATGGTGGGATTGGGTTAAGATCTAGATATTCTTGTGAAAGAAGTACTGAGCCACACAGATGACCTGGTGGGTCAGCCTACAGAGAGGACCCCTAAGAAAAGGATGTTACATATTGACAATGGATCAGCATCGCGCAAAAGCCCCCTCACTCACCTGCTAAAGACGGGCCCCCTCACTCACTTGCTAATGGTGGACCCCCTCACTCACTTGCTAATGGTGGACCCCCTCACTCACCTGCTAAGGACGGGCCCCCTCACTCACCAGGGCTGGCCCCCTCACTCACCTGCTATGGGCGGGCCCCTCACTCACCTGCTCAGGGAGGGCCCCCTCACTCACTTGCTAATGGTGGGCCCCCTCACTCACCTGCTAAGGGTGAGCCCCTCACTCACCTGCTCAGGGAGGGCCCCCTCACTCACTTGCTAATGTTGGGCCCCCTCACTCACCTACTAGGGGTGAGCCCCTCACTCACCTGCTCAGGGCAGGCCCCTCACTCACCTGCATCAATGGTGTGGGAAGCTGTGCTTAATTTGAAGTGGCGGTTCTAGGTGGAGCGAATAAAACGGGCCTATCTTTGCATTGCCACTGATATAATCTATAGTGGTCGATTGTAGTTAACCTTTGAATCTGTGAGCAACTTCTGCACAATAACAGGGATTTGTATGTGCGTTTCCTTGGTAGCAAAGGCATTGTTTTATGTTTCGTATTCGATTTAAAAAATGATTGAAATGCGTTGGGGAAAAAAAAGATATACCCCGCAATCTGCCTTTATTGACATGAGAAGATGAAGGTATGCTGAACCCTGCCGTCCAGGCAAAAAAATCCTATCACTTTAAGGCTGGTAGCTGACCCTCCCATTATGAAGATTTTACCGACAATCTGCTTTATCGGTATTAGAAGAGGAAAATATACTGAGCCTTGACAGCCAAAAGAAATTGCCAAACTACCCACCTACCTCATTGAAGCTGGTCGCAACAATGTCTTGGGCTAGCCTATGCAAGTTGTCCCATCTTGCTAACTCTTCCCTTTGTGAAGATAACATAACGTGTATTTGTAAAGCCATAGGTCTCTTGGCGCTGAATAACAGATGTTTTTTGTTACCCAGCTCAATGGCACTCATTTTATCGACCTCAGATGAATGAAATGCTGAGTGGACCTGCTGGGGTTTGAACCTGTGACCATGAGGTCAAACACAGGCCCCTGCAGTGGATGCATTAGTCCACTGAGCCACCAGACCCAGCTTCCAGTGAGCCACCAGACCCAGCTCTGGGTCTGACTCTGGTATGACTCTGCTTCTAGCGGTATTAGTAGATGAAGGTGTGCCGAGCCCTGCCAGCCAGGAAAATCAAAGTACCCCCTACCCCTGTAAGGGGTCTTGGGCTCGCCTGCCTGATTCCTGAGCACTTGGTCCCATCCTCCTGCCCGACAACATTGCAGAGATGTTGCCCACAATTTGCCATTATCAGCATTTGAAGTGGAAGTACAAGGAGCCCTGTCCACTGGTAGTGTAACTGACCCCTCATTTGCACCAGTATTATCCGTGGCAGTGGCATCAGTCGGTGTAGTCGCCCGGACTTTGCTACTTAAGACTGCCAATTAGAAACCCCTTGGCTCTGATAGCATCATAATGTACTGTAGTATGTTTATAGCGCTTACTACCCCTATGTAGGGTGCTGAAGCGCTTACCCCTCACTCACCTGCTCAGGGTGAGCCCCTCACTCACCTGCTCAGGGTGAGGCCCTCACTCACCTGCTAAGGGTGAGGCCCTCACTCACCTGCTCAGGGTGAGGCCCTCACTCACTTGCTAAGGGTGAGCCCCTCACTCACCTGCTCAGGGTGGGCCCCTCACTCACCTGCTCAGGGTGAAGCCCTCACTCACCTGCTCAGGGTGAGGCCCTCACTCACCTGCTAAGGGTGAGGCCCTCACTCACCTGCTCAGGGTGAGGCCCTCACTCACTTGCTAAAGGTGAGGCCCTCACTCACCTGCTAAGGGTGAGGCCCTCACTCACCTGCTAAGGGTGAGCCCCTCACTCACCTGCTCAGGGTGGGCCCCTCACTCACCTGCTAAGGGTGAGCCCCTTACTCACCAGCTAAGGGCAGGCCCCCTCACTCTCCTGCTCAGGGTGAGCCCCTCACTCACCTGCTAAGGGTGAGCCCCTCACTCACCTGCTCAGGGTGGGCCCCTCACTCACCTGCTAAGGGTGAGCCCCTTACCTGCTAAGGGCAGGCCCCCTCACTCACCTGCTCAGGGTGAGCCCCTCACTCACCTGCTAAGGGTGAGCCCCTCACTCACCTGCTCAGGGTGGGCCCCTCACTCACCTGCTAAGGGTGAGCCCCTTACTCACCTGCTAAGGGCAGGCCCCCTCACTCACCTGCTCAGGGTGAGCCCCTCACTCACCTGCTCAGGGTGAGCCCCTCACTCACCTGCTAAGGGTGAGCTCCTCACTCACCTGCTAAGGGTGAGCCCCTCACTCACCTGCTCAGGGTGGGCCCCTCACTCACCTGCTAAGGGTGAGCCCCTTACTCACCTGCTAAGGGCAGGCCCCCTCACTCACCTGCTCAGGGTGAGCCCCTCACTCACCTGCTAAGGGTGAGCCCCTCACTCACCTGCTCAGGGTGAGCCCCTCACTCACCTGCTAAGGGTGAGCCCCTCACTCACCTGCTAAGGGTGAGCCCCTCACTCACCTGCTCAGGGTGGGCCCCTCACTCACCTGCTAAGGGTGAGCCCCTCACTCACCTGCTAAGGGTGAGCCCCTCACTCACCTGCTCAGGGAGGGCCCCCTCACTCACCTGCTCAGGGTGAGCCCCTCACTCACCTGCTAAGGGTGAGCCCCTCACTCACCTGCTCAGGGTGGGCCCCTCACTCACCTGCTAAGGGTGAGCCCCTTACTCACCTGCTAAGGGCAGGCCCCCTCACTCACCTGCTCAGGGTGAGCCCCTCACTCACCTGCTAAGGGTGAGCCCCTCACTCACCATGTAGGGTGTATGGTCAGGGGGGTCTTGTTTTTGTTTTGAACCTATATGGGAAGTGTTGCCATGTCATGCGTAATAAACAACACAGTGTGTCTACTGTGATATGGTATGCCGCACCTGGCGGTGTGATGGGTGAGGGTGTGTGAGAGATGGTATGGACATGGCTGTAAGCACATTTAAGGCTTTTCCTGTACCGAGGTTGTAATCACAAGGCTGAAGAAAAGCACTGAGGTCAGCGTTTTGTCTGCAGACCGCTAGCCTGCACAGCGGCAAGCCTGCAGGCCCCAAGGCCTGCCTTGATGCTGCAGGCAGCTTTGGAGCAGTCAAGGCCCATAAATATTTAAACAGGCCATTTTCCACCTCAGAGCTTCTGATGAAAACTGCGTTGGAGCAGCCCCGCTCCACAGCCCTGAAGAGCTCCTTATACTTTCTTGCCTGGTTTAATAGCTTCTTCCCTCTCCAGTAAACCCACTGCAACAAAACCTGACTAATAAAAGGCAAGATGAACTCCAGAGCAGTCTGTGGTTACCCCATTGTGAAGAAGACCACTCTGGAGGCATAAGTACTGCAAAGAGCATCGATCAAGGGAAAGAAATGAGCAGTCCTCCCCCCTCAGTCGCCGCTTCACCGATATTGCGTGCCGCACTGTGTAATAAGTAAATATGTGCAGAGCATTTATAAGTAGGGCTCCTGCTTTTATGGTATTTATTTTTTTGACATTTCCATCTGTATTTATCCATATTTACTTTTTGCTCATTTTATCAATGTTTATTCAAATTAATTTAGATTTTTGTAAAACAAATTGAAGCTGAAACTAGTATATTTCCACATTTACTGAACCGATAGAAGTACACTGTACTTGAACACCTGACAGATTTTAATGCAATGAACACCATTAGATAATAAATGTAATATACTTTTATGAAAACATGAACATTTTAGTATCAAGCTTGTGCACAGCTGCAGCTGTTTGAGTCTCATTCCTAACACGTATCACTTTTTTAGCTCTTCAACCTTTCATTTCAGACAGCTGTGGGGCTAGCAGCCAAGAGTGACAATATTTATAATCACTCAAAAGACAATTTAATTTCTGTTTTTATCCACATTTAATAACAAATGCAGACAGGAGAATAAATTGTTTTCTCTCTGTATTTATCTGTACAAATCAGTAAAAAGAGAACCTATAAACCTATATGCCCGGAATTGCTCCATGGACTGAAAGCTACTGTTCACATATTGGAGGCCCAATGCTGCCAGACTGTCCTTTATTAGGTTCTGAATTGTCTCTTGCCAATGGAAGGGCAGGATTATCAGAGCTCCACAGCGCCAGAAGGGAGAGCATGAGGATTAAAAGCTAGAGCAGCTGACTTTCAAGCTCGGGGACCAGGTTCGAGTCTGGCAGGAGGCTCAACCATCCTGTGATTCAGGGCAGTCACTTAGGGCCAGATGTAGGTCGGTCGGTAACGGCCGAAAATCGGTATTTTCGGCCGTTACCGACCGGTATACAAGATTTGGCATGTAGGGGGCAATATTTTACCGAATCGGTAAAATTACCGATTCGGTAATTTTACCGATTCAGTAAAATAAAAAATCGGTAAATTTACCGATTTGAAGCCACCCATATGTAGGTGGGACTCTTCAGAGTCCCAGGAGCCTTAACGAATCGGTATTTTACCATCAAAACCAATTTGATGGTAAAATACCGATTCCGGTGTGCATGCACATGTGTGCATGCACACCTATGTCATGTGACAGGCAGACCTGCCCTTAGGGCAGGTATGCCTACCACATGGCACCTGTGCCTGTTTTGGGGGTGCCAGAGGGTGTCAAAGTGACACCCCCTGCACCCTTGTGAATTCATTAATTACCGATTCGGTAAATACCGAATCGGTAATGCCTAATCATTCCTATGGGCTTCAAAGCCCATAGGAATGAATGGGCATTACCGATTCGGTATTTACCGAATCGGTAATTAATGAATTGTTAAGGATTCGGTAACGAATCCAGATGTTGGGACCTACATCCCATTTACCGATTTTGAAATACCGAATCGGTAAAATTCGGTATTTCAAAATCGGTAAATGGGATTTACCTACATCTGGCCCTTAATCTCCCCGTGCCTAAAATGAGTGTGAAAGGGCTGGGTTCATTAGTTCTAGACCTTCTCTAGAGACACAATCAGTTGGTTCTTCGTCGCCGCATTGAAGTGTGAAGGGGAGAAAAGCATTAATACCCAGTTAATTAGCCAATAACTCTCTTTGAAATATAATAATCCACGGACAACTATATAAGGTTAGTCGATTTATTACAATGCCAAAAATAACTGGACATAGAGACACCTCAATACGAGGGTATAGAAATACAAAGGAATTAGCATGAAGCTCAATCTACGCATCCAATTTAAATGTCGCAGCATGCAAAACTATTAGTTCAAGAAGGATACAGAGAATCAAGAAACATGATTCCAAATTCCCTGCATCGAGGGTTGGTGAGTGAAAATCATTAAATCTATCCCTACTCTGGCGCTAAGATGACATCCCTACATAAGCATTTTCTAGTGGCAAGGAAAGGTGTCAGTGCATGGAGTCTTCCAAAGAAGCCTCTCCACCATCAATGGGTCAAGTAGCATAAAGCCACTATGACAAGGAAAAAGATTGTTCTGAGAAGAAGTGGGCTCTTTCCTTAATTCCAACAGTTAGCCATCCACAGGTAGCTTTCCCATAATGCACAGCATGCGCATAGACCACAATGAGTACAGTCATGCGAGTACTTTTCCATGATGTTCTCCATGTAGCTCCTTTGCAACAATTTGTCCTTGGTTCCCATGCCTTCCCCCGTGTGAATTTGTCTCCGTCTTTATCACCTCCAAACCATGTAACTGTAACTTCTTCTCTCCTTGCCTAGTTACTAAAATAAAGACATGGCTTTTTCCCCAATGAATGCTTCTCCACCTGCAATGCAAACATGAGAAAGAACAGATTCCACATTGCACATGAAATTCAGTTATTAATTCTAAAGCAAGAGTTGTCAGGGAATTGAATTTCAGGCTACCACTTTAGCTAGCATGAGAACGTATCACTTTAAGCATTACAGACTGGCATAACTCTATTGCATCTCAACTAACACATGAGTGGCATTAACTTCACGACACAAGTTCTTCATGTTAACATTTTCTGCTAGTTTACATTCATTTCCTATGTTAATTGTCTATACTACTTGTCAGTAACCTAAAACATGTCACCTAGTTTTGTTAATACGTTCACAATTCTAACTCGTCACTTTAATATAATTGGAAGATTACATATGAGTTCTCTCTATACGCGATTATGATTCACCCCTACAAATGAAATTAGACTTCTGCTCCATCAAATGTGTCTGTAATGCAACTGGTGTATATGTAAAGTGCACTGATACCTTCAGGTCGAGTTTGTGCTATATAAAACTGCAAAAAAGTGGATCTGCCACATTACAGCCACTTTGACCATGGACCATATTGACTAGGTTGTACAACGGGTTGTTTGTGTAAACCTGGATAAGTTTGGGCTTTCAAACTGCAAGACCAGTTCTCCTTGAAACCAGCCCCTCACATTGTGGATGGTAGACTATACTGTTCCTGTGCTTCCTGATATAAAGCAGCACGTCGTGGGGGCCGTAGTTCCTTTAATTCCCTATGGAACTCTGGTTTCAGACTATAGGACCTCAGAGTCTCCACCCACCACCTCCCCTCAATGGCATTTATAATCCCCTACAATACTAAGAGTTCCTGAAAGTAGGATCGAGTACATCTCCAAGCCAAGTAAGCACTATTACCTCTAAATATTCCGCAATGTGGGAGAGGTCTACATTTGTCCAAAGCGCATATACATTCTTGGAATGCATCTTAAATTCCTCAATATAACTGTTTCAATCTACTGTCTCTCCCAGGGCTATTCTTAGTGAGTGAACAATATTTTGCTGATGGGATTTCCACAGTAGCCATGACCATATCCTTCTTAGTCTCTTTCCTTCTCCATAACTGAGCCCCTATACCTCGTATGGTGCAGTGTCTGTCTCATATCTTGCGTCAAGCACTGCTAGGGCTTGTTCTAATTTTTCCACTTGCGGTCATATTGATTGGAGCACTGCGGTTCGTTGTCTATTGCATAGTCCCTAATATATGGTATGAACATCTCCCAGACCAGTAGAAACTGTTGAACAGACCCTTTATTGCTGTCAAAAATCTAATTGATGGGAAACTGCATCTCACTTCTAAATAGAGTCTCTGAGAAAGCTGGAGGGACGTCTCCACCCATATTGTCGACTCATTGGTTCGGCGATCTTTCATGGAGTGGTCAAATATTGTTTGAGAGAGATATTCCATGCCCACTATCCACTGGACTGTCTCAACTGAGAAGAACCTGAGGTCAGTGTGTGAATATAAGAATATACTCTGTCTATACCTCTCATCTAAATAACTGACTAACCTTTCCACCACTTAAAATATACTTGCATGTTTCACTATACTAATTCAACACTAATCCTCTATGGGTCCCGGAGTAGCCTGCTACTTGCCGAAAAAGCGCTTTGACGCCTCGTCAGGGGTAGTAAGCGCTATATAAATGCAATTACAATACAATACAATATAATCTCCCGCCAGACACCCCTTAGTCTGTCCATGTCTATCCCATGCCTCAGTCCTTGGTGGATCCAGGGTGGTCGGTCCTTCATGGGTTACTGCTGTCCAGTGATTGCTGCAGGGTTAATTAAAAATCACCTCCCCATAGTATATTGTGTGCCCTGTGCTGTCTGCAAACTGCAATCACCCCTTCAAAAAATTGTGCTGAGCCTACATTTTGGAACACATGTTTATCAGGGTGCTCTGTGACTCCTGTAGTGTCCCTATCACAAACAAACCAATGTGTCTGTAGCCAGCTAACAAATTAGATTCCCAGCCTGAATGCAGGAGTATGTCTTTTTTTGGGCGGTTCACTTCTTATCACATTTATAAATCAGTACTATCAGCCTATTAATGTCATAATAGGAGTTCCAATCTTTTGCTTTTATTTTGTTAAGAGGAGCAGCCTATTGCTTCATAAGAATGGGACCTCCAGGACCACACCTCTCTTAATTTAATTTCTTCTTTTACATTAATACATACTAAAAACCGCTTGCTGACAGAAGTATTTCCTTACAACCCCAGTACAACAGTTTTTTATTTAAAAGTAACGTTGTAGTGTATGGCATCTCAGTAAAAGTTCTAGACTATGCATAAATCATTGTTGCTGTTGTTTGCGTAAAACTTCTGCCTTTCAGGGTAAAAGTTTTGTTCTTACTCCCTAGCCACAGTAACCATATACTGTCCGAAGGCCTGTGTTTTTCACCCAATCTCTGAGTGTCAGTCTCAGAATCTTCCGCCCACTCCCTCCTTTTACTGCTTCACTCCCCAGTGGTTAATACGCTGCTTATTGCCGTCCTCCACTTTCTTTCTTTTCTTGCTTTTTCTCTCTTTCTCTTTCTTCTCTTCTTTTCTCTCTTTTCTTCTTTCTTCTCCCTTCTTTCCCTTCCTTTCTTTTCCTTGGGTACTCTAACTGATAGTGATTCTCTTGATTCTTGTTTCTGATATATATTAATTGTTTTTACCATACTTAATTTATTTATCTGATTCTGGCGGGCTACCTTTGTTACAGATGTCTCTTTTACAACGTATGCTTGCCTACTATATTTTGTTTGTTTTATCCTATATCAATTGTATCACTGACACTTGTATTGTGTATCTTCATTTGCTTTTTCATGATAATAAAATTCTTTGAAATGAAAAAAATAAAATAAAAATACGCTGCTTATTGCCAGCTGTGTTTTAGGGGACTGAATCAGTTACCCTGGTGGTTTAACAGTGCTTGTAATGGGTTGCCCTATGTCAACAAATAGTAACAGCACGACTAATTAAAACCCTTATTCTTGACCACACACTAATACTTGGGGCATTTTTACAAGCCCCTATCACCACAGGAACATCACTTTTTGCGACGTTCCTGTGGCAATAGCAGCTTTGCCTTATTTACAAGGAGGCCTTAAGCCACTAATGATGCCTTGTAAATAAGGCCCCCTTTCGCGCTGGACTTAACGTGAAAGGGGTGGACAATGGGTGTTGCGGTGGGTGTTCCGTCGCAACACCCATTGGCGCGGCCCCCTATTTACAAGGTGGCATAAATAGGAGGCAGGGCCAAAATTAAAAACCTGGTCTTAACATGGCAAAACGAGGAGAAATACTTTATTTCTCCTCGATTTGGCTGTTTCTATGTGTTTGGCATGTGCAGCACATATAGAAACAGAAAATTGCCATGAATGATTGTTTATGTGCAGGCACGTGTCCCTTCCTGCACATAAACAATAATTTAAGAAATGGCGATTTCCAACTTCTATGTGTGCTGCACACATAGAAGTTGCATATCGTCATTCTGGATTGGTTATGTGCATGAAGGGACACCTTTCTGCACATAAACAATCATTCCCTCAACATAGGCACCCTTGCACTATGATGCAAGGGTGCCTGCACTGGTGCTAGGCAGCGGAATTTACCTTTAGTGAAGGGAGAAAAGCAGGGGGTGTGCTGTATTATTGTAACTACAAAGCATTCCTGCGTTTCTAAAGTGATGTAGCGCAGCGTTATTAATTTTGGAGCACACACACTTTTCCACCACTTTCTTGTACATATCAATCAATCAATCAATCAGCAATTTGTATAGCGCGTACTCACCCAGTAGTGTCGCGCCGAAGTTGCGCCTAAGTTAAGCCCGTCTGCGCCCGTCCGCGACGGGCCGGGACCAGGGGCCACACACTCTGCCTCTCGCTTGTTTTACACTGCTGCCCAACTTACTGCACTATCTGCCTCTCCCTCTCTTGCCCCTCTCCCCCTTCATCACCTACAATCACTTGGTATTCTCTCTTCTCCCCTACTTCACCCGACTCTTTTCTCTTCCGACTCTCCTCCTCTCGAGGACAATGGCCTTTTAGCTTCCCACCAGGCGGGCTTCCGCCCTGGCCATTCTACAGAAGCGGTGGTTCTCGCGGTCTTGGATGAACTCAAGGGCAAGGCAGATGTTAACCTTCCCCAAGCCTTGGTGCTTCTCGACTTGTCCGCTGCGTTTGACACGGTCGACCATTCCATTCTTCTCAACCGTGTCTGTGCAGCGGGCATTCGGGGCGCGGCCTTCTCCTGGCTAGCATCCTTTCTTCAGGATAGGCATCAGGCTGTTCATCTCTCTGGTTTCTCTGCTCCTTCCTGTCCGGTCACCTGTGGTGTTCCTCAGGGCTCCTCTCTTTCCCCTCTCCTCTTTAATCTGTACATCTGTCCCCTTGTTTCTTCTCTTCTCAAGCTGGGGGTCTCTGTATATAATTACACAGATGACCTCCAGCTTGTCTTTGATCTGTCTTCTTCTCCCGATTCTATTCCCAAGTTTAGTTCCACCCTTATCTTTATCTCTGAGTGGATGAGCGCCGCCAACCATCTTAAGCTCAACCCCGATAAGACGGAACTTGTCCTCACGGGTGGCCCTTCTAACCCTTGGTCCCCTGCACATTGGCCCCCTTCTTTTGGCCCCCCCCCACGCCCTCTTCCTCTGTTCGTACCCTTGGCATTAAAGTCAGCTCTGACTTAACCATGCACAGCCAGATCAGCTCTGTTGTGTCTTCATGTTTCTTTTCCCTCCGTCTTATTCGGAAAATATCTCGCTTTGTCACCATCGACGCGCTTAAAACCATAGTCGACTACGGCAATGGCCTGTACGTGGGCATCCCCTCCCACGAATCCCGACGTTTACAGGCCGTTCAAAACCAAGCTGCCCGTCTCATCCTCTCACATCACCCCGGCTTTGAAATCCCTTCACTGGCTCCCCATCCACTTCAGATCCCTTTTCAAACTTGCTTGCTTTGCCTTTCGTGCCCACTCTCGCTCTGCCCCTGCTTACATCACTTCCCTCATTTCTTCCTATGTTCCCAGTCGCACCCTCCGGTCTTCCTCTCTCTCCCTTCTTCACATTCCCCGCTTCCGCAAATCCAGATCCGGGGGCACTCGTCTTTCCGTCTTGGCTCCCCAGTTCTGGAATAGTCTCCCACTCCATCTTCGCTCCATTCCTATTTTCAGCCACTTCCGTAAAGCCTTAAAAACTTTTCTTCTTTCTTTGGCTTTCCCTTCTTAGGTTCCCTTGTGTCCCCCTCTGTGAGTTCTGACCCAGGTCCCCCAGCGCCAGGAAGCCGCTTGGCAGCAGTGCGCTTTATTAAATATTGTTTTCATTTCATTTCATTTCAGTGTCTCAAGACGCTCGGGGGGAGGGGTCCGCTAATGTTCGAAAAGCCAGGTCTTGAGTTGTTTCCTGAAGGAGAGGTGGTCCTGTGTCAGTCGTAGGTGGATGGGGAGGGAGTTCCATGTCTTGGCCGCCAGGTAGGAGAAGGATCTTCCTCCAGCGGTGGTTCTGCAAATGCGTGGTACGGCGGCGAGGGCGAGGCTGGCCGATTGTAGCTGGCGAGTGGGTGTGTAGAAAGTGAGGCGGCTGTTGAGGTACCTTGGGCCCATGTCGTGGAGAGCCTTGTGTGCGTGGGTGAGGAGTCTAAACGTGATCCTCTTGTTGACGGGGAGCCAGTGTAGGTCTCTCAGGTGGGTCGAGATGTGGCTGTGGCGAGGGATGTCCAGGATGAGTCGTGCAGAGGTGTTCTGTATGCGCTGGAGTCTTTTCTGTAGTTTGGCGGTGGTTCCTGCGCAGAGCGTGTTCCCGTAGTCCAGTCGGCTGGTGACGAGTGCCTGGGTGACCGTTTTCCTGGTTTCGGTGGGGATCCATTGGAAGATCTTACGGAGCATGCGGAGAGTGTTGAAGCATGATGACGATACGGCGTTGACTTGTCTGGTCATCGAGAGTGAGGAGTCCAGGATGACATATGCCCCTTGATTCCCTCAGAGTAGCATGCTATTGTCCGCAGAAAGCATTGTTAGGGGTTTTAATTGCTTTATAAATCCCCATATCAGACTATATCATACACTCAGGTGTATGTGATCAGGAAATAAACAATTATGGTGTTTCTAGTTTTCTGCGTTATATGTGATGCCCAAAAGAGAGTCGCAGGTGGTGTTCCATCTGTTCGAGCTTCCAATTTATCAATGCCTCTCAATTTCTGGGGAGATCATTTCCTGCTTGTGAACTTTCCTACCAGTATTTTTGCTCTCCAGGTCTCATACCTGCCGATTTAGGAAGTAGGCTTTTACTTTTACAGCCTATTGATTTGTTACAGGCTTCCAACAGCTTTATTTAGGTTCATGCAAAACCAGGAATTTCCCCCCTTGTGAATTGCATTTAAAATACAACAATAGCCATCATCAGCATGGTACAGCAGCTGAACAGAGCTCACAGCTAATTAGAGGCCAGCGGCATTGGGGGGATTCTTAGTGCTTTCCTTTCAACAATTCGTGAGAGCTCCGTGAAGAATCGAAGTCAGGGAATGAGGATGATTATTATTATTTATTATTATTATTATTATTATTATTATTTGTAGGGCGCAGTGAATGATCCCCAAGGGGATCTCTCGACACCTGGGTAGCAGACAGCAAATTAGAGAGTGCTCCTGAAAGCAGCCAGGTTTTCAGCAGTTTCTTAAATGGTACCAAACTGGAACACGCTTGGATGTCCTCTGCAGACTGTTCCTGTGGGCGGGGGCTAGATGAGAAAAAGCGCACCCGCCCATTCTGGCTTTCCTAATTCTCGGGGTGCAGAGCAGATTTCGCCTGCTCGATCTCAGTTGGCGCGCCGGAGTGTAAGGTACTCGTTTTTTTTCTTAGATAGGCCGAACCCGGACCCATCATGATGACACAAGAGTCAGTCCACCATGTTCCTGGGGATGAGGAAAGCTGGGGGTATCTCATTACAGGGTGTCCCTTCAACCAGACATTCGTTAATGCTGCAGGACATTGGTTACTGGTTAGCAGTCAATAAAAGATACAGTGATAGACACTTGGGCAGGGAAGTCACACATTCAGAGCAACAGAATTGCAATTTTGTGTTTGTTTACATGCTTTCTTTTCCTATATGATCTTATTTTTAAATGCTAATTTTATTTTCTGTTCTGAAATTATTGTCACAAATGAACTTTCTGAATATTAAGAACATTTCTGTTATACAGTTGTCCGTCCTGGTGATGTTTTCATTATGATTATTAGTGGTTTTGAAATCTAGAAATTCCTACCTCTTTTTGATCAAAAAAAGTTGGCAAGTACATGTCTCCTGAAATTACAAGACATTAGTGAACATGGTGCAAAAAGAGGTTTGGACTGTAATGTATCTGTGATATTAGATGGGACGGATTATGCACTTGTTAAAGGCACTTATTGATTGTCCTGATTAACTGACACACAAATGGTCTGATGTGGTTTACAAATACATCTAAAACTTTTAAAATATGTTTAAAAAAAAAGAAACTACGAAATACACAAAAACGTTTCCCTAATATTGGAGGACTACAGTTAGAATAGAGTTTGAATAGTAAATCATCTACTCTGCCAATATTTGGAGTAAAAGACTTTCCTTGAAATTTCAGGGGGAAGCTTTGAAACACAGGCACTTCCCTGAATTGTGGACATGAGTGGTCAGAGCTCTGCATTACTATGTAACAACATTTCGAACCTCTTTTGAAATATTGGAGAATTTCAAACTTTCATCATCATGTTCCAGGACTGGAATTAGAATAGAAAATAACCACCAAAGACTATTTGATGGGTAAATTTAATTTTCCAATATTTTGGATTTAAGATAAGTAAATTAACCTTCCACAAAAACCTCTGATGAATCCTGAGAAGGCACCTGCCAGCAGGCGTGCCAGGTTCTTAGTAATTCAATAAAACAGTTATCATTTTAGTAGCCATTTATTTGCAACTTTATATAGCGTGGACATGGCCCAAAGGCATCAGAGCGCTTTACAACAGTAGCAGGATACATGGGTTACATGGAGTTCCAGATCCAGTATTTAAACTTGGACGTTTAAATCTGTAGAAGTGTGCAGGAGTTACCACAGGAGACAGTTACAGCAGTTGGTCAAAGGTCATACCCAGTTAAAGCATCGATGTAGATAGAGAAGTCACATAACCAAAGTAGTTCAGATCCTGGTGGATAGAATACTTAAGTCTGATCAAGAGTGATTAACCAAGGTGTCTGTTGTTGTACTTGGTCTCTGCCATCATCTATCACGTTGGGAATGTGGAACACAGTCTCTGCTTGGGTTCCACATTCCTGTGTGGTAGTGGTGTTCCAAGAAAAACTATTGAATACTGGCTGGCAAAGGAGAAGCAGCTATCCTGCTGCAGGGAGATACTGATCCTAAATAAACCTTACCTTTCTTTCCACGAGTATTGACTGTGTGATCGATTAAGCCACAAGAATGTGGTGACGAGCTGAGCCAGCCGACTCTGCAGCGAAGCGGAAGCTGTGAACCCAGCCGGCGACCAGGAGTACTGGAGCAGTTGTGAGTCTGAGTTTGGAACGCTTGACGGCATCCTCCAATCCACAGTCTGGTGGGTGAGTTCTGCTGCTTTCTTTTCTTTTGGGCGATGATGCATAGGCACTGGCAAAGCCAAGCGCAAGAGGGAGTGCGAGCAAGACAGCGACATTGTGCACCGCTCAGTCGAGCATGGAGCATCTGCACACGCAAACGATATTGCAACATTCAGGGCCATCGCGCGCAACCGCAGTGGAGCGCGGAGTGTCAGCATGCTGCAATAAACCTTCTGCAGTCTATGAAATCGGGTTCCCTATTGGACACCTGCCCCACAAAAAATGTCCATCTTTTACCAGAGCTTTTTGCCTTCCATTTGACTCCCATTTTTGATCAAATGTTCTCCTCTAGGATTTTCCCTCCTAGCTGGAAGCTGGCGTCTGTGCTCCCTCTTCTGAAGAAGTCTAATTTGGATGGGGCAGCCCCTAACAACTACTGCCGGATCTCCAGACTTCCTCTGCCGGCAAAGATGGTGAAGAAGGCCATGAATGGCACATTCTATCAGAATATATATCGAGAGGCATGGTTTTCTGGATGATACCCAGTTCGGATTTCGAAAACATCATAGTACCGAACTAGCCCTGATTACATCATCGGAACTGATTAGGCAGACAGTTAACGCTGGTGGCAATGCAGCACTTGTGCTGCTTGATCTCTCCGCTGCATTTGATACGGGGAACCACCAGAAACTGTTGGAAATTCTGAGGGGGATCGGTATCAAAGGTAAAGCATTTACTCTACTTGAATCATTCTTGTCCGGCAGGGAGCAATTTGTGGCCCTCGATGAGTTTAAGTCACCGAAATTTACTTTACCATGCGGGGTGCTACAGGGGTCATCTCTGAGCCCGACCCTTTTTAATATCTATGCTGCACCGCTGGCTAGGATGATCAGGTCCCTGGGTTTCTCGGCTATTTCCTATGCCGATGATACGCAGATTATTGTATCAATAACAGGCTCACCCACTGACACCATGGCACAGTTTCATACCTGCCTTCGTCAGGTTGGTGACTGGATTTCCGCCAACTGTTTAAAACTTAATACGAGTAAAACGGAGGTCTTACTCTTCGGTGCCCACACCAATTTCTGGTCCCCCAATCTTTGACCTTTGGAATTGGGTCCGCTACCAACGCC
This sequence comes from Lissotriton vulgaris, assembly GCF_964263255.1. NCBI lineage: Eukaryota > Metazoa > Chordata > Amphibia > Caudata > Salamandridae > Lissotriton > Lissotriton vulgaris. Next base: position 82,114,241 of record NC_141693.1, read on the forward strand.
AGTAATCAAGGTGAAGAATCTGGGAGTCATATTTAACTCTAAACTCTCATTTGAAAGTAATGTCAGGTTACTTCCCTTTCCTTTTACGCGCTAAAGTTTCTGGGAAAGATTCTCCCATTCATTCCAGCTGAGCTACGTAAACTAGTGGTCTCAGCACTTGTTCTATCTAGAGCAGACTATTGTAATGGGCTTTTTATCAATCTTCGAAAAAAGTGCCTGTCCAAATTACTGGTGGTGCCGAATGCTGCGGCACAGGACCGGTTCTAGGGCGGTGCAATCGGTGCCACCGCACCGGGCGCCGACTTGGGTTGGGGGCGTCATCTTCCCAAGTATATTATCATTTAAGAGCACCTGCTGCCGCATCCTGGCCTCCAGCAATTTTCAGGCATTAATTAAAATGCCAAGGGAACTCCAGTGATTAATAGTTTTTCCTGGAAAGAGACCGGAGGTTTGTCTAGTGGAAGTTTTGACTCCTCCTAAGGTAGTGCAGATGGGTTAATGTGCCTGCTGCTAAGAACGTCTACCATGCAGATAACAAAGTGCATATAATGTAAATAGGTCAGTGGGATACTGCTTTTGTAAGAGAGCTAATTGTGTTACTTGTTTATAAGTCAAAATTCTAATATCGAACATTGAGCCACGGACATCTTGAGGATTTTGGGGGCCCTTGTTTGGATTAGGTTTAAATTTATTAACCAATTGCAGCTCTTTTGCTGCCTCTCTGGCCAGGCCAGTGCACAGTAGCACTCATCCAAATTGTAAATGCACTTACATCTAAGTTACTGAGATACACCAGCAGCTCACTAATATTACTTCAAATAGTTTATGTAAAATAAAATCTGTGACTTCCTCCCATTTCTAATATGTGAGGTTCTGTTTTAATCTCAAAGAAACTTGTTTCATGGATGTTACAAGAAACGTAAACACAATATTTTATGCAAACTGTCTGCAGCAGCCTCTTACACATCACACACATTACAAATAAATTAACTAAAACAGTATTTAAAATAAGCCACAAATTATTAACCTCTTCAATACGTCGGACGGCCCCCAGCCGCCCGATGTCACAGTGGGCGTGTGCGGACGATGGGCAGGGGCCGTCCGAACCGCGCATGCGTCATTTTTTTCAGTACCGCTGAGGACGCCGCAGCGAAGAGGTCATCAGGGTAAGCCTCTCTGCAGAACTGAGCTGCCTCTATCAGGGGCCACCTAAAAGCCTGGGGCCCTGGGCTAGTGCCTACTTTGCCCATGCCTTAAAACGTCTCTGCATTGAGCTATTAACTGTCATCAAAGAGCTGCATGTAAACTGCAAGCTATATGTGAAAGCTATATGTTTTTTTGCCCAGTCTTTCATTATCCTTATCTTGCTAAAAGGGTTCATTTGGTTAGAAAACTATTCTTATTCTTATAGAGAACCCCTAACAATGATGTTATCTTTTATATTCGGAATTTGCGCTTTACAAGAATAAGAACTTTTAAGCTATATTGCCTACCACTATCAATGACATGTCACTCCCACACTACACCTTGCATTACTGTCTGATGTATCATTTCCTATACACTGATTTACACGCATATGATTGTCTCTGTGCAATGTGTGTGTGGTGTAAAGTGTTCTGACACCTTACACTGATATGAGTGGTGCTATAAAACTAAAAGAATCAGAGAGGCAGTGGTTATGGAGACTTCAAGGGGCACTGTTAAAGGGTGTTAGAGAGGGAATCCGTGGCAGAGGTGGTCATTGGGGCGCCAAAAGACATTGTCACACAGGGCGCCACCAGTGCTAAGGCCGTCCCTGTTGTGGCACGGCTCTTGCTTAACATCCCAAGACATCAATCTGTTTCTAGGGCGCTCAAATATCTACACTGGCTTCCAGTTAAGAGACAAATTGAATTTAAGGCTCTGTGTATTGCTTTTAAGGCCAAGCATGACATAGGGCCTGGTTTCCTAAAACGGAATCTACAACCTTATATTCCAGTCCGTCATCTTTGTTCATCCCTTGCCAATGATCTGATTGTTCCCAGGGTCAAAAAATGTTCCTGGGGTGGAAGAAGTTTTCTGGTAAATACGACCAAATTATGGAACTCTCTCCCAATGAGGCTGAAACAAGAAACCCATCTGTTGCCCTTCAGGAAGGCTTTGAAGACATGGTTGTTCAGTCTCTAAGGTGCTTTCGAACTGCCTAGTGTAATCCTGTCTGATAAGCAAGCACCTTGACACCCTCTGGTTAATGTTTTGTGTCATTTCATTTAAGACAAGCCCTATCACCCACAGTCTGCACGTAGCCTAGCATGTTGTGAGCGGCCATTTTTTCCCGCACTTGCCTCTGTTCCCAACGTTGGAAACAATATTTATACAGCTGTCGCCATCTTCAATCGGTTTGGGAGTAGTACTTTGTATGGGCCCAGCGAGTCATTCATCAGTGACTCGCACACCATTCTCTAGTTATAATAATATTTACAAGGAAGAAATCAACACCAGGGTGAGTCATCCATTCGGTGATACACACACCTTTGCCTCTGCATTCATTATTTAAGGAGCTCACTGCTAAATACCCGGTTGAGTCACCTTTTTGGTGATTCACGCACCTTTAACTCTGCATTCTTTAATTAAACAGTTCACTGCAGTTTGCAGATTAAACAGCTCAAAGTTTTTTTTTTAAAAAGGGAAAAATATATATCCATAACCTCGTCATGCAATCTCATGGGGCTATGTGTGTCTCCTCCATTATTTGTTGCTTCTCCAGGTCCTCTTTCTATAGAATGGGAAGATTGGATAACTATGTTTGAAACCTACATAGAAGCTTTAGATGGTATACGTTTTAGCGCATCCCGGAAGAAGACCCTACTCTCAAATAACTTGGGCAAAGAGGAACAGTATATATTTAAATATTTACCCCCAGCAACTCAGCCCAATGGAGGCCCTATCGAAAATGTATGTCTTGAAGCGAAAACAAGGTTGAAAGCTAAATTTGCCAAGGAAGTCAATTCAGTTAGGAATCTCTACAAGTTCTACACTCATCAAGAAGAAGGAGGTCAATCAATAGAGGAGTTTGTTGCTAAGCTGGGGGAGCTTTCTCTTAAATGCAAATTTGCAGGCATGACTGATGTACTAATATGTGACCAATTGATTGTCCATTGTAGGTGCAAGAAAACACAAGAAGGAAATTGGGCAGCACAAAATCCTTCACTCAAAGATGCTATTGACATTGCTAAAGTGGTTGAAGAATCACAATGCTGTATGCAAGCAATGGATCAGAAAGGGAGAAGTAACAATAATGTCGTTTCTACAGTAGTCAAGGATGATTCTGAGGTAGCTGCTGAGTTGAAGTCTGGTTGCAATGTGTCAAGACCCAAACAACTTACTAAGTCTTATTATAGGTGTGGTAGCACCTTTCATACTGCTGATTATCGTAGATGTGTGCCTATGGATAAAATTAGCAGGAAGTGTGGGAGTAAAGGGCACTTTGCAGCAGTATTTACACAAGTGGGCAAACCTAGAGTAATTATGGTAGAAGACACATAGCGTTGTAGGCCAAGAGGATAGGGTTTTGAGGGTAACTGAAACTGAAAAAGAAATGGGTAAGAAAACTAGACCCAAGGCTGATTTTGTTGTCAATTGGAGGGAATTTCAACTCATGGTAAATTCTGGATCCATGTACACTAATAATCCCAGGGTGGTGCTTCAGAAATTGTGGTGAGGAGTGAGTTTGTTCCCAAAAGATATTAATCCTGGGAAGGTGAAGTTTTAGACTTGTTGGGTTATATGGCAGCCACTATAAAGTTTAGTTGAAGAACTATACAAGGGAATGTTTATGTGGCAGAAGATGGGCCACCTATTTTAGGCTGGATGCACCAATATGACCTCTGCATTGTTGTTAATCCCAGAGCTCCAATTCAGGTTATGGTTGTTGAAGACTTATGTTTGAAAGACATATTTTAAGAAGCCAAGGAGGTTTTTAAAGGGGGTACAGGATGCCTGGAGGGGCATGTGCAAAAAATAATTTTTAGGCCTGATGAAGTGCCTGTACGACACAAATTACGTAGTATTCTTTTAGAAGCTCAAGCAGCTGTCAAAAAATGCTCAAGGATATGGTTTTGTCTAGGGTCATGGAACCTGTTGAGGGAGTCTTTCAATGCACATGGTTGCCATTTGAGCTATGTTCAGCTGCAAGCATTTTTAAACGCATGATGAGTGAGGTTTTCAAAGACATGTCCAATATTGTTTATTTTAAAGACAACATTCTTGTCTTTGGTAGTACTGTTGATCAGCACAACCTAGTACTCAGACAAACCTTGCACAGGATGAAAGAAGGGGGGTTATCCCTCAGGCGTGAGAAGTGCAGGTTTCTGGTTGACAAGGTGTAGTATTTGGGTTATGACATTTCTGCTGAAGGGGTTAGACCTAAGCAAACTCTTTTGGATACCGTTAAGTTAGCACCAGACCTTATAATAAAGATAAGTTGAGGTATTTTTTGGGCCTCACTGAGCACTACTCAAAAGTTGTGTAAAGGTTCTCTGAGAAAACTGAGGTGTTGAGGTTGTTTTTGTAAAAAGGCTCTATTTTTGATTGGTAAGGACAACATCAATGATTTTCTGATCTCATTAAGGAGGAGGTTTGTGGAGCGGGCATCCTCACGCCTTTTGATACCAAGCTAAGTCCATCCTCACTGTGAATGCTAGTGCTACTGGTCTTGGAGCATGGAGGGCAGGGGAAAACAGTAGCATTCGCTTCCAGGACATTAACCAACTCTGAGAGAAATTATTCCATTATTGAACGGGAAACCCTAGAAGTAGCTTGGGGTTGCGAATATTTCAGAACATACTTAAGGGGGGGCCGAGTTTCTCTTACAGTCTGACCACAAGCCCCTAGTAAAGGTGTTGTTGCCAGGTGGAACAAGCACATGTCAGGCCAGACTTGCCAGTTTGCCTGCCCATTTACAACAGTATTGCTATAAGGTGGAACACATCCAAGGTTGGCTAAACATTCAAGCAGACTGTTTATCAAGGCTATCCTTGGAATGGCAAAAGGTGGATGGACCTTCCGTACTAAAGAAAGAAAGAGGAGTTGTTGCTTCTGTTCATGATGTGATGAATGTGGTAGGAGTGCATGCCATCACGAAACAGGAGTGGCCCTGTGAGAGATGAAGAGTTTGGTATTACACGGGAGTAGGAGAGAGAGTGCTGTGCCTCCCTCTGTCAGGCCTTACTTCAAGGTCCTGGATGAAGTATTTCTACATGAGGGTGCTTAAGTGATGAGGGGTGAGCGGTTTATCCCACCTCAGAGTTTGAGAAGCAAAATTATTGAGCTAGCACATGCAGGACATTTGGGCCAAACCAGAACAAAGAAGGGATTGAGAGTGGATTGGTGGGTGGTGGCCTGGAATGGACATGGAAGTTGAACTGTGGGTAGAGAGATGTATTGCGTGTGATCCAGAGGGCCTAAAGAAATTCTGTCTCATAAGCGCTACCCTACACCACAATACTCACCATCATTCATAAATTCATCACAAGGCAGTAAACGTCTGAGACAAGAATTGGCCAACTGAATTATGTGACCTAATTAATCAGATCTATTCAAGACTATTTAAATTTATAATATACAACTGCAGTTTATCATAATCATTTTTATAAAAGTGTACATTTAATTAAGTCACCTGGGCAATGGATTAACTAATGGTAACTAGACTTTAAACAAACAAGACCAGCTTGTCATTTCAAAATCTATTTTATTTACTTTATTTATCAAGTAAAGAGCATTTTCAATTAATAAATCTTTTTATTAACATTTAATAAGCATCATTTTATTAAGTAAAGGAACATTAGCTTCAAATTGAATAGGTCTAGGCTTTGGCGTAAGAGCCATAATTTTTTCTCTCAGGTTTTTCAAAACTTTCATATTAAATGATCCGTCTTCTGGCCACGCTAATACACCATCATCTTTGGTATATTGCATCCAAATTTCAAACCAAAGGACATTATGATAACCATACTCACCTTCCATATATGCTGCGGATGTTTTGTACTTATGAAGTAATTTTCCACCACGCGTTTCAATTTTCTTATCAGGGTTGAATACATTTTTAAATTTCTGAAAACATGAAGGCTTCTTTTCCTCCTTTCCGTACCAATACCTCATGTTTTAAAACTATTCCGTTTAATTTAGAAAAGATCGTAAGTATTTCTTTATTGTTCCTTTACTCTAGCCAATCCGTGCGCGAAACTCACCAACAAGCCAATCAGGTTAAGCCACGTCACTACCTTGCTCAATCAATAGAAGTACTGCTTTCAGAAAGGACCAATCAGCTAACAGCTCGTTTCTGTCACGTGAACCAATCAGTACACTTGCTGTGACGTATGTCAACCAATCGCAGAGCGTACCCTGTGACGTATACTGCCGCTGCAGCTTCGCTGTCTCCGCTCCGCAAACCCACCCCTCCTTTACAAAATATTTTCACAGCGACATTTTAAAACAACTCTTTTCAATGAAATTCAGTTAATAACTACAGAAAAACAAACCATCTGTCTGTTTCCCTAAACAAAGTAATAGTTTTTATGAATCATTCAAGTTCTCACTCTCATGAAATAGACAACGCTATTTTCACAAAATCATTTTTACACTTTCAAACAGAAAAACACTGACCATGTATACATGAAATCTTTGGCAGGACTTTAACCAACCAATAGAAATCCTCAATCGCCAGTAAGAATAGACGACGCTTCATTACCCTTCACTCAAGCTTGGAAAAATCCCATTACTCTTTTCACAGCGAGTTTTAAAACGGGCTCCTAGTCCCTATACTCAAAACTACGATTTCATAGGTAACCCTCACTATACATACCACCTGTCATACCTAAAAAATCCCTAAACTTGTGCTGTACGTCCACAACACTTGTGATATATAAATATCACTAATTTGAAACAGAACAAATGAACTATGTAACTTCACCTGTCACACTACTCTGCCGGCAACTTAACCAGGAATTTTCACACTGCTGGAAAAAACCTTTCGACTACATCTAACAATTGAACAAACTAAACATGTGTTAAACATAAATCACATATATCCTATGTATCTTACATGTAGCATGTCAGTTACCATAGTAACCATCAAATTCTGCTACCAGAAAATTGATCTGGCGGGCCTAAAGAAATTCTGTCTCATAAGCGCTAGCCTACACCACAATACTCACCATCATTCATAAATTCATCACAAGGCCCATAAACGTCTGAGACAAGAATTGGCCAACTGAATCATGTGACCTAATTAATCAGAGCTATTCAAGACTATTTATATTTATATACAACTGCAGTATATCATAATCATTTTTATAAAAGTGTACATTTAATTAAGTCACCTAGGCAATGGATTAACTAATGGTAACTAGACTTTAAACAAACAAGACCAGCTTGTCATTTCAAAATCTATTTTATTTACTTTATTTATCAAGTAAAGAGCATTTTCAATTAATAAATCTTTTTATTAACATTTAATAAGCATCATTTTATTAAGTAAAGGCACATTAGACTGTCAGTTTCAAAACAAAATCGGCATGAAAAGGATTATAGCAGAAAGAATCTCATTCCCTAAACCCTATTTCCCTGACTAAACTAAATGGAACCTAAAAGGAAAAGCATAAGTTCTATTTTTCTTACGTGAGTCAAAAGTCCGTCAGCATCTCACGCTCTGCAGGATTCAGGAACGAGCCAGCAAAGCTCCTCCCAAGGGGCCAAGTTTTATACCTTTTCTCTATCTAAAACTAGCTAAAAGAATACTTTTTTAAAAGCCATCCTGTGATTTGATTGGCTGACAGCCGTCAGTCCACATGAAGTCATTGCCTCTTCATTCCGAAATCGTGCTCTTCTATAACATCTTTGTCCATTGTCTACAAACGACATTAGCTTCCGAGGTCCTTTGCAACATTTTATTAAATAACAGTTCGTTGCTTCCTCAGCTTGGCTTTTCTGCCATATCCTGTCCTTGGAAAATTATACAACACGGAGCACATCCTGCACAGTTCCTCGTATTTTGTTTACTGATGATTATGAACGTCAAACTCTTTTTTCATTCTTTGCTGTGCTCGGCTCATCATGACAGGACTCCAAAACACCCATTTTAAAGCTAGGCCTCAGGCCTCTTTCTCGAAGCACTAGTATGCAAGGAAACACAAAACATCAATTAATTTGAGTAATGAAAGTCATTCTGTTACCCACCTCAAACTTTTCTTTGGGTGTGACACAGAGCCAGATTGGCAGACTTGGTGGCCAATGATTATGTTCCCTCCGTCTTGCTCCTCTCAGGTTGCTAAGAATCTGGGGGTGAAGATGGATAACAGGCTAACCTTGAAATCCCAGATCCTGGGGGTGTCGGGCATCTGCTTCGGCATCCTTAGGATGCTGCGGAGATTTCTTCCTCTGCTATCCGTGGAACATAGGACACTGACAGTCCAGGCTCTGATTGGGTCCAGGTTGGATTATTCCAACATTCTTTACCTGGGCCTTCCAGAGTACTTGCTGCAGCGGCTTCAAGTGGTGCAGAATGCCGCTGCCAGGGCAATTTTCGGTCTTAGTAGGCGCTCCAGTGCCTCGGGCCTGTTGGCAACTTTGCATTGGCTTCCCATCCGCAAGAGGATCGCCTTTAAGGCGCTGACCTTGGCCTATAAAGCTCTTCACAAGGGGGGAGCTAAGTACCTCCAAAAGAGACTGGTCTTTTATCAACCAACCAGGTCTCTGAGGTCGGAATCCCTGCACCTTGCTGTTGTCCCTCGGGTAAAGAAAGCACGCCTCGGAGGCCGCTCTTTTGGATTGTTGGCATCACAGCTGTGGAACTCTTTGCCACTGGCTCTGCGGGGAGCCTCTAGCTTGCTGGCCTTTAGGAAAGGCCTTAAAACTTGGCTGTTCACTCAGTAGCCGGTCTCTCGTGAATCTTTGGCTCACACTTCTTTTATTCTTTTATCTGGTGTTATGTTAGTATGTCGCAGTTTTTCTCTTTCTCCAATAAAGCGCCGGGACACTCTTTTTGAGTAGCCGAGCGCTATAGAAATGAATAATTAACATAACATAACATAACCTCCTTCACTAATGTTAACCCATTAGTTTAAGTTACCTAGCTTTAAGGACGAAAAAGCTGCAAATGTAAAGACCTTCTTCACACGAGCCTCAAGATTCTCCACGAGCTTATGCCACATAAAAGACACAACATAGACGAAAGCACTTTTAAAAATAAGCACATGCTATTATTTAAACAGCCGCAATTAATGTTGACAAAACAAAAAGACAAAGTTAGTTTATTATTTTTAAACAAACTGGCAAATGCAACAAGAGCACATAATGTTAATTTCCACATGTTCATGTAAATGCACATTATTCTAGGTTGAATTAATACAAATCATGCAAAACTCATTAATATTATTATTTCGTTATGGAAATTTAACTTAGCGAGTGAAAACGTAATTAATTTCAAAAACTCGCTTTATCACGTGCAACGAGAGTAATAAACGTTGGAAAGTAGGGTCACAGATTGATTCAAGACATAAAGTTGATCGGGGGTGATCTTGGCACACCGTCTGTTAAGATTTTATTAGTCCCATGAACGAACAAAGAGGTGATTTGAGATTTTCTATAGTGCTGATTGACTTGTATTCCAAATGGTTGATTGTGAGGTTCATGATAGAAATCACCACCAAGGCGACTGTGAACGTGTTGAGAGAGGTGTGGTGTGAGGAAGGTATACCTTCTGTAGTTGTTACTGATAATGGCATGCAGTTGACATTTCAGGAAATGCGAGAATTTCTGGAGGCTTCTGAGATTCAGCACAATCGTACGTTACTTTATAGCTCCCAAGAGAATAGAATGGTTGAGAGGGCGAATGAGTTGCTCAAGGGTACCATTCAGATGGCAATAGATGGAGGAAGAGGTGCGAGTTCTATGGTTTCAGAAATGTTATGGGCGTAATGCTCAAGTGACTGGTAAAACACCTTTTGATGTTATGTGTGGGTGATTGCCGGGAACTGAATTAGTCCCCATTTGGATCAAGGAAATTGTACAGTGTTCTGGTGATAGACCTATGGTGTTGCAAATCGCTTCATCGCATCTCTCAGGGAGATTGGGTGAAACTTAGGTCTGGACCGTGCGGGACTGGCTTATTCAAGTTCAAAGGGCTGTTTAGACTGGTATAAACCTTACTTCATTCTGTGGTGTTGGAGAATGGTGAGAGATGGAAATATAGGCATGTTGCCTTGTACCAAAAGGGAGGGAAGTGTGATATCAAGGTGAATCAGAAAGTGTCACCATCCAACAGTGCCTTAATGTTAAAGACGGATGATGACGTAACCCTTCCTTCACATGTTAGTACAAATATGAGAATGTCTTCCCATGACAGAGGTGATGCTGATGTCTATGTTGGGCTCAGTGATGCAGCCCTGCCAAGTACCACGCATCAGGCGTTAGACTAACACATTTTAATGTGGTGGTCCCCATCATCGCATTAGAATGCATTAATCACGCATTTTAGCGCCATGACGGCACCTGCATCTCAGCCTAGGTGCAGCAGTTAGTGACTGATAGTGTCATCGGAGCTGCATTTACAGCAGCGGTGAGGGAGGCATCCAAGTGCTCACTGAATGAGGGCTGGAGCAGAGCCATGAAGGGGCTGTATAGCCACTCCTGCACTGTGGGGCTCTAGAACAGGGGCCTGTCTGTGAGCCCTGGAATTTGCAGCCTGCTCTCTGTTTGCATTACCATTTCACCTCAGTGGGAAACAGCTTTTGCAATGCTGCCATCACTTTGCGTTACTTTTACAATGCAGTCGTTACAACCACTGCGTTGTTAGAACGCAATACCTTTACTTTTACTTAGATTGACTTGCTGTATGCGATGCTCTAACATAAGGAATCGTATAATTTACTATTCCATCACCTTGCCTCCTGTTGGGCAGGCTGGAGTTGGAATAGTACATTATGCTAAGTCTAGCGCGCCTCCTACAGCAAGTCGATCTAATGACTTGCGATTTCAAGGTATCGCGTTCTAACAACGTGGTCATTGAAATGACTGTGTTGCAATAGAACGCGATGGGATGGCATGCTTTGTAACATGCTATATTCCACCTCAGCGGAGGGCGCTTCTAGCCTTCTCCCCAGCACTGCCCGCTTCGACGCTCTCACCACCCCTATTATAGCCCTATAAATAGTGTATTGCTTCATTAGCCGCCCTTCTACTAGCGAACTGAGCATATCCCCAAGACCCGAGCCATTGCAAAATGCTCATGAGCTGGCCTCATGCTCTAGCACTGTATTGTTTGGCTCTGTAGGTTAACCTGGTGTATCGACCTCCCCCCACCACTTTCCCCAATGGGGACTGAGAGTCAAGTCAACTAACCGAGGGATGGGTGATGACCTTTGGTAGCACGTAGCGAACAGTGTCCATAACTCCACAACGATGAAGGTAAGTATGTGCTATATAAATGCAATTTAAGCGTATCAAACACAGCCACTGCTCAGCACTGCCAGCTGCACAGAACCTGTACAACGGCTGACACTCTCAGAATTACGTGTGGGGGGAGTAGAGGTTGGGGAGGTAGGGAAGTGTCAGGTGCAGAGAGATGAGAGATGAGACTGTGCCGATGATGGACCCTATGGCTCCGGCCTTGGCCACCGTGTAGCCCATGTTCCCCAAAGGCGAGGTACACAGGTCGCCTGTCAGTCGTGTGACATAAGCGTGACACTCACGCACGATGCGCGCTGCATGCAGCTGTGGAACCCTGCCAGAGCCGTCACTGGGTCCGCTGCCATGAAGAACTCCGCGTAGGCAGCGCAGGTGAAGGACTTTTTATTTGGATGTAAACTTGAGGCCTAGGGCTAGAGGATGCCAATTAGAAAAGAATTAAGGGCTTCTGCAGCATTGAAAATTAAAGTAGGGGCCAGCAATCTGAAACCTCCTCGGCAGCCATTGTTGGGGGCTGCATCCCACACCTCTTGGGGGCAAATCACGTAATCTCTCCGTGCCTGAATGTGTAATGTAAATACGGTGCTCATGTAAAGCGCTCCAATACCTTCGGGTCGAGTTCGCGCTATATAAAATATGCAACAAAAAAAAAAAAGGTGAAAAGTAAGCACGAAGCTCGGTGCCAGTACAGCTGATGCAGCCCATTACTGGGCTGCCTTACATTCTGCAATCAGAAATCAGGCAGATCCAAGAAACACACTACTTAATTAATGAACGAATTTCATTTATATGGGCTCCAGTACTGTTTAGTTTGCTGCATCATATGAGCCCCGCAAACGTTATTGCAGCGGGTGCTGCAGGTAGAAGTTGAGGTGCTTTCGAAACTCTTGTGTAATAGTCAGGAATGAGGGGCATTTAGAGCAGTGTGTGACTATCTTGGAATAAATAGCATGGTGAAAAGAGGTAAAATGCCAGACAAGGAGAGTGAGAGAGAGACAGCAAGAGGGCCTAAGTGGTTCATGTTGAAATGTATGGAATCAGGGTGCAGGGGCGGGAAGCAGGAGAGCTGACAACAGGCCAGGTTCCAGGATTCTAAGGGAAAGGTGACCCCTAAATGCTGATGCAGGAGGAGGTACCGGAGAAGATAAAATAGAAGAAACAGATTTACATCAGAAGCAGAGGAAGAGATGAGGCGCCTGCAGCCACCCTCCCCCTCCGCATCAGCAGCCAAGGCCCCCAGGCAGACATCCATGCTGTCTGGGCGGGGTTTACGATTATAAACAACTCATCTATTCTCCCCCTGTGTTTGGAGGGCAGTGGGGCACAGGCTTGTGCCTGGCGATGGGCACTGCACTGCTGCTGTCTTTAAAAAGCATAGCTGACCAGTTTAACAGAGTCAACTAACCGTTGACTGCAGCAGCACCATCTGAACCACCCCGAGTCCAGAGAAGGTGGCTCAGAGCTTGCCCACCTGTGCATGCTGGAGTCAAGCACTGCGCACCATTGAGCATTCATGCCAACATTTTAGGACAGGGGAGTGGGAGATTGTGAAACAGAAATCAGGAGAATCCAACTTCCCCATTGACATCTATTGAAGAAAAAGCAATACAGGCGGGAGAAAATTCTGAAGTCTCCCATCGGAATCGGGTCTATTGGCATGTATGATTGTGGCAAATGCAATGTAGCAGAGAACAGTAGTCCACCACTACTAGAAAACGCTTCAGCTGAGCTGCAGCATTTTCCATCAATGGGTAAGTAGCCAGTCCAGAAGGGGCATACACTGGTTATAGAGTGATGTCTCGTTGGAGAGGTGTACTTTGGTATTCACCTATGAAAAGGAAGATTTGGATTTAATGATCTGCCTTATGATAAAGTGTATAGAGTCAAACATGGTCAGGCATTGCGATTTGTCCATAGTAGTGAAAGCAGGTGTCAAATTTAGGATGTAAACAGATTGTGCAAGTGTATGGAAGCGTTTTCGAGACGATTAGAGACATTCCATTCCAGATATTTTGTAGCAATTACAAGATCTCTTTAAAGCTTCTTGTTGCTCAAGTGGCATTTCTGATATTTCTTTCCATACACTTTGTTGCTTTATTCTGCTCGCGAAAAGTGTCACTCATTGTCATTGAATGTCACTTATAATTACACTTAAATTATGAAAATGTCACACATAAGCAATCTGAAACCTTGGCAGCTATGGTGATGCCATTGGTGAAAGGACGAGGAGTATCAGAACTGGTCATCCGCCAGGGTATTTGATGATTACATGAGATCTTAAAAAACCTCCCATGTTAACTCACCATTCACGCCTCGAATCATTAATTGTCTTATTCCAATTTTGTTCTGTAACAAATTTCCAATGATAATTTATGCAATTTTTGATGTATTGCCTTGTTGTTCTATTTTCTTTTTTTTTCTTGTTTGTTCTGTAACCAGTTGTTGTTTGGTGTGCTAAGGAGAGGGGATGTGTTGAACTTGGTTCCTGCCATCATCTATCACGTTACGGTCTCTGCTCGGGTTCCACATTCCTGTGTGGAAGTGGCGTTCCAAGAAAAACAGTTGAATACTGGCTGGTAAAGGAGGAGCAGCTATCCAGCTGCAGGGAGATACTGATCTTGAATAAACCTTGCCTTTTTAGGTCTCGCCTAGCGTTGCAGTGCGAATGCGCTGCCGTCGTTTTGCGAGGCATGCAGTATACACTGTAGTGTGGAAGCTTCGTGGAAGCTCCGCCCACTCTCCGGCCCATCTTATTCTTTGGCTTAGGTTATAAATGCTGCCTTCTGATTGATTTTTTACTTGATAGTCCCTCCCCATGACAGTCATGTCAGTCATTTGTATACTTCCATGGCTACTGGCCCCTTTACTGCACAGACTACTTTCTTCCCGTCCCTCCCTACCGCAGTCGTGACTTCTTGGGGCCCCACGCCCCCCTCCCGCACCCTCCAGGTCGTGCTCGTTCCTTCTCGCGTCCGCATGCCCGTTTTCAATGCAATAGGTCTTGCGTAAATGCGAGTCCTATTGCACTTCCAATGCTTGTTTAGTCTTGTTTCAACTTCACAGTGCTAACATTGTGTTGCCATTTCGATATGTGGTCAATAGATGGCACTGTGACCATTCCTACATTCAAGCGAACAAGAAGTCCCTTCAGATTACATGCCCTGCACCCACATCCATGCCAGGCAGCGACAGGCTCAGATTGATCCAGACGCTGTGAGATTTTGTTTTATTTTGTCGTTTTGGTATTTTATGCCCACAATAAATGGGATACAGTGGAGAGTGATATTGTTTGCGCAGGCGCGGTGCTGCTGAAGACAAACTCTTCCCCTTGTTTTCAGGCATGCTTGCTTGCAGCCTGATGGCTGCTTCAGGCCATGTGTCGGCAGGCCTCACTGTGGACTGAATGGGTCTTCCCGGGCTGGGGCTGAGACGCTGACAGACGAGCTGCAGCTGTTTATTGCAACTGTGTTCTCCGGCGTTGTGTAGTGTCTGCACATCCCTCTCCTACTGGGGAGAGAGAGGTGTACATCTGGGCAAGCACCGGATTGTGGACTAGTGCAGACACAGCCCCTGCTGGTTTTAACGTTAGTCAACAGAGCGCTTCTGGAATGTGCTGACAGTCAAGCCACTGCTTTGCTTGCATCTAGGGGGTGTTTATGCCCTGCCTTGCGTTAGACACGCTTTGCTGGCTCTTCCTACATGGTTTATTTACAGCACTGCTTTTACTAGACCTTCATCACGTAATCGCCCATATGAAAGTTTACTGCGCCCGTATGTGTCCATATATGTATCGCCCCTTCTGTCTATAGAGCACGCCTTCAGGGTTCACACTAGCATACATGCACAATGTTTGCAAGAAGAGTGCTAGATGAGATATCTTCAACTAATGGGAATTGTGAATATTTGTCCACAATCACCATCAGGTGATGCCCGTTGTTGAGTGGACTGATAAAGTCAATGGCTATTTCTTCCATGCATGCTTCAGAAGCTCTGACATGTTTAAGTTGTGTTGATTAATTCACCTAGAAAGGCAGTTGCATAGATGACAGGCCTTTAATTCTTTTTCAACCCTCCCATCGAGATAAGGAAACCACACTGGGTCTTGTAGAGCTTGGCTTGTGGCAACGATTCCATGATGTCTATCAATTATTTTCTGTCACAGACTCTGGAATCACGATCTTTGAACCTCTCAGTATAACTTCTTCTTCAGTTATAGACAGTTCATATTTGTCATTTTTGTATTTTTGGTATTCACCATCACTGCTGAGAGGTCGAGTATGTTGATTCCATGACTGATGTGTGATAATATCCTTCAACTTTAATATGACACTATCATAGTTCATGGCAGTAACAATCTGGGCTAAAGAAATGGTAGCTGGTGTGTTTAACCTTACAATAAAGTTAATATAGGTTTCAACCGTCTTGGATGGAGTACCATTACCTTGTATAGGCAGACTGGAAAAGTAGTCAGCAGGGTTCTGATCCTTCCCTGAATGATGCCCAATGGGATAATTGTACGCTTGTAATCGTAGTCCTCATCGTTCAATGCAAGCAGTCATCTTGCCCTTTGGATTGCTAAATATGGTCATTAGGGCCTGGTAATATGTCACCAGCGTAAAAGGTGTACTATACAGGAATACAGGGAAATGTTCACAAGCTCACATCATGGCTAAACTTTCTTTCTCAGTTTGTGAATAAGCACATTCTGTTTGGTACAAACTTCTATTGGCATATGCTACAATATGTCTTCGAGCATTCAGGTGTCCGCTGTGCTGTGCACGGATAGCGCCTAACCCAACCAGGGGCCTAACACAGGCTCCTGCAGCCCACGCGGTGCGGGGGGGCCACAAGCTCCAAGCGGCCCCCTCAGCACTGCACTCTGGCCAGAGAGCTCATGAATGAGCTGGGAGGGGGCCCCTCTACGTACCGTGCAGGGAGGCCCCCTCAGTTTTTGTTACGCCAGTGAACCCAACGGGGCTAGCATCAACAAGAACCTCAGTATAAAGCTTCAGTTTGAAGAATGTCATTTCTGTAGAATTCTGAATGGCTTGTTTGATTCTTTAAAAACATTTCTCACATTCATCTGACCAATTAAATGTAACATTCTTTTTCGTCAAGTCTCCTAAAGGAGCACTCACAGTGGCTAAGTCATGTATATCTCTGAAACAGTATCATCCATGCCAATAAAGTAATGTACCTTGAAAACATCTTGTGTGGGATCGGCACTTGACAGCGCTTTAGCAAGATCGTGTGTCATACCCCCATCAGAAGAGACATGGCCAAAGAATTTTAGCTTTGTCTATATACATCCCCATAGCCAGGGTTTCTTTCAGTGTGCCCTCCTGTAAAATACCATAGCCAGAGCTGTTTCACAATTCCTTGGTATGTAAAGCAGAATAGTAAAGCCAGTATTAGACCAAGATATTGCACACCATAGCCAGACCAACATTTTGTATTTCTGCAGTATCTAAAGCGCCATTACCTTGTCACTTTTCAGAGTTCCAATATGTAAAATACAGATTCTAACCAGTTTCCAGTATGTAATCTACTATTTGTAGGCAATTTCCTACAATCCTGCAGTATATGAAGCTCTGTAGATAGGCCAGTTGCATTAGTGCCCCTGTTTGTAAAGCACCCTAGGAGAGCCCTTTTTGCTTTTCCAGAACCTGAAGTACAAGAGTCAATCTCTTATTGCTCCAGTGTGTAAAGCACCATTGTTTCCTACTTTGCAAGTGGAATAGTCAAACCAGTTTTTCTTCAGTATGTAGAGCACCCTTTCCATGCCAGTTTCTACAGTTGCTAATATGCTTCCCTAGGATAATATCATAGCAGATCTCAAGAAATCAGAAACATTTTACTGGAACCTGCAGGTCTAGTGTCTTGAATAATCTACTCGACCTAACTGTAATGTAATTGACCAATAAATTCCTCCTCAAATTGTGTGATCTTAAGCAAATATTTTATTCCACAGAATTGTGTTTTCTTCGTTATCACATGCAAGCGTACCTTTAAACATGGGAGTTCAGCATGTCTGCTGTACAAAAAACACTTTGGTTTGGTTTAATAGATAGACTAAACCGTTACTCCACATATGGTAAAAAACTAGCTCACCTACCTATAGGGTACACATGATCCCTGACTTGCCTCTTTGTTCACTAATAGCATTGTCATCACAGTAGGGGCAGGAATGTTTCTCAGTTCATATTCTAAAACTTTCACCAATTCAGCATCAGCACAGTACCAGCTCAGCACCTCCTTAACATCAGCACTGCACTATCTTAGCTTTAGCACAGCATTATCTCAGCATCAGTGCACCACCACCAACGCAGCCCCACCTCAGCAGCCACTCAGCACCAACGCAGCACCACTACAGCATCAGCGCACCACCACCACAGCACAGGACCAACTCAACATCACTCAGCACCACCTGAGCACCACCTCAGAACCAGCGCCCCGCCACAGCATCACTCAGCACCACCACCGCATCACTCAGCACAGCACCACCTCAGCATCACTCGGCACAGCACCACCTCCTCATCAGTGAACCACCACCAGTGCAGCACCACCTCAGCATCAGTGCAGCACCAGCACATCACTATCTTCCCATTAGCACAGAAACCACCTGAACACCACCACCTGAGCATCAGCACAGACCCATCCCAGCACAGCAGTACCTCCTCATCAGTGCAGCACCACCTTAGCATGACTCAGCACCACCTCAGCAGGAATTCAGCACCAATACCGCACCACTTCAACATCAGCGCAGCATCAACACAGCACCAATTCAACATCTCTCATCACCACCTCAGCACCTGTGCAGCACCACTACCTTAGCACGAACCAGCTCTTCGGCATCACGCATCACCACCTTACTATCACCTCAGCATCACCTCCTCATTAGTTCACTACCAACTCAGCATCAGCGCAGCACCAACGCAGCACAACATAAACATCAGGACCATTTACGCAACAGTGCACCACTACCAACACAACACCACCTCAGCATCAGCAGAGCATCACCTCAACACAGCACCAACTCAGCACCACCGCATAATCACCTCAGCATAACTCAGCGGCACAGCATCACTCAGCACCACCTCTGCATCACTTAGCACCACCTCCGCATCACCCAGCACCACCTCCACACCAGCACAACAGTACCTCATCATCACTCAGCACCACCTGTGTATCATTCAGCATCACATCTGCACCAGCACACCACCACCTCAGCCCCACTTCCGCATTACTTAGCACCACCTCAGTGTGCCCTTGAAATCTGGCATCTGTTGATTCTCTTCCCTGAAGCTAAATGGCGGCAAGACAGAGGTCTTGGTCTTTGGGAGAAGCCAAGATGTTTGGTCGAGCGAGTGGTGGCCTTCGTCTCTTGGCACCTGCCCCACTCCCTCCCAATCAGCCAGAAATCTCGGCATGGTCTTTGACACCTCACTGTCTATGACGCTCCAAGTAAATAGGACTGTGGCCACATGCTGGGGTGTTATCAGGATTCTAAATAGGATCCGTAACTACCTCTCTTTCCAGGCTCGGAAGAAGATTGCAGTCGCTCTTGTTGGCTCCAGGCTTGATTATTGCAACTCCCTTTATGTGGAGTCCAACAAGGGCCTTATCCATCGACTGCAAATCGTGCAGAACGCTGCAGCACGTTTTGTTCTGGCCCTTCCTTTGGCATCTTCAGCCACGACTGCCAGGAGAGATCTACATTGGCTCGCTGTTCAGCATAGAGTCTTTTTTAAGATTCTATGCCTTACTTACAGAGCTCTTGCGGCTGGCACGGACGACGCACTTGGGTCCCTGCTCACCCGTTATATCCCAACCAGATCTCTTCGATCTGCTGGGTTATTTCAACTGGTAGTGCCCCGCACAAGGCTAGCCAGATGGGGAGCGAGAGCTTTTTCTGTCGCCGCTCCTAAGCTCTGGAACTCTCTCCCAATTGAGGTTAAAACCTTACCCTCAATTGATTTGTTTAAAAAGGCCCTTAAGACGTGGTGCTTTACCAAAGCCTACCAATAAGAGAATGCTGGTCTGATCTGCGAGCTGTACTATTTGAATTAGGCGCCTTGACGCCCATTGGGTAAAGTATGCGCATGATAAAACTCATTTCATTAATTCATTCATTCATAGTGCCCATCCAGTGCTCGTGTTGTCATTCAGGCTCTATTTCTCAATCTCCACCCCACCCTCCCCATTGTTTATGTCCCTTCATTCATAACAACAAAAAAAGCTATAATAAACTAGCATTACAACAGGCAGGGAGAGGTTGCCAGCATTGCAAGGACAAAACAAGCATTGGCATAACCAATAGGTCTCACTTTTGGGACCTTATAAGCATTTAGTTATGCAGCACAACATCCTTGGTGCAACAACATCAACTGTTGCATGGCTAAACACTTATAAGGTCCCAAAGGTGAGACCTATTGGCTATGCCAAAGCTATTTTTTGTATGTAAGCATTTACAAATGTAAATCCGTGCATGTTATTAAAAGACATGCCACCAAACAGTGTTGGCTCCTCTGGACAGCTAGAATGAAATTTTCCCAAACTGGCCATCCATCAGTGCTGCCCCTGGAGAGGGGTCACCCAGTGCAGAGAACAGAAATACTTCAAGTATTTACGGATGGATGTGTAGGTAGGTGTAGGTGCGAACATGTAGGTAGTTGTAGGTACCAATAAATGTGCATGTAGGCGGGCAGTACCGCCCCACAATGCAGAGCTCACTGAAACATATTTTCAATTTATGTACATCGAAATCATGCCCTGCCTTTTCTGGTGGTGGCTGAGCTGTGCAGAAAGCCTGGCATCAGCACATGTCTTTTCTAAATAGAAGAGGTAAATAAAGCCATGTGACTGAAGCTCTTTATTTCTGCCAGCCTACTTTGTTGTGCCACTGTGCATATTTTCGGATCACAAATCCTGCAGGTGCCAATCAGCGGGCGTCTTCTACATGTGGAGTGCACGTATTGCCTTATTAAAATATTTCACAAAGCTACCTTCATGTTCGAGGTTGCGCTCTACAAATAAAAACATGTATTGAAGGTCTTCATTTAAAATTTGTAGTCTACATTTTTTTTAAACGGTGCGGTACCGGTACAAACAAAGGCCCAGGATAACTGTGCACAAAGAACTGTGAAACCTGAAGACAGTTTGTGTTTCTTAGAACGCCATCAAAGAAAACAAACAAGCGCGCCAAGAATTGTAAAAGATGAAGACACTTCTGCTTTTAGTCATTAGTAAGAGGCAGTTCCATATGCATTAAGTAGGTGTAACGGATATTATCATAGCAATACATTTATTGAAGGTATTCATTAAAAAAATTGGAGTCTGCATTTGTTAGAAACGGTGTGGCACCGGTACAAATAAAGCCCCTGAATAACTGTGTGAGCGCTGGTAGGAGCAATAAGTAAGGCCACACACATAGTGAAGTGGCTAGCGGCACTGCACACTTCCCTCATACAGATTTCGGGTTCACAAATCCTGCTCGTGGCAGTCACTGGGCGGCTGGTACTCGTGGCTGCAGGCGAGGGGAAGGCAGCGACAATTGATTCCGTGAATTGTTGCGTCCTTTCCTCCACTTTAATATGTAAATGTAAGTGGCCCTAGTTGGAATCGATCTGCAGGGTATCGCGACCTGTGGTTTAAGATAATGTCTGCTGTTTAAGGTGGTGAGTGTGGGGTGTTAGCAGTAAAAGCAATGCAAAATAGGTAACGGAGGAGGCAGCAGAAGCATTGGCATAGCCAATAGGTCTCGTCTTTGGGACCTTATGCGTGTGTAGCTATGCACCATTTCTTTCCTCCACTTCAAATGAAGATTGGTTCAGATTCAGCAGTTTTGTTGAATTAAATGCAGTTTAAAACTGACACACAAACACAATTACGTTTTTAAAATCAGAGTTGTTGATTTCACAAGTGTATTAGCCTTTAACAATATTACAGAGCCAAAGGTAAGTTGTGGAGGCTCGGAGGCAGCAAGACACAGATGTACGCAAATAGCAAACACGATGGAAAGGAAAGATGGCCGCCCCTGAGCTCTGCAGACAGTCGGATGTGTAGAGACGCAGTCTAGTGGTTGCACGTCACGCTCCGACGTGACATGCCGGCGGCCATGTTGGGCTGCGCGCGCACCCGCGCTGCATTGGCGCGAAAGAGTCGGTACGAGCAGGACAAGCTCGGCGCTCTATAGGGAGCATTATTGTAAATAAAGCATACAACTAATAGCAGAGTGCAGCGTGATTTCTGGGGGCAACACCAACACCACAATGGCGACGAGGGTGGGATGCAAGACCCCCTACCCCCCACAGTGAGAAACCACACCGAGGGTACCAGCAAGACACCGGTGGGCAGGTGCAGCGCATGCCAAGCAGAAACACAGCGCCCAGAGAACCAGAGGGCCGAGGAAGACAACGCTTACTCAGCAGGTACCCGATAGAGCGCGGCAGAGCCCAAGAACGCCCTGAGGCACAGGAAGGTCACCACAGTAAGGGACAGACCCCGGGGTGGCAGGAAAAGCGTGCCAGGACCAAGCACAACCTTGAAGTCTAGAAGAGTATGCTGGATACCTCACCAAAGCGCGAGGGGGCTGACGCAGGTAGTCCCCAGACCCACATCAGCAAGGAAGAGCAAGACAGCACACCAGGGAGCCCTCAAGGCCAAACAAGTGCGCAATCCCAGATTAAGAGCGAGAGGATGAGTGCGCAGGCAGGATACGCGACGGCGCCGGTGCAGTTCCTACCCAGACCGGGAGAACCACTAATGAAATGGGAGGACTGGAGGGAATACATTGACAATTTCATTGGAGCCTTAGAAGACGAAAATGAAGAAGTTTTCAAACCCTCGAGAAAGAAACGCATCCTGCTGTTGAACCTAGGCCCCGAAGGGCTGCGAGTATATAAAAGCCTGGTACCAAAGCAAAGGGCAAGCACAGACGACGACGTATACGCACATGCAATAGATGACCTCAATGAACACTTCAGGCCGGCAGTGTGCGTGTCAGTGGATAGGTTCAACTTCCAACAAAGGAAGCAGCGCCAGGGAGAGACGATAGAGGAGTATGTGGCGGCACTGAGGCGCCTCGCGGCCACGTGCAAATACGACAACTGGGAGGAAGAGTTCATCAAGGACCCGGTGATAATGCACACCACGTGCACGTCCGTGCAAGACAAACTATGGGCCAGCGGAGACACCACCTTGAAAGACGTAATGGTCATCGTCAAAAGGGCAGAGTTGGCAAGAAGGTGCGCAGATGCGACGAAGAAAGAGGCCGCGCCTAGCACCATGGTGAATAGAATTGGTATAGAAGAGCCCCGCAAAGAATTCCAAACCAAGAAGACAGTGGACAAGGGGCAAGGCAAGGGGTACGGCAACGCGAGTCACCAAGGGAAGCAAGGAGGAGGCAACAAGAAATCATGTTACAGATGCGGAAGCTGGTCGCACGAGGCACACGACAGGAAGTGCCCGGCATTTCGCGCCAAATGCTTGTACTGTGGCATCATCGGACACTACGAGAAGGTGTGCAGAAAAAAGGCCTCCAAGAGCATGGTAAAATACGTAGGCCAAAACTAGGACGACCATGAAGAAACAGCAGAGGAAGAGGAGGTCGTCACGGTACTTTGTATATACGATCAAATGCTGGGTATAAACGGGCAAGTCCTAAGCATTGACGGCAAGAGAACAATGAAGCCCGTCCTGGAACTGACGATAGGAGGCATCACAATCAGCGTGGTGGCAGACACCGGATCACCTTACACCATCGTCCAGAGGGCTGTATGGGAAAAAAAATTTGCACCACACTTAGGCCCAGAACTGGAAAAGCTCGACATCCGCCCAGTCACCTACAATGGGGACCGCATTCCCATGGCAGGGTTCAGACCGCTAAACTTTGAATTCCGCGGCCGAGCCGCCTTCTGCAAACTCTATGTGTCGGAGAAAGGTCCCTCAGTTCTGGGATGGTTAGACCAAGGGGACCTTGGGATCAAGCTGGACCCAGGAGGCAAAGAACAAATACTGCTGACGGAACCCGAAAATTGGCCGGACACAGACAAGTGGAAGAATGAATTCCCCAAGGTATTTGGGGGGACAGCGGGCAAACTGGAAAAATTTGCACACAAGATCATTCTAAAGGAAAACGCAGTACCAGTTGCCCATAAAGCAAGCAACGTTCCATTAGCAGTGCGTGACGCAGTACGGGAGGAACTCCAGGACCTGGAAAGGAAGGGAATCATCGAGCCCATCACGTGTGCCGAGTGGCTCGCGCCCTTGGTAGTGGTTAAGAAACCCAGTGGCAAGGTCAGGCTGTGTGTCGACCTGCGTGAGCTCAACAAGAACATTGTGGTGGAAAGATTCCCCCTACCCAGGATAGAGGAGATGCTAGCTAGCACCAGGGGCATCAAATGGTACTCCACCATCGACTTGACCTCCGCATACCACCAAATTGCACTGCACCCGGAAAGCCTCCGCCTCACGTCGTTCATCACCCCATTCGGATGCTATCAATTCCGCCGCATGCCATTTGGGCTGGCCTCTGCGGCAGCGGTATTTCAAAAATTGATGCATCAACTCTTCCAGAACACCACGGGAGTCCAATACTTCCAGGACGACATCTTAGTGATGGGGCGGGACAAACACGACCACGATGTGAAGCTGGGAGAGGTGCTGCGCATCCTGGAACGGAAAGGCCTCACGGCGGAGTGGTCCAAGTGCCGGATAGAGATGGAGTCAGTGACATATCTGGGGCACGAGATCGGAGTACGAGGAGTGACCCCAAAGGCAGACAACGTGAGAGCGATATGTGAGGCGCCCCCCCCGACCACCAAAGACGAAGTCAGGTCTTTCATCGGCATGGCAGAATACTACGGCAAATTCGTCCAGCACTTCGCCTCCAAAACTCACCATATGAGGCAACTGACACGAGAAAACACAGAGTTCCACTGGTTAGAGGAGGCACAAGGAGAGTTTGAGGTAATCAAGAAGTAGATAGTGGAGGCCATCCCGCTCCAAGGATACGACCCGCAAGGGAAGACAGTGCTAACCACGGATGCCAGCGACAAAGGGCTAGGCGCCGTCCTCATGCAAGACCGAGGACAAGGGCAGATGGACACGATTAGTTTCGCATCCCGCACGCTGAGCGACACGGAAAAGAAGTACAGTGTGATAGAAAAGGAGATGTTGGCGGTGGTGTGGGCCACCACCAGGTTCAGGCAGTTCCTGTGGGGCACCCGGTTCCAACTAAGAACGGACCACAAGCCCTTACTAAAGGTGCTGACGTCGAGAGGACACGCAGAGGCAACGCCCCGGATCTCCAAGATGTCGCTGAAACTCCTGGAATTTAGGTACGATGTGGAATACATCCCCGGAAGCAAGAACAGAGTGGCAGACTTTTTGAGCAGGGCGGCAGCCATGGAGCCGAGTGAGGAGGACAGGACAGGAACAGAAGAATGGGTGGCGCTCACAGCCAACCAAGAGACCACCATCAGCCTCCAAGAGTGAAAACAAGCGTACGAGGAAGTAAAGGCGCACATCACCCAAGGATGGCCCGACAAGAGGTTGATCAATGGAGACCTGAGACCTTACTTCGAGATCAGAGAAGAGCTGTCGATGGACGACAGGGGCATATTCGTGCACAGGGGGGAAAAGGTGATTCCCCCGACTAACATCATTGGTAAACTTTTGGACCTGCTCCACGATGGACACCTAGGTATAAGCAAACTGAGACTGAGGGCCAGGCAAGACTACTGGTGGCCAGGAATGGATCTGAGAGCTGAGAGGCACGTCAGAAGCTGCACTCGATGCCAAGGCGCTGACAAAGTTCTCAAACCCCTGCGCCCTGCAATGGGAACTTTCGACCACCCAAAAAACCCATGGGAAGAGCTGTCAGTGGACATATTGGGCCCGATTCTGGACACCCGAGGGGTCCAGAAGTACGTGTGTGTCTTGGTGGACAGGTATTCGAAGTGGCCGGAACTGAAAATAGAAGAAACCATGGATGCAGAGACTGTCATAAAGTTCCTGGCGGATACTTTCGTGAGGGAAGGAATTCCAAAGGCCATTCTTAGTGACAATGGGCCTCAATTCCGATCAGAGAAATGGAACAACTTCATGCAAAGGAATGGCATCCTGGCGAGACACACATCCATATACCACCGTGCTGGGAACGGACTAGTAGAGCGTTTTAACAGAGTGGTGATGGGGGCGGTACAAGCGGCAATATCGGATAACAAGGATTGGGAAGTGGAAATATGGCACATGGTGTGGGCATACAGAATCACCCCAATGAGCACAGGATACAGTCCCTTCCAGATACTGAGAGGACGCGAACCATTCACTCAAGACAACAGAGTGTGGAAGGAGAAAACGATAACAAGTGAGTGGTCCCCGGCGGTGGTGAGAGCGAACTTGGAAAAGGTACAAGCAATCTACACCAAACACTATGATAACAGGAGAAATGTGAAGAATACCGGATTAAAAAAGGGAGAATGGGTACGAGTAAAGCTGCCCACATTGCAGAAAAAAGGAGAAAGCAAATATAGCGAGCCCATGCAGGTACAGGAAGTAATGGGCAGAGCGGCCCTACTAAGCGATGGAAATGTATGGTCGCAGGACCGCATGGCGAGATGCAACAAGGTCTTGAACTGGGACCATGGTGGAATGGACCTAGGAGAAGAGGGACAGGGAAGTGACCTGCAAGGCCAGTCAGAGACAGACCCAGAAGCTAACGGAAATGGTGATCAGGAGCAGACGGCGGGAGAAAGTTTGAGCGAGGAGGAAAGAGGCCCCGCTGTACCAGTGAGTAAAGGAAGTAGTGAAGAAGGCCCCCCCAAGACCCCGGTAAGACTGACTCAAAGGGGTAGAGCGGTGATCAGGCCAGCCAGATTCAGAGACTACGATATGAACAGTGGACTGTAAGTAAATAATTGTTGTATTGATAAAAAAGGGGAGATATGTAGAGACGCAGTCTAGTGGTTGCACGTCACGCTCCGACGTGACGTGCCGGCGGCCATGTTGGGCTGCGCGCGCACCCGCGCTGTATTGGCGCGAAAGAGTCGGTACGAGCAGGACAGGCTCGGCGCTCTATAGGGAGCATTATTGTAAATAAAGCATACAACTAATAGCAGAGTGCAGCGTGATTTCTGGGGGCAACACCAACACCACAGGATGTGAGCTTTGCATAGATAGGATTCCGCATTTGCCCCCTAAATTTCTATTCCACAAAAAAAAATGGTTTTAGAGCTTTGAGAGGCTTCGTTATTAACGTGCGCAAATCTTTCCACTCATGAGAAAGGGCCACACATTATATCCCTAAAACTCGAGTTGTGTACAAAAAAACCCTCTCTCTGGTGTGTATTACACGCACTTTAATCGCGCTGGCTTTGGCCTGAAAATGGTTTTCAAGTTGTGTACAGCACACAATGAGACACATTAAATCGGAACCAGAGGCAGGGATTAACTATCCCTGGGGAGTTACATGTGCTTGACTACTCTGAGAAGGATTTACAGTAAAAAAGAGCCGTTATGGCCTGCTCCCAAAAAAAACTTTTAATTAGGCATTACCCATTGCTAGTAGAGGTGGGCGCTGTCTGGCTGTCTGGACGGAGGAGCCAACACCTATTAATTGACAAAAGACCACAAGAAGCGCCCGTCAACTGTGCATTTTTCACCTATTGTGAGAAAATGAAGACGCATGTGTCGGTCCAGATGGGATACTCTGGATACTGCTGATGCTAGAAGAATGCTGGGAGAATTATCAACTTTAAAGGCGTTGGTGCTGAGGTCTCACGGGGCCTTTAGGAAAACATGATCAGTATGTCACGTGTCCACATTTATAAAAATAAAAATAAATCATCACTTGATATCCACCCTTTCTTAAATTGACCTTGAGGCAAAAAAAAAAAAAAAGACCTTGAGGCAAGTTGTACTTACACTGACCCAGTTCATTACAAAGCAGACATGCTTCACTCCAGTGAACCTTTTGAACTGGTGGAGGACACGAGGGAGGAGGGAGGGGACATGAGGGAGGTTGTGTGGGTGGGTAAAACAATTGAAAGTGAAAGTTGTGCATGGGGTTGTGCACTGTTGTATAACGGTGCACGTAGATGTGCACTGTGATAAATGTGCATAAACCTGTGACGAAGCTGAGATTGCCGTGCACGTCCGAGCCTTTGTTGTTGAGCCTTGTGTTTGGTGTCCCACTTTACAGGATGTGTGCGAGGGTGATGGAGCAAGGATTCGCACGTAACGCGACTTGCTCTCTTCATGAACCTCGGCTTAAATCATAACTGTACTAACTCTGATTGTTTGTCATTTATTTGTATTTCCCCAACACACGGGTGTCCCTAGGAGGCTTGCCTATGTGTTTTTCATCATAATCAAGCTTGCACATTAATAAAATGGCCGCTTTGCAGAAATTCAGTCTGCGCATGCGTCGGTCATACCCATGTGACGTGACGCACTCGCAATCTGGAGGGAAAAGTTCGCACATGCGCAGTGGTGTTAAAATGGCCGCTTGTCACTAATCATGCTTCATGCTATCTTAAGCCGCTTTTGTCTATGCATCTTTTCTGCACTAACTCTTAATGCTATAAGTATTATAAAATAAGGGATTAAGAGTAGTTGGTCATGGTGTACAGTGTATTCATTTTATTCTGTGTTATTAATTTGTTTTCGCTTACCTTTCATGTACCGCGTAAATGAGGGCCTTGAACTAGGGATGGGATCCATCTTGATGCTGACGTATCACACATCACATGACCTAAGATCTGGGACGTGCAGCAATGGAACCTGGCCAGTTGGCCATTGAAAAGGGGACTGTCCTTTCCAGGCGCACCTTTGCCCTTGAAGACTTTCTATTTTTATTCTGAAATGCGCAACAATGTTGCAAACCTTTTCTTCACTATTGTACTTTCCCACATGTAGGCCTGGGAACCAGGTGTTAGGGGGAGGGATAATGTCACGTGCAGTATAGGTGGTACCTATGACCAAACCACCTCCCTTGACCAATCAGAAGATGGGACTTTGTCATTTTACAACATTTATGGGTGGTCTTGGGGATCTAAACTTGTATAAATAGCCTAGCTTAGCTTAGAGAAATTGTCCGACTTGTCCGACTAGCAGACCTGTCACTGACCCTACGAACTCTATAGGTGCCTGATACAGAGTGCTGCGGAGCATTCTGCCTGAAACTTTCCACAAACTCCAAGGGGTGGAAATTAGTCCTAAGTGCTAAGCGAAGCACTTTGCTGGGAGATTCGAAAACCCAATCGGGGTTATTGGCGGATTCCGTGCAGAAGAGGGGGTAACGCTGGCGTTGCATCCGATGCTGTAAGGGGTTGGTCGTGCCTTGGTGAACCCAGTCCTGACCCAGACCTGAGGGGTATCCTGTCCTGACTGTCCATGAGCTGTACCTGCTCACCTTCTGGTATTCCTGAATCCTTGAGGGTCCTTGTCCCGTTCTTTCCCAACTGACCCGTGGCCAGGGTTAGTCCTCATTCTCACCTAGGTAACTATTGACATAGGTGTCTGTCTATACTATTCTCTCAACTTTTCCTCCTCTGATTAAAGCAAATCTTGCCTGTGATATTCTCCATATCTCCTTTGAATGTAATTTTATGCAATTGATTATTAGTAAATGCTCCACTTTTACCTTTCCTATAGGACATTGCTAAACCCGACTGTTTATCTAGATTGTTCCACTTATTCCCTTTCCCTTAGTATGGTTGCCGTGAAGTTAGAAAGATAGCATAAGGTTTAGGAAATAGTATAAAATTATTAGGTCACACATTAGGTTTTTCCTCACGTCCTTGCCCTAGATTAAACTGTATTAGATCAATGTCCATATGATTTTATAGTGTTCCCTTTTACTCTATGATACTCACTTTGATCCAGAGCTACATTCTGGTCTTAATACTGATCATTGATGTATTACTTTGCATTTGCCTGCTTGTAATGGCATTTTCGTCCTAAAACTTTTACTATATAAAACCTTTAAAACCATCAAGGTGTCTGTGGTCATTGGTCATTAAAATAATATTAAAGGTATCAAATGTGTAAAGTTGAATCTTCTCCCTTTTAGGAAAACCCTTATCACCTATCCACTGCTAGCTCCTGATCTGTCAGGAGTAATGTGCCTGTGGTAAGTCAGGTACATGAATAGTATGTGGTGTAAGAGTCACCCAACCGATTACTCATAAGAGCGTGCGTGAAATCGCCTGGTTCACCCCGGTAAAACGTTAACATTGGAAATAATCACGCAAAGGGCCCAGTGCGTGGAACAGTTTGGTGAGCCGGGTGACCCGCGCGCTCTATCAGTAATTTCTGGTAAGCAGAGGAATGGTTAGGACTAGTAAGATAGGTAGATAAGATAGTTAGAAAATAAACCGTGAAAAATAAATGTGCTGCTAAAATTGTTTTTTAATAGTGACTGTGTTACTTAATAATTTTTGCAAAAGAAATCGATTTCAAAATTGTTTTAAATAATTTTATATATGTATTGCTGCTAAATATTATATGTTTTATTAACCAATTATGTGTGATTGTTGAGTGTTGTCTGAAATCCCCGGGGAATTGTATAACGGATGGTGAGTAGAATCCATCGCGTTCTGAGGTCATTTGTAGGGAGGAAAGGTTAGTGCATGGTTCAAGTGGAACTGGAAGCGCTAATTAGGTCTTTTTCAGAAAACTGTATGAATGAAAGTGACGGACTTCTGATAGAAACCTTGGTCTGATATCACCTAGTAAGGGTCACACTAAGGGAGTAATAGAGTCATCGGAGCTTGTATGATAGCAAAGGGAGACGCTGACGAACCCCAGGCTTAGTATATATCCCGGAAAGAAGTGGATGAGACTGGGTAATAGCAGGTTTTCTAATGCTTGCGTGAGGGTAGGCAAGAGAAGTCTATCCGAAGTGTATGAAAAGTAGACAGAAGTGGTTTACTTGCAGTAAAAGAAGAACTTTCTATCTCTTTAGAACACTCCTACACAATGGCGAATGTTATACGTTGTTGACTAAAATTTACCATAGTACCTTAGAGAAAATACAAAGTTTCCGTTACCTTGTGAAGGAGGGAGTCAGCCGAAGGGCTGCTCTGACGTCACTCCGTGCCGCGCTGGGATTGGTTAAACCAGCGGGTGTGTAGTGAAGCCGAAATTGTAAGGGAGGGGTGAGTGCCTGAGCGTGAGAACGCGTCTCGCGAAAAGGCCGCAAACCCATTGGTCGAAAACTTTTGCAACCTCTGCACTGATTGGTTGTTGAGAAATTGGAGTCGCGCTAGCATTGGAAGCACAAACGAAGTAAACATTTTCCGCACCGAGCTTATAGGTTGTTACGAGCGGTGTATGTGGTACCCTGATTTTCTGCCTGATCCACGAAATCTAGGGTGTCATAAAGAGTTGATGAGCAGAGGCAGACCTCACAACATGTACGGAGGAAAGAGAAAAATGTCATTTGTCAGCAAAATAAAGAATTTCTTCAAAACTGACAAACCCGTACGAACTAGGGAAGGTGTGATCATTCCTCCGCCAAATACTCCAGCCTCTTTCATGATGTTAGAGAAAGGGTATCATACCTGTGTATGGTTAGAGAACTGGGTAAAGTACACTGCGGAGGATGGAGTTTTAGCATTTCCCATTGATGGTACTTTTAACGGGAGAGTCCTATTTAACCTGAGGACCCGAATGAATGAATTACATCCCAGACCTAGATTAACTCAGTATGAAGCTTTAGAGGAATGGGAAATTGAGGCTCTAGAGCGAGACAGACCCCGGATGGACAAAGGAGTGACCCGATGGTATCCAAAAATGGTAAAAGAAACCAAGGAGCAGAAATTGAAACAGTGGAGACAAAATATGATGGTAGAAGGGTTATTCCCCATGTTCGGAGCTAATGAAATGGCGGGAGGGAAGAAATGTACTGAGAAAACCAGACACATGATGCCCCTGGGTGAATCAGAAGATGAATTTTTAGAGGACTTATTTATGAAAGGTCCCCCGCCTTATAATGAAGAAACCAGATCTCAAAGCTTAACTACTCCATTGAGACCCTCAGGAAGAAGAAGTACTAGTGAAGCCGATTCCACAGGGATAGAACAAAAAAGAGCGGGAGGAGAGGGATTTGGTAGACCCGACCCCGTGGTCCCGAATTACAACCCCTTTGGTGAGGAAAGATCAGTTTTATCCACTCCATCTGCTCCGAATCTATATCCTTCTCTAGTACCCCAAATGATACAGGATCCCCCCATGAATCGAGTATTACACGAGCAGGAAAGGGATGCCCTGAGAGGACAGCGGAATGATCTCATACATGCCATAGCTCAGATAAATCCAAATCCTGAAGCCCTGACGATTCCAGTAACTATTGGTCCAGTTTTTCCTCTATATGGGGACAGAATGAATACTCCTAAAACTCCAGTCATAACCCCGATGATGCCCCCGCCCAGAAAGGAACCACTCATTATTGATGACCAGACAAGTGAATGTGAGTCCATGGTTTCCTTGATGGATCTACCTAATAGGGAACAGGGACCTAGTATGTCTCGAACTAGAACTCAGACTGGGAACCAAGACGTACTAATAGAGTCTTCATCAGGAATTCAGAGGGCAACAGTGGTAACTCCCGAGGAAATAGAAAGGTGGACCCGAGAATTAGAAAAAGGAACCCCTCATCCGAAACCACTAGATATTTATAAGCTAAGAATAGAGCTAGAGGAACTAAGCGCAGGCAATGTGGGTTTAGAACGATTGAATGTCCGGGAGGAAGATGAGTTGTTGTTCATGTGCAAACACCTTACTCGGAACGCAAAAATATACTATGACAAATTAATGGACACAGCAGTATGTATGGGAATAGATATCAGCAGATCCAAAGTACTACAGAAATCCTACAGAGTAGAATTTTCAGACAAAGATCTAGAAAACCTGAATACTGCAGGGAAGAAGACGCAGATTAAAGAACTGATAAACTTAGCACAGAAATGGGGAGATCTAGACAAGTGGAAAGCCAGGTGGGCAAAGAAAAAGGAGGATAGCAAGGAGAGACCCCGGACTGTTGAGTACGTCTTACAAGAAGCTGACAAACCAGAAAAATTGTGTCCCATGAGGGAAGTCCCAGGGGGAAAATATGTCCATGTCCCTTGGTCTAGACAAGATATAGTATCATTTACCAATGACTTTCCAAAATTACGGGAGAAACCAGTCGATTGGTACCGACAGGTCGAACGCTTCATAAAAGTTCAGAAATGTCTTCTGAAAGACCTGGATGGTTTTTTCGACATTGTGGTCCCTGTAGATTTGTGGACCGACTGCAAAATTGAAATTGATTGGCCTAGCGAAGAATATGCGAGAGATGAGATAACAGGAGCTCCCGCACCTGAAGTAATGAGGAAGTATGAGCAAGTCATACAGTACCTCAAGAAAAAGGTGCCCGCAAAAGAAACTGATTGGACCCGTATAGATAGAACTACCCAAGAGCGTGATGAATCAGTCCACTCCTATTATGAAAGGTTACTGCAGGTCTTCAAAACTTACAGTGGAATCGATAATGTGGACCTGAAGGATATGACACATTTCTGTTATCGATTCGTGTTAGGATTGAGACCTGAAATATCCCAGTGGATTAGGGATAACAAAATCAGTTGGCAAGGAAAACCCATTGATGATGTTCTCAAATATGCCAAATACTGCGAAGATGAAATCGAGAACAAAAAGAAAGCCCTAAAGGAGAAAGTTATGTGGGCTCAGGTGAAATTAGCTGAACAACAAGAAAAACAGTTAAGTAAAATGACTAACAGTAATAATGCTCCAAATCCGAATGCTGGGGGTGGAGGCAGGCCCCGGGTAAAAATGAGTAGGGAAGAGGCTATGGATAAATTCCCCTGTCACGGATGTGGTCACATGGGACATTGGAGAGATAAATGTCCGCAATTGCAGGCTGGTAATGCCCCCGTAAATGGTTTAAATCCACAGGTGCAGAAAGAGGGGATCCGAAAGACCCAACAGCAGGTAAATCAACCCCCGGTGCCACGCGCACCTAGACAGAATTATAGGAATCAGGGTCAACAGAATGAAAGGGTCGAAGTGTGGGAAGGAGAGAATGAAAGAAATGCACTCATTCCACAGTACCTGTTAAATGATACTTTTCTCTGCGATGATCAATACTGACGGGGCCTGAGAGGGGAGGACAAGGAGTGCGTGCTTGGTGCCTCCTTACCGGTAGACCAGACTGGACCATACATTGAAGGAAAGGTTGAAGGGACAGATGTCACCTTTCTTTTGGACACTGGTGCTACCCGTTCCACTGTGAGAACAGCGGACGTTCCTAACCTACCCCTCTCGGGAGAAGCTATCCAAGTAGTGGGAGTTTCAAATCAGATAATCAGTACTCCGGTAACAGAACCTATGGAAATTTCCATAGGAAATTTCAAGGAAATGCACAGATTTGTGGTCTGTGATTCTAGTCCCGTAAACCTATTGGGACGAGATCTGTTGTGCAAAATGCGTTGCACCATTTTTTGCTCACCAAATGGTGTTGAAATCCAGACCCCAGATGAAGATGGCCTGTATAAATTAATGTTGTTAAGGCCTGACACCGACATTAAGCCCATGTCCATTGAAAGTCTACCTGAAGAACTGCAATCAAGCGTAATACCTGAAGTTTGGGATTTCACTGGGAAAGATGTAGGCTTAATGGCAAATGTAGACCCAGTTAAAATAACTATAAAAGCAAATGCTGTATACCCTAATACCAAACAGTATAAAATGAGTGCAGAAGTGAAAGAAGGAGTCGCAAAGGAATTAAACAGATTGCTCAAAGCAAACATCATGCAGGAAGTGATGAGTAGTCCCTGTAATTCACCCATACTTGGAATTAAGAAGCCTAGTGGAAAGTATAGGGTAGTGCAGGACCTGCGCAAGGTAAACCAAATTGTAGTACCTTGCTGTCCCATAGTGCCTAACCCCGCAGTAATACTGTATCAAATTCCTTGGGAGGCGGAATGGTTCACTGTCATAGACTTGTGCCATGCGTTCTTTTCCATCCCATTGCATCCCGAAAGCAAATTCCTTTTCAGTTTTGAATTCAACAGCCAGGTCTATGTCTGGAATCGTGTCCCCCAGGGGTACACCGAAAGTCCATCGATTTTCAACCAGATCCTAAAGAAATGTCTTGAATCCTTAGTACTGCCTAAAGAGTCTGTCCTGGTACAGTACATAGATGACCTACTGGTGGCATCTAGAAGTCAAGACGACTGTGTCACTGATACCATTGCCTTGCTGAATCACCTAGGAAAAGGAGGACATAAGGTCTCACCAGACAAATTACAGTTCTGCAAAACCTCAGTAAAATATCTGGGACACCAGATAGAGAAAGGGATCAGGAAAGTCACTACAGAAAGAATTAAAATAATTCGAGAAATGTCACTACCAGTAACCCAGAAAGAAGTAAGAATGTTCCTAGGAGTTGTTGGGTACTGCAGACAATGGATCGTGGGTTTCGCGGCTATAGCTAAACCCTTGATTAACATGACAAAGAAAGGAGCGGAAGACCCAGTTTGTTGGAATGATGAATGCATGACTGCTTGGGTAACACTGCGGAACTGTCTGTGCACAGCTCCAGCCTTAGGAATGCCTGACTATTCTAAGAACTTTGAATTGTTCTGTGACACGAGAGACAATTGTGCGCTCTCGGTCCTAACCCAGGAACATGTTCTGATTAGACGTCCCGTGGCCTACTTTTCAGCCGCCCTAGATCCAGTGGCTGCTGGATTACCTGGGTGCCTGAAAGCAGTAGCTGCTACCTGTACAAGCCTAGAGCAGAGTGAGAACATTGTGATGGGACATCCTGTCACTGTATTTGTTCCACATTCAGTTGTGATCTTGCTCACCCGAACCAAGACACAGTATCTCACCCCTAGTCGGCTGACCAAGTATGAGAGAATTCTCATTGGTGCAGAAAATGTAGTAATTTCCCGATGTAACATTCTGAACCCTGCCACTCTATTGCCCCTTCCCATTGATGTAGAGGCAGGAGGTGAAATTGACCATAGCTGCATAGACTTGACTGAATTTAGCACAAAACCCCGTCCTGATATCAGAGAAGTGGCCTTGGTTGATGAAGAACTCAAAATGTTTGTGGATGGTTCATGCTTGAGACATGAGAATGGAGGTTTGAGTGCTGCCTATGCTGTAGTCACACTGGAAAGAACCCTGGAAGCTTCCTATCTGTTCGAAGTTAAATCTGCTCAAGTAGCGGAGCTCATTGCTCTAACCAGAGCCTGTAAAATTGGGAAAAACAAAAGGATAACTGTATATACTGACAGTCAGTACTGTTACGGGGTTGTTCATGACTTCGGCCAGCTCTGGTTGCAAAGAGAATTCATGACTTCCTCAGGTTCTCCTATCCGTAATGGAAAACCAGTACAAAACTTACTAGAAGCCATCCAATTGCCCAAAGAATTGGCTGTGGTCAAGTGTGCGGCTCACCGATCTGGAAATGACGAGGTGACAGCCGGGAACAGATATGCAGACCAAATTGCCCAGTACTGCGCCCGACACAAAATGTCCCTCCTAATTAAATTATGGGGAGGTGAAAGCAGCTGCCAACTGATGTTGTTTGAGAGATTGGGAACATGGGATGAATTGAGAGAATTACAACAGAC
Organism: Lissotriton vulgaris; assembly: GCF_964263255.1. NCBI lineage: Eukaryota > Metazoa > Chordata > Amphibia > Caudata > Salamandridae > Lissotriton > Lissotriton vulgaris. Next base: position 82,150,336 of record NC_141693.1, read on the forward strand.
ATCAGACAAGAAAGAAAGGGACATGTGGAGGCAGGATGAATGTCAACCCAGGAAAGGAGATGGTGTTGTGGTCCACGTGACTGGTAGGCCTGTACTACCTGAACGACTGGTTACCGCAATGGCACGGATAATACATGAACCAACACATATTGGGAGGGATGCCATGTGCCGTATGTTTGAAAAGGTGTTCTACAGTTCAAAATTCAGGAGCACAGCGGACAAACTTTGTCAGAGATGTTTAGTGTGTCAACAGTTCAATGCAGGAAAGAAGACAGTAGTGGAACAAAGTACCATTGGGAGAGCAGAAGGTCCCTTCATAAGGATGCAGGCAGACTTCATAAAACTGCCCCTGTGCAAAGGATATCAATATGTCCTGGTCATAGTGTGCTTGTTTTCCCGGTGGGTGGAGGCTTATCCAACAAAGAAGAATGATGCCCTGACTGTAGCTAAATTATTGCTTAGGGAACTGATACCACGCTTTGGAATTCCAGAGACAATTGAAACAGACCAAGGTGGACATTTTTCAAACGAAGTCCTAAAAGAACTCTGCAAAGCATTCAAAATGGAGCAAAGGCTGCACTGTGCCTATCATCCAGAGGCTTCTGGAATAGTCGAGCAGATAAACGGCACTCTCAAGTCCAGGTTGGCAAAACTATGTGACTCCACAAAAATGAACTGGATAGAAGCTTTGCCCATGGTGCTGATGAGCTTGAGAAGTATTCCAAACAGAAAGACAGGCTTGAGCCCCCATGAAGTGCTGATGGGAAGAATGATGCGACAAGCATGGGTACCTGGACACAAACTGCTAAGTATTTCTGATGATATGGTGCTAGAATACTGCAGGCAGTTGGGTGACCAAGTGCGTTCTATCTCTCACCAGATTGGAGAGACTGCTGTCGAATGGCCTACAACCCCAACACACAAGCTGAAACCAGGTGACTGGGTGGTACTGAAGAAGCATACCCGGAAGAGTTGCCTGAAACCGAAGTGGGGCAAGCCTCGACAAGTGATCCTTGTCACCACAACTGCTGTGAAGTGTGCTGGTGTACCAAAGTGGATCCATGCAAGTCACACGAAGAAGGTGACTGGAGAAAACGCGACTGAAGCCGAAGGTAGTCCAGCTGAGGAGACTCCAGAAGAGGGTCCGGATCCCGCTGACATCGAACTACCAGGCACAAGTCAAGAAGTTGAATGGTTTCCTGTTGATGACCAGGTTCTTGATCCAATAAGAACCCGAAAATACTCTTACCTAGGTAGTGAGTGGGACAGTGCAGGTGAGTCAGAACAAGAAGGAGAAGGTCAGATCATCAAAGCCATCATAACATCTGATCAGGGAATAGGCCAAGTAGGGACAGAACAAGTCATCGACAATCCTCCTCCTGAGCCAGAGGAGACTGGAAAGGGACAGATAGTAGTCAAAGCAGAAGTTCATGCAGAAGAAAATCAAGAGATCGAAGAGCATGAACCAGGCCAGTTAGTAATAGATGAACGTGTTCAGGAAGAAGAGTCCAGTGAATCACTCACAAACGAAGATCAAATACAGTCTACCCCTGAACTAGGTCAGATTAAGGACCAGGCAGAAGAAATAGATAAAAGACCTGGAACTAGTCAGACAGGTAGGGAAAAGGACACTGCTGAAGCAATAGTGCGACAAAGAAGAAAAAGCAAAAGGGTTCACGAGGAAGAGCAAGTTTCCTCGACTACAAACAGGATCGAAAAGAAGGATGAACCCCGATATGTAAAAAGACTAAGAATAAGAATAAAAACAGTCGAAGAAAAACTAAAGGACCAACAACGGGCTGAAAGTGAAAGAAAAGAAGCCCGAGGAAAGTCCATCCGAAAGGGCGGCAGAGTAAAGAAACAGAACAAACTGTATCGGAGCCCTGAGTGGACCTATCTGGTGTTGGAAGAAATTGATGAGCCCGAAGCTTGTGGCAAAAGCGACGAAGGGTCCATTGCTGATCGGAGTTCGGACGAAGACCCTCCCTGAGGTGAAGCGAAGTAAAAACCTCAGCTGAGAAGAAACGAAGAGGGGTTGAGAAAGCCACCTGTAAGATAAAATGTCTGATTCAAATGTCACTGGAAGGTCCAGATTTAGCTGTTGCAAGACATGCTGTAAAATATGCATCTGTAGTGTAGTGGTACTAGCAATAATATGGATAGGATTAACAGTGTTTATACCTTTTATGATAAGCAAAGACCCTAACATGTATCCTACAGACTTGACGACACAAGACGCAGAAGTTGTACATACTGAAGAAACACCACGAAGTGTAGAAAGACATGACAATGCAATGAGTCTGAGACATACACGACCCGACTTAGAAGCATCAGATGAGGGAGAACTACATTATCCCCAAATGAAGAACAGGACACACTTAAATGTTTTCGCAAACCTTTTAGTGCACTATGTAGAAGCTATGGAAATAGAAGATTGCTATGTCTGCATGATGCTACCTACTTCAGTAGCTGAAGGCGTGACATATCACCATTTACCCCTGACCTATGGAATTTCCTGTAGTATTCTAGCTAGTTTGTTCTATAGAAGCACTTTACAGTACTATTACTCCAACACTGACGTTATCTTTTCAGAACTTCCTATTAGAGGGAATCTGAACCTTGTACATACCCTTGGTGGAGTGACTCGCTACATGGGGGAATATTTCCTGACTATAGGTGACATAGATCTGAATGAAGCTCGTAGAGACAACTTGACATGTTCCTTACATGCACAAGAGAAAATGTTCTTGAAAATGGCAGAGAAGAGAAGGGAAAAGTTTCAGAAAAAGGCAAATGACGAACAGAACAGAACCCCTAGATGGGCAGAAAACATGGATAACACCTCACAAAGCGAAGTTACTCCTGCTCTGTTGCTGGATTTTGAACGGAAAGGGAAACTCTGTCTTCATAGAGAAAAGACTAGTTATTATAACAATGTATTCATTGGTTCCAGCGAGTGTGAACATAATTTTAAGGTAATTGGAGGTTGGGGTTTCAAAAATGGGTCAGAACCTGTGTTTCCAGGAATTTATTATATATGTGGAAACAAGGCTTATTTCAAATTGCCGGATCACTGGTATGGAAGCTGCTACTTTGGCATTGTCTTTCCGAAAATATACCATGTGAACAATGCAGCTGGAAGCGATGAGATTACTAATGGCTTAGTACGTAGAAAACGTGAAAGTGTAGGAGAAATTATAGGTGATATTTTTAGCGCACTGATACCTGGAATGGGGGTAGCTCTGAATACTCATAGAATCTGCAAATTATCTACAGTAGTGGATCGGTTATCAACTGACACTGCTGCTGGATTTCTGATGATCAATACCGAAATGGTTGCGATCAGATCAATGGTTTTACAGAATCGCCTTGCTCTTGATACCTTATTGGCAAAAGAGGGCGGAGTCTGCAGGATGCTGAGGGCACAACATTGTTGCACTTACATTCCTGATAAAAGTGTCGAAATTAAGAAGTATATAAGAAACATTACTAATTTGGAAAAAGAGCTCAAACCATTAGAGGTTGACAGTGCCTGGAAGAGACTGACTGATGGTCTCTCCTCTGTAGGTAGTTGGTTCTCTAACTTAGGTAAGAGCCTTTTATGGAAAATACTGATGCCAATAGTTGGAATAGGTGTGATTGTTCTGATCATATTCATCTGTTGCAAATGCCAGAAATGCAGAAAATATGTAGTGAATAAAAGAGGAAAGCGAAAGGCTGAAGACTTAGAATTAGAAGAATTAAGAAACCAGATATATAAGAAAATAAAGAACAATCATACACACAGAGAGGCGGAGAGAAAGCTCAACAATAAGTTCATGGAGGTTGAGATGGATGAATTTGATGAATGAAGTTGGCATCTGTTTTCATGTGTAGTGATGATAGTAAATATCATCAAAGAGGGGATTGATGGAGCAAGGATTCGCACGTAACGCGACTTGCTCTCTTCATGAACCTCGGCTTAAATCATAACTGTACTAACTCTGATTGTTTGTCATTTATTTGTATTTCCCCAACACACGGGTGTCCCTAGGAGGCTTGCCTATGTGTTTTTCATCATAATCAAGCTTGCACATTAATAAAATGGCCGCTTTGCAGAAATTCAGTCTGCGCATGCGTCGGTCATACCCATGTGACGTGACGCACTCGCAATCTGGAGGGAAAAGTTCGCACATGCGCAGTGGTGTTAAAATGGCCGCTTGTCACTAATCATGCTTCATGCTATCTTAAGCCGCTTTTGTCTATGCATCTTTTCTGCACTAACTCTTAATGCTATAAGTATTATAAAATAAGGGATTAAGAGTAGTTGGTCATGGTGTACAGTGTATTCATTTTATTCTGTGTTATTAATTTGTTTTCGCTTACCTTTCATGTACCGCGTAAATGAGGGCCTTGAACTAGGGATGGGATCCATCTTGATGCTGACGTATCACACATCACATGACCTAAGATCTGGGACGTGCAGCAATGGAACCTGACCAGATTGGCCATTGAAAAGGGGACTGTCCTTTCCAGGCGCACCTTTGCCCTTGAAGACTTTCTATTTTTATTCTGAAATGCGCAACAATGTTGCAAACCTTTTCTTCACTATTGTACTTTCCCACATGTAGGCCTGGGAACCAGGTGTTAGGGGGAGGGATAATGTCACGTGCAGTATAGGTGGTACCTATGACCAAACCACCTCCCTTGACCAATCAGAAGATGTGACTTTGTCATTTTACAACATTTATGGGTGGTCTTGGGGATCTAAACTTGTATAAATAGCCTAGCTTAGCTTAGAGAAATTGTCCGACTTGTCCGACTAGCAGACCTGTCACTGACCCTACGAACTCTATAGGTGCCTGATACAGAGTGCTGCGGAGCATTCTGCCTGAAACTTTCCACAAACTCCAAGGGGTGGAAATTAGTCCTAAGTGCTAAGCGAAGCACTTTGCTGGGAGATTCGAAAACCCAATCGGGGTTATTGGCGGATTCCGTGCAGAAGAGGGGGTAACGCTGGCGTTGCATCCGATGCTGTAAGGGGTTGGTCGTGCCTTGGTGAACCCAGTCCTGACCCAGACCTGAGGGGTATCCTGTCCTGACTGTCCATGAGCTGTACCTGCTCACCTTCTGGTATTCCTGAATCCTTGAGGGTCCTTGTCCCGTTCTTTCCCAACTGACCCGTGGCCAGGGTTAGTCCTCATTCTCACCTAGGTAACTATTGACATAGGTGTCTGTCTATACTATTCTCTCAACTTTTCCTCCTCTGATTAAAGCAAATCTTGCCTGTGATATTCTCCATATCTCCTTTGAATGTAATTTTATGCAATTGATTATTAGTAAATGCTCCACTTTTACCTTTCCTATAGGACATTGCTAAACCCGACTGTTTATCTAGATTGTTCCACTTATTCCCTTTCCCTTAGTATGGTTGCCGTGAAGTTAGAAAGATAGCATAAGGTTTAGGAAATAGTATAAAATTATTAGGTCACACATTAGGTTTTTCCTCACGTCCTTGCCCTAGATTAAACTGTATTAGATCAATGTCCATATGATTTTATAGTGTTCCCTTTTACTCTATGATACTCACTTTGATCCAGAGCTACATTCTGGTCTTAATACTGATCATTGATGTATTACTTTGCATTTGCCTGCTTGTAATGGCATTTTCGTCCTAAAACTTTTACTATATAAAACCTTTAACCCCTTCCACACTCATGACGAGCTGGGCTCGTCATGGTGTAGCCTCCTCATACACTGATGACGAGCCCAGCTCGTCATAAAACAATATAAATAGCGAATTCCCAGCACAGGAGGGGAATTGCCTTAGCAGCCATGGAGTTAAAACCATCAAGGTGTCTGTGGTCATTGGTCATTAAAATAATATTAAAGGTATCAAATGTGTAAAGTTGAATCTTCTCCCTTTTAGGAAAACCCTTATCACCTATCCACTGCTAGCTCCTGATCTGTCAGGAGTAATGTGCCTGTGGTAAGTCAGGTACATGAATAGTATGTGGTGTAAGAGTCACCCAACCGATTACTCATAAGAGCGTGCGTGAAATCGCCTGGTTCACCCCGGTAAAACGTTAACATTGGAAATAATCACGCAAAGGGCCCAGTGCGTGGAACAGTTTGGTGAGCCGGGTGACCCGCGCGCTCTATCAAGGGCGTTACATGCAGTGAACCACCGCAATGCAGGACACGAGGGAGGAGGGAAGGGACATGAGGGAGGGTGCGTGGGTGGGTAAAACAATTGACAGTATGAGGTGAAAGTTAAAGTTGTGCAGAAGCATCATTTGTCAGTTACAAGGTCCATCCCGACAGGCAATGTCCAGAGACCACATCCATACGTCAAAGGACGGTCTCTAAAGATAGCTAAAGTGACGAAGGGCCGGATGTAAGAACGGGTTTACGGTTACCCACTCTGTGTCTATGGCCACGTGCTGAACATTAGGGCCGACAGGTTGAACCCAAGAGTGCAGAACACAAACCAGGGGCTGGATCTGGGAAACAGAAGACGCTTCAGCGCAATCGCCTCTTTTTGCAGGCCTCACTGCCCGCCCATCTCATAGTGCCAACATCAGCCCATAACCCAGACCGCACACAACAACTTCCCAAATAACAGACACCACACAATGTTTTGTTGGAGAAAGTTGTTGCAGCTTTATTTGCATAAACAATATGCCAACATGTTGGGTTATCTTACGGGCGATCCAGGGTCAGGTCGCCCCTCGCAACCTGCCCACCTGATGAGCCATAAACCCCCTGTGGTGTCAACAGCGGGGTTGTTGTCAATTTGGGGGAAGGGCTAGCCCCTCCCACCGGCGGACCTCCAGTCCACCCCTTACTTCCACCCCTCCCCACTAGGGTGGGGGGGCGAAGCGTTGCAGGCAACCCCCGGTTGCTCAGGTCCACAACCGCCCGAAGGACTAACGGGGCACCGTCACTCCTCCAGGATCCCACTGAGGATCTCCCTGGGGATAATTGGCTCTCGCACCTTTACTGTGCTCCTGTAGAGGGTGCCCTTCTGTACCTTCCAGCGTTGGATCGCCCTTTAACTCCGCCTGCAACACAAAGCAAAATAGTATTAGATAAGTACCGCCCCCCCCGCTGCCCGCCAGCCGGGTTAGCGGTATGGAAGGAAAACAGCGTACGGGCAGCAGTGACCGTCTGGTCACGGGGGGAGAGGGTCCTGTCCGCGTGGCCGATCAAGGGGAAAAGAGGGCACCAGACCCGCGACCCCAGGCCATATAGCCTCGGCACAGCCCCTCCCCCCGCCGGAAGTACTGGGGAGCCCTGGTCCCCACACTAGACCGCTCAAAGGGGTCTGGGCCATCCTGTGGCACTAAAGGCGGCCGCCCCCTTAGGTGGCCCCCTTCGGTGGCCCGGGGCAGCCTGGCATAGTTGGATCGCCCTGTAACTTCACCATGGCTCTGGGTGTGGCCGCCGCCGCCCCAGAGCCCCCCCAACCTTCTAGCGTTCTGTCATTTGCAACCTGCTGCTACCATTGCTTCCGCTAAATCCAGCAGGAAGAGGGCCAACCCTACTTCTGATAAGTGTATGCCTTCTTTATAAAAGCACCCAGTGCTTTTGGCGTTTAATAAACCATGCCTTACAAAACCAAATCCCCATTGCTCAGTGAATTTGCGCATTGCGTAGTTGACCCACCGGCGTGAGGTCTCCATCGCCTCCCCTGACCTTGCGCCCGCCAATAAGGCCTTGAGGTAATTTCGGACCACCATAACTCACAGGTCCCCAGCAAGTTGCTCATTTCGCACAAAGTGCCCCTCATCAAGTGGAGCAGGCCCCTGCGACCCCGGTTAACCAACTCGTCACCTCCTAGGTGTATTATTACCAAGTCAGGTGGCGACTCCCCCCTTTCAGTTTTAGAAGAATTTTTTGCTTCAAGCTATTCCAGTGCGTGTCGGGAGTTCCTAGCCACCGTATCCTTGTCGCTGTGAAGCCGTGCTTCCAGTTTCCGTTATCCGCCCACTGGGCTACCCTTTGGACTCCCGTTTGTCCCGTCACCCTGACCGTTTTACCTGGTAAATAAAGATGCAGATGTTTTGCACATTGTTTATTAAGCACACAAACCAAAATTATTTACAAACACTGCAAACATTCTTACACCGACTCAAGGTCGCACAAAAAAGGCACATCGGAAATCGCAGTCCGTGCCTGCCCTGCCTTGCTATGAACGTATATATCTTTTGTAGCAACTTACTCCCAGCGCCCCACTTGTTTTATGTGTTCCAGAGGCAATCCTGCCTGTACCGCTGTGGTTGTCGCCCCTATCCTAAAGGAGTGGCTACAAAAACGTTTGCCCCGTATCATATTGCCAAATAATTCCAAACAAACATCCATGATGCGCTGTACTTGGTATTTTGTCAAAGGTGTCCCATCAGCGTGCATCAGGTGGTAACCCTCGCCAGGCGGGCGCAGTGCCAGGTATCTCTCCAGCAAGCGCACTGGGCAGCATCTGACCACATCCAACCTGTTCAACAATATAACCTTGCCGGCCCCTTCCTGGTCCGTTTTAGATCTCCTCAACCTTAGAGTGAGGCCTTCGCCTGTCATGACCACATCTTGTCTGCCCAAGGCTGCTCCTGATGTGTCCTGTTTGGAACTTGCCATTAGCTCTCCCATTCTAAATGCACCAAAGAAAGCCAGCGCAAAAGTAGCAGAAAAGAGAACTGTTTCAAAAACGGAGTGGGTGGCCCTATCAACCCAATTCAGCATCCCTTTCAGAGTCGCAAAGTCTACTGCTGACCTGCTGTCCGGAGCGCGAGGCTCACTTCTGGCCCAGCCCTTGAGCGCTGACCTAATCAGGAAAGACTTGGAGGGATCCACCTGCCCCTTCAACTTAGCGTGGTGACTGATCGCTGACAAATGATCCGCAATCCAAGATTGGGACTTCCCCTGATCTTTAGCCCACAAGATGAAATCTTGAGTCCGAGACTCCAGAGGGGGCCTCTCCTGTTCTCACGCCCCGGTGACTGCGCAGAACGTTTCCACAGCCGCCCAGTAACGCTTGATCATCTGTGGATGGCCAGTTCCCCAAGACTCCTCAAACGCCTTTCAGATTCAGAAGGAACCACAGATGTGCTGGGAATGGGGTCATCTCCTCCTTTGCTCCTTCGCTCGCGGCCATGCCTCCCGAAACCTGTGCCACTGAAAGCGAGAAAGAGCGTCAGCCGCTATGTTCTGCACCCCCTGAATATGCCGCGCTCTACATTCAACATTGTTCATCAGACACACCCTCACCAATTCCCTGAGTAATTAAACAACAGGGGGTGGTGATGGACAGAGTTTCTGAATTAAGCAGAATACTCTCATCCAGTCAAGAGATCAGGGCTTAATCCAACACCGTTTTTTAGCTCACTGCACCATCCCAGCTCAGAACCTGGCTATATGCAAATTAGTCTGTCCCTGGCCCAGTGCATCATGGGAACAGGGCAAACCAAATGTAATGATTGAAAGCAGCGCAAGAACTCGCATGCGCCACTAACCTTAATGCAATGCCCAGCAGGAACGATGGGATGACTGTCCTTGCCACCTCCCACTGCACGTCACCCAACAATGGGACAGACACCGCTGTTAGAGCACGCACAGCCGGAGGCCGCAAGGGGAAAATGACAAGGTGGAGGAATGTGGGTTTCTCTAATCTCTTCAGTTCAATCTCTAGGTCAGCGGCTTTACTGGGAAGACCTCCCTGGAGGTGGGTGAGAAGAGAGAGAGAGAGAATAATGGGACTCTGTCCTGCTTTGAACAGCCCCACTTCCCCTGTGTTCCGGGACTTACCACTGGTAAGAATGGAGACTCCGTGGATGAAGGCTACCGCTTCTATGGAAGTCTTTGTAGCTGTCAACAGGTTGCGAAGAGTTAACTCACTCTCTGCTCCAGGATCACTCACGGAAGAGACTTTCCCCAATAATATTCTGGACAAGATACTGCTAGAAGAACCCAAAATACTCCTTTTGGGTGGTGAACTCGCAGCAACGGCTCCGCAGGCGCAATGCCGCCTGATATCCAAGGATTCCAACGATACAAAAAAGGAACAATGCAATCTGCAATCTCCCACTAGGGTTAAACGGAAAACTAGAAGAAACACAAAGGTAACGGAAGAGAGCGAGCCCGCTCTCCTCGATCTGTACAACAAGCACGGTTCTGTTTAACTCACAGGGATGCGCTGGGTCTCCGCGATCTGACCTCGCTGGCACTTCGTCGTCGCGGCGGGTGTTTGATCACTGGCCTCGCAGGCACTTCGTCGTCGTGGCGGGTATGGACATAAAGAAGGAAATGGCTTGAACAAGAATCTCCACGGCAGAACTCTAGATGCACTAACACACAGGGAACGAACCAGGAACAGGATTGACAAGCCCCGTTTTGATCAAGGGGTGGAGCTTAAATAAGATCTTCCCATTTTGCCTGATCCCGGCGTCGCTTGGCCTTCTGGGACTGGTAGTTTTTCCTGAGATGTCTTACATGACGCTGTCTGCAGCAACCTGCCGTTCTGCCTAGGGTGATCGCTACAGAACCCCCTCTCGAGGACTGCCGTCCCGGCGGTCGTCCTGGCTTCCCAGGGTAACGTTCGTGAAAAAGGCCCACCAAATCGGGACAATGTAGGTGATCCGTAGGTTCCCAGGAGCGATCTTCGGGGCCGTAGCCTTTCCATTCAACTAGATACTGAACCCGACCCCGTACTACACGGGAGTCCAAGATGGCTCCTACTTCATACTCTTCTTGCCCTTCCACTTCCACAGGGCCAGGGCGCTCTGGCAACCGGACACTAGGAAGACAAGGCCGTAGAAGTGATACATGGAAGACTGGATGTATGGACCAAGACACAGGCAAAGAGAGTTTCATGGCCACAGTGTTTATCACCTCACAGATACCATACGGACCGACATATTTGGGTTTCAATTTGTTCGCACCTTTCAAGTGCAGGTTACGAGTAGAGAGCCAAACCTTGTCGCCCACCTTATACTCGGGTTCCTGAGACCTTCGTTTGTCTGCGAATGTTTTCTGGCCATTCTGAGCCGTTCTCAAACTGGTCCTTGCCTCTATCAAGATCGCTCGAAGATGAGCATGGTGTTCCTGAATAGCGGGTACGAGGGAATGAACCGGCCACTCAAAGGGAAGCATGTTCGGATGGTATCCGTGCAGACAGAAGAAAGGAGAACATCCCAAGGTGGAGTGTACCGCATTATTGTATGCGAATTCCGCCAACCATAGAAGAGTGGTCCAATCAGTGGTGTTTTGTAGGGTGAAACAGCGAAGATATTGTTCTAGGGTTTGGTTCAACCGCTCCGTCTTACCATCCGTTTGCGGATGATAACTGGAAGATAGGCGTGCGTCTATCTGCAGAGTGTTACAAAGAGCTTTCCAGAAATGGGAGGTGAATTGTGTACCTCGATCTGTTATCACTACACTTGGTAGTCCATGTAAACGTACGATGTTCTGCAAAAATACCTTCGCTAACTCTCCGGAGGTAGGCAAACCGGGTAGGGAGATGAAGTGTCCCATTTTGGTGAGATGATCGACCACCACTAAAATGACAGTTTGTTTCTCACAGGGAGGCATTTCTACTATAAAATCCATGGACAAGGTATGCCAGGGTTTGGGCGGAATAGGTAAGGGGTGCAACAATCCTGTTGGTTTAGCATGGCTAGATTTTCCTTGCGCACAAACCGCACAGTTCTTTACATAATCCTTCACATCCTTTTGGAGACTGGGCCACCAAAAGGAGCGTTCCACGTTAGCGATCGTTTTGTACTCACCCATGTGTCCTCCCAATACTGAGTCATGGGCCCATTCCATCACTGTCTTTTGCAACTCAAGTCGAGGAATGTATAATGCATGGTGATGATACGCCAATTGTTCCTTTTCACAACGATGATCTGGCTCTTCAAGGACCCATGTGGGGATATCAAGATCAGTGAGGGCTATTTTGACGTCCTCCAAGAAGTCATCAGAGGTGATCAAGGCAATGGATGCCTCGGCGTTCTCAATACCTTGGAGGATGGAAGGGGTTTCCACTGGTCGCACGGTCTCTTCCTCCCCCAATCGAGAGAGAGCATCTGCCTTGCCATTCCGCGTTCCAGGTCTATAACGGATAACAAAGTCGAAGTCAGAGAAGAAAAGGGTCCACCTCAACTGCCGAGGTGTCAAGGCCTTTGCTGTTTTTAAAAACAGAAGATTGCGGTGATCCGTAATGATTTCCACGGTATGCACGCCCCCCAGGAGGTAATGTCTCCACTCCTCACATGCTCTTTTAATGGCCAGGAGCTCCTTGTCAGTGATGGTATAGTTTATTTCACAAGGTGTGAGTTTCATTGAATAGAACGCCACTGGATGAAGCTGCCCGGTGGTAGGGTGGCGTTGTGACAGTATTCCACTTAGCGCATATTGGGAGGCATCCGTTTCGAGAATGAAAGGCAGCTGTGGGTCTGGATGCCGAAGGATAGGAGCTTGCGTGAACTTCTCCTTGAGGGTTTGAAAAGCCTTGTCTGCTTCTTCCCCCCATTGGAACAAAACGTTTTTCCGCAACAGAGCTGTGATCGGATGTATTATTTTGGAAAAATCCTGAACAAAGCGCCGGTAATAATTGGCAAAGCCAAGAAAGCTCTGAACGGATTTGACATTCTGTGGTGTTTTCCAAGTGAGAATAGCCTCAACCTTTTTCATGTCCATCTGAAATCCTTGAGCATCAATCACATAGCCCAGAAACGCCACTTGTCGGACATGGAAAAGGCATTTCTCTAACTTTGCATATAAAGAATTGCGTTGAAGCCTCTCCAATACTTCCTTGACATGGGTGATGTGCTCTGGGAGAGTGGCAGAGTAAACCAGAATGTCATCGATGTAGACTATGCAAAAGGTCTCCAAACACCCCCGCAACACCTCATCCATAAAAAATTGGAAGGCGGCAGGGGCGTTGCATAGTCCAAACGGCATTACTCTATATTCATATAGGCCGAATTTGGTTCTAAATGCCGTTTTCCACTCATCCCCGGTTTTTACTCGCACCAGATGGTAGGCACCCCGAAGGTCAAGTTTGGTGAAGTACTGAGCTCCCTTAAGCTGGTCCATTAAAACGGGAATCAAGGGCAAAGGATAACGATTTTTAATTGTCACCCTGTTGATAGCTCGATAATCGATGCATGGACGCAACTCTTCGCAATCCTTCTTGGCAATGAAAAACATAGGAGAGGACACAGGGGAAGTGGAATGTCTGATGAACCCAGTGGCCAAGTTGTCGTCGATATAGGTTTTTAAGTACTGTGTCTCCTTTTCGGTTAAGGCATATACTCTGCTGCAGGGGAGATCTGCCCCTGGAACGAGGTCCACACGGCAATCATATGCCCTATGTGGAGGCAAATGAGTAGCTTTTTTCTTGTCAAACAAGGAAGCGAATTCATGGTACTCAGAGGGTAAGACCGTGGCACAGCAAAACTTGTCAACGGAGCAGGCCCCAGCTATGTAAGAAGCAGGCGAGGGTTCGAAGGAACTAAGGAGAAGGTCCGGGTTTTGACAATGTTCGTGACAGTATGTGGACGTCATCCTTACCGTGCGAGTCGACCAGCATACTGAGGGGTCATGTAGGGTAAGCCAAGGCATTCCTAGAATGAGCCGGAATTGAGGTGCGTCAATCAGGTCGAATTGGATGTATTCGTAATGGTTGGCTCCGTATTCCATTAACAATGCCAGGGTATGTTGTGTTACAGGTCCTGATGACAGGACTGATCCGTCTACTGCCTTGACCGTCTCGGGCGTTGTTTTCATCTCGCAAGGGATACCCATTTGCAATGCATAGGCTTGTCAATCTGTAATGATTGAAAGCAGCGCAAGAACTCGCATGCGCCACTAACCTTAATGCAATGCCCAGCAGGAACGATGGGATGACTGTCCTTGCCACCTCCCACTGCACCCAACAATGGGACAGACACCGCTGTTAGAGCACGCACAGCCGGAGGCCGCAAGGGGAAAATGACAAGGTGGAGGAATGTGGGTTTCTCTAATCTCTTCAGTTCAATCTCTAGGTCAGCGGCTTTACTGGGAAGACCTCCCTGGAGGTGGGTGAGAAGAGAGAGAGAGAGAATAATGGGACTCTGTCCTGCTTTGAACAGCCCCACTTCCCCTGTGTTCCGGGACTTACCACTGGTAAGAATGGAGACTCCGTGGATGAAGGCTACCGCTTCTATGGAAGTCTTTGTAGCTGTCAACAGGTTGCGAAGAGTTAACTCACTCTCTGCTCCAGGATCACTCACGGAAGAGACTTTCCCCAATAATATTCTGGACAAGGTACTGCTAGAAGAACCCAAAATACTCCTTTTGGGTGGTGAACTCGCAGCAACGGCTCCGCAGGCGCAATGCCGCCTGATATCCAAGGATTCCAACGATACAAAAAAGGAACAATGCAATCTGCAATCTCCCACTAGGGTTAAACGGAAAACTAGAAGAAACACAAAGGTAACGGAAGAGAGCGAGCCCGCTCTCCTCGATCTGTACAACAAGCGCGGTTCTGTTTAACTCACAGGGATGCGCTGGGTCTCCGCGATCTGACCTCGCTGGCACTTCGTCGTCGCGGCGGGTGTTTGATCACTGGCCTCGCAGGCACTTCGTCGTCGTGGCGGGTATGGACATAAAGAAGGAAATGGCTTGAACAAGAATCTCCACGGCAGAACTCTAGATGCACTAACACACAGGGAACGAACCAGGAACAGGATTGACAAGCCCCGTTTTGATCAAGGGGTGGAGCTTAAATAAGATCTTCCCATTTTGCCTGATCCCGGCGTCGCTTGGCCTTCTGGGACTGGTAGTTTTTCCTGAGATGTCTTACATGACGCTGTCTGCAGCAACCTGCCGTTCTGCCTAGGGTGATCGCTACACCAAACTACCAAGCCAATTCTTTCACTGGGAAGGAAACAAGCTTCCGGGGACCGGTTTCTGGCATTTCAGCCGTCTTCGGCCCGGCTTGCTTGAATCCTGATGGTGCAATGAGCAAGGGACTCACGTCTGAGTATACCCTTCCACGCTTATGGTGGACAAAATAATTAAAAACAGGGGGTGGTGATGGACAGAGTTTCTGAATTAAGCAGAATACTCTGGGCCGAAGAAGGCTGTAATGCCAGAAACCGGTCCACCGGAAGCTTGTTTCCTTCCCAGTGAAAGAATTGGCTTGGTAGTTTGGTCTGCCCTGTTCCCATGATGCACTGGGCCAGGGACAGACTAATTTGCATATAGCCAGGTTCTGAGCTGGGATGGTGCAGTGAGCTAAAAAACGATGTTGGATCAAGCCCTGATCTCTTGACTGGGTGAGAGTATTCTGCTTAATTCAGAAACTCTGTCCATCACCACCCCCTGTTGTTTAATCAATTCCCTGAGTAGGCACAAGACCAGCGGGCAGGACGCAGAATGTGAGTTGATGGCCTGTACTACTGCCAAATTGTCAGACCAGAACAAGACCCTTCTTGCCGCCAGCGCCACAGGCCAAAGGTGAAAAGCCACTACAATGGGAAATAGCTCTAGCACCGTGATGTTTGCCGTTACCTTTTTCTTTCGCCATACATTTGGCAAGCCCTGCGCGCACCACTTTGTGTCCAAGATGACACCAAAGCCCTCTCTCCCAGATGCGTCCATGAACAGGGCGAGTTCAGGAGACCCTGCCAAAGGCGCCCTCCAAACCACAGAGCCATTGAAATCTACCAGGAAGTTCGCCCACATCTTCAGGTCCTCCTTCATGCCTCTACTAAGTCTCACTAGGTGGTAGCTTCTGCTGACTTTCGCTGATGCCTCCGCCAGCCTGCGAGCAAAGAGCCTTCCTGCTGGTATGATTCTGGCTGCGAAGTTAAGCTTGCCCAGCAGACCATGTAAGAAGCTTAGCATCACTTTTTCCTGTCCCAATGCAGCCTGAATGTTCTGCGCCAAGTCCTGCACCTTGTCTGCTGGTAGCCTAGACAAGCCCTCCACAGTGTTGATTTCAATACCTAAAAAGGTCAATACTTGCGCCGGACCCACTGTCTTACCAGGCGCTAAGGGAACCCCTCCAAAAGCAGGCAGTAGCACCGTGCCGCGCAGCGCGGCCCTACCACTGCCCACCCGCCATAGCGGCACAAGCAAGCGGGGCGCGGGCCTCACTCTCCGCCGCCAACATCACCAAAAGGCCTACCCAGCAGAAAAATAGCCAGGCATGAGGGACAAGCACAGAGACTAAACACCCCATATAAGCAAGAAGGGGGGGGGGGGGACAACAGGCATACAACAAGTGTCGCAGGGCCCCGGGGGGCAAGGCCGAGCACCACGAGCACGCGGCCCAAGAGGCAAGCGGAGCGATCCCCCCCTACGCCACACAAGGGGCCACCACTAAATGCAACACCCAGCCAGGCGGAAAGGCACGATGCCAACTTGCCCGGTCTGCTGGTGACCTAACCCGGAGACAGGCTGCACCGAGACTGCTAGGGGGTGGGGGCACAAGGCAGCCAGCAAGCGCCGCATGGCCCCGGAGGAGGGTGAGGGGGGGAACAAGCGCACATGGACCACACAACCCTCCACCGCGCCTAAAATCGAACGGGAACGGGCAGGGATCCCGCATAGCATACCCCCTCACTCACCTTGTAAAACAGCGTACGGGCAGCAACGACTGTCTTGTCAACGGGGGAGAGAGTCCTGTCCGCATGGCCGATCAAGGGGAAAATAGGGCGCCAGACCCGCGACCCCAAGCCATATAGCCTCGGCACAGCCCCCCCCCCCTCCCCCCCGCCGGAAGTACGTCACTAGGGACCCCTGGTCCCCACACTAGACCGCTCAAAGGGGTGAAGGACTGGGTTTTAGAACCCAGCGGCGTCAGGGAGAACGCCTGAAACCTTCGAGTTCCCCTGTCTTGGCAAACAGAGACACAGGATACTTCTATGATGACATCAAAGACCAAAGTTTATTGGCTGCAACCAGGAACAGAGATCTACGAAGCACACACGGGTGGTTCGTCAGAGACTGCACAAATTCAGTAAGCGGAGCATGGTCTTTTATGCCAAAAATCAAGCCTCAGGCAACATTTCAAATTAACATTCGGTGCATACAAACTGACCAATGACAGTGTAACATTTCAAAAGTAGCGTATGACGACAATCTCAGACAATCCCATACTCCGTTGTCCAGCCCACCAGAAATGACCAAGCAAATTCCAAGTTTCCTGTTCGATCAGGCCGGACAAACCCATCATAAAACCTTCAACCCAAATCAATGATTATGTCGTAAAGGAAAGGCAGAAACAGATTAGAAAGGAGATAGAAAGTTGGGAGCAGTGTACCCTAAACTCGGGCACGTCCTGCTCTTTGATCTTTATCAGACCAGCTGCTGAACAAGGAACTGGCTCAGCGAGGTCAGCCTCGGGCAAGGAGTCAGTTCGGCCAGGTCACCCAGAAGTCAGCTAAGGCGTACGTGTCTCAAGGACTCGTTCGGCCACAGTCATCTGGCCTATGTTAGGGCAACCACACAAAATGGCTGCCGTATACAAAATGGAACCCGGAGGTTCAAACTAAATCCTTGAATACGGAGTGTTCTCCTATATCGATTCATACAAAAACACTCAGACACGCTACACTCGCCATTTGCGGTCTGCTGACACCAAAATCGTCCATTTCCGACGATCTTTATTGAACGGGTTCGGAACCATCGAACCCAGTTCGGGAACCACAGAACCACAGACCCTCCTTTTGCCCTTACATAGGAAACAGACCCAAACCCATGTTAATCTGAATCTGTATCTATATTCATCAGATCATCGATATGTTGCTGTAGCATCATCCTATTACTTAGTACCTCTCTCTGGACAGGTATCCTTGCACACGAAGTAGCATAGAGGCCACAAATAGCAGGAGCACACTGTACACAGAGACAGAACATAAAAAGGATTGCTAAGACCATCCCAATGACCATCAAAATCTTCCAACCCCAAGTGGATATCAATCCCCATAACCATCCCATCAAAGACCAATCTCCTTTGTCCAGATGGACAGAATCGGAGATTTTATGCAATTTGGAAATGGCCTGGAAGACTGATGGAGCGTTGTCTGGAATGAAAACGCAGCAGCTCGATTGAATCAGCTTACAAACTCCACCTCGATCTGCTAGAATAACATCAAGGGCAACTCTATTTTGAAGTGTCATGAGTCTATCCGACTGGAGCTCAGCAGTCAGGTTACCAAGGGCACCGGCAGTTTCGACTATGGTGGATTCAACCAGTCTCGTCAACTGGCGAATATTCCTACTGTTAGCCATAGGTCCCCAGAACGGCAGAAAACCCTTAAAGAAATCTCCCAGTTCTTGTCCTGCAGTGTCTTCTTGACTAAAGACACCTCTAGCAACTCTCGTCTTATGGTAATCTGCTGCAGCTGTAAAAGTGGGAGGTAACAGAAAGGAAACAAAACATGTGCCTGAGAAGTCAGGGGGAAACCATGTATACGCTTTGTCGTAGCAAACAAAGTAGGTACCCTTAGCAACTAAGAACGCTGGGGAAGACTGAGACGCAAATACATAAGTCTCAGCGCAAACACTCTTCCCTAACTAAGCCTTCGGATTCTTGCCATTGCCCTGCAGACAATAGTGGCCCTGATGGGGCACTATCCAAATCGGTGGAGAACTTTTCGCTCGCTGGTTAACACTCAGACTAACTACATATCCAGTAACGTTCCAACCAATGTAGGCTAGTGTCTCATCTCTCGGAATAGTCTCATACGAGCTAATCCCTCTAATCATGTCGACAATGCATTTAACTATAGCGCTATTCTTTGGGTTGTCTTTCAGTGAACGTTGGGGGTAGACACTATGGGCATAGATAAACATCGTTCTATAAGCCCAAATCGAACCATTTAAACTAAAGGGCAAAACTAAATAAGGAATACCCCTATCGGTTGTATGAGGCATCAAACCACAAATCCAACAGTTTGTCGTGTTCATCACTAACTGGTGTTGGTGCAAAAGTTGGATGAAGGAATTGTTAGCAAATTCCAATCGTCTAACTACCTCATGCTCAGGCAAAGGATGAAAAGAATGAGAAGAAATAGTAGGTGAAGGTGTAGGTTGCACAGAGGGATTAAACGTCATTTTAAAAGAAAATGTTACATAACCAGCTATAAATATCATAAAGCTCAATAGTAAAAATAAACATGGTATCAAAAAACTTTTCTTCGATATTATTTTACATATTCGTTTTCTAAAAGTCAGTGTCTGTACAGATCTCTCCAACTCAAAGAAATCCATCCTAAACTAAATGTGCTGCCCGCGGTGGTAGGTTGATTCTGCTCAGGAATGCCTCTGCTAACCCAGGAAGGCTGCCTTGGGCCAACAGAACCCTCGACCTAGTGTCTCAGGCTTGCACTCCAAAGACTGACGGCAACCGCGACCCTAGCAGCAAGAACCGGATGGCGGTTCAAGAAAAACAAAAATGAGTAGAACCTTGGTGGAGAGTTAACCTGCAAGCAGAAAAAATCATCAAACTTTATTAGTCTTTATTATTTGTCCGTAACTCTCGGTCTCAGATTATAGCGGCTCTTTCCAGCTAATTCTTGATCAGCGAACAAAAGGTGAGGCTCTGTAGTGTCCAATTGATCTGCAGGAGGTACTGATTCTTGCAAAATCCTGTCGCTCTCTTTCTCTGAGTTTGTTCCAATCAGTCGAGCATCGCTGAACGGTATAAACCGTGGGACAACTTCCGTTTCAGAGTCTGCAAGTCCCTCCTGGACCCACTTATCGTAAGGCAAGGGCAGAGGTGCCCTTTTGGTGTGGGATCCGTGGATCCAGTTTCGCTTGCCTCGCACTCGGACCGCAGATCTTGTTGACAGGAGCACTTGGTAAGGCCCCGTCCAACGGGGCTGTTCGTTCTTGGTCCGCTGGAAGTTACCTACAAAAACCCACGATCCAGGTTCAATAGAATGGCCTGGATCTTCTGCAGCTTGTGGAAGGCTGTCATGCACCTGTTGTCGTAAAACACTCATTTTAGTTGTCAGTTCACGCAAGTAGTCAAGCAACACAGGATGCTCGAGGTCACTGAACCTCGTTGGTCTTGGTACGCCCCAAATATTTGCCGGGCGACCAAACACAACCTCATACGGACTCAAACCCATTTGCGAGTGCACAGTCATTCTTGTGGACAAAAGTGCTAATGGCAAGGCATCTGGCCATTGTAAACCAGTGCTCTCTTGGATTTTGGCCAATTTTAACTTAAGAGTGCCATTATAGCACTCGACTAAACCAGCTGATTGGGGGTGATTTGCAGCGTGGAATTTCTGCCTAATTCTGAGACCCTCACACACTCTCTTCATGACTTGACCCACAAATTCACTCCCATTATCACTCCAGATAATTCTCGGCATTCCAAACCTCGGGAAAAACTCTTTTATCAAGGCCTTCGCTGTGGACAAGGCAGTATTGTCCTTAAGGGGGTAGGCTTCTACCCATCTAGAAAAGGAGCAAACAACCACTAACACATATTTCAAGTTGTTGCATCTCTCCATATGGATGAAATCTAGCTGCAAAGCCTCAAACGGATACGTAGGAGGAGCAAAATGACCAGCTGGTATTGGAGTTCCCTTACCAGGATTATGCATCAAACACACCATACAGTTCTTGACCAAATTCTCTGCGCATTTGGGAATTCCTGCATTCTGCCAAACCGGGGCCAACAACTTGCAAATCCCTTTCACACTAATGTGTGCCATTCTATGAGCCATTGTAACAACTGGAAGCACATACGCGTTAGGCAACACCCATCTCTGATGCTCTGACAAATCAGTCCAACAACCATTCGAATCCAATCTACCCTTACTTTCTCTCCATTCATTCAACTCTTTCTCTGTGGCTTCACCTTGAATGGATTTCACGCTCTCAATGGTATCTTCACACATACTCTTCTCTGGAACCCATCTCGCCGGACCCGCAACATACATTCGACTCATCACGTTTCTAGCAGTTTCTTTCGCAACTTCATCCGCAGACGCATTACCACAACCAACATCATCCGTAACCTTTTTATGGGCACTGCATTTCACAATCGCTACTTGCAATGGTAACGTAAGAGATTTGAGAAGTTCATTCACCAGTTGTCCATGTTGGATCTTCGTCCCATGCGATGTCAAAAATCCACGTTCACGCCACAAACGTCCAAAACTATGAGCCACACCAAACGCATACTGACTATCCATGTACACATTCACTCGCTTTCCTTTCGCCAACACAAACGCTCTCGTAAGTGCAATCAATTCCGCTGCTTGTGCCGAGTTATGTGGGATACGTGCAGCTTCAACAATCATATGCAAAGTCGTCACAGCATATGCTGCAGTCGTATCACCATTCGGCAACTTAAAACACGAACCATCAACCCACAAAGCATCATCACAGTCAGGAAGAGGAGTATCTCGGAGATCTACTCTCCCTTTCGTCTCTTCTTCGGTTCTTAGAAAACAATTGTGCTGTTCTTCACTATCATCATCTGTCTCAAGCGAAATCGGCAACAATGTAGCTCGGTTTAAGGTATTACACCTTTTTATGTGCACATGACTCGCTAACAATGTAAGCTAATACCCTGACAACCGAGCACTAGTTAAGTGCTGTGTCTTGGTACGATTCAACAAGGTATCCACTGCATGCGGAACCATGACCACTAACGTGTTATCCATAACCAAACAAGCAGATTGTCGAATTGACACAGCCGCTGCCGCCGTAGCTCTCAAGCAACTCGGCAACGCTCTAGCTACAGGATTTAAAGTCGACGAAAAGTATGCACATGGGCGTTGCTTATCGCCAAACTGCTGAGTCAGAACCAACAATGCACATCCCTCTCTCTCGTGGACATACAATGTGAAAGGCTTACTGTAGTCGGGAGTACCCAACACAGGAGCCGAACACAACGCATTGTGTAATTCGGAAAAGCTCTTTTGACATTCGTCAGTCCAAGGAATAGGATTTGGAGTATCCTTAACAGTAAGAGCTATCAAAGGCTTCGCTAGCAAGGAAAAATTAGGGATCCACTGTCTACATTACGACGTGATACCCCAAAATGCACGTACTTCTCTCTGTGTCGTAGGAACACTCATTTTCGCAATAGCCTGCATTCTTTCTGGGGTCAGTTTCCTTCCCTCCTTCGATAAGAGGTGACCTAGGTAGGTAACTTCTTGTCGACAGAATTGTAGCTTTGAGAGAGAAACTTTGTGATGACAATCAGATAAATGATGTAATAAGGACAAGGTGGCATCCTTACAAATATCCTCAGTATCGGCGGCAACTAACAAATCATCAACATACTGAATAAGGGCTGCACCTTCAGGTAAAACCAACAAATCAAGTTGTGTCTTTAAAACTTGACTGTAAATCGATGGACTCTCACAATAGCCTTGAGGAGCACGCTTAAAGTGGAAACTTCGTCCTCCTAAAGAGAATCCAAAGATGTCCCTACTCTCCATGGCAATCGGGATGCTGAAGAAAGCATTCTTCAAGTCGATCACCGAAAACCAGGTGGCAGAAGCCGGAATCAAAGTCAATAACGCAGTAATGTCAGGCACAACGGGAAATTGCGGAACAACAATTTTGTTCACTTCACGAAGATCGATGACAAATCTATATACAGGAGGCTGTGAAGGATCAGTTCTCTTTAGGACAGGCAAAACAGGACTATTGCACACATTACCTCGCGTTTCTTCGATAACACCCTTGTCGATCAGATCATAAATGATCGCTAAAAGTGCACGCTCACCATCACTCGAGATACGATATTGCGGAATGCGCGGTAACTTAGCATTCGCCTTCAATGTCACAACATATGGGGGAATATCTAACAGGCCCACATCATTTGGACCCGTAGCCCACAGTGAATCCGGTAACAGAGACAATTTCGATGGAAGACAATCTTTCGATACATACATCGGAGAGATCACACTCTCACCCAAGGTAAGATGTACTCCTGACGGAGAACAATACAAAGTCGCATACAATCTCTTCAACAAGTCCAATCCCAACAAATTCTCATTACAACCTGTAGTCAAAAGAAGGGGTGCTTCAAACCTATGAGGACCAACAGAAATGGGCAATGGAGCAGAAATCGGATTTGTAACGGGGGCGCCAGAAAAACCTACAGAAACATTATTAAAGCCAGACAAAGGTGCGCCAGGGAGTTTAGAATGCATAATAGAACTCTTCGTTACACCAGTGTCTAGCAGAAAAGGCTCTGACACACCTGATGCAATCACTTCAACATAAGGTCCACTCTGATCTACTGGAACTGAAACAACTCCCTCTCTTTGTCCATGGCTGTCCTAACAATTACTACCATTTGCTTCGTCACCTTCAACATAATAATCATCTACGTAGTACTGTGCTGTCCTACCAGACGAATTCTGCTGTTGATCAAAACTATTCATCAAATTTTGCGGAGGCAAAGGACGCACGTTCTGTCCGCGACCTCTACCTCTAGGCACTTGCTGAGCACCTCTACCTCTCACACCAGGAGCACTATTCGCTCGTTGTAGCAAGACCGGACAACTATTCTTATAGTGACCTTCTTCTTTACAATATGCACACTGATTAGGGCCATACGGAAAACGCTGTTGAGAAGTCTTGTCCCTTTGCGAGTTTCTCGAATACTGTTGAGGTTGTTGATAATCACGCTGATTATTAACACGGGGTGGATAAGCTTGTTGTAGAAGAACTTTAGTCTTCAATTCCTTAGTCTTCTTATCCGCTTTCTCTAACTCATCCTTACGTCTATTCTCATAGTACTGAGCCGTAGCTAAAATCTGCGCTGATGTAGAAACAGGCCTAGTGCTCTCAGAATCCTTCAACTTAGTGCATAACTCGGGAAGAAGATTGTGCACAAACTTGTCGACGAACAATCTCTGGCCACCCTTGGTAGCCATATCCTGCCCACTATGATCGACAAAAGTTTCTTCGAAACGCGTGACAAAATCTGACACAGTCTCATCTTTCTTCTGCTTACATGCAGACAACTTGTCCCAATTAACATGTACTTCGGGCATCAAAGTCTTCATAAGATTAATAATCCTACCAGGAAGTTCTGTAATAATATTTTCAGGCTTAGCACCTCAAACTTGTCTTTCATTCGCAGCAACAAGATTAACCCACGAATCACCCAATTCATTATCATGATCCGTATGTCGAATGACATTCCAGATGGGCTGCTGATGAACATTCCCAAACAACATATCTATGTCCGCCAAATTCATAACGCACAAACTCACAGTATGCGTAAGCTCTTTATAATATCCGGCTGGATTTTTCCGCGGATCAGGCAAAGTCTGCTTAAGCGCTAGAACTTCCGCACGCTTCCATGGAACATGTACCCACACTCGCTGAAAGTGCGCAACAACAGGCGGAACAGCAGTCGCATCAGCAGGTCTCCAAACCGGAGGAACCTCTCGCATCAGATACTGATGCGCTTTTCTCCTAACTGACGAATCGGGCTCAAACAGCCGTTCAGAAGAAGCATTATTTCGAAACGACAATAGTGTCGACACCGCTCTCTCGATGTCAAGGAGACTCACAATCGTCCCTTTCACAAACTCAGAACGCAGTCGAAACAACTCTTCAGGAGGTTTACCCACTTTGTCCATCCATTGATCATGGAGGAACGCACACATGATCTCAAAAACATACAGTTTCTTTGGTGCTTCCCATTGCCGAAAAACATCCATGATACCCTCGAGATTGTACTGAGACGTGTACGTAACCCATCTACGTGCCATGTGATCCAAAACCACTTGTTCATCCGTACCAGGCAACTGACTACGCGACTGTCTACGCCCACTCACAGGAGACATACCCAATTGTCCCAACCAAGGAGTCAGAAAACCAGAAAAAGCAGCAGTCATCCGCTGTCTAGGAGAAGGAGTAGTCGGAAGAATAAGGGAAGATGGGACAGTAGTAGAAGAATCCAAAATCAGAACAGGCATAGAAGTAGCAGTTGTAGAAAAGGGCAAAGTTGGCGGCCCCTGAGGAGGCTGCGCCAAAGGAACAGTAGCCAACGGAGGAGCTGGCTGTAGAGGAATCGCCGGAGGCAAAATAACCGGCAGTTGCACAGCCACCACTGGTGGCGGTGGTGCCGTAGCATTCTGCACATAGGGTGGTGGTGAATTTAACAGATGCAACATTAAAGGATCTTTCGCAAGATCTCTCTCGTCTTTCTGCTCTTTAGGCGGCAAGACTGGGTAGCATCTATCTACTGCTAACTTCCTCACTCTAAGCATCTGTTCACTTTCTTGTTCTTTTTCATTATCTCTATACGCAATGGCAGCTTGCACCATTGACATACCTCTTTCTCGCTTATTCTTTTTCGCTAATTTAATCTCTTTCTGTTTGGCTTTTTTGCGCCATATGCGGAAAGAGTCAAACATCGCCGGCTTCGCTTTCTTTTTGAACAACTTCACCTCAAGGTTATCTAGAATTTCAGTTTCAAAACTACCGTAACGGGGCCACTGTAGGACACCGTCACTCTTCGTATATTTTACCCAGATCTCATTATAACTAATAGGGCCCACACCATGTTTCACATACAAATCGTATGTAGGAGTTCCGATCGGAGGAACCGGACACGAATCCTCTAACCGGGAATCCCTCGATATACCACAACTAAACAAGTTTCTAAAACTTCTAAAACCAGGCATCTTGCTCACTAGTCTAGCTTCAAACAACAAGGGGAATCTTGAAACGATAGTCTCGTGAATACACGAATCCCTTGGCTTTGGGGCCTGCAGGTACCAAATCAAAGCGATCCACTAAAGGATACCAAACAAACTAAGGACTAGGAGACGCTCCGCTTATACTTAACTGAAATGTCGATGGCGTCACCAGAAGACCCGTCAATCGTCTCGGTCTACAAACGTCTAAGGCTCCAAAACAGGGCGACAGTCAGGGCAGCAGTCCCTCGTAGCCGTCGGAAAGCGGGAAACCTCGCAGCAAAGACTTTCGGACCACGACGACATACAGGGGTCGATGAAGTGGCTGGCCTTCCTCCAGAATTTTCACACGAAGCTTCTCACGAACCTCTGGCTTGGCCCGGTACCGCTGAAGTCGCCCTACGTTGGGCGCCAACTGAAGGACTGGGTTTTAGAACCCAGCGGCGTCAGGGAGAACGCCTGAAACCTTCGAGTTCCCCTGTCTTGGTAAACAGAGACACGGGATACTTCTTGATGACGTCAAAGACCAAAGTTTATTGGCTGCAACCAACAGAGATCTACGAAGCACACACGGGTGGTTCGTCAGAGACTGCACAAATTCAGTAAGCGGAGCATGGTCTTTTATGCCAAAAACCAAGCCTCAGGCAACATTTCAAATTAACATTCGGTGCATACAAACTGACCAATGACAGTGTAACCTTTCAAAAGTAGCGTATGACGACAATCTCAGACAATCCCATATTCCGTTGTCCAGCCCACCAGAAATGACCAAGCAAATTCCAAGTTTCCTGTTCGATCAGGCCGGACAAACCCATCATAAAACCTTCAACCCAAATCAATGATTATGTCGTAAAGGAAAGGCAGAAACAGATTAGAAAGGAGATAGAAAGGTGGGAGCAGTGTACCATAAACTTGGGCACGTCCTGCTCTTTGATCTTTATCAGACCAGCTGCTGAACAAGGAACTGGCTCAGCGAGGTCAGCCTCGGGCAAGGAGTCAGTTCGGCCAGGTCACCCAGAAGTCAGCTAAGGCGTACGTGTCTCAAGGACTCGTTCGGCCACAGTCATCGGGCCTATGTTAGGGCAACCACACAAAATGGCTGCCATATACAAAATGGAACCCGGAGATTAAAACTAAATCCTTGAATACGGAGTGTTCTCCTATATCGATTCATACGAAAACACTCAGACACGCTACACTCGCCATTTGCGATCTGCTGACACCAAAATCGTCCATTTCCGACGATCTTTATTGAACGGGTTCGGAACCATCGAACCCAGTTCGCGAACCACGGAACCACAGGGGTCAGGGCCATCCTGTGGCACTAAGGGCGGCCTCCCTCTTAGGTGGCTCCCTTCGGTGACCCGGGGCAGCCTGGCATTCTCACCGCTGTGTTATGATCTATTCTGTGCTCCCAGGCACCACACTCGTACTGCACAGAACAGCAGAGATGACGTGCCTAGGAAGTTTAGTAACAACAGTAGAAACCTGTCGAATGTGAAGAGTTATCTGAAGGGGTATCTTGTAAATAGGACAGGGAACATAAAATGGTTAGCACAAGGAATCTCCTACACCGAGTAAAAGCAGGAGTGAAAGAGAGAATCTGGCATTGAGGAAGGACCGTATTAGGAGTCAGCTCCTACCCCGGTCAGATGAAGCCCCGGCAAATGACAGGTAAAAATGGGGGTGGGCCGGTGGGCGAATGGAAGAGTGTGTCAAGAGGGGCTCCTAGCACCAAGAACATATGTTACTGGAAGGTACCTCCAGCATGGATATTTACCGACTGCTCTGTCCCCAGTTACTCCTCACCAATAGCGGCAGTGCATTACAATACATTTATACTAAGAGATACAAATTTGTGAATAAAACTCAAATTCTACTCTTCCCAAAAGCAATAGAATTCAGACTTTGGTTTGGAAAAATATGTATTTCCGCCTGCTCAGTACTTTAATGCATGAAACGTTTAATTCCTTGTTTAACAAGCGTGCACGCCTTCGATTGGCAGCAGGGGGAGGGGAGAGAGGAAGGGGCCAGCGAGATTCCATTCCACACACGTATACTCCATTATACACAGTCCCACTCCACATAATTCCAATACACTCAAAAACACATAATTACTATCCAAATAATACAACTTAATTCCACTACACAAATCCACACCACAGTTAGTTTCACACCACTCAATACCACAACTAACAAGTCCAATCCAACCCACATAGTTGGTACACATGACATATATCCACTCCAAACCTTAACACATAGGTAAGAGTCATTTACAATGCCAATAGATCCAACTCTTTCCTTTTTTTTAAACACACAGATCTGATGCTTAGCTCCTACATATTTGTTATTTTCCGTCACCAAAAACGCAAAGCTATACACACAGTTGAATGCCACACAATTCAGCTCCACACATTTCCAGCTCACACCACATAATTTAACACCAAATCACATAATACAACTCAACAACACAATTACACAACACATCACATACATCCAATCCACACCATTCAATTTCACATTGTGCAGCAGAATTTAACAGCACAACACATAATTAAACAGAACTACTTACCACTCCACAGCACACAATCCCACTCCACATAATACCACTACACTTATTGCCACATATTTACTAACCATATATGTTATAATATATTGGAATGTTTTATGCTATTGTAATGTAAGATGGGGAGATATGTTATAATGTATTGGAATGTTTTATGCTAGGCTGGGTGATGTCACTCGTGATGCACTTAGTATTCTATGTGTGATGTCATGATCTTGTGGGGACAGTGACAGTTTAGCCAGCTGCGTCTGGTGGGGTATGTTCAGGGTTCTCCTGGAAATAAAATAAACTCAAGGAAAAGCCTCGCTCCAGCTCGCCTTGAGACCCTCTGGGTATGTAGTGCGCTATATAAATTCTTTGACTTGACTTGACTTGACAACAATATATTTCCACAGCACACCATGTCAATGCCACTACACAAATCCATTCCACACCATTCCACACCACACAATTGCACAACTAACTAATCCAATCCAACCCAAATAGTTCCACTACACACCAAATACATACACTCCATAATACATAAGAAAAATACATTGCCAAATGGCAATAGCTCCTACTCAAACAAATGCGAGACTGGTTGCATTTCCAATCAAAGTTTTCCATGAGTCTTGCCTGTGTGATTGATTATGCCATAAGATCTGTCAAATAGAAGGAGCTTGTCCTTTTTGAATGTGACTAGGTAGGGGGTTAGGCAGAGGCAGGGAGGCATGGAGTTCCAGATCCCTGCTCCATATTACTCTTGTTAAACAGCACCGTTACAAAATGGCTGCCCGGTTCTCACTCTGTGGGCGTGACCATGCCTCGCTTTAGTCTTCTTTTCATGACGAAATTCTCAATGGGTCGGTGGTGCCAGACTGGACTGCGCGAGCGCAAGAATCAGCTGGGGGTTCTTGCTCAGCTGACACGGCTGTCTTCCAATGGGGAAGAAGGTTCTAGCCCCTTTTCCCAGCCGCAGCCAATGGCGTGCGGTTTGCGAGGTGCCGGTGGCGCTGTTGGCGACGTCAGCAGCCACATCCACCGACAGATATTGAGAGAAGTTGGTGGAATACGAGCCGGATATCGGTGAGTATTACTGAATGAGGGAGGGTGGATGGTAGAAATGAAGGGAAAGAGGCGGCGGGTGTTTACACCTTCTGACCTGACCGTGGGAGCGCTCTGGCTTGGAGGGAGAGGGATGGTCTTCAGCTGCCTTATGGAGTGTTGTAGCTGATGCTCTGCTTCGGACCGGGAGTTCATTTGGATCTTTGGTACCCCCTCTCTGGTTGAGCTCTTTCTACTCTTGAGATGAAGGTTGTTATCACCCTCTCTCCGTGAGGGGGTACCGTCATTCTGTCAATTTTCTTTATATTAGGAAGGAGTACTCTCTCATAGCCTTTAAAATGAGACGTATATTTATCAACTTTACAGGCAAAACGTTGTTTGATTTCTCAACAAGATATAACCGCCTTAAAATAATTAGTGATGCTGGGTTTGTTATTTTTCACGTTTCACTTATTCTGGCATTCTCCAGGAGTATTTGATTGTTTGTGTTTGTGTTGTTCTTGTATAGTGGATACTATTTTTATTTATTTATTTTAAAGGTTTTATATATCACTAGCAAGACCTGGAGGTATCAGAGCCCTGTACAGAGTCTGGAGCAAGGCAATAATCAGTCACAGAGTATATGACTTGCAACAATCATGGGTTCAAGTAGACATAACATATATACACGGGAAAAATGTTTAGGCAGAGCGGGAGGAGTACACAAAAATATATTCATAGAAAATCATTTGATCATGAGGTGGAATTACTGAATTGTGGTCAATTTGAACATTTAGCGTCCATGGCGAAAAAGACATCCAAGACAATAGAGGCAAACACAAAAAAAAGACGGAAAAAAACAGTCAACTGAGTCTGGACTGAGCAAGGGATCCTATTTGAAACAGAGTTTTTAGTTCCTCGTGAGTACCAGTATTTGTTGAGATGGCATTTCAGGTCCCTTTTGAAGCCAGTGAAGGAGGGGTTGCATTGTAGGTCCCTCGCGAGGGAGTTCCTAATGCTAGGAGCATTACCTGAAAAAGAGCGATACTATGTTGTTTAACTTTATATTTTGGGAGGAACGAGAAGAAGTGTGGCAGAGCTTCTCAGAGGTCTGGTTCTTCCTGCTTTTGTGAGTTTGTTGTCTAGATAGTCGGGGGGAATGTGAGTGAAGTGCTTTGTGGGGGATGCAGGAAGTCTTGTAAATGAATCTTCCTTCGATGGGAAGTCACTTTAGAGACTTGAGGGCAGGCGTGATGTGTTCATACCGTTTAATGTCTGTTATGAGCCGGGGTGTGATATTTAGTTCTGATCTGAGGGGGGCGAGGTGAGTTTTCGGGGTCCCTGTGAGGATAGCATTCCCGTAGTCCAGTTTGGAGAGGACCAGCGATTGAACAACCCATTTGAAATGATGAAAACACACACTTTCTTTATGGGAAGAAAGCAACCGGTGATAAGTGGGTGTGCTAGTGAGTACCAACCAGCTATCCCCCGTTGATGTTACTATCCTGAGGTGCTTTCTTCCCTTTCTCTCATTTTTTCACGCACTTCTCTGGCGGGTTATCCTTTTCTTGAGGTGTATTGACATTTTTGTTCAAATTGAACATATAGACACTTGGATTAGTGACAGTGAGCCCTACCTTTGGGGGAGTTCTTGAAAAAAGTGACAGACCCCTCTGGTCTCTTAAAGATAAGGGGTTTTGTTCAATATATGTCAGGTCTTTTTCTGTTGAAAGATTGCTCAGTGGGGGGCAGCCTGACTGTTTATTTCCCCCTTATGCTCCTTCTGTGTTGATGGCCACTGAAATACTAGGCAGGTGTCACACTTTCTGTAGCACATGACTGTAGATCACAAGTTTTAGGATAGGCGCTTAATTGCATACACCACACCTCTTTTAAAGGATTCATTGTAACTCTTCTTTGGCCATGGCTCCTTCAGAGAACTCCTCAATCCACTCCTCCTCACACACACAGTTTTATCATTGTACTTACAAATCGGGGATTTTAACATAATGTTTTCCGTTTCTTTTTAATTTGTGCAGCTTCAGTGTATGGAAACTTAGGTTTATTATAAGGTGTAGTGCAATCACTCGTGCCTGTTGTAAATAGGACCTAGATCCTGAAGCTTGGATGCTTTGCTTGTTTTTTTTTTTATTGGGTTGTAACTTTTTTTGATGCTCTTGCTTTGGTTCCTCAATGCAGCTGTTTCAAGGGTGTTGGGGAAGGGTTGTGTTTGAAGCTTGTGGTCTCCTTTAGAGATGTTTGCTCCGCTTTAGGCAAGATTTCCAGGGGATGTCCGTGGAACAGGTATGGACTAAACACTTTAAGTGGGCTGCAAATGTGGTAATCCACAGATCCCTGGGGCTGTTCCACAGAATGGTCTTAATTGCTGGCAAAAATTGAGAGTAGGGAATGTATGA
This sequence comes from Lissotriton vulgaris, assembly GCF_964263255.1. NCBI lineage: Eukaryota > Metazoa > Chordata > Amphibia > Caudata > Salamandridae > Lissotriton > Lissotriton vulgaris. The sequence continues at coordinate 82,182,003 of NC_141693.1, forward strand.
GGATGCACTAGCTAGAACTGCGTTTGCTAGGAAGAGGGGCGTGCAACACGGCTAGATAGAAGGGGGCAGGGACTGTCCATTCCATTCTCAGCCCTGGTAATCTTTACATTTCACTGTATTCATTATTCTCATTAATTGCCTCAGTGTTAAGGGTCTTATGTAGCAATAAAATGGAAGACATTTGAAATTTACCAAATATGTTTGAGTGTTTGCCCAGTAAATGGCATATATCAAAACTTGAAGCGTGCTTGTCTACCACAAGTCAATCAGTGTGACTGTTTTTGGGCATTATGTTACTTAATGTTTATTATTTGTAATATGTATGTAACTATTGTGACAATGAAAGAGGGGAAAGGAGACGACAAACTATATGAACACAGACAGTTTGTCGATACCTACAGCCTCGAGAGCAGAGAAGAAAGTAGGTTTCTCAGTGGCACAGCACCCTTGGATTGGGGAGCACAGGTAATATAAACTGGCGTGCAAATACTGACTGTGAAAGTAATATCTGGATTTCTTCTATAGTGTTTGACTATAGGGGTGTGCCCCGCCTGTCCCGTTGGTGTATGAGATATATCAACATGGTTAAGAATGGTCTCCCTACGTTTGTGTTATGCCTGATTTCTCACTACCACTGAGTATTGCAGTGCAGTCACCTGCAATCACACAAACTATATTTGATGATACTTGTGTGTGAATGAGTTCAAAATGGCATTATGATCAGTTCACATAATATCTCCTTGTGAGTACGCAATACGCATGTTGGGCTGTATGTCACCAAATGAAAATCAAATTGCATACATACTATTATGCTGTTTGTTCTATATGCCATTTCGTTTTCTTGATTCAGACATCAAAAAGTGCCCTTATAGGGAAAACAGGCAAGGAGGCCCGACATGAATGTTCAGTGTTACATGTCTTTGCTTCCTGGCTCTGATGAAATAAAGACCCATCACAGGGCATCTACATAGTGGTCCTGACAAAAGCCCTGTAACCATGGTGGCCTAACCACGGAGGGCTGAAACATGTTGACTTGCTAAGTAAGGTGTGATAAATCGTGACACTTTTATTCCGAAACCAATAAAGTAGTGTGAAATATATTGTTATACTTTATTCTAACACCCAAAGAATTGTTTGATTTTAACCTTACCTGAGGCACCATAGTAAAGAAATAACTTGGTGACTTCTAGGTATTTTTACTTTATCACCATGTTTAGACTTGTGTATCAACATGCTCCAAAACGATTGGTTGAGCATGTCCTGGTTTATAGCAATCAATATGAGACTCGATGATGAAGCATAACACCAATAAGGTGTATGTGGGTCAACAATAACAACACAGGGTTGTGTAGACATGGGCAAAAACGTGGTATGTGATGTAACAATCTGGTTGTAGGTACCTTGGAGGGGACAACTATATAATGAGAGGAAGTATCCTATAGCCTCTAAAAAAAATCTCTCACTTCTTCCCAGGATAATTAAAGACCTGAGTGTAGTGTTTGGGAGCTGGAAATGTGCCTGGAGGCAATGATGAGTTAGATATGCCTGACCTGGTATTGCTGGTTACTTTAACTAGGCTTTGACCAGGATGTGAGCACTTAATCTTCTCTCTGAGCTGATATGGCTTATGTGGTCTCCCAGAGTTGCAACACTGTTTACCAGTGCTAGCCCCTTCTGCTATTATTTAAGTGCCCTGTCTTGTGTGCTGATGTCTCACACCCGCTGCCAGAAGGGTAACCCGTGAGAATGTATGCCACTTATTTCGCTTTTCTGGACATCTTCAAACAGCGTCCTAAGAGATTTCTTTTATGATGGGTCATCATCTCACAGGAGCACATTCTCATTACATTCTCATTACATTCTCATTACCTATATTGTGTCATTTCCATTCTTTGCTTATATTTGACTATTTGACCGATTTTTTACATTTTATTTTTATCCCGCCACCCCCCAAAAGATCATTGGGCTGCTCTGCTTTTACGATTTAGCAGTTCTACGATTTCAGTAGTTCTTTCCCAATTTGTGGACACTCTGCTGACCTTATCTTGCAGAAACCTTTTCTGCATTAAACTTTTTGAATACTTTCCTGATCAGATTGTTTTGTTATTTTCCGTTAGCAAATGTAACACGTCTGGTTTGCATTTTGAATATGTCTGCAATACACACAGTTTGCTACATAGTGATGACATTACATGTATGTAGAAATGTTCCAGTACTGTCGCAATAAAACCTTAATATTAAGTCAATAGCATAATATGTATTGTATTCCAATATTCATATAGCTCTTACTACTGTGTGGAGTGCTGAAGCGCTTGCCTACATGGTTAGCACACTACAGCATGTTGAGTGTCTGGTTTGAAGTGTGTTGTCTTTGTTTTGTTCCTGTGTGAAAGTGTTTCCATGTTGTGTTCACTGACCACAGGTGCAGTTATTGTGTTTTGGAACGCAGCGGTTAGCAGTGTGATTGATAAAGAAGTGAGAGGTGTGCAACTTATGGTTTTCAGAGAGCTAGCCGCTCTGCCGGTCCCCGTGGTACTTCTTACCATCCTATTCAGTCACATAGCTGGTTACTTACACTGGGTTGTCCATTCTGAGATATTCTGTTTAAAGTTTATGGTCCTGAACAAGCATTGGTTAGAAGGAGACATTTGGGAGAGATCTGCTTGAATGGACTTTGTTAATATCATCCTATATCCGATTATTGTTGTGTGTCAGTGCGAGATGTCAAGAAGAGGTCGTACTACATAGCTTGTTGGAACCTGCAGTGGTTCACTAAATTAATGTCCTCCATTGGCCAGTAGTATGTGGCAGATCTCTTCAGTTAATCCCTGCATGTTAAGTTGGTAATGAGTGGCTTATGCTGTAGACTGGTACAGTACTGAGTGGTGGACATGACCTTAAACAGTTTTGCCATATGTGAGTGTAAGAGTGTAAAGCAGTTTAAGGGGCTTGTTATGTAGCAGGATTATGGAATTCCTACAGCCAGACTCCCAGGCCATATTGTTTGGGGTCAAGAACAACAAGTTTTCATTTATATTTTGTCCTTGGAACTGGTTGGCTGAACCCCCTGCAGCACAAACTGTTTGGCTGCCAGTTTACAGTACCATATTATGGATCGAGAAAGGGCGTTGGTTGCAGGTAAGGTAATATTTGCGTTGTATATCTTAATGCTGTTCGAACTTGTATTTATGTGTCATTGATACAAAGCCTTTCTTATCAGGTGGCGCTTTCAGTGTTAAAAGGTGTATTCACATTTGTATAGTTTAACAATGTGAGGCTACATTCATTATTCCCAGAATGCTCTTGAATTAGATTCAAATATCTACAGAAGCTTGAAAGCAAGACCGATGATCTTTTGCTTTCAAAATAAAATGCTCACAAAAATGCAACTAGAAAAAAACCGTTTTGCTAAACTACTGTTTAATTGTAGGTTACATTTCTTAGAAGCATCATTTAGTAAAATGTGTTGATACATGCTAGTATTTCCAAAAGTTATTCATAATGGAAAATCAGTGTAACCTGTTTCCACAAGATAATGGGAAGCATGAAAATAAACAAACTGCAGAAAAGCCTATAGTTCTGATATTAGTGATCAGCCTTTTGATTTTGTATATTTGGGTCTTCTTTTGATATGGCTTTTGTAAAACATTCTGGGAGCTGCCAGGCTCTGATCATTATATCGAACATTGGTAAAAAGCAATCATATTTTTTTTGTCTCGTATTCCGATATTTTCCTTCTGAAAGATTGGAAGTTAGTTGATTTATAGAGAGAATGTTAATAGAAGCAAAAGGTCTTGGTTAACTTCAGACCAAATTAAGGGCCCAACTCGTTAAAAAAAAAGTCACACAATTGTACCCTTGATATATGTCCTTGCCATTAGTGCAGATTTACGACTTTCATGATTTCACAAGAATTTTCAGGAAATTGTGCTCCTAGAAAATATTTGAACTGCTTTTTAGCAGGAGCTAATATTAGGGATGTGGAATACCTATAGCCCTACACCTGGATATATTGTTTGGGGTCAAGGACAAAAAGTTTTTATGTTTATTTTTTCCTTGGGACATTTAGGCCCAAACCCTGCAGCACAAACCCTTTGGCTGACTGTTTACAGTACCACATTATGGATCAGGGAAGGGCATTGTCTGAAGTTAAGGTAATTTTTGTGTCCATGTGTTAATGCTGTTCAAACTTGTATTTATGGTTCATTGATGCAAAGCCTTTATTGGGGTGAGCGCCCTACTTTGTGTGCCGATATGCTCCTTGTGAAAGATCAGAAGGCTGTCACTCACAGCGAAGCTAGCCAATAGACAGAGAGAGACCTAATTTTTATAAACACTATAGGCCAGCTGTACGACCTGTTTTTGCATGAGCAAACAGGGTTGCGACCCTTTTCCGCATGCAAAAACCTAAAGGGCCATGTACAAACCCGATTTAGCGAGTCACAATTTATTTGCGACTCGCTAAATAGGATTTGCGACTCTCAATTAGGAAGGGGCGTTCCAAGGGCATCCCTTCCTAATTGCGCCTCACTACCCTATGTAAGAATGTTTTGCAACCACATTTGCAAAACACTCGCAATTTACCGCCCTCTTCAAGAGGATGGTAATGCCCTCGCAAATGGGAAGGGGTCCCCAGGGGACCCCTACCCCTTTGCAAATGCAGGGGAATTATTTTTTTTAGGTGCAGGCAGTGGTCCCAGGGACCAGTTTCCGCCCTTAAAAATGAAACTGAAACGTTTCATTTTTATTGAAACGGGCTGCATTTAAAAACAAGCATTCATAAAAGATGTTATCAGTAGTCAAATATTATTGCTCAATGAATGAAATTTAAAAATATGTAAGTTACTGCAGAACAGCAATATCCTTGGTAAACCTCCTTTGGTAACCCTGTACCTATAACATCAGATACATCCACTAAGAGGGCCCTACACGATGCATTCTTCAGATGTAGTGAACATATGGTTTCCTCCTGGAAGAGGTGCCTTGAGCTTCAGTGGCTGCGGGATTAAAGCCAGGCTCTCGTTTCTAGGAAACTGTATATGTTTAGGCTCAGAATTCTGCCTCTTAAAAACGAAAGTTTCTTTAGATAAACCCGTGCTAGCTCAAGATATTGTATGTGCGATACCGAATTGAAAAAATATATATATAAGGCGAAACTAGAAACAAGAAGGACGATTTTAATGATTTATTTTGAGAGTGTGAAGTCTGAAATGAAGCAGGAATACAAATAGTACGTTATATAGATAATTTGCGTGCTCTGGTTAGTGGACTAGACTTTTAATACATTTTTGATTTTCTGACTGAAATATCCAGTACTATAAAAATATGTGGGTATTCTGTCCACATTTATTTTGAAATTCTGTACAATCTATGGCAGGCCTTGCCACAAAGATTTCTGTGCAGATACCACATGCCATGCTACAAAGGTACTTGAGTAATGAGCGCTAAGAAAAATAATCACCAGCGCCAATTGTTGCAGTCTCTGCAGCACAATGGCAGGACTGATGTTTAATATATTTAAAAATTAACCTGGCCCTGCCACCTCACTGGCTCACATTCCTTTGACTCTTTTGCGCTCATCAGCAAAGCCACTTATTGCTCGGAGAACTGGGGCGAAAGAAAGAACATGATATGACGGGTGACAGACAAACTGCGAGAATTAAAAAAAATAAAGTTGTATGCCAGAAAAAGTTTCAAGCTTAAGATAATGTATATCCACTTTCAGACTCATACTTTATTATAAATAAGGGTCAGGACACTTTTTAAGCACAGCTGTTAGAAAAACGCACTGACAACAACGCAAGGCAAAGGTTTAGACCCAAGGGTCATTCCCTGCTCCAACTTGTAAATTATTTTGAACAGTGCTGTAGAGTGGCTGTTTTAGTGGTTTTTACACCACAATATGCTTTGGGGGGGCACAGCAGACAATACTTGTTGTTGTCGCCAGCCGCCTTCTTTCTGGCTTTGTCATACAAATGCCACAGGCCAGTGACACGTTCTTTGGGCCCCGCGTCACTTGATATCAGAGGAGAAAAGAACGGGACGGCTGTACCAGTATGTATAGACACCAGAACTCAGGTCACTTGGCACCGTCACATTTAGAGCAGCATGTCTGACCGCCAAAGTGAGCCAAGAGGCCCGGTATGGGAAGGAGAGGAGCGGCAGAGACGAAATGTTACTGCGCGGTCTGAATTACACAAAACCGATGTAATTACTAAACCGTGACTCTTCAGAGAGGGCATAAATGTTGGCTAGTCCCTAATTTAAACAAGCACCTACGGGCACGCGGACAGCGGGAGGGGGGCGGGAACGGACAGCGGGAGGGGGGGCGGGAACGGACAGCAGGAGGGGGGCGGGAACGGGCACACGAACAGCGGGAGGGGGGCGGGAACAGAGAGCGGGACATCGCGCAACCCACCCCTGAAAACGACACTTCCAAAATGGCGAAAACAAAACTTTAAAAAACTACCGCCCACCGCCGCATTACGATCGCAAAGGGGCGGGATGAGTAAAAATCGTGGGAAACGCCCACGAATGTGCTCCGGCCATGACGGACAGATGTCTGTTCCAATGGCTAGCCTCCATTTATGGAGCAAGCCAATGGAACAGAGGGGCGGGACATGAGCACACATCTCTAGACATAAGATTTCGCCCTGCGTGAAAGTCTGCTGCTTAGCTTTCGGCGAGGCGAAACCTAAAAACTGCTTTATTTAAAAGCAGTCCCAGACATGGAAGTCTTCTGAGCCCAGCAGGCCACCTTGCCTGGGAGGGCCAACCATTCTCAATGGGGTTGTAAATTGTGAGTGCCTCATGAATATTGATGAGGCATGCAATTTGCGACCCCCACAAAATAACATGGTCGTACATCTGGCCCAAAATGTCATGGTTAATGCCAGACCTAATTAGGGGCCCAATTAATAAAGAAAGTCTCAAAAGTGCACCCATGATACATGTATTTGCATTAAGTGCAGATATATAGCTTTCGTGAATTAACAAGAATTTACAGAAGTGGGCCAAGAAAAGGTACTCCTAAAAACTATTTGAACTGCATTTTATCATGTGCAAATATGGAGGTGTAGATTTGATCATGTGAAGATCTGAGAGTTTTTCGAGTTCACTTTTCCTCCAACCACTTTTTTACAAACCTCGGAAGACGTTTTACATCTGCCATTGTCAGGTGTAAATTTCCAACCTTCCCCAGTATGGGAAAAGATTTAAAGAAGAGTTGGTAAAAAGCCTTAAAACATGCAAATTAGTAGGTTTGCACAGATTCAAAGGGGCATTCCAACTCTGGAACTATTGCTTACCATTACCTTCAGCCCCAGTATGTAGATCTGCGGAAAAGTGGTAACACAAGGGAATTGCTAGTATTCTGATCCTACTATGGTAGGAGTACTGGCATAATCAGAGGGGCTATATCAGAGCTCTTATATAACGAGATTGCTGCCATAATTCGTTGCCGCATTACATGGCACAAAAGGGACAAGTGGCTTTTGTTACAGGACAAGTAGATTTATGAAACAACCTGTCCCATGGACAAGTAGATATTTTATTAAAATCCACACCTTTTGTAATATTCAGGTGTAGATTTGCTCATGCGAAAATCTGTTGAGCTTTACACGTTCACTTTCCCTCCAGCCACTTTTTGTCCAACCCTGGAAGAAGTTTTAATTCTGCCATTGTCAGTACATTTCCATCCGTTCTCAGTATGGGAAAAGATAGAAGAACTGACTAAAGTCCCCAAAACATGTAATTTAGTATGTTTGCACAGATTCTAAAGAAATTCCAACCCTGGAACTAGTGCTTAATGCTACTTCCAGCCCCAGTATGCAGAGCTGCACAAAGGTGACAAAATAAGAAAATTGTTAGAATTCAAACCCTAATTTATTATGAGCCCTGTGGGAGACCCGGGGGTGTGAAATGAGGACAAAGTGACCCATAGAGCGCCCAGAATTAGCGCCGGAGGCGCTGTACTGTGGCTGCTATATCTTAAACACTCCAGCGCGCGCTGCACAAACAATGTAGGTTTAAAGAAAAGGATGAATCCTTTCATTTTCCTAGAGATATTCCAAGGCCAAGGCTAGGAAAGCTGACTTAAGACGTCATTCTTTTTCAGGCCAATACACACTCTACTCGGAGGAGTGTGTCCCTTCCCCCCCCCCCCCCCCCCCCCCCCCCCCCCAGAAGGAACTAAAACACAATCTGTTTAGGGCAATGTACCCAGTGCTCTATACGCCCCATACAAGATACCAGGCCGGGGCCCATCCTGTCCAGAGCAGTGTGTCTCCAGGAGGCACAAAAATACAGTCTTGCTCAGAGCTATGTGTGTCCCTCAGTAGGTGCAGATACACAGTCAACTCAGAGGAGTGTGTGTCCCCCAGCAGGCACTGAAACACAGTAGGCAATGATCTGTCTGTGTCACCAGGAGTCCCTGAGAGACATCTGTGTGTCTCCCCCGGCCCCAGTAGACACAAACGCCCTCTTTATTGTACTTTATAAAAGTAGACTTTACGTTTTTGGTTAAAATAAGACCAAATAAAACCATACACATTCATAAACAATGCACATTTTTAGCTGTTCACTCAGGTAAAACACACCACTTTCAACTTATAATAAGCATTTGTAGGAGAGGGTGTGGAGAAGAAGAACTCGTAGGGTGAGTTTGGGGTGAGACTGCTGAAATGTTTGTGGCTGAAGGGGAGCTCGCAGCAGACCCTCTCCCAGGCCCTAGGCAGTCTTTCCATCTGTGCCCCATTGATGGCGGGTGCTAGTGTTGGGGTGGGGAGGGAGTGTGAGGTGGGAAGGTGTGGGGATAAAGAGCTGGTAGGTTGAGTGTTGGGGTGGGGGGGTCAGAGACAGAGAAGAACCTCATGACGGAGTGAGAGTTCGGTACAGACTCTCTCACTGGCCGAAGTCTTTCTATCTTTGCCCCATTGAGGGTGATGGGTGCTTGTCTTGGGGCAGGGAAGGGAAGGGAGGGGAGGATGGAGGGTGTAGGGATGAAGAACTCGTAGGGTGAGTTTGGGGTGAGACTGAGGAGAAGCTTGTGGCTGAGGTGGAGTTCGCTGCAGACCCTCTCTAAGGCCCGAGGAAGTCTTTCCGTCTGTGCCCCATTGAAGGCGGGTGTTTGCTTTGGGGCTGGGGTCGTGACCGTGTGTCTGCAGAGGGCTCTTCTGTAAATGTTGTTTCAGGTGGCGTCGCTTGTGGTGGAGAGGGGTTTAATCAGCTCGATCATGCAGCAGACATTGGCATTAATTTTCTTTATTTAAGACGCCGGAGTTGTTTTAAAAAACTGTAATGGGTAAGCACATCTCAATCCCTCTCGTAGCTCCCTCCTTGTTACAGCCCCCCCTCTCAGGATCTCTTCGGCCACTTTCATCTTGGGAATTTCCGTGTTTGTATTGAAAGTAGACTGTGCAGAAATAGCACATTTTGCTGAAGCGCGAGTGCTGCCGGGCGCGGGAGCAGGCACTGCGTTAACACAGGCGGCGCTGCACCGGTAGGCGGGCACTACACAGGCAGTGCATGCAGTGCGATGTGAGAGTAGGCACGGTATTGTGCTCCTTCGGTGGGTGCTCTACTTAGTCGGCCAGTGCTGCGGTCCGCAATCAGTACAGCACCCTTAGGGAAGGTGCTGTGATACCACGATACAGTAACAACAACAAATTTGCCTCTGACACCATAAATCATACAATGTTTAGGTCGAGTTTACTCGAACCTTTTGCTGTCCATCCAAAAGCTGACTTTTTATGAGGAGGATTCTCAACAGTTCATGTGAAATCACGTGACCACAAGCTCCTTCGTGCACGAGCTTGCATTTCCCCACAGGCTTCCCCCTCCCAGCAGCGTTTGCCACATCAAAGGGTTCCGCTACCCCGCCCCCCGCCGTCACTTATTCACGTCCGCAGGCCGTGACTTCAAAGGGTTCCGCTGCCCCGCCCCCTGCTTCACGGCCATCTGTTCCCCTCTCTCTCCCCTAATTATTATTCACTGCTGGAGCGCGCGCTCTCCCCTCCGCACAGACTCCGGCCGCAGATCTGCAGCATCATCACTGCCTGCGCGCCCCGCACCCCCTAGTAGTGCCATAGCCAAATAAGTTTATTATATGGCTGGCTCACTGTATTAAAATAGCCTACGTTTAGGTGCTTAAATATAGAGCGGTAACGTGCTCCCATCTAAAACTGCTCTTTTCGCGTGTTTCTGTTGGGAGTAGTGCTGCCATGGTCTTCTTTGGTCTGCGTTGTAGCAAATCATCCTTACCCCTGCTTGCCCTGGTCGCTCTGCCCCAGTTCGAGACACGTCGAGCACCTTTTCAAGAAGCATGCTTCCTGACATCCTCACAGTGCGTTAGTCCATTCGAGTGACTCCGTGCCCGTTCAGCCCACAAAGGGTTCTTTTATTCCCAGGGAATACTTGTCTTTTGTAACTGATGCCAGGTGAGCCTACAGGAGGCGGGGATGTTTCCTAGGAAGCTGACAGTCACATAGCTCCATTTCACTGGAAGGTTCAGATGCCATGACAGTGCTAGAAAAGGATTTCAGAAGTGCTGATACCTTGTACCATAGAACCTGCTTGCTTCTGAGAAGTGCCGGTACTCTCCCTCTGAGGAAGTCTAAGAATTTCAATGCGGACAATAGCGGTCCACAGGCTAGAAGGGTTACACCACAATTGTAACACACAGGGGGCGGAATCATGGTTCTTTATTAATTATCCATCCGAGTGAGGTTTGACGCTTTTTGGAACACAGGCTAACTATTTAAAAGACATAAATGTTTCTTCCAGGGTGGAAGTTTGAATCAGTCAGCGGGGGCTTTGAGGGTGGCTTAGATCGAGAGAGCTTCAGGTGAGACGAATACACTTTGAGATGCTAAGTGTGAACCCTGGAGTGCTATACATCTAGTTATTTCATTCTTAAACACAGATGGGGCATCATTTATTGATTTTAACCTCTTGACTTAGCATGTCTGGACCTTAAGCACAGAGTGGCAGAATGCCTAACAAGAGCCTGACAAAGTTATAAGTCAACAACAACAAATATATAATAAGAACAGGAGTTTAAGTCTCTAGAAAGATATTAGTGTCTTTGTGGTGTAGCTAGAGAAAGACCCGATTTAATAGGGGAGATAGCGATGTGTATGTATACAATTGTATCGTGCACGGCAGCGTTTACTCAAGGACCCTGCTGAATCTATCATTTGACTGCGGTTAAACTCTTTCCAGGCACAATCAACAACCGGTGTGCATGCACAAACTTTTCAGTAGTAGTGTCTTTCTGGTGTTTGACACACAATCTGCAGCTGCCTCTGTGAAAATGTATGAGGGAAGAACTGAGTCTGCTGTGGCATAGTTCTGGTAATTAGGGTTTACCGAGTTCCAAATCAGGCCACATGCACACTTTACTACTGCTTTGTTTTTTATTTTCAACTAAATGTTTATTCTTGTAGAAGCTACTTTATCTGGTCACATAAACCCCCATACTTCACAATTAAATTAGTGTATCCGTTGTAAAGAACCCTCACATTCTGTATACAAGTCTATCCAGGTTTTTTTAACAGCAAAATCGCAAACCTCTACCGCAACTGTCCAAACGGACCAAACAGAAGATTACTCCTTGCTAACCTACCCACCACCAAACAAGACCGTCACCTGACCAAATGGACAAACCCTTATCAGAAATGACACTGCGTCATTCATGCGGTTCATCCACATTATCACTCAGCACCACCACATTATCACTCAGCACCACCACATTATCACTCAGCACCACCACATTATCACTCAGCACCACCACATTATCACTCAGCACCACCACATTATCACTCAGCACCACCACATTATCACTCAGCACCACCACATTATCACTCAGCACCACCACATTATCACTCAGCACCAAAACATTATCACTCAGCACCACCACATTATCACTCGGCACCACCACATTATCACTCGGCACCACCACATTATCACTCGGCACCTCCACAGCATCACTCGGCACCTCCACAGCATCACTCGGCACCTCCACAGCATCACTCGGCACCTCCACAGCATCACTCGGCACCTCCACAGCATCACTCGGCACCTCCACAGCATCACTCGGCACCTCCACAGCATCACTCGGCACCTCCACAGCATCACTCGGCACCTCCACAGCATCCCTCGGCACCTCCACAGCATCCCTCGGCACCTCCACAGCATCCCTCGGCACCTCCACAGCATCCCTCGGCACCTCCACCACAGCACCACTCGGCACCACCACCACAGCACCACTCGGCACCACCACCACAGCACCACTCGGCACCACCACCACAGCACCACTCGGCACCACCACCACAGCACCACTCGGCACAACCACCACAGCACCACTCGGCACCACCACCACAGCACCACTCGGCACCACCACCACAGCACCACTCGGCACCACCACCACAGCACCACTCGGCACCACCACCACAGCACCACTCGGCACCATCACCACAGCACCACTCGGCACCACCACCACAGCACCACTCGGCACCACCACCACAGCACCACTCGGCACCACCACCACAGCACCACTCGGCACCACCACCACAGCACCACTCGGCACCACCACCACAGCACCACTCGGCACCACCACCACAGCACCACTCGGCGGCACCACCACCACAGCACCACTCGGCACCACCACCACAGCACCACTCGGCACCACCACCACCACAGCACCACTCGGCACCACCACACCACCACAGCACCACTCGGCACCACCACACCACCACAGCACCACTCGGCACCACCACACCACCACAGCACCACTCGGCACCACCACACCACCACAGCATCACTCGGCACCACCACACCACCACAGCACCACTCGGCACCACCACACCACCACAGCACCACTCGGCACCACCACACCACCACAGCACCACTCGGCACCACCACACCACCACAGCACCACTCGGCACCACCACACCACCACAGCACCACTCGGCACCACCACCACAGCACCACTCGGCACCACCACCACAGCACCACTCGGCACCACCACCACAGCACCACTCGGCACCACCACCACAGCACCACTCGGCACCACCACCACAGCACCACTCGGCACCACCACCACAGCACCACTCCGCGCCATCACAGCATCAATCTGTGCAACCATTCAACAACTGGTTCAAATAGGTTCTCTCAATGTTTCAATCTTTATTACAAATGTCACAAAAAGATGTTAATATTTCACTTCTGTTCTTGGATTTTCATCACAATAAAATGCACTGAACATAATCTTCCCTAAAGTTATTTACAAAAGTTTAAGCTATTGCCATTATAAATTACAATCACTTTTATTTAAGTATTAATTATTTAAAAAAAATTACAAGCCATTGTTATATGTAGTATCAATACATCTAAGTCACGTAAATACAAAACATGTTGCATTACAAATGCTATAGGTGTCACATTTGCGATCGCTATAACTATTAGCATTGTAAATGACAAAGCTATTAATTTAGCTATTTTCAAAACCAACACAAATAAACAAATTGTAATTTACAAGACCAATAGCTCAAACTTTCATAATGCGAGACCTATTGCATTGCAAATGCTTGTTTTATCTGTCACAGAAGTCCCTTTAATTGACTCTGCAAATTCTTTTTATTTAGTTGTATACTTCATCAATCAACTTTGTATCGTTTTGGGTTTCCCTTCACCTAGTACAGTTAGAAAACATTTTTATCTTACAAAACATCCCACATAGAATGTATTTACATAGCCACAAATTATTTCATAGTGAATAAACAATAAACATCAATCGTACATACTAGACATTTATCGAAAAATTACATTAGTACAAAAACCACATTCAATTGTAAGTACAGTTCTTCCCACTAAAATGGCTTCTAATCTTTAAGGAATGTCCTGCTTTTAACCGTGCCAGAACTAGATCCCATTATGTTCTGTGCATCAACCCCCTAAATAGTACCATTAGTAAAAGTAACTGGTACTATTTAGGGTCCCAGGGTACAAGAATCTTGCACTCTGGGCTCCTAAATAGTACCATTAGTAAAAGTAATTGGTACTATTTAGGGTCCCAGAGTACAAGAAGCTTCATAAGGAACGCTGTTTGAACTCCGCAAGTAGAGCCCAATTATTTGGACTCGCAGAGACAAAAATGCAAAACAGCCTCGGGCCCCCATCAGGACCTCAACCATAGATTGATGCACAGAACATAATGGGATCTAGTTCTGGCACGGTTAAAAGCAGGACATTCCTTAAAGATTAGAAGCCATTTTAGTGGGAAGAACTGTGCTTACAATTGAATGTGGTTTTTGTACTAATGTAATTTTTCGATAAATGTCTAGTATGTTCGATTGATGTTTGTTTATTCACTATGAAATATATTCACTATGAAATAATTTGTGGCTATGTAAATACATTCTATGTGTGATGTTTTGTAAGATAAAAATGTTTTCTAATTGTAGTAGGTGAAGGGAAACACAAAACGATACAAAGTTGATTAATGAAGTATACAACTAAATAAAAAGAATTTGCAGTCTATTAAAGGGACTTCTGTGACAGATAAAAACATTGTATGATTTATGGTGTCAGAGGCAAATTTGTTGTTACTGGATACTTGATTCTGGCCTCTGTCTTCCTCAATTGAATCTTTGCCCTTAGTGTGATACCCGTGTTACCACGATACTGCACTCAGATGTTCAACTCAGTGAGTACATGCTGTTCTGGCTGAGCAGGCACTGCTCATTGCACAAGTACTGCCACCCCCACCTCAGTAGGCACTGTGCTCACTGAGCAGTTGTTGCTCTGAGCAAACCTTGCACTCAAATACGCGGGCACTGCATTTGTTAAACACACTCTGCACTGAACTCATCGAGCAAGTCTTTCACCCGCCATGGTTTTATTCACTGAGAATGTACAAACGCACGTGCATCAAACACAGAGCCACCTCTAATAAACTCCGTAACAAACAACGAAAAGCATACATTTGCAAATGTAAAGAATGCAGCGAGCTTTTTTTTTTCTTCAAGATGCGTGTTCTAATTTTCAGTGGCTATGTCAGAGACCGCATTACACACAACAAGGGCTGCGGATACCGCGGAAAGAGGAGGGAGGGAGGGGTGGGGGGCAGACTCTGAGCTCCGAGAGTAACAAACAACGAAAAGCATACATGGCTATGTCAGAGACCGCATTACACACCACAAGGGCTGCGGGTACCGCGGAAAGAGGAGGGAGGGGTGGGGTGGCAGACTCTGAGCTCCGAAATAAACACGGCCATGAGAGTGCACTGGGATCCAGCACTGGGCAAAACTGTGGCGAAATAAGGGAGAACACTGCCTTAAACATGATGGAGCCGGCCAGCACCTCTGGGACCCGGGTGCCTACCTGAGAGCGCGAGGCAGAGGTTTACATGGTAATGCGTCCATGAGTGGCCATGTGCGCCGTTTAGTCCCGAAGTTCACCACCGGCAGCTTCTGGACTTTCTCCGGCGGCGGTCGTCCAGAAATGACGTCACAAAAGTGCGCCATTTTTGCGATTCGGGGGCGTGTTTTTAGCAGTTGAGTAACGAATGAAGTCACGGCTTAAAAACTGTAAAAAAACACGCCCGAGTCGCAAAAAGACGGGCTTGAACAGAGTGATGCCCCTCTCCTCCAATGGCTGGCCTCCGTTTAGGAAGCCAGCCAATGGAGAAGAGGGGCGGGTTCAAGCCCCACTGTAGACAAAACATAAAATCTCGGACTCTGCCCACTGCTTACGCAGTGTGACGCAGGCCGAGACCTAAAAAGGAAGTCGACAGGCTGAGGTTTTAGGTGAAAAGTTTGTTTTTCATGCTGGTTTTTTTGGGCCTATTGTGTAAGAGGTTTTGAAATAAAATGCAAAACTGCAAAAAGAAACATTTGCATGCAAATTTTCTGTCTGTGAGAGAGTGCTATGTTTTGTACTTTTGATTGGCACTAGAATATGGTGAACTGTCTGTCCACTGCTATGCCACCGCTTCAGCCTGGACAAAAGATTAGCTCAGGGGTTGAAAGTGTAAAGTAATGGCTGACTGCATATATAGAGAAATATCAAGAATGTTTGACTGTGCTCAAAGGAAGCAGTAACCTCATGATCATCTCAACATGACATTACATGCAGGCTAAATAATGCAACATCGAAAAGAAGATTCTGCAGATGCTGGAGTGGATGGCTTATGTTCACCCTTAAAGTCTGGCACTGTATACAAGGATGGAGGTGTGAGGACTACGTCCCCAGTCAGTAAAAGTGTATTGCTTGCATTCCTATGGCTTGAGGGTGGAGACCAGGCTCTGAGGTGAGAGAGAATGTAGTCACTGCCCCTTTAGAAATTCAATGAGGGCCTTTTTGGGAAGGGGCTGCTTATTTTTTTTCTTCCTGACCACTACAGGTTCATTATATGGTAAGTGAATTGCAGCTTCTATTATTTAGGTGAGGAAGTTCTAGGCAGGCCTTTTCTTTTGTGTTTGTGATTACTGCTAGAAGAATTTAATGACAGGTTCAAGATCTAACTCTTCATTGCATCTGACATGCATGAACGTGAATAGTAATTTAGTGTGTTCATTTAGAAGTACACCGTTGATTTTCTTTTACAATCAGAAAGTGTTCGAACATATTAAAGGCATTCATAATTACTTTTGGCAATGCTTGATCACATTGAAACACATACAATTATTATTAAAAGGCAGACTTCTTAAAGTATAATAAAAAAAGACAGTTTTATAGTAACAATTGTCTAAAATAGAAAAAAAACAGTGCTTTGAAAGAGTCATGGCACATTTTTATTTTGCGTGAGTGCACACACCAACCACACTTGCTGTCTCATATTATAGCTGAGTTCATGTAGAGCCACGGGTGGCTACAGCAGGACACTGCTTTGCCACGCTTCACTCAGTCTGTTGCTGCAGTTTAGTGGGCTTGGACCCCTATGTCACTTGATCCCTGTAACAGACATCACTTTGTCACTGGCCTCAGCCTTTTCCAGCCCCACAGCTGTTTGGGTGGAGATGGTGGAATTGTTTCTCCAGGTGAGCTATTCCATGTGGAGCACCAGGAGGTGGTACCAACAATGCTGGGTGGGATGGACGGGTGTCTCTCGAGGGCTGCACACCAAGAAAACAGTACCTGTCAGAAGTACTTTGATAATCGATGATATTTGTGCTTGGAAACCACCCAGAAACTCCTGTCATGCAATGTACCTTGACCATGCCAAGAGCCAGACTGTTTTCCACTTGATTCACATACTATCGTAGTCCTATGCCTCATATTGATGATTTATCATTCCAGTGCAGCTGTTGAAACCTTTCAGGTGATAATTGCTGTATTCGGGTGATAAGCAGGTGCTAATGAGGTGAAACCTAGCTGAGACTGTATTAGTATTGTTAAAATGACAAAATAGCGTAATGACTCTTCCACAGAATTTGCCACACTACACTGCATAATCTGCCATTTCTTGCTGCATAGTTTGGTTTTCAACTGCAGCATAATTCCAGTGTTCCTGCATAGAGATTATTCAGCTCACAACGTATCTCTTTGCAGACGCCCCTCCAGCAATCTGACCTCTTAATTTATTGTTTTTATTTTACTGTGTTATCTGACTATTCTTTATGCAGTTCATAATAGCTGACCACCAGACAGAAGGTCCGGCAATCCCACGTTTTCAGAGTAGCCGTGGTGACTACTTAATTTTTTAGGTTTTGACTAGCAAATGCATGCGTACGAAATACGCATGCACTAGGAAAAATCTTATGATCTGTGTGTGGAGTCAGGTAACAGCCCCCTCCTCCCATTGGCTAGCTCCATAAATAGAGGCTAGCCATTGGGAGAGGGCTCTGTCCGTCAATCTCGGACCAGATTCGGGGGCGTTCCCGAGAATTTTTGGCTTTTGGCGACGTCACGCTACGTCAGCCAAAAGCCCTCGGGAACGCCCTCGAATCTGGTCCGGCATTGAGCCGGCACCCGCCTTCCTGCTCGCGTGGGCGTGGTCGCCTTTCCCGCCCCCTCTCCCGCTCCTCTTCCATGCCGACCACGGCCGCCGGAAGAAGTCCAGGTGAGTGTTTTTTTTTTTTTTTGCCTTATGTCCGTGTGTCTGTTCGCGGCCCCCCCTCCCTCCCCCTCCGCTGTCAGTGTGTGGCCGTTCCCGCCCCCCTCCCGCTCTCCGTGCCTTTCCGCCCCCCCCTCCGTTGCATTGTAAATGCTTGTTTATCCTCTTGGGGCTTGACGGGCAGAGTTCATTAATGTCTGTGTCCAAATCCGCTTCTTCTAGTTCTCATGGCACTTCCCATTCCTCTGCAGGGGCATTATCTGTGATTTGTTTAAGGATCGGCTGGTGCAAGCACTAGGAGTTATGTTTCATGTTAGGACGGCCTTTTCTTCGATTGTTGGTCATCGTAGAGCTTACCCTTGTCTGGCAATCAGATCTCAAAAATCCCCATCCCAGCTGCCTCACCAAATATTTAGAGACTTGCAGTCCTCTCTCCTGTAGAAAATCCTCCCTCCCTCACATCAATCCCAGAATAGAATCGAAGTGACGTGCTCTTGTCCAAGCTAACTTAATTTTTTTTATCCAGCCTTCGTGACACTGTAATTAGCTGGGAGCCGGCTTTGTCCGCAATTAGTACCTGCCAGGGATAGAATATTGCTGGCCAGCTGCACGCGGATCTCAGCAGCACACGACTAGTTAACCCTGTGATGAGTCTCACTGACATAGCTTCTGAATAATCTTCATCTGACTCGGACATGCAGCCGTCAGTTTCGAATCTCGGGTGTCCTTGCTGCTTTTATACTAGTTACTCGAGTGTCATGTTGGGAGTGGCCGCCTGCCAAGCCTTTGCACTGTATGAATAGCAGTGTGGTTTGTTGAGGCGGGTATTTACATATTCAGTCTGGGTGTGACGTGGCAGTCTCAGCTTTTTTAGTTGCAGTTCCGTGGCCTGACGTAACCAGCCCGCAGTGGGACATCTGGTTTTCATCCGCAACAGGAAAGCCAGATAATTCCATTGAAATGGACTGAAATTCTTTGTGAGTTTTGAAAAAATACAAATTGATTTTCAGCAGCTACCACTTAAACTGTGATGAAAAGCTGATCCGAGGGGGAAGCGAGCAAGGGATAAGTAAATCAGCACACATTTCCCGTAGAAGAGAGTGGGAGTGGGAGCTAAAGGGTAGTTCCGTCTCGCAGATTATTGAGGAAGAATGAACTCAAAGCTGCTTTTGGATGAGGGGCTGAAAGAAGTCGCTGTTCGTCCTGATTGGTGTGGGAGCTCAGTGCTCCTCCCGTGAGGATTGAACCGCACTGTGGCCTTTCTATTGAGATGCTTCTCCAGTGGACGTGCTCATACTGCGAGCTGCCTCCTTCTGCTCCCTTCGATGGTGCTGGGAAGAGTGAAGGCACCTCATTGTGTCCTGCTGGGAACAGGGTGAATGCCACGCATTGTCATTTCTGGGGAAGGGTGAAGGTGCTTCAGGACACACTTCTGGGAGGGGTGGACACTGTTCATTGTAGCTAGGAAGGCTGAAGGGCACGCTCAAGTGCTTCATCGTACCCTGCTCGGAAAGGCTTTTCTCTGTATTTGTGGGACGTAGTGGTGTTGCATTTGCTTTAGAAGTTAAGTATCAGTACCGGAAACTTGCTCTACTTCTGATAGGATTGTGCTCATTCTGTGTGTGTAACCTGCACAGATGGTATAGAAAACAGAAACCAGAAGGCCACTTAAAGTCATGGCACGAAGCACGCAGATGTCTAGAAGTGCTGGGACCTCTGTAAATGAGTTACAAACTCGAGAATCTGAAATTGTGTCCTTCCTGGCAATTTCTTTAGCACCAGAGGCTGACCTTGGTTATTCTGGGTGTGTGTGGCTCTGGGTGTGTGTGTGGCTCTGGGTGTGTGTGTGGCTCTGGGTGTGTGTGTGGCTCTGGGTGTGTGTGTGGCTCTGGGTGTGTGTGTGGCTCTGGGTGTGTGTGTGGCTCTGGATGTGTGTGTGGCTCTGGGTGTGTGTGTGGCTCTGGGTGTGTGTGTGGCTCTGGGTGTGTGTGTGGCTCTGGGTGTGTGTGTGGCTCTGGGTGTGTGTGTGGCTCTGGGTGTGTGTGTGGCTCTGGGTGTGTGTGTGGCTCTGGGTGTGTGTGTGGCTCTGGGTGTGTGGCTCTGGGTGTGTGTGTGGCTCTGGGTGTGTGTGTGGCTCTGGGTGTGTGTGTGGCTCTGGGTGTGTGTGTGGCTCTGGGTGGGTGTGTGTGGGGGGCTCTGGGTGGGTGTGTGTGGGGGGCTCTGTGTGGCTGTGTGTGTGGGGGGCTCTGTGTGGGTGTGTGTGTTTGGGGCGGTGTGTGGGTGTGGGGGGGCTCTGTGTGTGTGGGGGCTCTCTGTGGGTGTTGGTGTGTGTCATTTGCGAGAGAATAAGCTATTGGCATTGTAAATGACAATGCCATTTATTTATGTTTAAAAAAAAACATAAATAAAAATGTCAAGAGCAATGCCAATAGCTCTAACTTTAACAAAGGCAAAACCATTGCATTGTAAATGCTTGTTTCAGGATAGCTTGCTAGGTGTCTTCTTTTAAGCGAAGGGTATAATCACAGAGCTCAGTTCACTGTTTCGAAGTAGTAATGCAATATATTCCAGATCCTCTTTTGTGGCTGATAAGCAATTTTGTTCTTAACTGTGCTTTGGAGATGAGGTGTGATCTGACAGAATGCCTGGATAGCAGCCTTCTTGAGGCGACTGGAACACATTGCTTGGAGCTTTTTAGGCTTTTCCCAGCTCTCAGTTGTGCTAATTACTGCACTTTGAAAGCGTTCCTTATACTTGATGGGTTTCTGCAGCTTGGTTATCTGACGCCTAGTTGTTCTTTTCAGGAGTGATTACAGTCTTTTGGAATGAGAGTCCCTGAAACCAGCTGTTTAGCTGATAGCTGGCTTATTAGGAAGGCAGCATATGTGAAATCGTAAACCTTCAGTAGTAATTGGGTTGATTATTAGAGGGGTGGTGCTGATTTTGTGTGTGTTGGACACCGTTATAAAGTATTGGTTATGCACCATGTGGCAGGTAGCAGTCTAGGTCTAGTGATTCGAAATATCACCCCCTTTGTGGAACCATCCACCGAGCTCCCCACATACTCCGTCAGTCTTAATAAGTCTTGGTGCTTTGGGGACTCTGCTCCATGAAAAGATGGCTGTAAATAGCATGGTTGTAAAATAAATACCTAGACGGCCTTGCACGCAGATAGAAGCAGGGTATCTGCTAGGGGTGAGAGTTGGGAAGATGGTGCCAGTTATGTGAAGTCTGAACAGAGGAGACAACCTGGATTTCTGATCCCAGTCATGCACAAGGTGTGGAAGAGCAGAGTCGTGACTGATTGCACTAACTTCATCCGGTTAAAGACAAAGCTATTCATACCAATTTTAAAGACATCATTTCATGGAGTGAGCATCCAACATTGTCCCATAATGGACAAACAAGTATGGGGAGCGAGTTCTACTTTCAATGGACTTGTTCCATTCCAACCAAGGCTTGGTATTTTATCTTGCTCGTGTGAACTTGGCTTGCTGCTCACACATGCGCAGATGCAAGCAGGTCTGGATGCTGGCTTTGTCACCTGAAGGACAAAGTTGAAGGGGTAGCCGATACGATGACCTGATCCTGTCCATTTGCTTTGCTACTGAATCTACACGAGAAGGAACACATTATGTGATTTTCCTTAGAAGCTTGTTTAAATGAATTGATACCTCTTTAAGTAAGCTGACAATATGTAAAATTACCAGTGCATTGATCGCAATCTAGATGAACATTTTTGTGGGTCTTGAGCCCCCGAAAGCAGCAGTGTTGTGATGAGTCAGGAGCTGCTGGAGGAGTGCTGTAACCACTCTGCTGTTGCCAATAGTGTCATTCAGGAGCCTGCAGCACTTCCTATTTACCAGCCAAGCTGTAGTTCTCTAAACACTATATTTACTGGTATTGTGATACCCATAGTTGGCCGGTGCTTGAAAAATGCAGTAAAGGACAAATTGTGCATACATATGGAAAACTGAAAGGAATGAACATGTATTGCTGAGTGCATAAATGAATAAGAACGGCAGTATAATTAAATACATTGCAGTTTAATACCATTCTGGTATAGAAAGTCAGCCCCAACACCAAAGACGTATCAAAAAGGCAGGCATACTTCAGTATCAAAAAGGCAGGCATACTTCAAACAATCAGGTCAGAAATTAAATCCTGATTAGTGTCAAGTTCCTTCCCTCTGCCAGCAGGCACTGGGAGACATTGACATGTGCACTGCAGCTAAAACATTGACACTTCTGCACGTTTGGTCGACTGTTGCAAGACAGACTTCCCACGGGCACCCCTCCATTGGGATAAACCATAATCAGTATTGCAGCATTCTGGAAATAATTGAGTGCATAAAGTTAGCATAACTTTACTGTACAAAAATCCACGGTGTAAAAAAGGTTGTACTTCTGATACAGAAGTTTTTTTGTTTTGTTCTTGCTCTATTTAAAAGTGTGTGTGTCTATACATTCTTTCTCTTTCATGTGAAAATGTGGGTGTAAAATTTCCTACCCGATACAGTAAGCGTCACACTTTCCACGTTAATGAGGAAAGACCTGGTATTGCTTGTACGTGGCATAGATCAGGTGGCCTCTTTTGGCAGTAGGTTTGGCTCTTTCTCATTTGTTTGTCTAAGGCAGTGCTAAACAGAGCAGTCAGGCATGCTTCAGGGACTTACTGCGTGGTTATTTTGTTAGTATTTTTAATTCATTTGTTTTTTTAGTGTTGGGGTTGGCGGTTCACATTGTTTTCCAGGCTCACCATTTTGAGAGAGAAACTCGAGGTGATCTAAAATTAGCTAGGATTGATTAAAGGATCGCAATAAGTTTGTTTTTGTTACGAGTGTCAAATCCACCGTAAAGTGATATGAGATTTACATCACATAATTATTTCTCTTTACCGAGGAACAAGTAAAGCTAAGAGTTGGACATTCTTTCTTGTCTTTTTTTTTTACACAAAGGTTCTCACTTTGCCTTGATTTTGGAGTTAATCTGTCCATAAAATGCATCCTGTTCACTTTACACCTCGAAGGATAAGTGGGGTAGTTTGTTCATATTTAGTTTTTGCTGCTACAACAAAATGGTGGTCGTTTTATTTTTCATAGATGTGCCTGAAGACCAGGGTAAAATCGTGTTTGTAAATTGTTGAAAAATGAAACTGCTGTCCGGTGTCTTTCGAAGATTGCTGGATTCTGGAAGCTCAGATAATGCTGAGAAACTGATGACTGAGGGAGCTGGGTACTGATTTTAATATTTAGCAGTTTTACGTAATTTTACTGCAGATGGCAGTGCAATACAAACACTGCTCTGAAAAACATGGGCTTTGTCCTTTTGACAATGGTGGGTTGTAATCGTTGGGATGGGAGGAGCTCACTTAGATCGAGCCTGGACTACATGTAACACGGGTACATGTTCCTGTTGTAACATTGTGTGACAATGTTTGCCAACTCTGTTTCTGTTTTGAATGTGAATTTTTTTTTTTGCATCCACTGTGTACTGGGGAAAGTGATTTTCCCCATGTTCAGTCAATAAGTAGTTTTAGTGTCCTTTTTTAGGTCTCGCACCTGGCGACGCAGCGCGAAGCGCTGTCGCCAGCGAGACCTGTTGTCAGCGACTTGCCTCTTAAGTGGTACAGACCGGGGCACGCGCAGGCGATTGGGGTCTGTGGACGCGCACGTACAGGCACGCACACATCTCCTGTCCCGCTTACCAGGCAAAAGCATGCAGTTTCACTTTCGACCTATCGTTTGAGTAGATATTGCATTTAGAGCAGGCTTTTATTGCACATGTAAGTCTTTTTGATTTTTTTTTTTTTAAATGTGGACGAGTGCTTTAAATGTACAGCATTCCCCACATACCAGCTCTTGTGGGGACTTTGCGCTGGTCTTGTGTCTTCATCGGCATACTGCAGCACCACGCGGGGCTCCGTCTTGATCACAGGAGCCCCGCCTGAAATCCTGCTTTGGCCGCGCGACATTCACGAAGGCGGAGTGCTGCTTTATTTTTTCCTTGGGCGCTTTGGCGCCCCCCTCCCTAGTCTACCCCGCCCTCTCTCTGAGTCGCGCAGCATTCCCTAAAGTACGGCGGCATTTAAAGTCTGCAGGCGCAGCCACTGAGCACGAGTCGCAGAACACGCGAAAGTTCCAGGGACAGCGCATGGGCGAGAAGCCCTCGCGCCCCCTAGCCACAGGTCTCCTCCCCGGCCCGGATGTGGAACACGGATGCCGCAATGCTTGTTTACTATCTATTTTCACCAGGAGGCAAAAAGGGCAGTATTACTGAAATTGCATTCTTTCTTACTTTTACAATATAAAATTAGCCTCTCTGTCACTGAAGTACATCGTGACACATTACATTTAAATTAGTGTGAAAGGAAGGCTTCCCTCCCTGTCCAAACATTGCATTTACGGGATGTATTTTTGTGAAGATTGCAGATTTAATGGAGGAACCTACACAATTACTGGAATTTAGTGAAAAGTGTGAGTGTAGTGGGAACCCATTAGGTTTATATCCGCTCAATATTCATTTTACCGCCGATATGAATGGCTTTGGGAATTATTTTTCATTGTCCATGTTAGTGTCCAGTTTGGGGAGCCTCTATTAGGACACACAGGCCGCTGCAGCCCGGAGCACTGTGATGGTTTCTCCATGGCAACAAGCGGTGCCACACACTGGCTGAAACCGAGGGCACGAACACAATGTGCAGGGACCGGCCCCCTCCAGTAGGCCGAGGTAAGGTGAACGCAGGAAGCATCATGCCGGGGTGAGGGAAGGGGGGGCAGGGACGGATAGGGTGGGCAGCCAGTGATGGACGGCTGCCCACAGGGCCCTCGGCCACAGGGATGCGGACATGATGGAAATCAGAGCCTATGCTTTGCTATGAGCGAACAAGGCGTGAGCCTTGCACGGGCCCCTTTGACCAAGGCCTCGCGGTCTCCTGGGAAACCCAATCTACACACAGCCAGCTCCGGCAAAGCACACCCACCCCGACGTGCGGCCGCACCTGCCATAGCAAATTTGTATTGTACCATCTATCTAGCGCTTACTACCCCTGTGTGGGGTGCCGGAGAGACTCGCGCACACAGCTCAACCTCCTCCCCAGGCCCTCCCCGCCCCTCTTTGTTATTCCAGCTCTTTGGACCTTGAGAACACACTACTCATGCAGTACAGGATGGGTTGTGGCCTTTCACCACCAGGACACTCTGAGCATTCGAAATCTGGACACAACTAACCACTCAAAATAATCACAAACAAGATGCATAAAAGACCAGCCACTCACAGCACTTACCACCTCAGGACATTTTATATCTTCACCCTTCACAGCGTCAGACTCCTGACAACCAACAACCCACTGCATCACAGCCTACAAAAACCGAGAACCCCCGAACACTCATGTCAACTCGGTACTCGCAAAAGCGAACACTACCGTCAGACTTCTGGCAGTCAAATATTTCCACCTTGAGCTCCAGTGCTCTCGTGGCAGTGCCTTTCACAAGCTGCATATTCAAACCTGGAAGTGTCCACAGCGCCCAAAAGCATGCCAGTTTGGAGTGAGTGCCATATACAAGAAAATATACTCCGAAACAAACATACACACTCGGATGGCTATACATACAGACTTGAAACGCTTTTCTTCATAAGGATGCAATAAGACTCACAAAGGGTGTGAAAAAAGAGCATGCACAATTGTCTGAACACTGTTTGTAAACATTCATCCTTATACGTACAAACATGCTCTCCATAGTATAGGAACTACCCAGTATCACACAACCACACAACCACACGCGCACACATTTACACTTCAGTATTGTATAGACATCCCCACAATCTTTACTAGTGTGCATTTTTACTTTAGTCCATAACGGATCCCAGGTAAATGCTGTGGCTGTGTTTAAAAACCAGGTACATAATTGTTCATAGCCACGGGTTGCGTGCTGCGGTATACTAATACTTAATACTGAATCTCCAGTACATGCGGAGGCTGTACACAATAGCTCGGTGCATATGCATGCTTTCCATTCCATCGCCAAGCCCAGCACGCTGCTTACTACTGTACAGTTAAGCGCAGTGCTTCACGTCAAGAACATTACACAGCGGAAGGTTACTTCTCTCCCAGTGAAGTGCGCAAGTTCCGCTGGTATACCCGCACTTTACAATAGCTAGTTTTAGCTGTGGTGAGGCTAAACCCCCTCAGTGTGGCACACAGAAAAGTAGTGGAAGAGCACAGAGTCCCTGGGCTACACGTTCTATACGCACAATAGCTGCACGAGCAGTCGACTTTTGTCTTAGTGTCGTGCTGGACGAATTATTTTTTTAAACCGCGCAGCATTTGCCGACCACGGAAAATCAACAGAGTACCCCAAAAGGAAAAGGGATGACAAAGCGTGTCATGTCACAACCGAGGGCGGTACATTCCCCCCCTCAAACCAGACCACACAACATTTGTGGAGAAATTGACTGAATGAACATACGTCCAGCTATTCACGCATCTATCTAATCATGTATCCATCCAACCATGAATCTTTCCATCTTTCTGCCTGTCTGTCTGTTCCACGTTTCATCCATCACTGTATGAATCATCCCACCTTTCTGTCCTTCCAGTCCATCCTTCTGTCCATCCCTCCATCTATTCATCTATTCATCATTCATTTATCAACCATTCATCCATCCTTCCATACATACATCCATCTTTCCATCTACCCATCCATCATTCATCCATCGGAAATCATGCTATCTAGGCATTTCTCTATTTCTCAAATGAAATGCATTAAAAAATGTTTTAAAAAAATTGAAAGAAAAGTGAAAAAAATGACAATGAGCTTTTCAAAAATATTCAACAAATGAATGTAAAGTATCGGGTATAAGAGCAATTAATAGTTTTAAGGAAGAAGTGTCCTGCCTACAATCTTGCTATTGTGCCAGATTCCGACAATGCCTTTTATTTATGCGTTTGAAAACCTGCAAGCGGTGCATAAACTCGTACTTTGTACGTATAGTCCTTGCTTATAAGAATCTAGGCTGGCAGTCTCTTTTACTGCCAGCCTTGCTTCTTGTAAGCAAGGACTATACGTACAAAGTGCGAGTTTATGCACTGCTTGCAGGTTTTCAAAACAAATGAATAAAAGGCATTGTCATTTACAGTGCCAATAGCTCCAACTCTTGCAAATGCGAGACCTGTTGCAAATGCTTGTTTAATACAGTAACAACTGCAGATCATATTAATTTAAGAGTGAATTTATCTTTCTCCAAAGCCCTGTTTACCTCATATGGCCAGTTTGCCTCCAGGTTTTGCTTGTGTGTACAACATGATGATCCAATGGCTGAGGTGACTGCCATGGAACCATACTATCTGCACTCTGTTGTTGCAATAGGTCTTGTTAGTTTTGCATTTCCATATTTTATCAATGGCACCGTCTCCAGGCACAGTTGGCCAGAGGAGGGATGGTGGAAGATTGTAGCCCTTGAGGAGTTGGCTAAGGAACTGTTGAAACAGGTGTTTCTTGAAGTAAGGATTAGTAGCAAAAGCCCTAAGTTTGAGCTTTAACAGAGCCCCGGTTTTGCGGGCTCCAAAGCAAAGTAGGATTTTCCGAATCAAGTGAATTGAGATCTCTTTGTACTGTGCAAAATGCTGTGAATCCATAGTATACTTTTTAGAATTCCGATGATATCAACCTGAAATCTTATTTGAAATTTTATAGAAATGCTGGACTCTTATGGCTCCACTGTGCTCCATCTGTCATTCATGCCCAGCTCAGTAGCGCTGATTTTAATAATTCAGTTTATGCTGTCAGTAATGTGTCTGACAGCATTTGATTTCTGGTGGTTTTATTGTGCATATGTACAGTAGAGGAGTTTACTGACTCTGGAGTACTTAATCTGTCTTTGAATTTTTAAGAGTCAAAAGCACATCTGATATAATTCTTGTCATTGGTTATCTGGAAACATTTCTGTAAGCTGGCTTTACTTGTTTAATGGTTCCATGTGAAAGGCAAACTTGCACAGATTTTGAAGTATTTCTTCTCCTGTTATACTACTATTCCCTGTTTTCTCTGTTTATGACTAGAGGGATTATCACATGGCTGGAGCTCATTTTTTTTTTTTTTTTTTTGAAGACGTTTATTATTGTGAAAAAAATGCAGTACATATAGCAAAGCCTACAACCCTGCGGGCCGGCTGCAAGAAGTCCGTGCATTGTTGGGACATAGGGTACAGGGGAAGGCATTATGCAGCGTCTCGTACGTTGTCTGGCGTGCCTTGTCACAAGTAGATTATGCATATTCTTCGCATGTTGCACACGATCATTTCTATAATTGACGTCTCATTTTACATTTTTCTATAATTCAACCATTAACTCCTCAGCATAAAACAGGGCTGTTCACTTCGGTGTGTCTGTGGTGCCAGTGCTGCACCACGTATCAACGGCGCGAACGGCACCAATGTCCCATCAACTTGTTAGGCATGCGCTGGTGGCGCGTCAGTGAAATGTGGGATCTATGGCTCGCTTGTATGGTTAGCTGTAAAGCTGGTGGGGAACAGGCCCGGTGAGCGGTAGTGTCCCCCCAACTGTCGGTTCAGTGTACGGCGTGTGTGGCAAGACATATGTGTCGCCCCTGTTGCACTATCGGTGGGTGTCACCCGCTCCCGTGTTCCCTGCCGAGTGTTCAGTCAGCGGCACCTGTCCGCCGCTGTGTGATGGTGGGTATACACGCAGCTAGTAAGAATAGGAGTGCGAAACCTGTAACATGGGGGTGTGTAGGGGGCGTCGGGAATAGGGGGGGGGGGGGGAGTGTACTCGTGGGGGTTGTCAAGGCTATGGTGCTAAGTGCAGTGGTCGGGCCATTGTGTGGTGGAGAGCCCCCGTGTGTGTGGCCAATTGTGGTCGCGGCTTGTGTGCCGGGGGTCGGTGTTGCTCACATGGAGGAGCGTAGCCCTGTCTATGGTGTCGCCGCTCGCGGGGCGCCTACCCTTCTCAGCTGTCTCTGCGTGAGCCCCCTGGCCTCGCCCTCCCCCCGCAGGGACCCCAGGATGTCATCCCAGACGTGTGCGATCGGGAACTGTCTCAAACCTGCTATCTCCTCTCCGCGCAGTGCCGTGCCCTCTGCTCTGGCCCAGTTAATAAAGGATGTGTACCAGCACATGGCTGGAGCTCATGTTCGTGTTTTTTTTTTTTTTTTCTTTACCAGAACCTTTATTTCATGTGTGGCTCTACCAGACTCAATGGGAAATTAATTGGCTCTATGTCAATTAATCTTACTATAAGAGTGGTGAGTGTGTTCATTACGCTGGGGTCTTTTGGGGTCTTTTTAAAGGGTTTCCTGAAGCAGGAACGGGCTGAGTTGGTGTTATGAAAGCTGACTTCATGTGGTGGCAACCAGTAGATTAAAGCATTTGTTCTTGTGCAGGATAATATTTTTGAATTTTAGGTCAGATATGGTTGGTCTTTTAGGATAGTAATTTTTTTTTGTTTTGTTCCCCATCCTAGCTATATATGTAAATGATATGCATGAATGTAAGCTTTATACATGCACCTAAATATGCAAAATAGCTGAAAAGCTTTGACAAAAAGGGGACACGCAGTGTATAGACCTTCTGTTGTGGTGGCTTTAAGTATATATTTTTTCATATTTGGGTAATTTCTCTAAAATATCTTTTTTCATTTTGTGCAGGTTCAAAGACGCCATGAAAACACCAAAGAAGATTGACTTATTTTGAGGATGCATCATGGGCAGATTTATTTTGGTTTCCCTTTCTTAACTGGGTTTTGAATGTCTTTCCCTAAATATTATTTGTAAGTTCATAGTCTGCCGTTGGACAGGAAGTCTCACCTCAAGCTAGAATCATCTTTGGACTGTGACAGTTGATGCACTAAAACACCATGTTTGCAAAGCTAAAAAAGAAAATTGCAGAGGAAGCCGCTATTGCTCCCCGACCTGGAGGGGCAGCACGGATTCCAAGATCAGTCAGCAAGGAGTCTATAACATCAGCGGGTGCCGACTCAGGAGATGATTTTGTATGTACTATTTTCTTACTGTCATTGTTTGATTATAGCAAACATTTAACTAAAAATATGTAAAGCATAATTATTATTTTTAAGAATTTGTTAATCATCAAATGAATGCAGTTTTTTCCCCGAATTACCAATTTTTTTGAACACATAGTATGTTTTATTAGGACTCTTTGTTTTCGTTTTTATTAATTGAGAATAAGCATTGCAGTTTCATCACTCCTAAGCTACTGTTGGAAATCAAGTAGGCCTACAGGCACTATATTGACCTTTTAAGAGCATAATGGAAACCTTTTAAAAATTCTGTGCATCATTTAAACTTTAAAACTTAGTACATGTGACAATAATTGTTTGTGGTACGATTGAGCTCTGTAGAGTCCATTGATTTTGATGCAAAAATAATATTTACAGGGCACTGTCACTGAACAAAATGGGCTTAGCTGATAGTCGTACATTTGTCAATGTATTTGTATTTTATTTGTTTGCTCCTTTTCCCGTCAGTCTGATATTTTGGCAAAGTCTATAACTGTTCAGTAAAAACCAGTTTAGTTAGTTTGGCACCTTTAGTAATTACTGTTTTCTTATTAACATGGTTTGTAATTCTCAGGTCAAATATGCTCTTTGAATATTTTTTTTCTTATATGAACACGGTTTAGAGTCACACCACATGTTTGTAAATAGTTTACATAGCACATTATCAAGTGAATTCTATTGTTCAACTCTACACTTAAGATATTCTTCCCAGGTTCTATTATGTTTGCATAGAAAATTGACTATTTTAGAGTAGAAATTTGTACATTTTGAATGCTAAAATCGCAAACAGT
This sequence comes from Lissotriton vulgaris, assembly GCF_964263255.1. NCBI lineage: Eukaryota > Metazoa > Chordata > Amphibia > Caudata > Salamandridae > Lissotriton > Lissotriton vulgaris. Next base: position 82,212,882 of record NC_141693.1, read on the forward strand.
AGTCATGGAAATTAAAACAGTGGTTTTTTCATGATATGCCTTCCGTTTGGGAATTGGCTGGATACTTTTGCGTAACGTGGTTTAAACAGTTTCTTAACTGTAACTTTTTCAAGAACTTGTTTGTAGATAGTTTATATGCATTCAAAATTTGCTGAATAAAATTATGTTTTTGGTTATTTGTTGAGGTATGAATGTGTTTGTTCACCCGCACCTCGAAAACATAATTGTCAATTGTAATTGTTTTGTTATTTTCAACATGTCAAAATTTCTTCATAATTTTCAAAGATTCAGATGTAGGGAACATTGTTTTTCACACTTTGTGAGAAGGTATGAACGTTGTTTCTTATTAGTTGCCCATCCTTCTACTCCCTAACTAACCAGTGTTTGGACTAATAGAATATAGAAATTAGGAGGTACTCCTATTAATTGGGAAAGTAGGAACAGTTGCTTTTTAATGGAATTTTACATTTTTAATTGAGAGCTCAGCTTTTTATTTGGCTGACCAAAGGAGGTTTCAGCATGTTTTTAAAAGTATATATATTGCATTGCTCCCTGTTGAGCAGAAATTTTGTAAAATATCTAAAATTCTATACCCTATAATAATTTTAGGGTGTATGTTATGGCCCCATGACATAAAGTTAGTTTTTGCCGTTTCTCTAGTTTTAAATTTTTCATCTTTCAAACTAATAAAACCAAAGAAAAATATTACATTCATGCAATATTATTGGAGCTCAGGAATATAAGTTGAAGATATGAGATTGTTGGTTAGCAGATAAACCTAATCAGAGACCAAACTAAGTAGTGCCGCTTAACAGTTCTTTGAATGCAAGCGCCCATGGTCATGTGTCCATTGCTTAGTTCTTCGTTTGTGAATCACCTTACTGCACTGCTGAATTAGAACTTAAAATTGTGTCTATATAAAAATCTAGTTTAGTAATAAAACCTGATTATATGATATTTTGGTGTTTTTTTTTAGCTATCTCTGACACCTTTATTGGTGCCTTGAAATTGCGGGGATGAGCAGACAGTATTTTTTGTCAGTTTCTTAAAAGTGTACTTTAATTTGCATTTTTGAAGAGCTTAAAGTGCATGTTTTAGATGAAGATGGCACCCTTTTTTATTAGTGGGACAGTAAAATGGACTTAATTCAAAAGAATTAGCACTGAATATCGCATATGAATTTTGGTCAGACTGACAAATGTCATTTTCTATTTTGAAGAAATTTCTCATTTGTTTTGATTGAGAAGCAGCGTGATTTTTATCAATCTCAAATGCTTCAGGATTAGACATGTATTATTTTTAATCTTTTGTTCCACTCCTTTTGAATTTCAATTAATTATTTAAGTAATGGGATACACTTTACAATTTGTTCACTGTAGATTGTGCGGGGTTACCTTTTATCCATATGTTGGATTGCAGACACAGATACGCTTTTGAAACTAACTACTGCCCTATCGCATGTAATCCCCCTGTGAACAGTGCAGCCATCCTCATGAAAAGTTTCGCACAGTAGAAGAATTTCCCTGTTTTGATCATTGACAAATGCACATTTCAGATAAAATTACCCACCAGATTCCTTATGTTATTTATGCCAGATAGTTTGAACTAACTGCCCACAGATAGCTGCAAGGTCCAATTGTTGACATGTGTTCAGTTCCTAGCTTCACTCCCATTGTTTTATTTTTTATTTTATTGTGCAATTCAAGTATGTTTACAAGTATGGGCCTACAACCACAGGGGCCGGCCGCTAGAGCACAGAAAAGCAATCATTGAATATCACAAAGCTGCGGCTGATCCCCTAGAGGTCTGGCAATAACACAGGATACAAGTTTCGGCAACACAGGATGGAATCAGGATAAAGTTATTTTATTTTTTATAAAAGAACAGAGAAAAACAAAACAAGTCTCAAGGCGGAAAACATTATGGACGAAGTCGTGCTCCAATGGGGGACCCTCAATACAAAATGAACAACTAGATGAGCAATGGAGATGGTCGGGGGGTGGGGGGAGTCAGTGGGGAAGTCAAAATCAGGAAAGAGAGTAGACTATACAGGGAATGTCGGATCAGGGGGATAGGGAAGGATTCTCCTCAAACGGGGGCGTACAGATGTTTCCACGATAGGCATTCCATTGGCCCCAGATTTTATTCCACGCCCCAGGCTTGCCCCTAGCCACATACACGGTCTTCTCTCTAAACATACACCAGTCCATATTCTCCTTCCATACTGACACGGTGGGGGGCCGTTGGGAACCCCACAACTGCGCAATATCTCTTTGCGATCATGTTCCCAAGGGCCGCCCACCGGGCCTGGGCGACGTTGTAATCATTCGGCTCCCACACATTCAACAAACATCTCCGGGCCTCAGGCAACAGAGCAACCCCGGTAACACACTCCATTACAGCATGCACCCGAGCGAAGGTCCGGGGAGCTCTGTGCTCACTCGGCCATCTCGGATGCTCGCGTAGCTCCTCCTCTCTTCTCTCCCATTGTTATTTAGTTTTTCTATTTGTCTCTGTTGTCATATGTATATAAACTGTGTAATGTGGAAATCAGAACCGTATTTTCTATTTAACCCGTTAACCGCGGCGGAGTGCGGGCGTTTTCGTGAGCGGGTGGAATGCTGTCAATGGCCGACGGCAGCACTGGGGAGGTAGTGCTGCCGTCGGCCTTTGGCCGACGGCAGCAGGGAAAGGGTTAAGAATACTTATATAGGGCACTAGTCCCCATGTGCGCATAGGTGTTTTACATTTAAACTCTAACAAGAACTAAAACAGCTGAGGTATGTTTAAGACTGATTAACAGCAGGCCGTAGAAGGGTAAAAATCTGTGAAGTTGGATACAGAAAAGTATGTCTCTACATTTATAATTTAGATTATTTTTTACAATATGGTACTTTTAGAAGTTGGTAGTTAACATCAGGGCCACTAGAATTATGTGGCAAGGGACGGCCAAATTATGAGGCGGGGTTGAGCAAATATGTGGCAAATATAGTCATATTCTGGGTCATAATGCAGCACATTTTGTGATAGTTATACTTATTTATTTTGTCATTTTGACACTTGTCTGTGCATTGTTTGCCCCCTTATTAGTACCAGGTAAGCTCCCAATTATAGCAATAAGCAACAGAAAGGTGACTAGTCAACCTTTGCAAATAGCCTTCCACTGCGCAGCAACACGTTGATGTGTTTTTTGTAAGTTGTGAACCAATTGAGCTCAAAAGGATTTTTTAAATTAAAATCTGCAGATTATGCAGCAGATGCTGGATTAAGTGGCAAATGTGACAAATCTATATTTTGTGAAAAACGTTGCGGCCGCACAATCGCAAAATTTCAGCAGGCCTGGCTAACCGGCTGGCATATATAAATCAATGTACTACCAACATTTCAGTGCCCAGCTTCGAAGTTTGATGAAACAGAGAAATGCTTTTCTAGCTGATCAGAACTAGGCATAGTGTGTATATTTTCTCCTTCATTGGTAATACATTGTCAAAAGTGCCCACAACCAGAAACATCTGATCTCTGTCTTGCCAATGTTCTCTATATTGGGCACATTACTGCAAGCAGTGTGGCAATTGCATGTCAAATTATATTTTCTCAGGTGTATCACTTTGGTGTCACTAACACTGCTGGTAGTAAGTCATCTAAATCAATAACTAACAAATATATCCACAGACAAAAGTCGCAAAAAGAGCATCTCTTTCATTGGTGAAAAACAAACCATGAATCAAAGCGTGAATTAATTTAATAAGGTTCATGACCTTATGAAGAATTGAAAGGTGAATGCAAAATGGCCATACAATATTAGAGCATTAAAGATGCACGCTGATTTACTGTGATGGACTGGTTGACATCAGTGCTTCTGGTTTTCTCAAATGGCCAAGTGCAGAACCATTGAATTAGTGCATGTACAATGTTATTTGTTGAAGGTCACAACATTCATTTCATCCTGGTAAAATTCTAGCATCGAGCACTAATTGTCTCCTATTCACTGTACATAGCCATCAAGAGCATATGATTCCCAGTGTGGCATAAAGAAGAAAGACTTAGCATCCTAGCCGCCCCTATCTTGTGCTTCTTTACAAATAAGCAGTAGTGAGTGCTGCTGTAGGCATCAAAAAGACAACTAGCATGGTCATACTTAATGACTGTTCTGCAGGAGAAAACCTAGCCTCCTCTTCCATATGTTATGTGGCTCAAAGTGGACATCTCCTGGCATCCCACAATTTTAAATCTTTATCATTTTCAATATAGTATACATACCACATATTTATAAGTACATTTTGCGAATATGACTGGAAAAGGACAAAGATATTTGTACATGTAAACAATGTAATGAAAATTCACATCAAGCAACATGGTCCGAACCCAACTGCGGGAGAAAGGAAGGCCAGTAGGCTGAGCTTGGGTGCAGTCTGATGAAGCATCAGAGGGCAGCAACGACCATATTGCACCTTGAGGGGAAGTGTTCCTGGTACATTGCCGGTCGCATGAGTGCATAGTGATGGTACCAGTGATATTAGTATGTGTACAAAGCCCATATACCCTGATATCAGTCTCTGTGAGTCGTGGTAGTGTGTAGGACGTACGTGCGTATAGGCTGCCAGATATCTCAGGGACAGAATATTGGTGGTTGCATCTTGGCATATATCTCACTGGTCTTGTCGCAAAACATAAGGCTCTTAATCCATTTTACTACAGCTGGGTGTCGTGTATTTCCCCAGCACCTGGCCACTTCATGTTTTGTGGGAAGGAGTGTAATGGCGACAAACTATCTGGTTCCCCTCGGACCATCTCACCCAACAGTGCTAGCAAGGGGTCGGATGTCCATGCCATGTCCATCATCCGGGAAATATGTACAAAAATGATGGATCTGTAACTGCTTATCGGAAGGCACAGCCAGGCAATATGAAGGAAATCCGCATCAGAGGCATGACATTTGAGACAGGATGATGGGCGTTGCGGTCAATCCCGGCCTGGAGGCTAGGTGGCATGTATGTGTGTCAAAAAATTGAAATGGAACAGTTTGTGTCTATGGTTATGGGAGACCAGCTTGGTCTGGGCGCAACAATAATTCTATATGTAATCTGTTATGGGGCGCTGAAAGTCCTTCAACTAAGCTGCTCTCAATCAACCATCCACGGTGGGCAATAGTTCTAGGCAAGTATGGTACAGTTTGGAAAGCAGGTGTTCACCTGTGTCATCCTCGATAAGGGCAGTGAGGGGAGTAAAGTTGTCTGGGACGATAAGATAGGTTGGAACGTGACACCTCGGGGAACTCTGCATACAGTACATAACAAATCTGTCCAGCAGTGTGACGTTGTCTGTGAAGCAGGTATCCTCCAACCATGAGATCACATGGCCCTCGGGGAATAGATCATTAGTACTATGCAATGGAAGTCTACCAAGCTTGTACTTGACAGTGAGATCAACCATCGTGGGAGCTACCGATTACCCGGGGGTGCAATTGCTCCTTCCCTAGGAACCGCTGCAATCTACGACATACCCAGCAGGTGATGGAGAGGGGTTAAATGTTCCTAGTGTCCAGAAAAGGCCAATGGGGAGAATGGCATTGAGGGGCGTGGAGCCCACCAGGCCTCTGTCGATTCGGCTGTATGGGATTCTGATATATATATGGTACGCATTCTCGCACTGGGCTACTAAGTAGTAAAGATGAGAATTGGGTACACCGAAGCCTCCCGTGCACAAGGTAGTGTCCGCGCGTGCCAGCTAACACGTGGCCTGCGACCTTCCCAGACAAATCTCACAAAAGCCCTCGCAAAATGTCAATGAAAACTTAGGAAAGAGGGATGGCTATGTTAAACAGATAAAGATATCTAGGCAGTACTACCATTGTAATTATCACGATGCACCCAGCAAATGACAACGGCAAACTAATCTATTGTTCTATTTGCGATGTTAATTTGTCTATAGTGGGGCCGTAGTTAAGGTGCAGAACCTGTTCCATATCTCTGTGGACATGGATACCCAAATATTTCACTGTGTAAGCACACCAACGCAGTGGAAAGTCGCTGTGAAACTGTTGGGCAGCCTCAGTCTGTGAAAACAATTCAGACTTACTCCAGTTGATCTGAAACCCAGAGTATAGCCCAAATGTCTGAATCTCCCGCAACAATGGGCTTGGGTTTGAGACTGGGTGCCGAAGGAAAAGCAGGATGTCATCCGCATAGAGCAGCAGTAGCAGAGGGTCGGTGTTAAACTACAACCTGCGGAGGTGGTGGACTAGCGGGTCCATTGCCACTATAAAGAGAAGTGGGCAGAGTGGGCATCCCTGTCTCGTGCTCCTCACCACAGTGAGAGGAGCAGTCAACAAGCCATTGGCATGGACACGGACCATTGGGCGAAAGTTGAGAAGCTGAATCAAAGATGTAAAGCTGCGAGGGAGACCGAGCTTTTGCAGCGCTGCCCATAGAAAAGGCCACTCAAGGGAGTCAATCTCCCTCTCCGCGTCAAACAGGGCCCACAGCTGCCAGCACCTCAGGAGAGATTCTGTTGACCACAGAGAACAACATGCGCAAGTTTATAGAAGTAGAGCGGTGGGGATCGAACCTCGATTGGAGTGGGGAGATGATGGTTTCAAGAAGCAGCGACAATCTACCCGCCAGACCTTTTGTTAGTATTGTTGCATCAAAGTTCAGTAAGGACAATTTTCTGGAAGTCTGGCAATATTGTGGTTCTTTGCTAGGTTTCAATAGCAGGACCACAATCGCCTTGTGTGGGTCTCTCCCTTTTCCAGGCACTCAGGATAAATTTCCAACAGCTGTGGGGCAAGCAAATGTTTGTAAGACTTACAGAATGCGCCCATAACCTTGTCAGATCCAGGGGCCTTAGACCCATCCGGGGCGTCAATTACAGCTACTATCTCCTTCGCCGAGATCGGCCTGCTGAGGGACCTCTGCTGCGGGGAGGACCGCCAGACCATTGCGACCTCAGAAAGATAGCCTACCAGTCTGCTACCCTCCTCCTCAAATCTAGAGGCATATACTGGAGTATATTAGCACAGCAGTTCCGCCAGGAACTCCCCAACCCCCCTTGTGGACTGTGTACCATCCACAAGAACGAGTTCTAATATATAATCAGTCCCTCATTGTGGGCGAAGCCGTTTCACCAGGGTATGGCCCTGGCTCTCACCCTCGCCGTATCGGCGGGCCAGTGCATACTTTCACGGGAATTGCACGTCGCAATCCGCATCACCTCAGCTCGGGCCACAACCCCCATCCACCAACACTTACCACCCCCTGACCCCTCCCTCCTCAGGCTGAAGAGCCCACCCTCCAAAGGGTAGCCTCCAGTGAGCGCCATTTCACAGATGTGTTCCTTGAAGACCTCCCAAAGAGTGGCCTGTGTAGGCACTGTGCCCTCGCGCAAAGCAAAGTACTCCGTAATGGCAGAACGAAGTTCTTCACGAAAAGCCGAATCCGTGAGGGACTGCCTGGGTAAGGGCCACCAGGGAGCGGGATGTTCAGGACCATGCACACCGGACCGTGGTCTGATAACTTGTGGGGTTGGCACGTCACCTTTCCTAGCCAAGGGAGGGCCAAGTGCGTGAGGGACCAATAGTCCAAATGTGACCCGGTGTTGTGGGGGAGGGAGACTAAAACGTGCAGCCTGGGAGCTTAGTATGTCTGTGGCACCAGGCATCTCTAAAGGAACTGGAGGTGCCACGTCCCGCAAGATGCGTACGGCCCTGAGCTTACCAGTCGGCGCCATCACAGAGGAATCCAGATCTCGATTGAGACAAAAGTTGAAATCGTCCTGTCAAGGAGTGCCGTCCGTGTGTGAAAAAAACTCGGGAGAGTCTACGTTGGGTGCATAAACATTTTTTTTTTTAAACCTTTATTAGATGCATACAACACAAAGGCATGACCATCACAGCATGTACAATTTCGTATGACAGTATGGGACCAGTAGTCGAGAGAAAGACGAGCACGTGTACAAGTTCCATTTTAACATTGCAAACAGCACTTTACATATACAGTTCCCAATGTGTCACATTAGGCTGCTAGTCGAGTATGGGCATCACGTCTCATTCATCCGGGGTACGGGGGGGGGGAGGAAGCGGGGGAGGAACAAGGAGTAGTTCAGGCCGGGAGACTACATCCCTTTGCGCTATCATGGGGCCCGAGCAACACAGGTACAGTGGCACTGTCCATCCCAGCCCCGCATCATCTCTGTCTATACCTGATAGCTAGCTACGTGAACCCACTCAGTGTCGTTAGCTATGTGTACCTAGCGTGCGCAGCTCAGCACTGCATCTCAGCGTGTGACGTGTTTGTGCCTGGACCCCATGAATGTCGACTAAGGGCGGCGCGCCATGCCTTTCCACCAATTCGTCATCAGCCGTCCCTTGCCACTACATTAAATGATGCGTGTATATCCCCTCCGCCCCGCAGCGTCACTTCCAAGAGTGAGGTGTGGGACAATTGACTCAGGCGTTGTGTCTCATGACCCATCCCCTCCACCGCTCTTCATCCCCGGGTCTATCGACGTTTCTCAATGTAGGTGTCCCCATATGTAGCATGTAGTGCGGATGTAGTGAGGCAATTGTAATGTACAGTGTCAATGCGCTCATGGGCCAGGGTCCAGGTCATCATCCCCAGAGGAGTCGTTGTGCATCTCCTGAGCCAACCAGTATACCCGTAAAGGGGACCAGATGTCACTGGGAGCACATCGGGCTGGCATCAGTTCCGTATAGACGCCATACTGTTCCTGACAGTGTTGGAGGTCATCCAGCCATTCCTTGAACTTTGGCGCTCTACCCCTCCCCCATCTGCAAGCAACCCTCCGTTTAGCGAGTAATAGCGCGATGTCAACGAACGTGCGATCCGCTCTGGGCACATCCCTGGTATGACCCAAGATCATCACTATCGGGTCCAACGGGAGAGGGCCGGCTATCATCACCTGAAGGGCAGCGTGCACCTGGCCCCAGTAGGCCTGTATTGCCCCGCAATCCCAAGCCAGATGCAGGAACCCTGCGCCTTCCATGCGACATCTAGCACATCTATCATCCGTTGAGAGGCCAAATCTCAATTTTCTGACCGGCGTGTAATGGCACCTTTGCACAAACTTATAATGAATAATTTTCATTCGAGAGCTGGGGGATATTCTAGCCGTGACCGAGCAGCAATATTTCCACTGGTCGTCTGTGAGGGCGGCTGGTAGTTCCGAATCCCAGTCAGTCCGAGCCTTAGCCAGAGAGATCGGTCGGTGTTCTCGAACGGCAGCATAGAGTTTAGACACCAAGTGTCTCCCATCTGATACGAGCATAACATGTAACGGCAGTACCGTCCCTGGTTCCTCCGGGAAGTTAGGGAGAATATCTCGCATACCCTGACGTAGCCGGATGTAATAGAACACCTCCATAGGCGTCGGGGGGGGGTAATCTGGAACAGCTGGTCCTTGGTGCGGAATAGGCCATCCTGAAAGAGGTCACCCCACGTGGTAAGATTTATGCGGCGGCACATCGAACGGAAACCTCCCTCCAGCAGGAGTGATAGTCTCGGATGATACGCCAGTGGCAGTGCCGGCGAATACAGTAGGGGGGCGTCCAGCATTTTGGTCACCCTCCGCCAGGCATCGATCGTGCAAGTCACAGTAGTGGCGGGCGTCTCAACATCTCCAACCTCTCCCATTAGCATGCCCTCAAGAGGCAGTGGGTGCACTACCCAGTCCTCCGCGGCGACCTGCGGCATAAAAGGAACGGGCCGTATCCAGTAGTAAGCATGTTGCGCCTGTGCGCTCAGGTAATACATTTCCAGGTCGGGCACATCAAAGCCGCCTCTGTCATACGGCTGCGTAAGGACCGACCACCTGATGCGCGGTTGTTTACCACCCCAAAACAGGCGAAGCAGTTCAGAGCGAAGTCTTTTGAAAAAATAGGCGCCTGGGTAATACGGTATATTTTGGAATAAATATAAGAATCGCGGGAGGACGACCATCTTGATCAGGGAGGCCCTACCCGCCATCGAAAGGGGAAGTGCCAGCCAACGCGTGATATTGTCAGTCAGTCGTGTGATGGCTACGCCGTAGTTTAATCGGATGGTGTCAGCCTTGTCCAGCGATATTGTAATCCCCAGATACTTCAAGTCAGAGCTGCACCACTCCAAGGGGTAGTCCAGCGGAAATTGGGTGACCGATGCCGTGAGGGGGAAGAGTTGTGACTTTTGCCAATTAATATGTACTCCAGATATGCCTCCAAACGCTACAAATTCTCTCAAAAGTGGATTGAGGTTATCTTGCGGGTGGCGCACATACAGTGTGACATCATCTGCATAGAGGGAGATGCCTATCTGCCGCTGGTTGCAGTAAAAGGCCCTGTCTTTGTGCAGTTGTCGTATCCTGCAGGCCAGCGGTTCTATCGCCAGGGCGAATAGTAAGGGCGACAAAGGGCATCCCTGCCTAGTGCCTCTCGTTATCGGCATCTGTTCCGACAGCGCCCCATTGATGACGATTCTAGCGACTGGGGAAGTGTATAGCAATGTCACCCAAGCGATGAATATCCGGGGGAACCCCATCCTACCCAGGATGGCCAGCAGGTATCCCCATTCCACCGAGTCGAACGCCTTGGTGGCGTCCAGAAACACAGCAGCAACCGGCAATTCGGGAGTGATGGTGGGGATTAACGAGAACAACGTGCGCAGATTGTGGGACATGGCCCTCCCTGGAACAAATCCAGATTGGTCCGGAAGTACAAGTTTAGTCATCAACAGGGATAACCTAGTAGCCAAAATTTTCGCAAGTATCTTCGCGTCGCAGTTCAGTAAGGACAGGGGTCTATAGGCATCAGTGTCCTTCGGATCCTTACCCGGCTTCAACAGTGAGGTGATCGCCACCTCCCTCATGGACCCTGGCAAAATCCCCACCTCCAGCGATTCCTCGAAGACCTCTTTCAATACCGGCGCCATTATGTCGATATAACATTTATAGAATTCGGCCGGTAGGCCGTCCAACCCAGCCGCTTTGCCATTACTGAGGGACATGATCGCTTCCCGGACCTCGTCCAGTTCGAAAGGGCACCCTAAGAACCCCCTGTCCCCGTCACTCAACCAGCAGAGCGCTATATCGTCCAGGTAATTACCGAACTCTACTTCTCCCTCCTGTTGTGTGGAGTATAGGCGACTGTAGTGTTGCAGGAAGGTGTACCGAATCCCCTCAGAATCCTGATGGATCTTCCCCTCCTTATCAGAGATCTCTAGGATATGAGAGGCAAAGCGTTGGTGCCTCGTGAGCGCCGCCAATACCTTCCCCGGTCGGTCCCCCTCGCAGTACCGTCTAGCTGTCCAATATTTGCCTCGGAATTTTACCTCCCTGGCCGCCTCCTCCTCATAAGTCGACAGTTTAGCTCTGAATCTTGCTGCCAACTCAGGACTGGTATTTCCCGCCATTTCCACCTCTTAACGCCCTAAGTTCCCCCTCGAGTGTGTGTAGAGTGCGCACTATGCTCCGCAATATCCCGCAGCTTTTAGAGATTGTGACGCCCCTGACGGTAACTTTAAACGCCTCCCAGATGGTTTCGACTTTCTCCACAGAACCCTTGTTTCTAGGGAAAAAGGCTTCGATCTCTTCTCCAAGTTCGTGCTTAAAGACGGGATCTAGCAAGGCCGAGGGGAAGAGCCGCCATGGCGGTCTCACCCTAGTGTGCCCGGGTACCTCAAGAACGGTCAATACTGGACAGTGGTCCGAATAGGTGCGAGGCAAATGTTTCGCTTGCACTAGTCCCCCAGCAAGTCCCCGTGAGATGAAGCAATAATCAATCCTTGCCCATGAACGCGCATGTGCTGTAAAGTGAGTGCCTTCTCTGAGTGCCGGGTGCGTGTGCCTCCAACTGTCTACCAGTGCCGCCTCCGTAAGTATCCCCTGAAGCGTGTTTGTGGCGTTCATGTTGTAATGTCCACTACCGTCGGATCTATCCATCGTGTCATGTAATGATAAGTTAAAGTCCCCCCCCAGACAATGTGCGCAGCCTCAATCTCCAACATGTGGCCCCACAATGACAAGAAAAATCCAGGAGTGTCGACATTTGGTGCATAGCAGTTCACAAGCATTATTACATCAGATCCTAGTCTCCCCCAAAGGATGACATACCTCCCCTCCTTATCCAGTCGCACACCCAGCTTTTGGAATGGAAGTTTCTTATTGACCAGTATTACCGTCCCCCTAGAATATGTAGAATAAGAGGAAAACTCTTTCACACGCCCACCGACTCGCAAACTTGGGAGTACCACTCGGCCTAAGGTGGGTTTCCTGGAGCATAGCTATTTGCACCTGGTGCCGATCTAGATATGCAAGCACATTTCTGCATTTACGGGGATCATTGAGTCCGCGGACATTCCAAGACAATATGACAACTTTATCCAACACATTATCGCCTATAGATGTCTTTCAATCCCAGTATGAAGCCGGTAGCCAATGCCCCAGCTCTGAATCGACCAGTACCATTCGTCGCCAACTCCGCCGTCAAGTGCAACCCCCCCCAATCAACCATACTCCCATACATGTCATCCGTACCACCTGCATTCTCGCCACAATTGCCATACGCATCAAACTCGCCACTTCGAACAACTAGCAGCTTAACAAAAGAACTATACTCCCCTTCACGCGCACAGTCACCCAACCCTGACTGTCCGTCCCCTCCCCCCTCCCACTGAAGCAACTCAAACTTGCCAGTACCTTGTCCCTCCCCCCCGCCCCAACCCATGTGTCCCAGAACATTAGAAAAACCATGTGGGGAATTCCCTATCGGGAGCAAAAGAGGTCCACACTGAAACACCCCAACACTCCCCTCCCCATCCGCATGCAGCATACGGGAAAGACAGAGAAGGTGGGGTGGTGCCTGGTTTGTATCGCCCGTGCAGGCCAAAGCCCCCCCCGACACCTCAATGCAACTCAAATGTGCTCCTCCATCCGGAGGTCGGGCAAATGTGCTTGGGCAACGACCAGCAACGTGTCGGTGGCAAAGGATCTCATCTCTCGTGCAAATCTCCGTCTCCCGGCCACCGCCAGGGCCAGCAATGTACACATCCAAAAAAAGGAATAAAAAACAAGAAGGGAAGAAGCCCTCGTCATTCGTAAATCTTTCCACAATCCATATGTCCTCCCACCATGACCTGCCTCTACACGGCTTCGGCAAAAGAAAAAAAGAACAGTAAAATGCGATGAGCAGCTGTCAGTCACTCGGCAGCAGTCCCCTCATGAGGCCAGATAGTTCTCAGTGACATCACCATATGTAGTGCAGGCCAGGTTCATCCTCTAGGACCCACAACTTCCGAAAGCTGTACCCATAGTGCATTGAGTAGTTCTCTAGCAGTCGAGCAGAAGTCTCCCCACTACTAGTCTCCTTGTTCGGCTTGATGTTCCGCGGCTTCCTCCTCCTCATCATTGCGCCTTTCCCTCCTGGCCGCCCGGAGCCTTTTTACGTAGTCTTCGGCCTGTTGCGGGTTCGAAAAGAAATGCTGTTTGCCCTGATGGGTCACCCTGAGGCGTGCAGGATACAGGAGGGCGTAGTCAATCTGCATATCCCTAAGTTTCTTCTTTACATCCAGGAATTTTCTACGCTGGTCCTGTACCATGGGCGTAAAGTCTGGGTATATTGAGAACTGTACCCCGTCACAGGCCAAGTTCCGAGTAGTCCGGGCCGCCCTCCGCGCCGCATCCCTGTCGCGGTAATTGAGTAAGCGGGCTATAATAGGTCGAGGCTGTGCCCCTGGCTTAGGGACTGGACCCAGAGAGCGGTGCGCCCGCTCCACAATGAACTGGCTGGAGAAGGCCTCTTTACCTATGGCGGTGGTCAGGATACGCTCCACGTAGTCTTCCATCCGACCTGTGTTGGTGGATTCTGGAACCCCCGTGACGCGGATGTTATTGCGTCTACTCCTGGCTTCCAATTCCTCGTTCTTAGCTGCGATTACCCTAAGGATATTATCCATCCGGGTGAGCCGTGTGTCATGAGTGTTGGATACGTCCTCCGCAGTTGAGATGCGCCGCTCCGCTTCCGTGAGCCGCTCCTCGTGGACTTCCAACTTTTGTGCAACTCCGTCCATCCTGGAAGATAAGCGGTCTACCTTATCTACGATCGTTGCGAAGCCCTGACGCATCTCGTCAAAAAGCAGACGCAGCTCTGGAGCGGTCGACGCAGGAGATGTATCAGCAGCCGATGGTCCTGGGGCCCCATTAGAGGCCGTAGCGCCTCGCAATGGCTTCATGGTGGGCGCGGCCTCAAAGGACAGTTTCGCCTGTTTGGCGTCGTTTTTGCCCATGGTGTTCAGTCCGGTGACGCCGTCCGGGGCTGGACACTGACGCGTGGTTAGTAGACGTCTCCCCACCAGTTCAGGGCCCTCCAGCCAGTCGCCCTCACTGCGCCGAGTTCTATCAGGGTAGGTTAAAGTAGGAGGTGGGGTAGTGAATCCCCGTCCCAGATGCAGTGACCAGGGCGCCCTGGGGATCAAGCGCTCAGCCCGTTTCAGCAGCGCCGTGCAGGATTGAAAGGTGCAGGCCCACCGGCAGTGGAGGGTAGCGCAATGTCGCCAGTACAGCTCCGGTCCAGTGTGCGATCGCCAGCTCGATCTGCCGGGTGATCCTCCGGGCTTCTAGCCCCTGTGCCTGACGCCAGCAGTGTCCAGCAGGCCAGTCAAGGATGCAGTTGGAGGGGCAGGTACACTGGCCGGGTGCGTCCCTCTTCCCTCCGGCAGAGCCAGGCGCTGCGCTCCGAGGTGAACGGGATCGCCACCCGGTGGCAGAAAAAAAGGGGGCGTCCCGTCCGTCCCCCGCCCCGGTGCTCACAGGGGGCGGCAAGACTCACCTCCGTCAGCCGCCTTCAGATCTTCCTTCGGCCGCCCTCTCCGCAGGCCGCCGTCAGGGGTTTCGAGGCCCACCTGCCTCGTGGGAAGCCGCGGCCTCGCGTAGGTCAGCTCCCGGTGCACCTCCGCTGCTCTCCGCGTCGCCCTGATCCGGTGGCCGCTCACCGCTCCATAACTCGGGCCCAGCGTCTCCAATTCCCTCCAAAGTCGGACAGGACCGGCAGGACCCTCAGCCTCGCACTCGGTGCGGTTTGTAGGCTTCAGCACGCAGGGGAAGCGGATAATTTCAGGATTTTACTGGCCAGGCAGCCAGAGCCTGACGGAAGTGCGGCCATTAGCGTGTGCGCCCTCTAGCGCCCCATAAACATTCAAAAGGAGCACCGACTGGCCCGTTAGGTGGCCAACTACGGCACATACCTCCCTTTGGTGTCTGTGAGGCTGAAAGGGATTGAGCAGTGGATCAATATACAGACTCTGAGGAAATATGTACTGTAGCTAGAGAAAAATCTGTGTGTGCCACTGGCCGAGGCAAAGGTCGGAGAGGTGCTTCACTTCTCCTGCCCTGGTTTTCTTAGACTCTCCGTAGTTTCTCCTGCCCGGTTACCTCTCCTGTCCAGTTACCTCTCCTGCCCAGTCACCTCTCCTTTCTTGTTGCCTCTCCTGCCCCGTCACTGCTCCTGACCGGCACTTTTCCTGCCTTGTCATATTTCCTGCCCCGTTCTCTGGTCCTGCCCCGTTCTCTGGTCCTGCCCCGTTCCCTGGTCCTGCCCCGTTCCCTGGTCCTGCCCCGTTCCCTGGTCCTGCCCCGTTCCCTGGTCCTGCCCCGTTCCCTGGTCCTGCCCCGTTCCCTGGTCCTGCCCCGTTCCCTGGTCCTGCCCGTTCGTTCACTGCTCCTGCCCGTTCGTTCACTGCTCCTGCCCGGTCAGCACTTCTGCCCGATCACCGCTCCTGTCCCATCACTTCTCCTGCCCCGTTCACTGCTCTTATCTGTTCATTGCCCCAATCCATTCACTGCTCCTGCCGGTTACTGCTCCTGTCTATGCCTTTTCACCCCTCCTGCCCCTTCACTTCTCCTGCCCCTTCACTTCTCCTGCCCCATCACTTCTCCTGCCCCATCACTTCTCCTGCCCCATCACTTCTCCTGCCCCATCACTTCTCCTGCCCCCGTCACCTCCTTTCCTGTCACCTCTCCAGTCCCTATCACAAGCATTTCAAAAAGAGGGTCCAAGGGAAAGTTTAGAGACCGCCTACAATCATGCTCCCCACGCAAGACTATGAATACACAAATAAATGATTGTGGGTCTAATGAAAACTAATGGGTGGTGCCTGACTGACCAAAATAAAAGCAAATAAGAAAATAAACTATTCAATCATACAGAAAGGGATATCTCTACGGTTGAGAAAATACCCATCAGTCTTCGATCGGTTCCACCCTGTTCATCATTTGGAACTCCTCACACCAAGGAGAATAATCCTGCCACAACTCGATGTTCAGAGTAGTGGTAGCCCTAGAATGTAATAAGGTGTGTTACTAGTAACCGTGAAGACTGCAAAAAGCAGTGCTGAAAATGTGATCGTAGTGAAGGGATATAAAATTGGAGGAAATAGGAGAAAAAAGCTTTATTAGGTGTCCCCTATATTTCCAACGCTAAAAAGTGCTAGAGAATAGTAGAGACACAAATATCTACTATTGTAATAAGTGTAGTAT
Organism: Lissotriton vulgaris; assembly: GCF_964263255.1. Classification (NCBI taxonomy): domain Eukaryota; kingdom Metazoa; phylum Chordata; class Amphibia; order Caudata; family Salamandridae; genus Lissotriton; species Lissotriton vulgaris. Next base: position 82,229,403 of record NC_141693.1, read on the forward strand.
GGTCGACATGTTTCTTGCAGACTGCGGGCCCGCTGGTGCCCAGCTGCATTCCTCAGGACCGAATCTAGCCACTGCTCGTGCACCCCAATGTGAAAAGTGAAAGGGGATGTTTTACAATCAAATGTTTAAAAGAGAAAAATTGTTTTACATTACGTTTTACATTACGTTCCTGTAAGTGAACCAGGTGTCACCTTGACAGGTGTAGGTACTCCTTGCTGAAACATGTATATAACATACACAGACAGACACCACATTAAGTAACAATTGTTCAGGCTCAGAACATATACTAATGTTTTGAAGCAAAGTACGGGTATGTCAAGTACATATCCCAATAGAGTGCGCCAAGCTGCTAACTCCCAAAAGGAATTTCTGGTCACCTCGGCTTACCTTCTGGGACGGAGGTACGCTCTGCGCCTCACCTGGCATCGGCTCAGGTAAGTGGAGCCCCGCGCTGAAAATTAAAAGCACATACAAACACATAAGAGTGTCAAATCCAGCCACATAACCAGTTTATTTAAAAGTTGTTTAACATTGTCTTATTCGGGTTTGGAAGTGCATCAGTTTTGTGCGCTCATTCTCTTAGATGTTATAGTATGTAATTACACCTTTATCGTGTAGAGCTAGCATGATGGCAACTACATGCTACCAGCTCACTAACTCCAACTGTGTGTTCGGTGTAGAAATAAGACGAGCCCAATGATTGCTCAAAGATTTAAACATTTTCAACCAGTATCTATAGTTTACTCATGGGCGAGCGCAATGACTGCTCAGTATAGCCACCCACTATAGTCTGTCAGTTCTCATCTATTAAATGACCCGCCTGTTAGAATATAGCTTGAGGGGACTCGGTTAGTATCCATCTCCTATAGTGTGGTATAAACAGATAAACAGACCAACTCCACCGGCTCTCTCGCTCTACTATGTAGGCGATATTAAACCAAGTGAGAGAAAATGAGTGCTAAATGCGTAATTTATTCGGCAATGTCGACCTGCTTGTGACGGTGCTTACCTTTCCGTCGGTACTCCTGGCGTCCTCTGTGCCATTTGGGGAGGTACCGCGGGAAGAGTAAACGCCATCTGTGTGCCGACGGCACCTGGGAGGTCTTGCGAGAGTCACGACTATGCCCGATGGGAAATGTAGTTTTTACTCCCACGTCTGCGTGTCGCATATACACTTGCGATTCCATGCCTCCTTATAGTTATAATTTGTACGCTATACTCCGTGAAGTGCATTATTCTTGGATAGCCTCATAGTCTATTCATTTAAAATAGCCTATGCCTTCTCACCGCTCCTGCTCCTTCACTTCTCCTGCCCCATCACTTCTCCTGCCCCATCACTTCTCCTGCCCCGTCACCTCTCCTTTCCTGTCACCTCTCCAGTCCCGTCATTGCCCCTGACACGTCAACTCTCCTGCCCCGTCACTCCTCCTATCCGTTACTTCTCCTGCCCGGTCACCTCTCCTGCCCTAGTAACTCTCCTTTCCTGTCGCTCCTGTCGCCTCTACTGTCCTGTCACTGCTCCTGCCCAATTCACTCTGTGTACAACATTAACAAATTACACAAGGTGTCAAGTTCCCCACGTACTCTGTCTGGGAAAAGCTCCTCTGTTATCACCAACTCCGATCTCACTGGCACTTGATATGCTAAAGGCAGAGGGCGGGCACATTGTCATTCGAAAGGGGGTAATTGGCCTCAATCGGAATGACAATTGGCCTGCCCTCGGTCTGTGCGAGCTCATGGGGGGAAGGGGCTGCTGCAGCCTCCGGAGTTCACAGAGAGGTGCGAGCAGCCCCTGGAATCTAATTAAAAACAAGCATTTGCAATGCAATAGGTCTCGCATTAGGAAAGTTTGAGCAATTGGTATTGTAAATGACACATTTTTTATTTATGTTTTGTTTTTGAAAATAGCTTTGTCATTTACAATGCCAATAGTTATAACTTTCGCAAACGTGACACCTATAGCATTTGTAATGCAATATGTGTTGTATTTACGTGACTTACATGTATTGATATTACAAATAACAATGGCTTTTAATTTTTTTCAATAATAGTACTTAAATAAAAGTTATTGTAAATGCAATATGTTGTATTTACGCGACTTACATGTATTGATATTACAAATAACAATGCCTTTTAATTTTTTTCAATAATAGTACTTAAATAAAAGTTATTGTAATTTATAATGGCAATAGCTTAAACTTTTGTAAATAACTTTTGTGAAGATTATGCTCAGAGTTTTTTATTATGAAGAAAACCCAAGAACAGAAGTGAAATTTTAACATCTATTTGTTACATTTGTAATAAAGCTTGAAACATTGAGAGAACATATTTGAACCGGGTTTTGTTGAATGGTTGCACAGATTGATGCTGTGGTGGCGCTGAGTAATGTTGTGATGGCGAACGAGTGATGCTGTGGCCTCAGTGATGCTGTGGTGCCCCTGAGTGATGCTGTGGTGGTGCGGAGTGATGCTGTATGCTATGCTATGCTATGCTATGTTTTGTTTCGCTATGCTGTTTGCACGAGATAAGGCAAAATATTTAGCACCTAACACCCGTTATTTGTCGAAGAAATTTAATAATCTATAGTGAAAAAATCTTTATTTTTGTTTTAAGAGTGATTATAAAGGAAAAAAATGCAATGTTATGATGCTAATTGTTCATATATACTTGACATATAAAGATGTGTTTTTGATATAATGGCTGACGGATCAGATGTGCGCAATACGAGCGTATGGTATCGCGCTCTATTGATAGCTGAACAATTTTTCCTTTCAACCCATGGGCTCGGTTTCATTTACAAAGATGGCGGCTGATCGTGCCAGGCCTCTGTCCGTTTTCACTGTTAGTCTCTTTGAAATGATCCCTCACCTCTGCGATTGGCTGAAGCTCAGCAACCATTCAAAGGAGTTTTCGTCGGGCCAGGGAGGCCAATCGAGAAAAAAGCATTTCAACTTTTCTTAGAAAAGGGTGTAGTAGGTTGTTTACCTGAATATTTTTAGCAGTATGCTCGGTTGATATTGGATACGTACCTTATATGAAGATCACGTTTACTTTCGAGGGGAATACACACACGAAAAGGACAACCCTGTCTTTTTATGGAAATTGGAACCCTTGTCGTGTTCAATCCTATATTGACAGAACGTTTAGAACACCGACCTGTGTCAACGAAGTGGGGGACTGGGCAGTTTCTCAGTTTTAAGAACGCACTAATAAAACAATTTCTGTTGGGATTAATAATGTGCCATGAGTGTGTCAATTACGTAAAATAAATTCTCTAATTTTAAAAATAATCGTTTCTATCACCATTGCTTTCTAAACGACTCAACCGAACTTAAAAAGCAAGAACGTATTCGTTACATGTATTATTTGTGGATTGTGCAATCAACAGCCTGTGATTCTAGGCAAATGAATCTCCTACCAAAATAAAATAAATGTGGCCTTGTGTAACATAACTGTTGCTCATGCATAAGCGCTCTAACACCTTCGGGTCGAGTTCGCGCTATATAAAACCGCAATAAAATACATAAATGTATTTATTTTAACAGGCAGCGGTCCGGAACTCACTAGTCTGAAGTCAGACGTGTCCCAAAACGTGGCATCCAGCCGGTGCAGGAACGAGACAGCCACAATACAATGTAAAGTGCTGGCTGCAAACTGAGCATCGTCAGCCACATTCCGCACAAAATATGGGGTAAGAGACCCTGGTGGACCGGGAGCTGTGGGAGTGGGTGCGCCGGAGCTTCCCGGAACGCTGCCGCCAGAGGGAGCAGGAGGAGGACGAGGGCGGCGCCCCGCCGCAGGCAGCACTAGAAGGTGCGGAGGGGGGCTGAGCTGTCATCCTGGGTGCAGTGATTGAGGGACGCCGCCGCAGAGTGGCCTGCTGTGCTTGCTGGGAGCCGTTACTGCCCTGTGACTACTACCACCAACCACTGGTCGGTGAGCGGCTCAACACGTGAGCTGTCACTGCACTGACATGCTTATTCAGCGGCTGCCCGTGCACTCTAGGCGCACAGTAGCATGCCTCGATGTTGTTCACGCTTAAGATATGTTTTGTAAGTGCTGCCCCATTATCTCCTCACAAAGGTGCTGGTCACTCCTACACCTACAAAAGTGCCACATCGAACAGAGTTACATCCTAGCGAAACATGCTGGTCATTTACGTTCACTTGTGTATTAACATAGTCTTCTTCAAAACTTTCTCTTATGTTAACGTCGCCAGTTAGCAGGGGCGTAGCTTCCGGGAGTTGGGAGAGTTACACCCCTAATAAATACATTTTCTGGAAAATGGTTGGGAACAGAGGTTTTCAGTCTGGTATGCTTAGGTGAATGTCGGCTTTTACAAGGCATTGTTACAAAAACACAAAAGCACACTCTCCCCTTGCTTTGAAAATCTGAAACCTACCCCCATCACCCTAATCTTACTTACCAAGCTACGCAACAATATTTATGTATAGAAAATTGATTTGGTTGATTCGGTATTAATTATTTCCACTGTTATTTATATAAATTTGTATGAAATTAAAAAAAATGTTACGCATGAGTGCAATTATAATTGATTTTCATACGGTATTTAATGTAGTGTTCTTGCCGCAGCAATTAGCTTGTTCAGCAGGCAGTTGTTTCTTGTTGTCTGACATTTGACTGGATGTATGGTAGCATGCCAGCACAGTATCGTTGAGTCTGCAGCTGAGCTCGAACAGCATTCTTATTTCCAAGAGATACAGTAGTGCTTTGTTAATCACATTTTCTGTTTTCTTTGAATGCCAGTTGTTATCTAGTTGCTTCTACAAAGATTAGATTGAATAAAGTTTAGTGTAATCTATGATGAGCAAAAATGGCCTAAGTTTAGGGCTTCATTGTTCCCCCACGCTCTTTTGTGTTGAAATTTTTTATTAAGAAAATTATAAATAAATTGCAAAGATAGATACAAATGCAGAGGAAAAAATGAAACATAATATAGATGAGGAAACCATACATTAATTAAGTATAATAAAGAAGGCATAAAACAATACATCCTCTGGAATTCATACAGCAGAAAATAGAAGTGAAAAAGAGAAGAAAAGAGAGAAAGGGAAGGTGGATGAGGCCGGTGAGCTGTATACCTAAGCGCACACATTCACTTGAAACCTACAGAACTCCTGATATTCTCACTTTACCTTTGGTAATTCTGTTTAGCCAGGAGATATCACTATTTGAACACTATTTTTTTTAAAGATTTGAAATTGGCCTATTTGCCTGATCCTTTAGTTTTGAAAAATACTCTTATAGTAGCCTAAAAGCTGCATATCAAGGGTACGATTGGGGTGCAGGTAAAATAGCCTGAAGAGGTAAACAATAATTGCTGAAATATGTAAATGTTCACTTCATAGGTTTGAATCCTGGCTGTGTAGAATCAACCTTCATCTTTCAGAGCTTCTTAAATTGAGTATGTCACAGTAACACCTGTTGATTTACAGGCAAAACCAGAAGCAAACCATGTAGCGTGTTCATTCAAAGCCAGCCTCGGGGAAAACGAAAGTAACAAGAGGACGCATACACATTGCTAGAGGCATGACATTATTTAAAGGAGTCACTGTGATGCTCTCAATACGGAATAAAAAACATAATTGTGCCTTTACTGTAAAAGCCTAGCAGCCTACTTCATAATGATAACACACACGCACTGCTCGCAAACGGGAATAACATTATTTAAATGAGTGGCGCCAACTGAGTATAGCAGAAGATTATCCGACTAGCAAGTGCTTAGGACGCAAAGGCATTGCACAGAAAGAGGCATGACATTATTTAAAGGAGTCACTGTCATGCTCTCAATACGGAATAAAAAAACGCTAAATGTGCCTTTACTGTAAACGATACCCGCCTACTTCATAATGAAAACACACACGCAGTGCACGCAAACAGGGACAACATTATTTAAATGTAAGCATTGCATTGACAGCTAACGCTGCCGTCAGGCTTCCGAAAATAGTTAGAACGCTAACCATGGCGCCAGATTAATAAAAACACAGCTTCAAAAGATTAATAAAAACACAGCTTCGAAATCATTGCATTAACAGCTAACGCTGCCGTCAGGCTTCCGAGAATGGTTGGAACGCTAACCACACAGCTTGAAAAGATTAATAAAAACACAGCTTCATAATGAGCCATTTGTACTTTAAAAGAGAGCACAACAAAGAAGTATTTCGAAAGGAGTAAGAGCAAAAAACATAATCTATGCATAGTGCTCAGCAGAATATTGACGCCACAATAATAAAACCAGCAGCTTGACCCATTTATTCACTGTCATGTTTCCAATACGAGATAGAACGCTAAATGTGCCCTTACAAAGAAGTGTTTTGAAAGGGATACGAGCGTGCATGTTCATTACGAAACAGCTTGCAAATAATTACACATGATGTTCACAGCAAGCCTGCTTATTCCATGCTAGCCTCGGGGAAAACGAACAGCAAAAAATATGACGCCAAAATAATAAACCAGCAGCTTGACCCATTTATTCACTGTCATGCTTCCAATAATGATAAATGTGCCTTTACAAAGAAGTGTTTTCAAAGGGATACCAGCGTGCATGTTCATTATGAGCCACCTTGCAAATAATTACTCATGATGTTCACAGCAAGCCTGTTCATTCCAAGCCAGCCTCGGGGGAAAACGAAAGTAATAAAAAAAGCGAAACTGACACTGCCACTGCAGACAATGCTGCGCGCTCCCGCGGTGAAATCCGACACTGGGAAAGCTCGTGACACTTTGGTGTCCACTCTCCTAAATACGGATAGCATTAGTTGTCGAGCTGACAGCATTCATGCTTCGCATGAATGCTAACGTCAGCTCGACCTAAAAAGTTATTGTTTTTAAGTCGGACTATTCTTGCCGTCATGCTTTTTTGAAAGTAAGAAGTAGGGGAACGGACTGAAATCATTTTTAGAAGTAGGGGCACGCCGTGCCCCTCCGTTCCCGCCCACTTCTACAACTGGGATAGAGGAGTTTCCTGTAGAAAGGCAATTTTAACCCCATGCCTGACCAGGTACCGTAGTACTAACTTGCCTTTACGGGGTTTTTGATGCCTCTGATGTTCCAAGTCATAAGGGGTACCTCGAGGTCTCGGGTCATCATGCAGTCAGCCACAGTCATGTACGAAATTAGTTAGGTAAGCTCTTCTGGTAGCAATATCTCAAACTTTCTCATAAGGTGGTATGCATACAAACAAACAAAATAATCTGTCCTATATCTCCTCCCCCTGCACATCCCAGGCAAAAAAGTGCCTGGAAAAATTCTAGCAAAGAGCAGAACCAAAAACATTCCCCAACTAGTGCACGTGACATATTGATGTACATACACCATGAAAAGCGGGCAACACACCGACTGCTGGTTTCTGCTGTAAACATACATCATAAAATGGGATAGAAGACATTAATGAGGGGGCATAGGGGGCGTGGCTTGGGCGCCGATGGCGATGGTCGCCTGAGAGCTCGGCTCCGGGACTGAGCCCGGGATTCTCCTGTTAATCGGAGGCCGCGGGGCACCCTAGCCCCCGCAAATCGTTGTTCGGCTCGACTGGACCCTACTGAGGCACCTGGCGCAGCCTGGACGGGTGGTGATCCGCCCGAAACTCTAAGTTTGTGGTCCCGAGGAGAGCGACCCAACATGGCGCCCGGACCCCATTGTCCCCTCGGACGGGACCATTAGACTGAAGGAACGTCGCTGGTTACAGCGTGCCCTCCGCTCTTTTGTCTTCCTGGAAAGTGAGGAACTGGGCTTTGACCTGATGAGACTCTGGCATTGGTGATTGCGCCTGGATGGTCGGATGCCCCTACCATAGTGAACCCCGGCACACGGACGCCTGGAGGTCCTGACGGTGGTGCCGACCCCCGACGCAGCACTTGGCTGCATCCCCCCGATCGACCCGATCCCATGGGAAGCACAACCCCCTGGCGCCACAAAGTCTCTGGTGGTGTGGGTGGCCCTCGCTCCGGGTCCTCGTTAACCAGACGGGCCTGCCCGGCCTGGCGCCGAGTGTCTCCGCCTCCTCCTCAGTGCTCTCCGACGACGCGGTGGTGGCGCGAGCCGAAACTGTGGAGGTCCACCTGGCCCTGGAGAAGAGGATCACCAGCCCTCAACCTGAGGGCCAGCAATCGGGAGAGTTATAGCCGACGCCCGCACTCGGTGGCGCCTTTACCTGAGTCCACACTGTGCGCTTCCCGCGACATGGGGAAGCCGAGAGGAGCCAAGGGGACTACCCCGGCCGCCTCTGACTCGGAGACCCCGGACAAGGAGGGCCATGGAGACCCGGGAAGTGCTGGTGGTGCGCCGTTGCAGCAACAGTTTGACCGCGTCCTAGAGGCGATTGCGACTACACGCTCGGCCCTTCAGCAGGACATTGCCCAGGTGGCGACGAGCCTGGGCCTCCTTAGGGCGGATCACGGCAAGCTGTCGGACAGGGTCAAAGAAGTGGAAGGCTCGGTGAAAACCTTGGAGCCGGCGCAGCGATCCTTGGCCGCGACAATGAAAGATGCCCTATCCCGGATTTCTGCCCTGGAGCAGCGAGCGGAGGATGCGGAAGGCCGTAACAGGCGCAACAACATCCGAGTGGTAGGCCTGCCGGAGAAGATCGAAGATGGCGACATGGTGGCCTACTTGGAAGTCTGGCTCCGAGACACGGTGGCCCCGGAGGGCTTATCCTCTTTCTACACCCTTGAACGAGCTCATAGAGTCCCAGCAAGGCCACCGCAACAGGGCCGTGCACCGCGTCAGGTGGTGGCGCGCCTACTGCATTTTCGCGACAGGGACCTCATCCTCAATGCCGCTAGACATAATGGCCCCTTCAAGGTGGAGAACAGCCAGGTGAACATCTTCCCGGATTACACCTATGAAACCCAACGCAGGCGGTTTTCATTCTTGGCGGTCAAGCGCGAGCTCCGGAGCGAGGGCATCCAATACTCGCTCCTATTTCCTGCAAAGCTCCGCATCATTGTCGATGACAAGACTCAATTTTTTGATACCCCGGAGGATGTCTGTAACTGGCTTGAACTCTATAGAGCTGGGAAAGATGGTTTCGCCTCCGCATCTCAGCCAGCGGTGGAGCCGGGACAGCGACGGCGATCTAAGAGGATACGGAGTCGCCGGGGCCGGTCGGGCGGCCCTTCAACTGCGGAGACATCGACGGAGCGGAAGGGAGTACTAGAGGTGTTGTCTGCGCTGTCTGGTTCACGAGATGATACCATTGCAGAAGAAGAGAACCCTGGTGACGAGGGGGCATCGACGGACTCGGAGGACTCGGTGACAGATAGCATCAACACACCGGTGATCACGCCGAAGTCGGTTGAGGACCTTCTGGATGGACAGGGTTGACTGGGTGAGCTGCATCCTTTTGGGTGGGGGCCCGTAGCGGGGGTGGCGGGAGCCGATGGTTCAGCATGATCTCCGGAGAAGCGGGGGTGGGGTGCCTTGCTTTTGCCCCAAGGGTTTCCGATACTGTTTTGGGCTTGCTTTAGTCCTGGTAGCCAGGGCATCGAGGGCCCACTGCCACCACCCAGCCCGCACCTGGCCCTTAAGGCCTTCCTACGGTGGCGACCGTAGGATTAGTTGGGGACGAGGGGTTTTCTGAGGGCATGGTTTGGATGGGAACTAGATGGAGCTATTTGGGTCCTGTTCTGGGGAGGGTGGGCAGGGGTTTGGTTAGAATAAGAGTTGTTGAGTTTTGGTTGGGGGAAATGGCCGCCATCAGTGCTGGGTTGATTGTTGTTCGCTCTTTGTTGGGACCCAGATGGGGAGACTTTGCACAAACAGTATGGGACAATGGCTGACGTTGCTAATGTGAAATGTATTACTTGGAACGTGCGGGGGCTTCATACCATGTCTAGGCGGTACAAAGTCCATGCTTATTTAGTGCGTAGGGGAATACAAATGGCGCTGCTGCAGGAGACCCATCTGAACAAGGCGGAAGGGGCGGCGCTACAGCGTAGGTGGAGGGGGCAGGTCTTCTACACGTCGTACTCCGCGTATGCCAGGGGGGCGCTAATTTGGATTAGAGCTGGGGTTCCCTTCCAGGTCACAAACTCAGTGGTAGATCCAGAGGGGCGCTACGTGGCCATCTCGGGCACTCTGGGGGGGAGGGACCTGAACGTTTGCTGTGTATACGCACCTAACATGGACCAGATTGCCTTCCTTTCTAGGTTATCGGGCTCGTTGGCCCACTTTTTCACGGGGCCCCTCCTGCTCGGTGGGGATTTCAATTCGGTAGTGGATGTGGAGACCGATCGCTCGCATCCGCCCCTCCCTGACTCCCCGGTCCGCCGGGTGGCTAAAGGTCGTAGGGACTGGCAGATACGTTGGGGTCTGACGGATATTTGGAGAGCGCAACACCCCGACGCTAGAGACTACTCCTACTTTTCGGGCCTACACGAGTTGCACGTTAGGTTGGACGGGTTTCTTGGCTCGACTGAACTGGTTTCAGCGGCGATCCGTTCCGAATACTTGACTAGGACCATCTCGGACCATAACCCCCTCCTGCTGGCCCTTCGCTGGTTTCCGGGGGCGCCGGCGGTGCCCACCTGGAAGTTACGTCCTGAGATCCTCGAGGACACTGTATTCAAAGCGGACTTAGGAGATAAGATCGAGGAGTATTTCGCGTCCAACAGGGGCACTGCGAGCTCGAGAGCGCTGGAATGGGACGCTTTTAAGGTGGTGGTGAGGGGTTATTGCATCACCAAGAAGGTAGGTATGAGGCGGGTTATCCTTGATGACTTAGATGTGGCTGATCGGAGGCTTCGTGAGTTGGAACTCCGCCGCCCCGGGCACCCTGAACTTCAGGGACGCACGGCAGAGGCGAAGGAGGCGGTGGTGGCAGAGGTCGAGCGGCTGCGCTGCTTCGACTACAAGGCCTATACGGTTCGGTCCCTCGCAGAAGGGGATAGATCGAGCGCATTGCTGGCATGGCTGGCTAACCCTACGCGCCAGACCTCACTGACGACGTCCATGCGCATGGCGGACGGGACCATGGTGCACACCCAACCGGAGATTCTAAGCTGCTACCGGCACTACTACGATCAGCTATATCGCAGTCGTGCTGTCAAAGACCCTGACCTTCTCGAGGACTATCTGAGGCCCCTGGAGCTCCCAGCGGTGGAGCCTGACGTGGGAAAGCCCTGGGGTCCGATATTGAACTTGGGGAGATCCGCAGCGCCATTAAAAAGATGGCGCGGAATAAGACCCCGGGTCTAGACGGTCTTCCTGTGGAATTTTACGCGGCCTATGCCGACCTCCTAGCTCCGAGACTGGTGATCGTATATAGAGAGGCGAAGAGGCTTGACCGACTCCCCGGCTCGATGCGCGAGGCCCTGGTGGTTCCCCTCCTCAAGCCGGGATGGGACTCGGCCGATCCGGCGTCCTACCGTCCCTTATCGATGCTGACGGTCGATTATAAGATTCTGAGCAGCATCTTGGCCTCGAGACTGCTGGGCCACATGAGCTCCCTGGTACATGAAGACCAGGCTGGGTTCATCCCCAAGCGCAACACGACCATGAACATCCGTAGGTTGTTCCGCTTGCTGGGTGAACCGCTCGTGGACGCTCCGTGCCCGGTGGTCCTATCGGTAGATTTAGAGAAGGCGTTTGATAGCCTGGAATGGGACTACCTGCACACTGTGTTGCGGCGGTTCGGCCTCGGCGAGGGTTTCATCAGATGGACCGCGGTCTTGTATACCTCCGTATCGGCCAGGGTTCGGGCGGGTCCGTTAATTTCCTCACAGTACCCGGTGGAAAGAGGCACGAGACAGGGCTGCTCGTTATCCCCGCTTCTCTTCGCGCTGGCGGTGGAGCCTCTCGCACTGCTACTCCGATCGGGGGCTCATTACAATGGCTTCTGGACACCTTCGGGCCCGCACTACATTTCGTTATATGCCGACGACCTGTTGCTCTTCCTTGAGGACCCAGTTGTAGCCCTACATGGAGCTGCGACGGCGCTCACGGCGTTTGGGGAGGTCTCGGGCCTCCGGGTGAATTGGGCTAAGACATGCCTTTTCCCGGTTCGCAGAGGCACCCCTAGCCCAGTCCTCAATAGAGAGATTAGATGGGAACCTGACTGCTTCAGGTACCTGGGAGTGTATATCTATCATGAACCATCTGACCTCCTGGACGGGAACATTACCAGATGCAGTCGAGCGCTACGGGGTAATATGGACTTCTGGGCTACGCTGCCGCTTTCGCTGGCGGGGCGGGTCGCTCTCCTCAAAATGGTAGCTCTTCCCCGGTTGCTGTATTATTTCCGGGCGCTACCGATTTGGATCCCGCCGGCCACATTTAGGCTCCTACGGTCAATGATAGTCGGATTCCTCTGGGGCTCGGGCCGCCGAAGAGTGGCCCTTAAAACCCTGATGAGGCCGAAAGCCGAGGGTGGGCTCGCGGTGCCGGACTTTGAGAAATACTATCTGGCGGCGCAGCTCCAGACCCTCACCCAGGAGATTGCCAGGGAATTCCGGGGCCCGGAGGACAGGAGAGGTATGGGGATGGCCAGGCATGTTCTCTCCTTCATAGCTCTACGCCAACGTTTGGCCTTGCAGGACCTGACGCTGGAGGAGAAGACCATTCGCCTGTGTTGGAACCGAGCCCACGCCCGGGGCCAATTGCGAACACCGTATGCGCCTGAAATACCTTTAGGGATGTTGACGGCCTTGCCCCATGGCGGTGATTGGTCACGGTTGGCGGACTGGGAGGACGCGGGCTGCAGTTGGTGGGGGATCTTTATGAGGCTGGGGTGCTCTTGCCCTTTCAGGAGCTCATTGACCGCTTCGGGATTCCCCGCGGAGACTTCCTATTGCACTCGGCCCTGGTCCGAGCGATCCAGGCGCACTGGAAAGGCGGACAGGAGGAACCTCCTACGTCTCCGGTGTGCCAATACGTCATGATGTCTGCGGGCACGGTGAAGGCGGTCACTTGCCTCTACGGTAGACTGATCAATGAAGGGCTGACCCCCCTTACGACCTTGAGAGCCCGTTGGGAGGCAGACATAGGCAAGGAGATCCCGGAGACGACCTGGGCTCAACTCGTGCGGCGGGCTTGGAAGGGGACGCGCCACGCCCGTTTTCAGTTGGTCCACTATTATGTACTCCATCGGGCATACTTGACCCCGGCGAAAATCCAACAGTACTTCGCCACGGGCTCGGCGACCTGCCCCAGATGCCCGGCGCCGGAGGCAGACCTCCTCCATATGTTGTGGGCCTGCCCGGGATTGTCCTCCTACTGGGTGGAAGTGGGGAAGACCCTGACGGAGGTGACGGGGAGACCCCTATCGATCGATGCGGCGGTGGGACTCTTGCATTGGTTTCCACATACCCCCAAAAACAAAATCTCCAGTAAATTCATTGATTTGGGGCTTCTCCTGGCTAAACGAGAGGTGACCAGGAACTGGAAGGCACGAGCTGGTCCGACTGGGAGCAGGTGGCACAGCGAACTCTTGAAGTGGGCGGCGGGAGAAAGCACGCTGAGATACCAACTAGCTGGGAGACAACATAACGAAAAGGCACAGGAGGCAGCGCTAGAATGGGAGACGCTAGTGCAGGCCCTCAGGGACTATTGCGCCCCCAGCGACTCTGATAGCGAGAGTGCGGCGCGCCCCGAGTCCCGATAGGCGATTGCGATTTCTGTCTCTGATACTCTCCTCTTGGGTCCTCTCATGAATCCTACTGCGGCTGCTACCATACACTGATGGCGGGGTTGGGTTGGGGAGGGATTACTTTGGAATTTAGTGTTTTGTGGGAGGGATTTTCTTTTGGGTTTTATGGGCTTGTTTAGAAAAGCAGATGACGGACAGTGGATTATCCGGACCAGCTTTGCTTTCCTGCTGAGCCCCCACTGGATTTTGTCGCCTGACCTTTGGGCTGTGGGCTGAATGATTGTATATGAAACCATGCTGCGGGGGGTAGGTGGGATGCAGTTCATTGATTTTATTGGATTTATAATGCTGGTCGTATATGTAACATTTTGCTAATTCCTGCAATAAAAATATATTTAAAAAAAAAAAAAAAGAAAAATTAATGAGGGGGCATAACAAAGTCGCTGGTCTAGCATCACAGCGGGACACAGTCCGCCAGCTGGTGCAGCGGAGCAGGCAAACCCACCACTCCAAGGTAGTCACTGTAAGGTGAGTACAATACAGCTCCGCCATCGGGACAATGTCACCAGGAACAGACAACGGTTAATAGTTGGTGCTGGAAACCAGGGTTCGAGCCTCAAGGTCGCGTCCACATCCTGTGATTTTGGGCAAATCACTTAATCTCCCCGTGCCTGAATGTGTCATGTAAATATGGTGCTCATGTAAAGCGCTCCAATACCTTTGGGTCGAGTTCGCGATATATAAATTATGAAGAAAAAAAAAAAAAAAAGTTCAGAACAGGCAGGCAGGGCTTCTTCACCGGAGCGGCCAAGAAACAGGGCTCGGCCAGTCTACTCTGGCGGGAAGAGATCCGGGCTACTTGTGGCATGTAAATCACAGGGGATTGTTCCAGCGAGCCCCCAGGGTTGTGTCCAAGATCTCTGACCCCCTTCCGGCAGATCTCCTGGGCCTCCGCTGGAATGTCAATCATACATGATTTTTCATGGACATCCATGCGCAGATGCGCAGGGTAGAGTATGCCATACTAAAGTCCCATCTCCACAGAGGGCTTGTATTGATGGGCCCGATTAAGGGTTGGATTGGGTTTAGAAATCTGCCCGGGCACGCTAAAAAAAAGTGGCCCACATTTGCATGTTGACTTTCGCAAAACACTGCTTCAGCTAAATGTTATTTTAAAAGCGGGTGGGGGTATGTGTAAAAAGAAATGCACCGATTAATTTACACTGGTGAAATACACATGAAAACAAGTCAAGCCACTTCTGCTCAGGCCCCATGACCCGCTCAGTATGCACATGGTATTTGTCCGGCCCAGCAAGAGAAAGGGAGTGACACCTCTGCCGTTGATAAAAGGGAGGTAATGGACGCCCATCTGCCTCCAGAAAGGCCACTCAGGCCCCCACTGGGCTGCTGGCGGTGTCGTAATATCGTCGAAACTACCCAAATCGGCCCCCAGGCTTATATAAAAAAAAACCAGCAGCCCACAGCTGGAACTGGACACCGGCCCCTCGGGCATTGCCCGAGTGCCCGCGTTACCAATCCAACCCTGGCCCGATTTCTGATTGCTCGATTTCTGGGGGTGTCCTAGTCCTAGCTCGAGTGGGTGGGTGTGGAAAGGTGAGGTGCAAAGATCATTTTCCTACTTGAATCCAGTCCAGGTTTTATTTTCTTAGTATTCAAAAACGTTTGTCCTGTTTATTACATTATTAAATCAGGACAATGAATCCGCGAATGGCAAGCAAATATACCTGCAGTGGATGAGCTGCTTAAATATGCCAAAACACAAAACCAAAGGAAAATCTCCGAAGTGGGGAACTAGAGGCTTAAGGCCTCAAAGGTGAGCCAGTCTCAAACACAATCCTTTTCACAAAAAGGCCACCCGTGTCCACTATGAACATATTCCCAGAACACTCAAACCGAGATGTTTCACAGTTGTATTCTATTCATTTTTAGGTCTCGCCTGTCGATGCGCATGCGCATCGAGCAAGCGAGAGTATTGGGACTTATCCACTCTTTCCCCAACTTGCAAGGAATCGTGGCGATTCCTTGCAGTGCCCGTGACTTTTAAGCTCAATGCGCATGCGCATTGAGCTTAAAAGCGCGTGCACATCAGTTCCCTCAGCCGCACTCCAGGCCCCTGCTGCTTTCACACCCCCTCCCCGCTCCGCCCCCTCCCCTGCCCGCCGTCTGTTCCCTCAGCCGTCTGTACCCTGCTGCTTAACACCCTCTCCCCCGCTCCGCCCCCTCCCCGCCATGTCGCATTTCTCCTCCCCCCTCCCCACAGCAATGCCCTCCTAACAACACACACACCCTCTCCCCCGCTCCGCCCCCTCCCCGCCATGTCGCATTTCTCCTCCCCCCTCCCCCCTCCCGGGTCAGGTTACCCTGCTTTCTCTTTCGCTTTTTTTCAACCACATTCCACCATGGACTGGGACTTGTTTACTGTGCTTGTGTTAACATGTCTTTCCTGTGCGTATAGCAAGGCTTGTTATGTTGTGGTTCGCGTTTTTTGCTTTCCCCAGAGTTCTTCATTTATACATGTCCCTGCATGTTTGCTTTGCCCATGTCCCTCGGTGTTGCTGTGCCGGAACATGTTTTTTGCTGTTCTTCGGGTCTGTGTCTATTTACCGTTCCTATGTGTTTGTATTTTCCATGCCTGGGTTAATTTGTGCCGTTTTCCGTGTTTCTGAGTGAGTGAGTGAGTGTGCGTGTGTGTGGGTGGTGTGTGCGTGTGTTCGTTGGACCCTTCGTCTTTGCTGTGCTTGAGTTTAACTTTGCTTCGTGTGCTCGAGTCCATGTGTGTTTGCTTTTTCTGGGTAATGGTGTTTGCTAGCAGACCGGTTTTCTTGTGTGTTTGCAGGCCCTGTCTTCAGAGACCTATTTCTGTTTGTTGTGTCGCGATCATGTGTGTCTTTCCTGTTCCCCACTCCTTATGCGTTTATTGTTTCTGAGTTGTTGGGTCGACCAGTAGACCATACAACTTATATCTGATTAACCAAGCATAGATGTGCCCGTGAACATATGTCGAGAAGGGCGTGCCCAGGCACAAGGTAAACGTCAGTATAGAGAAATGAAGGGGGAAGGCCGGAAAGTGTTTTTTGTAACTTTATTCACTGCCTCGGTAAAGCATTTTTAATTAAAATCAAGGCAAAAAGGACCAGTGAAAGGTAAATAATGAAATGGTTTCAAAAATTCCGACACTATTGGCACCTGTTTTGGCGAGTGTTATAATATATATATATTTTAGTCCAAGTCAGAAAATGTGCTGGCCAACTCGAGCGTGGCTGTGTTTCTGTGTGAATCGTGCTGCCCGCCTCTTGTTTTGTCTGGGAAGGCCTGACTCATTCCTGTCAGGCTGGCGCCGACAGATCCGCGATGAATCCGTCTTTATTCTATTTCCTCGCATGAAGTTTTACCATGAAACATACGGGTGCTCCGGGGGCGTGGCTACGCAGGGGATCGTAATGGCTGCCTGACTGTAGAGCTCCGCCGGACGGCCTGGAAGAAGGCGACGTTCCCATGTGATCCGGCGCTGCCAGGGGTCTGCAAATGCCCGCCTCTTTCCCCGGGGGCCGTGGGATGCTGATGGTCGCTGCCTGAGACTGGGGGACGGCGTGGACGTTGAGGATTGCGGAAGGGTGGTGGGGCCTGTCGGGTCCCGCCGGACGTGCACCCTAACGCGCCGGAGCGCCTGGTGAGTCTCCCTCGGGTTCCCGCGCCCCCCCCCCTTGGCTTCCGGGTCGCTGTCGTGCCCCCCCCGGTCCGTTGCTGGTCCCGGGCG
Source organism: Lissotriton vulgaris (assembly GCF_964263255.1). Classification (NCBI taxonomy): domain Eukaryota; kingdom Metazoa; phylum Chordata; class Amphibia; order Caudata; family Salamandridae; genus Lissotriton; species Lissotriton vulgaris. The sequence continues at coordinate 82,246,787 of NC_141693.1, forward strand.
GGCTCCTTTGGTGGGGGTTTTTGGCCCCCGGTGCTGCTTCAGACCTTCGGGCCTGGTCCGGCCTCGGGAGCCGGGGCCTCGTTTCTGGGCCTGCCTGGGCTGGGTGGTGACGGGCGGGGGGCGGCGGGCAGCTGGTCCGGGGTGCGTTCGGGGGGTGGCGGGGGGCACGCGGGGGGGTCTCTCGGGGGTCTCTCGGGCGGCCCCGCATATCTCCATCTGGTGGGGGCTCTACATTCTCGCCCCCACCGTTGTCTTTTGCCATCGACACACGCCTGTTCCCAGCGCTGCCCATTCCTTTGCTCCTGTTGCTGCTCCCTCATCCTCACGAACGGCTAGAGGGGTGATGGGCCCACCAGCCACAACGCGACGGAAGGACCCCACTCAGAAGAAGCTCCGCTTCGATAAACCACCCATCTGCTCGGCCGACAATCAGACTGCCAGAACTGCTGCTTCGGCTAGCCCTGCGCCACCGGACATGGCGGGGATGGTGGCTGAAATGCTTGGTGAGATGCGAGCGGGGTTCAAGGCCATTGACTCCCGCTTTGACGCCCTCGATCAGAAGATGGCCGAGATGGGCGCGAAAATTCAGTCTCACGACAGGCGTCTGGATGTGGCTGAGTCCCGAGTCTCTGATCTTGAAGATGGCGCTACTTCCACGCTGAAACGACTGGAGCGAGTGGAGAAGATCCTCAAGGAGGTGGCCATTAAGAACGAGGATTTGGAGGCGCGCAGTAGGCGCAATAACATTCGAATTCTTGGTGTGGCGGAGACGACGGCCACTGGCCGCTTTGACACTTTTGTGGAACAGCTCCTGATCGAATTGTTTGGCAGGGACACCTTTACAGCTGGCTTCGTGGTGGAGCGGGCACATAGGTCATTGGGCCCTCGTCCTGCCCCGGGCCTGCCACCTCGCCCCATCATTGCCAGACTCATGAATTTTAGAGATAGGGATGCTGCCCTGAGGGCCGCTCGTGAGGCGGGCGAGGTGAAATGGCAGGGTGGGGTACTTTCTTTCTTTCCTGACTTCACGATGATGGTACAGGACGCCCGTCGCAAATACACTGGTGTTAAGGCCTCGCTGCGCAAGCTGGGACTGCGCTATGGCATGCTGTACCCTGCCAGACTGAGGGTTGACGTCAATGGCAAGTTTCGCATCTTTGACTCCCCCACCGAAGCACAGGAGTTCTGCCTAGCCTATAAAAATAGAGGATCTCCGCGGTCCTCGGACAGGGCGCAGCAATCCCCTACGAACATGGACTCGCAGGCTAGCGCTGACCTTTTTGCTGAGAGCGGGCAGGGCTGACTTTTGCCTATTCTTCGCTAGGCCTCTCATTAATACACTACACTGCACTGCTAACTGCTCGACTCCCCTGGCAGGGCTCTCACACGTTGATACGATTTGAATGTCGACCTGATTGTTGCGTCTGCCCGGCGGGGCGTTGCCTCCCCCCATGGCGCGAGCCGTATGGTGCTCATTTCTGAGAATGTTTTTCTTTCGCAGGATTTGCATTGGACTCTTGCTTCTTTCTGCTATTCTTGGTGTTGTTCTTTGGGCCGGGTGGTGCCTCCGTGGGGTTTACGTGAGGCTGGGTGGTGGGTGGGTAGGGGGGGGTGTTTCACGCATTAGTTGGAATGTTTCTGTGCATGCTTTGTTTTTTGTTTCGAGAGATGTCTGTTTTGCGGGAGGGTGGCGGCGGGTACGCACAAGATTGTTCACTGATATCCTGTACGGTTTTGCATGGCTAGGGTAGGTCAGCAACCTGGTCCTTCCAAACTGGTTCTGATGTCGTGGAATGTTCGGGGACTCAGCGACACTAGAAAACGGAAGCAAATCCTGAACTATGCAGCTCGGCATGGGGTGGATGTGTTGTTCCTCCAGGAAACACACCTGGGACAGGCTGATTCCGCTATGGTTGCCAGGGGTTGGGGCGCGCACAGGTTCTTCGCCAATTACAGCAGGTATGCGAGAGGGGTGGCCATTTTAGTTCACCTGCGGGTCCCTTACGTGCACTCTGATAGCATTCTTGATAAAGAAGGTAGATATGTGGTGGCCACTGGGACTCTTCTCGGCTTTAAGATTACTTTTGTTGGAGTGTATGGGCCCAATACTGACTCCCCTACCACGCTCCAGTGTCTTCATGACGATTTGCTACGCATCGACACTGACATGTTGGTGGTGGGTGGAGATTTTAATTTGTTGATGGACCCTGCACGGGATAGCACCTCTACATCACCGGACTGCAAACCTCGCTCCCGTGCTGTACTCTCAACCATGTGTGCACACTATCCCCTAATTGATATCGAGGCCCGGCTTCATCCCCACTCGCCCGCTTACACACATCATTCTGGGTATCATAACACTAGCACCAGGATCGACTATTGGCTCCTCTCCCCGGGTGTGGTTGGTTGGGTGGACACGCACTCTACGCTCCCACGTACCTTTTCAGACCACTCTCCTCTACTTTTGACTTTACTGGTTCCTAGACTGGGAGGGTACGAGAGACAGTGGCGCTTCCCTGGCATGGCATTGGCTGACCCGGTTTTTAAAGAGGACATTCGCAAGGCGATTGAGGACTATTTTGAGCTTAACTCAGGCACTGTCGACACATGGGCCACACTGTGGGAGGGTTTCAAGGCCACCATCCGGGGTGTATGCATCACGAAATACTTTGGGTCATTGCGCGAGATCCGCGCCACAATGTCTCGTATCGAAGATGACATTGCGGCGTTGGATAGTTCTGGCCTCCCGGACCCTGATGGCGCCTTGGAGACCAAACGTCTGGGATTGCTGCAGGATTTCAGGGACGCCGCAGAGGGGGAATTGCACTACTTGCATACTCAACACGCAGCTAGACAACACGGAGAGGGTGACAGACCTGGTAGACTCCTAGCACAGCTACTACGCCCCCCCCGGCAGGCCTCCTATATTACCGACTTGCTCGATGACTCTGGCGTTCGCCACCAGACCACTCCTTCCATATGTGCTACTTTCCTGTCCTACTATAAAACGTTATACACCTCCTCCTTGCCTGATGACCGTCGTGATCCTGGCCCGTACATTGATGAGATCGCCATGGTGTTTTTGGAGAAGGGCATGCAGGATTTCCTTGCCGATCCCATCACGCCCGAGTACATTGTTGAGGCTATCGACGCCTTGAAGGGCTCCTCGGCTCCTGGGCTGGACGGCTTTTCGGCCGACTTCTAGAAGGAGTTCAAAGACGAACTGGTGCCCCACCTTGTGGAAATGTACTCAGAGGCATTAGAGACCGGCGTCTTGCCTCCCACACTTCGAGAGGCGGTGATCGTGCTGCTGCCCAAGCCTGGTCGTGACCCGTCCCTCTGTGGCTCTTACAGGCCCCTATCGCTGCTCAATCTTGACTACAAGATCTTGGCCAAGGTTCTCGCAATTCGCTTGTCGCTCCTGATGGAACAGATTATTTCCCCTGCCCAGTCCGGGTTCGTCCCCCACCGCTCCACCTCCCTTAACCTTAGAACTCTCTTTTCTGTCCTGCACAGAATAGACCCTGACACCCCGGCGGCGGCTGTGTTTTTGGACGCCGAGAAGGCCTTTGACTCCCTGGAGTGGCCTTTCTTTCTGTCCGTCATGCGGCGGATGGGCATGCCCGCAATGTTCATTGCCACTGTATAACTGCTCTACACCGCCCCTCGGGCGAGACTACGCCTTAATGGCACCATCTCCGATAGCTTCCCCCTCTCGAGGGGCACCCGACAGGGCTGCCCTCTCTCCCCGCTGTTGTATATCCTAGCCATGGACCCCTTGGTTAGGCACCTTCAGGAGCGGCATTTACATCGTGGCCTCCAGTTTCGTACTGGTCCGCTCCTCGTCTCTTTATATGCGGACGATACCATACTTTATGTCCGGTTCCCTGAAACGAACCTGGAACCCCTTCTCCTCGAGATAACCCGGTTTGGGGAGTACTCTGGCCTTCGTATCAACTGGCGCAAGTCTGACATCTTCCCCCTTACGCCCGCCACAGTTCGTTGGGACAGTCCATTCCCACTCGACTGGAACACGGACTCGGTGAAGTATCTCGGTATCCACATACACCTGGATACAGTCTCCATGGTCCGCCTGAACTACGGTCGGGCCTTGGACTTTCTGGAAGATAGCCTCGCCCACTGGCTTCGCCTTCCTCTTTCCATGGCAGGACGCGTAGCTATCATTAAGATGGTGGTGCTTCCCCGTTTCCTATACCTGCTCCACAATTTGCCGATCCCACTGACCAAGATTTTCTTCACCCAGCTGCGCTCATTGTTGCTGCGGCTAGTTTGGGGGGACAAGAACCCGAGAGTCTCCTGGCGAACCCTGTCCCTGCCCTATGAACGGGGCGGTTTTGGAGTCCCGGACTTTCACCTTTACTATCTTATTGCCCAGTGCGCTTACGCACACCCCTGGTTTCACCCGGATGCCCGGATACCCCATTTGCGTCCGGAGGCGGACATGGCGTGGCCTGTTGCCCTCGGGAGGCTATTGCCCAAGGGCCTGCCCCGTGACCCTCAGGATATTCAGACTGCCTCCACTACTTCCTGGGCTTGGATGCAGCTGCGTCGACTGCTCCGGAAGGATGTGTTATACTCGCCGGCCCTCCCACTCCCGAACCCCCACTGGCTCCCTATCACTTCTGAAGCGGTGGTCTGTCGTACTCTTTCCAAATACCAGCTTAACACCGTGGGAGATTTGTTCCCGGATGGTCACGTCTTTTCGGTCTCAGAGGACCTCCGTTTTTCCGATCGAACGTTCATGGACTCATTCGTTCTTACCCGGTTGAGGTCCATGCTCAGAACAGTTTCCTTCTTTCCCGCTCCCTCCCGACGACTTGGAGGCCCTGACCTTCTTGATACAGTCCCCCAATGGTGCGCACGTTGTGTCAAAATTGTACAAAATATGTGTGGCCGCACTTCCTGCCCCAGACACACGGGTACGTGCAGCGTGGGAGGCGGATCTGGGCGGACCTATTACTGACGACCAATGGTCCGCTTGCTGCCGGGCCACCAAAGACGTCTCCATCAACACCAGACACAAACTAATTCACTTCAAGTTTTTACGGAGGCTGTACTTCACACCTGCCTTGGCTCACAGACTCGACCCGTCAAGGCCGCATCACTGTCCCAAATGCAATGCCCCACACGCCGACTTTGCCCACCTTGCATGGACGTGTCCCAAACTGCAGGACTACTGGTTGCAGGTACACCACATACTGGGTAACATTTTAGAGTGTGTCCTGAGTCCCCTGCCCGAGATTGCATTGATGGGGTATGTTGTTGAGTTTCCCCACTCCACGAGGAAACTGGCTGCCATTGGTTTTCTGCTCGCAAAAAGGGAAATTGCTATGCTCTGGGGTTCTAAGCGCATTCCCACCTCGAAGACATGGCTCCGCAGTCTGGCCCAGTGTAACATAAATAATGCAGAATACTCCGCACAGCTTCCAACCGCTTCGCGCCCAGTCGACATATGGGGCCCCTACAGACAGTACATTAGCAAGCTAACACAGGCGGCACAGTCCCAGGCGGCGAGCTCTCTGGTTCCGGAGGGGGTGGGCTAGCTGTTCTTCCCCCGGCTAGTCTGCATTGTCTACTATGCTGCAATTGGTTACTGTTTGCCGTGCCTGTTCTGCTTGCACTCAATTCTTGGTTACCCCGACATCCTATGGTCACCCATGCAACCGATATTACCATCTTGTCCTGATCGATGTGTTGTTGTCCGCTTTCTCTCCCTTGTAGGCATCTCTCTAGTTGTTGTATTTTTTTTTTTTTTTGCATCTTATTTATCTCTTTGCATCGCATGTGTACATGTACGTATTATTGGCAAACTAGAAAACGGAAAAATGGAGTTTCTAGAATGTGTTGCTCCGCTCATCATATTGTTGGTCACATCTAACCATGTTTCATTTTGCATTCCTGTTAATAGTGTCACTGATTTTCTCTACACGCTAAGTGACTGTTTGCTCCTATGTACCAACCTGATGGGAATAAAGAGATTTAAAAAAAAAAAACATACGGGTGCTCCCAGTGGAATCCTGGGCCTGTTTTCGGATTGACCTCTTTGTTTATTAGTTTGCGTTAATCTGGAAACGAAACAGCACATTCCACAATTAATAACCTCTTCATTCTTCTTATTAAAAGGACATTAACGTTGTGAACTTGGTGTTCGGTGGGCAGATGAAGTTCGGGGGCTAGTTAAAATTTCAGGGCGCATTTACATTTTGCTGCACTGAAAATAACTCACCCACTAAAACACAAAACTGCTATTGAGCAAGGAATTGAACATGTAAACATATGGACTTTGTATACTGATGAAAGAAAATCTCACCAGCATGCAACAGGGTGCAGTTAAGAGTCACAGTATTTTATTTTTATTTTTAGGTTTGGTATTAACCAATATATAAAATGATATACTCAGTGTACTTCCTCAGAGGGTCTTTCAGTCATCCCTCATCATTCACTGATTTGTTGTTGCATCTTTGACGTTTTCTTTTCTCTATTACAGTATCAAGCAATAAGTCAACCTTTGGCTAACTTCACTGTAGGCAGGGGCACTAGAATTATGTGGTTCTGTGGCTGCAGATTTTTCACATAGTTAAGGATTCGCCGCAGTTGCCTCAGTCATAATCTATCATCTGGTGCATTTTCTGCACAGTTTAACAAAAAAGAAATTGTCTCTAGCTCAAATGGATCAAAAGTTACAAATAAATGTGTTGATAAGTGTTTACCCGCATTGGAAGATACTTTTCAAAGGTGTACTGGTCATCTTGCAGTTGCTTATTTACCCTCACCCACACTCACCCTCACTCACCCTCAACGCCTCACCCTCACTCACCCTCAACACCTCACACTCACTCACCCTCACCCTCTCTCACCCTCTACCCTCACTCACCCTCAATACCTCACCCTCACTCACCCTCACTCACCCTCACTCACACTCACCCCCTCACCCTCACTCACCCTCAACCCCTCACTCACCCTCACCCACCCTCACCCTCACTCACCCTCAACCCCTCACCCTCACACAGTGCAATAGGTCTCGGAGCATTTGAGTTAGAGCTTTTAGAAATGTTTATGGCTTTTTTTTTTTTTAATTCCTTAGCATTGGCTACAGGAAACAAAAATGCTAAAGATTTACAAAAAAACCCATAAACAATTCTAAAAGCACTAACTCTAATGCTGCGAGACCTATTGCATTTCCAATGCTTGTTTCTTGTGCAACTAGTCACTAGTAAAGTTGAACACACCTGCCGGGTGTCCTGCTTCATCATTGATAACCCCTAACCCCCAAAACCCCCAAAACCATGGTTTGATGGAGAGCACCCTGAAATCAGCGAGGCACTTTTCTAACTAAGGTCCGAAAAACAAAGGATGCAGCACATTTTGTGATAAAATAACTTCATTGTTTTGTCATGTTTACACTCGTTAAAATGATCTGTACAATGGTTGCTCCTCGCTTAATGCCCATAAACAGCAAAAAGCAATAGAAACATGAACGGTTAACCGTTGCAAAGGCCCTGTCGCTGCGTGGGAACAGATGTAGCTGCGTTTTTATTAACTTTTGAACTGTTTGAGTTAGAAAAAAATTAGGAGTGAAATCTGCTGATTTTACAACATCTGATGGATTATGTGGCAAATGCGGCACATGCTCATAGCGCAAAAGAACTAGTTGAGGTGCGGGGCTCTTTGTTTTTTACTGTACATAAAGACTTTTTATACATACGGAGGCAGTGTACTCTCTGACTGCACTTTGAGGTGCATGGCAGTTTCTTTTTCTACTTAAGCCTTGGAAGGTGGAAGACTGCTGGGGCAGCACTCCCGTTTCCCGGCTCCATGCGTGCGTAGCTTATTGAGAGCAGGCTTCTGGAATTTGTAGTCCAAGTTATGACAGGTATGGCTCCAGTTGATTGGCCATTAGCTAGCTCTCTAGTGGTTTAAATCAATGGCTGATGCCCTACTCCAACAGCATTGAGACATGCTGGAGGATCTTTTCTTTTATCTTTTCCATTCTACTGACTTGGCAATCCTGGTCCAGTCACACTGAGATTCTGTCACTATACTTGAAAACAGGGTGCTCACACAGGAAGTCAGACAGGAAGCAACCGCTAGTTCTTTCCAAGACTGCTGCACTTGGTTTTTCTATGGGCATGTCTAAATGGGAATTCATCGACTTTATGATGTAGGCTGGCTGGTATGATAAGGTACACGCTAACTTGCTACTTATGTCACAACTTTTTTTAATGTAGCATTTTTTTTCGTTCAGCTTACATATCAGTAAACGTTAACCACTAATAGGCTCAAGACAGCATACAGGCACATTGACGATATTCAAGCAGTTTATTAAAGAGGGGATCGGCAAGAGGTCATGCGCCTACACCACCAGCCTTATGGTGGGAGTTCATTATCAGGTTAAGTTTCTGCCAGTGACTTTCCTTTGCGTTACGCGGGTCTCGGCAATTTTCCTACCGCATAAGCCACGTCCTGTCTATATGTCCTCCACTATTGGGCCTGTTTTGTCTTCTTTCTTAGTCCCACATCAGTCTGTTCCCGCTCAGTAGTCTCGTTCACTACATGTGCGCCTCCGCTTGCTGTGCATTGTAGCATCTCAACTGACTCCATTTGTCTTTGGACCTAGAGGACTGAGGGAGTAGTTCTGAACAAATTTCAAGCTGCTCCTTACAGTAAACATGTCATATAGTCCTTGAGCTTTGGACATTGGCTGCACCCTCAATGGAATACCACCTGGTGATTAGCAAGGAGCAGCGCCAACTCCAGAATCTTTTGGGGAGTTGTGTTAATCTGTTTGATCCAGCCCAAGACTGCAACTCCATGGTCCATAGGGATGTTGCAGACCAACATTTGCTTCAGTGGTCTATTATGTCGGCCCAGTATGCCAGCACCTGGGGGCAGGAAACGGCTAGATGCAGGAAGGTTGCCTCAGGTGCTCCGCGTCGCACGCACTCCAAGGTTGCAGGGAGCACAAAGCGGTGCACGGTCTTTAGGGTGTAACATGCCCTGCTGAGGCTTTTAAAGTGTATGATACCTGCTTCAGATGCCAGGTTTGTTTGAGTGCTGCAGAATTTCTATGTTCTCTGTGTGATTTCCATACCGATGTCTGTTTCCCACTCAGTCCTCACCATCTGTGCAGTCTCCGGCAGTGCCTCTAGCGTCCCCCGTGGGAGCCTCGAGACTAGATGTCTGGTAGAGAAGGTATTGAGTAATGCATTTTGTGGCAGTAATGATAGTTGCTCAGATGGGAATCCCGGGTCCATCGATCAACGGGTCCCTTGCAGGCTGTTCCAGCAATATGCCCAGGGTTTGCGGCTAGGGCACTCCACTGAAATGCTGCTATAGATCACCCCACCACACAATACCCAATTTGTCCATCTGTGAGCAGGAGGCCTTAGATTCTTGTGTTGCTGGCATTATCAGGCAGTGTGGTAGGGGCAACCCGGGTGCATAAATAATGCTACACCCTCTTCTCTTACGTAGGCCTTCCCATGTTTACCCTTGTCACAACTTACCCAAATCTTTGAGGGCTCCCATGGCTCCTTCCACCCTATGTTGTCTATGGCTGGTTCCTGAGACTCCTTCTCTCATACTTCTGGGTTTATGTAGGGCTAATAAACTTCACCAATCCTCTTAAGACTTTTCTCATTCGAGATCTGGTCCATGTGAAGGCCCCATTCTCCCAGTCACTTTAACGTTTTATCAAGAGAATAACCGTGGCTGAAACACACAAGATTATTTCTCTCCAAACACAAGGCAAGGGATCCATGATGTTCTCACCAAACCATAAGGAATGGGACCCACGGTAAGACCAGCCATTGACATTCACAAGAGGTAAAGGCACATGGCTAAGCCATAAACCATTATTGATAAAGAACCATCAGCACCTCCTGAAAGGTCCAGTGGCTGTATTATATTAGATATTATACTTTTGAACATGACATTTTATATCACACGTTATGTTTTTTCCATGGCTCTTCTCTATGCCAATGTTAATGTAAATCTACTGACTAAAGCATGGATTTTTTTTTGCACAAACAATTCGAGGCACTCCAGAGGATCTGGCAATATATGATGTGATAGACATGGAGATGCATTTGAGCAGGGTCACATACCTTGTAGTACACACTCGTATCTGCAGCATTATCTTTGTTCAAGTAGAAGAAAGTGAGTATCTAGCCAAGTAAGGCTTTGATTGACTACCTGCATTAGTGTTGTGGGCAATTTATTGAAAGAGGGGATCTGAAGCTAGTGGAATCCAGTGCCATGTTTAAGTTAGAGGTTGCAAAAAGAACAATTGACAGACAGAATGTTGAACAATTTCAAACATACACCCCAGTACAGAGATCTGGGCCTAAATCAATTTTGTTTTGCTCCCCATGCCATTCTAGTTTAAACCCAGCCATATGCAAATCAGTCTTGACCCTGCTCCCCATGGGAACAGTCCAACCCGAACTGACTGGCCAGGTCCTCTGTGGACCGGTAACCAGCATCCCGGTACTGGTTTCACCCTCCTCAGCCAGGTTAGCTTGACTCTAGGGGGATGGCGAGCATGGCTGGGCATTACCGTTCCCACCTGGGGTGACAAATGCAAAAAGAACAATTGATGGACAGAATTTTGAACAATGTCAAACATTCACCCCATTACAGAGATCTGGGCCTAAATCCATCGTTTGTTTTGCTCCCCCTGTCATTCCAGTTTAAACCCAGCCATATGCAAATCAATTTTGACCCTGCTCCCCATGGGAACAGTCCAGCCCGAACTGCCATCCCAGTTCTTCCATGGACCGGAAACTAATCCGGATTTAAAATTCAAGGGTTTTCTCTAGAAAGTTTGAGATCGTGAAACCAAGTTTAATTTCTCAAACTGACTTCATTAAAGGTAAGTGTACCAGTGTCATGCCAGACTCAAAGATAACTCCTCGACCACTGCCAAAAGAAGAACAAGCATTTGCAATGCAATAGGTCTCTCATTTACGCAAGTTTAAGCTATTGGCATTGTAAATGACAATGCCTTTGGTTAATGTTTTAAAAACCAAATCATAAAAAAGGCATTGTCATTTACAATGCCATTAGCTGAAACATGCGTAAATGCATGAATGAAAGAATGAATAAAATATTTAATAGAGCGCACAATGGCCAAGCGGCTTCCTGGCGCTAGGGACCTGATCAAGAACTCAGCAGAGGGGACCCAGGGGAGTTTAAGAGGGGAATGCCTGAAGAAAGAGGAAGGTTTTAAGGGCTTTGCGGAAGTGAGAGTAGATGGGAATGGAGCGAATAGAAAGAGGAAGGCTATTCCAGAACTGGGGGGCAAGGACTGAGAATCGGGTTCCCCCCGTTCTGGATTTGCGGAAGCGAGGGGTGTGAAGAAGAGAGAGAGAGGAAGAACGAAGGGTGCGAACAGGGGCATGAGAAGAGACAAGAGTGTTGATGAACAAGGGTGCGGATCGAGAGTGAGCCAGGAATGCTAGACAGGCCAGTTTGAAGAAGGATCTGAAACGAACAGGGAGCCAGTGAAGTGATTTAAGAGCCGGGGTGATATGAGAGGATTTAGGGAGGGAGAGAATGAGACGAGCAGCTAGGTTTTGAATGGCCTGTAGGCGGCGAGATTCGTAAGCAGGTATGCCCACGTACAGGCCATTCCCATAGTCCAGGCGGGAGGTGACGAGGGCCATGACTATGGATTTAAGAGCATCAGTGGAGAAGAAACGGGAGATTTTCCGAATGAAACGGAGGGAAAGAAAACAGGAGGACACAACAGAGCTGATCTGACTGTGCATGGATAAGTCATGGCTGACTTTGATGCCGAGAGTGCGGACAGAAGAAGAGGGAACAGGGGGGGGACCAAAAGAAAGGGGCCAATGTGCGGGGGTCCCGGGGTTAGAAGGGCCACCAGTGAGAACAAGTTCCGTTTTATCTGGATTGAGCTTCAGTTGGTTAGCGCACATCCAGTCAGAAATGAAAACTAAGGTGGAACAGAACTTGGGAAGAGAATCAGGGGTGGAAGAAAGATCGAAAACGAGCTGAAGGTCATCTGCGTAATTGTACACAGAGACCCCCAGCTCAAGAAGAGAAGTGATGAGGGGGTGAATATAAAGATTGAAAAGGAGAGGGGAAAGAGAAGAGCCTTGGGGAACACCACAAGTGACAGGACGGGGAGGAGCGGAAAAACCGGAGAGATGGACTGCCTGGGACCTATCCTGAAGGAAGGACGCCAGCCAGGAAAAGGCCACGCCCCGAATGCCCGCTGCGCTGACACGGTCGAGGAGGATGGCATGGTCAACCGTGTCAAACGCAGCGGACAAGTCGAGAAGGACCTGGGCTCGGGGGAGATTGGAGTCGGCCTTTCCCTTAAGCTCGTCCAAGACTGCGAGGACCACCATCTCCGTGGAGTGGCCAGGGCGGAATCCTGCCTGGTGGGATGCAAGGAGGCCATTCTCCTCAATATAAGAGGAGAGGCAGGAAGTGACATGAGCCTCGAGGATCTTGCCGAGGTAGGGAAGGAGAGAGATGGGACGGAAATTAGAGGAAAGAGAGGGATCTAGACCAGTTTTCTTTAGAATCGGAAGGACTATGGCAGATTTGAAAGAGGAGGGGACGGATCCGAGAGCCAAAGAGGAGTTGAGGAGGGCAAGGGGAGGTCCAGAGCAATTGGTGAAGAGGGTTTTAAGAATGCGTGCTGGCGCGCAATCCATGGGGGAGCCAGACTTGATTTTGATCAGAAGTTTTAGAAATAGTTCAGTGGAAAGAGGAGGGAAGGAGGAAAAAGAAAAGGAAGGACAGATGGGAGGACAGGTGGGGCGGGGTTGAGGCAGTGTGGGAATGTTGGCTTTGATCTTTACGATCTTGTCGATAAAAAAATCGTTAAGTGAAGAACAGAGGGACTGTGAGGGAACCAGGCTGGGGGTAGAGCGATCAGAGGTGGCAAGATTGTGGACCAGAGAGAAGATTTCACGGGGTTTGTTAGCCGCGAGAGCTACTCTCTCAGAGAAATAGGCGGTTTTAGCCGCCAGGATCGCTTTTTTATATTCAGCAAGGAGTGATTTGTATTTGGCGCGCAGCAAGGGGCAATAGTTCCGTCTCCAGTGACGTTCCGACCGCCTTAGGTCGAGTTTGAAAGTTTTGAGTTCTGGAGAGAACCATTTGTGCGCGTCATGTGGACGAATCGCCTTGATCTTTCTGAGCGGAGCGACAAGGTCGCAAGAAGAGGAAAGCCATGTGCCAATGGCGTTGACCTGAGAGTCAAGAGAAAGGTTGAAATGCGAGACCTATTGCATTGAAAATGCTTGCTTATTTCAAAGATGCTGGCCAGTGTCACCCGATCCCGAACAGTCCAGCAGAAAGAACTTGCCAAAGCTAATTGGCCCCAAAGGCGAGACCCATTGGGATTGTCAGTGCTTGTTTATGAGGAAAAAAACTCATACCTTATCTGCTATATCAAACCATGAACGCCAGTCCGGTGTGCCTGTTGCTGTTGCCTAAAGTGAACACGCATTGACAAACCCAATAAGTGAAAGCTTTGTGGCCGCCGATTAGTGCCTTTGTTTATGCCAGATTCTTCTATAATGTTCTGTCATTGGCAAATTCAACACAGGAGACCAGCTGTGCTAAAAGTAGAACACACATTGTTTTCTAGTCTTACAAGTTGTCCACTAGATCTCCTATCTCCAGACAATACACCATGGCGGCTGTCTTGAATGTATCAAAAGCATTGTTTCTGATGGATACATCTGCCAGTGGATTCCTCACCTTGTGAATATCCCCTGCACCAGCAGCATTCAGAAATTTTGTGTAGCTCTCCACGCAACTAGGACAACATCACAGCAGCCTAGCTCCACCCGCGACTCCGCTGACGTCACTGGAACCATAAGAGAGCCTCGTTGGCATGATGACGTCAATTCCCTTTTTTTCTACGCTGTCGACACTAACGGTTTTCTTAGACTCTCCATAGTTTCACTTGATAATTTGTGTTTCTGCTTGTATTTCTGGTTTTCCTCTTGTTCGTTTCAAGGATGTCCTGAAGGAAGTCTGGATTCAAGCCCTGCAAAGAGTGCGGAGGACACATGTTCATTACAGATCCCCATGAAGATTGTGTCTGGTGCCTGTCATCGGATCACGACGTCGAGGGATGCGCCTGCTGTAGAAAAATGAACCCGAAGGCGTGAAAAGAAAGAGAAGCTAAACTCTTCATGGCCAAGATGAGGAAGGAAAAGAGAGGTAGAAGAAGGTCGAGGTCACACTCCAGGTCGGGTTCAAAGTCAACGTCTGGACATGCTTCAAGAGCAAAGAAACAGATAGAGATGCGGCGCTGAAGTCGAACTCTCCAGCTCGTTGACACCGTAAAGACTTCGTGTCACCTTCTCCCTCGAATCAGGCTTCTCCTGTGCGATCGGCTTTGCCTGCCGCTTCTCCAGCTCGATCTCCGACGCTGGATCACTCACCGACTTCGGAACATTCTCCGGCTCCAGTAGAAGATGTTCCTGTGCCAGATGAGCAGTCGACTCCATTGGCCCGCTGTCGGCTGGCCCGAACACGGTAATGCCTACTCCGGAGTCTGTCCCGGGGGCCTATCCACCTTTCCCTGGCCCGGGTAAAGATCCTTCGCATTACCTTAATGCTATGTATGGAGTCTTCCAAAGGGCTATGTACTCCTCTGGAGCACCTTCGGATCTCATGGGTCCATTGGCGTTTAATCTGGGGGTTCCTCAGGCCTATGCCGAGGCCCCCTTCATGCCATTTCTTCCAGCTGCGCCACCTTGGCATTTCCCGGCGCAGACTACGTCGATGCAGTTTCCCTAATCTCTGGCGCCATCAGCTCGACATCGGTCGGCGCAGGCTGTGCCTCCGGATCCGTGTACGCCGCCGGCTCCGGATCCATCGGAGTCGTGATTGACTCCACCGATGCCGGTACCCTGAATGAGATCTAGGAGAGAAGCTCAGAGGGTTCTAGAGGAGCAGAGGTTTCGTTTGGAAGAAATGGAAGAAGGTGAGATTCAAGAATCGGATGACTGTTTTGGAGAATTGAGGGAGGCAAGTGGCCTTGATGTGTCTCCAGAGTGGGAACTTTCGCCTACATCTGATACTCCTTCAAAGGATGTGGTTACCTACCACACAGTAATAAAGAAAGCAGCAGAACTTTTAGATCTTCAGCTCCCCACAGCTGAATTTAAATCAAACATCTTGACAGAAGTTCTTCATTCGCCTTCTTCTGTAATAGATCCTCTACTGCCTTTTAATGAGGCAATCACTGAGCCTGTAATGGAGGTTTTGGCGTAAGCCATTTTCGGCTCCGGTTATTTCTAAATCTGTTACCAGGAGATATAGGGCGGCTCCAGGGGATCCAGACTTTTTAACATCCCATCCTTCTCCTGAGAGCCTATTGGTTCAAGCTGCCTGTTCCAAAGGACCTTCTGGTGCCTTTCCACAAGTTCCAGGTCATAGGGAGTCGAAGAAACTTGACCAGTCTGCTAAAAGTGTTTTCCTCGGCAAGCATGGCCCTAAAGTCCACTAATGCCACCTGTCTTTTGGGTCGCTATATCCATGCCCTAATGGACTCGGCGAAACAACTTGCCCCAAAATTGTCTGAGGAAGACAGGCAAAATTTTAATGAGGTTTTGCAAGACACTCAAGCGGCTGCTCGTCGGGTGATACAAAGTTGTTTAGACACTGCTGACTCTGTCGCCAGGATCATGGGATCTTCTGTGGCAAGAATAAGTGCCTGGCTTAAATCATCAGAGTTCTCCCCAGATGTACAGGCAACGCTTTTGGACCTCCCTTTTGATGGTTCTGGTCTTTTTGGTAAAAAAGCAGATGCAGCCTTAGAAAGGTTTAAAGTCAGTAAAGCAACAGCCAAGTCTCTGGGTCTTCAGGCTCAGCCTAGAGGTTCCTCGTTCAGGAGGTACAGATGTTTTGGAAGGTCATCCTTTCCGACCTACAGACATCCTCAGCTGCAGCAGCAACAGCTGCAGCAAAACACCTTGTGTAAGACCTACAGGGGCAAAAACAGTGGTTGTCCACAAGGTCTTCAGCCCTCCTCCTCCTCCTCCTCCTCCTCCTCTACCTCCCCTCCTCTTACCACAGCAAGCAGCCCTAGATCCACCATTCTGGATCATGTTGGTCCTGTGGGGGGGTCGGCTTACTCATTTTCTGCAAGATTGAGAATCGGTCACTACAGACCTTTTGGGTTCTCAATTTTGTGGAGAATGGGTATGCTCTTCCCTTTCGGGAATTCCCTCCAAATTACCCTCCTTGCCAAGGGGCTTGCTCAGAGGACCACCTTCTTCTCCTACAGGAGGAAGTCCTAACTTAACTGAAAAAAAGGTGCGAGAGAGGTGGTGCCAGAGCGGGAAAGGGGTCAGAGATGCTACTCCCAGTATTTCCTGATACCCAAGAAGGATGGCAGGCTACGTCCAATCCTGGATCTCAGGATCTTGAACCTTTTTCTGAAGCAAGAGAAGGTTAAGATGCTCACCCTTGCGCAGGTTCTTCAAGCGCTCCAACAGGAGGACTGGATGGTGTCGATCGACTTGCAGGACGCGTAGTTTTATATCCCGATCGTGAAGTCACACAGGAAGTATCTCCGTTTTACGGTGGGGCGCAACTTTATCAGTTTGCGGTTTTCCCGTTTGGACTTACTACGGCACCTCGAGTCTTCACCAAAGTGATGGCAGTGGTGGCAGCCCATCTCAGGAGATCAGGGATTCCAGTTTTCCCCTATCTGGACGACTGGTTGATCAAAGCAGAGTCGCCAGAGAAGGTACTTCATCATCTGCAAGTGACAACCCAGTTGTTGTACAAATTGTGTTTTTCGATAAACGTGCCCAAGTCTCACCCGGTGTCCTCTCAGCGCAACCTGTTCATAGGGGCGGTACTGGACACCACTGTCTGTCGAGCATTCCCACCTCCACAAAGGATTCTCGACATTCAGGAAATTATTCCCTTGTTTTACAATGGAGCGGTCGTCCCAGTTCTGAAGGTCCTTCGCCTGCGCGGTCTGTTTTCTTCCTGCTTTCTGTTGGTCAACCATGCACGCTGGCACATGAGGGTGCTCCAGTGGTACCTCCGCAACACTACCGCAATGTGGTATGTCAACAAGCAGGGAGGAGTGGGGTCGCATTGTCTCTGCAGAGAGGCTCTGCGTCTCTGGTCCTGGGTTCAGGACCATCAGATTTGTCTGATGGCAAATCATCTGGCCGGAGTTCTGAACGTGCGTGCAGACAGTCTCAGTCAGCAGTTCTCTGCCGACCACGAGTGGATGCTTCATCCAGAGATGGTTCATCACGTCTTTCGGACGTGGGGAACTCCTCAGGTGGACCTGTTTGCCACTCGCGAGAACGCTCACTGCCCGTCATTCTGCAGTCTCCAGTATCCGATGCTGGGGGTTTTGGGGGACGCCTTTCAGTTGAGTTGGAGCTCCCAACTCCTTTACGCGTTTCCTCCCATAACCTTGATTTCTCGAGTTCAGAGGAAGATTCGCCAAGACCGGGCCCAAGTCCTATTGATCGACCCGGATTGGCCAAGAAGGGTGTGGTACACAGATCTTCTCCACCTCTCCTTGTGCCCTCCACTCCGTCAGGGCAGACCTCCACTTGCAGTCGCAGGGGCAAGTTCTACACCCCCCCTCCAGAGCATGCACCTTCATGCCTGAAGATTGAACAGTGATAAACAACACAAAGTGCCCAAACCACAGTGACTAGATACGTTTTTTTGATACAGGGTAAGAAACCAATTTATTGTCGCTTCCCTAGACACCATTATTTTGTGTCAATCATTTTGTATTTTTTATATTTTCAAAGAATTCATGACAGAAAAAACATTGATTACGAATATTTTTTTAATAACTGTTTTATTCAATGTCTGATGTGAGAATACTTTCTAATGTGTGACATAATGGTTTCTAAATGTGTAAATAGTCTTTGCCTTCAATGTTTGTTTAAAGCTTGTTTAGCCTTGTAAATATTCGTAATCAATGTTTTTTCTGTCATGAATTCTTTGAAAATATAAAAAATACAAAATGATTGACACAAAATAATGGTGTCTAGGGAAGCGACAATAAATTGGTTTCTTACCCTGCCCTGTATCAAAAAAACGTATCGAGTCACTGTGGTTTGGGCACTTTGTGTTGTTTATCATTGATATTAGGTCTAGCCCTCACCACATAAAGAACCTAACCCCTTTTGTTCCCAATTGAAGATTGAACAGGGCAATCTGAATTCTTTCTCTCTCCCGCCTGACGTGGTGGATGTTATTCTTTCGGCCAAGTGACACTCCACCTAGAGTTATTCTTATAGGTGGTCCAAATTTGTCTTGTGGTGTGGAGAGAAGTTTATTGACCCCTTGAGGGCTTGTTTATCCAACATCCTTCAGTTTGCTCTTTCTTTAGCCCAGCAGGGTTTTGCTGTGGCTACTGTGAAGGGCTATTTATCGGCTTTGTCGGCGTTCCTTTGTTTTCCGGATCAGCAGTCGTTGTTTAAATCACCTATTTCCGCCCACTCCATTTATTATTATTATTATTATTATTATTATTATTATTATAAATTTTATAGAGCGCGTAGTCACCCGGAGGTATCCCAGCGCTAAAGATCCCTATCTCTTCGGGTCAGTGGGACAAGGGAGGAAGGGGAGGGGACGGAGGGGAGGGGGGAACAGAAGATCGGGGTTGAGGGCAAGTATGATTCTTTAGGGAAAAAGGTGGGTTTTGAGCCGCTTCCTGAAGCGAAGATAATGTGATTCGAGTCTCAGGTCGCGGGGGAGTGAGTTCCAGAGACGTGCTGGGACTTAAATCTTGTCTGAACCTACTTGATGGGTTCTCATTTTGAGCCCTTGCACAAGTGTCCTTTGAGACTGTTGTCCTTTAAAACAGTATTTCTTGTTGCCATTACCTCTACAAGGAGGGCAAGTAAGCTTCAAGCTCTGAGTTCAAAACCCCGTTCTTGACCATTCATGCTGATAGAATAGTACTCAGGACCAGGGCTGCTTTTCTGCCTAAGGTGGTAAGTCCCTTCCATCTTGAGCAGTGCATTATCCTTCCTACCTTCTATCCTCCCCCTCACCCTTCCAAGGAGGAGGAGCAGCTTCACCGTTTGGACCCTAAGAGGGCAGTGAGTTTTTACCTCAATAGGACTAAAGACTATCGTGTGGATGACCAGCTCTTCTTGGGTTTTGCTGGCAGCAGGAAAGGCAGGGCGGTGCACAAGCGCACCCTTTCCAGATAGATTATATTGTGCATCAAGATCTGTTCCTCTTTGGCTGGTAAGGAACGTCCAGAAGGTTTAAGAGCTCATTCTACTAGAGCAAAATCTACTACATCTGCCTTATCTAGGGGTGTTTCTGTAGAGGAAATTTGTAGACTGGCAACTTGGGCCTCCCACCACACTTTCGTGAAGCATTAGTGCTTAGATTCTGAAGTGAGGAGGGTCGGACACTTTGCGCGTTCTGTCCTCCCAAGATTTCCTGGTATAGAAGGGTGTACACCCTCCTCCGGTAGTGGGGACTGCTGTGGGACTCTATTCACAAGGTGAGGAATCCACTGGCAGATGTATCCATCCGAAGAACAAGTTACTTACCTTCGGTAACGCTTTTTCTGGTGGATAAAGTATCTGCCTGTGGATTCCTCACTGGCCCACCCGCCTCCCCGTTGTCCACCCTTGTATACCTACAATGTTGAAATGGTCTACTTTTGCTTTCAATGGACGTGTTTTACTGAATTGTTTTCACACTGTGTGTGTTGGTTTGAATACTGTGTACTATGTATACTGTACATATTTGTGTCGGTCCGTCCGTGTGCCACGAAAGGATGGAAAAAAGGGCGGAACTGATGTCATCACGTCGACGAGGCTCTCTTATGGCTCCATTGACGTCAGCGGACTCGCGAGCGGAGTCAGGCTTCTGTGACGTTGTCCTCGTCTGCGTGGAGAGCTACAAAAAAAATCTGAATGCTGCTGGCACAGGAGATATTCACAAGGCGAGGAATCCACAGACAGATACTGTATCCACCAGAAAAGCGTTACCGAAGGTAAGTAACTTGTTCTTTCTGGACTTTCATCTGTATTCTCAAGAAGGCGCTACATTAGGTGATGCAATGTGATGGCGCTTGTTATGATGTTGCATGATGCAACGTGTCAGACCTATTTGGAGCATAGAAATGATAGAAAAGAGCATTTCTAACACTTTTCTGATGGCCACTGTGTTACTTTATAACGTTGCATCAAGGAACGTGGTGGAGGTCTTAAAAGAATACTTTTAGCTTAGCCAGTCGCCGCTATAGACCAGGGCATTGTAAAAACATCCAGCATTGTAATGCAGCAGAGGAAGGAGTGACGATGAAAACAGGATGCCATGTGCGGAGTGGTTTGAAGCAACAGAGGAACAGGGGAGTAGATATTAAATAGATAAAAAGTGGAGTAGGTTGTAGATGGGTGGAAAAACAGATGATCTAGGGGGGTTGGAGAACAACAAGGAGAGCACTGAGTGGTGGAGGTGTGTAAGTGGAAGCAGCTCACAAAGGAGAACAGAGAGAGTGCTGTGGAGTGCTAAAAGCAAAGTGCCTTGTGCTGAAAGGTAAAACAAGAAAAAACAAGGATGCACGTCTGGCGAGTGGAGAGAAGAAATAAACACATGCGCTGCCGTGGAGTGCTAAAAGCAAAGCGCCTCGCGCTGAAAGTTAAAAAAACAAGTGCGGGCGCCTCGCGCTAAAACTCTAACCTTTTCCGTGCTGATGACGGAACCGCTCCGTCATCAGCCGCGGTGGCGCTGTGCTGTTGACTGAGCAGTTCCGTCATGGCCCGCCCGACGCGCCTGCGCGGATTCCGCGCCTGCACTTGGCGTTCTTTTGAGCGGGCGGGGCCATGACGGAACCGTCTATCATCAGCACAGCTCAACCGCGGCTGGTGACGGAGCGGTTCCGTCGCCAGCATGGACCCGCCGCACGGCCGCCCGCCCCTTAGCGCTGCGGCGGAATAGCCGCCGCAGCGAAGGGGTTAAAAAAACAAGTTTGAGGAGGAGTGAAAGTGACGCGGCCATGAAATTGATCGCGATTGCGCACTGTAAGGGTGCCCGCAAGCGATGTGCTTAATGAGTCATGACGAGAGAGGAAAGCCAGATGGCGCCTGTGTGCGTAACTGCAAGCTTTAGGCCACAAGCAAAAGCGTGTGGTGAGCTTTTTGAAGCCCCCTTACTAAACGTCTCGCCAGAGCGGTGAATGCGCTGGTTCAGGTGAGACCTAAAAAACTCCAATGACAAGTTCATTGCTAGAGAAAAGCATATTGAGCTAGAACAAGAACATCTTGCTTCCACCTGTAAACCACTGTAACATGTGTGTTGTCTTGCTGTATTAAGAAAGGACCCACAGAGGCTGAAGATAAAAGTAAATATTAACCCCTTCCGTGCTCATGACGAGCTGAGCTCGTCATGAGTTGTGCCGCTCGCATGCTCATGACGAGCTCAGTTCGTCATGTAACGCAGCTTTTTGAAAAAAGCCGCACAGCGCAAAAAAAGCCGCCGCACGCATGTGGTTAAGGACGTTTCAAATTGATTTCTAATCTGCTACCATGCATAGAATTCCCATGGTGACCCTCACTGAATCGAGGGAGATACGAACCAAGGCAGGACTGGGTATTTTCAGAATGGTGTTCCACTTGAAACTCCTCTCCACTCTAGAATCTGGAAAGTCTTAGTGTCTGAGCCCAGTTGTTTAATTTTCTCAACAAGCAAAAGAAAAGAAAGAGGGATCGCATGTTACCTCAAATCACTGCTGCTTTGTGAATAAGCATTGACATTTCTAGATTTGATCCAGTCCTTTCTTTCTGTGGGATGTGGAACTATGTTCACAAGCAGAGGGTAGCATAACCCAGAAGCGTTCCATTTGCACTTGCACAAGGGACATTTTTGATGAATTTCCAGTTGTGAGAAAAAAATTCCAACATCCCTTCAATATCGGAAAGTACTACTATTAATACCTAGAAGAGTTTGTAGGCTTTGATGACCTAAGTTGTGTCATAAAAAGTATGCCTTGAGCAGGTAGTTCAATGGAGAACTGGTGTTTGGATTTAGAGGACTATCTGATCGTCTAAATGTAATTGCTTGTGCAACTCTTTATATCCGAGCTTTCCAAACTGTGTGTCCCGACACAGTACTGTGTCGCCTGTAAATGGTGGGTGTGTCGCGGGATGTCACCAGTATTAAGGGCACTTAGCACATAACTGCTGCTAATTAAGAGGCATTCCTTTGAAAGAGTGTCTCAGAGTCTGCCGCAGCAGCGCGTACTCCGAAACACTCTGCTCTATAGGGGCAGGACGATTCACACAAAGCCC
The DNA here is from genome assembly GCF_964263255.1 of Lissotriton vulgaris. Lineage (NCBI taxonomy): Eukaryota > Metazoa > Chordata > Amphibia > Caudata > Salamandridae > Lissotriton > Lissotriton vulgaris. Next base: position 82,269,109 of record NC_141693.1, read on the forward strand.
CATTAACAAGTCAAAGAGTGAAAGGGGGGCTGGCGTGTATGTGGGCGAGCAGGGTACCTGGCAGAGAGCAGCGCGCAGAGCTGCAGACACGAGAGCCTTCTCAGACACCAGCTGTCAGGCAGACAGAACTGCTTTTGTGTCCCTGTGACTTCACTGTGGCCTGCGCCTTAATCGCCTTCTCATGCCTTTTATCTCCGTGCCCTACCCATGCATTATTCTCCGATAGGCACAAGTTAAGGGCAGGTGAATCACATTTGTAGGACTTATTACATAAAGCATACATTTGTAGTCTGTTGCTTGTACTGTATCTCTTCTGTACCTGTTGTGTTTGAAAGAAAAGCTTGCTCTGATGCTGCCAGCTGTACATAGATTGTTTTCTATATAGCACTTCTTACCAAAGTTCTGCTGTTTCTAAGCGCTGTAAATAACAAAATAGTACTATTGCCCAGTTTATGATACTCGATATACGGACTTTCTGGAGGATGGAACACTGAATCAGTATTGTTAATATTCAAACTTGTGACCTATCAATCGCCAGAGGCGAGTATTTAACTAACTGAGTTACCACCTGCACCATTAGCCTTCCAACCTGCTCTGGAGTGTACAAGCGGCATCCACTCTCCATTCAAATATGGATCTGTGTCCGCAAACATCCCCGAGTACTGCACTAATGGAAACCTACATTTCAGACGTTTTGATGGGAACCTTTTTTTTTTAAATAGCAGTGAAGCTGAGAAAATCTGGTGCTTAAAATGATAGCATAACTGCGGAGAAGCGCTCACACTGAGTTTAAAAACATTGCCGCCATGCTGAGAAGTTCTGAAGCGGTCCCATGACAATTGTATTAGACAGACAGAGGGAGGAGGGCGACAGAGGGAGGAGGGCGACAGAGGGAGGAGGGCGACAGAGGGAGGAGGGCGACAGAGGGAGGAGGGCGACAGACAAGAGGGAGACAGACAAAAGGGAGGGAGACGAGGGAGGGAGGGAGACAGAGAGGTAGAGAGAGGTAGACAGACAGAGTGAGTGAGCGGGATGGAGACAGAGGGAGGGAGACGGAGGGAGACAGAGAGGTGGACAGAGAGCGAGGGAGATGGAGCGAGGGAGACAGATAGAGTGAGGGAGACAGAAAGAGGGAGGGAGACAGAAAGAGGGAGGGAGACAGGGACAGACAGAGACAGACAGAGACAGGGACAGGGACAGACAGAGACAGACAGAGACAGAGACAGGGACAGGGACAGACAGGAACAGACAGACAGACGGAGACAGAGAGAGGCAGAGATAGGGACAGACAGAGAGGGAGACCAAAAGAGAGGGAGACAGAGACAGAGGGAGGGAGACAGAGGGAAGGAGAGGGAGACTGACAGGGAGGGAGACAGACAGGGAGGGAGACAGAGGGAGGGAGGGAGGGAGACAGGGAGGGAGGGAGACAGAGGGTGACAGACTGAGGGAGGGAGACAGAGGAACGGAGACAGATGGAGTCAGACAGAGGGAGGAGGGCGTCAGAGGGAGGGAGACAAAGGGAGCGAGACAGTTAGAGAGAGAGAGGGAGACAGACAGAGTAAGTGAAACCCCCCCCAAATCACCCCTAGGTGGTTTGGGCTTGCTATGCTACGCTCGCTCGCTACACTGCCTTACTGTGTCCCAAAAGGATGCATCTTCACAAAGTGTGTCCCCAACATGAAAAGTTTGGAAAGCTGTGCTATAGACATAGGGTGCAAGAATAATCTCAGCTTTTAAGTCATGAGTGGCTAACACTTAGACGGATCTATATGTCTTAAGGCGTTCTTAAATGATTCATACTTAAACAGGAAACCAGTGCAAAAATTCCTTCCTTCAGATGTTTTTTTCTGCAAAGAATGAAAGTTAACCAGATGGCAAGGTTCTGAAAAGTCTGAAGCGTATGGAGGTCTATGTTAGGCGGACCTCCTTATAAGGCATTGTCCTGGTCTCAAGTGGTGTGACCTTATGGTGGAAAGAGAGGTACAGAAGTATTTTCTTCAAGGTGAATAACTGGAACATGCATTCCCCATACTTCGGCACAAATTAGGGCATTCACAAGTATATTCGTGCCAAAGATGAAACATAACTTTTTTTTTCTCTAGCATGTTCAGACCTAATTGCGTACAGTCTAATTCCACCAAGGGCGTATACGTTTGTCTCCTCAACCTACAGTTTATCTCTATTTATCTGCCTCATTCATTCTTTAACGTCAAGAGGACACCATTGGAGTAAAGTGAAGCATTTGCCAGGACCTAGTAGTTAATGTAGAGTTGCATGTGTTCTGCATAGAGCTGCCACTCAGTGGTATAGTCATGTGATTTAGTTTGTGGCTATGGTGGTTAGTTGGCTGCAAGTTGCAATCTCTTCTTCCTCAGTATTGTAGGAAGAAATGTCATTCTCGTAAAACGAGGATCAGCATATACTGACACAACATTGGGTTCAATAGTACAAACTTGTATCTACATATATTCAGTCTTTTTAAAGATTGCTTGGGCTGTCCTGCTCACACGTGTACTAAACATTCTACGTTCTACTGGTTGCAAACAATATAATTCCAATGTTTCCATTCGGAAAAACGCATTCATATAATGTATAAATTCCCTAGCCTATTTGTGACATTCGCCAAGATTCCTGTAAATGTGGGAAAACATTTCATGCTAAATTCTTCATAGTAGCTGCCGTATAAGACTAAATATTACAAAAGGTAAAGAGTTAAGTTACATAAGGCTCCTATGAATTATTCTGAGAATTGTGATTTTTCTAAGTTTGTATATTTTTTTTAAATATATACTTAAAGGCCTCTGATGGAAGCAGCTCAAGAGAAGACATATCCTCCCAGCTGTTCAGGAGAAATGACCAGATCCGAAAACTAGAAGCTAAGCTTTCAGGTAAGTCCATAATTTTTGTTTTATAATATTCTACCAAAATAAGGGAGCATTCTCTGTAGGGGTAAGTAGGAAATTACAGGCTTTTTATTATTTTGATCTTAATCACTTTTCTTCTTATTTTTTTTGTTATGTATTTTTGTAATAGAGAGACTAACCTGTAATGTAGCCAGTCGAAATCATTTTTTCATTACGACTATTGTGTCTGTGTGTTTATTTCCAACATTTTCTTTTCTTTGAGAAATATTGTTATTAAATGCAATGTGAGACATCCCTTACTGCAATACTATTACAAGCTACTGTGCAACTAGCAATGCCTTACCACGCAGGGTTTTACTTTGAGACCAGCAGCTCCATGAGATAGTTTTCAACGACACCACAGCAGTGCTAACATCCCATTTCAGTAGCAAGCACTACATATACACACAAATGTACCATACGTTAGTTTGTTTTGGTTTGTGATCAATTGTGGATTGCTGTGACCTCAGAGGCAGGAAATTATGTCAACCAACATCTCAACGATTAGTCGGTTGAGAAAGAGGCAATTGAATAGTGAGCTGTCTTCAAATAAATATTCATTTCCTTTAAAGGATAATACAGCGATATTCTTTCCCGGGTGATTCTCTGTTTCCTGAAAGATGGACGATCGAATTAGTGATTCTCATTGTTCACTTTTCTGCATAATGAGGGTGGAAAACCTGTTGAATCTAAACCAGCCCTTTGCCAATGGCCACTCTGGCCCTTTCATACCCACTATATCAATGGTGTATTTAATTGGCAATAGAGAAACGTTTTTATTTGTAAAACTGCATTGTGCTCTGGATGTCCTGACAGATGGAGCCCTGTGTAATTTACATCCCTGCAAAGCTAAAGGACACGCTGCTTTTGTTGCCTGGAGCGGATTTAGATGATACAGTGATTTCTCCATCTTACTCGTCTGCAGGAAAGTAGTATCTGCTTCTTATGGCGCGCCAAAGGCAAGCCCGTCTGCGCCCATCCGTGCCAGGTCGGGGCTCGGGGCCAGAACCCCTGGAGGAGTTCAGGTAGGCCAAACCTATACGCAACAGGAGTTGCTGGCTCTCCGCACTGGTGCGATGGTCAATTGCAGACATAGGTTGGACCCTAACGGGGCTGACCAAACTAAGGGTTGTAGGTACTGCTGGTTTTCTACTAATCCTTTTTTAGGGAGGAGAAGGACTAATAAGGAGCTCAGTTGCACCTTGATCAACTGCAGGTCTCTTAAGAAGCATAGTGTGGAAATACGAGACTACCTGGTTGATAGTCAGTTGGATATATTTTTTATTACTGAAACCTGGCTGGATGAGGATTCAGCTCCAGAAATATTGGATGCACTGCCTCTTGGGTACGGGATATGTAGGTTGGATAGACCCTGCGGAAGGGGGGGAGGGATCGCTGTCATCCACAAGGGTAACATAAAGTGTACTCTAGAGCCAGTGATAATATCTGACAGTGAAGCAGGCGCCTTTTCTATAACAGTGTCGAATAAATATATAATCAAGGGTCTCTTAGTCTATGGACCGCCGAGAGGAAGCACTCAATTCACAGCGAGCCTCATGCATAATTTGATGCCCGCCGCTATGCTATATGAGAAGTTCATTTTGTTAGGGGATCTGAATCTGTATTTTGAGGATGCCTCTAATGCACCTGCCCAAGAGCTTCGACAGGACTTGTTAACCTTGCAATTATCTCTAAAATCTGAGCTTCCTACTCATCGGTTGGGACATCTTTTGGACCCAATCTTTTGTAATTGGGAAGCTCTTAAAACTGAACCTCCAATACCGATGGTTTGGACGGACCATTTTTTGGTTCAGTTCCAAATTAATTATATCCCTGGTAATACCTCTGGGAAATCGGGGGGCTCTAACAAAAGGCAGAGAAAATGGGCCAAGTTCTCCTCTGAGAACTTTCGCACCGCCCTGGTTCAGGGTGGGCCTCCGGGAGGATTAGGCTCTGAGATTGATGGTGCCTGTGAGGCTCTGGACCATCGCATTCAGCTCGCTTTGGACAGGACTGCGCCTTGGTCTAGTATGGGCCCCACACGGCGAACTAAATCTGCCGCTTGGTACAATGCTGAATTAAGGGAGGCTAAGACTGCCTGTAAGCGACTTAAGAGAAGCTGGAGAAACGGTTACCTGCCAGCCCCAGAGAGGGTATATAAATCGAGCCTGAAGAGGGTACCAAGCCTTGATAAGGAAAACTCGCTCGCCTATTATGCAGAGCGGATTGATAAGGCGGATTGTTCTGCCAAAGAACTGTTCCAGGTATATCAAGAGTTATCGCTGGCCTCTATTGGGGAACCTGAGGCCGGCTCTGCCGAATCTTGTAATCTGATAGCAGAATTTTTTGCCAACAAAGTGAAGGATATTTACTCTACCTTCCCGAGGGAGGCTAGGGTTCGATCTTGGTAGTGAGGAGACCCCCATGGGTGGGTTAACGGAAGAAGAATGCCTGAAGGGGGTCAGGGTTCCTGATGATGATATGCTGCATAAATTAGCTAGGGGTGTGAAATCCGGTTCACCTAAAGACCCTGCTCCAGCTAAAATCCTGAGAGGAAATATTGAGATCTTAGCACCTTACATTAGATACCTGTTAGAGCTGTCTTTTGGTCTGGCACGGTGCCGATAACCTGGAAAGAAGCGGTGGTTCTTCCACTAAAGAAAAAGCCACAGATTAGTATGGATCAGCTGAGTAATCTGCGTCCCCTATCACTCCTCCCATACTTTGCTAAAGTAGCTGAAAAGTTGGTTAATCAGCAACTGACAGCTCACATTGAAACCCATAAGCTCTTACACCCATCACAGTTGGGTTTCCGAGCCTGCCACTCTACGGAGTCAGCCTTGCTCTTCTCCACAGAGACCTTACAGAGAAATGTGGATGAGGGTCCTACGGTAGCACTGATTCTCCTTGATCTCAGTGCCGCGTTCGACCCTGTGACGCATTGCACCTTGCTGCAGTGTCTGAGGAAGGGTGGAGTGGTAGGGAAGGCATGGGATTGGCTGGAATCATTTCTCCACAAGCGTAGTTTCGTGTCGAGCAAGGGTCCCACAGGTCTAAGGCTATTAACCTGGAGCAAGGGGTTCCACTAGGCTCTAGCCTGAGCCCTACCCTTTTTAATCTTTGTGGCGCCTGTGGCGTTAATAACTGAACATTACGGGGTGGAAGTGGTGACCTACGCAGACGATACGCAGCTGGATGTGGCTTTGGCACAGCCTGCTGAGCGCGCAGCCAGCAATTTTGCATCTTGTCTCCAAGACCTTGCTGGCTGGATGGCCAATAACTGTCTCAGACTGAACGGCAACAAAACGGAGGTGCTGATTGTGGGTCAGTCTGGACTTCGGCCTGGTGGCCCCAGTTAATGGGTCCTCTACCTGTGCCTAAGGATCAAGTTAAGAATCTTGGAATCTGGATCGATTCTAAAATATCTTATGAGCATCACACGAGACGTGTGGCCGGAACTTAATTCGGCTTACTGCGTAGTTTCAGAAAGACGCTGGATTTGCTCCCTATTACAGCTAGGAAGACCCTAGTCCATGGTTTGGTTACTTCCAGGCTGGACTATGGGAATGTCCTTTATCTGGGAGCTAATGTGAAATGCCTCCAGCGATTACAATATATCCAGAATGCTGCCGCCCGCCTGGTGTTGATGCTGCCTAAAAGAGCCACCTCAAAAAAAGCCTTGAAATCGCTGCACTGGTTGCCCATTAGGGAGCGTGTCCTGTTTAAAGCCCTCTGTGTTAGTCACAAGATTGCGCAGGGGAAAGGTCCTTGCTGCCTCCGCAATCTGTTAACATCTTACACTCCGACTCCGCTGCTACGTTTGCAAGGGGCTGGCATGATGCAGGTTCCTAAAATCAGAAGGGCGAGAATGGGAGAAAGATCCTTCCGTTTCTTGGCTGCCCGGCGCTGGAATGCCCTACCCCTTAGGTTTCGTGTGGAAGCCTCGGAGGTGGTTTTTCGTAAAGAACTAAAAACCTATTTATTCCCTAGGGACTAGATCCACTGGGGCGGGCGGGGGGAGGCTTTAACTGTTGGTGGCTGGGGGCCAATGATTAGCTCGAGGACACACTGGTTAGTGGTGTAACCAGGCGCTGTATAAGCTCAGGATTATTATTATTATCTTTACCCCCACTTTTTTGCTGATGTCACACTGTTTTTAGCCTGGTCTGACTGGGATCGTGCTATCCAGGACCCCAGTCTATCTGCTTTCTCCCTTAAATTGTTATGTATGTAATTTAAGTACACTCCAGATTGGATACTGGGGTACCCTTATCAGTCCCTAATATATGGTACGCCATGTACTCAGGGGCATTGGTACCCCAGAGGCCTCCCATGGGCTGCAGCATGTATTATGCCACCCATGAGAGGCCATGCAAAATGACACAACAGGCCTGCTACTGCAGACTGTTTAAGATGGGTCTTGCAGCACTTACTGAGATATAGGTTCACTATATCTATCTAAATCACTACACTTAAAAACCTATCAGTCACCCCTATGGCAGGTCTTATCAATCCTGAAGGTAGGGTGCTGGGCTTTACGTGAGAGGGTGTCCCTGCATGAGCAGAGCCCCTCTGCAGCCTTCGGAGACCATTTTCCGGGGTTGTCTGAGATGCAGCCAGACATATATGTTTAAGTGCATTATAACCTCGTGGTAAAGGCTAACTTTAAAAGGGCTGCTTAGAAACATGTTGTGTTTGGTGTCAAACACCTTGGAATCATACCTCCACTGATTCCACCTTTCTAGAACCACTACTGTGGGTCACGGGTCTACCCGGTACTATCTTTCATGACCTGGGCAGCACAAAATATTATTATATAGTCTGATTTGTAATGCGCATGGCTGCCCTAGCGACGGGGCGTCCCAGCGCAACCAAAGTCTAGAGACTGTAAAGGTTAAAAGGAGTTATGCCAGGAAGAGCCATGTCTTTATGGCTTTGCGAAAGGCAGGATGATTCTGAATCCCTCTGATGGAGGCTGGAAGCGAGTTCCAAAGTCTGGCCGCGAGCGTTCTAAAAGAGCGGCCTCCATATTTGGCTCTTCAGATTCGGGGAATACAATCCAGCCCTTGGTCAGCTGAGAGGAAAGAACGCAGAGGACCATAGAAGGCTAGTAGATCCGCCAGCCCCGGTGGTGCTTGCGGAGTCAGAATTCTGTGGGCTCCACATAGTGTTTTAAACAGAATTTTCGTTTCCTATCGCAACCAATGAAGTTTAAGTAGATATTTAGACACGGAGCAAGATTTCGGGAACGCCAGGAGAATACGGGCTGCTGCGATCTGAATTATTTGCAAACGTCCGCGTCATTGGCGCCTAAATAAAGAGAGTTGCCATAGTCTAATCTAGATAAAATCGTAGCATGAACAATGGTCTGACGAGTTTTCGAATCAAAGAAGCCAAGTAAAGGTTTTAATCCTCGCAAGAGCCCAAAGCAGGTCCCTGCTACTGGTTTAGATTGGGTGTCAAAGGAGAGACCACTGTCAATCTAAACACAGAGATTCTTAACTGCCTCTTTAGGCAAGGGCGATGGTTTCAATCGATCTGGCCAATATTGCTCAGACAACGTATCACGGTCCCTCCCAAACAGCAGAATTTCAGACTTACTGGCATTCAGCTGCAGATAGTTTGAAGCCATGCAGTCCGCGATCACCAGCAAGTCCTCCCAAATGTCACAAGGTTATGGTTACATTTTTTTGAGAAGGCAATAACCAATTGGGTGTCAGCGTACGACACCAACGACAACGCTTTACTTTTAGCTACTGCTGCTAGGGATTGGACATGTATGTTGAAAAGTAAAGAGCTCAATATTGAGCCTTGCTGCACCCCCTGTTGCAGGGCGTACTCCAGAGAGTTGAAAGGTGGCACCAGGACCTGGAAAGATCTACCCTCCAGAAAGTAATGAAACCAGGCCTGGGCAGACCCCACCCCCTAATACCTATTTCCTGAAGACGATTTAAAAGGATCACATGGGAGACAGTGTCGAAGGGGGCACAAAATGGATGCTGCCTGCCCCAGACACATTTCTGGTCTCCTGCTGCTGAGCCAAGCTCGAGCAGCGGAAGGCATGACAGTAGGCATCCTGTCACAGGGAGGTATGACCACCTCACAGACAGGGTTTAGTGTATTGGGGCTGGGTGGGTGCACTTTGAGAGTGCCAGAAAGAATGCACTTGGGGTACATTTAGTGTCCCTGTGCATAGTTCAGCTCAAACCAGTTCTGGGAGTCATTGGCTCCTGCTCTGGGTATGAAACTGGACAAAGGACGTAGGTGTAGCCACCCCTCTGTCCTGCCCCTTCCCTAGGAGGGTCCACAGAATCCGTCCAACCCCTTCCCATGGGTATAAAGTGGGTTACCTGAATACAGGACTTTAAATTTTACCTGGACAAGATTCTGCTAAGAAGAAACCAAGTACTTCGACTGCCTGCACAACGCTGGGCGACTGAAGACTCTCCCTTGGAGTAAAGGAGTTACTCCACTGCAAAAGCAGGCACCTAAACGCATCTGACCTCGAGAAAGTCTGGAGAAGGGAACCTACACCGGACAACAGGACCTCCTTCAAGCTTGCCACCCGGAAGCACCACCAGCTGATCCGCGCCGCCAAGAAAACAGCATTCAAGGAACGGCTGGACAACAACGCACACAACTGCAAGGAACTCTTCAACATCGTGAAAGAGCTTTCCAACCCCAGCGCAGGAAACAACGACATCACCCCATCGCAAGACCTCTGCAACTCACTCGCTTCATACTTCCACAACAAGATCGCGGACATACACAACAGCTTCAACAACCAACCAACGCACACCATGACCGAACAATCACCCCCCACCACCACCCTCCACGCCTGGACCCCGATCAGCACCGAAGACACCATCCGCACGATGAACTCCATCCACTCCGGATCACCGACCGACCCCTGCCCTCACCACGTCTTCAACAAGGCCGACGCTGTCATCGCTCCCCACCTGCGAGACATCATCAACACATCCTTCGACACCGCCACCTTCCCTGAGAGCTGGAAACACGCCGAACTCAGCGCTCTACTCAAGAAACCAACAGCGGACCCCACCGAACTCAAGAACTACCGCCCCATCTCGCTCCTCCCGTTTCCAGCCAAAGTCATCGAGAAGACCGTCAACAAGCAGATGGCCGCCTTCCTCGAGACGAACGGATCCCTCGACCCCTCACAGTCCGGCTTCCGAGCCAATCACAGCACCGAGACCGCCCTCATCGCCGCCACCGATGACATCCGAGCCCTGATGGACAATGGAGAAACAGCGGCCCTCATCCTCCTAGACCTCTCCGCGGCATTCGACACGGTCTGCCACCGCACCCTAGTACAGCGCCTCAGCAACATCGGAATCCAGGACAAGGCGCTGGAATGGATCACCTCCTTCCTCGACGGAAGAACACAGAGAGTCCGCCTACCACCGTACAAGTCAGAGGCCTCCGAAGTCATCTGCGGCGTCCCTCAAGGATCATCTCTGAGCCCCACCCTCTTCAACGTCTACATGAGCCCCCTCGCGGCCATCGTACGCAAACACAACCTCAGCATAATCTCCTACGCCAACGACACCCAGCTGATCCTCTCCCTGACCAACGACCCCGCCTCCGCCAGAGCCAACCTGCACGAAGGGATGAAAGAGGTAGCCGAGTGGATGACGACCAGCCGCCTGAAACTGAACTCAGACAAGACGGAGGTCCTCATCCTGGGCTCTTCCCCCTCCGCCTGGGACGACTCCTGGTGGCCTCCCGCCCTGGGCACCGCACCCAAACCGACAGACCATGCACGCAACCTGGGCTTCATCCTGGACTCCTCCCTCTCCATGACCAGGCAGGTCAACAACGTCTCCTCGGCGTGCTTCAACATCCTACGCATGCTACGGAAGATCTTCCGGTGGATCCCCACCGAGACCAGGAAGACCGTCACCCAGGCCCTCGTCACTAGCCGACTGGACTACGGCAACGCCCTCTACGCCGGTACCACCGCCAAGCTCCAGAAGAGACTCCAGCGGATCCAGAATGCCTCAGCCAGACTCATCCTCGACATCCCACGAACCAGCCACATCACCCGACATCTGAGAGACCTTCACTGGCTCCCCGTCAACAAAAGAATCACCTTCCGCCTCCTCACCCACGCACACAAAGCCCTACACGACCAAGGCCCGCGCTACCTCAACAGCCGGATCAACTTCTACGCACCCAAACGCCACCTCCGATCAGCCAACCACGCCCTCGCCGCCGTCCCCCGCATCCGAAGAGCGACAACAGGAGGAAGGTCCTTCTCCCACCTGGCCGCCAAGACCTGGAACTCCCTCCCGACCGACCTGCGCCTGACCCAAGACCACCTCTCCTTCAGGAAGAAGCTGAAGACCTGGCTGTTCGAGCAGTAGCCCCCCCCCCCCCCCCCCCCCCCCCAGCGCCTTGAGACCCTACGGGTATGTAGCGCGCTCTATAAATGTCATTGATTGATTGATTGATTGATTGACCGGTTTGCTTCTCCCGAGCTCCTGAGGACTCAGAAGATTTCAGCAACTCAGGAGGTGGGTTCCTGAAGATCCCTGAGGTCGATCTGCCCTCTCAGCGATTCTTAGACCAGTATCCCTCTTGGGGACCCTGCCACCTGAACCCCTGTGCACCGCGTTCGTTTGCAGTTGCATATGCTTGTCGACGCTTCCCGAGCTTGTGCATTGGGCTCCGTGTAGACCTGACCTCAAGCAGGATTTGCACCAAAGATTTCCGGCCTCCACTCTCCTAGTGTTCTGTGGGCTAGTACTCTGAAAACTGGCTTGAGGTCTCCTCGCGATCCCTGGTCCGTTGGCCTGTTGGTCCTGGTGTGGGTCACCTTGTTTGTTCTTGGGCTTACCTGGTTGCTCCAGACGTGCCCTGACTCTCCATTGCTTGGAGAGTCCCCTGGACCTTGCTGGTCCACACCGTAACCTGTTTCCTCTAACCGCGTGGGTTGCATTTGCCAAGGTTTGTTGGTGCTCCAGCCGGATATCGACCCCTCAGCACGCGACATCCTTCGTAAGAAAGCTCACCTCCGGATCCTGGTCGTCTTCAACGTCTCCTGGTCCCTGTGGCTGCAGAATCAAGCAACCCTTCTTTGCACCTGAAGCACCTGACATCGGTGGGCATTCGACTACCGAGCCCTGGGTCACCTGAAGTAACCCCGACTCTGTCCCCTCTGCTTTCAGGTTCCTCTCACCTTGAATCCAGGCTTGGATTCCACCGGACACTCTTGGCCTTCCTGACAGCAGTACTTCTTTGCAGCTCTCCATTGAAAACGACAAAGGATTCCGACACCACTTGACCCCTAGGCACCAGGCTCCTCTGGGATAGGTAACACGGGTACCTCGGTACTCACTGGTGGGTTGGCCTTAGAACCTCCTATGTTCCAAAGGTTTGCTCAAAGTCCTCTTAGAAGTGTCCTTAAACTGTAAATTTGCAACTGTGACTTTCCCATATACTTGTACGGAGCAGGCGGCCGTGTTTCCTCACTGCACCTGTCCTCCGTGGGCTCCCTGTGTCACTCTTCTGGGTGGTTCCTTGGGGTCCCAGCGAATCTACATGCCCTAGGCACTGTGTCTAGTCAAGTCATTGCTGTTATACCATTTTTTTTGTATATGGTTTGGTCTCCCCCTGGAGCCCGCTGTGTATTGTTTTATTTACAAATGTTCTATTTATTCAGTATTGTGTACTTTGTGCCCTAGTCTCACATAGAGACTAGTAGAGAGTGTTATATTAATAAATACATATTTTTATATAACTACTGTGTGGTTCTCCTTTCATTTAGTCATTTAGGAAGTGATATTCTGGTATAACAAGCTGCTTTACATTCCTTCAAGATTTAGCCTGAAGGCTGCTCACCATAGCTACCACTAGGATAGCTTTCAATCAGGTTATCTTTGATCTCATGCATCATAAGGGTGATGTGGACTGGTGCATGGTGCCCCCTTTAATTAGTGGACAGCATATAGCAGGCCCCCTTCTCACACCATCTTTTCTTGGTAAGAAGCTAAATGATTGTGCGTGTCAGAGGTCAGGATGAGTAGATAGATCCCTTTAGATCTTACCTGGGATTCGTGACACAAAGTAGCGGCGGACTGACATGTGAATTCCTGTCAGAATCTCTTTTCAAAGGTGGAAATGTCGGACCCGGCAGCAGGGACGTTTCCTACTCTAACTCTGGAATCTCTTCAGCATTCCAATAATTCCTCTAATCTGGCTTGTGGTGTAAAGTTTAGAGTAAATAGTTGGACTGTCTTTTCTGTGGGTTAATGGTGCTTTTATGTTAAGGAAGCGCTTTCAATTATTGATCCTTGAAAATGGCCCCTGGTCGTGAGGGCTCCAGGTTGCTTCCTTGCAGCGAGCACTAGAGCTGGCCAAGAGTGTAAAGTGCCTGGTAAAAATTCACCTGGAGAGGGATGGGGTGGGGCCCCTGCGAGGCTGCACTGGACTTACGTGTCTGCATTACGGTGATAGGAACCCCGTCCTTTTTGTTCTCCATTCTCAAAGCGCAGTGACACTCCATCTATTATATTTCGAACTGGTGAACAGAGGAAGAGGCTGCCTCAGGGTGGTGATAAACTTGTGATCCAAATGGTGGCAAGTATCTTGTGTACTAGATAATGTATTTTGTGTACTTTTTCTGAAAATACTGTGTTTTGTTATGACGTTGCCGCATTGGAGAAGGCCACATCTAGTGATGAGTCTGATTCACTTGAAGATCAATGCGCAGAGGAAAATCTTGATTCCTGTGCAGTAAGTCTGACCAGCACAAGCTTTGACATTGCAAATAATGTGTCAGTGCTGAAGAATTCTACTGGGGATGAGGGTGGGTCTTCACGTGGGTTAGGTTTTCAACTTAGAACTAAGGTCAAGGCAAGAAAGTCAGTGGCTTTAACTCAAGTAGAGACAAGGCCAATGAATCCTGTGACGTGTTTAATAGAAACAATGAAAAGTTTAATGAATATGGTTCTTGTGGTGAGTTTATTTGGGGGAGGGTTTGTGCCTGTTCCAAAGCTTCAGTGGCAAATTAATATAATGCTGGTCAGAACTCTCCTAATGAATTTCACTTTAGCTTTTTATGAGAGCCTACTGGATAGACGGTTTCGTTATTACCGGGTGCGATAAAGTCTGCATACCACAATACATTTCTGATGATGAAACTGGCCTGAATTTAATAGAGGAGAAAAGCCAGGAATTTACTTGGAAATGCAGATTTTGGTGGCAGTAGGCACCAAAGTTCCCAGGTTATTGGCTGGAATCAGGTGTGATAAAGTCCGGTTTGCCCTCTGCCAGCCTCATGCATCTTATCCTTCGAGTATTCTTTTTCCGTCCCTAAAAGCTGTACCCATTCCAAGCATCATCCACATTGTGCCCTAATCTCATGTAATTCTCTTTGTAGGGCATTTTGTGAAAAGTCCTTACATTCTAAAATGTAATCTGTGATGTGGGCATAGCTGCTGTAATCATCTTGCAGTGTTTCATTCTCCATCCTCTCCCGAGTGCATGTTTTTTCCACCCAGCACTGATTTGTATCCCAGTGCTCTTTTGCATGGGTTGCTTGAGATTTTGCTAAGGATACAAGGTTCATATGTGTAGTCTTCAAATTATTAAACGTGTATCACAGCACAGTTCAGTACCTTGAGATATTTAATCAACGTGCTCTCTGGTTAATATAAGAAACCAAACAATTGTATTATATTTTTACAAGACAAAATTAACATGGAACAGTTAACTGGAAAAGCTTAGGCTGGTGGAAGAGTCACAAGGAAAAGCTTAGACTAGCGAAGTGTCACAACATGTTATACAAATTTGTAGAGCACACGATCACCTGCGAGGGTATCCTGGCGCTGAGCAGGCGTGAGTCGAGCCAAACCTAGGGCCTAGTGGGACTACTTGAAAGCCAGGTGTTCAGCTTCTTGTAGAATTCAAGAAGTGAGGAGGAGGCTCTTGTGTATAGCGGCAGGTCTTTTCATTCGTTCCTGGTTTTCCAGATGCGTGGGATGTGTGCAGCTAGGAATCTGGACACGTGGAGGTGTCTGGAAGGTTTGTGAAAGAATTTGCGATTGTTGAGGTATGCCGGCCAGTTTTATGTGGTGCTGTAAACTCCTCTATCGACATAGTGAGATCTCGTGACAATTGTAATTTAAATATCTCATTGACAACAATACATGTGTAAGCCTGATCCATTCCATACAGAAGCATGAGGATAATAAATGCTTGTGTACTTGTATGTGCAATCTCCCTAATTTAATCTTAAAGTTATTGTATCCTGACAAGGAATTGGAAAAGTTTACATACATACGCTGTTGACCACAAGATACACTTACCATAAAATATTCCGCTAGACCTGTGTTTTCCCAAACTGTGGGTTGTCAGCCAATTCTGGTGAGTCGCAAAAGTCCAAGCAATAAATAAAGATAACCTTTAAATTCTGTATTTATCCTGGTACATTTGCTGCTTCAAAGACAGACGACAAATGTCAGGCTATGTTTTCTGTCAAGTTGCAGCTTGTTTTTTTGTTGTTTTTAAAAAAGAAATTGGATTGGTATTTACAAACGCCTCTCCTTTTGCAGTCAGAGAAAGAAAAGTAAATGGAATTTTATGGCACTTTTGCTGGGATGCAGAGATTGTGAAAGGAAAAGCTGAAGAATGTAATTTTTTTGTCTCACAACAAAATTTAAAGATCTGTAAATAAACTGTAGTCATTCAGCAGTGAGGAAAGTGAAAATGAAGCACATTTATTTCTCAATCTGATGTGCGATGGAAACAAAGATTTTACCAGAATCAAAGCAAATCGAGACACTTTACTTGGTGACGTAGAAATAATATTTCATTGCACAATTTGTATGCAATATAGTTTTATCAGTAAAACTAAATATCTGTGTTAATTTTGGGGGTCCATTTCAATGAAAAATGTGCTGTCTGTAAATGACAGTGCGCTACCCCACAACGCTTTAATCGCATTAAAATTGCCCACCTCCTGGCCATTAAAACTAGGTGGGTCGCAAAAGTTTGCTCTTCTACAAATTGGGCAGTGGTTCCAAAATGTTTTGGAAGCACTGAGCTAGACCTTTCGTTCACTGTCCCTCTACGTGACGCAGCTCTGAAACACTGATTTTGCTCCTCTATCCCACCCTGCTCTGTTGTTGATTTTTCCCCATTAATGTTTTTTAGTCTCACCCACGTAAAGGACGTCTTCTCTTTCTGAACATGTTCTGGATTTTGTCAGCTTTTCTAGCAATATCTCACAGGGCTCAAAATCCCAAAAATGGTACTAGTCCTGCAGGACTAGTACCTTGAAAAATCTCCTCGACCTAACTGCAAACAACTTGACCTCCGTCCCTGAAGGCGGGGCAAATGTGACAAGGTAACAAGATTTAAAGGCATCTTTATTGCTCATTAACTTTGTGAGCAATAAAAATACCTTTAAATCTTGTTATCTTGTCATTTTTACTCCGTTTTCACAGACGGAGGACAAAAGTTAGTTTGTCTTCCTACTCGACAGAAAGGGCGAGTAGGACCTAAAAACAGCTTGACCTTGTTAAATTTAGCTCGCATATGCGAGCGGTCGAGTGGATTTGTCGAGCCCTGTCTCATCT
This sequence comes from Lissotriton vulgaris, assembly GCF_964263255.1. NCBI lineage: Eukaryota > Metazoa > Chordata > Amphibia > Caudata > Salamandridae > Lissotriton > Lissotriton vulgaris. The sequence goes on from NC_141693.1 coordinate 82,285,616, forward strand.
TCAGCCACTGATAATACTTTCTGGGAGTACCTGTGTCTTGCTTTACGTTTGCCTAATGCTCTTGCTTTTTTCTATATTACCACCCTAAAGGAGCCATCTCTCTAACTAAAGTGGTTCCACTTTCTAGTTGCATTTGATTTAATTTTTACCTTTTTTCAAAGTTGTCATTTTTGTATATGAAATATACCTTTGGCGGGAAACACGGGTATACGTAACAAACAAGTGCCAAGAAGTAGAAATGCAATATGGCCCATGAACCCAACATGCTAGCACTTATTTCCTGATTTATCAAACCTCACTGATTTGAAGATCAGAGTGTTCAATACTAATTTAAGTTCTGTTGCGTTTTAACCTCATTCAAGACTTTGTTATAGATTTATAGCACTTATTAAATAGTTACCATGGTAACGAGTAAGAACCCTATTGCTCTTAACTTATTACCTAAAGCAAACTCTGTGTTTATCATATTTACCACATATTTCACAAATTTGAGCTTTATACCCTTGACTTAAAAATCTGAACTATAAAGTACTGCCTTTGTGTTTTGGTTTTACCATTGAGGCAGCCTTCCCAAAAGCGTTTCCCTAATTTGATTTATTTAATATTGGGAGACACAACTCTTCTTCCCGATTCCTTCCTTTATCTGTATGTTTTGTTGTTCCCACTGCATTTTTGTTGCTAAACCCTTAAATTGTAGAAATGTATGTTGTATGGCAAATAATCTTATTCATCACTTCAACACTATTTATTATTCGCTTGCAATTTTTATTAGTTATAATTAGCTTACTGAAATTTCATCTGGTGCACCTAAGGCTGTCATGTTTTGTTAGTTCAAGTTCAAAACAACTTTATTTCGATTCATAACGAATCATAAAAAGCACATAGACAAAAATACATAATTAAGGGGTGCAATTACATCGGGTTGCAGTCACAGTTAAAATAGAGCAGTTAAAATATTTACAAAATGTTTTTTAAAAAAACAGCAATTTTTCAGTAATTCCATAGGGTGTTGTCAAGACTATTAAATTATCTATTTCCAGAACGTTTTTTAATGCGGAAAGCAGCTACCAAGAAGTTAGCGACATTAAACATATTTAGTGGTGAGTCTAACTTTTTTAAGTAAAATAGGGCAGGCTTGATTTGGACGAACCCCTTGTTCTTAAGCAATGGGACAATATACTTTTTCCTGGGCAGATCATATATACCACAGAAGAACATAAAATGAGCAGTGTCCTGCAAAGAAAAACCGTCACATTTGCAGGCCGCTAAGTCCTCTGGCTTGGCCCATACCTTAGAGTCATTTAACAGAAAGTGAATCTGGTTAAGTCTTAGTTTGGTTAATAACCAGCGATGTAATGGAATAGACACTACTGTTAAATAAGGTTCAATGGCCGGTGTAGTTTTAGAAATATAGTGCTCCCTCACTGTGGGTTTCGCAAGCTCACAGCTCTCCCGCTCCATTTCTCTCACTTTTAAAAAAGTCGATTTGAACCATTCCAGGTCATTCTTAACGATGCCATCTGGTGTGTGGAAGAGATCTGGGCGGCCCAGGGAAGTTAGTGTTTTATTAATATATGCTAGCCACGGGATATTTTTCATATTGTCCAGGAGTAGGCAGTCTCTCATGATTGTGTGGTTCAGAGTTAAGTTGGAGTTCAGCCATGTTTTTAACCACATCAAGATAGGGGATTGTTTGATGATGTCACTGATGTACCCCTGGCCTAGTTCCATATGGACAGAGAAAGTGGCTGTTGATTGAGGTAATCCTAAAAGCATACGTAAAAATCTGTTTTCTTCCGTCTGTATTGCTTCTATGTTGTTCGAGTAACCCCAGATGGAAGCCCCGTACCTTACTACTGATATTGATTTCGCTCTGTAGAGTGCCAGCATTGCTTCCGTGGGCTTACCACCCAGACGTTTTGAGAAGCCGACTATGGCTGCTGCTGTTCTTTTCATGGCATTGGTTTTGACGGATATTTGGGGTGTCCACGTACCCTTATCGTCGTATACTACCCCCAGGTAGGTAAAAGTTCTCACTTTGGAAATAGAAGTGTTAGCACAGTAGAAAGTCTTCAAATCCTTATTTTTTCTGCCGCCTACAGCCATAACATGGGACTTGTCTGAATTGATTTTTAGACCAAGGGAGGTCATAAAAGCATCGAAGGATGTCAATAGTCTTTGTAGCCCAAGGGGGGTACGTGCCACGAGCACCGCGTCATCCGCGTAAAGGAGGACCGGGGTGGACAGTCCGCCAAAACGCGGGACGTCGAGTGTTGCCAGCTCCAGTGTAGATTCAAGGTGATTAATATAGAGTGTAAATAACATTGGGGCGAGAATACACCCCTGTCGCACCCCTCTGGTAGACTTGAATCCTGCTGTGCAGGCTCCTTCCTGCGTCATCCTGATGGATGCTTCTAGGTCCCGATGGGCCTCAGCCAGAAAATGAACCAAGGTAGGGTCCATCCCCAGTTCCAGGAGGATGTCCCACAGCCTGGACCTATTCACTAGGTCGAAGGCTGTGGACAGGTCCATGAACCCTAGGTAGATTGATCCGCTGGCTGCCATAGTGTACTTGCCTAGGATCAGATGTAAGTTGAGGCACTGGTCCTCCGTCCCTCTTCCCTTTCGAAACCCGTATTGGGCATTTGATAAGATGTTATTGCTTCCAGCCCACTCGTCGATCCTTGCCAGTATCACTTTCCCTAGGATTTTGAAAGACGAGTCGATAAGTGAGATGGGGCGGTAGCACCTCGGGTCTCCCCTCTGGCCTTTCTTGAAGATTGGAATGATGGTGGCGTGTGACCAGGAAACAGGCAAGCTATGTTTTGTTAATAAAAACATCAGCCAAATGAAAATGGTATTGTTTTGTAAACCTGTTAATAAAATTGGTCAATAATGTTTAGTTGAAATGAGGGCTTAAAAATATTTACACTCTTATCCCCTAGTTATGTTAATTGCTGACATAGCGACAGGGTGCCTTATCTAAACAATTTGGAATCCTGTATCTAGAGAAAATGTAGTATTCTCTTTACTTGGTCTGGAATGCTTGAACTATGTAATAGCATTCCATTTAGAGTGTTGAGTTTAAACAGTTTAGTCAGTTGGCTCCTGGTTTCCCTGGGCGAGCCTGCTGCTGCACAGCACCTGCGTATTATTAATAAACTACAACCACAAATCATCATTGTCTGAGGCCCTACTTACTACAAAAAGGTATTTATCAGTGTACATTTTGCCCCCTCTGTCATGCCTCTTTGATTGTTTTGCTCCCCGCCCCAACCCCCCATCGGGGGCAAGATGTGAGAATTTGGTCTGAGACGGCAAAGTTAACTCAATCCACCTTTGAATATTGTTACTGCTGCACCAGTGGCCTTTTAACCGATGTGGTCAACAGTAGTGTTGAATACTGATCTCCCTCCTTGCCCTGCACATCATTTGCCATCAGGCTTGTTAAGCTCATTTGTTACTCAACAACTGTTATAAAGCCACCTGTGTAGGGATAAATCAGTAACCTGCACATTTTTGGATTTTGTATTTGCCTTCAAGAATTAAATATACTCCATAAAACACAGTAACTTTGAAATATATGTGAAGGCATCTAGGTAAAAAACTGAAGTGGAAAAAAAGTAGATTCAAACAAAACTGATCCATAGAAATGTGTAGCTGATTACTTTCTAAGTAACTCTTATTACAATGGGTAATAATCCTTTTTAGGTCGAGCCTAGCGTTGCAGCACTCATGCGCTGCTCGCTCTGCGAGGCATGCTGTAGTATAGTATGGTGTGTAGGCCTCGCCTTCTCTCTGCCCATATTTTTCATCGGCTGGTGTCATTGTCCATGGTAAATGCCAGCTTCCGATTGATAATGAGGCTTGTTAGTCCCTCCTTGTTACCGGCCTGTCGCTATTTGGTACCTCCCCTGAGGACTGGATCTTTTTACTTGTGGCTTTACATGGTCTCCTTCATTAGTCAGGAAGCACTATTTTTTTGAGTCGGCTTTGGCAATGACAGCCGCGTGTTTATTTTTGCATTGCACTTTCACTTTAACAATAGTTGCCGTTCAACCCCGCGAGTGCTGTGTGGGACAGCAGCTATTGTTAAAGTGAAAGCACAATGCAAATATAAACAACCTGCTGACTTTGCGCAATGGCGACAGTTTTTTGAATTTGCATGGACGGTCCTAGAAGCCTGTGTATGTCTCACTGAAGTTTCTACAGCCTATTAGTTCTGTGTGTGATTTATGAGACCTGAATAAACTTTCTTTGAGATCTTAAAGAGGACTGTAGTGACAATAATGCATTTCCGTGAGAGCATTCAGGATGTTTCGCGCACAAGAGTCATGTCTCGCACAAGAGGTGTGCCTCCCTCAGATCCCAGGGTAACACAAGTCCTGGATGGGTTTTGTTAGTATCAATAAGAAGAGGATCCACTTCACCCTAGCTATATAATGGTATCCAGAGAAAAAATATATGTACCCCGGGGGTACTGACTTTAAGATGGTACCCCTCAAGCGAGATGTAGGTGCCTCTGGGGTACTGAGCATCTTCCAGTGCCGTAGGACTGAAGCACGTTGTATGTGCCGGTGGATCAGACTGCTCCCTTATCCAAGATGGCCGCCCTGAAGAGGTGCTTCTGCCAACTGTGCACAGGGGAGAAGGTGTAGCCGTGGGCCCGGGGCTTCCGGCTGCAGCAGCCTGAGGTGGTCGGGATTTATATTGGGAGGTAGATGGGATGGAGGCAGGACCCTCCCCTCCCCCCTGGCCTTGCCCCCCTTCCCTAGTGGGCTGCACTGCTTGTTTTCTGTCCCAGTGATACTTTGTATGCACTCACTTCTCCTCCGGATACTTTGTAACCAATGCTATCAATGTTAGTTGTAACCTGAGTGGTAATATGTCAAAGTATTTGTTTGAACCCACTTTTCACAGCTGCCAAGGTTCCCGGATCCCTGTGTGATGTGCTCCATTCCAACTTCTTCCCTTTGAATTTCATGGCCTGCAGGACAGTTCTATAATGGAATAAGCAAAACTACAAGTCCCAGAATTCAAAGAACACCCCTTGAACTGAAACAATACATCATACGTGGACCTAAGAAACCTGCAGGGCTGTCAGTGCAGCCCCGGCCTGCGTGCAGGTCACATTGAAAGATTTCACGCGAATTACCAATAAAGTGACCTCAGTCACTTGAATTCTCATGATGAGACCCACTGCGTCCAAACGAGGCCACACCTGAGCGTTGCCTTAGATCACACATGCTGTAAGTCTGCCCTTGACTTGTACTGTCTCTGTCCATCTTTAGCTCTGCCCATCCTGTGCTCCAGCGCCCTCTCTTGTTTTTCTTCTCCTGGCTGTTTAGGTGAAGCCTGGACAGCGCATGCGCCGCTCTGCGCGGCATTCTGTATTGCAGTATGGAGTTGAAGCACCATCCACTATCCGCGCATATTTTTTATTGACTTGTGTCATTGTCTTTCCTAAATGCTGGCGTCTGATTCGTTAATAGGCTTGTTAGTCTCTCCTTAGTACCGTCTTGTTTATTTTGTCGCCTCCCATCAGGAATGGACCTTTTATGTGCGTCCTTTCTGTACTTCCTGCATTAGCCTTACTGGAGAACTATTTGCCTTATTAATTTAAAGAGTGTGGTACTGCAATTCTGGACCCTTTCGTTTCACCAGCCTCGGGGTCCGCACACTCGTGTCACAAATGTCGTCGTAACATGACGAATTTGGTATCGACGGACCGGTAATAATTAGGACATCATCCCTATGCATTTGCGTCACGATCGAGTGATGCTGACACCCTTAAATCGTGGTTTCCGTCTCGAACCCTCAGACGCCATTTTGTGAACGGCATCCATCTTATGACTTGCCCTCATATAATCAATTGATTGAGGCCGAGTTTTGATCCGAAAGGACACGTCCACCGTAGCTGACTTCCCCATGACCTGGCCGAGCTGACTCCACTGCCTCCAGCCAAGCCTGTTTGGGCAACTCCTCACCCAGTAGCCGAGCCAGATATCATCAAGGCACAACATGTCATAAACCCTTCCCTGCATACAGACCCTGTTTTCCCATACACACACACCTGTCCATGATTCTTGTTTATGACCCGTTTATGATGGGAGGGTGCTCGACCTTATTGGCATTTCATCGATATCTGATGGGAGTTCTGGATCTGGCGGAGTAATCCATCACAAACTGGACATCTGAAATATGTGCTGACCAGCATGACTTCGCTCTTTGTATTATTGTGGAAATATTTGTATTGCCATATCGTAAACTTAAGAATTCTTGCCTGCAGCTGTTAATTGTGTATATAAGGAGAAGTCTGGTTCTGTAAAAACGAACAGTCTCCTGAGAACTTACGGCCCGTGTTGTCGTGCTTCTAGGACACATGTTACTTGGTTGCAGCCAATAAAACTCGATCATTGACTTCACCTAGAAGACTCTGTGTTTCTGTAAGTCCAGAACAGGGAGAACCTAGAGGTCTTAGGGTGTGATCCCCTGGCACCACCGGGTCTCTAAAAACCCGGCACCTCAGTTGGCGCCCAACTCGAGGCGATATCAAGCAGTGACGGTCCAAGCCAGATGTTCGTGAGGAGCTTCGTCTGAAAATTCCGGAGGACGGCCAGCCACTTCAGCGACCCCTGCATGTCGACGTGGTTCCGAAGGTCTTTGCTGCGAGGTTCCCCGCGTCCCGACGGCTACGAAGGACTGCTGCCCTGACTATCGCCCTGTTTTGGACCCAGTGATCCTTGGTAGAGCGAAACGATAGAAGAGTCTTCTAGTGACGTCACCGATCTTCAATACTCAGTCAAGTATAAGTGGAGCGTCTCCCAGTTCTTAGTATAGTCCTTAGTTTGGTTCTTAGCTTTGGTATCCTAGAGATACGATTTGTATTGGTTCTTGGTTCTTAGTTTGGTATCCCAGAGATACGGTTTGTATATTGGTACTTGCAAGCACCAAAACCGAGGGATTCGTGTATTCACGAAAATATCATAATTAGATAATCCCTTGAAGTTTGAAGCTAGACTAGTGAGCAAAGATGCCTGGTCTTAGCAGACTTGGAAACTTTATACAACAAACTTGGCGGTAGTGTTCCTCACTCAGAGCCCAGCAGTGGAGACTCGGCGCCGATGAGAACGAACGGAAGACTTATCAAGGTCTTCAAGAACCTTTACCTTAGTAAGATAAGATTCATCTCCAAGCAGCGAGTCGTACTACCCTACCAAGGCATATGTCCACGACTGTCCTTATGTCTTATAATACTCTACGTGGGGCCTAATATCCTGAAGTCACAAAGGTGGAACCCATATCTGGAATAGCTCGCTGTGATCACCACACCTAATAGGATTTTTAATATCGACGCTTCATACTTGTATCCTTTTGAATCATAGACCTCTCCGACGCCAGACCAGTATAGACTAACTAAGTTAGCCTTGAAAAAGCCCTGGTGAGGGCGAAACACGTGTCGGCAGTGTAAAGCTGGAAAACTTTTAATATGTTTGACTAATAAATAACTTGAAGCACAACATTTGTTTTTGGATCCATACTTTGAAGCTCCTATTGAATCTATGGTTGATGTTGGTGGAACAACCTTGAAAAAATACTATTATCCTACAGAAATGTTCTCTGATAACTGACTTTGTGGAGGGTGCTTGTGCAACTTGGTTGTCTCTTGATTCGTGAGACTGGAAACTTGTTTTGTCTTGGTTGTAGTAAGGACTCCCGATTAGAGGATTCGTGTCCGGTTCCTCCGATTGGAACTCCAACATATGAGTTATATATAAAGCACAGAGTAGGTCCTATCACGTATAATGAGGTATGGATAAAATACACCCGCAAGGATGGTGTTTTAAAATGGCCCCAACATGGTAGTTTTGACTCAGAAATATTAGACAACCTCGAGGTCAAATTGTTCAAGAAGAAAGCCCGGCCGGCGATGTTTGACTCTTTCCGCTTATGGCGCAAAGAAGCCAAACAGAAAGAAATGAAACTAGCGAAGAAAAACAAAAGAGGTATGTCGATGGTACAAGCTGCCATCGCATACAGGGATAATGAGGAAGAGCAGGAAAGTGAACAAATGCTCAGAAGCAAGAAACTAGCAATAGATAAATGCTACCCGATGTTACCACATGAGGGACAAGGCTCAAAGGGAACATCAGAGAAAGATCCGTTAATGTCCCATTTATTGAATTCACCACCGCCATATACATCGAGTGTTGTGGGACCCCCGAGACGTATTGTTATACCGCGCCCTGGCGCACGAAAAGCAGCTCTTGCACAAGCACCAGCTTCTCTTCAGCTGGTTCCTACTTCTCCGGCGCAGCCTTCTCAAGGGCCGCCGCCTTTGCTACATACTCCTTCTACTTCTACGACTTTGCCTACCGCTCCGACTATTCACTATGATACTACGTCTACTACTGCTTCAACTTCCTCTGCTGTTGCCTCGACTTCCTCTTTACATCAGCCTGTCTTTTCTGGCGCATCTGCTTCGCCGCAAGCTTCTCCTTCTGTCAGACAGAGAGTGACAAGTACTGTCACTGGTCTATTATCACCTTTCTTCGGGTCGCCCAAAACGACCCCTAAAACAGAACGTAGACAGTTGCGTAGTCAACTGCCTGATTACGAGGAAAGAGAAGTACTAAATGAGTTAGCACGCAAATGGGTTACTGACACTGCTAAATATGATGTTCAGTCTGTTATGGAAGTTTTCAGTCAATGGGATGCGCCCACTCAAAGATACGTCTTTGAGGAGATGTGTGTATATCTTTGTGACGATTTGGAGACAAACGATCCCAAACGCAAGATGAATGAGTTATTTCGTATGCGTGCTAGGTTTTATAAAGGAATGATTGTAGGTTCCGATGTCGAAAAAGCCATAGATGTAGTGTTATCTTACAGGAGTAAGGGAAACGTTTCGAGATCATTGTATGAAGATGATGTGTCAGATAGGAAAAAGGCGCGAGAGTACCCCATGAGAGAGGTTCCTCCAGTATGGAGGGAAGGTGATGCGAATGCACAACCACCTGTTCCACCGCATTTCCAGCGAGTATGGGTACATGTCCCCTGGAAAAGATCTGAAGTTCTAGCACTCAAACAGACATTACCCGATCCGCGTAAAAATCCCGCAGGGTATTACAAGGAGTTATCACAAACTGCCAGCTCATGTATAATGAATTTAGCAGACATAGACATGTTGTTTGGGAATGTTGTTCCGCATCCTTTATGGAGTAAAATTCGTCATGCAGATCATGATCAAGAACTAGGTGATTCATGGGCTAATATTACCGCTACTGACGCTAGACAAGTTGGTGGTTCTAAACCCAAGCCTTTAATACAGAACTTCCTGGTAGGATTATTGCGTACATGAAAACGTTAATGCCTGAATTGCGTGTAAATTGGGACAAGCTATCCGCATGCAAACAGAAGAACGATGAGAATGTGTCCGACTTTTTCACGAGATTTGAGGAGACTTTCACTGATCATAGTGGTCAGGACATGGCTGCCGAGGGTGGTCAAAGATTGTTTGTAGACAAATTTGTACATAATCTGCTTCCCGAACTGTGCAATAAATTGAAAGATTCAGAGAGTGCTTGGGCTGTCTCCACGTCAGCACAGATTTTAGCCACAGCCCAGTACTATGAAAATAGGCGCAAAGACGAGCTAGATAAGACAGAGAAGAAGACTAAAGAGTTAAAAACTAAAGTTCTTCTCCAGCAAGCCTATCCGCCTCGCACGGCTAGTCAGCCCAATTATCAACAGCCACAGCAGTACTCAAGAAACGCGCAAGGGAACGAGTTTTCCCATCAGCGTTCTCCGTATGGCCCGAATCAATGTGCCTATTGCAAAGAAGAGGGTCATTTCAAAAGTAATTGTCAAGCTCTTGCGCGACGCTTAAATGGTGTTTCCGGTGCAAGAGGTAGAGGTGTTCAACAGGTTCCTAGAGGTAGGGGCCGTGGAAATTTCTCCCAGAACACCACTTCTTTTCCTCCTCAAAATTCCATGAATAGCTTTGACCAACAGAATAATGCGTCTTCCAGGACAGCTCAGTACTATGCTGATGACTATTACGCAGAAAACGAGAATGAGGGCAATAATTGCTAGGACAGCCATGGACAAAGAGAGGGAGTTGTTTCAGTTCCAGTAGACCAGAATGGACCTTACGTTGAGGTGATTACATCCGGAGTGTCAGAGCCATTTCTGCTGGATACTGGTGCTACAAAAAGTTCGATTATGCACTCAAAACTTCCTGGCGCACCTTTGTCTGGCGAAATGAATGTTTCAGTAGGTTTTTCTGGCGCCCCTGTTAGAAACCCGATCTCCAGTCCCATGCCCCTTTCTGTTGGCCCATGCGAATTAGAAGCACCCCTCATTCTTACCACAGGTTGTGGCGAAAATTTGTTAGGCTTGGATTTACTGAAGAGACTATATGCGACTTTGTACTGCTCCCCTTCGGGAGTACAACTTACGCTTGGTAAGAAAGTGATTTCCCCGATGTATTTGTCAAGAGAAAGAATTCCGACTGAGTTGTCATCTCTTCCACATGTACTTTGGGCGAATGGTTCTAACGATGTGGGTCATTTAGAGATAGCACCGTATGTCATAACATTAAAAGCTAATGTTAGGTTGCCACGTATTCCCCAATATCGAATATCGAACGAAGGTGAAAAGGCTTTGTTAGCGATCGTCCATGATCTGATTGCGAAAGATGTCATCGAAGAAACTACAGGCAACATTTGTAACAGTCCGGTTTTGCCTGTCTTAAAGCGTACCGATCCTTCACAGCCCCCTGTGTACCGATTTGTGATCGACCTAAGGGAAGTGAATAAGATCATTGTACCGCAGTTCCCAGTCGTTCCCGACATCACTGCCTTATTGACAATGGTTCCAGCTTCAGCCAATTGGTTTTCAGTGATTGACCTGAAGAATGCTTTCTTCAGCATCCCGATTGCCGAGGAGAGCAGAGATATCTTCGGCTTCAATTTAGGAGGACGAAGCTTCCGCTTTAAACGCGCTCCTCAAGGCTACTGTGAGAGCCCATCAATATTCAGTCAAGCCCTGAAAACACAACTAGACACGATTGTTCTACCTGGTGGCGCGACTCTAATCCAGTATGTAGACGATCTACTGATCGCTGCAGATACTGAAGAAATATGCAAGCAAGCCACGTTGTCGTTGTTGCGTCATTTATGTGACATGAAGCACAAAGTCTCGCTTTCCAAACTACAATTTTGCCGACAAGAAGTAACCTACTTAGGTCACATCTTATCGAAGGAGGGAAGGAGACTGACCCCAGAAAGAATACAGGCAATTGCAGAACTGAGTGCCCCAAGGACACAAAGAGAAGTGCGTGCCTTCTTGGGCATTACATCGTACTGTAGGCAATCGATACCGAACTTCTCACTGTTGGCCAAACCTTTGCTGACATTAATGCGTAAGGACACACCCAATCCTTTGCCTTGGTCTGAAGATTGTCAGGCGAGTTTCCATGAGTTGCGTGATGCATTATGTTCGGCTCCTGTATTGGGCAACCCCGACTACAGCAAGCCGTTTACATTATACGTCCACGAGAAGGAAGGTTGCGCATTATCAGTCTTGACGCAGCACTTTGGGGACAAACAACGCCCATGCGCATATTTCTCCGCGACTCTAGATCCCGTAGCTAAAGCATTACCGAGTTGCTTGAGGGCCACTGCCGCAGCAGCTGTCTGTATTCGACAGTCCCCTGAGTTAGTCATGAATAATACTCTGACCGTTATGGTCCCGCATGCAGTAGATATCCTACTGAACAGGACAAAAACACAGCACCTAACTAGTGCTCGACTATCCAGCTATGAATTGACCCTGTTTGCAAGTCACATTCACATAAAGAGGTGTGATACACTCAACCCTGCTACATTATTACCCATTCCAGCAGAGACAGATGAGGTCGACAAACATGATTGCTGTTTTAGGACAGAAGAAGAGACAAAAGGGAGAGTAGATTTGCAGGACACTCCTCTCCCTGAATGTAATGATAATTTATGGGTTGATGGTTCATGTTTCAAGTTGCCGAATGGTGATACGACTGCAGCATATGCCGTGACAACATTACACACGATTGTAGAGACAGCTCGCATACCCCAGAATTCTGCACAAGCAGCGGAGTTAGTCGCACTCACAAGAGCATGTGTGTTGGCAAAAGGAAAACGAGTAAATGTGTACACTGATAGTCAGTACGCCTTTGGCGTAGCCCACAGTTTTGGAAGATTGTGGCGTGAACGTGGGTTCCTGACGTCGCATGGTGCAAAGATTCAACACGGACAGCTAGTACACGACCTTCTCGAGTCACTGACCTTGCCCCTACAGGTTGCAATCGTGAAGTGTAGCGCGCATAGAAAGATCCGAGATGATGTTGGTCGAGGGAATGCATTTGCCGACGAGGTCGCGAAAGAGACTGCAAGGAACACAATGAGTCGGATGTATGTTGTAGGTCCTGCTAGATGGACCCCTGATGTGGGTATGTGCGAGGACACCATCGAAAGCGTGAAATCTATACAAGCTGACGCGACTGAGAAAGAGGTGAATGAATGGAGAGAAAGCAAGGGTAGATTAGACGTGAATGGTTGTTGGGTCGAACTGTCAGAACACCAGCGATGGTTGTTACCGGACGCTTATGTTCTCGCAGTGGTGACAATGGCCCATGGAATGGCACACATTAGCGTAAAAGGAATATGTAAGCTGTTGGCCCCAGTATGGCAGAATAGTGGTATCCCAAAATGTGCAGAGAATCTGGTCAGAAACTGTATGGTGTGTTTGAAACACAATCCCGGTAGAGGAACCCCGACCCCAGCTGGTCACTTTGCACCTCCAACGTATCCGTTCGAGGTCTTGCAGCTCGATTTCATCCACATGGAGAGGTGCAACAACCTGAAATATGTACTTGTTGTTGTTTGCGCCTTCTCTAGATGGGTAGAAGCGTACCCCCTTAAGGACAACACTGCCTTGTCAACTGCCAAAGCCCTAGTTAGAGAATTCTTCCCTAGATTTGGCATGCCTAGGATTGTCTGGGGTGATAACGGAAGTGAATTCGTGGGACGAGTGATGAAGAGAGTGTGTGAGTGTCTAGGCATCCGCCAGAAGTTCCACGCTGCAAACCACCCCCAATCGGCAGGATTGGTAGAGTGCTATAATGGCACGCTTAAATTGAAACTGGCCAAGATCCAAGCTAGCACAGGTCTCAAGTGGCCAGACGCCCTGCCTTTAGCACTCCTGTCTACCAGGATGATTGTCCATTCTCGACTGGGACTTAGCCCACACGAGATCGTGTTCGGGCGCCCCGCAAATATATGGGGAGTACCGAGGCCTAGAAAGCTCAGTGAGATAGAGTACCCTGCACTGTTTAATTACCTGCACGACTTGACAACTAAACTGCATGCTTTACATCAACAGGTCCACAGCTCCTCTCCACCGGCATCTGACGATCCAGGCCATGCTATCGAACCTGGCTCTTGAATCCTGATTCGCAACTTCAGACGATTGAAGAACGAGGAGCCTCGCTGGACCGGACCTTTCCAGGTTTTGCTGTCGACCCGCCCTGCAGTACGTGTCCACGGCAAGAAACATTGGGTGCACGGCGCCCATTGCAAAAGGGTCCCGTTGCCCCTTCCATACGACCGATGGGTCCAGCAAGGAGTCGCTGACTCCGAGACTGAAGTCGTACCACGTTTTGTCCCCTTCAGCGATGCACGATTAAAAGGAACTGGTACCAACAACGAGAGCGATTGCATTCTGCAAGGATCTGTGCCCCCGTCGATGCAGTTGGACACTACAAAACCTGAAACACTGTCTGAAGATCACATCGTGCCTGGAAAAGAACGATATAATCTAAGGTCAAGACCAAAGAACTGACATACTCGAACTAGTGCGATCTTCCCTTTTCCCATGAACTATTTTTGATTCCACAGCTCTCTCGCCCAGGGAACTAGCTCATTTTTGATTTTCGAACCGCCATCCGGTTCTGCTGCTAAGGCCGCGGTTGAAGTCCGAGGAGTGCAGCCGGGGACGCCTAGGTCAACGGTTCTGGTCAGTCTGAGGGAATCACCCCGGACTGGACAGAGCGCACATCTTGGCAGAAGCAACCCCCCACCGCGGGCAGCAACCAGAGGATGGAGTTTCCAGGGGTTGAGAGACCTGCTAGACGTATGAATTTTGAAAAGAAAATATGTACTATAATGGCAAAGAGACGTTTTCTAGTGTTGAGCATCTCAATGTTGTGTAGTATAATAATGTTTTTAACTGGCTATGCTCTATCTATCTTTCGAGTTCCATTCATATACCACACTCCGCTCACACCTTCTCCTACCATTTCCACACACTCCTTCCATCCCCTACCTGAACACGAGTCTGCCAGAAGACTCGAATTTGTAAATAATTCATTTGTCCTACTCCTACACCAGCACCAATCTGTTATGAACAACACGAATTGTTGGATATGTGGACTCATGCCGCACACAACCGATAAGGGTATCCCTTACTTTGTCCTGCCCTTCAGTTATTACGGTTCTTTGTGGGCTTTCCAGACCATATTCCTGTTTTCCCTTGAACCATACGTTCGGGGGGAGAACTCAAACAACAAGGCACTAATAGTAGGAATCAAGAACATGAGTAGAGATATAGACACGATCAGAGCCACTCCCAAAGATGAGTTTACCCCATACAGTAGGTGGAACATCACCAAGTATGGGATTTCATTAAGTGAGAGCCAGAAATCAAAGAAATCATCCTCAGTCTGGGGAGTACCCCACCGTGGTCACTTATGTCTGCAAGGTATTGGCAGGGATCCCGAAGCACAGCTGGGGAAGAGCATATGCACGGAAACATACGTGTTTGCCTCCCGAACTTCCCCTCCATTCTTGGCGGCTAAGGGTACATACTTCATCTGCCACGACAAGGCATACACTTGGTTGCCTGCCGACTTCTCGGCCACATGCTTCATCTGGTTTCTGCTGCCACCCACCTACACGGCCGGGGCAGATTACCATCGGACAAGGACAGTTAGGGGTGTCGTGAGTCAAGACGACACTGCGGGTCAAGAATTTGGAGACTTCGCAAAGGGTTTTCTGCCATTTTGGGGGCCTATGGTGAACAGCAGGAACATTCGACAATTAACGAGGATAGTTGAGTCCGCCGTGACTGAAACGGCCGGTGCCCTTAGCAACCTGACAGCAGAGCTTCAGTCGGATCGACTTATGACCCTTCAGAACCGGGTTGCCCTAGATGTCATACTTGCAGATTCTGGTGGTGTATGTAGAGTGATCCAATCTAGTTGCTGCATTTTCATCCCCGATAATGCTCCGACAGTGTACCAGGCCATCTCCAAACTACACAAAATCTCTGATTCCCTTCACATGGAGAAAGGGGATTGGTCTCTGCTAGGGTGGTTCTGGGAACTGATCTCTGCCTGGGGATGGAAAACTCTGATCTTCATTGGTATGATTTTAGCCGTTCTGTTTATGTTCTGCCTGTTTGTGCAGTGCGCTCCTGCAATATGTGGCCTCTGCACCACTTCATGTGTAAGGAAGCCTGTATCGAGGGACGCACTGAGCAACAAAATGATGCTCCAACAGCATCTCCACGAATTCGTCAATACAGATCTGGATTCAGATTAGAGTTATTGCCTTATATTAGGGCAAAAGGAGGGTCTGTGGTACTGCAATTCTGGACCCTTTCGTTTCACCAGCCTCGGGGTCCGCACACTCGTGTCACAAATGTCGTCGTAACATGACGAATTTGGTATCAACGGACCGGTAATAATTAGGACATCATCCCTATGCATTTGCGTCACGATCGAGTGATGCTGACACCCTTAAATCGTGGTTTCCGTCTCGAACCCTCAGACGCCATTTTGTGAACGGCATCCATCTTACGACTTGCCCTCATATAATCAATTGATTGAGGCCGAGTTTTGATCCGAAAGGACACGTCCACCGTAGCTGACTTCCCCATGACCTGGCCGAGCTGACTCCACTGCCTCCAGCCAAGCCTGTTTGGGCAACTCCTCACCCAGTAGCCGAGCCAGATATCATCAAGGCACAACATGTCATAAACCCTTCCCTGCATACAGACCCTGTTTTCCCATACACACACACCTGTCCATGATTCTTGTTTATGACCCGTTTATGATGGGAGGGTGCTCGACCTTATTGGCATTTCATCGATATCTGATGGGAGTTCTGGATCTGGCGGAGTAATCCATCACTAACTGGACATCTGAAATATGTGCTGACCAGCATGACTTCGCTCTTTGTATTATTGTGGAAATATTTGTATTGCCATATCGTAAACTTAAGAATTCTTGCCTGCAGCTGTTAATTGTGTATATAAGGAGAAGTCTGGTTCTGTAAAAACGAACAGTCTCCTGAGAACTTACGGCCCGTGTTGTCGTGCTTCTAGGACACATGTTCCCACCAGTGCTCTTTAAATTAATAAGGCAAATAGTTCTCCAGTAAGGCTAATGCAGGAAGTACAGAAAGGACGCACATAAAAGGTCCATTCCTGATGGGAGGCTACAAAATAAACAAGACGGTACTAAGGAGAGACTAACAAGCCTATTAACGAATCAGACGCCAGCATTTAGGAAAGACAATGACACAAGTCAATAAAAAATATGCGCGGAGAGTGGATGGTGCTTCAACACCATACTGCAATACAGAATGCCGCGGTGTGCCTCCCTCAGATCCCAGGGTAACACAAGTCCTGGATGGGCTTTGTTAGTATCAGTAAGAAGAGGATCCACTTCACCCTAGCTATATAATGGTATCCAGAGAAAAAAATATATGTACCCCAGGGGTACTGACTTTAAGATGGTACCCCTCAAGCGAGATGTAGGTGCCTCTGGGGTACTGAGCATCTTCCAGTGCCGTAGGACTGAAGCACGTTGTATGTGCCGGTGGATCAGACTGCTCCCTTATCCAAGATGGCCGCCCAGAAGAGGTGCTTCTGCTAACTGTGCACAGGGGAGAAGGTGTAGCCGCGGGCCCGGGGCTTCCGGCTGCAGCAGCCTGAGGTGGTCGGAATTTATATTGGGAGGTAGATGGGATGGAGGCAGGACCCTCCCCTACCCCCTGGCCTTGCCCCCTTTCCCTAGTGGGCTGCACTGCTTGTTTTCTGTCCCAGTGATACTTTGTATGCACTCACTTCTCCTCCGGATACTTTGTAACCAATGCTATCAATGTTGGTTGTAACCTGAGTGGTAATATGTCAAAGTATTTGTTTGAACCCACTTTTCACAGCTGCCAAGGTTCCCGGATCCCTGTGTGATGTGCTCCATTCCAACTTCTTCCCTTTGAATTTCATGGCCTGCAGGACAGTTCTATAATGGAATAAGCAAAACTACAAGTCCCAGAATTCAAAGAACACCCCTTGAACTGAAACAATACATCATACGTGGACCTAAGAAACCTGCAGGGCTGTCAGTGCAGCCCCGGCCTGCGTGCAGGTCACATTGAAAGATTTCACGCGAATTACCAATAAAGTGACCTCAGTCACTTGAATTCTCATGATGAGACCCACTGCGTCCAAACGAGGCCACACCAGAGCGTTACCTTAGATCACACATGCTGTAAGTCTGCCCTTGACTTGTACTGTCTCTGTCCATCTTTAGCTCTGCCCATCCTGTGCTCCAGCGCCCTCTCTTGTTTTTCTTCTCCTGGCTGTTTAGGTGAAGCCTGGACAGCGCATGCGCCGCTCTGCGCGGCATTCTGTATTGCAGTATGGAGTTGAAGCACCATCCACTCTCCGCGCATATTTTTTATTGACTTGTGTCATTGTCTTTCCTAAATGCTGGCGTCTGATTCGTTAATAGGCTTGTTAGTCTCTCCTTAGTACCGTCTTGTTTATTTTGTAGCCTCCCATCAGGAATGGACCTTTTATGTGCGTCCTTCCTGTACTTCCTGCATTAGCCTTACTGGAGAACTATTTGCCTTATTAATTTAAAGAGCACTAGTGGGACGCCAGCTTTAGCAATGGCAGACGTTTTCTTTTAATGGTATCTGTGGCGCGCTATGCATGCTTTCACTTTCGCTTAATGGGTGGTGGCTTAATCTTTAAATCCCCCCCCCCCCGCACGGACGTCACACGAAGTGTGCCATGTGTTAATTATAGAAGTCTCCAGATGCTTCCACCATCGCTCCTCCTCCCTCCCCTATCCATGCCCTTTTTACATACACAGTGTCCACTTAATGGTGGTTGCATTTTTTTTGTTGCCAAATTGGGGTAGCCCTCACTCTACATTAAACTGTACTTGCAGCACACACACATGGTGCTGCCTCTTCACCGGTTTCATTATTAATAACAGGGGCTACCCGGTAAACCAAACGGCATCTTTGTAAAATAAGTAAATTACGAAAAAGTGATGCCAAGGTGATTTCTTCAAGAAACTTAATTATGAGGACAAAAACTATTAATTAACTGTCTTGTCACACCATAAATTGTATGATATATATCTATCATCTAATTAACGTTCATCCACTGGTTACTATCAGCAATTGCACAAAAATATATAAATATATATTAAATAAGGAAAAAACACAACAAAACAAAAATTCGATTTGTCAATTATTTTTTTTTAAAAGTTCCTTTTTCATTTTATGCATTATTAATACAAATCAGTCAACAACACAATATTCAATCTTGTGAGGAATGACGTGTTCGAATCCAAAAACCAAATATTTTATTCTAGATCCAAGCGATCCAAATGTCCTATTGTTGTGGACCCTAAATCCAAGGGTTGTGTGAGAAGCCCAATTTTATTTTTTACAAGGTAAAATGGCAATGTCTTTTCTTAGCCTGATTTCATTTTCGAACACCAAAATAGCAAGGAGCACGACGTGCTTGTAGACATGCTGTCTTTCATTTGTTAATAGGGCACAACACTGAACAGCTGGGCAGTTTGTGTGCTTTTGTTAAAGTAATCATGTTAATCGCAACGCTTGACGGGCACTGCAATTAACATGATTACTTACAAAAAGAGGCACAATCTGACCGTTTTCGCGCCACACGCATTTTAAAAGCGGCAGAGCAGAGGTCCTCAGTTGCCTGTGCGCGCTTTGTAATTTACAAAGCGTGCTCCAGGAGATATAGCTGCGCGTCCGCGCATGTGCACACTTTGGAGGGAACAGTGTTCACTACTGAATGTTAGTCATAACAAAGTCCATAAAAGCGTGTACATTGTATACACTTTGGACTTGCCAGTTGTGCCTGCTTTCACCCAGAATCACGCAGACTCAATATTTTGGCAAAGCGACCCCCTCTCAGGGCTGTGATTTAGAAGTGCGTTCCACTTAATGCAGTGCTTAATTTGAAATAAAATAAGTGCCGGGCCCTCGTTAGGAGGCTATAGACCTGGCACCACCCATTACCCCTTCAGCGTTGCCAAAACAAAATGATTAACCATCACACTACTAAAGGTGCCACAATTCAGACTACACCAGACCCCCAAAAGATGTAAGAATTTCTTGGGTGGCAGGTATTAGTCATTTTTAACAGTAATAAACCTCTATTGCTGTCCACATCTCTAAATTAGGCACCATGTGTCACACTGTCATTAGTACCATTGCTGACAATGAAGTCCCAGTGTCGAGCACCGGAAACCACCGCTCAAATTAAGCACTGACTTAATGGTGTTCTTCTTTTTAAAGCATTGCACGCTGCACTGCCCACCGAATACAAGCATTTGCAATGCTATAGATCTCGCATTTGCAGGAGTTTGAGCTATTGGCATAATAAATGACAATGCCTTTTATTTATGTGTTGGTTTTTATAACATAAATGAAAGGCATTGCCATTTACAATGCCAATAGCTTAAACCCTCGCAGATGTGCGACCTATTGCATTGCAAATGCTTGTTGTCTTGTGGGATGAATATGCATAAAGGTTAATGAATAACTGTGCACATTTTATTGATCTGTAGTTTAAACAATAACCTTTGATAAAATAAGCTTATATCCATGGCTAGCTCTGAATGTACTTCTTCCAAGAAGTTTAATTTTTTACTGGTTCCCCATGCTTTGCTTTTAGAGAGAGCCTCCCTGTTCCCTGAGGTTACTTGGTCCTTTTTGTGTCTTATCCATTTTCCCTGTGACTTGTTTTTTGGTTATTATTGTTGTAGCTCTTCAGACCTTTGTTTTTGTGGTTAAGGTGCGACGGTGAGCGTACGTTTCCTTAACAGTGATGATTTTCTACATCAGGAAATCATGGTCATTTTCCACTCATTGTTTATTCATTTATTTTTAATTTCCTTCCCCGTTGTCTGCCCGTCTCTGTTCCTGGTCTGTGTTCTCCCCTTCCTCTTCAAGATTACGCGGAGCAGGTCCGAAACTTGCTGAAGATAAAAGAGAAGCTTGAAATTGCATTAGAGAAACACCAGGATTGTACGTATTTCTTTTCCACTTATCTAACTTTTTATATGTTGTAAAGATGCCCTTTCTTCCTTGCCCATTTAATTGGTTCACACATTTTTTAGGGGGTTTGTTTAATTCCTTCAGCATTGTCTCTTGGCTTTAAAAATAACAAAAAAGTCAGTCCTCGATGGTCATTCTAATCTGCTTCTTTTCACTTCACAGAATGCATATAACCCACTACCTATATCTTTCTATAAAAATGATCTTTTAAGGAAGAAGGTGAAAACTGAAATATATTACAGCAAAACATTTATTTTTACTTAACTCTCTTCGTTTCTAGGTGATGTTTGCATACTGGTCATTAAAAATATATAGACAGCACAAAGTTGATGGGGGAGAAATGTTAATTCAATCTGAGCCAATTCCAGTTATTCTGGGTGCATTCCAGTCTATTATTACTTAGTAGTTGATGTAATTTCTGGGAACAACAGTATGCAAATAAGCTATGATGCATTTCCAGTCTACATTTCTAGTCTTATTAATAATAATGGAGTTGCCCTGTGTCGTAAGAACCTGGGTATACAATTTTATAGACCTAAAGTTAGTGCAAAAACCACAGTTGATGGACAGAATACAGAAAAATGTCATACATTCACTCCAGTACAGATATCTGGGCCTAAATCCATCGTTTTTTTGCACTCCACACCACCCCAGTTGAGACATGGCCATATATCAGCCTTGGCCCTGTGCATCATGGGAACAGTCCAGCCCTAACTGCCAAGCCATGCCATCCCTGGACGGGAAACAAGCTTCCGAGGACCGGTTTCTGGCTATCAGCCGACTTCAGCCAGGATAGCTTGACTCCAGTAGTGTGTGGAGAGCATGGGACTCACGTCTGGGCATACCCATCCCACTCGCGGTGACAAATGCAAAAACCACAGTTGATGGACAGAATACTGAACAATGTCATACATTCACTCCAGTACAGAGATCTGGGCCTAAATCCATCGTTTTTTGCACTCCACACCACCCCAGTTCAGACATGGCCATATGCAAATCAGCCTTGACCCTGTGCCTCATGGGAACAGTCCAGCCCGAACTGCCAAGCCATGTCTTTCCTGGACCGGAATCAAGCATCCTAGGACTGGTTTCTGGCTATCAACCGTCTTCAGCCAGGATAGCTTGACTCCAGTGGTGTGGAGAGCATGGGACTCACGTCTGAGCATACCCATCCCACTCGGGGTGACAAATGCAAAAATCACAGTTGACCTATAGTTAGTTCTGTGGGGGAAGTGCAGTTTCCTTGTGTGATAATGGTGCTCATGTCGTACACCTACATATAAGAACTAACAAAGCTCAAATAACACTGTGAGTCCAGGCTGGTGTCAATTGACATTGAAAGTGAACAAGCTCAACTAATGATTAGATACAACACATCAAAGTCTGCAATATTCTTAATCATCTTCAATAAATCTTTATTTCGGCACAAAGCCATAAAAGAATAAATAGACATAATACAATAAAATTGAAGAATAAAATAGTTTGCAGAGAATTCCAACTCATTGATTAGTCAAGCCAACCTTTGACAAGGCGCCTTACATACATACACCATTCCATACTATCTAACAATCACATATACATAAAACACGAGAAACAAATAAAAATCACTTTAACCTTAAAACACATTCCTCCTAAAAAGAACAGGAATTGGTCAGCATAAAAACTACACCCACTAACTAAGTGAATTTACCTGACTATACCTCCACATATGCATCAAAAATTGAGAGACAGAGAGCACAATAATTTTTTTTTATTTTTTTTTGGTGTTCAAACTGCTTTATTGCATAATTCGGAGAGTACACTGCTGTTGTCGCTTACAACCCGGAGGCCGGCAGCATCAAGGCAAAAAAAAAATATGAAATGACAGTAGGTAGAGATATACACAGCCCTTAAACCGGCATCCCGGAGGCCCGGTGGCGACTAACCGTAGCAGTGAAGGGTTGCCTGGTGGCGAGCAGTAAAGAAGGAAGGGAGGAGGAAATGAAAATAGGAAAGCCAGGGAGCGGACCAGAGTAGGAGACCAGAAAAAAAAGAGGGGAAGAAAAAGGGGGAAGGGGGAAGGGGGGGGGGGGGAAGAGAGGGAGAGGAAATGCGTACATTCTTGGATTCACTGCAGCAGAACAGGTTTTATATGGTTTTTTTCCCCCCCCAATTTTTGTCAATCCCCAACAGTGAACAATACAAATAGGCCTTATACGCGCTTCAGAATGAGAAAAAACGGATCTATATGGTTGCTTATGCGAGAGAGCTCATAGGAAGTTACATGGTCCCGCGATAGCGGCCGTAGTGTCGGACAGTCATGTATAGGAATAGGAGAAGCCTCGTGTGCTGTGTCTCAAGGGGATAGTAGTATGTGGAATTGCAGGACTGTGATGTGCATCGGATGGTGAAGTAGCTTGTGTACGCGCCAAGTGTGAGGTCAATACCGATAGTAGAACTAGCGGGGGAAATGTGTCAGATCTAGGACGCAGAGTACACATGTGTCGGGGACAGACACCTTCCAGTTCCTGAGGTCGATAGCCTGGTTAGTCATCTCCCAGCTGCTGCTCCGAGGCCGCGTCATCATCCTCCTGAGCAAGCAGGTAGGAAACGAGCGGGCTCCAGATGTCTTTCGGCCTGTTAGGGAGTGGTAACAATTCGGAATAGGTGATGTGTTGGGCCTGACAGTAAGTCATGTCCGAGATTCAGTCCTTAAACTTCGGTGCCCTGCCTCGGCCCCAGCGACATGCCACACGTCGCTTAGCTAAGAGCAGAGCAGTATCAATGAATTTCCTGCTGGCTTTCGGGATGTGCGGCGTGTGTCCCAGGAGTGTGAGAAGCGGCTCCGCCTCAATGGTGACCTTGGTCATCGCCGTAAGAGCAACGGTTACCTGTTGCCAGTACGTTTCAACAGCAGGGCACTCCCAGGCCAGGTGCAGGAAACCAGCATGTTCAGCTCGGCATCGCTCACATCTGTCATCATGTATTGCCACTGCTCATCAGTGAGCGTGGAGGACAGGTCCGTATCCCAGGTCGGCCTAGCGCCCGTCACAGGAGGGTCAGTGTCTGATCGAAGTTGGCGATAGAGGCCAGAGACCAAATGCGTACCGTCTTGCGAACTAAGCAGAAAGTGCAGCGGACGAAGTAGCTCTGGTTCATTTGGGTAATCAGGCAGGATATCTTTCATCTCCTGTCGGAGGCGAAGATAATAGAACACGTCAAGCGGTGAGCGATCGTGTGTGGCAAAGAGTACCTCCATGGATTTGAAAGTTTTGATCGCCCCAGGAGACTAGATTCAACCGTTCGCAAAGCAGCCGAAAGCCACGTTCCTGCAATAATGCAAGTGTAGGGTGGTATGTCAGGGGGAGGCGGGGGGAATAAGGGAAGGAACAAGACAGTCTCTTAGCCAGGCGGCGCCATGCGTCTAGAGTGCAGGAGACAGACGTGTTTGGAGTCTGGATGACCGACTCCGGACAATGGAGTAACACATTGAGTGGTACAGGGTGTACTATCCAGTCTTCCACAGCGAGCTGTGGCATAAATGGCGTGGGGACCATCCAGTGGAAAGCATAGTGGGCCTGCGCGCATAGATAGTATGCCTCAAGGTCGGGAACGTCAAAGCCTCCAGATTCGTAAGGTAGTATGAGAGTGGACCATTTCAGTCGTGAGGCCTTGCCCCCCCAGAACAGGCGACAGAGCTCCGACCTCAAAGTCTTGAAGAAAAAAGCTCCCGGGTAATACGGGATATTGAGAAATAGGTATAGGAAGCGGGGTAGCACCACCATCTTGATGAGGGAAGCCCTACCAGCCATGGATAGCGGCAATGTAATCCAAAGATCAACCGAGGCTGTAAGAGTCGTAATCGCCATCCCGTAGTTGGAGCGAAGGGTCTCATCTCTATTCCGCGAGATTTGTATGCCTAGATATCGGAGTTCCGATCGACACCACTCCAGTGGGTAGTCGAGAGGGAAGTCTACTACTGAGTCGGTGAGGGGGAAGAACTGTGATTTGGACCAATTTATGTGGATCCCCGACATACCCCCGAAGGCCACAAATTCTCTCAATAAGGGGTTGAGGTAAAGGTGCGGGTTTCTTAACATAAAGCGTTATATCGTCTGCATACAGTGATACATCTATTTGGCGCTGCAGGCATTGCACAGCACCTTCGCGGTGCAGCTGACGGAGCCGACAGGCCAGGGGCTCGACTGCAATCGCGAAGAGGAGGGGGGACAAAGGGCATCCCTGACGCGTGCCCCTTGTGATGGCTACTGGGTGAGACAGGCGGCCATTGATGAGGACTCTCGCCGTCGGTTGTGTATAGAGGAGTCGTATCCAGGAGAGAAAAAGTTTGGGGAACCCCATGCTCGCCAGCACTGAGAACAAGTAGGGCCATTCGACAGAGTCAAATGCTTTGGTAGCATCTAAGAATACAGCAGCCACCGGGAGATCTGGATGAACCGTGCGGAGGAGTGAAAATAAGGTGCGCAGGTTGTAAGAGGTGGAACGGCCCGGGACGAACCCCGACTGGTCGGGTAACACAATCCTGGTCATGAGTAGGGATAGATTGGTGGCTAAGACTTTAGCTAGTATTTTCACGTCACAATTCAGGAGGGACAGAGGATGGTAGGAACTACAGGAGCTGGGGTCTTTACCGGGTTTAAGGAGGGAGGTGATAACCACCTCTCGCATGGAGCCTGGAAGGATTCCATCAGCAAGCGATTCTTCATAGACCTCGCGAAGGACTGGGGCCATGATGTCAATATATGTTTTATAGAACTCGGCCGGAAGGCCGTCTAGCCCAGGCGCCTTGCCATTCTTAAGGGACATGATGGCCTCACGGATTTCGTCCAGTTCAAACGGAGCCGCCAAGAAGGCCCTGTCTCCGTCGCTAAGCCAACAGAGCGCTACGTCGCCCAAATAATCAGCATAAGGTTTATCATCTGGAGCACTGGTAGTGTAAAGAGTATGGCAGTGTGAAATAAAGGTGGCCAATAGTGCGTCTGAATCCCTGATTCTGTGCCCCTGGTCGTCAGTGAGTTCGAGGACTGTGTTACGATCACGGGAAGGTCGCGTCAACACAGCAAGAGCCCTCTCCGGTCGGTCGCCCTCACATTATCTTCTAGCCTGCCAGTGCTTGCCCTTGAATTTAGCTTCCCTGTCAGCTTCCTCTTCATATTTAGTCAGTGTGTCCCTGAACTCGGCATGCAGTGTATGGTTATCCTCTGCTACCATCCGAATTTCTAATGCCCGCAGCTCTCCATGCAGTCTACGGATGGTGGCTTGAATGTCTCGAAGGACCCCAAAACTTTTAGCCATGCAATATCCCCTGACAGTGACCTTAAATGCCTCCCATATATGTTCCACTGAGTCAACTGATCCCTTGTTTCTTGGAAAGAAGTCTGCTATTTCCTCACCCAACTCAGACCGGAATAAGGCATCCAACAAGGCAGCCGGCTGCAGCTGCCATTGGGGCCTAGGGCATTCCCACCCGGGCATCCGAGTATGCATCAGGACAGGACTTTGGTCAGAATATGTTCTTGGCAGATGTGTGACTTACATTACCTCCGGTGCAACCCCAGTGGTGACAAGGAAATAGTCCAACCGCGCCCATGTGCCCGTCTGTGATGTGAAGTGGGTGCCCTCCTGTCTAACCGGTTGTAAGTATCGCCATATGTCTACCAGGGTCCCCTCAGCGATGATGCCCTCTAGGGCCTCCCTTGCTCTGGTCTGGGCAAGCCCCATCCGCTCTATCCAGGCTAGGTACCAATGCTAAGTTGAAGTCCCCACCCCAGATCACATGGCGGGAGCCAACGTCCATGATTTTGCCCCAGAGTGTAGTGAAGAAAGTGGGCGTGTCTACATTAGGTGCATAGCAGTTTACGAAGGTGACGGTATCCCTCCCCATTCTCCCCCACAATAGAGCGTAACGGCCCTCCCCATCCGACAGTTCCCCACATTTCTGAAACGGTACAGTACCCCGCAGCAGGATGGCAACCCCCCTGGCATATGTGGAATAGGATGAGAATAAGCGGGTACGAGCCCATTTACATGCAAATGTGGTCTGTACTTGTGGCGACAGATGCGTTTCTTGAAGCATGGCAACATGCACGTTATGCCTGGTGAGGTAAGCTAGCACATCACGACATTTCCTGGCGTTATTAAGCCCACGAACATTCCACGACATAAAATGTAACTGTACATCAGACCCTAAGACCGCCATGGAGAATAGAACAGTAATACATCTCTCTCTGAGCATGATAAGGCAGTAGCTCTCAAATCGCACATGACAATCGAAGCAACAAAGTGCGTCAAAAACCAGAACATCATCCAGCGTGTAGGCTTCACCCCCCCAACAAACCCCCCCCCCCACCCACTACAGCATCCCAATCATGTCTGCAGCCAGTCAATCCCACCCTCAGTCCCTCCCCACCCCCCCCCCAACACCCGATTTTAACAGGTTAACAATGAGCATAGGGTACACCCGATAGGGTAACAACATCAAGGGCGCACAGCCACTGTACCCGCCGATGGCCTCCGAACTGTACCGCCCTCGGTGGAGGCCAGGCCTGGGCAAGCGGCTGGGCAAGCGGATCTTGGCATACGTTACCACAGGAGCGACCAGGCACTGCAGGTTCCTCGTTGAGTAGATAGCATCTTCGGAGCCCGCAGGCCGAGCAGGGAATGCGATAGCACCGAGCAGTCAAAGGTAAAGTGCAGGTGAATGTTCATAGTCAGTGTTCATCCTCTGCGGCGGATGGATCACCATCCCCCAGGTCCGCCGAGCGGGATGGTCGCCTCCTCTGGCCCTGCGAAGTAATTTCAGCTAGTCCTCGGCTTTTTGGGGGTTCGTGAAGAAACGTTGCTTCCCTTGGTGCGTGATCCATAGCTTCGCGGGGTAGAGTAAGGCATAGTCCAGTTGTGCGTCGCGCAGTTTCTTTTTCACAGGGATAAATTTACGCCGTTCCTCCTGCACCATTGGGGTAAAATCTGGATAGATGGAGAAAGTGATGCCATCATATTGAAGGGATCGTTGAGTGCGGGCATCTCTCAGTGCGACATCCCGGTCGCGATAGTTCAACAATTTGGCGATGATTGGCCTAGGCGGTAGACCAGGTTTTGGGACTGGTGCTAGCGATCGGTGCGCTCGCTCAATGATGAATTGTGGAGAGAAGGCGTCTTCACCTATGGACCCCTTGAGAAGCTTCTCGACATACAGTTCCATCCTGCCCGTGTTGGTGGACTCCGGAATACCCGTGACGCGGATGTTGTTGCGCCAACTACGGGCTTCCAAATCCTCGTTCTTCGCCGCTATGATCCTGAGTAGATTGTCCTTACGGGCCAATTGGGTAGTATGAGTGGAGGCGACGTCGTCCGCATCAGAGATACGTTGCTCAGTGGCCGTGATTCGTTCCTCATGCCGGTCTACCTTGTGGGCCAGTGCATCTAGTCTGGCGGTCACGCCATCCACCTTCTCCACCACGGTCGTAAAACCCTGTCGCATTTCCTGGAACAGGTGCTGTAGGTCAAGTTCCTTGGCTGGAGAAGAAACAGCGGATGATGTAGCGGCACCGGAACTGGGGTCAGCAGGGACCGCTTTCGTAGATTTCCTGGCGCCGTCGAAGCTGATCTTCGTTTGGCGGTTCTCAGGACGCACCATCCTGGCTTCCTAGCTCGGCGCCTCCGTCCGCCAAGGCCCCACTGGTGTGGCACCCACCGGATCCTGTCGAGGAATACGCGAAGCGCACGTCAGTAGGTTCTTATTCCAGGTGCTTTTTCCACTGGGGTGTCCAGCTGCGGTCCAGGAAGGCTGCGCAAAAAAAACATGTGTGCCACTGTGGGTATTGCCAGAATGGTTCAGGCCGACAACCCCAGCGAGCGGCAACCCAACCAGGGCGGCGCGCAGGTGCCAGCAGGCACAGGTAAGATCGTTATGGCGTGGGCAGCCTGATGAAGTGGCAGCGTTAATGGTGGCTCAATGCGCAGAGTCTGTGGGGCCGCAGTGGGAATACCGGCCTGCCGCGGTGCAGCTCAGGAGCGAGTAGGGCAGAGTCTGAGCGGCAGTGCCAGCAGGAGCCGTGTAGTTGAGCGAGGACGCCGGGAGGCAGTCAGGCAGAGGAGGGGCCAGGGGTGAAGCAGTGTGGCGCCACAGTGGTGCGAGGGCCCACGCACCTCCCTGGCCCTCGGCACCAGCCAGCTGGAGCAACTCTGTGGGGTCGCCGCAATGGGGGAGGGCCACCCACCTTGTGTCCAGTCCGTAATGGCAGCCTCCAGCAGCCGCCGGCAGCGCGATGTCTCTCCACTCGACAGCGCCGATCCCCGGGATGGCCAGCGGCGAGCTCGTCAAATGCAGGCACTCCCGGCGCTGGGGGCGAACTGCCAGGCAGAGGAGTCTCAGTCAGCCTGGGTGGCAAGAGCCCGGGTTGGCGCCACACAGCAGCCGCAAGCGTTGGGACGGGCCGGGCCTACCGCCACATGGCAAGCCCCGACCGAGCGTAGCGTCTGGCAGCCGGCCTCTGCAGTCCGTGGTCACCAGGGAACCGCCGGTCCAACTTCACCGGGCAATAACTCCGTCCCTGAAGCAAGCAGCAGGTCAGGCTTTTGGACGAGTGTAGGGGACTGCAATCCGCTTCAGGCGGTAGGCGTATGAACGATGTAGGTCGCCTGTGGTAAAGGATTATGAAAGGATTGGTGGCCAAGGTGCGGGAGCTGCGGCGTTAGGCAGCCATTCCGCGTGTGCGCCCTCTAGCGCCCCCTAGAGAGCACAGTACATTGACTGGTATTACTACTTAAAATTCTAGATGCCATCCTATAGTTTCTTATCCCCCGCTTCTTGCCGACAGGTAAAATCCACTTCTTTCTAATTGCTTGATAACCAGGACAAAAGAAAATTACATGCTCAACCGTTTCTCAATCAAGAGTTAAAAAAAAAAAAAAAGGAGCTATCCTCAACACTTGGGGTTATGCTTCCATTTGGCAATAAAGTCACAAATGAGAAAAATCCCTAAAAGAAATGTACTATATAGGGTCTTTGCCAGTGGAGGTTCGATCTCATTCAAATATGCTACAATAATCCGCTTTAAATTCTAGAAACGTGTCCGTAAGCGATTACAATACCTGGTTATCCATAAATTGCCAGTAGGCGCATATTAGTTCAGATTAGTTCAGATTTGGGGATTAACCCAGCATCTCAGGGGAAGACCACAAATTGCAGTACCCAATCCGACCCACAGAGACTTCATAGACTGCAGCCAAGGAATCTTATTATCCCCAGGTTGCCTCATTACATCTTCTAAGGTCATGGACAAGGATGGAGTTTGGGAGTAACCCACAGCATTCTCCAGTACAGCATTTTTTTTGTCCTCATATAACCTCCATAGCATAAGCAACCTCTCCGTCTAATCCACCCCTGCTGCTCATAACTTGGAGGTCCAGTTTCAGCTGATTTTCTCGCGAGAGCCAACACGCACAACACATCATGAGCCGACCAAGAAGTATAATCATTGGGCACATTAGTGCAACCATTCCCTGCTAATCTGGATCTAAGAGATTCCAAAATAACCCAACCTCAGTTCTTTCTCTTTAGACATTAACCTTCTGATCTAAATCCCTAAAATATCTCACTGAGTTCCACCAACCTCTGCATGTAGGAGGTCCCGCCTGGCACCAATTCTTACAAATCACCCGCATTGCCACAAGGATCAAATAAAACACAAATTTATTTTGCATCCCGAAAGGCCTTGCAGCTCATTGGGTAACAGGCCAATGGCAAACAAAATTACAGAAGGGCTTACCTCCACTTCTTTGCCCAGGATGTCCGACAAGGTCTTACCCACATTGCCCCAGAACTCCTTTATTTGGGGCAGGAAGCGAACACGTGGATGTCATCTGCCTTCTGGGCACCACATCTCATACACTTTGCTTCTCCACTGCCCTTTATTTTGGAAAGTTAAAGTGGGGTCCAGTGTATCATGTGAAGCGTAAAAAAGTGATTTCTCCTTAGTGCAGCAGATTTGATCAACGGGTAAAGCATGTCTAAAGATACTTGCCATAGGTTTTTCAGCTCCTCGTTCGACAAGTATTTCTCTCTGACCAAATAGGGATGTTCCAGCTTTCTGTCTGCTGCAGCACGGAGATGATTGTACCACTGTCCTACTTCCTTTTTTTTTGGGTTCTGATCTTGTAGCTCGTCCTCCATTAAATTGTCCTCTGGGGAGTACCACTATTGGTTCTTACACCATGTTGAAATGTGATATTTAAATCTGGTAAGTGTACCGCTAATTAGATTCCTCCATATATCCCATGATAGGCATTTGTCACCGTCCATAGTCCAGTACAAGATTGGCCTTAGCCCAACAACATCTTTAAACTGTCGAAGGCCATAATGGTACTCACTGGTAGAACACAGTTCTGTTTTCAAATAATACTAGAGGACGGGAGACCTTAAAACCCCATAGTTTTCTGCCGTACCGGGTAGCCATCAAAGCCTGACTATTGTAGATCTCAAGGACGGGAGTCACTGGCCGAAAGGAAGAGCTACGGTGTGCCCTCAAAAACCCCCCACAGAGCTGCTCTAGTTTAAGACCAAAGCGATACCAAAGGGGATGATGGACGGAGCGTTAGAGCAAATCAAACACTAGTTTAAGGCCACGCACCTTCATGGGGAATGACCAGTCAAAGATTTCTCTTAGTTCGTAACCCCCAAGACATTCATACACCTGTACTCGTTCCAGGCCCGCTACACTACACTGAGGGGAGGGTTGGCACGACTTGTTGGGCAAGGGTTAAAAACCATTTCGCCGAGAATCTGAATCTGACATGGAGGATTTGGATAGCAAAAGGGTATTGTCTGCAAACAGGAGGGCTGGGACCTTTACCCCGGAAGTCATGGGGTATCTCTCTCACATTGCTACCTTTGCGACACCAAATCCTTGATATATAAAAGAAAGAGTTGGAGCTAACACCCCTGCCTGACTCCCCTACCAACCGGAATGAGGCCAAATAATTCACTGTGCAGTCCACATCTGACTTTTACATAATTATTCAGATGTACTCGGCTGATGATGTCCACAAGGTACCACTGCGCCCCATCTCCCTCGAAACCTTCCACAACAGATCTCTGGTAACTAGGTCAAAGGCAGACCTCAAATCCACAAAGATGACATATAGTCTTTTCCTTCTTGGATCACATGTTTCCGATATAACATTTGCAAGCAAAACACCAAGCAAGCAAAACACCTGGTCCATTGTCCCTATACTGTCCTTGCAGAGGAGTCAAAATATTATTCTTAATATTATTTCCAAATTATAAACACACATGAGAAATGTAGTCTGATATATGTCTGTTATACAGAAATAAATAGGTGATTTTGAGACAAGGTGACACAGCGTGAACAAATAAATCTAACAACAAAAATCAAAGCCCAGTGCAAAGCAAAATGATAGTGGAAAAATGTCAGTTTTTTCAATCTAATCACCTCAACTTAATAACGCCGATTGTGCTGATAGCACATTTTTCAGGCTCGTTGGCCAAGGGTACAGCTCATTAATGGTATTATCGTCAACATTTATTTATTTTTGTGTAACGGCCATATATGAGCCACTACGTTTTGCAATTGCATGTGTAACTTGGATATATGATTAAGAATATACTGAGTAATTGCAGACTTTGGTGGGTTATGCTTTTCTAGCCTATACCAATATGAACAGTAACAGAGGGAATGTCAGACTTGACTTGGCCTTGTTGGGCCTCATCAGTAAGTCTCAGCTTGAAGCGCTGTATCATCAGATTTTGCTGAAGTCATTGAAAGTGTTTAGACTTTTTACTATCCTTTTAAAGATCAGTGAGGTAGCAGGTAAGTTTTATTTAGTGGCCATACATATTGTGCTTGATTTTACATCACTCTCTCCCTTTCATTTAATGGCTTGTTTCCTATTTGTGTTTCTACAGGGTCTTTTTAGAATGTGGAACTAGCAGAAGTGCAATGAAGCACTTTAAAAACCAAAGTAACAGATTGGCGGGGATTATATTGTGCATAACGGATAAAACACTGGTCATGTTTTGATAGGCGGTGGAGTAGAAGTACAAGACATGAAGTGGCTAGAATTAATGTGGAGAAGTTAGGACATCGATTGTATTAAAAAGGTGCTTTTAAATTTCCATTGTGAGCCATTGAACATTGGGAATGGCATGGCTGTCAACACTGAGAACATTTGGTCCTTGTTACTTCTTGACTTTTAGCTCTACCAACCTATGGGTACAGGTAGTGCAATGGCAGCTAGAAATATTTAGCTTCTTGGTTGCCCAATTTCTTGTGATTGATTGCTTCGAACTTAACATATTAGGTTTTGAAGTGGATGTAGGAAAGAAATGTTGCCCTGTCTTATTCTGCAGTAGTGAAATGTGATTATATTTTTTTCATCTGTGTTAGTTTTGATCACTCGCTTTGAAGACTTGGGGTGCCAGATGTTTGTCTGGTGGGGAGCATTTATTTTGTTGCCCTCTCTCATACCCCTCTTGTATGTGGGTCAGCGCCTTTGTGTTGTCACTGAAAGTATCGCTTCTAAGTATGGCTTGATTTTTTTCAAAGGAGACTACGTTTATACCTAGCAATTTTACAGGCCTTAGTCTAGCAACCTAAATGTCTACTGAGATAGGTTGTTTTTTTTGTCAACCTTGTCTTCATTAAAATTTGTTCGGTGCTTCCAACAGTATAATGCAATAAAGCCAACTTCCTGTAGCACATAGTATTAAATCTATAGGATAGATTAGTTGCCTCGCCCCGAGGAAGTGATCAGGCCGCAATTGAAAGTATACAAAAGTACCATTGCGCAGCCCCAATACAGAATTATGTTCCCTCAAACTCCCAACACACTGCCCCCCAAACCAAACTCCCCAACAACAAGGCTGTGGAATAGATCTATCGCCTTTTGTCTGACGATTGAGGGTATCCGCCCGCAGGCCGAGAATTGTCGAATCCGGTTCCTCTGGTAGGGTAGCCCAGGATATCTTTGATTTGTGCCAGTATTTCTGACCAGAATGGCCTGATCGTTGGGCAGTCCCACCAGATATGTTTAAAATCTCCCCAGAGCCCGTGACCCCTCCAGCACAGATCCGAGATTTCATGCGTAGGGTAAAAGTACCAATCCGTTAACACTTTATAGTGGGCCTCTCGCATCTCCATCGACTGATTAAATTTATGTATATCCATGTATACTTTATCCCACTTCTTATCCAAGATTGCCACCCCCATGGTACACTCTCAGAACGACTTGTCGTGTTTATGTGATGTGGAGTGTAGAGAGCAGTATTGAATAGAAGCATGATATGCTACCCTTTGTACCACTCCCAGTGTTTGCCAGTCGCTCCACTGGTGTGAGGCCCCTGTTCGCTGCCTCCCACATATTTGCGCCTAGGACATAGTGTCTGAATTGGGTGTAAGTAGTGTCCAGTAGCAGGTAAGTGAAACTCCCCCTGGCAGTGTTTGAATGTGAGATTATCCCAGTTGTGAAAAAGATACGAAATTGTAATCGATCCCCCCTCCCTCTGTGCGCCAAAGGGACCTGGTATCTGTGTGGGCCTAAATGCAGGGTTGCAGTGGATATGTGTGAATGGGGACGGAGAAGTGGTCAAAGTGGAGGTCCTGTTGATATCATCCAAAAATATTAGTGTTGGTTTTGTAGAGACCCTCGGGTAGACATTTGATGGGCGATCCGCTTTTGGCTTCCATAGTAGGTCCAAGATACACCTCCCAGTCACCACCCTGTCCATGTGTAGCCAATGTTTGTCGGACTCCCGGGCCGACCACTCCGTAATTGCCCTGCCATATAAAATGGATGATTATAGATTTTAATGTAGGTAGGAACCCCAGATGCAGCTCGATCAGGAGACGTTGAAAAAAATACAAAGGTCTAGGTAAGACCATCGTTTTAACTGCATGAATGCAGCCTGTTCAGGAGAGATACAGGGGAGGTCACCCTCGGAATTCTGCCTTCATCCTTTGGTGAAGAGTGGGGTAGTTAACCTAAAAAAGATCCTGGAGTTTAGGAGTGATCTTTATTCCTAGGTACGTGATGCGCTTTTTAGCCCATTGGAAAGGGTTGGAAGCGACCAGGGGTTCCATCTCCCACTGTGGCATTGTGAGGTTAAGAAGATAATATTCCGTTAGATTGATCTGAAGTACTGCCACTCACTTAAAGTGTTCCAGCTCTACCGACAGTGCCTTAAGGATGACCCAGGATCGGCTTCTGACAACAGCATGTTGTCTGCAAAATGGGATATTTTGTGTTTATCCGCCGAACGGGGTGCCATGAATGGCGGGTGTCATTCTTATTTTCCCCACTAGGGGTTTAATACTTAAAGCAAATCGTGGCGAGAGGGGGCACCCCTGTCACGTTCCTCTTTCTAGGTGAAACAAGTTAGAGCCCACCCCGTTAACCAAGACCTGGGCGCTAGGGCGTGTCTAGTTAGCCCTTATCTTGGCAATAAACCAGTCGCAAAATCCAAATCTTTCCAGGGTGCGGAATAGAATTAGTAGGTTTTTAAACTGCCCTGCTCTCTTTTCTGTGTGGATGACCCTCTGAGATGGAGCTGAGTGTAATTGGATGGATGGCAATATCCTGTTTGGCAAGCTGAACCTCGAAGGTCCCTTCTGTAATTTAAAAAACAACATTTGCTGATTTAGACGGGGATTGCTCTTGTCTGTTGCGTTGTTGATTGGCTGGATCACTGCATGTTTTTTAGGTTTCAAAGCTGCGTGTTTGAGAGTTTTTGCAGCAATAGAGCTGTTTGTTGCATGCCTCTCCTTATTATACTATCGTTAGGTGGAAGGGTGATAGCACAGTATTTTGAAAGCTCATAGGCGTTTAAGAAGTACCTCATTAAAGAGAAGCTGTAGGCAATATAAGTCATTTTGTGAAGTGTGAGAGGTTCATTGGCAAGGGATATATTCACTTAGTTGAAGTAGGGAAATGAGTGTTCCAGGGATTCACTAACTCTCAGGAACATTTTATATTTATTATTGAAGATACCCTCTTTGGATCCTGGCGAGTTGAAACATCTTTCCACCGATCTCTTTGCTCCCCGTTCCTGCTAAGATTTTGGAGGCTTACCTAAATTGCCATTTGAGCACCTTTCTAAAAGACCCCCATCTTCTGGATGGTTCTCAACATGGTTTTAGGAGATGCCATATGTGTGAAAGTGGCTCTACATATACTAGACTAGAATGAAGTACCTTGTGTATAGAGTCCACCAACCCCAGAGATATAACAGAGGCTAAAGTCAGAACTGACCTCACTCTCCAAAGTGGTAGCTTGGTCGAGTATAAGGCAGTACCAGATGACAGTGTAAAGCATTTGTTGTACACACTCAGACAGCAAAAGATTTCACACACTCAAGGACTGAACTCCGGGCCAATTGTTTTTATATCCACAGATATAGTTGTTTTATTTTTATAACCAACAGTTATAAAAATATACTTTTCTGGTTATGAGTACTCTCATGTAAATACTTTGCAAATGAGCAATAAAGTTCGTCAACACCATGATTACAGAATTGGTAGTAAGCAACACAATCGTAAAACACACTTTAGCATTGAGCTCAATGGGTTTTCTACATATAAGTACAGTTGATTCCTATATGGATTACTTTGGTAGTTCCAGGACTAGATCTTAGATTCAGTCCTGGGGTCTAAGCTGAAACCAGATTAGCAAAAACGTTTTAGTTACTGTAGTAAATTTTCATGAATATAAAGCTGTTTTAAAAGTTCACACTTGGAAACTTTTCAATGTAAATCTGACAATGTTATTCAATGGGAGAAAATTCAGGTTGCAGGTAAAGTACGATCGCGTTATTTTGTAACCCAAACAGGTAGGTAATTGCTTTTCAGTATTTCGTATGATTTTTAAAGAATATTTTCTGTTATCAAAAGTAGACACTTAGAAGAAATTTCATAGAAAAGCAGACAGTGGGTTCCTGTGGAGAAAATACAGATTATTAGTAAACCTGCTAGGGATTACTTTTGCGGTTCAGTACTGGGCTGAAAAGGTACAGTACTGGCTTCTCCCCTGGTAACAGGTGAGTACTTCGGAATTCGGACTCTGGCTGATTTTATGTGAATATTTCCAGTTTTCAAAACTTCACACTTGAAAAAAATTCGAGTCAAAATGGGTCAATGTTATCCAATGACAGGTAAGTGAATTACCGGTTTCTAGGTGAGTACTTGGTTGGTGAAGTTAAGGTTCTGGGTATAGACTCAGGGGTCCCCCAGGGTCAGGTAAGTACAGTTAGTTCAAGGGAGGCCGGGTGCAAAGGTAGGTAGGCCCAATGATATCCAATGAGGGAAAGGGGGCCTTCGGTTGGTGGCTGCTGGCTAGCAGGCCACGCGGCTCTGGGAGCTGGGCTCCTGGTCACTTGCTCAGGGCAAGGGGGGAAGTAGGATAGGACAAAGGGGTCACAGCCAGCGGCACTTGGGCGGCTGGGTGCAGGGTGCTTTTGAGCCATCGGGCGCTCAATGTTATCCAATGAGGATCTTGAAAAGGGAACAAAGGCTGCAGGCTCAGACGGAGACTCTCCAGGGGCGACCAGCACTTTGAGAGGTAAGATCTTGGAGCACAGGTAGGTACCCCAAAGCGAGGCACAGGGGGCTCTAGGGCGCCGGGTGAAGGGGTGTCTTTGGGTATCGGAAAAGCTTACCCTCTGCTGGTCGTGGTTGGGGTGGCCCCTAGTTCTGAGTCTGCAGGTGTCGGCTGGTACGTCGAGGAGGGTCTTTGGGCACTGAACTTTGGGTTCCAGTCTCCGGGGGGACGTCCTCCTGGTCTTGGTTCGGGTTGGCCCGGCACGGGCTCGGCTGGTGCCTAGTGGGCTGGTCCTGAGCTTCCTTTTCGGCACCAGGTGGGTTGTTTCAGCAGAGCCTCTGCTGATGGGAGTCCCAATCTTCAAGAGTTTCAAAGCATGCATGTCCTCTGGGTGCCCCAAGGTTCTGTCCGCGGGGTCGCCGGGTTTAGGCAGGAGCAGGTTCCAGGATCAACAGGCCGGTAGGGCTGAGGCCAAGTCAGTTGTTGTTGTCCTGTTGTTAGCAGCTGCACGGCGGGTCTTCTTCTTCTTGATCTTCTTTATTCTTTTTGGTAACAGGATCTGGGGAAGGAAGGTTCAGTGAGCACCTAAATACAAACTTTAGGGGTGTTACAGGTAGGGCAAGGGCAGGGATCAATGGGTCCCTGTTCTGGGGTGAGTACACCCCCTAACCTGCTCCTTTCCTGTGGGAGGGGGACAGGAGCCTAGCTGGGATTGGGCAGGGTTCCCCATCTACAAGATGGCCGAAGCCCAGGGTCGTGCTTCACCTCGCCTCCTCCACCTGAGGGATGGAGTTGGCACCCCCCCTTCCTGACGTAGGTTTTCCCGCCAGTCTTCCCGCCAGAGTGGGGGTAGAACTGGTGGGGGCCAGTTGCTGGGTACAGCAAATGGTCTGGAGGAGCTCTCAGAGGCAGCATGCCTTTGAAGCTTCCCCCTGTCCATCCTGGGGGAGGAGACATAGCACCTCGCCCAGGATGTTCAGTGTTGCAGGCCCAGAAGAGCGGGGGCTCTCCACCCAGGGGTCCAGCAACATGTCTGTTGTGTGACAGCCTCTGCAGCCACTCAGTCCAGACGTGGATTGTAGGTTCTTGTTTTGGAGGGCATCTCTAAGATACCCTCTGGTGCATTTTACATTAAATCCCACACTGGCATCAGTGCAGGTTTAATGTGCTGAGAAGCTTGGTACCAAACTTGTCAGTCTTCAGTGTAGCCATTATGGTGCTGTGAAGTTCGTAATGGCAACCTCCCAGCACCATATACTCATAATGGCCTCACTGCACTTACAGTGCCCAGGAATGGTCATGGGTACTGTAGGGGCACAGGGCTCATGCACCTGTGCCCTCACCTCTGGCATAGGGCACCCAGCTAGAGGGGTGACTGAAGTATGCTAGGGCAGTGGGTTCTGTGGGCATGGCACACAGGGATTTGTGCCATGTCGACTCTTGTTTTAATTCTGTACTTAGGCACTCAGCCTGCAAAGGGCGTACATGGGTGCCAGGGTACAGGTCCCCTGAGGGGGGCACGATAAGTGCTACAGCCCTCAGGGGTCTTCTCTGGTCACCATGCCCTGGGTACCTAGGGTATCATTTACTAGGGGCTGACAGGTGGCCAGAGATGCCAATTGGGTCTTTTGTTTCAGCATAGTTTTATGGAAGGAACACCAGCCCTGGGTACCTGGATGGCAGGAACCTAGGGTACACTCAGTCAAAGCACATCAGCAGTTCAGAAAAAAAGTGGGGGCATACCAATGCAAGAAAGATGGCACTTTCTCACACCATAGTACGGAGACAGCCTTGACAACAGTCTTTAACAACATCCGGACTCAGGTTAATGCTGGTTATACCACTCTCTTGGTACTGTTGGATCTCACCTCAGCCTTTGACACTCTGTCCCCTCACAGGCTGGTGGCTCGCCTAGGTAAGATAGGGGTCGGAGGTACTGCTTTTAGGCTCCTGGCCTCCTTTCTTGGTGAACGAGAGCAGAGGGTGAAGCTGGGTCAGTTCTTCTCAGCCCCAAAATCTTTGCAGTGTGGTGTCTCTCAGGGCTCTTCTCTGAGCCCTACGCTCTTTAATATCTATGTGGCCCGCTAGCAAAATTGGTGAGATCATTTGGGGTGGAGGTGTTGTCCTATGCTGACGACACCCAAATAATGGTCTCCATAACGCAAGCTGTAAAAGATTATGCCCGCAATTTCAGGAACTGTATGGAGGCAGTTTCCTGTTGGATGATGGAAAACTTTTTGAAGCTGAATGGAGAGAAGACCGAGGTCTTGATTTTTGGGAGCAGTCAGGACATCTGGTCTAGTGATTAGTGGCCAGCATTGCTGGGAGCCTGCCCCTGCCCAGTTCCTCATGGGAAGAACTTAGGGGTCATCGTGGACAATGGCCTTTCACTGGATCTCCTGAATAGGACTGTCTCCACCTGTTTAGGCATCATTAGAATCCTTAGAAAGATCTCTCATTATCTTTCTCCTGAAGCACGTAAACAGGCTGTTCTGGCCTTAGTAACGTCCAGATTGGACTATTGTAATGCCCTTTATCTGGGCATTAATAAAGGTCTTATCCACCGCCTACATATGGTGCAGAATGCTGCAGCCAGACTGGTATTGAACCTCCCTAGACATCATTCAGTCTCGGCCTCGATTAAGCTTCTGCACTAGCTTCCGATGGACTGTAGGATCATGTTCAAGATCTTATGTTTGACACATGAAGCATTTTATGATTCTGGTCTGAGGGCATCAAGGCAATTGTCCAGCATTATGCTCCCACAAGATCCCCTCGATCTGCGGATAAAACTGTGCTTATTATTCCGAGATTTAAGAGGGTTAAATGGGGCGGCAGAGCCTTCTCCACTGCTGCGCCCAAATTGTGGAACTCGCTTCCAGTAGAAATCTTTTGCTTGGTCTCTTTACCACTGTTTCATAAGGCCTTAAAGACCTGGCTTTTTTGTCGTTCCTCTATTTAAGCTGGTTCTTCTCACTCCGTCTCTGTCCTTGGATGTTTCGCATCTAGCGCCTTGACGCCCTTGAGCTAAGTTGCACGCTTTACAAGTCTAATTTCATTCATTCATAAAACTTTGTTGCGAAACATCTAATATGATGAAGCAGATCCATTAATGATTAATTGGAACCCGTTTGTGTGATTATACATAAAACACAATTTTGTTTTACATATGCCTTAATTAAAAGAAAATGATTGTGTGTGGACATTTAAACATCCGAAAATATGAAATTCTAAATTTTTTCCAGCTTCCATGAGAAAGATTCAAGAACAGAATGAAGTGTACCAGGCCAACCGAGCAAAGATGGCAGAAGGAATGGCATTAGCATTGGAAAAGAAAGACCAGGTAATAAAATGTTCAGATTCTCCATTCTCCTTTGAGACATTGTCTGTTCTGTCACTTAATGAAACCATTTATCTCGGTGGGACTGTGCTGCATGTCTTCATCAGGTGCAAATAAAAGCAGGTGTGAGAATTGACTGAGCTGTCTGAAGTAACCTTTTTCCCTAATAAGTCGTTAAACTTGTATGTGATTTTATTGGCAGTCGGATACTTGTTCAATGCCTTATTCAAGATATCTCAGTTGTTGAAGTCTGGTACTGCATAGAGATTTCCTGTATGTCTCAAGTCTGAATCCTTTTGGGGTACCTCATTTTTTCATTCTACCAATGTTACGATATTGCTGTAGTTGATTTGGCTGATAACACTTCAATCACATCTCTAGGCATAAGCCCAACAACCAATAGGACACCAGCCTCTTACAGCCAATCACAGCCCTAGTTCCAGCAGCCAATCAGGCATGAAACCCTAAGCCCTTTGTCCAATAGAAACTCTAACCTCAGGAAACAATCAGAAACCCTAAACCTACCTAACAGTCAGATCACTAACCCTAAGCCCTACATACAAATAGAATCACTAACCCAGGAAGCAATCCGTACCCTCAAATTATTAATAAATAAAAAGTCCAGATACAGTCAGCAATCAGTGCACAGATATAGCATCCAAAAGCCGCTTATATAAGGAGCCTGTGACCTCAAGCACAGGCTGCTGGGCAGGGGGTCTGGAAGCTGCTCCTCAATTCAGAATCTCCTAGGAGACAGAGAGGCTGAATCCACACTCTAGAGTTCTGCAGGTAAGGGCCTAAACTTTGCTCTCTAACAGTACTGCTTTACCCGCACTTAAACAACTTACTCTCCTAGCCAAAAAAACAAGTGTTATAATCACTTTTCAAACACAGCTTAAACAACTAACAGCAGATTACTGCAGTCTCAAAGAACACTTCCTGCTTTGAAAGCCAGGGGCATTCCATCAACGTCTTACAAGCTGCCATCTGCAGCTGAGCCAAAAAATGATTGTTTTCATACAATAGCACATTGGAGGGCCCCTCCTTCCAGCAAGCAAAATCAAAGTGGAAAGCCGCCCAAAACCAGCATCATCGCAAAAGTAGGGAGTAGATAATGAGTCCCCCACTTCAATCATCTGTGTAAACAATATAACCTTAAAGGCTACTCACCACAGCTAAACACCAAACAACCAGCTTTCAACCAACGCACTTTGTTTCTCTAACGCTATATTAGTCTGTAATAAAACTTCATTACTGACTCAACAAGCCTCCACACCCTTCCTGACATCAGAGACCTTGATATGCCCAAATGGCAGCCTCACTCAGAGCTTTCCAAACGGACCTAGCCAAGCTGTCAAACCTTGATTCCTCTGAGAACCATCTGCCTGACCCACAAAATAATTTCTTTAAAGAACTTGACACCATCTTCAAACCTACTTTCTCCTTACATGATAATCATACTCTTGTGAGACTTTAACTGAATACAACCTAGTACGGGTTAATAGATCACTTTCAACCCTGTTCCTAACTGAGAAACGTACACGCCAAGAATGCCCACTCTCCCATTTGCTCTTTGCTTCAGTTATGGAGCTGCTAGCTGAATGGCTGAGGATTGGCACAAGAGAAAAGTTTTCAAACGGTGATGGTTCAGAAAATCTGGTATCCTATATGCGGACAACAGGCTTTTCATGCGACACCCAAACAGCATCACACCATGCAGCATGGATATACTCTGCATCTATGAAGACACATCTGGCCTATTGGTCAACTGGGAAAAGTTCACATTTGTTCATTTATTAAAAGATTATCCCTCTTCCCTGGGCTTAACTCCTGTAGAGAAGTCGGGAGACCCTTCTGATACCTAGATATGGAAATTTCCCTGTGCCAACATAGAAGCTGGAAGCAAAACTTCACACCCTTGCTCTGGGCACACTGCCATTTTCGACTATGGGTTGGGGGGCTTTATGAAAGGATTTCCTTGTCCTGTTTATATACAATTGAAAAACTACCCATACAGACTACCAGCTATTTGTATTGGGGAACCTCAAGACGCTGTTCATTGGCTTTTTAAAGGAGTACGTCGGCCATAGGATAACATTGGGCCTACTCATTCTGCACCCGGCTGCCCCTGTGCCCCTGAGGCTGTAACAACTGTACTTACCGGATCCTGGGAGACCCCTGAGTCTACCCCCAGAACCTTAACTTTGCCAGCCGAGTACTTACCCAAAGACCGATAACTTGATTTCTTCCATAGGGTAACATTGG
This sequence comes from Lissotriton vulgaris, assembly GCF_964263255.1. Taxonomy (NCBI): domain Eukaryota; kingdom Metazoa; phylum Chordata; class Amphibia; order Caudata; family Salamandridae; genus Lissotriton; species Lissotriton vulgaris. The sequence goes on from NC_141693.1 coordinate 82,328,204, forward strand.
CTGGGTTTCACCCAGAAAATCTTCGTTGACTTTTCAAACTTTTCAACAATTATTCCTTAAAAATCGTCCGAGCATCAAAAACGAATTTACTCACCTGCAATCAGGAGTGATCCCAGTGCTGTACCTTTCAGCCCAGTACTGAACCTGAAAAGTAATTATAACCATGATTTACTGTTAATTCAATTTTCCTCCATAGGAATACATTGCCTGTTTTTTGCCAGAAAATCTTCTAAGTGTCAATTTTCCAAACTTGCAAATATTCCTTAAAAATCGCCTGTATAACAAAAACGATTTCTTTCAACTGTTTACAGGAAATGCACCAGGGCAGAATCCAGGATCCAGCCCTGAGTTAGAAAAACATACATAAAGTAATTTTACTGCATTTACTTAAAAACTCCCATTGAGCTCAATGTTATTTTGTGTTTAAACTTGTGTTGCATGTTGCAACAACTGTAACCATTGCCTTTAAAAGTCAACTGGTATTTGAAAGTATTCAATTGCAACATCTCATTCTGAGAAAGTATTTATGATACCTACTGTGGTTCTAAAGTAACTAAGTAAATATATATTTTTATAAACAAAACAATTGGCCTAGAGTTCAATCCTTGAGTAACTGAGGCCATTTGCTGACTGAGTGTGTACAACAATTGCTTTACACTGTTCTCTGGTACTGCCTTACTGCTCGACCAAGCTACCACTTTAGAGAGAAAGGTTATATCTAACTTTAGCCTCTGCCATACCTCTAGGGACCGTGGACTCTGTGCACACTGTACCTTACTTTGGTCCAGTATATAGAGCCACCTTCATACATTTAGTCCTTGTCATTTGTAGTTGATATTTATGTCAGTGTTGTGTGTAGCATTAATTGATAGTCTTACATTGGAGAGGACTAAGTAATTTCTTTGAAGAAATTCCTTCCCCGTGGCAGAACTCCTGTCTATATATTGTCGATATTCCCCACATCCTGCATGATACAGGGACACCCTATTATAAGTATTGTTTCTCTATAGCGTAGGCACAGCTAAAAATCAAAACTAGGAATAATGCCTCATCTTATGAAACAAACTATTGTTTCAGTATTTCTTTCTACTGCGTAAACTTTGATTTTGTCTCTATTTAAGAAATCTGGACAAATGACAGCTGTGGTACGAATGGAGAATATTATGCGTGTTGGCTCTAAGGTGCACGTGGTATACATCAAACTGTTCTTTGCTTACTAGCGAATATTATAAAAATATGCATAAGGGTACATTTGAATGCAAACATCCTGATTTCAGTTGCACTGAATCTTTAATGCCCACAAATTAACATTAAAGAGTCTGTGTGTTGGCTGGCTCCCTCAGGCATGCGGGTATCGCTCATTCTACTGTGATGTCTGAGTTTTAAAAATATAGCTCTTTCACAGTGTCAGATGGGTGAATGTTGCAGCGCAAAGGAGGTGCTTCTAGGGTTGCTGAAGACAGGTTGGTCCTCGGAAAATAACCAAAGTAAGAGTGGACAGAGGGTATAAAAAAGCCAAGAGGAAGGGAAACAGCAACTATAGGATAGTGACCGTAACTAAAACCAAACATTGTAGTGGAAGTACGGTGGCAGGTTAGTTAAAGATAAGAATGACGGCGGTTTTGGAGACATTTAAAAAATATTGAGAAGCCTGCAGCCAGTGGAAGGACACTGGCCACAGAAAGTAGTACTTAGTGCATGCTCCATGGCAGGGATAAAGGCTCACCCCACGCTTAACATCAGATGCTCCACCGCCTGCCACCGCGCGTTGCCGAAGAACTCCCAAGGTCCATTCACCTATCGCAACTGCACCTTCACCGGCCTCCACACACAAGACCCATCGACCACACGACCGTCACAAACCGGACCTGGCCACTTCACATACATCCTACTCAACACCCACTCCCTCAAAAGACACGCCGTGGAGTGGAGATCATGGGACCTGCTCAGCTCCATCTCCCACAACGTCGTCCACTTCACAGGAACCTGGATGAGCTCTTGCTCGGCTCTGGACATCGCATCCACTATCCCCGACGGATACAAAATCATCCACAAGGACTGCGTCAACCGACTGGAAGGAGGCATCGCCATCGTACACAGACACCCTCTGCCTCACATCCACCTCTGACGACCACTCACCCGACATGGAGCACCTCCACTTCAGATTCAGACATACACAAACGCCACCCTCTACATCACCTTCTCCTACAGACCTCCCGGACCTTACCCCCACCCTCCATCCCCTCCATCCCGCCCTCAGCGAAGCCATAACCAATGTCACTGCTCTCTTCTCTTTCGCCTCAATGTTCTAGATCCTCTTCAGCGAACTCAATGTCCATCTGCACAACCTTGAAGACCACAACACCTCATCCCTACTGGATAATCTCTCCACCATCTGTCTCAAACTGCTCACAACGCCAGCCCACTCAGCAGGACACACGCTCGACCCCATCTTCTCCGCAAGCAACAACATCTCCGTCAGCCACACCTTCGAGCCACACTGGACCGTCCATCACTTCATCCACTTTTCCTTCACCAAACCAACCCTGCGCCGCGACACCACCACAATCCTCGCAGAAGCTGGAACAAGGTCACTGAAGGCCAACTTACCACCTCCCTTAGCAAGATCCCAGCACAGACATCCACGGACGCCAGCACCTCAGCATGCAACCTCCAACGTTAGATCTCCGACTGCGCCAATACACTGGCCCCCCCTTAGAAGTTCCCAGGCAAACAGCCCTCCAAGAAAGCCAGTTGGTTCTTCTCCGCCCTCCAAGAGTTCAGCCGCACCTGGAGACACCTCAAGAAAAGGTGGAGGAGCAGCAAGATCACGGCAGACCACGCAGCCTTCAAATCCACCATCACTGCACAGAACCGCCTCATCAGAACAACAAAGAAAGCAGCCATCGAGGAACGCCAACGCACATAACAGCAAAGAACTCTACACCATGGTCGAAGAATTCGCTAAACCCAGCACAGAGACAGCATACATTTCCCCGTCTCAAGACCTCTGCGATAACCTCGCCACCTTCTTCCACAGCAATATCAAGGAGGTCTACGACAGCTTCACAACTCAAGACTCATGCACCCCATGTGCAACCATCGCTCCAAATGGCTCCAGCTCCCGGCAGACTGTGACTGGCTGGACTACCCTCGCTTCTGACAACACCCTCATGATCATTAAGAGCATCCCCTCCGGAGCCCCCTCGGATCCCTGCCCTTACAACATCTTCAACAGAGCCGGCACCTCCATCGCACCTGAACTCTGCCACACCATCAACTGCTCCATCAAGTCCGCAACCTTCCAGGAAAACTGGAAGCACGCAGAAATTAACCCCCTGCTGAAGAAACCCTCTGCCGACCTAACAAACTTCAATGCCTACAGACCCATCTCTCTGCTCCCCTTCCCAACCATAGTCATTTGCAAAGCCATCAACGCCGAACTCTCAGAGTTCATCAAAACTAACAACATCCTGGACCTCTCCCAATCGGGCTTAAGAAGCAACCACAGCAGCAAGACCCCTCTCCTCACTGCTAGATTACATCTGATAGAGACTACTAGCCGCAGATTCCTTAACGTAGAATTATCCTCAGGTGTGAGACTGGATTTGGAGTTTTTTTGCCACAGCATCCCTGCGCGCTGCGGGGATGGCATCATGCGACTCCGCCCAGCGTCGTCCACGTACGTAACGTCAGCGAGGTCACAAGTCCCACCCCGGCGTGCCTACGTCCGTTTTTTTCCTTTTCCGCGTGCAACGCGGATCCGGTTTGTCGACTAGTGCGGCTCTGCGGGCCTTTAACACATTATATGTTTTGTCTAGGGCCACCTCTTGCTTGTGGGACTCTGCGGAGTCCCTTGGTTCTGCAGCTTCCCAGGAGCGTGCTGGTGTTCACCTGCGGCATCATGCGTTGGATGGCCGGGAGCTGGCGGCATTTATTCTTCGCTCCGCTCTGGACATCTTGGAGGTGCTTGGTCGTGCCATGGCTTCTTCGGTTGGCCTTAGCTGTCATGTTTGGCTTCGGGACAGTGTCTTTCCAGAAAATGTGCGGGAGCGGCTGGTGGATCTTCCCTTCGATGGCACCCTTTTGTTCCACGCCCCGGCAGACTCGGCCATCCAGAGGTTCTTGGCGGGGCTTCGGCCTCCTCCTCCTCCTCCTTCTCCTTCTTCTCCTCCTCAATGACCTGTGAGTTGGTCTGGTTTTTGGGAGCTATTCTTTAGTTGGGGCGGGTCGCCCCAGTTGTGTGATATGTGTGCTTCATGTGCCTGAGAGTCCTCTTTTGTTGGGACTGTGGCTCTGTTGGCTGCTGGCCGGCCCTTCTTGACTGTGTGTATTGTTATAGGTTATTCACACCAGGTTGGCACTTAGATTAGGCCTTCTGTTCTTTTTCTTGGCTGCTTGACAAGCCTCTGCGGGGTTTTTTCTCCCGCAGCTCTTTCTGTTGTCCTCTGCTGCGGAAGTTTCTTCCTAAGAGGGTTCCCATGTTTTGGGACTAACATACCCTAGGTGGGGTAATGGTAGCTGGTATATAGCTTGTTATGTGCTGGGGAGTTGTGGTGGCCTTCGGGTCTCTGCTCTCTGTGGTGTTTATGTACATTGTAGGTGCAATTCCGTTGCTGCTGAATTGGAATGCCTTGGTGGCGCCCGGGGTGTCCTTTTCCGGGGTTGCTGCGCTGTTCGCCAGGTCTGACCTGCGGCCTGGCGTCGTGGCTCTGGTTCTGCTTCTTTTTGGGTCATGTGTGTGTACCCCTCTCTGAGGTGCTTCCGGGCCCTTCTTCGCCCTCATGTTCGCTGTTCGAGAGGTTGGGATGGTTCTTGTGTTCCTCCCTCTTTTGGGCGTAGCCTGCTCAGTTTTCCTGGGTGCCCCGGGTTGCTCTTCCTGTTTTCGGCTGCTTATTGCTGTTGGTACCATTCTATCTGGTCTATTGACCCCCGTTGTGGTGGGCTCCTTCTTTTTCCCTTGTCTCCTTGGAGCCTCTGGGTTGATTTTCTTCCTCTTTCTTGCCTTGGCCTTGGATGGAGGTTCTGTTGCCCTGTAAGGGTGTGGGGTGCTTCGGCCTCCCCTTGCCTTGCCTTGTTTCCTCTGTTGAGTGTGAAGGGGCTTCCTCCCTTCTTCTTTTCTTCTTTCCACGCCCCCGTGGGATCGGTGGCGTTCTGCTGTGGGGGTTTCCCTTGCCTGTGGGGAAGGGACTCCTCACCTTGTCCGTTGGACTGGCCCCCTGTGGGACCCTCTATTATGTCCAGGCCGGTGGGGCCCTTTCGCAGACCCTCCTTCCTTATGGCTACGGTATCTATTCTACGTTAAGGAACCTGCAGCTAGTAGTCTCTATCAGATGTACGAGTTACTTACCTTCGGTAACGGTTCAAACTAGCACTCCCTGGCATAGAGGAAGATGTGCTGAGCCTCCTAAATCTATCTTTACAGGTAGGACAAGTGCCTGCCTCCTTCAAGGAAGCCCGGCTGATCCCCTTGCTAAAATAAATGGGGGCGGACGTGAAATGTCTGAAAAATTCCAGACCAATCTCCCAGTTGCCGTTCCTGGCGAAAGTACTGGAGCAACACGTTCTTACTACTCTGTCGGAACACCTGGAAAGTAACATGCTGTTAGAGCCGAATCAGGCAGGTTTTCGTGCGAATCACAGCACGGAGCTTGTCATGTTGTCGATTGTAGATGAACTGAGGAACAGAGCAGACAAGAAAACTCCGGGTGCCCTGGTGCTGTTGGACCTCTCCGCGGCATTTGATACCGTGTGTCATGAACAACTATTGTCGCGGATGAGAGAGTTCTGCATTCAGGGCACAGCACTTGCATGGTTCACATCCTTTCTTCAAGGGAGGATGCAGAGAGTGCAACTTGGTGACCTGCTTTCCACCACAACATCGATCACCTGCGGAGTGCCGCAAGGGTCTGCTCTGTCACCCCTTTTTTTCAATGTATATCTACAGCCTCTGATTCTAATGCTCAACCAAATGGACTGCCAGGTGTATAACTATGCGGACGACACCCAAATCATCATCCAATTGGATGATAGCCAGGATGCTTTCGCTAGATTGCAAAATATTTTGAGAAGCACAGCTAACTGGATGTCCAGGAACTCCCTAAAGATCAATCCGGATAAGACCGAGGTGTTGCCAATTACCATCGCTGGAAACCCATGGAATGATCAATTTTGGCCTAGGGAGCTGGGTATGCCCCCGGAACCGGCGGCAGTGGTCAAAAGCCTGGGCATCCATGTGGACGGTAAACTGTCCATGAAAAAACAAGTTACGGCTGTAGTAGGCACCTGCGTTGGCCTCCTCCGACAACTCAGGAAAGTCTCCTCGTTGTTGTCCTTTTCCACCCTGAGGAGTGGGGTCTCTGCTATGATTTTAGCCAGGCTGGATTATGGCAACTCGTTGTATATAGGACTACCACAAAGACTTCTAAATAAAATGCAGGTTGTCATGAACGACGCTGCCAGACTCATCTTTAAAAAGCCGAGGAACACTCATGCATCCCCCCTCTTGCATGAACTACATTGGCTGCCAGTCAAGCAGAGGCTAATGTTTAAGGGGCTATGTATTGTTCATAAGGCCCTTTATGGTAGGGCACCAAGCTACATGAAATCACGCTTGACTCTTTACAGGCCGGGGAGGTCGCTCAGATCTGCAGAAGCTACCCTCCTTGTTCAGCCACGTTGTAGACTGGCTACTGTGGGACGTCGTGCTTTCTCACACACACTCCCAGCTCTCTGGATTAAATTGCCACTGGAACTGCGGAAAGAAACTAAGCTGTTGCCTTTCCGAAAGAAATTAAAAACTGTGCTCTTCCAGCAAGCGTGGGCCTGCCTTTAATCTGTGACCAGCTGTATCCTTCTGAATCGCTTAGCGGACCCTGATAAAGCGCTTAGAGACCCCTGGGTTATAATGCGCTATATAAATCAAATAAATAAATAAATCTGGTAGAGACGATTCTAGCCACAGATTCCTTCACGGCCCGCCCTTCCTCCCCGTTCTGCGAGGACCTTTGGCTTGGTCTTCTGCACTTGCCTCCCGGTGGGTGGCTATGTCTTCTGTGAGTGCATTCTTTCGCTCTTTTAACGGGATGATTTGTTTTGTTTATTGTTCCTTCCTCCTCTTGACACATTGGAGGATGGGTTTATATGTACTCCTGTGCTCCCTTGCTCTGGTCCAGGTTCGGGGCTTGCCTTCATTTTATTCCCTCCCCTCCCTCTCCGGTTTCTAAGGGTTCTGGTCCCTCTGCTACCCTCTGGGTTGGGGTCATCTGACTGTGCCTGTGCCTTTGTTCTTTTGGGGGGGTTGTCGCACTCTGTGCTGGGGTTATCCTGGAGGTTTGTCGTCCTGTTGTCTTGACACCAGTTCCCCTTCATTGTTCCTGGTTGGGTTTGTAATCCTGCTATATTTTGTTGTGACATTTTTACATGTGTTCCTTGTCTCCAGAGGGGGCTGCCTACATCCTGGCAGGGTGGCTGCTCAGGGCTGTGCTCTGTTCTTTCTTCTTTTCCCTGTTCTTTGGCTGCTGCAGTGTTGCCACTGCTCCTTATGGTGTTGTTTGTCACCATTCATTTTCCAATTTTCTGCTCTTTTGCCCACTGTTCCCATACTCCCACAGTTTCGTCTGATGGCTCCGCGTTGTGGAACGGAAAAGTTCTCCGAAAAAAACTGACGTAGGCGTGCCGCGGTGGGACTTATGTGACCTCGTTGACGTCAAGTTCGCGTATGACGCCTGGGCAGAGTCACGTGATGCAGTCCCCTCGGCGTCCAGGGATGCTGTGGCAAAAAATTTCCTGATCCAGTCTCACGCCTGGGGATAATTCTACGTTAAGGAATCTGCGGCTAGAATCGTCTCTACCAGATACATCGTTACCAAAGGTAGGTAACTCGTACATCCGCACCCTCCTCGACCAAGGTGAAACTGCTGCCCTCATCCTCCTGGGCGGTCCAAAAGGGGGTGGTGATGGACGGAGCATCTGAATCAATCAAACACTCACACCCAGTCAAAAGATCTGGGTTTAATCCATCACCGTTCTTTAGCCCACTCTGCCACCCCAGTTCAGACATGGCTTATGCAAATCAGTCTGACCCTGTGCCTCATGGGAACAGTCCAGCCCGAACTGCCAAGCCATGTCTTCCCTGGACCGGAAACAAGCTTTCCGAGGACCGGTTTCTGGCATTCCAGCCGTCTTCAGCCCGGCTTGCTTGAATCCAGTGGCAAAGTGAGCAAGGGACTCACCTCTGAGCATACCCTGCCACACTTATGGCGGCCAAAAGCAGTACAAAAGGGGGTGGTGATGGACAGAGCATCTGAATCAATCAAACACTCACACCCAGTCAAAAGATCTGGGTTTAATCTATCACCGTTCTTTAGCCCACTCTGCCACCCCAGTTCATCCTCCTGGGCCTATCAGCCACCTTTGACACCGTCTCCCACCACACCCTCTGCAAAAGACTCCATGACGCCGGCATCTGCAACAAAGCCATAGTCAGACTTCCACTGTTCAACTCAGAAACCACAGGGATCCTCCCTGAGACCCACCCTCTTTTCAACATCTACAGGGCCCTGCTTGCAGCCATTGTTGGAAGCCACAGACTCAACATCGTATCGTATGCCAACAACACCCTGCTGATTGTCTCCCTCACAGATGAAGCCACAGCCTCCAAGAGCAACTTCCACAATGGGATGAAGGCAGTCGCCACCTGGATGAAGTGCAGCTTCCTCAAGCTTAACTCAGACAAGACAAAAGTCCTCATCCTGGGCTGCTCCCCCTCTGCATAGGATGACTCTTGGTGACCTGCAGCTCTCGGAATCCGCCCCCCCCCCCACACACCACGGATCACACACAAAACCTCTGCCACAAACTCAAATCAACACTGTTTCGTCGTCCTGCACACACACTCCACCTCCTTCGTAAGATCTTAAAGTGGATCCCCACCGAGTTCAGGAAAACGGTCACCCATGCTCTCGTCTGCAGCAGACTTGACTACATCAACGCACTCTACCCCGGTACCACCCAGAAGCTAAAATATAAAAACTGCATTCTATTCAGAACGCCTCGTCAGACGCATCCGGACCATCCCACGCCGCAACCACATCACAGGCCACCTGCGACCTTCACTGGCTACCTGTCGCCGAAAGAATGACCTTCAAGCTTCTCACACATGCCTACAAGCCCACCGTACCAGCATACTTCAACCTCCGCCTCTCCTTCTACACTCCCACCAGACCTCTGCTCCGCCCAACTGGCCCACGGATCTGCAAGACCGCGGCTGGAGGAAGATCCTTCTCCTACCTTGCTGTGAAGACCTGGAACTCCCTGCCTGTGCACCTTACGAAAAGACCATTGCTGCAGCAATTCATGAAGGACCTCAAGACCTGACTCTTTGACTGAACTGCAGATGTCGCCATCCCCACCGCCTTGAGACCCTCACAGGTGAGTAGTCCCGCTTTGTAAGATTACTGATTGATTGGGTAGGAAAGCAAAGGTGAGCAGGAAGCGCCGACCAGTAGGAAGCAAGGAAAGAAGTGACATGGGAGCCAACCAGTAATAAGTAAAAGCAAGTAATGGCTGGGCTCCAAGTTCATTTGAAGAACAATAGCTTTTATTGACAGTGAATGAGCGTAGTAGGCAAAACCTAAAAAACTGAAAAGTGTGCGTGTATTTTTATACCTCAGCATACATTAATGTTTTTTTATGTTCACATACATTTCCAGCCATATTGCTGAAAGCTTTTGCCAAGTGCAGCTTTCCAGGTATATTTTGGGAATGTTATCTGGTTTTTAGTGAAGGCTCCAATTTTCCCCTGCAAATTTCTCTTTAGCAGAATACTTACCACTAGGTGAAAGGAGTCTTCTGTGTAAATGCATTTTTTTCTCTGCAATTTAAACATATGTCCCCATGTAGAAAGTACTTTCTGTACGTGCCCACCAAATCTTTGGTGATAGTTTCCCCTTCAAACCTGGAAGAAAAGTTACCCCAATCCTGGCCTGGATACAATCCCTGAGCATTTCCAGTATGGAAAGGAGTCAGAACAGAGTTTGGGAATGCCCACTAATGTACATTTATGGTCATTTCCAAACGTCGAAGGAAAACCATGCTTTTGGAATACCTACCTAAACAACTATGAGAAGGATCTACTACTGTGGATTACTCTACTCCTGTGGTGGAGTAAACTGTAGTAGTAAATAAATGTATAGTTGCCAGGTAACCTTTTATGATTTCCTGCCAGCCGTAGAAAGGGAAAGTTGATAGTAAACCTAGGTTTTCGAATGATTTTACCTTTGCGACTAAGACCAACAAAGTCTACAATACCTTTAAGAAAGAAGAAAATGCCCAGGTTTCACACTTTTAGTATTTCCTCAGCAGTGGACTTCATGCAGCTAATTTTTAGTTTTTGCTGTATATGTCTCCTTTCGCACTATAACTATTCCTTTTACAGGCATGTTGTGTTCTTCAAGAATAACATTTTTAACTGATTACTATTCACCACGTAGAGTCTAATCTAAATGTGTTTGCTCACTAGTTATGAGACAACTAAATAAATATTATTATTATTTTTTTTTTAATTATGATTGGGAGGGATGAAAATATTTGAAAAGCATTGATGGGCTGTGTTGCAGTGGTTCAGTATGATGCACTAGGAATTCAGTGCATTGTTAATGTTCCTCGCACTTTCACTTACCGTTGTAAATAAAATCCTGCCAACAGAAGTTCAAACTGATAATACGGGTTTTTCTTCTTGATGATCACTGTCTCCTATTAAATCAAACATTTGGATTGTTCATTTATTTGCTCTTATCTTGGCAGGAATGGCAAGAAAAGTTGGCAGAACTGGAAAAGGTGAGTAGCAATATGCATTCTTCTTTACCTTTCCTGTGAAGTTCATAGAAGTGAAAATGTAGGTTCCACTGCAGAGTTTGGTTTAGAAATGTAATGTGGGGGAGTACTGCAAACACAAGCCCCAGAAGGTTTTTTCTTTTGCACTCTGCACCTTGGATAAACTTGTAAAATGTTAAAGAAGAAAGTGTGATTAGTGAATATGAGTGTGAACTGTAGATAATGTGCATCTTTACTGTGGGTTGCAGAAGAGACTTCATGTCTCAGAACCTTTTTAGGTCTTAGCCTGCTAGAACGCACAGCTGTCTGGTTTGCTAAAGACATCTTGGGACTTTCAGAAAGTTGTCCTAGGAATGCATTCTGCCTGTTGCTTACCATTGGCTTTGTGGTTTATAACTCAACTTTTCTGGCTTTCTGTTTGCTGGCTCTATTTCCTTTATGATGTCTATCTTGAGGTTGTCTCCTCCTGTTGCTCAAACCTTGTGTACTGTATTTTTCCGCAAACTTGCTTTCTGTAAATAGGCCTTGAAGTCTTGTTCTCATCTTGTCACATTTGCTTTGCATTCCAAAACGGAGGACAAATGTCAGGCTGTGTATTGCAGGGAGCTTAGTGTTTATTATTCTTTCTCTTGACCTCAAAGTTAGAGGATTTATGTGACAATTATGCTGGCTAGTGGGGGTCTGCATGAAGAAGGCTGTAGAGATGTTAATTTTTTCTAGCACAAAACAACATTTAAATGTCTGTAACTGAACTGTACTGACGATCAAACCAATACATTGGGTGATAACATTTCCACACGTTTGTGCAATGTATACTTTTATCAGTTAAACTGTGAGTGCAAATGTAATGGTCATTTCACCTGAAGATGTGTTGCCTGTAATGGCAGTATGCTACCACACTATGTTTACTCCACTGTACCGCACTGTACTCTACTCTGCAACACTCCACACTACGCCACTCCTTGCTGCTTTACTGCACTCTTTTCTGTACCACTCCACGCCTCTTTACTCTACACCACTCCACGCTGTGCCAATGTACTCTATCCCACACTGCTCTACTATGCACCACTGCACTCTTTGCCACTGCACTCTACACCACTCTTCGCCACTCTATTCTATGCCACCCTATTCTGCAACACTGCAGTCTATGCCACTGCACTCTTCACCAATGTACTCTACACCACTTTACTCAAAGCCAATGCACTCTGCGCCAATCTACACTGTACCAAATCACTCTGTCTCTATACTCTCACCCACTCTATTATACTCTGTACCACTCTGTTCTGCTCTGCACCACTGTACTCTACGCCACTCTATTCTACTCTGTGCCATTCTATTCTACTCTGCGACACTGCTCTCTACGCTACTCTATTATACTCTGTATCACTGTACTATATGCCACTGCTCTCTACGTCACTTCTCTCTATGCCGCTCTACTCTGGGCCACTGCACTCTATGCCACTGTACTCTGTGCCACTGCACTCTGTGCCACTCTACTCACCGCCACTGCACTCTATGCCAATGCACTCCAGGCCACTCTACTATACACAACTGCACTCTACGACGGTATACTTTGGAACACTGCACTCTCTGTGTCTCTAGTGTATGCCACTCAATCCCACTACACTGTAAGCCAAGTTAATCTACTCTGCACTGCTGCACACTACAGTATACCACTGCAACCTGCACTACTTCACTCTACTCTGAAAGAGTCTACTCTGCCAATGCAGTCAACGTCACTCTATTGCACTCTGCCCCACTTCACACCACACCACTGCAGTCTACACCACTTTGCTCAAAACCAATACACGCTACGCCACTGCACTCTGCTAGTCTACTCTCCACTGTTGCACTTTACATCGCTTATCCCCATTGTACTCTACACAAATGTGCTCTACACGACTCTACACCACTGTACTGTACAACATGTTACTCTACAGAACTGCACTCTCGGCCACTGCACTCTCTGCCACTGAGCTTTCGGACATTCTACTCTGTGCCACTCTACTCTACTCTGTGCCACTCTACTCTACTCTGTGCCACTCAACTCTACGCCACTGCACTCTGTTCTTCGTCACTGTACGCCATTCTTCTGCACTCTATGCTACTGCACTCTACGCCACACTATTCTTCTTTTTTCTGACATGGCCCTCTATGCCACTGTAATATCCTGCATTCTGACACTGCACTCTATGCCACTTCACGCCTCTCTGTTCTGCACTACTCTACTGTATGCCAGTGCACTCTACCCCACTTTACGCTTCACAACTTCACTCTACACACTCCACGCCACTCTACAACCCTGCACTCTGCGCCACTACTCTATACCACTCCACCTTACACCACTCCACTCTACACACTTCACTCTACTTAATCTACTCTACGCCGCTGCACACTATACCACTGCACTTTGCGCCACTCCACTGTAATCAAGGTTGCACCACTCTACTTGATGCCACTCTACGCCGCTACTGTCACTGCACTCTACCCTGCACCATTCCACTACTCTGAAACAGTCTACTCTACGCCACTGCACTCTATGCCACTCTGCGCCGCTCCACTCTATGCCACTGCCCTCTATGTTGCACCACTCACCACTGCACTCTACCCTATGCCACTCTACTCTAAATCACTGCACTCTGCGCCAATTCACTGAACACCACTTTACTCAGAAACAATGCACCCTATGCCACAGTACCGATGCCATTATATGCTACAACATTCTACTCTATGCCACTGCACTCTACGTCACTCTACACCATTGTGCTCTGTCACTGCACTCTACGCCACTCTACTCTGCTCCACTGTACTCTACCTCACTGCTCTCTGCACCACCCTCCTCTGCACCACCCTACTCTTCCCCACTCTACTCTTCGCCAGGCTTTCACACTGCACTCTACGACACTGCACTGAATGCTACTCTACTGCACTGAATGCTACTCTACTGCACTCTATCCTGCTTCACCACTGTACTCCACTTCAGCGCTCTACGCCAATGCACTCTACAACACTTTACTCTGCATCACTACACTCTACGTCACTGTACTCTACAACACTGCTCTCTTGCCACTGAACTCGACGCTACTCTACTCTGCATTGATCCACTCTATGCCACTGTACTCTACGACAATCCACTCTAAACCATTGTAATCTACTCTTCACCGCTGCACTCTGCGGCACTGTACTCTACAACACTGCTCTCTTGCCACTGAACTTTACGCTACTCTACTCTACTCTGCATGGATCCACTCTATGCCACTGTACTCTACGACAATCCACTCTAAACCATTCTAATCTACTCTTCATCGCTGCACTCTGCGACACTCTAATCTGTACCACTGCACTCTACGCCACTTCACTTTACTCTGAATCAAACTACTCTGCCAAAGCAGTCCATTACACTCTATTGCTCTCTGCGCCAATCCACTCCCCTCTGTTTTATACTGCTGCACGGTATGCCTCTACACTATACATCAATGCTCTCTACGCCTCTTTACTCAATGAATACACTCTACGCCACTGCACTCTATACCAATTTACTCTACACCACTTCACTGCACTCCAATATACTCTACTTTGCTACACTGCGCTCTACACCATTGCACTCTACGATACTCTACTGTAGAGCACTGCCCTCTCTGTCACGGCACTCTCTGGCACTCTACTCTGAGCCACTCTACTGCACTCTACGCCAATTTTTTTCTGCTGTTCACCACTGTCCTGCGACACTTCACTCTGCACTGCCCACACTACTCTGAAACACTACAGTCACCACTATTCTTTACCGCTCTACTCTACCCTGCACCTCTCCTCTCTACACCACTTCACTGTACTCTGCGCCACTGTACGCTACACCAATCTACCCCACTCTGTCATTGCAGTCAATGGCGTACCATTCTACTCTATAACACTCTACTCTATGCCACTCCACTCTACGCAACTCTATTCTACTTTACACCACTGTGTACTCTCACTGCTCTTTGCACCACTCGACTTTACACCACTGCAGTCTATGCCACTTTACTTTGCGCCACTGTAATCCACTCTGCCCCACACCACTCTATGCAATTGCACTCAATGCCACTGCAATCTACTTTACACCACTTCACTCTATGCTACTGCACTCTACACTACTCTCACTGCACTATATGCCTATGCAGTCTACACCACTTTACTCAAGATCAATGCACTCCGTCACAGCACTCTACTCCAGTCTAGTCTGTACTTATGTCCCTTCAATCTTGGCCACTCCACTCCATGATACTCTACTCCATTAAACTCTTCTCAAATGGTACTCTATACCACTCCACTCTACAGTACTCTACTCACCTCTGTGCCAGTCTACGACACCACGCCTCTCTACGCATCTCCCTCTGTGCCACTCCATACCACTTTACTCCACTTTATTCTATGACACACTACTCCACTCAATGTCATTTCAGTCTGATAATCTACTCTATTGTATGCCACGCTACGTTGCAACACTCTACTCCACTCTATGCAACACTATCTACACCACTCCATTCTGCTCTACATTACTCCACGACACACTGTGCCACTCCACTACACAACACTCTACTCAACTCTAACGCTATGCTCCACTCTAGGCCACTCGCCCTTACTACCTTCCACTCTACGAGAGACTACTCCTCCACAACACTGTACGCTGCTCCATGACACTCCACTTCAGTCCTCTCCACGCCACTCAACTCTACTGTGCGCCACTCAGCTTTAACCATGCAGAACAGCGGCTACTCTGGTATACAAAATTGCTAAAACATATTGGCAAAGCCAATAGTTCTTGCATGGTTAGGACCTATTGGCTTTGTCAGGCTTACTTGTCCAGAATCTTGGGTTTGTTGGCATCTGACAAAAACTGTTCATACTCTGAAGGCTCGGACGTTGGGCATGTCTTGTGTTGCCCTCTGGAAGTGCAGTCGATTGCTGTTTTGACCACTATGATGGTGTACAAGATAACGTATAGTCCAAGTTAGCACATTAAATGTATTTTCAGTTTTATGAATAAAAGCAAATACTTCATATTCACAGATGCTGTGTGAAATGGCAGACAGATGTTAAGTTTGCCCCAATGAATGGCATGGATGTTTTTACCTATTGAATATTAGACATGTTAAATCATGCAATTTATAGCCATCTGAATTATCCACAGCTGATGAAGATACTCACACATAGTTTGATAGGTCGCAGGTATTGCAGCCGCAAGAGAGGGATGCACTGTCATTCCCTTGTGCTTTCGTAGGCAATTGTTTAGTAGACACTTTCAAGCAGAGTTGCAATTGAATTACCTCCTTTAAAGCTGCAATGGTGTTTGTTTCCTTGAGTGAGGTCGCAGGGGTAGCTTTTACTTTGGGCAAAGCAGTAGTGATGGTTAATTACATCAGTCAGATCTGTGGTGGGCACTTGTCTTTTAAAATGTTTGTGTATTCCCTCAGGTAAAGATTGTTAATTAGTTAGTTGCCTTAGTATTAAGGAAAGGTTTAACGCTAGTAATGTTGACACTGACAGCTTGCAGACCACCCAAAAATCAGGAGGTTTATTCAGTTGCAGTCTTGATGCTAGATTACAAGGCCATAGTTTCCTTTTTATACCTATCGAGAAGCCGTAAAGATGCCTTGGTTGTTTATTGAGATAATTTTGATAATTCAAAGTGCCTTCTATTGGTGTTCTTTTTTATGTAGCCATATAAAGCCATGGTAATCTCTGCCACCAAAATAGTGGAGTAAAGATGCATAGTCTCGGCTGCAGATGTCTTACATGGGAAAGATTACCTCTGTGTAGGCACAGAGCTTCGGGAGGTGGCAAGGTTGTTTAGCCCCTTTCCACTGAAACATGCAGAAACAAATCCAGAGGTTGTGCTTACTCCCATTGTCAAAGGGGCAGGACCAGGACCCCCTACGCTGAGCATAGTTAACTGTTCAAAGGTTTGGGTAATATAGAATTTATGTTACAGTAGCACAATGTCTTTAGTGATTCCATGGTAATAGTGAACTGTCTTAAGGCATTCAAGCATTAAAGGTATTCATTTGATCTGCCCAGAGGTATTTGCCTTGACTGTGACATGGTCCAGCAATGATGTATTGCAGATAGCCCAAAGTACAACAGACCTCATTGCTAAAGGTCTAACACAAATGTTAAATAGAACCAAAGGGAGTTGGCCTAATGGCTAGGGTGTTCGACCTCGGACCTGGTGAACTCTGCCACCCCAGTTCAGACATGGATATATGCAAATCAGTCTGACCCTGTGCCTCATGGGAACAGTCCAGCCCGGACTGCCAGAAACCGGTCCTCGGAAGCTTGTTTCCGGTCCAGGGAAGACATGGCTTGGCAGTTCGGGCTGGACTGATCCCATGAGGCACAGGTTCAGACTGATTTGCATATAGCCATGTCTGAACTGGGGTGGCAGAGTGGGCTAAAGAACGGTGATGGATTAAACCCAGATCTTTTGACTGGGTGTGAGTGTTTGATTGATTCAGATGCTCCGTCCATCACCATCCCCTTTTGTACCGCTTTTGGCCGCCATAAGTATGGCAGGGTATGCTCCGACGTGAGTCCCTTGCTCACTTTGCCACTGGATTCAAGCAAGCCGGGCTGAAGACGGCTGGAATGCCAGAAAACGTTCTTCGGAAGCTTGTTTCCGGTCCAGAGAAGACATGGCTTGGCAGTTCGGGCTGGACTGTTCCCATGAGGCACAGGGTCAGACTGATTTGCATATAGCCATGTCTGAACTGGGGTAGCAGAGTGGGCTAAAGAACGGTGATGGATTAAACCCAGATCTTTTGACTGGGTGTGAGTGTTTGATTGATTCAGATGCTCCGTCCATCACCACCCCCTTTTGTACCACACCGATCATGAAACACCTCAACTTCCAACTTCACACCGATGGCAGAATGACCATCAAAGGCATGCTCTCTATCAGACCCCCCGGACCTCACACCGGCTTCTGCGATGCCATCACCAACTTAATCACCCTACTAGCTATCAACTCCAAGCACTAGATCTTCTTCTGTGAACTCAACTTCCTCCTTGACGACCCCACAGACACCAACTCAGCCAACCTTCTGAAACACATGCGCAACATCAGCCTAACCCAGCTGCCTACCGACCACACACACAGCGCAGGACACACCCTTGACTCGATTTACACAGCGCAGGACACACCCTTGACTCGATTTTCAAAGCCAGCTGCAGAGTCAAGTACAGTCATGCCACAGAACCCACCTGGACTGACCACGCCATTGTCCACTTCACCATCGCAGGATCCCCAGGCACTGCCACCAGGCTTCCCAGATCCTGCCTCCGCAACTGAAACAAAGTGATACAGACCCAATGGATGAACACCCTCAACACCACCCGGCCTGACCCCACAACCAACCTGGAATAGGTCGTCCAGAATTTCACCACCTTGATCACCAACTGCACTGATATAGTCTCCCCAATCAAGCCAGCCAAGACCCGCAGACCCACCAAACAAGCCAGCTGGTTAACAACAGTACACAGGACAGTGAAACACTGTTGCTAACGACTTGAGAGAAGATGGCGCACCAGCAGGGACCCCCAAGTCGTCCCTCAACAAATACCATCAATGCCTCAAAGACATGAAAAAAGATGCCCTAGCCTACCACATCGAAGCAAGCACTAACCACACTAAGGAACCCTTCAGCATCATCAGAGAGTTCTCTTGCCCTGCAGCCCCTGATCTCCCCTTCACAGAAAATCTGAGACACACTAGCAAACTGTTTCCACAACAAAATATCCACCATCCACAGGAACTTTGAACCCCAACTCACTGACCTCAATAACCTCCTCACACCAACAGATGCCACCCCGGCCATCTGATCACCAAATGGGAACAGCTCACCACCCAGAACTCCACAACCATCCTGAACTCCACAACCATCCTGAACTCCAATCACTCGGGAACACTCTCACTGCCTCTTAAGAAGCAAGGGAATCAGCTGCGAAATCACCACCATTCTCAATGCATCCATCACTACAGCCACTTTCCCCGATGTATGGAAACACGCAGAAGTCATACCCCTCCTCAAGAAACCTCTCAGCAGCATTACACATATTCCACCACACACTCATCAAGAGACTTCACCACAATGGGATCCACAATGGGATCCAGGGTGACACCCTCCGATGGATTGCATCATTCTTCACAGTGCGAACCCAGAGACTCTGTCAGCCACCCTTCGCCTTGGAACCAAAGAGCACCATCTACGGCATCCCTCAAAGTTCATCTCTCTGCGAGAACGTACTTGACACACCTGACATCATCGTCCGAACCCACAACCTCAACATCATATCCTATGCCGACGACACCCAGCTCATCCTCTCTCTCAGCAGACCCCTCCACCCCAAGGACCAACTTCCACAAATGCATGACAAACATCTCGGACTGGATGAAGACCAGCTGTCTGTAGCTCAACACCTTCAAGATCAAAGTGATCATCTTTGAGAAGTAAGCCTCCGCATGGAATGACACCTGGTGGCCTGCCGAACACAGACCTGCTCCCACACCGACAGACCACGCCCGCAACCTTGGCATCATCCTGGACAGAAAACTCACCATGAAACCACAGATCACGCAGTCTCTTCTGCCTGCTTCTACACTCTCCACATGCTCCAAAGGATCTTCATATAGCTCCCCATCAGCACAAGGAAAACCATCACTCAAGCCCTAGACATCAGCTGACTAGACTACGGCAACGCACTGTATGCAGGACCCCCCCACCCAACTTATGGAGAGACTCCAGAAGATACAGAACTCAGCAGCCAGACATCCTCAACCTGCCCAAACAAAACCACATAACACCCCACCTCAGTAACCTTCACTGGCTACCCGTCCAGAAAAGATGCCAAATCAAGATGCTGACACGCCTACAAAGCCCTCCATGACCAAGGACCAGCATACATCAAACACCGCCTGAATTTCCACCAACTCTCCAGAGACATGCACTTCGCCTGCATCGCCCTCGCACAGACACCTCCCATTGGAGGTCATTCCTTCTCCTATCTCGCCCCCAATGGGAACGTCCTTTCCCTCCACCTTTGGTCAGCACCCTCTCTAGCAGAATTCAGGAAGACCCTCAAGACCTGGCTTTTCGACTGAGCCAAGCAACCTAGTGCCTGGATACCCTTGTGGGTGATTAGCCGCGCTCTACAAATACAAATTGATTGACTGTCCAGGCATGCCACCTTTCTTGTGTGTTTAGGATGCCTATCTGTGTTCCATTTCAAGGGTGTGAAAGGGTGATGGCATTTTTCATCAGCCTTCTGTGGAAAATTCAGTTGTGAAGGATAGCACATTTCAAAGAAATGTATTATCATAAGCTTGTGGTCCAGCCTTTCGGCTGTCAAGAAAGTTGCTCGATGTTGCGAGCTTAGCCTCTAATTATATATTTTTTATTTTGTTTTAAAGGAAAATAGGACCTTGTCAGCCACAGTGAGCGAAATGAGGGACCAGAATGTAAATCTTTTCCTTAAGAGGGATGACTTTGATGAGCTGGAAGGCTTCCAGCAGCAAGAGCTGGCCAAAATTAAACACATGGTAAGAAGTGTTTTCAGAAAGCGTGACATTTTGTTGTATAGAAGTTGATGTTAGCTCTTTATGACCCTTTCATCTTGTGTTCTCTAAGGTATGCTTGTTTGGCTTTCTATGATCTGATTGGAAAGGAAAAGGCAAATGAGATACGGGAGTTTGTTCGCAATTCTTTGTAAGACTTGCAGTTTTAGGCCCTGAACACCTTCAAAATAGTATTTTTGGCTTTCTACTTATAGCAGTGCATAGTCTGTTCATATTTGCCCCGATTTTAAGAGTCTTAATTCCGGCGAACATTGGCTGAATCAGTTTCGCCACTTTTAGATTGGTAACTTCTACAATGGTAGATAAATATACGCCTGCAACACAGGGACCTGCATACATTCGGAAAAAAATAGAATGAGATTGAGTCAATGTCACCACAGCCCAGTCAAGCGCCCCCAGCCAGGAATGAATCAGTCAGTACTGCTATTAGAGTTTTCCCACCACCTGATAAAGAAACTAGGTGCTGTCATGAGAATAATGTGAAGCTGGAGAAAGCAATGCCCTGGAGGAGTGTGAATTCAACTGCACTTGACTGTAGACTCGGTGTAACGGCACGTTTCATTGGATACGGTACATAGGACAAGGTATCAATTGGCAAGTAAGCTTCCAATTAGAAATTCTTTTTTAAGGATGCCTGGGTTTACACCTGAGATTCAAGAAAAGGGAAAGGAGCAGAGAAGGTATTAAAGATGAACAGTGATGATATCAAGCTGCAAAGTCAATGGAGAACTTCGAATGAAAGTCCAGAGATAATAAAAATACTGGGAAACATCTACAGCAGCATATATCACGCTTGATGTTCCTAAAATTTGAGCAAAAAGTTAAACCCCTTGCCTTTACGACTGTGTTTTTTGGACCTGGTCCTGTGTCGGAGTTTTTTGAAAGGTACATCTTTCACGTGGTACTAGCAGCCCCTCTGAATCCTGTTTTAGAGAAAAGTCCTAGCTATTTTGCCATTGTAGGTAGTCGAGGGGTGAGTAGAAACACAACATTCTTATCTCCAGATTTGGGCTTTATTAGTGTATTTCAAATTGTGCGGACCAGTTTTTACTTAATGGGAAACTCCCTAAGTGGTCCCAGCACATTTTCCTTTTGGGACTCTTCCTCATCGCAACTGTTGACTTCGTTATCCTTGTGTCTTGTTATTCATATAATAGTGAGTCATTTTTCGAGTAAGTCGACAACTGTCCTCAACATGAACTGCTGATTATTTGGTGCATTTCACTCTTATTGATACTGCGCCATGTATCTCCAGAGTCCAAACTTGGTTGTGTCCATTATGTAGACCACATATGGTATGATAATGTTTTTGTCCTGTAAATCTGCCTTCGTTTTACCTTGGCATTTATGTCCTTTTATGTACATCACTTGTGCTGTAGACAGCGCTACAAAACAGCACTCTGACAGTTGGTATTCTGGGTCTTTGCGCTTCAACAGCAACTCATAACTCGAAGCAAACATTGCAGTGGACTAGTTTATTAAATAATACATTAAACAAAAGTATATTAGCTTAATTCTGGGGGAAAAAACTAATAAAGGGCTAGAGATTAGGATTGAAAATATGAAAATATATTAAGCTTAAACTTTGATAAATCATAGAACCTGTTTTATCAGGAGCATCAGCAACGCTGTGAGGTAATGACTGCTATTTCATTTCGATCAACTGCTTAGTCAAGTCATAGTCAAGTCAAGTCAAGTCAAGTCAAGTCATAGAATTTATATAGCGCACTACATACCCAGAGGGTTTCAAGGCGCTTAGGAAGGGGAGGGGGATTACTTGTCAAATATCCACGTTTTAAGTTGCTTTCTGAATGCTAGGTGGTTCTGGGTAAGGCGAAGGTAAGCGGGGAGTGAGTTCCATGTTTTAGCAGCCAGGTATGAAAAGGATCTGCCTCCCATGGTGGTCTTGTTGATGCGAGGTACAGTGGTGAGGGCTTGGTTGGAAGAACGTAGTTGGCGGGAGGGGGTGTAGAAGGACAGTCGTGAGTTGAGGCATTCTGGTCCGATGTCGTAGAGTGATTTGTGTGCGTGGGTAAGCAGTCGGAAAGTGATCCTCTTATTGACGGGTAGCCAGTGGAGGTCTTTAAGGTGATCAGAGATGTGTTCGTTGCGTGGGATGTCTAATATGAGTCTGGCTGAGGCGTTTTGGATTCGTTGGAGTTTCTTCTGGAATTTTGCGGTAGTACCTGCGTAGAGGGTGTTTCCGTAGTCCAGTCGGCTCGTGACCAGAGCGTGGGTGACTGTTTTCCTTGTGTCGGAGGGGATCCAGCGAAATGTTTTTCTGAGCATGCGAAGAATGTTGAAGCAGGAAGAGGATACGGCGCTGACTTGTTTGTTTTAGTTGCTGAGGAACCTTCTTAGGCTTTTTTCAGCATCCTATTCTTACCTTAATCTATTCCATTCCTCCACTTTTATGCTGTAGTTGCATTCCATACTAATCAATGGAAACTGTGTAAACCAGTGAAGAGGACAAAGTTAACCCTGTAGACTGCAAAATTTGCTAAATTTGCATTCTGCGGCTGCTGGACCATGGCGGTCTTTTAAAGCTACAAAAGAGAGCAGCAGCTCTGGCGTATTATGCAGGCTACATTGAGCTGGATTCCCTGTTTTGTTAATGTTAATGTTAAGTTGGTCTTCTATAGCACACGGCTACTCCAAAGGAGTGTCCCGGCGCTTTAATTAGTGACCGGAAAAGACAAACGGCACACAACACAAGCAAGACCACTACAGAAAAATAAGGAAAATCCAGCAATGGAGAGGAAGCACACTACCGGGCAAAGAGCCATGTTTTAAGGCCCTTCCTAAAAGCCAGTAGATTAGATGTACTGCGTAGTGTCAATGGAAGAGAGTTCCAGAGCTGCGGAGCTAGCAGCCTGAAAGAGCGGCCTCCAGTGCGGGCCTTTTTTACTCAGGGAACCACAGCCAGGAACAGAGACTCAGATCTCAGGGATCGGGCCGGGTGGTAAAAGGCAAGCCTCCTTTGGAGATATTGAGCTCACAAGGCATGCAAGGCCTTGTGGGCCAGTGTCAAGGCCTTAAACACTATCAGTTTCCGAATAGGCAGCCAATGGAGCGACTGCAATAGGCTAGAGACTCTGGCCCACCTGTGGAGGCCAAAGATGGCCCGCGCGGCCGCGTTCTGGACCACCTGCAGGCGTTGCAGGAGATACTCCGGCCGGCCATGATATGGTATGTTGGAGTAATCTAATCTTGAGCCGATTAAGGCCTGAACCGTGGTCCTCCTATGCTCTTCAGAGAGCAGAGGGAAGAACTTCCGGAGCATCTTGAGAAGGCCAAAACAGGTTCCCGAGAGAGCCAGAACCTGGGATCTTAATGTCAGCCCGTTGTCAATCTTAATTCCCAGATTCTTAGCTAACTGGGACGAATGTGCTGGAGGGAACATGTCGGCAGGCCACCATTCATGCCACTCTGGGTCAAGTGAGCAGCCGAAGAAGAGTATCTCAGATTTATCCGAGTTGCACTTGAGGCTGTTTA
Organism: Lissotriton vulgaris; assembly: GCF_964263255.1. Lineage (NCBI taxonomy): Eukaryota > Metazoa > Chordata > Amphibia > Caudata > Salamandridae > Lissotriton > Lissotriton vulgaris. Next base: position 82,352,145 of record NC_141693.1, read on the forward strand.
GCTGGAACCATTTGAAAACAGCCCCAAAGCACTCTCGGATACTCTCTCCGTCGAAATCTTCTCCTTTCCGGCATGTAAAGAGGAGCTGGGTATCGTCAGCATAGGATACGATCTGGGCCCCAAAGGACTCCACCAATGTCGCCAGAGGGGTCATGAAGATGTTAAAGAGAGTCGGGCTTAACACGGAGCCCTGAGGGACTCCGACTCCCAATGGCGGCATCTCGGCAGAACTAGGAGAGGCCCAGACCGTTTGTCGTCGGTCAGCCAGGAAAGATCTAAACCAGCTGAGCACCGTCCCCCTCAGACCGATCTCATAAAGTCTGGCGAGGAGACCCTCATGGGGGATGGTGTCAAAAGCCGCCGACAGATCAAGCATGACGAGCATGGCTTTGCCTCCCGAATCCAGCGACTCTTTAATGGCTTCAGACACCTCCAACAGCGCCGTCTCGGTGCTTTAATTGGGACGGAAACCAGATTGGGAGGAATGTAGCAGATCGTGGGACTCCAAAAAGTTGGAGAGCACGATATCTACATGTTTCTCCAAGATCTTTACCAGTGCGGGAAGGAGCGAGATAGGCCTGTAATTGGCGAGATACTCAGGGGCAAGGCCGGGCTTCTTAAGGAGGGGAATGACCATTGCCTGCTTCCACGCCTGCGGGACCACCCCTCGACTCAGAGAAAGATTCAAGAGCGGGTTTGCCAAAGGATTTACGATAGCCGCCATTTTCGCCAAGAATTTGGCCGGGCACGGATCAAGAGGCGATCCAGATTTAAGATTAGCCATAAGTGCCAAAGACGAGGATGTCGAAAATAGCGGAAACACCGCCAAGACTGGACCTGAAGGAATCGATGGAACTGGCCCATCCACGAGGCTGGGAAAAACATCAACCAGCCTCGTGGGAAAAGAGTCCTGGATCAGCTTTATCTTAGTGGTGAAAAAATTGGCGAGGGCAGACACCCATGACTCAGAGGGGGCGGCCTGAGTTGAAGTAGATCGGGGAGTCGTGAATTCTCTAACGATCGTAAAGATCTCCTTACAGGAGTTGGCTGTCGCCTGAATTCTCCTGGCGAAATAGCCTTTTTTCTCCTGGAGGATTTCCCGGTGGTAGGCTTTAACCGTTGTTCTGTAGACAAGCCTAGCATCGGCATCATACTGTGACCGCCAGGCCCTTTCGGCCACTTTGCACTGCCTACGGGAATGCGACAGTGATTCGGTGAACCAGGGGGCAGAAACCCGTTTAGATGTTTATCGGGGGGGAATCACAGGGGCTAGATCGTTCAACCTGTCCATCAGCCACAGCTGCAAAGAGTCTAAATTTGTGTCCAGATCGCCCGTAAAAGGGAAGGGATGGTCCAGAGAGGCCTTAGCCAGCATCTCCGGGGTCACCCGATGGTACGCCCTGGATACTGGTCCCTGATGTCTCAGAGCGGTGCTCGATGGTTTCTTAATGCATGGTACATAAAAATAGGCCAGCTGATGATCTGACCAAAGCACCGGCAGCAATGCCGTCACTTCAATAGGGGCAGGGGCACTGACCAGAGACCAGCCGCAGCCCGGACATTTCCTCTTGCCCCTATATCGACCAGGGAAAACCTTATGACAGGCACATAAGGCCTTTTGAAAAGAGCGGAGGTCCAGTGGTGAATAGCAAATCATAGCAGCGTCAGAGAGAGTATTCACAAAACAAAAAAAAGGCCGAGCCCCGCCTGCCACTCCGAGCGCCTCCGGGACGCTGACGGGCATAGACGGGCAGGACTCTGGCACGACTCCGGCGCAGATTTGGCGCGTCTGCTGCGCGGAGTCGTGAATGTTCTTTTTTTAGCGCTGCTAGAGCGCGTGAACGGCCTGGCCCACACCCAATATGGCCGCCAAAGCAAGATCCCAGCCCTCGGCGTCGATGCTCGGCCGAGGGCGGTCCGGTGGTAGGGGAGGAGGGAAGGAGCAACGAAGCGCTAAGGAGCGCTAAGGAAGTCTCAGGTCCCAAGTCTCTGGCGCCTATTAGTCAAGCGCAGAGAAGCACAAACATTAAAATATCTCTGGCGCTTCTTAGTCAAGCGCAGAGAAGCACCAAGTAAAAATGTCAAATACAGATTTAAAATTAAGAAAGAAGAGAGCGAGACCTCCCTGGACACTGGAGACAGTTTGGGCGGTCTAGTTGGTGTTCTTGCAGGGTACTAGATTGAGTAGACTAGTTCCTGGGGGGACCACAAAAGTGCCAGTCTCTCAGCGTGATCATAACTGATATCACAGCGTGAACTGCCGTATTGTGGAGGCATGAGTAGATGCCGCAGAGCTTTGTGTTGCAATAAAAGAGCTTGATTCCCAGTATAAATTGGTTTTATATATCCAAATGAGGTATCCCCCTAAAATTATAGATTTCATTGCTTGTGTTTTTAATCCCGTCTTGTTTTGTATAGCAGTACGGTGAACAATTTTGTAAGAATACTGGAAACTACTAAGTAGATTTTTAGGACTGAGATCAAGAATGTCATGGTTTTCCCCACCAGCAAACAATAGTAAGTACAAACTTGCTGAGATGTGCAGGAAACCTATTCTGATCAGAGCCCTACATGCCCTCAAACCCAATTAGACAGTGGTAAATCAAGAATGGAATACCAGTCAGGGACACTTGTGGGGTTTTCTCCGTCCATGTGTGCATCCTTCACTTGCTGTCCCAAAGCTGGGAATAGAACTGCACAAAGTGTATAATGGAATGATATTACATTTCTGAAAAAGTCAGTAAAGCATTCAAAGAATAGGTCTAAAGGCAATGTTATGTTTTGACGAAAGGGACATTACCGAGGTGGTTTGTTCACTATCAGTTTTTGATCATTTTAAAAAACATCCTCAGCCTGACTACTTCAAAGGTGTCTGTGTCAGAAGCAAGTTCGCTTGTTGATGTTCGGTGAGGTTTCAGCATAACACCTTTATTAGGCACTGCTGTGTAAACTTTGTCTCAAGAATTGATGCCAGGTACAGCCTATATACTTTAATGGCTTTCTATAGATGAGTTCCAGCATCCCGTGCATGGCCCGGCTTTGCCCTTAGATTCTAAAAGGTGATTTACAATGTGTTGGGGTCGATGGTGAAGTTCCCCTTACTAGGCTGTGATGCTTAGTACATAGTCCTTAACCCTATGCTTTATATAGACACATCATCAAATCAAAACAGAGAGAGAGGACTAGATAAGCTAGTCCGGATCCCCTGGGTTATATGTAGTTTATCAAGAAAGACTAGCTAAGTTGTGTAAAAGGACTCAATGGGTATGTATGTTGGCAAACCATTTGGTTTGGTCATGAAGCCCTCACCCACCAACCTAGTTGGTGGCATGCTTCATCATCGGGCCAACCACAGTGACACCGAATGTGTCCCGGGCATGCTTCGACTCCAGAAGGAGCTGGTATACTTGCTGAGTGTGCAGTGTTGGTGAATGTTAAAGTGAAATATTAAAAAAGCTATACAGTGGGTCCCAGTCCCCGAGGGTGTATGGATAAACTTTAATTACTGGGCCCCTGTTAGCAACTAAAAAGGCAAACTGACGCGTTGGAGTGAATTATGACCTCCTTTGTCCTGTGTGGTCTACATGTTTCAGCCAGGCCTTTTGATTAAAACTGGCGTTCCTCAGGACCAATGAGTATGTGAAGGTGACAATAAATATTTTAAGTGAATTGTGGTGTAATTAAAAGTGTCGCACTCGCTAAGGTGCGTAACGTGTCTAACACGTAATGCACTTTAGCGAGGTCTGGCTTCTCGTCAGTGGGTTACAAAAACGCTTCTTTGCCCAACATCAAATAGAGATGCTCTAAGGTGTCACCTTATATGCTTTGCACATTCTTGGGTAAGTTTCCCTTTTCCATGGTTTGAGCAAACTGTAGCTTACAATAGAGAATTTATGATAAGTCAAATGAAATCTAAAAGCAGGTAATAGACTGTTCTCAAAAAGTATATCTACTTATTACAACCTGTATTAGAAGACACTGCTGTTTTAAACAATATGTGTAATGCTTCTGATACATACTACATGGAATGGTTGTAAGAATATAAAAATTACTGCAAATATTTGATAAATAATTAAACCAACATTCTTGGGAAGTCACTCATCAATGTGAAATTATTAACTCCCCTGGGGTAATATTAGTTTGTTTCCAATACTCAACCATGCATTACTGTTTCAAGTAAAAGCTTGTTTCACATGTTTTAGCTAATAAAGAAGGAAGAATTAGTAATGAAAACGGAGCAAGAACTTGAGGTGCAGCGTCGAGAAGCCAGCCGGGCAATAGAGGAGCTGCAGGTCTCCAGCTGCTTATCCACCAGTTTAAATGAAGAGTTGAATCGGTTACAGCAGCAGCACTCTCAGCTTGAGATGTACAGGTACTGGTCTCCCTCTTTTCTATTTTTTACGAGTTGTTTCTTTTCTGAAAGACTAAAACTAGGATATACCAGTCTGGTCAGATCTCTGATATGTTATTTCCATTAAATAAACTTAGCATTTTGTTATTGCTGCAGAAGGTTGCGAGTAGATCACCTACGTTTCCAGTATGTGATGGCCTGTACTTCAAACATTAGTTTCTGCGAAGAGAATACTAAAGTAGTTTACCTACCAAAGTTGCCATTGGTTTGCTTTTTAAAGTAGCTATACTTATGATAAAAGGCCAGTTGTGCCTGTTATAATTTAAAAATAATTTCCTAACTAAGAAACAATATAAAGAAAATTGTGCATCAAGCTTACACAGTGTGCGCACAACAAGCCATTACAAACAAGATAGGATGAAAGATGGTAGCAGTTGCTAGACATTTGAGTGCATAGGTAAAGCCAGGCCCACAGGTCACAATACAGTATGGAACCTGCCCAACAGGCGGGAACAGGGGGGCGTGCACACTTGCACACCATGTCTAAGGCATTACATGAACACTTTGGGGAGAGGCTAAAACATCAGGTCCAACATGTTCAGCTAAACTGGACATATCTTCCTAAGGCCCACCTTCTACCTGTCAACGGGCCCAGAAATCTTTAGGTCGTAGGTGCCCTGGTAATAGCTCCCAGTAGTGTTCAAACTGTTCCTGTCAGTAGGCTATGTCCAGCAGCCCACACTGCAGCCGTGGGGCAGGGCATCTACCCCAGTGTATGGCAACTCTGCACTTAGCCAGGAGGAGAAGACAACCGTTAATTGTCAAGTCGCAGGCAGAATGTCTTTCACGTAGCCTAGGAGAGCCACTAGCAAGGATCGCAGTGGGTTATATCCTGTAAATCACTGCAATAACGTTCTAGATATCTGACCAAAAGATGCTAACTACAGGGCATGCCCAGGCAAGATGGAGGAAAATGTAGCTGTTAGAGTGGATCACCTGAAGCATTGTACATCTTCTGCAATACATATTCTGAATAATTGGACTGGTATGCAAAACATACTTTGTACGAAGTTAAAATGTGTCCATGTAAGTCGGTAATTTGGTGTAAGGGCACCGGATTGCGTACAGCAGTAATGCCACTGTGTCTCAGTAAGGGGTAGTTATATCTGCTTCTCAAACAGCACAGGCTGGCCAAGGTGGGCGTCGACACACCACCATTTGGTGTCCTTCGTGACATCGACGCGCTTCCTGCAGAAACTCCCACATTTGGTAGTGATCTTAAGATTTTTTTTTCTTGTCTTGTGTTATCTTCGTTTGCTGATCCATTTAGTTATGTGTGCAGTTTAACCCCCCCTTTCCTCCTGTCTCATCTTTCTGGTAGAGGAGGGTGGGATCGCTAGTGAATCCCGAAAGTCTTCAAGCTGCAAAACTACACCAACTGGTAAGAAACTATACGTTATCCAGTATTTGGGTGTCTTTCATAGATTCACATGCCTGAATCATCCCCCGTCGTCGAGACGGGAGCCTCCGGTATATAAAAAAGTAATGTCCTATAGACATACATAGAGAAAAATAGGCCTACGGATCCCACCTTAGTGGCCTATCCACTTCCTTTTGTAAAGAGGACCAAACTAGAGTAGGCCCAAGGGTCCCACCTTAGTGGCCTATCTATGTCCGTTTGTAAAAAGGACCAAAGTAAAGAAACCAACCAATCAGCTACCACCTCCTTCTAGAACCTTCCTGTCAGGAGCCTAGGTCTCTCAGATTTTGTATCTTCAAAAAACGAATTTACTTATCTTATCTTACTACATTAGGGCTGATGCCCAGAAAAAGGGTCTCTTCAGGGCCTGTTCCTCGTGTGGAAAGAAAAGGCGCCATGTAGAGGACAAGCATCAAACCTGCTTGTACTGCCTCTACCCTCACCATCAAGCCAAGGACTGTAAAATATGTAGGACCTTCTCAAATAAGACCCTTAAAGACCGTGAAGGACGCCTGCTGCTCTGGCTGGACAGGCTTAAGAAGAGGACAGACGACTTGGAGTCAGAAGAAGGTGAGAGTATCTCTGGAACCTCGCAATTTTCCTTGAAGAGGCCAGGGTTACTTCCCCTAGCCCCTCAGACACCCCTCCTAAGAAGACTCTCAAGAAGTCCTCAGAGGGCAAAACCTCAGTGTCTGGCAAGGACCTTCCTGTCCCCAGGAAGCCACCGCTGACCTTGACGACGACAGCGTCGATTGTCTCTTCAGCGCAAAAAACTGATTAGACGACGACAGTGTCGACGACGACAGCATCGTCGGCCTCCTCATCGACGACGAAGACGATGCCTTCATTGACGGCGAGTAGGCCAGTGTCGTCGACCATTCCATTTTTACCATCGACGACGAAGACCTTATCGTCGACGATGAAGTCGACGACGAAGTCAAAGTCGTCGACGATTGTACCGTCGACGAAGATCATCCCGTCGACGAAGGACACGTCGACAAGAATTCCGTCGACGGGGACACGGTTGACGAGGACGCCGTCGACGGGGACACCGTCGGCGATGGAGAAAATACCGTTGACGAAGGTAATGTCGACGAAGACGCAGTCGTCGAAGTCGTCGACGACCCCTGGAAATGCACAGTCGTCATCGGCACCACATCTGACAACGCCAACAGGGAAATGGAAAGAGTCTGGGCTGCTATCTCAAGCCATGGATACCTTGCCGCCACAGACAGCCCTTATTGGCACCAAAAGCTCGAGGAAACCAATTACACCAGACCTGACGTCACCCAGTAAGGTGCAAGAGCTACCTCCAACCTGCCTGCTTCAAGGTGAAGAGTCGGAGGAAGAGTTGTACACACAAGCCACAAGTCCATCAGACCTTGTGGTCAAGTGCCAAAGCACGGATGAGGAAATGGAGGAGGTGGAACATGTGGAACATACAGTCCACACTCAAGTCCGCACACAAGTTACACCGATGGTGTGCCTACGAGCGGCCATTGTATCAGACCTGCAATTCTTAATACAGGACTATAAACAGCGGTTTCCGGAAAAACCCACTACGCTTGTACCTACATCTGTACACGCACCCACTCCATTGGCCCTACACAAGCCGCCACCGCTGGCGATCAGTGGGGAACAAGAGCCACTGCAAGTTATTCAATCGTCTGATGACGAAGAAGTGGATCAGGAAGAGGGCGAGGTCCGTGACGACGAGTCTGTCCCAGACGTAGATCAAGACTATATTGCTCCCTCTCCGGCCTCCCCAGAACCACAGTCCTCAGAATCACCACCCGCTGATATTGGTGGATTCCATAACCTTGTAGAGCGCGCAGCCAAACGATTCCACATGACTATGGAATCTCAGGAAACCGAGTGCTTCCTATACGACTTCAAGGAACAAGCTAAAAAGACAACTAAGTCAATTCATTGACTTTATATGGAAGCAAGGGAAATTACTGATGCAAACACCAGCGTCAATCCAAGTAGTGGTACCCAGGCTTGAAAAGAAATACAAGGCGACTTCATCAGCGCCGGAATGCCTCACAGGTCACCCCAAGGCAGATTCTGTGGTAACCCAGGCGGCACAGAAAAATTCACGTAACCCAGCATCGCCTCTGTCAACACCACCTGACAAGGAAGGCAGAAAACTGGATGCTATTGGCAAGCGTTTTTCCACCACGTCGGCCATGACAGTAAAGGTGGCAAATTCCATAGCACTCCTGGGCCGCTACAATCGGCAACTCTGGGCAGATATTGCACCTTACCTATCTCACCTGCCAGAGGATGTTAAGGAGGAAGCTCAATCACTCCTCTTAGAAGGCCGGACATCTGCCTCCGAGCTCATTGACTGCGCAATGGACGTTGGCATGACCGGTTTTAGGCAACTGGCAGGTGCTGCTGTGCTCAGAAGACAAGGCTGGCTCAAAGACACCTCTTTCCGCCAGGAGGTGCAGACGAAGATTATTGATATGCCCTATGACGGCCAACATCTCTTCGGGGAAAAGATTGATGAGGCCTTAACTACTATCAAGAAAGACACGGACACTGCCAAAGCCCTTGGAACACTGCAATTCCGGAACCAGTCCTTTCGTGGAAACAAAACTAGAGGACACTCTTCTTATAGAGGCACTTATCAGAACAGGTCCTCCTATTCATACAGCTAAAATAAAACGCAATACCAACCGCGACAACAGCAGCAAGGGCGGCAGACTTCCTACGGCAAGTCTAATTACAGAGGGAAGAACCAGAAAAGACCTGCTGGCAACCGCCAATGACTTGTGTCAATGGCCAGTCCATCCACCATCAAACTTATTCAAAATTGGAGGAAAGCTCACACACTTCCTCGAAAATTGGAAATTGATAACAGATCGGTGGGTGCTCCAGCTCATTCAATTCGGACATTCCCTAGAATTTGTCACGATTCCCCCGACAACACCACCTCGCAAACGGTCCCACAGGCACCTACGATTGCTTCTGCAGGAAATCTCTTCCATGCTACAGAAGGGAGCGATAGAGAGAGTTCCACCAACCCACAAAGGAAAAGGTTTTTACTCCCACTTCTTCCTGATCCACAAAGTAAAAAAGTGGAGACCAATCCTGGACCTCGGGGCACTCAATGTGTTCCTAAGGAAACAATTGTTCCGTATGGTGACGCTCCAAGAGATCCTGGGACTATTGGAGGAAGGGGACTATATGACGTCCTTAGACCTGCAGGACGCTTACTACCACGTTCCCATCCTCAGATTTGCTGTAGCGGGCAGCACTACCAATTTTGTGTCCTCCCGTTTGGCCTCAAATCTGCCCCACGGATATTTACCAAATGCCTCTCACCCGTGGTGGCTTTCCTTCGTCAACAAGGACACCAGGTCTTCCCATACCTGGACGACTGGCTGGTGAAGGCACCATCCGCGATGGGCGCAGCCAAATCCTCCAGCGCCTGTCTGGATATTTTCCAGCGTCTAGATTTGACCCTCAACTGCGAGAAGTCTGCACTGGAGCCAAACAAGATCATTGCATTTCTTGGGGTGACACTGGACACGAAAAGTGCCAAGGCTTTTCCTTCCCAGGAAAGGAAGGCCAAACTCATCTCCCTGGCCACGTCCGTGGCATCAAGGAAGACTTTACCGGTCCGAACCTTCAAGTCTCTCCTCTGCATGATGTCCTCATGTATCATGCTCATACCCCACTGCCGCCTCAAGATGCACCCACTCCAGGAGGAGCTGACGAACCAATAGACACAAAGTACAGGATCATTCGAGGACCGCATACGAGTCACTCGAAACATGGTCAACCACTTACAGTGGTGGAGATCGTTCAAACACCTGTCAAAGGGACTGCCGTTCCTGCTTCCCGCGGAGCCACATGTGATAACAACGGACGCATCCCTAGAAGGCTGGGGAGCGGTCCTCCAAGAACCCCAGATCAATGGCAAGTGGACAGAACAGGAAACCCAGCTCCACATCAACCTATTGGAGTTAAGAGCGGTCTTCCTAGCTCTACAAGCCTTCCTGCCACGCATTCAAAACTCCCCAGTGCTCGTCAGAACAGGCAACACTACGACGATGCACTACCTAAACAAGCAGGGGGGGCGCGATCGCTCTCACTATCTCGAGAATCGCAAAGGGTCTGGAACTGGCTTGTGGAACACGGGATAACGCTAAAAGCAGAGTACGTCCCGGGCAAGGACAACGTCTTGGCGGATGCTCTGAGCAGACAGGGATCTCCATCCCACGAAATGGGAACTAGACATGGAAGTGCTGGAACACCTCTTTGCGGAATGGGGAACTCCGCGAATAGACCTCTTTGCCAAGAGAAACAACGCCAAATGCCCAAGCTTCGCAAGCAGGCATCACCAACCAGGAACCCTCGGAAATACTTTTTCCATCGCATGGTGCAACATCTTTGCGTACGCCTTTCCGCCATTCCCACTGATACCCAGGGTTCTCAGGAAGATGAAGTCGGAGCCCTGCACTCTGATTCTGATCGCCCCATTCTGGCAGAGGCAGCACTGGTTCACGGACCTTCACCGCCTCTCTGTCCAGCCACCTATTCGCCTGCGTCAACACCCAGCTCTACTCACAATGTCCCAAGGACAGGTACCAACAGAACTGTTATCCTAAGCACTCGGTTTCTGTAGAGTTTATCCGTATTTATATATTCTAGAGGTTGGTGCCTCAGTCGTCGCACGTAGTCAAAAAACGTGCCTGGTAAACAAGTGAATGTGGAGGTTAGAGAACTAGCCTCAAGACTTTTTCGTTGTAAATTTGGTGCCAAGTCTTGAGGCTAGTTCTCTAACCTCCACATTCACCAAGGACAGGTACACCACCCGAATCTGAGCTCTCTAAAATTGTCAGCTTGGCTCCTGAGTACCGGTAATTCAGCCACATGAACATCCCGCAGGAGTGCAGAGACATCCTTGCAAAGGCTAGAGCGGACAGCACTAATAAAACGTACTCATTAAAATAGAAACGGTTTTGCTCCTGGTGTGTGGCCGAAGGCATGCACCCTTTCCACATCACTCCACAACAGCTGCTACCTTACTTACTACATCTGGCACAATCGGGCCTTGCACACGCATCCATTAAAGTGCATCTAGCAGCGATCTCAAGATTCACCAGGACTCCTAAGGGTCCATCCCTGTGGGCAGACAGACTTCTAAAGCAATTCCTTAAAGGTCTATACAGATCCTTCCCACGACCACGGCTGATCCCCCCCCCCCCCCCCCCCCCCCCCCCCCGTCGTGGCACCTCAATGTGGTCCTTCACCAATTAATGAAGCACCCCTTTGAACCCATCCATAGGGCAGACATCAAATTTATCTCATGGAAAACGGCCCTCCTCCTGGCTCTGACTTCTGCTAGAAGGGTCAGCGAGTTGCAGGCTCTCTCAATTCAAGATCCATTTATTTAGTTCAGAGAGGACAGAGTGATCTTAAGAACTAATCCTCGGTTTATTCTGAAAGTCCCTTTGGACTTCCACCTCAACGAACCAGTGGTCCTCAGGTCATTCTTTCCAAATCCTACCACTGTGGCAGAGAAAACTCTACATTCGCTGGATCTGAAGAGATGTCTTAAATTCTAAATTGACAAGACAAAACACTTCCGAAAATCATCTCAACTCTTTGTTGCCTTTAGTAGACCACGGAAAGGCATGCCCCTGTCAAAACAAAGCATTTCAAGGTGGATTTCCTCGGCGATCACCTTTTGCCATGACAAAGCCGGACGACCTCTGGACTCAAGAGCCAAAGCTCATTCGACAAGACCCATGTCCACGTCTGCGGCACTGTTTGCTGGAGTGCCGGTATTGGACATCTGCAGAGCGGCGACCTGGAAGTCACTGCATACCTTCACCAGGCACTACTGCCTGGATACTGAGCTGATGAAGGATGCAGCAGTGGGCCAAGCAGTGCTTCGCCATCTATTCCAGTGAGGTGAGCCTTCCGACATCCCTCCATCCTTTACTGGTATGCACATTCTTTTACTAATATTTATATGACAATGCATTTTGGTGGTTTGAAGTCGCGTGATATGTATTATCTACAGACTCATATATGATGTTCCATCAAAAATGTGCATAATATATTGCTTGCTACTCTGATTCAGGCATGTGAATCTATGAAAGACACCCAAATACTGGATAAGTAATGCTTTACTTACCTGTAACTGCAGTTATCCAGTATTGGTGTCTTTCATAGATTCACATGCACCCTCCCGCCTCCCCTGGAAGGACTCACCTATCTCTCTAACAAGTTTACGCCTACCTAGCTTGGTGCGTAAGAAAATCTGAGAGACCTAGGCTCCTGACAGGAAGGTTCTAGAAGGAGGTGGTAGCTGATTGGTTGGTTTCTTTACTTTGGTCCTTTTTACAAAAGGACGTGGATAGGCCGCTAAGGTGGGATCCTTAGGCCTATTTTTCTCTATGTATGTCTATACGATATTACTTTTTTATATACCGGAGGCTCCCGTCTCGACGACGGGGAATGATTCAGGCATGTGAATCTATAAAAGACACCAATACTGGATAACTGCAGTTACAGGTAAGTAACGCATTTCTTTTACAGCATGAATCTTTCTGGATTCACTATGCTGTGCATAGACTTAGTGCAAAAACCACAGTTGATGGACAGAATGCAGAACAATGTCATACATTCACCCCAGTACAGAGATCTGGGCCTAAATCCATCGTTTTTTTGCACTCCACACCACCCCAGTTCAGACATGGCCATATGCAAATACGTCTGACCCTGTGCCTCATGGGAACAGTCCAGCCCGAACTGCCAAGCCATGCCTTCCCTGGACCGGAAACAAGATTCCGAGGACCGGTTTCTGGCATTCCAGCCGTCTTCAGTCCGGCTTGCTTGAATCCAGTGGTGGGGAGAGCATGGGACTCACGTCTGAGCATACCCATCCCACTCGGGGTGACAAATGCAAAAACCACAGTTGATGGACAGAATGCAAAACAATGTCATACATTCACCCTAGTACAGAGATCTGGGCCCAAATCCATCGTTTTTTTGCACTCCACCCCACCCCAGTTCATACAAGGCCATATGCAAATCAGTCTGACCCTGTGCCTCATGGGAACAGTCCAGCCCGAACTGCCATGCCATGCCTTCCCTGGACCGGAAACAAGCTTCCGAGGACCGGTTTCTGGCATTCCAGCCATCTTCAGCCCGGCTTGCTTGAATCCAGTGGTGTGGAGAGCATCGGACTCACGTCTGAGCATACCCATCCCACTCGGGGTGACAAATGCAAAAACCACAGTTGATGAACAGAATGCAGAACAATGTCATACATTCACCCCAGTACAGAGATCTGGGTCTAAATCCATCGTTTTTTGGCACTCCACACCACCCCAGTTCAGACATGGCCATATGCAAATCAGTCTGACCCTGTGCCTCATGGGAACAGTCCAGCCCGAACTGCCAAGCCATGCCTTCCCTGGACCGGAAACAAGCTTCCGAGGACCGGTTTCTGGCATTCCAGCTGTCTTCAGCCCGGCTTGCTTGAATCCAGTGGTGTGGAGAGCATGGGACTCACGTCTGAGCATACCCATCCCATTCGGGGTGACAAATGCAAAAACCACAGTTGATGGACAGAATGCAGAACAATGTCATACATTCACCCCAGTACAGAGATCTGGGCCTAAATCCATCGTTTTTTTGCACTCCACACCACCCCAGTTCAGACATGGCCATATGCAAGCTTAGTAGCGGTTTGTCCTTATTGTGGTGGTTGGGTGGAAGATGAGCACTGATTTCTGAAAATGTGTTGTAAGACCTTCTGTGCCACTTGCGCTTCTTTCTTCATTTGAATATCCATACAGTAGTGCTTAGTGAATGTATGCACTTAAGACCATGTTGCAGCTTGGCAAATGTCTTGAATAGTTGTGTTCTCTAGAAACACAATTGTTTCTCCTTTATTCCTTGTTGAGTGAGCCTCAGCTGCTCCTTGTAACTGTTGGTGACTGGTCGTCCTAAGAAACTGCTGGCAAGGAGAACAACTAACTACTTTGTCTTTCTGCACTGTTTTGTCCTTTCCATATAGTGCATTTTATCCCTTCTGGCATCTAGTGTGTGCAGCACCCTTTCTGTGTTTGTGTTAGGTTTTTGGAAAAAACTAGGTATTTGGATTGTTTGGTTAATGTGGAACTGAGACACCACCTTCGGCATGAAGTGTAGGTCCGATCTCATTACAATCCGGCCATTGTGTATCTGTAGGTAAGGCTCTTAGATTGTTAGCGCGTGCAACTCGCTTACTCTTTGTAGCAGCGTTGTAGCTACTAAGAAGGCTGTCTTTAACTTGAGCATGTGCAGTGTAACCTTGTGAATAGGTTCAAAGGGTGCCTTCATCATTTGAGTTAGCACTACGCTGAGGTTCCATGCTGGTGCTGGCGTTCTTTTTGGAGCTGCGATTCTTTTAGCTCCTTCCAGAAATCTTTTCACAACTTGGGAGGTGAAGAAACGTTTCCCTGTTTCCCCTCTTGTGTAAGCCACTACCGCAGCTAAGTACACCCTTAGGGATGTGCAGCTTAGTTTGCTTTGAAGCATGTGCGTTAAGTATCTTAGTACTGTGGATTCCCTTGTGATTTTCTGTTGTAGTTTCTCCTTGATGCACCATTGGGAGAACCTTTTCCATTTTGCTATTTAGCACTTTCTTGTTGTAGGTCTCCTTGCCTCCCTGTGTACTGCCATAGTACTTGCTGGTAGTTTGAGGTGTGCAAATTCTAGGTCTTCAGGAGCCATGCCGCTGAGCTGAGGCTCTCTAGCTCCGGGTTTAGCACCCTTCCGTTCTGCATTATTAACAGGTCCCTTCTTCTTGGGAACCTGTGTGCTGGTTCTTGTGCCATTTCTACTATTTGTGAGAACCAGGACTGTGTGGCCCACTGAGGTGCTATTAGTATCAGCGCCATGTTGCTGACCCTGCATTTATTGAGTATCCTGTGTATCAGGGTTATCGGGGGGAAAAGCGTATGCAAATGTCTTTGACCAACTTACCCATAGCGCATTCCCTTGTGACCGATTGTCCGGATGCTAAGTGTTGGCATTTTGCATTCTGGTGTGTTGCAAATAGGTCTATTTGCGGTGTCCCCACCTTTGGAATACCTTTTTCTATTTCCTTCTGGTTGATCTCCCATTCGTGGGATGCTGACGTCGGCTTGCTGAGTCGGTCTGCTTCCACATTGTCCTTCCCTGAGAGATGTATTGCTAGTAGGTCTATCCCTAGTGGAATGGCCCTAGAATTGATAGTGCTACTGTTTGTGTTCCCCCTTGCTTGTTGATGTAGAACATGGTAGTTGTGTTGTCTGTTTGGATGATCAACACTGTGTTTCCGTACAGCTGCTTCTGAAAGGCTTTTAAGGCAAGGAACACAGTTTTTAGTTCTAGGTAGTTGATGTGTCTGACCACATCTTGCTGCTACCATAGTCCCCTCACCTTGAGTTTGTTCATGAGTGCACCCCACCCCAGCTGTGAGGCGTCCGTTGTGATGGTTACTGTTGGAGTTGGTTGTGTGAATGATTGCCCCTGTGATATGTTTTCCTTGTTCCACCATGCTATTTCCTGATGCACTGCATGTGTGGCAACCTCTAGATCTTCCCAACTCCCTGTTGCCTGTGGCCATTGCTGCTGATTCCATTCCTGGAAAGGTCTCATGTAGAGTCGAATTTTTTGGACTAGGTGGATGCATGACTCCATCATTCCCATTAACTTGCTCACTGTCAGAACTTGCCCCTTGCGGTAAAGACATGTTTCCTTCATTATCACCAATGTTCTCTTCCTGCTGGGGAACACTTTGGCCTGTATAGTGTCCATCTCCGTCCCTAAGAATATCTTGAGCTATTCCGGCTCGGTTGACGATTTTTTCCAATGGATTGAGAAACCCAGTTGGGTCAGTGTTTGCACGACCTGCTATATGTGTTGTTTGCAGTGGCTGTACGAACTTGCCTTTACGAGCCAGTCGTTGAGGTAGGGATATACGTGTATTCCTTGCCTTCGTAGGTGCGCTGCTACTGCTGCTAGACTTTTTGTAAACACCCTTGGTGCGGATTTGAGGACGAATGCCAGTACTGTGAACTGGTAGTGATTTTGGTTGATCACAAACCTTAGTAGACGTTTGTGGTTGATGGGGATGTATACGTACGCCCCCTTTAAATCTATAGTTGCCATGTAATCCCCTTGTTGTATTTGTGATATTACCTCTTGTAGGAAAGTCCTTTTGAATCTTTGTGTCCTTATGAGTTTGTTCAAGACCCTTAGATCTAGGATAGGTCTTAGTGCTTCGTCCACCTTTGGCACCAGGAAATAAGTGGAGTAAACCCCCTTGTTCCTTTGATTGTGCTGTACTACCTCTATTGTCTCCTTGCTGAGCAGTTCCTGCACTTCTAGTCTCAAGAGCAAAAGTTCCTTTGGCTGAGTGTGCTTTTTTTCTTGATTTCCTGTTTGGAGGCTGTTTTTCTAGCTCTATACAGTATCCATATTGTATGATGTTTGGTATCCATTTGTCTGTTGTGATCTTCCTCCACTCCTGGAGGAAGACTCTTATTCTCCCTCCACTGGTGTTGTGTGTTCGAGGTACTGTTTGTTGTGGAACGTCTGGTTTTTGTTTTTCTCTGTCTTCTTGCCCACCTCGAGGTGTTGCTAGGGTGTGTGTTCGCTTTATGGCAAAGTCACTTGGGGTAGGCTGCTGGCCTCCTCTCCGTGTCTGCCCTCATCCGTTTGAGCACCCTCGAAGACTGTCCCCGGGCCTGGCACTGCCAGTTCTGCTGCTCCTGTCTCTGCTGCTGCTGGCCTTGGTTGTTCCCTTGATAGCTTTGTTGGAACATTTGGCGCGATGTAGTAGGCATGTTGCCTCCCCTACCACCTGGCCTTCTCGTGGGGGTACCCCTTCTCATCACTCTGAATTGCAACGCTCCCATGGACCTTTCTGTCTCGTTGTCCTTTTTGAGCTGTGTTAACTTGTCATCAACTGGTGTGCCAAACAGTTGCTCCCCGTTAAAATGTGTGTTCAGGATGTTGTTCTTCACCTCTGGCTTGAAGCCTGAAATTCTAAGCCATGCGTGTCTTCTTTCGATCACTCCGATCATCATTTGTCTGCTGGATGTGTCCGCAGCACCCAAGGCCAATTTTAAACATGTATTTTTTTTTTTTGAGAACTTCTTTTTCATGATATTTAATAAACAAAACATTAATGAGAATACAGCACAAATAACAGTGGCAGTACATTTCTGCATTCTTCATCCATGAGTGCAAGTCACGATTAATGGTACGATTTGTATCATCAAGACACATCTGTTAGAAAATATCAGTATGTAAACATGCATATATGGGAGTATCGTTATTGTGGCGTGATAAGCCTAGTATCTTAGGACATCGTGTCTACGTCACTGTTTTTAAGGAAATCTGTCAAGTAGCACCAATAATCCTTAGGGTGTGATTTGACCGGCATTTCTTCCTCATAGGTGAGTAGTCTATCTTTACAATAAGTCATGTATTTCGGCCATTGCTTAAGATTCGGAGCCAGTTTGCCCCCCCAACATTTAGAAACCTGCCGTTTGGCAATCATGAGGGCAACAGCACAGAACTTACGTCTCCCAGCTTTTACGTTTGAGACCAGCCCTAATAAGCACACTTTCATCGAGCAGCCAATTTCAACCCCCACCATGTCACTTAGAGCACCAGTAACTTTCACCCAATAGTCATGGATTTTTCCGCAGTGCCATGCTAAATGAGCAAAGTCAGTCTCTTGTGCCCTACATCTTTTACAATTAGCGTCTTCCTATAACCCATACTTATGCATTCTATGCGGAGTATGATATGTTTGATGTAGATATTTTAAGTGCGTGATTCGCAAATTACCGTTTGGTGTTAGCAATCTGAGAAGTGTGCATGCGGCATACCATTCCTTCTCAGTAAGCGCCTCTGGCAGGATCTCATTCCAACGTTGCATCGCTTTGTGTGAGTTGTGGGGGATTTCATTCGGAGCCACCGTGTACAACCTTGATACTAAATGTGACGTGTTCGCTGACGTTAAAATTAATTGTAAGGTATGCAGGCTAGGCGGTTCTGCCGGGTAATTTGGATAGTAATCCCGGATTGCCCTTTGCAGTCTATAATAAGTAAAGCGAAACATCATGGTGGGGTTACTAATGTACGAGAAGTCATCTGGTTGACGAAAGGATCCGTCACAGTATAAATCCCCAAACGTGTCTATCCCGATCTGCCTCAGGAGATCCATACCCACTTTTTCCGTGGTCACAGGTATCTCAGGATGGTGGTGAAGGGGAAGCTCTAGTGCATACAAAGGTAGCTTATGTGCCAACCGCCCCAGTGTACGCCATGCATGCGTCGTTGCATCTATAGTATTAATATCCGCAGAATGCAATGGGGGACGCGTGTGTGCGATAATTGCCGTCAGAGTTATCGGAAGGCATCTCCCTCCTCGACCGCTGTATGTGTGAGGTAGGGGGTGGGATGATACCAATGCGCAGCCTACTGCGCTTGTGCGCATATGTAGTAAAGGAAGAAGTCAGGGACACCGAATCCTCCCTTCTCATAGGGCAATGTGAATGTGCGCAATTCAATGCATGCTTGTTTACCTGCCCAAATTAGTTTCAAGTTTAAGAACGTTATGTTTTTGAAGACCGCTTTTGGTGGTGGAATCGGTATATTATTGAATAAATATAGGAATTTAGGGAGGATGTTCATCTTTACAATGGCAATGCGGTCCGCCAGTGATAATGGAAGCCTTATCCATCTCCTGGCCTTCTCCTCCAGCTTAGTGAGCACTTTGCCATAGTTGGTGCGTATAACCTCCTCAGGGTCTCGGCTGTACCAAATCCCCAAATACCTAGTGGGGTCCGTTTGCCAATCTAGTGGAAAGTCAGGAACATGTGGCGTCGTGGAATCGGTAAGAGGAATAATTAATGATTTGTCCCAATTAATCTGCAATCCGGAGTGATGACCAAATTTAACTTATTCCCTCAGCAGTGGGCTCAGGGTTTGTTCGGGTCGCGTACATATAAAAGCATATCGTCCGCATATAATGAGATGTGCAATGGACAGCCGGGGAAGTGTAGAGCCGAGTGGTTGTGCTTCTGCCGAATGATGCATGCCAGAGGCTCAAGGGCCAGGGCAAAGAGCAGCAGGGACAATGGGCATCCCTGCCTGGTGCCCCTTGCTATGTGGAAAGGCTCAGAGATATAGCCATTGACCCGGACCCTTGCCGTCAGGTTGGTGTACAGCAGTGTTATCCATGATACAAATCTAACAGGAAACCCCATTAGGTGTAGTATCGTTTGTAGATAGGACCATTCAATCATGTTGAATGCTTTGGCAGCATCAAGCATCACTGCCGCTGCTTTGGTGTTTGGGTCGAGATAATGGGAAAGTGCAAATAGAGTTCTCGTGTTGTGTGATGTAGCTCTAGTGGGAATGAACCCCGCCTGGTCAGGGAAAATCAAATTAGTATCAGTGGCTGTAATCTAGTTGCTAAGAGTTTGGCCAGTATCTTCGAGTCTACATTAAGTAGTGACAGGGGCCTGTACAACTCGCACATTTCCGGATCTTTACCTGGTTTGAGGAGTGTGATCAGAACTGCTTTGCGCAGAGAAGGGGGTAACACTGCCTGATCAAACGCAGCTCCATACTTGGCTACTAGATGAGGGGACAAAAGGTCCACATATGCCTTGTAGAACTCACAAGTGTAGCCATCGGGTCCGGGCGCTTTCCCATTTGGGAGGGAGCGTATGATCTCAGTCACCTCCTCTACTGTAAAAGGTTGTGACAAATATTCCCTTTGGTGATCGGATAACCACACAATGGCAATATCCTGTAAATATCGAAATGTTTCCTGCTGTGGTGTCGTGTGTTGAGATTGATAGAGGGTTGTGTAATTGTGTACGAAACTGCTTAAGATTCCCTCAGGTCTTGAGTATAATGTGCCTGCTTCGTCTCGCACTTGCAGTACCATTTGAGGACTCCTCCCTTCACATATCTTCCGTGCTAGTACTCTCCCAGGCCTCCCTCCCTCTCCAAATTGCCTAGCCAGCGGCCTTTTGGTGACATATTTCAACTCATCCTCTGCATGTACCTGATGTTCAGTGTATAGCTGCCTGATCTCACCCAACAGCTCGACATTGTTAGTACGGTCGTATTCTGTTTCCAATGCCTTCATTCTGCTTTCAAGCTTAGTTATTTGCTCCCTTATATCCCTTGGGATCCCTATTGTTGTGCTCATGCATACACCACTCAATGTGGCCTTGAATGCCTCCCAGAGTGTGCCTGGGTCTTCAACCGTGTTAATGTTCAATTGGAAGAACTCTTTGATCGCAGTTGATATAGTGTCAACATATAGTGGATCTAAGAGGGCTTGCGCATTAAATCTCCAACTGAAGGGAGGGGGTGTGTAATGAGGTACCTGAAGAGTTAATAGAACCGGATTGTGGTCGGACAGGGTCCTAGGCAGGGTTTTCATCGTTGTTGTCCATAACATAGCATTATCCGAACCTAACCAAAAGTCTATTCTAGACCAGCTTCTGTGTGCCATGTTCACGTGTGTTGCACCAGTTACAGTTGGGTACTTCACTCTCCAAATATCCTTAAGGGACAACTCCTCCATAATATCATTCACTTTACCTCTCGCCCTTCTGTGTGGTTCTGAGGACGCTGAGGAGCGATCTAAGGCATTATTCAGTGCTATATTAAAATCCCCCCCAGATAATATTTGTGTCCAGAAATTCCAGCAGATGAGACCATATTTCTTGGAAAAACTCACGGGAATCGACATTCGGGCCATATACATTTACCAGGGTTACATTCTGCCTTCGCACAGGGTCAGACTTGATTTGCATATAGCCATGTCCTAACTGGGGTGGCGGAGTGGGCTAAAGACCGGTGATGGATTAAACCAAGATCTTTTGACTGGGTGTGAGTGTTTGATTGATTCAGATGCTCCGTCCATCACCACCCCCTTTTGTACCGCTTTTGGCTGCCATAAGTGTGGCAGGGTATGCTCAGACGTGAGTCCCTTGCTCACTTTGCCACTGTACTTCGGGCTGAAGACGGCTGGAATGCCTGAAACCGGTCCTCGGAAGCTTGTTTCCGGTCCAGGGTAGACATGGCTTGGCAGTTCAGGCTGGACTGTTCCCATGAGGCACAGGGTCAGACTGATTTGCATATAGCCATGTCCTAACTGGGGTGGAAGAGTGGGCTAAAGAACGGTGATGGATTAATCACCACCCCCTTTTGTACCGCTTTTGGCCGCCATAATCACCACCCCCTTTTGTACCGCTTTTGGCCGCCATAAGTGTGGCAGGGTATGCTCAGACGTGAGTCCCTTGCTCACTTTGCCACTGTACTTCGGGCTGAAGACGGCTGGAATGCCAGAAACCGGTCCTCGGAAGCTTGTTTCCGGTCCAGGGAAGACATGGCTTGGCAGTTCGGGCTGGACTGTTCCCATGAGGCACAGGGTCAGACTGATTTGCATATAGCCATGTCCTAACTGGGGTGGAAGAGTGGGCTAAAGAACGGTGTTGGATTGAACCAAGATCTTTTGACTGGGTGTGAGTGTTTGATAGATTCAGATGCTCCGTCCATCACCACCCCCTTTTGTACCACATTCTGCCTTCGAAGCATACCTGAAACAATCACATATTTCCCTTGTGTGTCAACAATTCTACGATCAATATTGTAGTTGACCCCTTTCCTAATCAAAATCATAACTCCCCTCGAATAAGAGGAGTAATCAGCCGAGTATCTGGATTCCGCCCATCTCGCCCCGATGTTCCTGCACGAGTGTGGGGCAATATGTGTTTCCTGCAACAGTGCAATATCCACATGATTCCTGTCTAGGCTAGCGAAAATTTGTCTAATTTTTTTGGGCTCTAAAACAACAAAAAGAGACTATCGAACCGAAAACACCGCTCGGTCCGACAAAAGTTGTGAAGCCACCAAAGGACGTTCAACCAACAAAACCTGTTGAAAAACAACCGAAAGCGATACAACCACCTAAAACGGTTGAGGTACCAAAAACCATCGACCCGAAAAAACAAAAAGCAAAGGTTGGAACACCAAAACCAACAACTGCGGAAGAGGAGCTTCTTCACCCAGACCCCTCCACAGACAACCAGTCACAAATCTACATTCATCCAAAAACTGGTAAAGTGACTGTCTATACTAAAAAGAAAAGGGCTCTACCAACTCAAGACTTTTCCAGGATCCCCCTAAAGAAAAAGAGAGACTGTGCTACCTCTCCTATCCTCTTTGAACCTATCACTCCTGCTATGCCTACTACTCCTTATACCCCAACCTCACCAACACGCTCTGACTACAACCCTGATGAAGATCAGGACGCAGATGTAGGTTTTGGTTATCCACAAAACCCAAACACAGAGCCAGACACACAGCCATGGGGTACAGGAGGGGAACCAGACAATAAAGGGATTCTGCCCATTACAGACCCTACAGTATACCCTACTAAGCCATCACCCACAGAGGATACAGTTGCATTTAATTCTCTGTTTGATATAGCAGCAACCTACCACAATGTAGAGATGCACTCTGATGCTATTGAGGAAGACTTCCTCTTTGATACACTCACAACATCTGAATGACACGCTAAAACACTCCCAATGCTAAAAGGGGTGTTAAAACACGCAGGTGACATTTTTAAGGACACTGCTAGAGCCCGGGTTATAAACCCTAGAATTGAGAAAAAATACAGATCTGCACCTATAGATCCTACATACATCAAAGGACAGCTACCTCTAGATTCCTTAGTGGTGTCAAACGCACGTAAGCGTGCAAACTCACAAACTACTGGTGAGGCTGCACCTCCAGACAAGGAATCTAAAATATTTGAGGCATCAGGCAAAAGAGTGGCGGCTCAGGCAGCAAACTCCTGGAGAATAACCAATACACAGGCCTTGCTGGCCAGGTATGATAGGGCGCACTACGACAGTTTGAAAGAAATTCTCCAACACTTGCCTGATCCCTACAAACAGCAGGCAGATGAACTCATACAAGAGGGAAAGCTCATCACCAATGCATCCATTAAGTGTGCACTAGACGCGGCAGACACAGCTGCCAGATCCATTAATACCAGCGTGCTAATAAGGCGACACGCATAGCTTCGTATATCAGGCTTTAAGAATGAAGTCCAGTCTACAATTCTTAATCAGCTATTTAACCCAGACTTTTTATTTGGTCCAGCTGTTGATTCAATTCTGAACAAAATGAAAAAGGATGCAGAAACAGCCAAATCTATGGGAGCACTTCAGTCCCAACAACACCATGGCTCCTTTTGTCGCTCCAATTATAGAGGAGAAGCGCGAGGAACATCACAGCAATCCTCCAACTACAAATCTAACACACAATCCACATATAACAAGAACACCAGCAGGGGTGGTTATAGAGGAAACAATACCAAAGGCAGAGGTCGTGGAGGCAATGCAAATAGATCCTCCACTAACACAAAGCAGTGACTTCTTGACACTCCCCCCAGACCACATAACACCAGTCGGGGGAAGAATACAACAATTTCAACAAGTCTGGTTAAATATCACCACAGACAAGTGGGTCAGGCAAATTATCCAACATGGCTATTGCCTAGAGCTCACCTCAACTCCACCCAACATACCACCTGTGCACCGTCCTATGTCACAAGAACATATAACGTTACTTCGGCAAGAGGTCATCAGTATGCTGCAAAAGGGGGCCATAGAACCAGTCCCACTGCAACATCAGGGGACAGGAGTATACTCCCTATACTTCCTAATTCCAAAGAAGGACGGGTCTCTCATACCAATATTGGACCTCAGGCCCCTAAACCTGTACATTCTGTTAGAGCATTTTCACATGCTCACTCTCCAGCAAGTCTTACCATTGCTTCGCCTGGGAGATTTCCTAGCAACTTTGGACCTCAAAGATGCATACTTTCATATACCAATACACCCTGCTCACAGAAAGTATTTGAGGTTCACCATTCAAGGGCAACACTACCAATTCAAGGTCCTGCCATTTGGACAACAGCTCCAAGAGTGTTCACCAAATGTCTAGCTACAGTAGCAGCACATCTCAGAAGGCAACACATACATGTGTACCCTTATCTGGACGACTGGCTAATACACGCGCCAACAGCCCAGCAATGTGCCAACAACATGTCAAAGACCATACACCTACTGCACAGTTTAGGATTCTCACTAAACTACCCAAAGTCACACCTACAACCCTCCCACGTCCAACAGTACCTGGGAGCGACAATAGATACACTGTCAGCAAAAGCATATCCCAACACAGCACGGGTCCAGGGAATGCAGACGCTGATACAAAAGTTCGGATACCAACACTCACTACCAGCTCATGTGCTTATGCAGCTAATAGGCATGATGGCCTTGTGCATATTGATAGTCCCTCACGCCAGGCTACATATGCGTCCGCTACAAGAATGCCTAGCAAGTCAGTGGAACCAGGCTCACGGGCAATTAAAAGACCTAGTGTTGGTGACCAGTCGTACATACAACTCTCTGCATTGGTGGAATCCACAAAACCTTTGCAAAGGTCGACTGTTCCAAGAGCCTGTCCCACAAATAGTGTTAACAGCGGACGCATCCCTACTAGGATGGGGAGCCCATGTCCTACACTACACAGTACAGGGACTCTGGACTATACGGCAAAAGAAAATGCATATCAATCTCCTAGAATTGATGGCCATCTTTCTAGCCCTAAAAGCTTTCGCGAAACACTTACGCAACAAAGCTGTGTTGATCCGGACGGACAACATGACAGCTATGTATTACATTCAGAAACAGGGAGGAACACACTCGCCACAGCTGTCGCACCTAGCTCAAGCAATGTGGAAATGGGCCATTCAGAGGAACATCTTTCTCATGGCAGAACACCTCCCAGGCAAGGACAACCAAGTGGCCGACCTCCTAAGCAGGCACAGCCAACAGATGCACAAATGGGAAATTCACCCCAAAGTGCTCCAACCATTCTTCCGGAAGTGGGGACATCCGGAAATAGATCTGTTTGCCACAAGCGAAAACGCAAAATGCCAGTACTTTGCCGCCAGGTTCCCACATCCGCAGTCGCAAGGCAATGCGATATGGATGAACTGGTCAGGCAAATTTGCGTACGCTTTTCCCCCAGCTCCACTAATACCGCTGGTGGCACGCAAAATGCGCCAACATTCGCTGACGCTAATCCTAGTTGCTCCCACGTGGGCGAGGCAACCATGGTACACGACGTTCCTAGAACTGTCAGTGGTGCCTCATCAAAGACTGCGACTAACACCCAGTCTTCTAACGCAGAACCATGGCGAAATCCAACACCCAGATCCCCAACAGCTGAACCTAGCGATCTGGCTCCTGAAATCCTAGAATTTGGGTACCTCAACTTGCCTCCAGACTGCATGAATATTATCAAAGAGGCAAGGAAACCCACTACCAGAGCATGCTATGCAGTAAAGTGGAAAAGTTTCGTAATTTACTGTAATAACAATGACATTAACCCGCTTGATGCGTCTACTCAAAACATCATTTGCTACCTATTGCTCCTCCAACGATGCAATTTAGCTTTTTCTTCCATCCGAATACACCTAGCTGCGTTAGCAGCATATTTGCAAAACAGGCAACACCTTTCACTATTCAGGGTGCCAGCAATTAAAGCGTTTATGGAAGGACTTAAACGCGTAATTCCTCCAAGACACCCACCATCACCAGTCTGGAATCTAAACGTTGTTTTAACCAGACTAATGGGACCACCCTTTGAGCCACTGCACTCATGCGAACTACAATTTCTTACTTGGAAGGTGGCTTTCCTTATTGCCATTACTTCACTTCGAAGAGTTAGCGAGCTGCAAGCCCTAACTGTTCAAGAGCCATTCATTCAAGTACATGCAAATAGAGTAGTTCTTAGAACAAACCCTAAGTTCATGCCAAAGGTGGTATCCCATTTCCATATAAATCAAACTATAGAACTGCCAGTGTTCTTTCAGAACCCACAAACAATAGCTGAGATGGCCTTGCATACCCTTAATGTCAAAAGAGCTCTGCTATATTACATAGATAGAACCAAAACATTTCGAAAGACAAAACAATTGTTTGTTGCCTTCTCACCACAGCACAAGAGTAACCCTATCTCAAAATCAGGTATAGCCAGATGGATAGTTAAGTGCATACAAATATGTTATATAAAGGCAAAACGCACCTTAAAAGTCCCCCCCAGAGCGCATTCCACACACAAGCTAGGGGCATCCATGGCTTTCCTAGGAAATATTCCTTTACACGAAATTTGCAGAGCAGCTACATGGTCAACCACACATACATTTACAAAACACTATTGTGTAGATGTACATTCAAAACAGCAAGCTGCTGTAGGACAGGCTGTTCTCAAAACTCTTTTCCAGACTGCTGCAGCTGACACAGGTAGCCACCGCTAAGGGAGATACTGCTATACATTCTATGCACAGATATTAATTCAGCAGCCCACATGCCTCGAACGGAATATGCTACTTACCAGTATGCATCTGTTCTTGGCATGCAGGGCTGCTGACATTCATATCGCCCCCACGCCTCCCCGGTGCCTGTCGCAGCTGCAGCATTCATTCTTTGCATGGACATCTCTTACTGTACTATACTCCATCTCTGCCACAATGGCGAAAAACTATCTGGGGATGGAGAGGATGTCCATGCGCACTGTAGTCCGAGGGAGGAGCCACCTATCTCGTGATACTTCGAAGACTCTTCCAGGACAACATTGTGCAATCATCCGGACCCAACACTAGGCGGCGATCTATGCACAGATATGAATGTCAGCAGCCCTACATGCCAAGAACAGATGCATACTGGTAAGTAGCATATTCCTTCCTGACCATCTTATCGAAAACGCATTCCCCCACGATACCTCTTCGTGATGCCAACTTACAAAGAATATGTAGTTTTTGTTCTTCTTCGTAGCAAATAGGTCCAAGTTTGGCTTGCCTCACTGTGGGAAGAGATTTCCAGAATGTGCTGGTCGATCTCCCACTCATGGTAAGGGATGCTGGTTCTGGTTAGTGAATCTGCAAGGACGTTGAGAACTCCTGGTGTATGTTGTGCTATGAGCAATATCTGATGTTGAAGAGCCCAGCACCAGATGTCTTACGCCCGACGAGCTGGTGCTGGAGTGCATGTCCTCCCCCCCCCCCCCCCCCCTTCCCCCCTCCCCCCCACTGTGTGCTGAGATTAAGCATACTGGTGGTATTGTCTGTTACTATGAGCACCAATGATTGTGCTATCTTTTGGAGAAACTACTTTAGTGCTAAGGCTAAAGCCTTGAGCTCCAGCTGATGAATGTGGATCTGTTTCGTCTGGGTTCCATTTGCCACTTATGTGTAAGTCCTGTAGGTTGGCGCCTCAACCTCCCAAGGAGGCAACTGTTGTTATGATCTAGTCGGTAATTTGTGCTGGATTTGAGAGACCTGGACAGATTTTAGGTGGGTGTCCAACAAGACATGGCTGTTTTCATTGTTGAAGTTATTTGAATAGGTCTTCGAAGGACCCCTGTGCCTGGAGCCATTGCTTGTCCAGTTCCTCTTGAAGATCATAGAAAGAATCATGAACATCCAGCTCAGTGCACACTTAGGAACCACTCAGGGGCTAGACATCTCACAGCATGGGTTTAGACCAGGCCACAGTACGGAGTCCGCCCTGATCAAGTCAACAGAAGATGAAGTCAACGGAAGGTGATGGGCCTGGTTATGCTGGACATGTCGGCGGCCTTTGATACGGTCCACCATACCATCTTGGTGGACCGGCTGGAAGAATGTGGGGTCCAGGGGAAGGCCTTAGACATTTTGAGATCTTTCTTGACTAACAGGGTCCAGGTAGTTGCGCAAGGGGACTTTGAGTCAAAACCCTTCCAACCATCTTGTGGGGTCCCTCAGGGTTCCTCACTTAGCCCTACCTTGTTCAATGTCTATGTCTCCTCCCTGGCCCCAGTCATCCGCTCCCATGGGTTCGAACTTACATCGTACGCAGATGACACACAGATTGTGGTGTCACTGCTACCAGGGAGGGAGACTGATGTGGCCAGCAAGTTCCAGGAGTGCATGAAGGCTGTGAACAAATGGATGGCCGGAAACTGTTTAAAACTCAATTTGGCTAAAACCGAAGGGATACTGTTTGGCTCTACAGTCAATTTTTGGGGCCCAAGTTGGTGGCCAGAAGAGATGGGGAGTCTTCCCGTTCCAGTCAATAAGGTCATGAACCTGGGGGTCATTATAGATGATAGACTCTCCTATGGACCTCAGGTAAATGCCTTGGCTTCATCTATCCATTGGACATTGAAAATCCTCCGGAAGGTTCTTCCGTTCCTCCCAGGGGAATGCAAAAAAACAGTTGTGACGGCCTTGGTGCTCTCACGATTGGATTATTGCAACAGTTTGCTCCTTGAAGCCCAGCAGGGAATACTTGACAAGTTACAGATACTGCAGAATGCAGCAGCGCGCCTACTTACAGGCCTGCCTAAGTTTGCATCCATCTCCCATGAACTGGTGAAACTACATTGGTTGCCAGTAAGGAAGCGGATCCTATTCAAAGCATGTGTATTGTCTATAAGGCGACCCATGGTATAGGCCCAGCATTCCTGGGGCAAAACTTTCCCCTGTATAAACCAGGTAGACTTTTGAGGTCAGACAATTTGGGATTGATCAAGACCCCACGCATCAGGAAAGTTTGTTGGGGAGGCAGGAGTTTTAGCCGAGGGGCGGCGGTGGCCTGGAATGCTCTTCCTGTGGCACTCAGACTGTGCCCTGAGCTGATGACCTTTCGGAGAAAGCTAAAAACGTGGCTTTTTGTAAACTAGTTCGGGGGATATAGTTTAGGAGTTATCAGGATAGCGCCAGGACACCGTAATGTAACAGTGCGCTCTACAAATGTCACAAATAAATAAATAAGTAGATGCATTTGTAGTCAGCAATTGAGAACAAGAAGGATGCAGGAAGAAATCATTCCCATGAACTATTTGTAGATTCTGATGGAAACTGACTTTTTTGTGGACAGACTGCGAGCCAGTTGTCTACTGCCTGTCTTGGGAGGGAAATGTTTTGTTTTGCATAGTGTCTAGGAATACTCCCAATAATATCAAGGTTCTTGTGGGGTTAAAGTGAGACTTCTGATGGTTGGCGGTGAGGCCGAGTGTGGTGAACAATACGAGGCATGTAGATGTGGCTGCTACTGCTTGGTGTGTGGAAGCGTTTATGAGCCAATCGTTCAAGTAATGGAAGGACTTTGAATTGTGAGTGAGTGCTGGCTACCTCGAAGCGCAGGAATCTGTGGTGTTTTGGCTGTATCGCGAAGTGGAAGTATGCATCTTGGATGTCTAGGGCCATAATACGATCTCCTTGTCGAGGAGGTGTAATATATCCTGAAGCATCACCATGTGAAAAGATTGCTTTTTTAGAATTTTTTTCAATAGTCACAGGTCGTGAATAGGATGCCAGACTTTGGAGCGTTTAAATGAATGAAATGAGAGTAGAATACCAATTCCTTTTGAAGTTCTGAAGCAACTTTTATTGCTCCTTTCTTTAGCATGATGGAGATCTGGCCAGGAGTTGTTTTAAGTGAGGGTGAGGTGGTCCTGTTGGTGGGGTGTTTGGAGGTTTTTGGAGAAACTCCAGGGTGTGTCCTCGGTGATCACATTGGGTACCCACTTATCAGATGTTATTCTGGACCACTGATGGAGATGGTTTGAAAATCGACCTCCATTACGGTTGGGTGAGTAGGTCGATTTTGGAGTCAGTGGTACAAAGTCTGTTTTTCAAGTCGATTAGCATGTCTTTGATAACCTTATCCAGGTTGGGGAACTCTACCGCGGATGCCATCAGTGATCCGCATTCTTTCCCTGGCGCGGCATTGTGCATGAGGCATTTATTCTCGTAGGACAGTTTGGCCTGTTTATGGTCCTGCTTTCCCATGGCGTAAACCGTGATGATCTCTTATGTCATTACAATCCAGGAAAGGTCCAGCTGACTTGGAGGTCTCACGGGTGGGAATATGAAGATCAATGGTTTGGGATGTGTCATTACAAGTGGCAGAGATTAATTCAAGTATTCCATCCATCACTTTTGTGTATGCTTCAGTGTGTGGCTCTAAGAGGGAAGGATATGCCTAGAGATGAGCCTTGGGCACTCGGTGTCACTCGAATTGATCTGTACCCATAACTAGGGCGAAACCAGTCCTGGGTTGCTTGTGTAATGGTTAGAAGTGCTTGGCGGTTCGAGCTGGACTTTTCTGACTGATTTGCATATAGCTGTTTCCAAACTGAGATGACATGAAGTGCAAAATAAAGATGGGGCCCTGAGTAATTAGCAGTGGCTGAGATGAATTCAAGCATTCCATCCATCACTATTATGTGTTCTTTAGGGCTTCGCCATGCCCCGGCGCCCCAATGAGGCTCCCGGCGGTGGGGGTCAGAAGCAGACCCCTAACTTAGGACCTCTAAAGTGCCTCTGGATGATCAAGGCGTGTAGATGTATTTGGTACCAGACCAATAGTACTGTAGACCTTCTTCAACCATGCATTGCAAAAGTAAAACCGGAGACCAAACAAGTAGAAGCTTTGTGTATAATCCGTGCAGTTGTGTGTATTATTCCAACAACTTGTTGAATAATTCTCAATTTTTTTTTTTTGTTAAATTACTGTTAGGCCTGTGATGGTTTCCAGTTTTAAGATAAGTCTTCTGACACTGTCTGAATCGTAGAGATGTCTCAGAAAAGATTGCTCCATAATCGGGTTTAAGTATCTGGAGTGTGCCAAGACACCTTCTGGTGTACAAGCGCTCTATCAAAAACCTGTTAAAATGGCATGCTATAGAATTCACTGTGCCCACTTCCCCCGCGGATATTCCGCACTCTTAATACACTTCTTACGTCCTTACTTTGGGCGGGCGGGCGTAGTAGAGTTGCCTTACACACGATTGTCCGGAGCTGGGAGGAAGGGGGGTTGGAGGCGCCGAGGTTTGACCTTTACTACTATGCAGCTCAGCTGTTGCCAGCTGCCAGGTGGTTCGCAGACGCGGACACCTGGGAACTACAGCTCCATGGCGGGGAGTGCGGATGAGAGAACGGTACAGATGGCCCTGATGCGCGGCAGGGATGCAGATGCGGCTCTGCCGTACATAGTGCGCCACACCGCAGCCATTTGGCAGCGTGTTGTGGAAAAAGTCCTACGGAGGGCCCCCTTTCACAGAGAGCTGCCAATATGGATCATGGCCCCAGTGGTGGACATGGAGGTACACATGCCATTCCATGACTGGAGAGCGGGTGGGTGCGAGTTATTAGCGGATCTTTACCCGGATGACACGTTTCTATCTATCGAACGGGCGACGGAGACGTTCGGACTCGGTGAGGGACAGTTCCTACACTACAGGGGCCTCCATGCAATGGCGCGGGATACTTGGCCGCAATTCCCTGACGCGCCCCCTGTGTCCCATACCCTCAATATTATCCTTTTCTGTGGTAGGGGCAAGAGGCTGATAACCCTGTTGTACTCAGCCATGCGGCAGGACTCCACCCCACCGGTTCCACCGGCGTGGGCGGCCTGGGAGGCTGACCTGGGGATTGTTTTGGACCCGGCACAGCGCAAACGCATAGGTGCCCTCACCCGAAAGGTGTCGTGCAATGCACGGTTCAAACTGATACACTTTAACTTTCTACACCGGACATATGTGACTCCGGTTGCCTTGAAACGTATCGCCCCGGACAAGCGCGATGACTGCCCTAGATGTGGCGCGCCGGGTGCCTCCTTCCTTCATCTGGCGTGGGACTGCCCGTTAGTTAACGCCTTCTGGCAGTCAGTGGTGGCCCACATTCGCACGGTTACTGAACTCCGGATGGAGCTGACCCCCCTTCATTGCTTGTTAGCTTTGGTCCCCAGGCCCAAGAAGTGTAATTTGTCCTACAAAATGTTACAACTACTTTTAGTACTGGCAAGGAGGAGGGTTGCAATCACATGGATGGGACAGCGGGCCCCAGAGATGTCGCAGTGGCTTAGGGATGTGGGGGAATGGTCCCTGGCGGAGGAAACCTTCATGCAAACCGTGCGTAGAGATGTCAAGCTACAGGACGACCTGCTTGCGTGGAGAATAATGCGGGTGGTGGGAGAGGCAGCCGAGGATTCGGATGGCACGAGTGCGGAGTTGTTCACCCCTGGGGATACAGGGTCTGAGGATGAGGATGGAGGGGAGGGAGAGGGAGGGCAGTGAGTTGGGGGAGTGCCTGGCCGTACACGTACGTGTAGGACATGATTGGGAGGGATTGTGCTTTGGTATCTGAAGGTTTCATTCCTAATCTAGGTAACGATTGCTGTCTTCTCTGCCGCTAGGAGTGCCATAATGAGGTGAACGAACTGTATACACATGTCTTAGTCGTTAATGCCGCAGTTTGGGGGGGGGGGTTCCATTGGGGAGTTGGGGGGTAACCTGTATGAAAGAAAAATAAAAGCGGATCAGTATATCCTGCAGCGCAGATACATTGCTAGGTTTATGACCTGGTTTACGTGCTACCACCTACCGCCGCCCGGCCTTCGGGTTGTGGGCTGATGGGCCGTGTGCACAGAAGTATGTTATTTGATGTACGGTCGTTACTTTATTGAAACTGTCGGCGCAACTGTTATATGCTATCATTGTCTGCGACAAAAATAAAGTTTTTAATAATAAAATGGCATGCTATTATCTACTATTTAACTCAAGTTCTATTTCGAAACAGTCACTCACTAGCTGAAAGCAACATATGCTATAATTGAGGTTTCCCTTTGTTTGGAAACAGGGACGAGCTGGAGGCAACACAAGAGAGCGCAGAAGAGAAAATCACAGAGTTGGAGCAGAGAGAGCAGGAGCTGCAGCACTTCATCCAGCATCTTTCCCTGGATTTGCAGAAAGTAAGATGATGTACATGTGAACCGCTTCTGTGTTTGTGGAATCTTTTCAAGTATGATTTATTGAGCATTATGTAAACGAGCATTTGCAAAGCCAATAAGTCTCACCTATGTGAAAGCTGTTGGCTTTATTAATGTATTTTGTTGTACATTTTGTTGTGCAGCAGCGCAGCGGCATGATGCTTTTTTTTTTAGCCGTCAGCCATGCTGCAAAGCAGCCACACTGCTTTACAACATGGCTAAAAGAAGCTCTGACAAAGCCAAGCCAATAGCTCTTTCTTATGTGAGACCAATTGGATTTGCCTTTGTTTGTGTTAAAATTTGTGGGAGGAGTTGTGGCCGAGCTGCGCAAGTGTCACACGTGCAGACAGGCGACCCACTCTCTAATCACAGCTGACCTCTGGCTCTTTGCATTGTGTAGTCCACTGCATTCACTTTATCTCTCTAACTCTATTCCCTTGCTCATCAAGATTTGAAGCACATAGGAAAATCATCAGCCCTACAACTACAAGCTTTTAAATGAATAACCCAATGTTTGGACAAAAACATAAATCACACTGCAGAGGGAAAAAAAGCACATCTCAGGTCACTCATGCTATCCTCCCTCGCATGGTCTCCAAACTAGACTCCTGCTATTGAATAGTCACTTAGTTCCATCTTGTACGGGCTGCTGGTAAAGTGAATGTTACTGCCTTCAACTGAGACCCCTATTAAGAAGAATAACATTTTTAAAGCACCACTCCTACCACCTTTAAGTGCTGTAAATGACAGCTGTTGCTCGATGTAAAGAAATTCAATTTACACACATCTGAAGGATGGTCTTCCCATGACACTCCAAGTCAGTAGCGAGTGTTTAATTTCCTGACCCTCCTTGTACTGTTACTGTTTTTGAGAGATGGCTGTGCAGTGCCGTGTGTATGTATGTACTGAGTGCGTGGTTTAAGTTCTCCTTTTAAGCCGAAGTAAACTCCAAGTGTGACATAACGTGTTCACTCTTATTGGCATGGATATTTGCACTCTAATGGGTAGCGGCCATTTGCAACAAGGGCTGACTGAAAGACCCTCTCGTAAGATGGGCCCCATTTGCAAGTGCATATTTAAAAATGGCGAAATATTGGAGTAGGAAGCTGGGTTTCTGTTGCAGCAACCCCCCCCCCCCCACACCCACACACTTTTTGCCAGATTTCTGATGCACGTGGGCTTGATGTGCCCTGGATCCCTGCCAATCAGGATTCAAGCAAGCCAGGCGGAAGACGGCTGAAATGCCAGAAACCGGTCCCCGGTAGCTTGTCTCCTTTCTGGTGAAGAATTGGCTTGGTAGTTTAGTCTGCCCTGTTCCCATGATGCACTGGGCCAGGGACAGACTGATTTGCATATAGCCAGGTTCTGAGCTGGGATGGTGCAGTGAGATAAATAACGGTGATGGATCAAGCCCTGATCTTTGGACTGGGTAAGAGTGGTCTGCTTAATTCAGACACTCTGTTCATCACCACCCCCTTTTCTGAGTCGTTTTTGGCCACTATAGGTGTGGCAGGGTATACTCAGACATGAGTCCTTTTCTCACTGCACCATCAGGATTCAAGCAAGCCGGGCCGAAGACGGCTGAAATGCCAGAAACCGGTCCCCGGTAGCTTGTCTCCTTTCTGGTGAAGAATTGGCTTGGTAGTTTAGTCTGCCCTGTTCCCATGATGCACTGGGCCAGGGACAGACTGATTTGCATATAGCCTGGTTCTGAGCTGGGATGGTGCAGTGAGATAAATAACGGTGATGGATCAAGCCCTGATCTTTGGACTGGGTAAGAGTGGTCTGCTTAATTCAGACACTCTGTTCATCACCACCCCCTTTTCTGAATCGTTTTTGGCCACTATAGGTGTGGCAGGGTATACTCAGACATGAATCCCTTTCTCACTGCACCATCAGGATTCAAGCAAGCCGGGCCGAAGACGGCTGAAATGCCAGAAACCAGTCCCCGGTAGCTTGTCTCCTTTCTGGTGAAGAATTGGCTTGGTAGTTTAGTCTGCCCTGTTCCCATGATGCACTGGGCCAGGGACAGACTGATTTGCATGTAGCCAGGTTCTGAGCTGGGATGGTGCAGTGAGATAAATAACGATGATGGATCAAGCCCTGATCTTTGGACTGGGTAAGAGTGGCCTGCTTAATTCAGACACTCTGTTCATCACCACCCCCTTTTCTGAATCGTTTTTGGCCACTATAGGTGTGGCAGGGTATACTCAGACATGAGTCCCTTTCTCACTGCACCATCAGGATTCAAGCAAGCCGGGCCGAAGACGGCTGAAATGCCCGAAACCGGTCCCCGGTAGCTTGTCTCCTTTCTAGTGAAGAATTGGCTTGGTAGTTTAGTCTGCCCTGTTCCCATGATGCACTGGGCCAGGGACAGACTGATTTGCATATAGCCAGGTTCTGAGCTGGGATGGTGCAGTGAGATAAATAACGGTGATGGATCAAGCCCTGATCTTTGGACTGGGTAAGAGTGGTCTGCTTAATTCAGACACTCTGTTCATCACCACTCCCTTTTCTGAATCGGGTTCACAGGGCCTGTGTTCTTTCCCAAAACTGTACCCTTGTACCCCCAATTGGCACCTCCGTCCACATGTAAGTCTCTTGTAAAAGATACCATGGGTACCAAGGGCTCTGTGATCAGGGAACATATTGTGCCACCCTTAGACATTGCCTCTTTTGTGTTCTGATGTTATAGACTCACGGGGGTTACACGGTTGTTTGTTCTATTATTTCATTAGCTATTACCCAGGTGCACAGTCATTGCTTCCCCATTGTATACTCTGTGGATCAGCTTTACACAACATGTTGCGCCTCATGTTAATTTTTGTCATCTTTTTTGCGTTTATTAAGTTGTGCACATGCTTTACCGTCTGTTTCAATTCCTTGAGAGGCTTATGTTCCAATTCGCTCTCCAAGTGAATCCCGCATCGTTTTTCTGCAGCTCCCTATTCCTTGAGAACGACTACGTTGTAGGACTTCCAAGCGAATTTCGCTTAATAATGTACTTGTTTGCCTGATTCTTAATGGGGTCTCTACTGGACCTCTTTGTTGCCACCACTGCTTTTTTTTTTTTAGTTACACAGGTTTTATGCATTAAGGTTTCACGCTTTTTCTTCTCACTTTGGTGCCCTTATAGTCACGCCAATTTTGTTTCCTTCAAATGCCACCTTGTGCTGGCATTAATGCTTTAACTATTTTCACATACGTAATTGTATTTTCATTTTATCACCTTGTTCCCAGCCCTGAAGAGTCACAGGCACTGACCTGTTGACGAAACACGTGTCGGCTGGCGTTGTTTTTCCTATGAACTTCTTCATATAAATAACCTTTAAGGAAAACCACTGGTGTCGACAACTGTTACTACCAAATGCTGGTCTAACTGTTGATATCTATATGTGTGCCCAGGTTTTTGTGTATTCGTGCGGAGGGATGGGCTTTTAGCTCTTCACTCACTTAGGGGTTTTGGGTTTCCCCCTGTCCTGGAGGCACCATACATTCACTGACAACCACCATATATTCATCTCTACCAGCTACCTGCCTGAGCGCCACTTACCTGCTACCCCAAACCCTGCACAGTAGCTTTTACATCTGTAAAGTGGGCTCTGCACCCAGACAACCAGCCAGAGCCACCTAGTCCCCGTTGAATTTACATATCCAAACACCACCACAGCCTCTCTTGGGCTGACCGGGCACGAATTCTCCACAGAGGACACATATTTTTCGGTGCCCTGTTATCGCATCTTCCGGCTCCTGCGCTCGAATTGGTATTACTTATAGAAACATTAAAAAAACAGTTTGACCAGAGGGGTCCACCCAGCAACTTTTTAACAGAACGGAGCATGCAAAGATGTATCCTTAGTCCACAGAGGCGCGCAGAAAGAAATAGTCCGCACTCTCACTCACCCGTAGGCATTTTTTTCTTTCAGGCAAAACCGTGAATAATCCAAAAGGCTATTTTAGTCCCCCACGGTGCTGCCAGTGCATACATGTCTCTGCGCCTGCTGCTGTCCTGGGATCAGCGCCGTCTGCAGCAGCCTAGGAGGAAGGGTCAGGGCCTGAGGGGTGCCCTCCCGCTGCAGAGGCGAGAGGAGGAGCCGCAGCACTGACCCCCTGTGGTAGCGTTACGAGGCGCACCGACGGGTCAGGGATGTGGTGCGCGCGTCTCCCACTCTCAGCCCCCACCCTCGCCCTCTTCGCCACCCCACCACCCCCCACCTCACGGGCTACTTATGAGGCAGCAGCACGTAAAAAAGAAACAAAACTAAGCCTCTGTGCAGCCGCACTCGTGGCCCTGAAAGCCCTTCTGCCCCATTGCGCACAATGCCGCACATTGAGCTCAGGGGCACAGGGCGCCTCCGGGAGGCCGTCATTATGTCATCGAGTGTGGCCTGTTATTGCAGCCCTCTGCCCCCACGTGCCCACTTTTCAATGCCTCGTCTCTCTGGAAACCCCTGCCACCATTATTCATTGCAAAGAAGGACATGTTAAAGGAGCAGGGTGGCTTTCTCCCCTTTATTTTGATTAATTTTCATTGTGTGTAGGTGTGGGGGATCTGGGTTGCTACCTAGGTATCGTCCACCCCCACCGAGGTGGCCCTCACATGAGCTGCTTCGTGTGTGTGACTTCATTCACACACATTATTCACATGGTGGAAACGCTGCGGGTTTGGGAAGGAAGTTTGTTAGCGAGAGGACGATTACAGAACATACTACTGAAGGGGTGCGCCTATTCCAATTCCCAGATGCATCTCTTCTTAGCAGAGATCATCTGTGTTGGTGTTATGCAAGAGTTTAATTTACATTGGTCGTTGTGGCATTATTGCTGGGGCACAGCAGTGGTTAATTTGTAAAGTAATGAGTTCTGGTGCCCAAAGCGCTGCTCTATGTAGTGTCCTGCTGGATACATTCTAGTGTCTCAGCCAGTCCCTCTCACCCTCACAACCCCCTCACCCTCACACACTCTCACGCACCCTCACCCTCACACACCCTCACCCACCCTCACCTCCCCACACCCTCACTTACCCTCACACTTCCTCACCAGCATAGCATAACAAAACATAGCATAGCATAACAAAACATAGCATAGCATAACACAAAAAAGCATAGGATAGCAAAACAGGGCATAGCATAACAAAACAAAGCATAGGATAGCAAAACAAAAGATAGCATAACAAAACACAGCATGGCATAGCATAACAAATCAAAACATAGGATAGCAAAACATAGCATAGCAAAACATAGCATAGCATACAGCATCACTCAGCACACCACAGCATCACTCAGGGGCACCACAGCATCACTCAGGGGCACCACAACATCACTATGCGCTACCACAGCATCACTGAACGCCACAACATCACTCGTTCGCCATCACAACATCACTCAGCGCCACCAAAGCATCAATCTGTGCAACCATTCAACAAAAACTAGTTCAAATATGTTCTCTCAATGTTTCAAGCTTTATTACAAATGTCACAAAAAGTTGTTAATATTTCACTTCTGTTCTTGGATTTTCATCACAATAAAATACACTGAACATAATCTTCACAAAAGTTATTTACAAAAGTTTAAGCTATTGCCATTATAAATTACAATAACTTTTATTTAAGTATTAAAAAAAAATTAAAAGCCATTGTTATTTGTAATACCAATACATGTAAGTCATGTAAATACAACACATATTGCATTACAAATGCTAGAGGTGTCATATTTACAAAAGTTATAACTATTGGTATTGTAAATGACAAAGCTATTAATTTCGCTATTTTCAAAAACAAAACATAAATAAAAAATGTGTCAATTACAATACCAATAGCTCAAACTTTCCTAATGCGAGACCTATTGCATTGCAAATGCTTGTTATGTTCTGTCATCAGGTTGGATGAACGGTAATCATTTTTGTGTGAACTTCTTGCATGACCTATGGCTTGAAATTCCTAGATTTCACATTATCTGTGATGTGTGGGCTTCGGTGTTGCTATGACCTGTAAATTCTACGATAACTCGCTGTTCTGTCTGTATGATTATCGCAAAGGACCTAAGTGGTATCACATAACATAACGTGTATTTATAAAGTGCACCTTTGTGCCTTGGGGCATCTAGGCACCAAAATAAAATAATCTTATTGATACCCAACTCTTTGGTACTCAATTTATAAACCTTGGATGGAGAAAAGGCTAGATCGACCCATCACCCCCTGATTTTGGACCGGTCACTGTAAGGTCTGACACAGATCCCAGGTGTGAGGTGCATGAGGGATGTCGGCACAGAACCATTTCAATCCTATTTGGCCCCATATAAATCCCACATTGACTCTGTCCAACCGATAATAAGCCCCATTGTTGCACATTGCAAAGAAATCCAACATTTCTGTGCCATTATTGGTTTGAATCGGTGACCATAATGGCACTTACTTTGTGATTGTGCTTTTCAAAGGGCTTTAGCAAACATCCCTACTTTATGCATGAATCCACAATGCATTTTGCCTGGGTAGATTGAGATGGTGGTTGTTTAGATGCTGTATAACTCTACCGTAAAGAGCAGTTTGTTTTTGGACAACGTTATAGTGAGACAAATAGTCATCCCACTGTAGATAGTTTTAATTCGATCACATGGAGCAACTTGAAAGCAAGTGCAGCTTTCTCACTAGTGTAATCACATTGTTTGGCATCTTACCTTTTACATACAATAATAATGTTTTTAAATATTGTTTTAGGCTCAAATCACAGCCTCTTCTTGTGAAAAGAGAATGGATGCCTTACAGCTTGAATATGACACCCTCAAACAGCAAAGTGACCAGTACAAGCACAAGGTAATGCATTTCTACTTCATAAAGGACATAAAAATAGCTTTCTTTTAAAATGTTAATGTTATTCAGTCTTTGATTGGAGCCACAATGTTATCATTAGACTTTTCACCCATGATTATGTTATAATAGTCTTTCAACGGTTTACCATATCCATCTGACCTTCTCGGGACTATCACTTTTACTAACCCTCCTACAACAGACACCCCACCTGAGAAAAACCGAAAGATTAAATGAAGGCTGCCATGAGTCTTTGGGGGAGCCTTGTTATTATTCAGGGCTCTCCTCCCAGTTGTCTACATTTCTGTCTGCCATATATGATTCCAAGTCCTTTTGTCGCAGGATATTCAATACATGTAAATGTTAATTTTAAGGGCAGAAATCTTCACAGGAGCGGATTCCATTGTGATCCCCAGTGTAGGCCGTCTCCCAGTCAGAAATGCTGATCTTGCTTCTGTTTCCCGCTGATGTAGTCTGATGCTGTCCTCAACAGCGGCTCTCTGCCACCCCACTTCCTGGTCATCGTCGCTGATGCTTTTGTTGCTAATCTATGTAGACCTCCTTCTTAGCTGCTCTGGCTTTCAGGTTATACTATCTCGCTAAGTGAATACAATTCAGCTTAACACTTAATACACTGAAGCATCCTGCTATGGTAACCAGAGTACATTTGATGAGAACTGCCAAATAAATAAATATGAAATAAGCATACATGCAGCACTGGACTGGGAATCCAAAGCTGCCCTGGTAAATGTTTATCAGACCAGCCCCCAAACCGTGCACCGTGAGCAAGCCTGACCACTACAACAGGGCTTGGAGGGGTTCTCCCCAAAGAAAATTCGGGGAAAAATGCCAAAAATTATGCATTCTACAACACATTTTTCATTAAGTTCAATTATATAGTTTTTTGAGCATGGTAAATGATGACCTTACAGTACACTAAGATACAACAATCTTTATTGGGGTTCCTCAATGATTCCTTCACTATCACCCTCCAACAGTGCTGCTCCTTTCTCCATAGCCCCTTCTCACATATATTTAATGTGTTTTATGGCACTGTCCTACCAGTGTGTGGTGCCTGAGCATTTTACATCACACACACAATGAATCCTCTATAAATTAGTGTAAAGAAAATGTTACATAAGACAAAGATGACTACAAGGTGTACGATTTGCATGTCATCCTTGTTCGTAGACATTTTTTAAGTGTGCTTGGTCTGGGGAAGCACAAATTCAGGATTCAAAATGTAACACAGTGGCTAGGGTTGACTTTACTAATAAGGATTTATTTATACGCCAACAAACCCTTTTTTTTGCAAAATTAGGATAAAAGACTGGGAAAAAAACATAACTTTCTCAGCTAGATTACGATTGTAACTTATGAACTGCACAGTAATAAAAGGATCTCTGTGACAAAAGCGGTAAACCACTGAGCTGTGCACATAAAATACTGTTCTGTGATCTGCATGCTGCACGCTCTTTGCAGCAGGCATGTTAACTCTCCCTGCTGCCATAAATGAGTCAAAACTGCCACTAGACAAAAATCCGAACTCTTTACAGCAGGAATATTAATCACCAGTTATCTTGGCGCTTTGACTGTTGCCTAAAAACTGTTGGATATACAAGGAATTCTGCAGTGCTTTTAAAACTGCTACAAGCTACAAAAGTGTCCCCCACTTTCTAGCCCCCCGGGGAAATGCCTGGTACGGCCAGTCCCGCCTTGAATACATGGAAAGACTGGCTTCACAGTTATCTTCCTGCTAGCATTTTCTCTGCCATTCCCTTTCCCTGGTGTCTGCTGCTTTGGTACCACTGTCCCCGATGACTTCCTCTCGGTTGCACATGCACCAGAATCTTCAATAACGGGCAGCTTGGCATACTATTCACTGTGCTGTAATGTTCTGTGCATGAGGGTTTTCTTGCTTTGTTGCAGTACCTTAGCAGGGGATTGTTACAGAGAGGGGTGCTTGCACCTAGTGCGCAGTGCATGTTTGGACAGTCTGCATTGCTTCTGACAGGTTTGTATCTATGCTTTGCTTGACATGAGCTTGTGCTGCTGGTGACAATGCTGCACTTGTCCAGTGTGAGTGAAGGTTGTGATGCTGCTTCTGCTTACGCCGTACTAAGCATTGTGTGTGTCTTTTTGTATCTCAAGCTTAGTCTTACCTACTCAGTGTGGCTGAGTCTCTTTATGTGTCTCACATTTTCTCTCTTCCCTTCCTCTGCACCTCATTCTCCCTGTCTGTTAGTTTTTTTTATCAATGTTGGTTTCTTTAGTGAGAGTTTAAGTGGAAGAAACACTGTGGTGTATCAAATGGAATGATAACAATCACCTCTCAGTCAGCCAGATAACAATCACCTCTCAGTCAGCCAGAGTTCAGAATCTCAGGTTAACCTTTGTTTGAAATAGAATCACTCTGTGCTTTCCAGCCTAGCTTACACATTGTGTTCTCCAGATGTTTGTTGTTCATGTAAGAGACTCTTATATGCTAAGTTTTGACTATTAGAGTTATGTTATGCTTTAAGTCTCTGACTAAAAGGCGCAATTTTCAAATTTATATTATTACTTTTCATTTACAGACCGTACACTTTCCATTGAAATGGCCACTAAATTTACACAGACCTACACTTTTACTGATAAAAATTATATAGCACGCAAATGATAATGCGTCGAAATCGGGTTTCAGCAAATATTTATCATTTGTTAATCACAGAGTAAAAGTATCTTAATTTGAATCTATTAAAATCTTTGTTTCCATTAGACTTCATAATTACAATAAAAATATGCTTAATATTTGCTTTTCTAACTGCTGACGTATTCTGAAATGTGTACAGTTCATTTATATGTATTTAAAACATGTTGTATTAACAAAAAAATGTAATCCTACTGCCTTTTATTTTATCCTCCATTTACCTAAGAAAGATTATCAAATTGTTCACTTTAAAAGCTTTTCTCAGTTTGCAGTCAGGAAGGGAAAGGTAAACACTAATCTCCATGTTAAAAGAAAAAGCAGAAATTTGTCAGAAGACATAGCCCCACATTTGCCTCTGTGTAAAGGCATATTATGTTCGAGGTATATGAGCTTCAGATTACACACTATGCATAGATGGCCGCCTAGTGTTGGGCCCGGATGTTTGCAGTTTGTTTTGTTGTGGAAAAGTCTTTGGAAGTCACGGGATAGGTGACTCCTCCTTTGGATGACACTGCGCATGGGCATCGGCTCATCCCCAGATTGTTTTTTTCCGCCACCGGGCTCGGATGTGTTTCCAGCGCTCTGTGTTGGAACTGATTTCCTTCGGCGCGCAATTCTCACAAACTTACAGAAATTACGTTTCAAACGCTTTTCCAGAAAACTTCGATTCCGGTCGTCGTCGACTGCCTTCAGGCCTAACTAGGCCTCAACTCCAGCTCATAGAAAGGACGCCATTTAAAAAGTGTCCTCAATGTGGGTCGAAGTTTCCCCACACCGACCTTCATGAAGTGTGTAACCTTTGCCTCTCCCCGGAGCACGAGGCCAAAGACTGTTCTGCTTGTGCCTCTTTCCCCTCCAAGAAGACTATCTGGGACCAAAGAGCGAGGCGAACAATGGCTCGATCTTCAGCTTCGATTCCGGACGACAGCTTCAAGGAAGGCGTCAACGTTCCAGGACAACACGACGTTGACAGCAATTCCGAGGCAGAAGACTCCAAAGTCGAGGACATTACTCCAGCCCAGCGGGTTGGAAGTAAGACCTTCGACTTTGACCCTTCCTCGACACACCCAAAGAAGGCCCCGGTCACATCCTCGCCCTCGGGTGCACACCGACACACTGCTTCTACTGCCCCACCTTCGGGCCCGGCTAAGAAGCTAATAAAGCCTTCAGGCGACTCGGGCTCGAGTCTGCCTTCGCAGGGTGCCGGCGCACACTTACCGTCACCGAAAAAGACAACTTCACCGGCCACGCCAACATCCAGACCATCGGCGCCGAACATACCACTACTCCTTCGGCACTGAAACCCAGGTCGGAACCAAGCAAACCTGCTTCGGCTTTGAAAAAACCTACCGGAGCCGAAAAAACCCTCGGAACCGTAAAAAGCTTCGGAGCCGAAAAAGACTCCTGCTTCTCCGGTTAAAGAGATTGCCAAAAAACCAAAACAAACCGCTTCGGTGCCAAAACCTTCCTCCACACCAAAAGACCGGTCTCCTGCAGAGGACTTACTTTATCCAAACCTTCTCAAAAGACTCTAGCTAAAGATCCAATCACTGGACAGCTGATTTTGGCTTCAAAAAAGCAACCACTGGACACACTAGCTCCAGCTCCGCATTCAAAGAAGAAGGACATGGCTACCTCTCCCTTAAGACTGCCTTCCCCTTCTCTTTCACCTGTACCATCACCACATCCTCCCATACCACAACATTCCCCAGCATCCTCTATCATACCAGACGATGACAACAGGGATAATGGCTCTGATGACATGGGGGATAACATGCCTGATCCAGCTACTCCTACTACTCCTACAGGATCACCTGACCCGTGGGATGATTATAACACCCCAGATGTCCCAAATGTCCCTCATGATGACATATACCCCTCAAGGCCTTCCCCACCAGAAGACACTATGGGTTTCAATCAATTAATTCACAGAGCTGCGCAATATCATGGGGTAGACATGCATACAGACCCTGTAGATGAAGACTTCTTAATGGATACCTTTGATAGTGTACAAAGGTCCTCATCCATTTTACCAATGCTTAAAGGAGTGATTAAGCATGCTCCTGAAGTCTTCAAAGACCCAGTCAGAACTCTGGTCATTAACCCTCGCCCCTCGCTCAGACCCAGCATATATTAAAGGTCCTGTACCACTAGACTCACTTGTAGTTTCCATTGCACGCAAGAGAGCAAACTCACAAACATCAGGTGAAGCTCCAACACCAGATAAAGAGTCTAAGCTACTTGACGCATCAGGGAAAAGAACACCGTCTCAACCAGCAAACATATGGCGTATCTCCAATACACAGGCATTATTAGCCAGATCTGACAGGGCACATTATGACGAACTAGAATCATTAATGAGGCACCTCCCTATAAGTACAAGGATAGAGCAAATGAACTTATCCAAGAGGGGAAAAACATTACAA
Source organism: Lissotriton vulgaris (assembly GCF_964263255.1). Taxonomy (NCBI): domain Eukaryota; kingdom Metazoa; phylum Chordata; class Amphibia; order Caudata; family Salamandridae; genus Lissotriton; species Lissotriton vulgaris. The sequence continues at coordinate 82,396,828 of NC_141693.1, forward strand.
ACACCTCTATTCAGTGTGCACTGGATGCAGCAGATACTGCCTCTAGGGCAGTTAACACCAGCGTCCTATTACGTAGACATGCCTGGCTACGCATATCAGGGTCCAAACCTGAAGTACAAAGTGCCATTCTTAATCAACCCTTTGATGAGCAAAACCTATTCGGACCTAACGTAGATGTATCACTTCAAAAAATGAAAAAGGATACAGATATCGCCAAATCTATGGGAGCCCTGCAGTCGCAGGATCCCAGACGTTCATTTTGTCGCTCATCCTATTGAGGTGCCACCAGGGGATACTCTTCGGACACAGATTCTACCTCGTACAAAGCCCCTACACAGTCCACTTACAGCAAGGGCTACCAAAGGGGTGGTTACAGGGGTAAGGATAACAAAGGCAGAGGTAAAATTAACAACTCCCGCTCTGCCTCTACCCCTGCCCAATGACTCCCTTCCCCCGTCCCATTCCACTCCTGTCGGGGGAAGACTTCAAAAATACCTGCCAGCCTGGGAAAACATCACATCAGACAGGTGGGTGCTCCAAATAATTCAGTCAGGTTACTGTCTAGAACTAACATCCACCCCTCCAAACATACCACCCAATCAACGTCCAATGTCACAAGAACATTTAACACTGCTCAGACAGGAGGTAAAATCCCTCCTGCAGAACAATGCAATAGAAATAGTTCCAGAGCATCAGAAAAACAAAGGAGTATACTCCCTATATTTCCTAATACCAAAGAAGGACGGCTCTTTAAGACCCATCCTAGACCTCAGACCTCTAAACATTTACATACAGTTGGACCATTTTCACATGGTCACACCAACAAGTCCTTCCACTTCTGGTACTAAACGACTTCCTGGTCACCCTAGATCTCAAGGACGCCTACTTCCATATCCCCATCCACACAGCACACAGACAATATCTTGGCTATGTGCTAGACGGGCAGCACTACCATTTCAAAGTGCTCCCATTCGGAGTCACAACAGCGCCAAGGGTGTTTACCAAATGCCTAGCAGTAGTAGCAGCACACTTAAGAAGACAACATATTCATGTCTTCCCATATCTAGACGACTGGCTCATAAAAGCCAACTCATACAACCAGTGTGTACAACACACTCACGCTACTATTCAACTTCTTCACGACTTGGGATTCACAGTAAATCACACCAAATCGCATCTGCAACCCTCGCACATACAACAGTATCTCGGCGCTACAATAAACACCCAACTAACACTAGCTTATCCCTCTCCAGCCAAGATAACAAGTGTACAAACTCTCCTAACAAAATTCAAACCGCAACACTTGTTACCAGCTGGAGTGTTCATGCAGCTCATAGGAATGATGGCATCTTGCATATTTGTAGTACCTCACGCAAGACTGCAAATGCGTCCACTTCAAGAGTGCCTAGCACGCCAATGGACGCAGGCTCAAGGTCAGCTAACAGACCTAGTGTTGGTAGACGGTCGGACTCCTCGTTCGTTGCAATGGTGGAACACCAAAAACCTTTCCAAAGGGCAACCGTTTCTAGAGCCAGTTCCTCAAATATCATGACAACGGACGCATCGCTCTCCGGCTGGGGAGCTCACCTACTACATCACACAATGCAAGGCAGGTGGACACCGCAACAGAAGTTACTCCACATCAATCATTTGGAGTTGCTCACTGTGTTTTTAGCCCTAAAAGCATTTCAAATGCAAGTGTCAGGCAAAGCTGTCTTAGTCCGCACAGACAATATGACAGCTATGTACTACATAAACAAACAAGGGGGAACACACTCTCTGCAGCTCTCTCAGTTAGCAGCAGATATGGAGATGGGCTATACCACTAAAGATCTTCCTCTTAGCCCAACACGTCCCAGGAGTACAAAACACTATGGCAGATCTGCTAAGTCGACAAACACAGCAGATCCACAAGTGGGAACTTCATCCACAAGTTCTTCATCTGTTCTTTCAATGTGTGGACAACCTCAGATAGACCTCTTCGCCACCCACGAAAACGCAAAATGCCCAAGCTTCGCCGCCAGATACCCACACCCATTGTCCAAAGGCAATGTGATATGGATGAACTGGTCAAAACTATTTGCGTACGCTTTTCCTCCTCTCCCACTAATTCCGTTAGTGGTACGCAAACTACAACAACATCCCTGACGCTCATTCTAGTCGCTCCAACTTGGGCCAGACAACCGTGGTACACCATGCTATTGCAGATGTCTGTAGTACCACACCAAAAACTAAACCTATCTCCACGCCTATTAACACAGAACCATTGAGAGATCAGACACCCGGACCCAGCCCAGCTCAATCTAGCGATCTGGCTCCTGAGGTCATAATAGTTTGCTGCTTACCTCAACCCTCCTCCAGAATGTATGAACGTTATCAAAGAAGCTAGACGTCCCACTACTAGAGCATGTTATGCTGCTAAGTGGAAACGCTTTGCCGTATACTGTAAAAATAACCAAATAAATCCCTTAGACGTGTCTATTAAACACATCATAGGATATCTAGTACACCTTCAAAAGTGTAATTTAGCCTATACGTCTATCAGGCTACACCTTGCTACCATGGCAGCATACTTACAAAATAGACATCTATCTCTTTTTAGAGTACCAGCTATAAAAGCTCTCATGGAAGGACTCAAAAGAATAATTCCTCCCAGCACGCCACCTGCACCAGTGTGGAACTTAAACATTGTTCTCACAAGGTTAATGAGACCTCCCTTTGAACCATTACATAAATGGGAATTGCAATTCCTAACCTGGAAAGTAGCTTTCCTAGTAGCAGTTACTTCTCTCAGAAGGGTTAGTGAACTACAGGCATTTACCATTCTTTTCTGCAAATGCATAACAAAGTGGTTCTTCGTACTAATCCTAAATTCCTTCCTAAAGTAATTTCACCGTTCCATCTAAATCAATCAGTTGAGCTGCCCGTATTTTCCTCACAGCCTCAAACAGTTGCAGAAAGAGCTCTACACACCTTAGATGTCAAAAGAGCATTACTGTACTATATCGAAAGGACACAAACTTTTCGTAAAACAAAACCACTTTTTGTGTCTTTTTCACCGCCACATAAAGGCAACCCTATATCAAAATCAGGGATCGCTAGGTGGGTTGTTAAATGCATACAAATATGTTACCACAAAGCCAAACGTACATTAACAATTCCTCCAAAAGCCCATTCTACAAGGAAAATAGGGGCTTCAATGGCAGTCTTAGGGAACATTCCCCTAGATGATATCTGCAAAGCAGCTACATGGCTTACACCGCACGCATTCACAAAGCATTACTGTGTAGATGTGCAAACTAAACAACAAGCCACTGTGGGCCAGGCTGTACTAAAAACACTGTTTCAAACAACTGCAACAGATTCTGGTGGTCGCTGCTAAGTGTGGGTACTGCTATACAATCTATGCATAGTGTGTAATCTGCAGCTCATATGCCTCGAACGGAAAATGCTACTTACCAGTATGTATCTGTTCTTGGCATGTAGAGCTGCAGAGTTACACACGCCCACCTTTATCTGTTCCAGTATTATCTTAATTAGATACAAATCACATGGACATCACTACCTCTTGTACAGCTCCATCACTTCCCTAATGGCGAAAAACAATCTGGGGATGGAGCCGATGCCCATGCACTGTATCATCCAAAAGAGGAGTCACCTATCCCGTGACTTCCAAAGACTTTTCTACAACAAAACAAACTGCAAACATCCGGGCCCAACACTAGGTGGCCATCTATGCATAGTGTGTAACTCTGCAGCTCTACATGCCAAGAACAGATGCATACTGGTAGGTAGCATTTTCCTTGTTGCTCTTTAGCGACCCACCAGAAATCCCCTGGTGGCCCACAGTTTGGGAAACTCTGTCTTGGAGAGAAAAGGAGAATAGTAGGGAACATTCAAAACTTATATTAATTTAGAAAGGCCATTTCAGTCAGCACGTCTGTTCTACTTTCAAGTAGCAATAAAGACGATATTGTGTTTAGAATTTCAGAACACTCTGATCCTAAAACACAAAGTCATAAGATTTTAAACCAAACACTTTGCAGCCTGCAGAGTTGAGTAGGTTTCTGGACACTATGAAGTGACAGCAACTGACATCGCCAGACGATCTGGGTCTCTCAGAGCTCCGCCGAGATGCCGCCTCTGGGGGTTGGGGTTCCACAGGGCTCGGTGTTGAGCCCATCACTGTTCAACATCTTCATGTCCCCCCTGGCGGCGGCGGTGGAGGCTTACGGGGCCCAGATCGTGTCCTACGCCGACGACACGCAACTCCTCTTCACCTGTGGTAAAGACCAACCATTTGATGGAGAGAGTATCCGGGGTTGTTTGGGCAGGGTATTCGACTGGTTTCAGCATAACAACTTGAAGGCTAACTCCAGTAAGTCGGAGGTCCTATTCTTCGGCTGTGTCACCGACCCTGAGTGGCGGCAATGGTGGCCACCTGATATGAGCCCTCCTGCTCAATCATCCGAGGTGGCTAAAAATCTTGGCGTCAAATTGGATAATAAGTTATCACTGAGAGCGCACATCATGGGTCTGGCCGGAACCTGCTTTGGCATTCTGAAGATGCTCCGCAAGTTTCTTCCACTGCTTTCTGCGGAGCATAGGCGGATTACAGTGCAGGCGCTTATCGGGTCCCGGCTCGACTATGCCAATGCCCTCTTTCTTGGCCTCCCGGACTATCTGGTCCAACGTCTTCAGGTGGCACAAAACTCTGCTGCCCGGGCCATCTTTGGCCTGCATAGGCGGTCACGAGCCTCGGGGCTGCTGCAGAAGCTGCATTGGCTACCTATCCGTAAGCGGATTATGTTCAAATCCCTTACGTTGATGCACAAAGCCCTGTTTGGCTCAGGGGCTGGGTATCTACGGCGTAGATTGACCTTCTATCGTCCTGCCCGCTCACTGCGGTCCGAATCTCTTTTCACTGCCGTGGTGCCACGCGTGCGGAAGGCGCGGACTGGGGGCCGTTCTTTCAGCTTTAAGGCCCCCCAGTTGTGGAACTCTCTGCCACTGGCGCTACGCAGTACCTCTAATCTGCTTCAATTCAGGAAGAGCCTGAAGACTTGGCTTTTTAATGCTTAATTGTTTTCTTTGCTGGGTTCTTTCTCTCCTTTCTTTATTAGTTTTTTCTTGTTATGTTATTACACACGGAGCCGCCTGTGGAAAGCGCCGGGACACTCTTTTGGAGTAGCTGTGCGCTATATAAGTTTATTTTAACATAACATAACATAACATAACATAACATAACATCAATAGTTTTACTTGGCCCTCAAAACAAGTCTCCAGTAAACCATCTCACCTATGCGCTCCCACACGCCTGTTTGAGGCATGAAGGAGTTATGCATCTCTGACTACAAACACAGTTGGTCTACCAAGCACCTTTCTCCTGACAGGAATGGGTTGCAGCCTTCTGACAAGGACTATAAATGCACCTCTCCTGGAAAAAACATTTGTTGACCCAAATGTAACAGCTTCTTTCTAACCTTCTGTGAACTATCGCCAAGTATGGAGACACAAGCGACACACCAGCTTTAATTATATGTTGCACTCAGCCATCTCCAGGACCCCGATTCTGGATTCCAGTTGGCGAGAGGCACTGAAATATCCAGGCACATGCTGCAGTGGATCAAATCATGTATCACCTGCCACAGCCAAAATGTCATAATTGGTTTGGTCGAATCGTCTACTTGCACAGTTACTTGTGACATTCCTCAAATATGTTCCCTCTCGTGTCTCCTCTTCAGCATCTACAGAAGGCTATTCATAGTCCTTCTTCAGAACTTCCAGGTAATCTTCCAATCGTACGTCAAGGACATTCAAAGTGTACGTTAGAATCCAACTGACATTTCAGGTTGAAAGAGGGATTTTTGCTTATGAACAGTGCAAAGTCAGAGCCACTTGCCCTTCCTGAACCCCATCTTGTTCTTTCCTTCTCAGACTGTTCGTTTGGCCACCTTCTCCTTTGTTTTGTATGTGCTTCACACTCTGTTTGTCAAGACAATGTCACCCCTGGTGCCTATGTCCCCGCGCGTCTTACCCCTTTATCCCCTCTTAGCTTCTTTTATTATTGTGGCACATTGTACCTAATAAGCCTAATTTGGGTTCTCCTGTTCTTCTGGGTCATGATAATTATACCCATGTATTGGCTACATATACTTATGGGTTACCTACTATTTCCCCACAAGTCCTTTGGTTTAAAAATAAAGTAAAATTGCTATATTTTATTATATATGGAGTTTCAGCATTATGAGTTCCCTATTTAGTCAAAATTGGAGGTATAGCATTATGGGTTTAATAGATTAATGTTCCCTATTTTGGATTCCTAGGAATGTAGGAATCAACTATAATATCCAGCCAAATTGCAAGACATTGTCAGAGGTATGGCAGAAGTTCTAAAATCTTCTCTTCATGAGTACTAAATGTTTTGTTTCAGAAAAGAAGAAAGTTCAGGGTTCTTTCTCCAGATGCTTCATTATTCCCAGGATGACAAAGGGCATCTGCTTGTATTTAACCCACAGGATCTGATGTATTCTTTATGAGTGGAATCCCTCCACATGTTGAACCTGGACCAAATTCAGGAAGATCAAGAGCTGCATGTGGATTTCCAAGATGTATGCTTCCACATACACATGAAGGAGGAGTAAATATTGGTGCTTGATAATTCCTTTTAGGGGTCACCATTACCAGGACCCATGCCTCGCTTTTCTACTCCTCTCATCTCCAAGAGTGCCACAAAGGTGATTTCTGTAGTAGTCTCAGTTTCACCTGCAGGTTGTACATCAGTAATCATGACATGATGGCTAGCTAATCAGATTATTGATCTCTAAAGGAACATTTCTCTGTCCTGCTGATTCAGTGCCAAATGAAATAGCTTGTAACATCAGTCTTGGATACTTTTCCCCTAATTGATGTTCGTTTTCCCGAAGGGGTCTAAGTCCTAATAGAGATAATCAACCATTTGGTTTAAAGGCAGCAGCCTCTGCTAAGAGGTTTCAAAGGCTTCTGTGACTGAAGCCAGTACTGGTCCTCTGCTGTTTTGAACATTGCCTGCTTTTCTTGTTGACTAAACATGGAAATTTAAATTGAAAAAGATTTCCATTGCCACTCACTTACCATTTGACGGCAGCAGACCAACCAAGGAGAAATACGGCAAGCTATAAGACATCTGAGAATTGGGAAGGCAGCGGACCTGACCACATTCCTGCAGAGGCATTGAAGGCAGATATTGAAACACCAGTAGACATGCGCTACCATGTTTGGAAGGATCCGGAAAGAGGAAAAGATGCCTTCAGACTGGAAAGAGAGATATTTGATCAAGAGCCCCAAGAAAGCTGACCTGAGTAACTGCCTAAACTACAGAGGGATAAGTCCTCTATCAACCCTGCGCATGGGAATGGCCCAGGTTTCCTGCGGAACCTGCTCACTCCGTACAAGCCCACACGGCTTCTGCGGTCTGAGGGTACTGGCTTAATGTGCATCCCAAAGACCAGTAGGGCTAGGATGGGCGGCATATCCTTCCGCCTTCTGGCGGCCCGCAGTTGGAATGCTCTTCCCCTTAGACTTCGTACGGAGCCTTCAGAAAAGTCTTCCGCATGGAACTTAAAACATACTTGTTCCCAAAATGATAGTTGCATTAGCTTTGTGAGCTGTACTGGGCGTTGCTTAGGCCACTGAATAGCGCGGGGACACACTGGCTAGTGTAACCAGGCGCTGTATAAATTCAGAATTATTATTATTATTATTGTGGGAAGGTATTCAACAGCGTGGCCAGAGAGACCCTTTGAAAAATCCTCTGCCACTATGGTTTGCCAGATGAACTTGTAAGAATCATCTGGAACTCATATGAGGGATTGACCTGCAAGATAGTCCATGGAGAACAACTTGTGGAAGCCTTCAAAGTGAGGACTGGGGTCTGCCAGTGTTGATTCCTCCCAACTTTTCTCTTCCTGCTTGCCATAGACTGGATCATGAAGACATCCACAGCAAGAAAAAAAAATAGGATCTGAATTGGCAGCTGACTGAAATGATTATCTGATAGAGACTTCTAGCTGCGGATTCCTTAGCTTGAAATTATCCCCAGGTGTCAGACTGGATCCGGAAATTTTTCATGAGCCGAACTTCTGCACGCAGGAAGGTGGCGTTTTTTTGGCTCCACATGGCGTCGTTGGTGTCGTCAGCGCCGTAAATGACATTTGCGATGCCTATTTAGATGCCAACTAGGCATGTTGGCTTCGGTTCTTTTTTAGGTTGAGCTAGTGAAAGCAGTGCGAAGCACTGCGTCCAGCGAAGTATCTATTTTGACTCCCTTCTTTGGAATCTGAGACAGGGGATGGGCACGAGCAAGCCTTCGGCGATTTCACTTCGTGGGCGCGCACAGCTCCTGTCTCACATGCTGCTGGGAGGTCGCGCAGGGCCATTTCAGATTTCAGCGTGTGTGCGCGCTTTTGTCCTATGCATCGCGTGTACAGGCGATCTGCCGCCACCTTTTCGGGCACCCGACTCCCACACACGTGCACATTAAGTGCTTCCCCCACCCTTGTCCACTGACCTCGAAAATACCCAGATTTTAAGCTTCTTTTGTCACCAGTTACAGTGAAAGATACGATGGCAGATGAAACAGTACAGGAATAACAGCATACATATTTAGTTACAGACCTTAGCCACACATGCACACCCCCCCTCTATCCACCCCACTCACACGCCCACGTGCGCACACACAGCCATGCACACACACACACGCAGGCACACAGGAAGTGTATAACTCATACAAACAGACACACACGCGCACACAGACAGACAGACAGACACACACACACAAACAGACACACGCACACACGGACACACGAACGCACACATTTCCCCCACTCACCTGGCTCTTCCGCGTGTCCCTCTCTCCCTCGGCAGGCAGCGGGTCAGTCTCGGCATGGTAGCCCCGCTGCGCTGGTCTTCACCCAGGCCCCCTCCTGGGACCCGGTACTTCAGCTGCCGGCGTGGGCTCCCTCTTCATAAGAAATAGCGCGCATGTGCGGGCAGCCCCCGCCCTCTCAGTCACAGCCCGGTTTCAGTTTCGCTGTCTTCGGTGTTCGCCGTCCAAATTAAGCACCGGAAAGTGTGTCTCTATCTACCCACTGGATGAAAACCCTTGGAGTAAGTGTTTTTCATGGAGGGTGGGGGTGAAATCTCTCGCTCTCAAACTCTCTTTTGTGGGTTAGGGAGGGTTTCTGTGGATAGATCCTTGGAAGCTTCATGGATTTAATCCTGTGCCTACGTCGGCGACTTTATCTCCGCTCCCTTTGCCCCCCTCTCCGGGGCCCCACTTCAGCTGCTCTGATAGCGCTGTAGATTTGGCGCTTGTTGCTGAGAAGTGTAATTTGTTTCTCCAAGAGTGCAATCCGCCTTGGCTTTCAGTCTAAGGTGTATGTACGACATTGTTGGAAATACTGCTGCTGGTGACCATTCACGTAGCTTCAAGCCTGGGGTGTCAAAAGGCGGCCTGTGGTGCTCCACGCACCTCTCTACCGTGCATGATGATACCCGGGGTTACGAAAACGAAACTCCTAAAGTCCACATTATAAACTGACTTTGATCTGTACATAACGGTGAATTACGATATATTTCTCGTATTTGAGGGCTGGTTTTGCCGGGGATGCCGTTGGTTTTAAAAACCTAACGTAATTGTGTGTGTTTTGTTGGTACCTGTTAACGAACCCCCCCCCGCATCTCCAGTAAGGAGTACGCTGAGCCAGTCTGATCTTAGAATGTCCTAGCGATCGACCAACCCCCTGTCATACATGCAGGCGTGTTTTTATGTAACACAAAGCATTCTGCTACTTGTAGTGCCCTAATAATGAGACTGCTCCCAAGGTGCTTGATGGTAGAAACCCAGAACAGGCTCAGACAGCCTCAAACCATGGGAGCTGTTCAACTTGCCTTTATGTGGTTTTTTTTAATGATTAAATGTAAAGGCCCACCTACTTGAGACTTCAACAAGCGTTTACCTGGCCGTGCTAACCTGTTAGTTGTACTGTATCTACTGTTGCAAATGTGCAGAATTAAAGTAGGGAAAACGTTGCTTTAAAATAGTAGCCCTGTTGCTCGGAAACAAAAGGTCTGAAAGCAGGAAATTAAGAATGCTAAACAACCTCCCCACCCTCCTTTTAAGTAGATGTGATCACAAAATGCCAGGCCTGCAGCGCCAATGGTAATGCCCGCGATGTATGTTGTGAACAAAGACACAATGTAATTGAGACGCTTATCAACTGTGGGCTAGACCCAAAAACGACAGAATCCATGGCCTGTGGCAGTGACGCTCCCAGGAAGGTGGGAGTGTTCCTGAGCCCCTGCAGTGGTGCACGGGTGACCTTTGTAATAATCGCAGTGCTTGGGTGCCCACTATCCGGTGCTGTCCAATGCCAGGGTTGATTAATACCAGGGCTGCCCAGTCTAGATTCTGCTCGTGCCTTTCGTCCACCCCCCCACACATCTCCTTATCTCACCCTCGCCATCCTTGTTTAACTTGGTAACACTGTTTGGGCTTTGATTGCACCTCGTTAGTATCAGTTTAACACTCAAGTATAGCAAGAGAGAACAGAAAGGTGACCAGTCCAGTTATGCAGAGGGCCTTCCAGCAAAAGGTGACACTTGTGTCTGTTTTTTTAACACATTTTGAATCCTTTGAGCTAAAAACATTTTTTTTTTAAATCGGCACATTATGCGACAGATGACAGATTATGTGGCAAATGAGGCAAATCTATAATTGTGCGAAAATCGCAGCACAATTGCATGATTTAAGTGGCCCTACATGGAAGCAGGCATGCGTCTCGCATGCTGCTAACTCTGGAAGGACAGAGTGCTGGAGCTGAAACGTCAGGGGTGCTTGGTGAAGCAGAGGTTGCAGTGGGAATGCATCCTATCACATGTCACTGCCTTTGTGAGGCAGAAAGTACTGAGACAGACTCTTACTTCCAAACTAGCTGTCCTCTCTGGAAGGCTGTGTCTCTGTACAGGGAAACACCCCTCATTTCCAGAATTAAAAGGCCTCTAGGGCCGGGGTAGTAGTAGACACATCTCAGTAACCTGCGACCACTTATCTATCTTAATAGAATGTCACATACTTTAAACTTCCCAAGAGCAGTGAAAAGGGCTCAACCCTGTTGCTGGAATGTAAACTTTCTTTTAGATTTTGTTTTTCTCAAGCGCCGGCTACTGTCTTGGGACCTTCAACCTTCTGTGCGGTGAACGGATCAGAGAGACAGGATATTCTCAGCATAAAGTAAAAGTGCTTGGTGAACATATCTGCACAGTGAACATATTTTCCCACTGTATTTCGTGAGCGCTTGTTTTAATCAGTAGAGATTTTGTGAATATCCTTTTGTGAGCACACAACATAGTAATGTATTGCCCATCCAACAAAGGGGATTGACTCATGAGGCAAAAGTTACTGAAATCCAACTGGCTATGTGACACTCCTTTCAACAACCTTGGAAGGATGAAAGGTTGAGATGTGCATGAAAGGTTTCCACTTTCTGCTTCGTATTCCCAACCCACCGAGCTATCACTCTCATTTCCTCTTGGCTGCTCTCATGTTGTCTGGGAGGTGTGACTATTCGAAAAATCTGTTTTAAATGACAGTGTGAACTGTTTATGCCTCCTTCTAGACACCAGTTATGAGCAGGAGGATAGAGTGAATGTGCAGAGAGGCGGCAGACCTGCCAACTCACATGATACCAGCCTGTGTCACACTATATTGGCTCCCCTCACATGGTCACTCGGCGAGGAGCGGCTATCACACGGTGGGAGGTAAAACAGCCGGAAACATGAGATGGTGGAAACTAAAGGGCACACAAGAGACAGCCATGGAAGCTGCCTGGTAAAAGAGGAAGAGAAAGAGGAGAGTAAGCATAGGCAAGATAGATAGAGATGGAATCGTGTCTTAACTTCCATTTTTATTGAAAATTATGCCGTGCTGAAAAGTAATGGATCTTGCCAATAAGTGCAACTGAAAATGTTTGCCTTTGTGAGACCAGAGATTCTACTCTGGAGAAGTTTCACTGCCAGTAACTTAAATATGCTGCTGACAAACTCTCCAATGAACTTCACATCTTCATGGCAGTAGTGGATGGCTTCCATTCAGCGCGAACTGTTTAGATATATGTTAAAGTTAACTATGAGTTTGGATCATATTAGCAACTGTATCACTACATTTATTTATTTATTTATTTTGAAAGTTTTAAATAGCGCGAACAAGACTCTTGCGGGTATCAGAGCGCTTTATAAGATAAGTGTCTTAGATACATAGGTACAAGGTAAATAACATAAAGTTCAATGCTAGTCAATGATAGTGTAAACACCCTATTGTAGATACATAGGTATATGGTGCAAAACAAAACGTTCCATGAAGAACTTTTCTCTAGGCTCCAGATATTGCAAAATACTGCTGCAAGAATGGCTCTGATTAAGCCCAGACGTACCCCGTCCCGTCCCCAGCTGCAGTCCTTGCACTGGCTGCCTGTTAGGAAGAGAGCAATCTTAAAACTTCTTATCTTGGTGTTCACATATTGCATTACAAATGCTATAGGTGTCACATTTGCGAAAGTTATAACTATTGGCATTGTAAATGACAAAGCTATTAATTTAGCTATTTTCAAAACCAACACATAAATAAAAAAATTGTCAATTTACAATACCAATAGCTCAAACTTTCCCAATGCGAGACCTATTGCATTGTAAATGCATGTTTTTTTTTCAGAGCAGTCAGCCCAGATGTCGTTTTTTTACTTCGTTTTTTGGAAATCTTTTGAGGTCTTATTTCCTAATGTGGCAAGGATGTCCTTTAAAAAGGCCGTCTTCAAGCTCTGTAGCTCCTGTCACTGACAGATGTCAGTGACAGACCCGCACATTGTTTGCCTGTGGTACCTTGAGCTGGACCATGACCAGAAAGTTAGTTATGACCGTTGCGATGTGCACCCAAAAACCTTGAGGAAGCACCTGGCACCTTGACGTCTGACGCCACGACATTCGAGATCTTGGTCACGAGGATGCTCCTGGGTGCAGTCACAGAGCCCGTGGTCATCGCCTCATTCAAAGTTGTCAAGCCATCTGGGTAAATTACATAAAAAGAAGAGCAAGAAGTTGAAGCAGACTTCGTCCCATCTGTCGGCTGACGAGACAAAGGAGCGTCACCACTCGAGGTCTGGCTCTGTGGTTGGGCTAGCGCATGGGTTGACTCAGCACCTCTCCGATTTTCTGGGAGCTAGAGGGAGCGACCCCGCTTCAGTCGGAGAGTTTTATGAGGCCAGGCACCTCCTATTTGACAGCCAATTTGCGCTGGCGCGCTGTCGTGCCCAGTGGGTTCAGGAGGGGCACCTGCTGTGTTCACACTGTTAGCTCCGGCATCAGCTGGGCCACAAGGATCCATACTGTACCGACACCATCGTATCATCCAGACATTTCCAGTCGCCAGTCCTGAGGCTGACACTCCCTCTACATTTGTGTAGTGTAACGGATTATTGATGAGCCCTGAAGAAGTCCTTAAATAGGACGAAACGCATTGGCTCCCTGTGAAGAAAAAGAATAAAGCATAAAGAATAAAGAAACGTGTGAACAATTTCACTTGGTGGAACTGATTTTTTGCTATTAATGTGTGCGGATCAAATCAATTTTGTAAATAGCTACTTATGGCAGGCTGATGGAGGGCCACCTATCTCTGACAGCCCTTTTGGCCAAGGGAGCTATAGAGAGAGTACCAACACCAGAAGTGGGTCGTGGTTATTTCTGTTACTTTTTGGTGGGAAAGAAGGATGGATTCCTTTGTCCCATGTTAGACCTGCACTCTTTCAACTTCTTCCTCAAGAAGAAGCAGTTCAGAATGCTCACTCTAACTCCGGTCTGGTCTGTCCCGGACCTAAGAGACCGGATGGTAGCGTTTGACTTGGAGGACGCATATCACTGCATTCCGGTCTTGCCTGCCCCCAGGCGTTACCTGTGGTTCACGGTGGTTCACGAGCACTTTCAATTCTCTGTGCTTCCTTTAGGTCATAGCAGCACTCCTCTGGTGTTCACCACGGTGATGTTGGTGGTCGCAGCTCATCTGCAGATATCAAGGGTGCCATGATACCCCTATCTCAACGGCTAGTTGTTAAAGGAGACTTTTTGTCTCCCACCTGAAGTTTACAGCAGACCTCCTGCATTTGCTAGAGTTCAATATCAACATGCCAAAGTCACACCTGACTCGTTCTCAAATGCTCCCTTTTATTGAAGCTGTTCTGGAATGGTGCAGTTTTGGGCCTATCCTCCTGAACAGTGAGTTCAGGATGTTCAGGCTATGATACCGATGTTTCAGCCTCTATGCTTTATTGCGGTGAACCTGACTGAGAATGCTGGGCCTCAAGGCCTCCTGCATCCTGCTGGTGACACATTCTCATTGGCATATGTAGGATCTGCAATTGGACCTGAAGTTCCAATGGGTGCAGCATCCGGGAAATCGCTTCGATATGGACAAGATCTCAGATGGAACTGTGAAAGATTGCAGTGGTGGTTAACAAACTTCAATTGAGTCAAAAGCAGACTCCTCTCCCTTCCCCAACCAGATCTCACAGTAGTGACAGATGCCTCATTCCTGGAATGGGTCGGCCATATCGAAGCGGTGGAGATCAGAGGACTCTGGTCTCTTTCAGAGTCTGGACTCCACATCAGCCTGATGGTGCTTTGAGCAATCTGTTTGGCATTGAAAGCTTTTCTACCCTCCATTCAGGGCATGCTAGTGCGGGTGTTCATGGACACCGCCACTGCCATGTGGTACCGCATCAAGTAGGACGGTGTAAAGGGTCCTGTACCCTTTGTCAAGAGGCCTTGCTTCTCTGGACATGGCTGGAACAGCAGGGCATTTCCCTGATGGTTCTATATCAGGTGGACTAACTCAGCCGATTTCGAATGACTTCTCCGTCCAGAGCTGGTGCAAGGTCTCTTTTAGTAGGGGGCAGAGCATTGGTTAGATCGATTCACCACCGACGAGAACGCTCAATGTCAGAAGTTTTGCGTGCTGGAGTTTCCAAGGCAACTTTTGCTCCCGGATGCTTTTCATAGCAAGTGGAACTAAGCCCTTCTGTACACCTTTCCGTCCATGCCACTCATGCCTGCAATTCTCAAGAAGATTAGAAACTACCAGGCCCAAGTTATTCTTGTGGCTCTGGATTGGGCATGGAGGGTCTATTATTCCGAGCATGGCCATCAGTCCGCTATTCAGGCTGCCTCGCGACAGAAGATCCTTCCAGAAACAGTAGGGGAGGGGTTTCCGCCCGAACCTGTGAACACCTTGCCTTCTTGCTTGAAGAATGAGCATCAACAGTTGACAGCTTTCAATGTTCCTCACAAAGGGTGCAATGTTATTTTGGCAGCCAGGTGTCTCTCTACCAAAATGGGGTACGCCTGCCGTTGGGGCAAATTTGTGGCATGATTTGCAGAGAAACAGTTTGACCCTCTTTCCGCTCCCCTAATTCAGGATCTACTGTTTGTTGTTTCCCTTGACAAACATAGCTCTGCTCTGGGCAGAGTTTTCTTTCTGCAGTATCTGCATTCCTGTGGTTGCCTGACCAACCTTCCCTTTTCCAAGCTTCTTTTGTTACGTAGATTTTTGAATGGTTAGCAACACATGTTTTCTCCTTCTCCCTTTGGTGTGCCTCGGTGGGACCATAAACTGGTCCTAGCGTTACTGATGTGTGCTCTGTTTGAGCCCTCACACAACTGTCCTCTCAGGCTCCTTCCCATCAAGACGGCCTTCCTGGTGGCTATAACATCTTCCCGGGGGGTCAGTTAGCTTCAGGCCTTGTCATCCAAGCTTCCTTACCTTAACATCTACCCTGAAAAACTGGTGCTTCGTAGATGGTCATTTTTTCCAAAAGTGGTCACTCCATTTCACATAGGCCATGCCATCACTTTGCCTACTTTTTGGTCTCTGCCTCATACCTCGAAGGAAGAGGAGCAACTTCATTTTTACCTTGACCTCACACAAGATTTCCGGGTGGATAACCAAGTGCTCGTAAGGTATGTCAGAGCGAAGAAAGAACGGGCTTGAGCGGACCATCTCCCAATGGATCGTGCTCTGTACAAAGATCTGCTATGCATTGGCCAAGAAGCAGTCCCCAGAGGGTTTGCGTGCTCATTCCACTTGAGCTAAAACTGCTGTATGAAGCTGGCTCTGTATATACTATACCAAAGTGAGGTATAGTGTGCACAGATTCCAGTGGAACCCCAAAGTAAGGCAGAGGTAAAGTTAGTTAGAACCTTACTCTCTATTTGCGGTAGTGTGGTCGAGTAGTAAGGCAGTATCAGAGGACCGTGTTAAGCACTTGTTGTACACACTCAGTCAGCAAATGAATTCACACACTCAAAGACTGAACTTCAGACCAATTGTTTTTGTATTAAAATATTCTTTTAGATATTTTATTTCTAGAACCAAGCATGCCTGGCACAGGTAAACAATAAATTATTTACAGTAGTAAATGCCGATTGTGAAATAGTTCAATTGTAAATGTACTTTGCTTTGACTTACAATATTGTTTCAGAGAAATGCAATCACTTGTAAATACAGTACATAGACAGGGATTTTCAGTAAAATAGCAAGTCACTTTTGGATTACTTTTCTTACTCAGTGCTGTATGCCTGGATGCAGCACTGGGATATTTCCTGTAAACAGGTGATTAAAAGCGTTTTTGTTAAATCGTACAATTTTAAGGATGTTCTTTAGGTTTCAAAACTCCACACTTGGAAACTTTTTCAGGAAAAAGTGTTGATGTTATCCTATGGAGGAAAATATGTTTATCGGTTTTTAGGTAAGTATTTGGTAGTGGGAGTTGAGGTTCTGGGGTTAGGCTCACCACTGGTATAGTGCACCCAGCTAGAGGAGTGACTGATCTATGCCAGGGCAGTGGTTTGTGGGCATGGCACACAGGAATGTGTGCCATTTCGACTATTCACTTTATTCTGCACCATGACACGCAGCCTGCAAAGGCAGTGTGTGTGTTTCAGGCTGCAGGACCTCTAAGGGTGGCACAATAAGTGCCCTTAGAGCCCTTCTCTAGTCACAGTGCCCTGGGTACCTGTGGTACCATTTAACAGGGGCTGACCTGTGGCCAGAGATGCCAATTTAGTTTAAGTTTCAATGCAGTTTTAGGGGAAGAACATAAAGCTGGGTTACCTGATTAGCTGAAGCCTAGGCCACACTCAGTAAAGTACATCATCAATGCATCAAAAAGTGGGGGCAACCATGCAGAAAGAGGACACTTTCTCAGATCTGCCACCACTTTGTTAGTAGACGAAGACTCGGTCCTGGACATCTGCCAGGCGGCAACATGGGCTTCCTTGCACACGTAGATCTAACACTACTGAATGGACAGTCAGGTCCACATGGATGGGCATTTTGCCCGTTCGGTCCTTCCGGACTCCCTTGTGTAAAATTGGTCCGCAGACCCACCTCTGGGGAGGTATTGCTTGGGTATCTATTCTAAGGTAAGGAATCTGCAGCTAGAAGTCTCTATCAGATAAACAAGTTACTTACCTTCGATAACACCTTATATGGGAAAGACTGTCTAGCTGCAGATTCCTTACTGAATACTCTGCAAACTGATTTCTAGGGACAGGGCTTTCCCCTGTCAGGTCTTTAGTTTCCCACTCCAGTGGTCAGTGTATTCTGTGACTCCACATTTCTGGCTTGGAAAGTCATAAAAAGTAACAGATGCCAGCATGCCTGGGTTGCGCCTATGTAGGCATCGCTAACGTAATTTCTGTGGCGAACGATACCATGCGGAGATGATCGATGCACCTACTAGCATGCAGGAGTACTGCTCACGAAAAAATACTCAATCCAGGCTGACGTCTGGGGTTAATTCTAAGGTAAGGAATCTGAGGCTAAATAGGGTCTTTACCAGATGAGGTTTTACTAAAGGTAAGTAACTTGTTGTTCAATTCCTGCTGCTCTACACAATGTTTCTGTTCTGCATTGAAGAATTCTGGATATCTTTTTGCGACTCGTTTTATAGTGGGCACAGTATATCTAGGAAATGTTCTGCTTTTGAACTCAAGTGCAAGGTAGCACGCTAAGATCTATTCCCTCTGTTCCTAATTGACTAGTATCCCTAATTTTAGCATTAAATTGTATTCCAGAGATTACAGGCTCTCCTTGACTACCTCCCTTATTATTACTTTCAGTATCTTTTGACTTCGGACAGCTTACCTTTTATGTTACCACACCTCACCTCACCTCTTGACACTGTGAATATACCTGGAGTTTAATCCCCACCCCATTGGTCGTTTTCCCCTACCAACACCCTGCAGACCACTCCATTGATTCTTCTTCTTCTGTATATCAACATCCATTAGAAACACTCATCTAAACAGGCAAGAGAGCAGTCAGCAGTGAAGTATTATGTTACAGCTGTACTGGTGGGATTAATAAAACTTAAATGATGAAAGTAGATCACAGTAGATAAAGAGGGATATCAGAGGTGGACAGAAGGATAGTCAAGAGGGCAATTTGATATTGTCCTGTTTCTCCAACTACCCTTTTCACCCCAGAACATTAGCTTTTCTACATAGTTTTACGTTTCATCAGCTTTGAATAAGAAGCTTTTCTGCAAAACTATGTAATTTTGTATCTGTGTGTTTCCCGAACCCTGGTGCAGCTGAGGGACATTCCTGAAACCACGGTTCTGGTGGCGTTCTGGTGGCATTTTGGTGTTCATTTTTTTAAATGTTATTATCGTAAAACTAAGTCACAGAGGTTGTTATAGTTAGTTTAAAAAAAGTCTTAATCAAGCCTAGTATGGTCCAGAAATATTTATTCTGTTTAGAACTTCTACCTATCGGTGCCATTCGGAGGCTGACGATAGCTAGTTGCTAAGCCTCAGTAGATGACTAAACCTTTCATAGGTGCTTGTCTGAATTCAGCACTACTGTGGGATCCCTCATTGAAACTGCTGCAAACTAAAATCCTATAACTTAATCAGAGAAAACATAGGGCATTGGCATTGCAGCCTCCCTGACACTGCCATACAATTCAAGGTACTTTGTACAAGATACGTCATATCATGTAAATTGTAAATGTGAATGTGGGTGTATTTGTAAAGCGCACTGTGACTCCAAGGAGTATCCTGGCGCTGAAGACCACGGGGGAACCCCTCCTGGTCTTTCCTGTGAGATGGTCCCTTTCTGGATATCTCTAAGGTGAAACCAGGCATCCCCGGCGTCTGTGGGGGGCAGTTGTAGAGATGAGGCAAGCTTAATGCCCAGAGTTGCCAAGTGTGTTCCCTGGTTAGAGTAGGCACCGAGGCAAGAATTATCAAGTCCGTTTTGACCCTGGTCCACAACCCTGCCGCGTCGGGGATTGAACCCTGGTCCCAGGCCGTTTACGGGTCTGCCGCCTCTAACCAGTGAGCCACACCACTCCACGTGCCCCTGTTGTCATTGCCTTCACTGCCAAGATTACTAGAAATTGATACCCATTTTAATAGGGGTCACTTGATGAAGTGGATACCTGCCTCTTCAGTATTGGCAAGCTAAGCTGATTTGAACATTGAAGTAGAGGTAGGAAAAGTTGATCTGTTAATCGGTGTGTTATATGGGGCCTAAGTACATTATCGACATTGCTAAGTTAGCATGAGCTTCGCTGCCATGATGCTGCTTTTGCGCACGTTACTACATGCCTTTGTTTTTGCAATACCCTGTGTGAGAAGTTGGCCTGATATATAATGTTCACTATTCTAGTGAGCACTTTGTATCAGTCCAAACAACCCTTATTGATGATTGGTTGTAAGTCAACCGTAGACCAGCTATCCTAGTAGCATGGACAAGAGCAGTCTTTAGGCTAAACTCTAGAGGGCGTGTTAAGCCAGCTGTTATACCATCACATATACCCCTTGAACACCAAGTGAAAGGACACCACACAAGTTGTTATGAAAATAAAAGGATATTTATTTAGAACACAACACCCCTGGACTCTTTATGAGGACAGGGTGCTAAGCACAATACAAAGCTCTTAAGAAAATACGCAAAGTTGCACAATTTACACAAATGCCCGAGGGGCACGAAAAACCATATACTCTAAAAGTGGAATGTGAAATTACTAGCAGGTGAGTACTACTCTAATAGACTTTAGGATCGCTAGGACTGGACTACTGAACCTTCAGGATACTAGCAGGAGGCCTAGGGGGATCGGGTGCAGAGTGTGCACTCTCACGCGGGATGCGGGACAAAGTCTATGGTTGCTAGAAATGACAAAGTTAGTGTTATCGGACGAATCCGACTAGGTAGAGCTGAAACGAAAAAGGATCTGGACCCTTGGATAGTGAGGCTATGCTGGAGCACCGAAATGCTGAGGTTACCTAGCCCAGGGGCTGCGGATGCATAGGTCTGGAAAGACGTTGGGAATCCTCGTTGCAGTCTATGGAGCCTGAAAGAAGAAGTTGCTGGCAGGCGACCAGTGTTGAAGTTCGAAGTGATCCAAGCCTGGATCGAAGATGGAAGACACCTGTAAGCAGAGGGGACCAAGTTCTGAATCACTAGCCAGTGATTAGATGGGCACCAGGATGGCACCGGATGGAGTCACCTCGACTAGGTGAGTGGGCGACGCTGGGCTCTGCAGTCTCACGGACCAGGAGGCGTTGTCGGCGACCAGGATGGAGGTGCGAGCTGTCCCACGATGGTATCGGCTGTCGACGTCGCTGGACCCAGGATTGGGGCAACAAGTCTTGGCAAATGCAAGCCCACGCGGTGGACTTAAAATGGCGTCTGGAGTGGACCAGGAGGGTCCGGGGTGCTCCTCTGTTGGAGGGGAGCAAGGGCCAGTCTGGAGCAACCAGACCAGCGGTGTCGTCGTCGTTGGGCGTCGTCAAGAGGGCCACAAGCCAGCAGGCAAGTAGCCGGACAACGCGGTGAGCAGCAAAGAGCAGAAGGTCCCCACGCAGATCTGGTGGATGCTGGGGGGCTGGACTTCGGTGCTGGAGCTGCTCCGGGTTAGGGCTTCTCGAACCCCAAAGCACTCACTCGAGGATCCCTCGGCGGTCGTGCTGGATAAGCGTCGTGCAGTTCTGAAGATGGCCGGTCCCTCGAGGTCTCGTCACACCCACGGATCTCAGCTGAGCTGACGATGTAGGTAGAGGTCAGAGGTGCCAGGGAAGCCGGGTCTCGTCGTGCTGGTCGGTCGGATTCCGGAGGAAGGACGTGCAGCAAACCGCAGTGTTCTTAGATGGTGCCTGCGGGTGCAGGGTGACTACTCCTTAGTCACAAGGGAGAAATCTTAGGAAGAAGTCTTGAGTTCCTTTCGTAGAAAGTGGTTTCAGGATTCAAAGATGATCTAAATTGGAAGGGGGCCCGCTCCTATCTTTATACTAGTAAAAGGGGCTGGCACGCGACTAGGTCCTGCCCATGGGTGGGACCAGGAAGGGGGGTGGTTACACCCCTCTCCCATGCCGGACTTTCCCCAGGTCAGGGGCTGGTGTGCCCCTGGAACTGGTTCTAGCCGGCCTATGCATAGTGAGCACCGGGGTGCCACTTGCAGTCACCTTCCTCTAAAGCCCTGCCTACCCAGGATACACAAAACCCTGTCTGGGATGGTGCTAGCACCGCCCCTGACAGGAAACCCTTTGTCCAAGCCTCCCTCGCTGGAAGGACTCCCAGCAGCAGGAGGTCAGACTTGTGTCTGTGGTGGCAGCATCCATTTTGTGATGCTGAGGCTTGAGTTAACTTTAACCGGGGTTCACAGTTACATACATGTTGTGTCCCTCTAGAAGGGTGGAATGCTAACCCCGTCGCCAGAATTGGCGAGGGGTTAGTATTCCAATTCGTATGTCCCCTTACTCGACATGTTTTGATAAAGCGATACCAGAGTTAGCATATAACCGCGAGGATTATAATGCACTTAAGAGTATATGGTATGCGTTATCATGGAACAGCTATTAGGACTTGGTTCCGCAAGCTGCAAACGGGCTCAGCTCATGCCAGAGCACCATCTCACATAATTCCACGCACTCTGCCTTCAGGATTGTCAAGGCCTGCCATAGGAGTGACTGATAGGAATCTATGTGTCCATTTTAGGGTTAGATATAGGTATACTATATCTAAAGCAAAGGGTGAGTACACCACCTTGCCCCAGCTGTCGTGCAGCCAGTTGTGTCAGATTTAGATGGCCAGCCAGGGGTGGCATAATACATGCTGCAGCCCCTGGTAGGCCCTGGGTACACCTATGCCCTGAGTTACAGGGTCTGATAAGGTGGCCCAGTACCAATTGGATATGTACCTAGGGTACATGGAATCCATTTTACAGAGAGAGCAGTAGGCCTGGGGTCCTGATTGGCAGGGTCCCAGGCCAACTATGTCGAAAAACCAGCTAAAACACAGGGCAAAAAGTTGGGGGCAACCATAGTCAGGATCTACCTTCCTACATAACCCCCCCCCCAAGCGAAAGGAGATAAGGCTATCCTTGTCCAGGTAAGCCTCTATTGCCTAAGTGGCCATATAAGGAAGGACCAGCTCTGGCTTGGTTTCCCCCTGTGTCATGGTCCACTAAGCAACCCCTCACCCTAAGGGTATCTGAGGGTCTCCACCATAGGGAATCTCTGTCTCTGGTGTGTCTTGGGAAAGTAAAAGGCTGATGCTGGGATGGAGTACTGAAGTGAGGCTCCTCTACCTTTGGGCTCAACTTCCTCCAATCCCCATCCATCATGTGTGCCTTTCTTTCTGTAGCTGAGATGCACTGTGCTCTCAGGGTAAGCCTCTGGCTACCTAAAGCTGGAGGCTGGGTCCCTCTGTTTGGCTTACCGGAGGGACAGTTCAGGTCTGGGGCCCTCAGGTCCCAAGTTTGGCTGTGCCCAACAGTGTCCAGCTGTGGGAGGTCCCTAGCTAATTTTAAGGGGGATCCCTCAGGAGTTTGTTTTATTTTCACTGGGCTAGGATTACTAGCTTCAGTGATCCTAATCTGTTGATTGGGGAGTTCTTTTGGGCAGGGGGCCCTTTGGGGTCCACCACTGGCCTCCCTGGCCTCTTCAGCCCTGGGCTGACTGAGGCAGGGTGGAGAGGTGCAGGCTACCTGCTCCAGACTGGGTCCCACCTGGGAAGGGTCCACTGCCATCAGGGGCTCTGTCAGGCTAGGCCTGACTACCTCTGGGGCAGTTCCTTCACCAGGGGTAGAGTCAGTTCCCTGAGGAGGCTGGCTCTCACCTAGTGTCTGGGAGGGGGAAGACTTTTCTTCCTCCTCAATGCTCTCAGTTTGGGTGGAGTGATCCATTGTTTCAGGCTTCACAACCCCACTATCTGTTTGAGTAGAGGCTGAGACCATTACAGCCTTACCAACCTTTTCAGGAAGGCACTCAGTTTGTGTTTGGGCTGTGACTGTCACAGCCCTCCTATCCTGTTCTGGAAAGTCTGTCTGAGCCTGGGCAGTGGCTACCATTGCTCTTCCAACCTTTTCAGGGAGGAATGGTGCTTGGACTGGGGCTGTAGCTATTACTGCCCCACTAACCTTTCTGGGTAGGCCTATCATCTTGGAGTGGGTTTCTTGCTCCACCTCAGCCCATGCTGAGAGTTCCAGGTCATTCCCCAGTAAGCAATCTACAGGTAGGGTGTCTGTCACTGCCACTCTCATGGGCTCTGTGACATTACCCCAGCTGAGCTCGACTACTGCCATGGGATGCCTTCTTTTCACTCCATAAACGTCTGTCACCTGATAAATGAAACCAGGGGTCAGTTGAGCAGAGGGGACCAGATGGTCAATCACCATGGTGATGCTGGCCCCTGTGTCTCTGTATGCCTCAACTTTCTGACCATTGATAAGGGGCTCTTGTCTATACTTCCCCAAAATGTGGGAACCAGTAGTGAAGTTGGCAAACCCCATGCCAGTCTCACAGACAAGAGTTGTGTTAGGGGACCTGGCTAGGCCATGGTCCACCTGGTTTCCCAAAGTAATGCCCACCACATTCTTGGGGGCACTCCCACCACCTGGGGGATTACCACTAGTGGTAACAGGAGGTCTTGGAGTAGTACCTGGGGGTATATTCTCCTTATTGTTGTTGGCCTTGGGGCAACTGCTGTCACTTTTATAGTGGCCTACCTGTTTGCAGGTATGACAATAAGGTTTCTTTTGGGTGTTGGGAGAAGTCTGGGACCCACCCTTTTCAGAGGATTTTTGGGGCCCTGTGGTTTGATCAGAAGATTTATTCCCACCCTTCTCTTGAGGCTTGGTTGATTCCTTTTTTTGGTCACAACCCTGGTACTTAGGCCTGACCCTGGTTCTGACCCATTTGTCTGCCCTCTTACCCAATTCTTGTGGAGAGGTCAGATCAGAGTCTACCAGGTGCTGGTGTAATAACTGGTTCTGACAAATATTTAAGATTTGCTCTCTCATAATTAGATTGTACAATCCTTTGAAATCAGTAACCTTACTTCCCAGTAGCCATCCTTCAAAAGCCTTAGTGGCACAATCAACAAAGTCAGTCCAATCCTGAGACTGAGTTTTCTGGGTGTCTCTGAACATCAACCTGTACTGTTCAGTTGTTACGCCAAACCCATCAACCAGTGTATTCTTCAGGACTTGGTAATTGTTAGCATCCTCAACTCTAGTAGTGAGGAGCTTATCTCTACCTTTGCCTTCAAAGGAGAGCCACAAGATAGCTGCCCACTGACTCTGGGGGACACACTGTACAGTGCAGGTCCTCTCCAAAGCAGTCATCCATGTGTGGATGTCATCCCCTTGTTTAAAGGGGGGCACTATCTTACTCAGGTGTCTAGTGTCTAAACTCCTGTCCTTTTCTCTAGGTAAAATGCTGCCACCAGTGGGATCTACCCCACTCAATTTCTGCTCTCTAGCAAAGGCAAGTCTCTCTTTGGCCAGGGCAAGTTCTTCCCTTTCAATCCTCAGATTGACTTCCCTCATCTTGGCCTCATGCTCTCTCCTCTGAGGGGATGTCATCCCTCTGTGAGAAGAGGTCTGAGAGCCATTGGTTCTAATGGATCTGTTAGAGCCTCTAGATAGAGACCTAACTCGTCCATTACCAATGTTAAGCCTGCCTGAGAGTGGCCCTGAGGGTCCCCCAAATCCATTCTCATGCCTACTTAAGTTGGTCCTGGTTAGTCTACTGACTTCTACCTGACCTTTGTCTGCCTCATCCTCTGACAACTCCTGATCCTCTTCCTCTCCTGCACTAACTGTTCCATTGAGTTGGAGGTCAGTGTCACCAGTGGTTCCCTCTAAGGGAGGCATGTTCCCATCTGGATGAGAAGGATCTGTGTTGGCAGTCCTCCTAGCATCATAAGTCTCCAAGAGACCAATCAGAAAGGGAATGGTAGGGTTAGAACCCTGTTTTAGCTTCCTGGATGTACAGATTTGTCTCATCTCCTGGAAGCTAAGAGCAGCATATCTGGAAGTGACCTGTGGAGGGTCAACTGACAGAAGGGGGGCCTCTGAGTTCCCTCCTTGGTCTGACATGCTTCTAGTGTGGTGTAAGTGATGCACCTACCTACACTATTTGTTTGCCTACTGATCCCTTGCTAAGAGTTGCAGTCAGGGTGTGCTAGGCCCTGTTGAACTACAACAGCTGGTTCAGTAGAACTCAGAGTATTCTAAGCTAAGTTATATGTACCTTGGTACTTATGTGATCTTTCACAATGATATTCTTAGGATACGTGTGGTTAAACAACAGCAAGCTCAAATCCCAACCGCTGCTCACCAATGTGAGAAGTTGGCCTGATATAATGTTCACTATTCTAGTGAGCACTTTGTATCAGTCCAAACAACCCTTATTGATGATTGGTTGTAAGTCAACCGTAGACCAGCTATCCTAGTAGCATGGACAAGAGCAGTCTTTAGGCTAAACTCTAGAGGGCGTGTTAAGCCAGCTGTTATACCATCACATATACCCCTTGAACACCAAGTGAAAGGACACCACACAAGTTGTTATGAAAATAAAAGGATATTTATTTAGAACACAACAACCCTGGACTCTTTATGAGGACAGGGTGCTAAGCACAATACAAAGCTCTTAAGAAAATACTCAAAGTTGCACAATTTACACAAATGCCCGAGGGGCACGAAAAACCATATACTCTAAAAGTGGAATGCGAAATTACTAGCAGGTGAGTACTACTCTAATAGACTTTAGGATCGCTAGGACTGGACTACTGAACCTTCAGATTACTAGCAGGAGGCCTAGGGGGATCGGGTGCAGAGTGTGCACTCTCACGCGGGATGCGGGACAAAGTCTATGGTTGCTAGAAATTACAAAGTTAGTGTTATCGGACGAATCCGACTAGGTAGAGCTGAAACGAAAAAGGATCTGGACCCTTGGATAGTGAGGCTATGCTGGAGCACCGAAATGCTGAGGTTACCTAGCCCAGGGGCTGCGGATGCATAGGTCTGGAAAGACGTCGGGAATCCTCGTTGCAGTCTATGGAGCCTGAAAGAAGAAGTTGCTGGCAGGCGACCAGTGTTGAAGTTCGAAGTGATCCAAGCCTGAATCGAAGATGGAAGACACCTGTAAGCAGAGGGGACCAAGTTCTGAATCACTAGCCAGTGATTAGATGGGCACCAGGATGGCACCGGATGGAGTCACCTCGACCAGGTGAGTGGGCGACGCTGGGCTCTGCAGTCTCACGGACCAGGAGGCGTTGTCGGCGACCAGGATGGAGGTGCGAGCTGTCCCACGATGGTATCGGCTGTCGACGTCGCTGGACCCAGGATTGGAACAACAAGTCTTTGCAAATGCAAGCCCACGCGGTGGACTTAAAATGGCGTCTGGAGTGGACCAGGAGGGTCCGGGGTGCTCCTCTGTTGGAGGGGAGCAAGGGCCAGTCTGGAGCAACCAGACCAGCGGTGTCGTCGTCGTTGGGCGTCGTCAAGAGGGCCACAAGCCAGCAGGCAAGTAGCCGGACAACGCGATGAGCAGCAAAGTGCAGAAGGGCCCCACGCAGATCTGGTGGATGCTGGGGGGCTGGACTTCGGTGCTGGAGCTGCTCAGGGTTAGGGCTTCTCGAACCCCAAAGCACTCAATTTCAATTTATAATCTTTATTCGGTTCTTAAAAAGACACCATAAAAGCACAGATACAAAATACACATATAAAAAGCTTTTAGTGTAACACATAAATAAATCACTAAATACGGGAGCCCTTGATTAAAATGCTCGTGCAATTTAACTCATCATGGGAACAGGCAAATGTCAATGGTCAATTTTCTCTAATATTTCTTAGTCTTATCGCTACACGAATAAAATTTATGGTGCAAAAGAGGGTATATGCGTCCTCTGCTTCCTGTAGGAATCTCAGAGCCGTTCTTGCATGTTTAGGTTTTATGTCTTTCAGAATCCCCACCAGGAACTTACGTCTAGGCATAGTATAAAATGGACACAATAGGACAAAATGAAGGGTATCCTGCGGAGACCTGTGGTCGCAGCCGCAGGTACCCTTCTCCGCCAGTGTGTGAGTAAACCCTGCCGGGACCGCAAGAATATGATGTAGCATGTTTAGTCTGAACCGTGTCATGACAAAGCGGTCCTGGGCGTTAAACATGACTCTTAAATAAGGTTCCATTCCATGCTTTGCTGTGAGTTCGTTATAGGTGGAATTTGTGGGTTTACAATTTTCTTTTTCTGCTCTTAATAGCTTGAGCTGTGCCAAGAAGAGGTTCTTTACCAATGATTTACTCTCAGATGTTATGGAGTCTGGGGATGTGAAAAAGTTTGTGCAATCGATTTCGGCTAGGGATTTCTTTACATAGTTCAGCCAAGGAATGATGTCACCTTTATCTTTTTTGAGGCAGTCCTCGATGATTTGTCTTGTGAGGGCGGCCTCTGGGTTAGTCCATATTTTGACCCATGCCAGGAGGGGTTTAATTTTGATTTTATCTTCTATGAAGAGTTCTCCTAGTTCTTCATGGATTATGTGGGCCGATACACTCTGAGGGACCTTCAAAATTCTCCTCATGAATTTGTTTTCTTCAGTCTGTATCTGCTGGGCTTTACTATCCAAGAAGCCCCACACTTCTGCGCCATAGGAGACTTTCGCGCAACAAATTGCCCTGTAAAGGTTCAAGATTTGTTCCGGGGACCATTTTCCCAGTCTTTGCCCGTATCCCATGATAGCTCCTACTGAAGCTGCAAGTTTCGTAGAATGTTTTTCGACCAAGGGTTTAAAAGTGAGGTGATGATCAAATAGTACCCCCAAATACGAAAAGGTCTGGACTTTGTCGATTTTGTGTGACCCAATGTGAAAGGAAAAAGATCCTTTTGTAGGTTTTCCGACGGACATGATGTAGGATTTTTCCAGATTAGTTGCCAGGTCTAGTTTGTCCATAAATCTGACAAACCCATCAATCAGTTTTTGCAGGCCTAGGGGGGTTCTAGCAAGCAAAACCGCGTCATCGGCGTATAATAACACAGGTACCGCACGATGACCGATTTGGGGTGAGTCCACCTTGAGATTAAGCAGGTCTTTTTCCAGCGAATTAATGTAAATGGAGAACAAAAAGGGCGCAAGGATACATCCTTGCCTTACTCCACTTGTGCAAGTGAAGGGGTCGGTCTTCTTACCCTCTTGGCTGTACCTTACACTTGCAGTGGTGTTCCGGTGGAGATTTTGCAAGGTGTCCACTAGCGGTTGGTCCACTCCTAGTTCTACTAACATGCTCCAGAGTTTTCTCCTATTTACACGGTCGAAAGCCGCTGAAAGGTCCATAAACCCCATGTGAATGGACCCCTTTCCAGCGATGGTATATTTGGCTATCAGAAGGTAAAGATTTAAACATTGGTCAGTAGTGGATCTGCCTTTCCTGAAGCCGTATTGCATTTCTGAGAGGATTTGGTGTTCCTCGGCCCAATCTTGCAATCGCTGTAGGATGACTCGCCCTAGAACTTTTGCGGTCACGTCTATAAGCGATATGGGTCGGTAGCATTGGGGGTCATCGCGGTTCCCTTTCTTATAAATTGGGACTATGGTCGCCGTTGACCAGGACTGGGGTAGACCTGCCACCACCGCCTCATTTAAAACCCTGGTGAGTAACGGTGCCCACAAGTCAGGTTGACTCAGGTACAGGTCTGGTGGAATTCCGTCCGGGCCCGGGGCCTTATTTTTACTTAGTCCAATTATTCCCCTTTTGACTTCTTTCAAAGAGAAGTCTAGCTTTGCCGGCTGATGTTTCCTCGATGTATCCTCCAGGGCTAGGTGATTTGAGTGGTCATATAGGCTCTGGAAGTGGGTCTGCCATTGCTCCGGTAAGATGATGTTTGTGATTTTTGGAGCCCCTTGGTCCTGGAAGCAAGGGGAATTAATCACTTTCCAGAAGCTAACAATGTCTTTTCTTTCGGCGGCGTCCCTTAAGTCCTCCCAGGCCTGGTTTTGTAGGTTTTGCTTGCGGATTTTCAAGGCCTTTTTATACTCCGCTCTGCTCTTTGTCACCCTTATCTTATCCCTTGGTTTACAGTGGAGGCTATCCTTCAGTTCTTTAAGCGCCTTGGTGCAGTTCGCATCGAACCAGCGGGGATTTGAGTTCATTTTATTAGATCCCGTGGTCGTTAGTGAATTATTTACGTGTTGTGCGATTTCTTCGAAAGCCTTGACCACCCGGTCCCCGCATACACTTGGGTCTAAGCATTTGTCAATTGCATCTGAAGCATCTATTAGTAATTTTTTATAAAAACTGACCCCATCAATTTTTGCCCATTTAATTCTTCTTCCCTGATCCACAGCTTTTTCCACGGTGTCAGGTTTCTTTGGGCATGTGTTAAAATCAAAACCTTCGGTTGCAATAAAGACCGGGTTATGATCACTAAAACTGCTGGCCTCTATTTTAGTGTTGGTAATGTTTCTTTTTAGGATGGGCGAGACTAGAATAAAATCAATGTAGGAGTGGCACCCTCTTCCTTTGTACGTTGGTGTCAGTTCTCCTAGTTCGCCCAATGCCACAAGGTCTAGCGTTTGGGTTAAGTTGTTCCTTTTCGTTAATCTCTCCAAATCCCATCCCTCTTTTGTATGTGCAAAATGCGGGCCTTTCATTAAAGTGCATCTTGACCAGTCTTTATTAAAAGGTTTTAGTTTGTCGCATAAATGACAGTTAAAATCTCCCGTTAGTATTACGCACAGTTCATTTGGTGTCTTGTGTAAAAGGTTTAAGTTTCTTAAGCATTCCTCTAATTCAGAAATGGCTTTTCCCCTCTCCATCAGTGCTGGGGAGTTGTACCAATTAACTAGAAAAAGGGTTATTCTTGCTGAGGTGAACCTTAGAACTTGTAGGTTGTGTGAGGCCCATTTGATGTTACTCCAGGTGCCCTTAATGTCTAGGTTGACATATATGGCCAGACCCCCACTTGCTCTCCCAAAGGTTACTTTTTTGGCTGGGACACAAAAGCTTTTGTATCCTTCCAGGCTGTAGTCATTTAATTCGAGAGCCCAAGTTTCCTGCAGGCAAATGATTTGGAATTTTTTGATGTAGCTCAGCCATTCCTGTGATTCGAACTTGGCCGCTAGTCCTGCAATGTTCCAGGATGCTATTAGTAGATTTGCTGGCGTCATTTCTTTAGTGGTTCTTTTTGGTTCATCTGGCAGGGGCATAACCTGTTTGCTTGTTTCTGTTAGGGTGGCATTGTTGGAATGAGTGTCGCTAAGAATATTTGGTGGGTTTGTCCCTTTTTCTCTTCCAAGGCTGGTATTCGGAATTTTGGTGTATCCTCCTCTGTCGGGCACGTCAACTATTTCATTGTCCATCCCTTTTTCCCTTCCTGTTAGTGGTGGATTTTCCAACTTCAACCTCTGTCTTGGGGGACTGATTGTCCCATCCCTGTCAATCGACCTCTTCCAGCGCACCGAATCTGTTCCAGTGTGCATATTGCATTAGGGAGGAGTCGTAGTTTGGCATGGCAAAGTTTGGTCTTTGCCATTGTGGTGGACCATAGTGGGTACCAGGATATGGTAAGTTATTAGGGAAGGTTCTGTTGTTCTGCCTGATTCTTTGGGGTGCAAAGGGATAGAAATAAGACAAGTGTACCGGGTGGATCTGTGATCGGGTATAGCTAGGGGGGGCATTACAGATAAAATTAACTGCATCCATATCTCTAAAGTTTATCGTAATTATATCCCCTGCTATGGTCTTGGTGCCTTTGCCGATCCACTCCCCTCTTCTTACAGACAAGATTTCCCCAAAAACATTGGGGGGAGGGGGTCTGTGTATTTGTAGCCACTGTGCGCATTTATTTTTCAGTTCTATTTGTGTTTCCCGTTGGCCTTCCCTTAGAGGTGGAACTCCTGTTAACACCACTACATAGGGCAGTGCTTCAGACGGGAGGTTAATTGACCTAAAGCGAGTAGATGTTTTGTTTTCTTTAGTTGGTGCAGTGGGCGGAGGCTTTGGGTTCACGTTGGGAGTTTGGACGTTGTTTACTTCCAACGTTTGGGGAGGTCCTGGGTTTAATTTGTTGTTTTCAGTAGTTGTTTTTTTACTGCTTTTCCCTCTGTCTGGTGTGGAGGAAACCTTTTGCTTATCTTTAATACTTTTTTGACTGGCTCTGTTTGGGGTTTTTGTGGGCGCATCAGGGATCGTAGGGACCTTGTCCTTAGTTTGGCTAAGGGATGTAACGTCGGTCTGTTTTCTTAAACCGCCTTCTTGCCCTGGTTGGGTTTTTGTGCCATTCCCTCTGTTGTTTACAATTGAGGTTAGTCTGTCTATTTTAGCTATGAGGGGTTTTAGCAGCACAGTAATGGAGTGTTCGAGGTCCGTTTTAAGGTCAGCCAGCATATTGGTGATCCAACACGGTATTCCCGAGGCAGGTGGGTTTATTGGTGTAACCAGGTTGTGATTTCTAGTTTTAGAGGATCCTTTTGAGGATCCTTTTTTCCCCCCACGTTTAGGGCCTTCCTTGTGCGGATTTTTCTCAATGCTGCAGGGAGCGTTAATATGGTTGTGTGTTTGTACAACAGATCTCTCGCTGCGAATATCTGCAGAGACCTGCGCAAGGTAGGTCAGCAAAAGAAGAGGGAGAAAGGGGCAAGCTGGTGTCGAATTCCTCTACCAAATCTCGAGAGGCCTCGGTCAGGTTGATGAGGGATTCCTGGGTTTCCTGAATAATTGTCACGGGTGGTAGTGACATTCTTCTTTCAGTATCTGCGATGGCATTTGACACTGCCCCTATTGTTTGTTTGAGCATTTTGTCAATCGCAGTCAGTGTTGGTAATGGCGGTGGAGGATCCGTTTTATTTTTTGCGCTCGATCTTAAAGTGGGCATCTTGGGCTTCTTGGTGGTCTTCCTCATAATCTGTAGTGCTAAATACAGATGGTAGATTTTACTAGAGCAGGTATAACCGACTAGAAGCCTGGTTCAAGAGTTGTAAAGTACGATTTTTCAGGGGGGTGGCCCAGCCCAGCCTCTTCTGGCCTCTGAGGGCCACAGAGGGCCCGCCCTTTGCCCGGGCTTCGCTCGGCGTCCCGCTAAGCGGTAAACTGCTAAATATAAGGAGGTTTTGCAAGCAGGGGGCGTGTCTTCCTGGGGGCGCGCCCGTGCACACCTGTGCAGCACAGGGACTCCTGGTCTTTTGAGTCCCTGCGGCGCGCTCCCTCGATGTTATCTCGATGCTCCTCCTCCTGGGACAGACCCAACAGCGCGAGTGCTCTCCCAGCCTCGACCCCACGCCACTCACCGCGCAGCAGCGCCCGCGAAGCGGGTGCTGCAAGTTGTAGCGTTGCGGGAGGGCGGTCAATCCCTCCTGGGACACAGGGAGGCCGGGTGTCAGCAAAAGGCGAGGGTAGAAAGTCTGGAAAGCCTAACGGCGACAACAGCAACAGTCTGGTAAGTACAGAGAATCCCGCTAGAGGCTACACAGTTTCCCGCTTAAGTAGGCTGGACAAGCAGGGGGCGTGTCTTCCTGGGGGCGCGCCCGTGCACACCTGTGCAGCGCAGGGACTCCTGGTCTTTTGAGTCCCTGCGGCGCGCTCCCTCGATGTTATCTCGATGCTCCTCCTCCTGGGACAGACCCAACAGCGCGAGTGCTCTCCCAGCCTCGACCCCACGCCACTCACCGCACAGCAGCGCCCGCGAAGCGGGTGCTGCAAGTTGTAGCGTTGCGGGAGGGCGGTCAATCCCTCCTGGGACACAGGGAGGCCGGGTGTCAGCAAAAGGCGAGGGTAGAAAGTCTGGAAAGCCTAACGGCGACAACAGCAACAGTCTGGTAAGTACAGAGAATCCCGCTAGAGGCTACACAGTTTCCCGCTTAAGTAGGCTGGACAAGCAGGGGGTGTGTCTTCCTGGGGGCGCGCCCGTGCACACCTGTGCAGCGCAGGGACTCCTGGTCTTTTGAGTCCCTGCGGCGCGCTCCCTCGATGTTATCTCGATGCTCCTCCTCCTGGGACAGACCCAACAGCGCGAGTGCTCTCCCATGCTCGACCCCACGCCACTCACCGCGAAGCGGGTGCTGCAAGTTGTAGCGTTGCGGGAGGGCGGTCAATCCCTCCTAGGACACAGGGAGGCCGGGTGTCAGCAAAAGGCGAGGGTAGAAAGTCTAACGGCGACAACAGCAACAGTCTGGTAAGTACAGAGAATCCCTCGGCGGTCGTGTTGGATAAGCGTCGTGCAGTTCTGAAGATGGCCGGTCCCTCGAGGTCTAGTCACACCCACGGATCTCAGCTGAGCTGACGATGTAGGTAGAGGTCAGAGGTGCCAGGGAAGCCGGGTCTCGTCGTGCTGGTCGGTCGGATTCCGGAGGAAGGACGTGCAGCAAACCGCAGTGTTCTTAGATGGTGCCTGCGGGTGCAGGGTGACTACTCCTTAGTCACAAGGGAGAAATCTTAGGAAGAAGTCTTGAGTTCCTTTCGTAGAAAGTGGTTTCAGGATTCAAAGTTGATCTAAATTGGAAGGGGGCCCGCTCCTATCTTTATACTAGTAAAAGGGGCTGGCACGCGACTAGGTCCTGCCCATGGGTGGGACCAGGAAGGGGGTTGGTTACACCCCTCTCCCATGCCGGACTTTCCCCAGGTCAGGGGCTGGTGTGCCCCTGGAACTGGTTCTAGCCGGCCTATGCATAGTGAGCACCGGGGTGCCACTTGCAGTCACCTTCCTCTAAAGCCCTGCCTACCCAGGATACACAAAACCCTGTCTGGGATGGTGCTAGCACCGCCCCTGACAGGAAACCCTTTGTCCAAGCCTCCCTCGCTGGAAGGACTCCCAGCAGCAGGAGGTCAGACTTGTGTCTGTGGTGGCAGCATACATTTTGTGATGCTGAGGCTTGAGTTAACTTTAACCGGGGTTCACAGTTACATACATGTTGTGTCCCTCTAGAAGGGTGGAATGCTAACCCCGTCGCCAGAATTGGCGAGGGGTTAGTATTCCAATTCTTATGACACCTTACTCGACATGTTTTGATAAAGCGATACCAGAGTTAGCATATAACCGCGAGGATTATAATGCACTTAAGAGTATATGGTATGCGTTATCATGGAACAGCTATTAGGACTTGGTTCCGCAAGCTGCAAACGGGCTCAGCTCATGCCAGAGCACCATCTCACATAATTCCACGCACTCTGCCTTCAGGATTGTCAAGGCCTGCCAAGGAATCTATGTGTCCATTTTAGGGTTAGATATAGGTATACTATATCTAAAGCAAAGGGTGAGTACACCACCTTGCCCCAGCTGTCGTGCAGCCAGTTGTGTCAGATATAGATGGCCAGCCAGGGGTGGCATAATACATGCTGCAGCCCCTGGTAGGCCCTGGGTACACCTATGCCCTGAGTTACAGGGTCTGATAAGGTGGCCCAGTACCAATTGGATATGTACCTAGGGTACATGGAATCCATTTTACAGAGAGAGCAGTAGGCCTGGGGTCCTGATTGGCAGGGTCCCAGGCCAACTATGTCGAAAAACCAGCTAAAACACAGGGCAAAAAGTTGGGGGCAACCATAGTCAGGATCTACCTTCCTACATCCTGTTTGTGCCTTTCACAAGAGAACGGCCTGCTTTCGCGTTCTCTGCCTTTCCTGGAGTTTAGTCTGAACACCATGTGTAAGGTCGATCAACAATGCCCCTTGTTATTCTTTTTTGGTCAGTCCCTAGCACCTAGACATAACATGTTACACACAGCTGCAGTACCGAAGATATTACGTTGTTGCATGTTGTTTTAACACACTTGGAGAAAGCTGTTCCATGGAGAAGAGCTTTGCTGCTCTTATGATGTAAACCTTACATCCAGGCTTTAAGGTATCAAAGGTGTCAAAACCCAGCGATCGTTCTTTATATAAAATAAACGTCTTCTTACCAAGGGCAAGGGTGATTGGGCCTCAAAGCCCATATTTCCACAGTCTTTATAATATGCCTTTTCCCTTTGTATTCTATGGAATTGTAACCATACTAACTGTGCTATGTTTATGTATGTTGCTGCTAGTAGTGGCACATATACTTTATTGTAGAGCACAATAGTTAAAATAAATATTTTGAACCATTTCAGTGTCTCACGATACTTAAAATAAACATTTTGAACCATTTCAGTGGCTCTGCCTACTCTCATTGTGGACAAGTGTGAGGGAGTGAGCGAAAGAGTACGTCTTGCTCCCGCGATTCCTGAGAGTCTGAAGTATTGTGTTCTGGGTTGTGTAGACATTTGTAGCTCCGTGATCTTTGGAGGAGAACGAATGAGCCACTATAGCTAGTCGGTTTGGGGTTTTGGGTACTAATGTGGTAGGTTGGTACACCCCTATTCACTGAGGTCCTGTTTTCCTGGTTATAGTTCTGTGTATGTGCAGTATCTTTGGAACAGGTGACCATATTCAGAAATGATCCCCATAAACCTGCTTACTGACGGTTCTTAAGTTAAGAGTCTATGTATGATCAATGGGGGCCTAGCAGTACCTGACATAGATGCATACTATTGGGACAAACATTTAGTAACCCTAAACGACTTGACACATACAGCAGGTGACCACCCTACATATAGACTAGAAAAAGAAACACTGACACAACTCACGTTCATCCACTACCTGTTTGGGGAAGCAGGGAAACACAAACTCCTCACAGCTACACAAATTACGCTGGAAGCATGGGAAAGGGCTACGAAGACCCTGGGATGGGATCATAGGTTGACCAGGGCAACGCCACTCTTGAAAGGGAACTGGCTGTGAGAAATAGGAAAACTGAAAGGCTTTGGGCAGTGGGGCCTAGTGGGGATTTAGTTAGTGGCAGATCTTGTAGAGATGGAGACACTAAAATCCTTTACCACCCTTCGTACTGAATACCAACTTCAGATTACCCAACTCTTCAAATATGCACAGTTAAGACATGCCTGGTCCGCGGAATCCTTGCGGGTAGAAAACCTCCCGGAATATGCGCCATTCGAAGGTCGACCCTTGCAACTAAGTGGGAGGGGGAGATGGGGGACATGGAGAATGTAGATTGGGAAGCTGCTCTTAGGCACCCCAGAGAGGTGGCAATTAAGGCAAGACTGCGACTTATTCAATATAAAATATTACATAAGGTATATTATGATGGGATAAACTCCGTAAAATAGTGAGAGCTGGAAACCCAAGCTGGCGGAGGTGCCAGGGAGAGAAGGAAGATTTCTACCATACACTGTGGTCATGTTAAAAAATACAGACATACTGGGGCGCAATTATTAAAGAATTTAATGAGGTACTTCAAGTATCCCTCCCCCCAGACCCAAAATTTCTTAAACTAGGACTGAACAGCGAAGTGGACATACCGAGACCGCAATTACTATTCAGCGCCCTGCGACTAGTGGTGGCAAAAAGAGATATAGCACGACACTGGGGAGTGCAAGGTACACCAACATTACAGGAGTGAAGAATAGGGATGGAACAATGTATGGCAGTGGAGAGGGAGACGTACAAAAGTAGGGGGTGCCCAGGTAAGTTCCGTAAAGTATGGGGACACTGGATGAAACACTATGGACTAGATTATATGGACGGACCCACACAAGAAGCAAACGAGAATGTGACCTAGCCTCCACGAATGGGGAGAGCGAGATGAAGGGGACCAATGCAGACAGAGGGTGGAAAGAGGAATTTGTGATTGTAAGACATACTGAAAAATGTGTATGTGCGGGGAACCAACTGAGAACCAGAATCGACAAATGTATATGACATGTACAATTGCTATGTTGTTGTTAAGAGAAAATCAATAAAAAATATATATAAAAAAAATAGATTCTATGTATGATCTGGCAGGAACAATAACGAGAAAAAGGTTTGTCTGCTTCACATCTGCCCTTTAATTCCCAAAGAATTTAGATTCTCCTAGTCCAGGGAAGCAATATGCTGGAGTGCAAGAGTTAGTGTTGCTGTGTTCTTTCTTGCAGATTACGGTTGAAGTTGAAGAAAAGGATAAAGAAATACAGCATTTGCAGGAAAAAGTGTTGTCTCTGGAGAAAAGGCTAGAAGGAAACTTTACAGGAGATGAACATATGCAGGAACTGTTGAAGGAGGTAATCGTTTTATCACAACTTTCAACAGAGGTGCTAGGCAGGCCGACTTTGTAAAATGCAAACAAAGTGCTTATTACTTTTGAATTTGAGTTGTTATATGCTGCCATCAGCCTGTATCAGTAGACCAAATCCCATGAAGTGACTCCCACTTTTGTTTCAAGGGGTCACAGACGATCTTTTGAGCAGACCTATATATGATGGCAGTAAATATTTAATGTTGGATCTCTTAGCCTCATTTCAATTTGTTACTTTGACATTTGCAAAGTTTGATGTAAGTATATAGTCAAAGAACGGGGTTCACTTCATGCTTCCTAGGGTCAAAGTTAACACAAAAGTCACTTTTTACTAGGGGCTATTGAAGGTATTAAACTAGTGCTTTAGAAATGTGATTCAGCAGTAATTAACCGTTTTATTTTCCTTGCAAATGCTGTACACTCTGTAGCACGGCTCCCAAAAGCGGTGTGAAAATTGGATTTCCTAAGAGCAATATGGCTTAATGTAATCTGGATAGAATGAGTCGGTACTGTTAAATACTAGTTTTCTATTGTGTCTAACAATCTCTTTCACTTGATCAATATTGTCTCTCCTAGAAAGCAACTTTGGAGCAAAGGCTAGATGACAGTAGGCAACAACTTTCAGAGTCCAGGACTAATCATACCGAAGCAGTTAGCGAGCTGGAGACACGGGTGAGCTCATGTCCTCTTTGATGACTGACTACCTTTCTGTGATTGTGCATTGCATACAGTTTAGAAATGCATGAATGTTGTTTGTATGGCAACTTAAAAATAGGTCTTTTACTACTGTTTTTGCCAACATTCCATAGTCTAGAAGTTGACAAGAGCAGTGTTAAGAAACTAATGACTTCACTGTGGCTCTGCTCCTTTTCGGTGAAAGCGGTGATTAAATTGATATTCTGTACTGATGTTAAAACTTGTGCATGGATCAGACTTCCAAATACTTCTTTAAACCATTCCAGACGTATGCACCCAGAAGGCGCAGAGATGTTTGTCCTTCATGCCTC
This sequence comes from Lissotriton vulgaris, assembly GCF_964263255.1. Classification (NCBI taxonomy): domain Eukaryota; kingdom Metazoa; phylum Chordata; class Amphibia; order Caudata; family Salamandridae; genus Lissotriton; species Lissotriton vulgaris. Next base: position 82,435,296 of record NC_141693.1, read on the forward strand.
CTTTATCCAAAACATAAATGCATTAATGCAGTTGCTGCACCCCTTTGGTGGCGGTGTGGGTATTGCACTCCTTTGAGGAAAGGCATGTGCCACATCAAGTTCCACAACCAACAAATGTCCATCTTCTCAGGCACATGACTTGATCTATGTTGTGCTTTGATTAGAAACATCATTGTTGATGAGACCTTTATGACCCTTCTGTGACTAAGGGCCATGTCCACTGTTTTAACACCACGCAGAAAGTGCTGAGGCATGTTATTAATGTCTGGGACAGTTCACACTTAAAGCTTCATAATTTCATTTCCACTACAGGTATGCAGACCAAATTTGCTTCTGTTTCTTCCACGTTTTAGGGATTCTAAAAGTACCCACGTTTTTTAATTCCCCTAGAGCGAACAGAGAAAATACCCAAATGTAGCAACATATAGTTTTTGGGAGGGAAGAAAGCCCCATACAAAAGAGTATGTGTTTTTTGTTCTTAAAGAGCAGAGTCAGAATTCTGCCAGCTGCTCTTTTGGGCACCGTGGGGCTGTGGTGTGTATGAATTTGAGGAAGAGTTGTATACATAATTTTTTGAGGGTGCTGAGTGCCCTCTGACTACTTTCAGGAATTAACGCTGCCGGCCTGCTAGTGGAGCAGCCAGAGCGATTACCGAGTCATCCCTGACACATAGCAGCATGTCTAGCAGCAGACAGGGGTGCCGACTGAGCCACAACCACCACCAGACGTCACCCTCCCCCGGACTTGCTAAACATTAGTAATAGGGAGAGTGGTGAGATCTGATGCGCGGTGTCTGTGAAAGGTAGGAAGTCCCCAAGCCCCTGGGCATAGCTAACAGAACCCTCATTGAAGAGCATTGGGCGCTGATGCTAAATCTGAATCCTGTACCCGGCTGCCCCATTGTTACTAGTACTGGTACTGGTGATGTATGATTTGTGCAGCTTTGTTGTCTTCCCTTTGCTAACCAAACCCCCATGGCTTGGCTCCTGCAACCAATTTACTTACCTGCAAGCAGTGTGGCTTCGAGCATCCCCAGCCTCCATTGAAATGCATTGGGCCAAACTCCTATTTTGACCTCTGCTCCCGGCTGCCCCTGTGCCACTGGGGGTGCAATTTTGGTACTCACCTGGCCCTTGCTCCTTGTTGACCTTTGGTCCCAAAGATTGCAACTGTAAGTGCAATACTTACCTGTCTAACCACAATATTATTTTCCCCCATAGGATAACATTGAACTGTCAACTTTAAAAACTGAAATCTTTTATTTAAAAATGGACTCACCTTGTTGTGAAGATCTTGATCTTAAAATAAAGTACAAACAAAGCTTATTTTCCAACATTGGTGTGGATGTCCTCTTTGAGTTGTGTATCCATTATTGATCAATGTTATGCAATAAATGTCCTGTGTTTGGCTTAAGGCTGCTCGCCCACACTACCACTAATAGAGCACTTTGGGTTTTACATTGAGCCCTCTGCAATTTTGGGGAACCCCTGAACTCTGCTCACGGTATAAACACCCAGTGGCTTACCATATACAGAGCCAGATTCCTACAAAAAACATAAGTGACTGTGCTGTCCACTTACTTCCTACTTATGCACTCGGACCCAGTTGTTGAACTTTGGTAGTATTTTCTTATGTGTATTTGAATTAAGTGCATGGGTAAAATGGATTGCACTGCATTCCTTCTCTCTCTGTGCACAATCTATTCTGGCACATTAATGTTTTCCTTTTTCTCTATTATTGTATTTCTGCAAATGCCCATAACTTATTTACAAGATCAGTTTCTCCTCCTGCCTCTAAATCATACCTATACAACCCAACAATACATAATATCCTCTAACTAATCAATTAATCAACCGACCATGTGCATGAGCTCACATACCCCCAGTGATGATCACAACTAATCGCTATTAATTTAGTCCACCATAAACAAAACCTGCAATGACCGCGTTGAATGTTTTGCTGGAGCACACAAGACTAATGAGATTAAAAAACTAACCTTAACCACCCAATAACACTGGACCAATTGCTTACCTTGGGTTCCAGAGCAGCGTGATGCACGGCTTAAAGCACTTTAATGCCTCGACAGGGGAAGTAAGCATTATATAAAGCAATTATAATTAAAAATAACATCAACTAAACATTTGCTGTACTAAGATCACCCTCTTCCCAGCTTTCAGGAACAGGCAGAGTTGTAATAAAAACGTAAAATCACGTTTTCCCAGATCACCCCCGAGAATGAAATATTCACATTCGCAAAGGACATGGATGTCTCATTCTTCCTATTGAGGATGTTAATCCGGTGACCTTGAATTTTGTCTGTGTAATACACACGAGGGCGAGCCCATGTATCTTTGTGCCAGCGTGCTAACATTAAGAACTATACAATTAAAGATCGATCTATTATCCAATTTACTTCATTTTTTTAAATGAATTTATTAAAATTTTAATAACAAGTCTCATACCACGTAATTCACAACTCTGAAGGAGAGCACAGATCAAATACATACACCAATATACATTTATTATGCTTCGTACATCCATATACTCCTCTAAACCATATTCATTGGACCCCCTATGACAATTGTGATTCTTTAGATAGTGCAAACCTTAGTCTCTGCAGGAAACCAGGTCTAATTGAAATCCAATTTACATCAGTTGTGAGATTTGCAGGTGTCCTTCCTATCGGTGCATAAATGAGCACTTTCAACATAAACATAGCTTGTTATAGTTTTGTTTCACTGGTTGTTGTTAATCTACTAATGTGTTCGAGTCAAGTGAGGACAGTATTGCGTGATAAAAAGTCTATTTTTGTCTACAGATTAAACAACTCAACACCAAAGTAGCAGAAGCCCAGACGTTACTCAGTCAACAAATAGAGGATGCAAAAAGTTTCAAAGAACGTAGTCTCTTTCAGGTAATGTTCTTACATAAACCACTTCCTGTCAGATCAGTTTTCAGCCTTGTGCCAGTACACAGGAACCTAAACACCCACTGCTCTCGTTCTTAACTGTAATACTCACCAAAACAACCCACAAATTCACCCGGAATCATCACCCACTATATACAGCACTTGACCAGACCCTCCTGCAGCAATTTAAGTTAACTTACAGTTGCAGGAATCTGTGACCTAATACTTTTACTCATGACAAACATCCACTGCATCCGACCGTCATTGTGGCACCTCATCATAACCATACAGCACATCATCAAACTTTAACCTGATAGTATTACATCTGACAGTATCCACATATCTCTGCAGCTGACTATCACCAATATGTGAGTCCTTGAACTAACACTACTGTTTTTGACCAAACGTTGCAGCTGAGAAAAATTATTAGAACTGCATCTGACCTTTGAATCTAGACTTACAAATACTATTATCCTGTGGAAATGAAGATAATCGTTTTAATTGAAGCCTTTTTAGGTCTAGTGAGCCAACGCGCATGCGTTGTTTCCGAGACTTAAGTAAGGGACTTTCAGAAATGCTGCCAAAGGCTTTTCCAGGTGGATTGCCTACAGTGCATGTGTGCGGGCGGCGCGTGCACATCGCACACCATTTGGCAGCAGCCTCTCTCCGCACTCCTGCTGGTTTGCTTGCAGCCGGCATCAGACTTCAAACACTTCAAAGGAATGCATTACCCGCCCCCGCCGTTTCTGCAGCTGCACCCTACTCTTGGCTTTTATTTATTGGAACAGTGATGAACAGTTTTGCATCGCATTCTGAAAGAAATGGTGAGAAAAACGTGTGATATCCAACATGTTGCTTTGTTTCCAAACCAAGGGATAGTTTTACTGAATTATTTATTTGCGTTGTATTTTACGCATGGCCTGGTAACTTGCACTGATGTGTTTGGCCACCTCTTCAGATGAGCTCATCTCTACCTCCAAGGCTTGTTCATTCAGCTGTAGGGTAAAGGTAATACGCTTCCTGTTTGACCATTGACCACTTGCTTTCGCCAGCAATCACTTTAGCAGCGCCCCTTTGATGTTCTCCTTCAAAGAACATCAAACATAAAAGAACGTTGTTGTGTTAATGATTTGCTGTGCCTGTTTTGACTTACAATGTGCTTTCTCTTTCCACAAACTCGATGTTTGTGTTCCTTTATTTTGAGGTACTTTTAGTATTAATGTCACATAAACATCCCCACACGCAACCACAACCCCCCACACACACAACCAAACAACCCCACACACACAACCCCCCCACACACAACCTCACACACACACACAACCCCACATACACACACAGATAACCCCCCCCCACACACACAAACCCACAACTACACAACCCCACACACACAACCCCCTACACACAACCCCAAAACCCCACACACACAACCCCCCCACCCACAACCCCACACACACCACCTCACACACACACCACCCCACACACACACACCTACCCACACACACCTACCCACACACACACAACCCCCCCACACACACACACAACCACACACAACACCACACACACAAACCCACACACACAACCCCCTCACACATACCTCCACACACACACACACACAGTGCCACACACACAACCCCCACACACACAACCCCACACGCACAACCCCACACACACAACCCCACACACACAACCCCACACACACAACCCACACACACAACTCCACACACACAACCCACACACACAACTCCACACACACAAACCCAACCCCACACACACACAACCCCACACACACACAACCCCACACACACACAACCCCACACACACACCACACACACACACACACCCCACACACACAACCCCCCCACCCACACAACCCCACACACAAACCCACACACACACACAACCCCCCTACACACACAACCCTACACACACACACAACCCCCCCCCCACACACAGCCCCCCACACACAACCACCCCACACAACCCCACACACACAAACCAACAAATACACAACCCCACATACACAACCCCCCCGCACACATAACCCCCCACACACATAACCCCCATACACACAACCCCCCCACACACTCACAACCCCACACACACAACCACAACCCCACACACACAACCACAACCCCACACACACAACCCCCCACACACAACCCCACACACACACACAACCCCACACACACAACCCGACACACACACGCCACCCCACACACACAACCCCCCCACCCACACAACCCAACACACACAAACCCACACACACACACACAACTCCCCCCCACACACAACCCTACACACACACAACCCCCCACACAACCCCACACACCCCCACACACACAAACCAACAAATACACAACTCCACATACACAACCCCCCCCACACACATAACCCCCCACACACACAACCCCCCCCCCACACACACAACCCCCCCCACACACACAACCCCACACACACAACCACAACCCCACACACACAACCACAACCCCACACACACAACCACAACCCCACACACACAACCCCACACACACTCACAACCCCACACACACGCACAACCCCACACACACAACCCCCCCACACACAACCCCCCCCACACACACACACACAAGCCCACACACACAACCCCCCCACACACAACCCCCTCACACACAACCCCCACACACAACCCCCCACGCACACAACCCCACACACACACACACACTCAACCCCACACACACATAACCGCACACACAGACACAACCCCACACACACACAACCTCGCACACACACAACCCCACACACACACATTCCCACACACACAACCACACAACCCCACACACACACAGCCCCACACACACAATCCCCCAGACACCCCCCACACAACCCCACACTCACCCCCCCACACACACACCAACAAATACACAACCCCACATACACAACCCCCCCACACACATAACCCCCACACACATAACCCCCCACACACACAACCCCCCCACACACACAACCCCCCCACACACACAACCCCCCACACACACACAACCCCCCACACACACACAACCCCACACACACACAACCCCACACACACAACCACAACCCCACACACACAACCTCCCACACACACACAACCCCACACACACACAACCCCACACACACACAACCCCACACACACACAACCCCACACACACAACCCCCACCACACACAACCCCCACCACACACAACCCCCCCACACACAACCCCCCCACCACACACAACCCCCCCACACACAACCCCCCCCACACACAACCCCCCCACACACAACCCCCCCACACACACACAAGCCCACACACAACCCCCCGCACACAACCCCCCCGCACACAACCCCCCCACACAACCCCCCACACACAACCCCCCACACACACAAACCCACACACACAAACCCACACACACAAACGCACGCACACAACCCCACATACACACACACTCAACCCCACACACACACAACCACACACACACACAACCCCACACACACACAACCTCGCACACACACACATTCCCACACACACAACCACACAACCCCACACACACACAGCCCCACACACACAACCCCCCACACACACAACCCCCCCACTCACACAAACCCCCCTCCCACACACACAAACCCCCCTCCCACACACACAAACCCCCCTCCCACACACACACACAACCCCACACACACACACACAACCCCACACACACAACCCCACACACACAACCCCACACTCACAACCCCACACACACAACCCCAAACACACAACCCCAAACACACAACCCCGCAAACACAGCCCCACACACACACAATCCCACACACACACACACACACCGCCCCACACACAACCCCCCCACACACAACCCCCCACACACAACCTCCCACACACACAACCTCCCACACACACAAACCCACACACACCCACACACACACAAACCCACGCACACAAACCCACGCACACAACCCCACACACACACTCAACCCCACACACACACTCAACCCCACACACAACCACACACAACCCCACACACAACCACACACAACCCCACACACAACCTCGCAAACACACAACCCCACACACACATTCCCACACACACATTCCCACACACACAACCACACAACCCCACACACACACAGCCCCACACACACAACCCCCCCCACACACACAAATACAACCCCCACACACAACCACAACCCCACACACACAACCCCACACACCCCCCCACACACACACAACCCCCCACACACAACCACACAAACAATCACACTGCCAGTGCACACTTTCAACAGACACCATCAGTCGTCAGTGCACATTTTCACCAGGCACAAACACCACCAGCCATCAGTGCACGCTTTCACTGGGCACAAACACCACCGGCCGCCATTGCACGCTTCCACCAGGCACACAACCAGACGTCAGTGCACACTTCTACCGGGCACACACCACCAGCTGTCAGTGCATGCTTTCACCAGGCACACACACACATCATCAGCTGTCAGTGCACGCTTTAACCAGGCACACACCACCAGCCATCAGTGCACGCTTTCACCAGGCACACACACCACCAGCCGTCAGTGCATGCTTCCACCAGGCACACACACCACCAGCCGGCAGTGCTCACTTCAACCAGGCACACACACCACCAGCCATCAGTGCACAATTTCTACAGTCACACACACCACCAGCCATCAGTGCACACATGAATTGTTAACGCGTCCACAATTAACTATTGTAGCAATTGCATTATGGACCTAACTTTACTTTCAAACATGTTCATTAAAGCGCAGCATGCCACCATTGCTACAAAAATAAATACACATTTATTTGGCCTACAATTGATAGACTTTTGTTGCAATATTTAGCAATGCCAATAGCTCAAACTTAATTAGTGCGAGAACTATTGCATTGCAAATGCTTGTTATTAGTTTATGTATGTTTTTTTCAGGTCTTTGATATCACAAACATTTCATCAACAATGTTTGGGGGCATTTATCCCCACAGTTTTCATACTTAAATGTTGATTTTGATTTCACAGCTGAATGAGCTTGAGCAAACCTTAAAGTCCACAAGTGAGAAGCTGAAAATGCGAGAGGAAGAGGTGAACGAAAGAGAAGCACAGATCAGAAAATTGGTAAGCGTGATGCATTTTTTTAGGGGATTGCAAATGAATCTGTGACACATACCGATTTTGCAGCTTGAATTGTATATTCATGTACTGTGAATACTTCCATATAGTGGTTGGGTCGAAAATGATATGCTTCTTTAAATAAACCTTTTAGCTAAACCTTTGGGTGCAGACACTGGAGAAGTGTGTTTGCTCCTGATGACATCTACAATAATCCCACAGTGCCCCACTAAATGGCAACTATTTTTAGGTCGAGCATTCAAGACCTCTTGTATATACTTTTCTTGTGGGCGCAAAGCCATCCCCTGCTTTTCATTTGTTTGTTTCAATGTCCTTTAAAAATCCTTGCTTGCTAGTGTTCAGTCCTGCCACTTGGTGCCTCCTTTCTCTTTTATTCCTCCCACGGTGCAGGGACCAATTACTGTATTATTACGCTTTGGTTTATCTTTTCTTTAGAGGACTGTTTTTTCCTTTGTTTCGGTGAATGCATGGTCCGCTTTGTCACCATAGCTGCTTGCATTTTATTGCACCATTGGTCCCGTTGCCTCTGTGTGTTTAATAGAAAGGAAAATGCTTGATACCATAGCTAGAATTATTTTATCCCCATCATAATGTGTGTTTGTGAGGAAACCTGGACATGTCAGAACCACAGCAAAACCAGTCTAGTTTACGTTGAACTGTGTGTAAACATGTCGGCGATCTTGCATTTGAGTTTCATTTGCAGATGCAAAGCAAGCAACCAGTGGGCGCATTATGTTGGGTTTTTCATTATTTAATACATGCATTTCTAGTGATTAACAGTTAATATTAAAATTATTTATGTGTGTTTATTAAATTACCATTCATTTTTTTAGCTAAAACTAAGTAAATTGTAAATGTGTGCGACATTTTATTTCAGATTGTTCTCAGGGACTTATTTTATAGTTTTCGTTCTGGCCAACGGACAGTAACAGAATTGTGGATAGTACCAGATTTTTATGGTTGCTTAAGGAAAGGAAGGGACATTCTAGCTCGTCTTCTATTGCCATAGCAGCCCGGGTTCACTGAGCCAGCTGATCAGAGGCACTTGTAATTTATTACAGTGCAGCCATTTAGAACTACAGGTACTGTAAATTTGCTGCTCAATCGTGTCTTATCTTTGCTCTCAACATGACTCTGGGGTTGCAGCTGGTGGCCCAGGAGATCAAAGTGCTGCAGGACGCCTTGATATACTTATGCACTCAGAGTTTGAGGGCTATAGGTGCTTGGGTGCTGAGGACAAGGTGTATGATCCTTTATCCCCCGACAGTGTTCGTGCTCCCACTCTTGGGAGTTTGCAAACCCTTATGTAGTAGTATGTGATCCTCACCCTGGTAGAAACTATAACTTATATGCTCTATAGGTGACGGTTCACGCAGATACCTTTGGAGTGTATTTACTTTCTTATCATGTTTATGAATTGTTTTAAGGCTAAAAATGTTTTTCCTGCACGTGGTGTGTGTGCACGTAGCACCCAGCTAGAAGGTATTGGAGACTGCCACGGGCCTGGCTGTAGGTGATACCTGCCAGGCTCCGCGCAGTTTGTCTGTGAATATCACTGGTCGTGCCACGGCACGAGTCCTGGCACAAGAGTGTTAGTGGTCAAGTCAGGACAAAGTGGTTTTGTGGCCGTTATTGGTCAGGGCTCGGCACTCTTTATCTCTGGCTATACCCAGTGTCTCCGGCCGAACCTCTGGCCTGGTCCTGGGTGTCTTTGGTTGTTATTGGTTTCACTGGTCGCACCTAGGTCCTGTTTGGTTTCACAAATTGAGAGTTGAACTGGCTTTGTAACTAAATGATTTGGGCTTTTAATGTAGTTGGTTATGCATTGATATTGTGATACATATTTTAATTGAAATGTTGTTCCTTCTCAACCTACTATCTCAGCAATGTCAATAGTTTTTTAATATTTTATTTTTTCAAATAAACTCCTTGTTTTCACATGGTAATTCAACATATATGTGGATGGCTAGTGGTTAATGTTACTCCTTTTGCAGGTCACTTATTGATTTCAGGTCATACTGCTACTCGGTCACTGATGTTATTGATGGGTTTAATTTCTTTTTGTTATTTGTTTTACTGGTCAGACGTTAATGGAGGGTAAGGCTGTCCCTCAGTCATTCATCCTGCCAGAGTATGGTTTTTAATGTTCGTGCATTTGATGTTTAGGCGTTGAACTCAGGTTGTGTTGTGTCCTCTGATACCAAACCTCTGGTGCGCTGACACTAGTCTTTAGTTTGATAGGGGGTGAATTCATATATTTCCATAGAGTTGCAATAACTTTGGAGACATTTCTTATGTTTGTGTGTTGTACCCAATCCACATCTTTTGCTACTTGTTTGCTGGCTTCTTCGCTTAAATTATTAGGCAAATTATTTATTTCACTATAACTCTTATTTTTCTACATTATCATACATAAAAGTACTGTCAGATATGTGAGCTTAGACTACCAGTTGCACAAAAATAACAATGTAACTAAGTATTTCGTGATGCAGTGGTATAATGTGCCTAACAGTGTCAAAGCTTTCACGTTAAAGAACAGTAGATGCTGTAGTACCCAGGATAATGTGTTGCATGGCTAAGTACTTATAAGATCCCAAATGCAAGACCTATTGGCTGTGCTAATGCTTGTTGCTATTCTGTTTCTGCTGTCAAGTTCGGTTGCATACTATTATATTATATTATAGAGGCTTTTGTAGCGCGCTCTGTTACTAAAAAAATAGTATCCTGGCGCGAGAGAGGGGGAGAACAGATCACATTATAACCAGATCAGAGAAAGCATCCGTTAGGCAGTGATGTTAAAGAAATGGGTTTTTAGGCCTTTCCTAAACGCCATAATGGATGAGGATGTTCTCAAATGAAGAGGCAGGGTATTCCAAGCTCTCGCCGCTCTGACAGAGATGGATTGGCCGCCGAGCCTGCTATATTTAAACCTTGGAACATTCATTTGGTGGAGGTTGATTGACCTGAGAGGACGGTTGGGGACATAAAGGGAGAATCTTTTCCTCAAATAAGCAGGACCCGTTTGATGGATTGCTCGGTGTGCCAGCACAAGGATCTTAAATAAAATCCTTTGAGCAACTGGGAGCCAGTGAAGGGTTCTTAGAGGTTGGCGGACACTAGAACTTCTGGGTATATTAAACAACAGCCGGACCGCAGCATTTTGAATGACTTGGAGGCGGTGGATCAGATAGGCCGGGAGTCCGCAGAAGAGGGCATTCGCATAATCCAATCTGGATAATATAAGAGCACGAATGACCGTCTCCTTGGCCTCTCTCGGAAGCAGAGGGAGAAATCTGCGCAGGGTTTTAAGTGTGGAGAAGCAAACTCCAGTAAGTTTTTTCAGATGGACCTCAAATTTGAGGTTGTTACTAAACCAGACTCCTAGATTTTTTGCCGGTCCACCGATGGATTTAGGACATGGAAGATCGGTGGGCCTGAGAGAGTCACTAAAGTTATCAGGAAAGTTATCATACAAGTTCTAATTGAAGTAATGTTGAACATCAGTTAACCGAATTCCACATGGATTTTTTTTTTTTGCTTAAACTGTTTATTGTCATTTTTTAAATATGTTACGATACAGATATATATAATATAATCAGTAAAATCAGTTGGTGTTGAATCACATATTATACATTGTACGAAGTCAGTGGATATACAAACATTGTCTATATCCGCTATAATCATATAACAAGATAATATACAATTTCCACCATCATTGTACATCAAAGTTCAAAGCTATTCACTGGATCAATACATTTCCATAGTATGTCTGTATGTTATGAATCTTTAAAAGAATCCTCCTAAACATTGTTCTAATGCCTCCTTCCAAACTTGTCGTGAGGCTTCTTCTAGCAGATAAGTTATTTTGACTGTAACCCTAAATTGATGACCTTCTTACTAATGGGGGATAACCAAAAGGGAAGAAGGGAGGTTAGGAAGGAAGTGAAAGAGAGCCGCGTTTACCCCCACACCCACCACATCTGCGTCATTCACAATAGCAGGTTACAGTACACTAATCTATTGTATGTAAGTGTCACGTGTAATAACAGAATTCCACATTGACACCCGACTACATTGTTGAATCTGAATACTTGAAATCATAACATTTCACAGAAAGCGCTTTAACCATAGGAGGTCCAAGGTTTGATTAAGAATGTAATAGATATATTATTATTGCGTTCTCTGTCTCTTCATTGTTTTTGGACTTGGAAAGAGTACTGTTTAGGTTTTGCACAAAGTGTAACTATTGGGACCCATGCAGTACAAACTTTAAGTATGCAATCTGTACCTTCCATTTGACTACAATACATTGGGTGCAAAGCTTGTGAAGGTTATAAGACAAATGTGATGTAAAGGTGAGTGGGACAGATGTGGGCTCATCACTTGGTGGCATCTAGATGAGATATACTAGTTGTGCAGCTCAGTACAATGACTACTTTAACTCAAATGAGGTTCAGGTGGCAAAAAGACAGAGGCAATACAAGCAGAACAACTGCCTTACTTCAAGCTTGAGAAGGAAACTAAAATTGTTAGTTTACCAGCTCAAGTGCCAAAAAGGGTGCTATTTGTTCCGGAATCCCCTGAGCCAACAAGGCCTCAAACAAAGACTTCTGAAGTCAAAGCTATGAATCAAAAACATCATAAAGGTTTTTTGACATTTATAGCATCAAACGTTATAAATGGGGCCTAAAGACAAAGCTAAAATTAATGTATCCACTCAGTTGAAGAAAAAAGACAACAAAATGATTCTGAAAAAGAGTTCTGACTTGATATTTAAACTAGACAACCAGAGTCTGCCTGGAAAAAAAAACAAAATAAATTTGACAAAGGTAGCACAGCTTAGAATAGTAGATTTGAAACAGACTTTTGGAGTCGAAAATTAATCCCTTTTTTTTAGCTAAAGCTTTAAGGGTGCAATGGCATTGTAAGTAATCCCCAAGGAGGACAGGCAAAAAAGTGCTACAGACCTAATGATGAGGCTTGAGAGAGAAAGTGGATGTTGAGAAGGTGTACTCTCAGAATCCTTTTGAAGAGGAGGCTGTGGAGGTATAGGGAGATGAGAAAAGAAGATCTTGAAATATATTAATACACATTCACCGGTTCTTGAGCTTGAGGGTTACCCAACTAAACCTCACATGCTGATTTCCTGATGATGTATCAACATCTCATTCTTTCTTAACCCCTTTGCTGCTAGGCTTACCCCCCCACCCCCCACCCCCTGTGCTAAACCTTTTTTGGGCTATTTGGGGTAGTACGCGCTTAGACCCCTCTAACTTTTTGACCACATAAGATATTTCTTTTATGAAAAATGGGAAAAAGGGCTGTAAAAGAAAGCGTCTGCAAATGTTATCAAAAAAGGGTTTGTGGGGCTGAAATCACCATTTTCCCAGCTTTTAGGAAATGACAGACTTTTGTCAGAAAACCAACATTTTTTACACAGTTTTTGCATTTTTCTGGGACATAGCCTATTTTTGCTATTTTTTGTGCTTTCAACCTCCTTCCAGTTAATGGTAGAAATGGGTATGAAAGCAATAATGGATCCTGGAAAGCTATACATTTTAGAAAAGTAGACCAAACTCTGAATTCAGCAAGGGGTCATTTGTGTCGCTCCATCAAGGTTTCTTTATAGAAACTAACAGTTATGTTTAGGAAAAATTGAAAATTTGATAGAAAAAACAGCCTTTTGTGTCAACGTTTTACCTGTAACTTCTTCTAATCATGACAGCTCTTTGAAAGCAATATACCGTTACATCCACTGGACCTTCCTGGTTGTGGGGATATATAGGACTTGTAGGTTCACCAAGAACCTGACGAACCCAGAGTCAAAAACTGAGCAGCAATTTGGATTGGCTTTGTATTATGTGCCGGGCATATAGCAATTATTGTGGGAAAATGTATATATGGAAAAATCGGTATGAAAGACACCTATGTATTTCTGAGATAGGAACAAAATATAGAGTTTAGAAACAGTAGATATTTGCACATTTCCAAAATTGGGAATACTCATACTAGCATGAGAATTATTTTTGAAAATGACTTCTTTTTTACACAATCTCTTTCATTTGGAAGGCAGAAATGCATCGAAAGTCAATAGGTATTAACAGTTGCTTTACAAATCTGAATTACGCTAAGTCTCCCGATAAAAATGGTACCTCACTTTTGTGGGTAGGCATAGTGTCCACAACAGGAAATGGCTCAAAACCCAACTTGAACACACCACATTTTCACAATGAAAAATTACCCTTTTTTTGCAAAGTGCCTAGCTGTAGTTTTTGAACCCTACCTCTACCTGCACCTAGGTAAACCTAGCAAACCTAGCAAACCTATACATTTTTTACAACTAGACACACAGGGGAATCGAGGATGGGGTGACTTGACTGCCTCTCACCATGTTATGTTACCCAGAATTCCTTGCAAACCTAAAATGTTGTAATAAAAACACATTTTCCTCACATTTCTATAGTGTAAAGTTCTGGAATTTGCGTGGATCCACAAATTCTCACCCACCTTGCGTTCCTCAAAGTCTTCAGAGAAAAATGGTATCTCACTTGTGTGGGTAGGCCTAGTACCCGCAACAGGAAACGGCCCAAAACACAACGTGGACACACCTCAATTTTACAGTGAAAAATTGCCCTTTTTTGGCAAAGTCCCTAGCTGTAGCTTTTAAACCATAATTCTGCCGGGACGTAGGGAAACCTAGCAAACCTATACATTATTGAAAACTAGACACCCAGGGGAATCCAGGATAGGGTTACTTGACTGCCTCCCACCAGGTTCTGTTACCCAGAATCCCTAGCTAACCTAAAACATTGTCAAAAAAGACAAATTTTCCCCTCATTTCTGTGGTGGAAAGTTCTGGAATCTGCGTGGATCCACATATTTACACCCACCCCGTGTTCCCCAAAGTCTTCCGAGAAAAATGGTACCTCACTTGTGTGGGTCGGCCTAGTGCCGGCGACAGGAATCAGTGCAAAACGCAAAGTGGACACACCTCAATTCCGCTGTGAAAAATTACCCCTTTTAGGTCTTGCTAGAGCCAGCGCATGCGCAAATCTGGCAAGACATTTAGTAGCTGGCTTTTTGAAGTGCTACCAAAAGGCTTTCTCCGGCAACCAGCGAGCAGTAATGCGAGCGGGCGCGCGCTTACAAGCACAGGCGCAATCTCACGGGCACCCTTACAGCCGCGACCACGGCAGCGCGGCCAATGTTTGTTTAATAAAGGCTTTGCAAATGAAATTCGCCTACCCCTTAATGTCTGCTAGCGCAGCAGGAGTGGCATCTACTCACTTTGCATATGATATCCCTAATCCCGGATAGCCAATTCATTTCCCTTTGGCTTTGTGTATGGGATTTTGTGGGGTTACAGAAGATGCACAGCGAAACCCTTTACCGATTTAATTTGAAACCGTTCTGCAGCAGAAAGGACAACCCCAAGTTGGAGTCAAATACGGGGAAGAGAGAGGTTGTTTGTCTACACTCAGTTCATGTTAAGTCCCTTTATGTATGTTCATTAACATACCATAGTCATTTACAGCAGGCTTCGGGTGGCCACAGCATGTCAGTGGTTTTGACAGCGCATTTAAACTGCGGGCAGCATCTTCGGGTTAATACAGAACAGGAGCAAAACTCCCCACCGAGCGAAAAAGCAAAATGGATAATATGGATTATGGGCGCACGGGTTGTTGTTGGCTGCATATCAATGACGTGTATCCGTGCAGAATAGTAAGACCAGCTTTGAGACAGACATGTCAGGACACAGACATCCATCTGAGCAGCCCTGTTTGCAAGTAGTTCTGGGGTTTATCACTAATAACTAAATACCAGCTGTTCCTTGTGTGCGTTTTATCATTCCATGATAGAATTTTAGTAATTTCGAATATACCTGAATTTATCTCTGTCAAGGATGTAATCAGGCCATCATTGTCGTAGTCAGGGTGACTCTAATGCATTCCCGGTAATTGCCCCTCCCAGTTAAGTAGCAGTAGCCATAAGGTTGCAATGCAGCCCAAATCCATCTGGGCCCTGGTGTCACTGCAACTGCTGCACTTAGGATAGCTGTGCGCGTGCTTGCCTTTGCTCTATAAAATGCATATTGATCTCTCTCCAATGTGGCTGTCAAGATAAGTGAGCCAGACACTATGAAATGAGACAGGACTAAACTGGGAACCTAAAGCTGCCCTTACAATTTTGACGGACCACCCAGCTGCTGATTTTGTTACCTGGAGCTGATAAAGCAGCACAGCTGCAAAACCGTCCCCCAGTAAAAAATAAAAAGCATTGGCATTGCCAATAGGTCTCGCTTTTGGGACCTTATAAGTATTTAGTTATTCAGCACAATATCCTTGGAGCAACAACATTAATTGCTGCATGGTTAAACACTTACAAGGCCCTAAAGGCGAGACCTATGGCTGTGCCAATGCTTATTTGGCAAAGTGCCTAGCTGGAATTTTTTAACCATATCTCTGCCAGCACCTAGGGAAACCTAGCAAACCTATACATTTTTTAAACTAGACACCCAGGGGAATCCATGATGGGGTGACTTGACTGCCTCCCACCAGGTTCTTTTACGCAGAATCCCTTGCAAACCTAAAAAATTGGCAAAACAAAATACATCTTCCCCACATTTCTGTGATGGAAACTTCTGGAATCTGTGTGGTTCCACAAATTTCCACCCACCCCACGTTCCTCAAAGACCTCACTTGTGGGGGTCTGCCTAGTGACCGTGACAGGAATCGGCCCAAAACGCAATGTGGACACACCTCAATTTCACAGTGAAAAATGACCCTTTTTTGGTAAAGTGCCTAGCTGTAGTTTGTGAACCCTAGCTCTGCTGGCACCTAGAGAAACCTACCAAACCCACACATTCCTTCAAACTAGACACCCTGGGGAACCCAGGGAGGTATAGCTTGCATGGATCCCCCAACGTTTCCTTACCCAGAATGCCCTGCAAACCTCAATTTTAGCTGAATAAATCACTTTTTTCACACATTTTTGTGTGGGAAAGTGTGGCATCACCAGGCTCACACGAATTTCCCACCACCCAGCGTTCTCCCAGGTGCCTCACTTGTGTGGGAGGCCCAAGTACCAGCGACAGGCAAAGGCCCAAAACGTAGTGAGGCGACATCAAAATTGCCTATCTCAAAACCACCTGGTTTTGCAAGGGGGGTCACCTAGGTGTTTGGCTCTGTGCTCGGCGGCCATCTAGGGAAAACTACCAAACCCACACATTTTGGTAAACTAGACACCCGGGGGCTTCCAGGGAGGTATGGCTTGCGTGGATCCCCCAATGTTTCCTTACCCAGAATCCCCTGCAAACCTCAATTTTAGCTGAAAAAAATCACTTTTTTCACACATTTTTGTGTGGGAAAGTGTGGCATCACTGGGCTCACACAAATTTCCCACCACCCAGTGTTCCCCCAGGTCTCCCGATACAAATGGTGCCTCACTTGTGTTTGACGGAATGTTGCAAAAAACAATCACCCCAGTCACAGATCTGGGTTTAATCCATTGTTATTTTGCTCACCAAACCACCCCAGTTCAGACATGGCCATATGCAAATCAGTCTTGACCCTGTGCCTCATGGGAACAGTCCAGACCGAACTGCCAAGCCATGTCTTCCCTGGACCAGATCCCTGGACCGGAATCGAGCATCCTAGGACCGGTTTCAGCCTTCATCAGCCAGGATAGCTTGACTCAAGTGGCGTAATGAGCACGGGACCCACGTCTGGGCATACCCTTCCCACATAGGGTGAACAGCAAAACTCACAAGATGATGGACGGAATGTTGCACAATGGCAAAACATTCACCCCAAGACACAGATCACATCTGCTTTTTATTAATTCAGTCAGTAGCATGTTATTTAAAAAGATGTATGACTCAGTGGCCAAAAGCCAATACATAAAAGGTTAACAGAAAATATCATAAATTTTTACAAACCGTATTAAAAAGAAGAAAATTTATTTTAAATAAAAAGACAATCCAGTGGCACAACAATATTATCGACGCGCGTTTCGGCGACGAGCGCCTTCTTCAGGAGTAGCCACGTATTACCTATAAAAATACAAAGCAATATACATAATAGATACTTTTTAGTATATTATACACACGCTACAATGATTAAAATACATAAACAATTAGGCACAACCTTATTTATTCTATAAAAACATTAGCATTTATAAACCTCTCATTTTTGACAAGCAGCAAAGAACTAATCCAATTATTTCATTGCTTATATTCTCAGAGACAGTCAAGTATATTGGGTATAGAAGAAACGATTGAAAATGTATATTTTCATATTAGGAATTCACGTTCTTATTAAAAAAGGCTAAGGCATGTTAATAATATTTGCGCACGGTCATGATAACATTTATGTTAGAGATTCCTCAATTAGTAAATTTATAGACATCTTTATATGGTTATTCTATATAGGTTCCCAAATGTATGGAGCCTATAAATATATAGAGCAATTCTATTAGTAGTGAAGTTCATGTGTTTTGTTCATTAGTGAGAATACTTACTAAATCACGAAATGCATAACACACAAAATACCTTGATTCCCACTTGTCATTTAATTTGGAAAATAATTTCTGTGAAGATAAATACATTGTATTTAGATTTAAATTTAGATTTGTTTAGTATTATCATCACCTGGAGTACATAAATAAGAGTATGACTAGCTGTTCAAACAGTTCAAAGGATCCAAACTTTTAAATCTTTTTCAATCAATTATGTTGCTATCACATTTCACCAAAGGTAAAAAACAAGTGTTGAATAAGAACCACTCCGAGAGAAGCTTAACAATTATTCAAGTTTCTGATAAGGTTATACGTCAATTAATAGTGAAGAAACTAATTACCTGATATATTGATATATTGGTAAATATCAAAAACGATGATTTCGACTTGATTGGTCCTTCACACTATATGTAATGGGCAATCCAGATGATATGAAGCTGAAAATAAGGACCACCGGTATTTACTCATCCAGGAGATATTACTGTGTTTCTTTAAAAATATGTAATCTATCCTATCTAATACTTGTCAATAATCGTAAGTTACCTAAAAACACTCGTACTGGGCAGCCGATGTTGAATTGGATATAAAATCGGAGAATCTATCAAGCGGCGTCCCAGGCGAGTTCGTCGATGTAATCCAGCCCGACACAAATCTAAGAAATAGAGAAAGGATGTCTTGCAATTTTATCTATGGTGTGAGCAGCCAGGATGAGGTAGAGGTAGAAATAAGACTTAATACTTGCACTACCTGAATGATGAAAAGTTAAATGCGTCAATAATCATAAGTTACCTAAAAACACTCGTACTGGGCAGCGGATGTTGAATTGGATATAAAATCAACGAATCCGTCAAGCGGCGTCCCAGGCGAGTTTGTAGATGTAATCAAGCACGACACAAATCTAAGAAATAGAAAAAGGATGTCTTGCAATTGTATCCATGGTGTGGGCAGCCAGGTAGAGGTAGAGATAAGACTTAATACTTGCACTACCTGAATGATGAATAGTTAAATGCGTGCCTTCTGGTCCGTGAATAACCAATTGCAAAAGCTTCTAGGAGAGCGATCCGCTTGATATGGAGATGTTTAATTTAAAAGAAATTTCACTTAAAAGAGAATGCAACCTCGTATATATCTTGGGGGTTTTGATCTAAGCACTACCTGAGTGATAAGTTAGGTGTCTGCCTCCTGGTTCGTGAATAAACAACAGTGAAGGCTCTAAAAAAGCGGTCTGCTTGGTATGGGATGTTTAGATTACTGAAAAAACGTAATAGATAACAAAATTTCACTTACAAAAGAATGCAACCTCATATCCATACTAGTGGTTTTAATCTAAGCACTAGAGTGGCACTTACCTTAGGATATTAACGCAGGTTATGCAGTCATTTCTAAATTTTATAATAGACCATCCTCCCGATATGGGGATGTTAAGAGTGCTGTAAAGGATATATAATAGAAAAGAACTACTTTTAATGAGACCCAGTATTCGTATATATTTTAATGGCTCAATCTACACCAAGCGTAGACGCTTACCTTAAGATTTCTTTATGAATAACGCGGACCAGGGGAAGGTAGCAGCGTGCTTCTCTTTTCAAAAATAATCAGCAAATGTTTGCAAACTTGTCACCCTTAATAAACCGTCATTCAATTGAATAGACCAAGCCCATGTGGTCATGTGGTGTATTCGTAGTAGCACGACTCGGCCGCAATAGTCAACATAGACAGCAGACTTAAAAAGGAGGCGAACTAACCAATCTTCAATGATCTAAACAAAGAGTGGTCTGCAACAATCTAAACAAAGAACGGGTTTCTAATAACCTCTCAGGGACCCCGTATGATTAAAACTCTCTAGGGATAGCTGATAAAATGAGGCTATAGCAATGAATGAATCCAGGTTACAGATAAACAAAGATAAATTGTGATTTATATTGTCATATCGTAATAATTATCCGCACTCAGGCGAACTTTCACATAACCAATGATCGTGGAAACACAAATCCGGTTAGAATATCAAACCCGGACAAATATCCGTGTGCCTCCTATGTTGCAAAACATAGGAAAATATGATTATGGAAGATATAGTCCAAAGACGCATAGGAAAATATGATTATGGAAGATATAATTCAAAGACGCAAATATACTTTAAATATCTTTATTAAAAACAAGAAAACAAGGGAAACTTCTTATCTGCATGTATATATAGAGAAATCAATGCAGGGATCAAACGCTTGGCACAAATACTAAAAAATATTTTTAAGTTTAATGGATCACCATTTCAATTACATGTGACTAGACATGAAGTTACACGCCATATTTCAAAGTTAGGAATGCGGCATATAATTGTCATAAAGATTCACAAAAAAGGAATCTAGTTTTATATAGACATACACATCATATTGCAAAGACCGTATAGGGGCGCAGTTCTTATTTCAATAAGCGCCTCAAATAAAATTATATATATATATAGTCACATATTTACCCATCGGTAGATAGAGATAACAATTAAGTGTCTATTGCATTTTCTCACGGGCAATCACTATTAAGCCTTTTTCTGAAGGTATCTAAAACAAAAATCCAATAGACTTCACGTTTTTTCCTAATGGACATGCCTTCTTTCCATTCTGGCGTATATATTTTTTCCAATATGCGCCACCTCAATTCATCTGGACCATGGTTATGTTCTAAAAAGTGTTTCACCATCGGCACCAGTAACTTTTTGGTTTTTATGGCTGAGCGATGCTCAGTTAATCGTACTTGGATGGTCCTAGATGTTTCGCCCACATATCCAAGGAGGCAAGGACATTGGGTATAATATATAACATTAGAGGTTTTGCAATTCCACATCTGGTTTGCATTAGTGGTGAAACCATTATGTGTGAACTGCTCACCTTGAATGATCAGTCCACAAGATTTACATGAGGAACAGGGTTCTGTACCTCTCACAGGTTGGTTGGTATCAATGGATTTTTGGAAGAACTTCATTTGACTAGAAGAATCCTCAAAACGAGAGCGCACTATATGATCTTTAATGTTCCGATTGCGTCGATGCGCAAAGAGGGGTTTGGCCAATTTTTGATCATTCGAACAATTACTGTTAAGTATATGCCAACTGGACTTAATGATCTGCTTAACCTTGGCATTGAGAGTCGAATGCTTAATGATACAAACCACTTGTTTTGTTTCCTTGGCAGTTTTAGATCTTAAGAGGAAATCTCGGTCATAATAGCGACCCCTCTTATAGGAATCCCTCACAAGCCTGTGAGGGTATCCTCTATTAATGAATTTGGTTCTCATAAAACTTGCCTGTTTATCAAAGTCAGCAAGATCTGTACAATTGTATCTCACCCTAAGAAATTGAGAAAAAGGAATACTATCCTTTTGGTTACGAGGGTGAAAACTTTGATAATGTAGCAAGGTATTTCTTGCTGTAGGTTTTATAAATAAGTCAACTTTCAATTTCTCTAGGTCATTTATTATCACAATATCCAAGAATTCTACTCTTTCAGGGCTTACATGTGACGTAAATTTTAATTCCTGCTGCACGATCACACGATCGTGCAGCAGATCGTTCATACTATCATTGAAATGTGGTTATGAAATTTAATTTTGAATATCTGGTTAAATACATGTTTATGTTGAATACAATACATTGTGTGTGACACAGAGGAGTTATACAAATATTCTTTACATTATAGACTTCCCTGATGAAGGCCTAGTGCCGAAATGCATTGGAAGGATTGTTGTGATTTATTTTAAATGAAGAATTATATTGTTGAGAAAATTTGAACAAACATTGAATTCCTATGAGAAGTATGAATAAAATACTTTGGATATAAACAAGAAACGTCTTCAAAGAATAACTTTATTGAAAAACTTCTGCTGGTAGTTCCCAGCACTCAAGTCAGTGCCCCAGGAGACACGCACACACTATCTGTGTCGGTGCTACCCTTTCTCAAAATCAAATATAAGACATCACCAAGAGATCGATCTGATATCCGCGCAAAAAAACAGAGCTGGATTCCTTGATAATCTCAACTGCTGTAGAGTATTGGCCCCTTAAGTTAACCTTTGGTCCATCTCTTTAAAGAAGATAAGATATGGAAAGCATTTGGAAAGAAATTGGGGAGATTCATAGCTTGTCATTTATGGAGAATTGCTAATTCCACTCTACTGATCTAATAAGCTGTAGTTTAGTCCAGAAGAGTAAAACTATCTCCAACACCTGACTTGAGTGAGTATTGGAGGAAAATACCTGCTGCCTGCTTAAGCATGTGTTCAGTTGTCAGAAGGAAAACCTAGCTTTGCATGTCTTTGCATAGCAGGATTTAATCCTGGGTAAACAGATATGTACAAAAAATTCCGTTAGATTAAAAGCATTTTTTGGCAGCCCAGTTGACAAAATGCTAAAAAAGAAAAAAAAGTTTGGCGCTATCACTTCAAAGCAGGCACAGGTAAGATGAGCACACTCATCAACACAATAGGAGCTACAGGGGGAGAAAGGCCAGGCCGCTCCACCCCCCGCCCCCCACTCAACACATCACATCATAAACTGGCCTGACTAAAAATACACCTAATACTACAACTTCCAGTACTTTCCAACTCCCTCATAGGTGTATTCCCTATCACTGGTCAGAGTGTCGTGGTGTATCACTTTATGATGATGTGCTCCGTCCGTCAGGACGGAGCACTACAGACGCCGGCGGGACGCGGCAAGGGGGACTAGACATTGGGAAGTCACCCTGTGGGCACGTGATCGGCTGACGCGTGCTTCACCAAAAGACAGTTGTAGGTATGAGGAGTCTCCGCAACCAATTGGTTTGATGTGAACCTCGCATGAAGTTTGTAATTGGAACCCCAACAGCCCAGAAGAAGTTGCATGATTGTTTTGCAACGAAACATGTTGGCTTAAGAAAATTGACTGTGGTTTGATTAAAACCATTTTTAATTAGGAAAGCTTGCAGCACTTAATAAAGTCACGTCGAGCCAGTAAGCTTTACCGGTTTTTAACAGTGAAAATTATACATTTGTATTCTCACAGGGGTCCCATGGGCACTTGCAAAGACATTATGCACTGACAGTTCATTTACACTTGGGTTTCACTGTCTCTTTCTACTTCATTGGGTTTGAGATTTTCTCGATAGTACACACACCTTTCTTTTGCAGCATGGAGAGAAAGTAACCTATGACGACAAGTGAGTATGCCGGTGAGTACCAGCCAGCAACCCCCTTGGTGTTACGACTGTGAGGTGCTTTCTCTCCTTTCCCACACTTTTTCTTTGTTATTTTTTGGTGGGATAAGCTCTATGATGGTTTTATGACAGCGGTTTTTATAAAATGTATAAAATTGATACACCACGCAACACTCTGACCAGTGATAGGGAATACACCTATGAGGCAGTTGCAAAGTATTGGAACCCTCCCATACCCCCCGGTGACAAGTTGTATTATTAGGTGTATTTGTGGTCAGGCCAGTTGTTTATGAAGATGAGCACACTCAGCAGGGTCAGAGTGATTTACATATCAGCAGCAGTCTGCATAAACCATCTGACAACAAGTTTAACTGACACAACAACCCTTACGTTCTTGAAGAAGAAAAGCATAGAACACTAGATGTTCTTACCCTTACTCCAAGTGACAGTCAATTTGCCCTCAACATTACACATAATTGGGGGACATCTGAGGTTCTTTTGTGAAGAATGGACCAATGTTATCTAAGACAAATTAACCATGGAAATCTACAGAGATCTTACTGCATGGAATCAGTGACAATAACAGCCTTCAGGCCAAAAATTAGGCATGTAAAGAAAGGCCACATTCCATTGCTGCTAAATAGATAAATGCTTTCTTGGAAAAGGACGCTTTCGAAAACGTGCCTCAACCAAAAAGGTTCTAGGAGTGAACTCTGTATTTTTCCTCATTGTAGAAAAGTGCCCCTTTTTGTCATGGTCACCTCCACTTGTTGCTACTAGTACTGATGTTTTTCAACCTATGTGCACTGGGTCCCTCTTAACCAGGCCTTAGTGCAAGTGCTCTTTCCCTAAAACAAGGTAAAAGGGTCTAATTGTAACACAATTGGGACACACTTTGGCACACATGTAAGTCCGTAGTAAGTTTTACCACTCGTACCTAGGGTCATAGGTATCAAAGAGGGTCCTTAAGGGATGCATGTTATGCCACCCTAACAACCCCCCATGCAAATTGCATGCAGCCTGCTTCATGTCATGACACATAGCATGAGTGAAAACACTATGTGTAATATATATAAGTGATTCCTATAGCAGGTCTTGTAGTCTAAAAGCAGGGTGCATTATGCTACACGTGCTATCTAGTTCAATTCCTAAAAGGTACAAGTGAACGGGTAAGCCATCCTAAGTATATTTACTGGGCACTGGTCATTATGAGTTCCCCAGATACATGATGGCTTTTCTGAAAACGTTGGTGTTTGGTATCAAACATCTTGTCTTAAAAAAATTGTACTGTGGTTTGTAGAAGATTTATTATGACATGCACCCAGAGGGCACCTTAGAGGTGCCCCCTGATAAACCTACAACTATCTAGTGTGCTGGCTGACTGGTATCGGCTTGCCCTCCTCCACAGACATGTTTCTGACTCCCTGCAGGTGAGAGCCCCCCTGTCTGAGGCCAGAAACAACACCTGCTCCAGAGGAGATGTTTACACCTCCTCCAGCAGGATGGCTAGTGATTTAGTATATCAAGACCAGGGGCATCAAAGTCTCTGCTGCCTTTGATATGCAATCCCAGCTTCCCCCAGACCTGGGAGATGCCACCCTCTCCCTACATCGAGACCATAGGTCCCGACCCCTACGCACATTTTCCAATGGGATCTACCCAAATAGTATTAACAATTTTTCTCAATGATACAAAAAATAATATATTTCACCTTTTTGAACATTTATTTTGACACCATAAATATTCACATGATCTTTAAATCATAAACTTTCATTTAAATGTAGTGTAACACATGTTATAATCTTTTCAAAGAACACAAAAATATGACAGTCTTCTTCTGTATTCTTTAGATTATAACATGTGTTACACTACATTTAAATGAAAGTTTATGATTTAAAGTTCATGTGAATATTTATGGTGTCAAAATAAATGTTCAAAAAGGTGAAATATATTATTTTTTGTATCATTGAGAAAAATTGTTAATACTATTTGGGTAGATCCCATTGGAAAATGTGCGTAGGGGTCGGGACCTATGGTCTCGATGTAGGGAGTTTATAGTTTTGACACGGTCTAGACAAACGTGTTACCCTTGCAGCACGCCAACCAAACAGATAGAAAATATCAAGTTAAATCATTTCAAACATATCAGCATCAAGCTCAACTGAAGGTAGTGCATCTCTAACTCCTCTATAAAGATGCCACCCTCTGCCCGAGTCCTATTTGGCAGCAGGACAGGTAGGAAATTACCTATGCAAGTAGGCGTGTTGTATCACCAGGCTAGTCACACCACTAAGGTGGGCCTGATGTGCTCCACGTAAGAAGGATTTACTGTCTTGTTTTTGGTGGAATTAGTAACTCTCTGACAGGGTTACGCCCACTCCCACAGAAAGTAATCATATAGGGAGTGTAGTGATCCCAAGGGTAAGCAAACCATTGGCTGCTGTCCTTCACTTCCCTTAACACCGTTCATCTGGTTTCATATTCCCCCCTACAAATGTGGAGAAGTGTGGCTCAATGACTAGAGCGGCAGACCCTGATGCAGAGGTCTAGCCCGGGACCAGGATTTAATTCCCCGCCTCCGCGGGTCTTGGGCTCAAAATTCCACGGACCTGATAATTCCCGCCTCGGTGCCTATTCCAATCATGGAGTCCCACTCTGCAACTCCGGGCAATAGCTTGCTTAAACTCCACAACGGCCCCCACAACGCTAAGGATGCCTGGCCTCCACCTTGGGGGTGCCCAGGAGTGGACGCCTCACAGGGAAAGCCAGGATGGGTTCCACAGCGGTATTCGTACAAGCGCCTTGAGACCCTTGCGGGTGGGTAGTGCGCTATACAAGTATCAATTTACAAATGAGACAAATTGAGGAATGGCTTAACAATAAGTGATCACAGGGAAGTGGGGATTGGGAGTATCCAACGTGTATCACTCGCAAAGTGGTGAAGGCCTGGAGTTGGTGAAACTCATGCAGGCTTGGCATTAACGATTATAGTAGATTAATATCCAGCCTGGAATATGCAAGGGGGCTAATAGTGTCTAAAAGAGGCAGTGCAACAAATCAAAATGTTCAAACTTGAGCTGACGCACCTGGTATTAAAATTCAAGTATTAAAATTAGCCTGTTTATCGCAAGTGCTCACAGATGTCACATTGCAAAGTTTTACGTGAACAAGAAGGGATGAGCAAGGCATTTCCCTGGTCAATGTAAGCACAGGAGATTTGGGGTTCGGGTTTGATTCCCAACTTTCACTTCATTGCTTACTATCTCCTATCAGAGGACCATAAGTTGGTGAACACTTCTAAAAATAAATAGGATTTGCAAAATATTTGTCAATAGGTTTTTGTCTCAAGGAAAATGTGGAGACTTCATGCTCAGGCTTCTACATTCGGTTTAAATGGAAATGAATGCTTGCTTCTGTTTTTCACCAGTCTCATTTGATGTACATATAATTATCAATGCGCTCATTCTTGTGACTCCAGTGTGGGCGAGACAACCGTGGATTTCTGATCTCATGAAAAAGGTCATACATAGCTCCCCATCACAAGTGCAGACTCTTTCCCAGTTTACGTAGAATGCAGGAAGGGAGAATATGTTGCCCATACCCCCTTTGCGCCCAAATTGCGAATATGGCTTGGGAGGTTGTGGGGTTGGGTCACCCTAAATTATGATAACGCCAAATGGAGCTAGCAAGCGATGCTGGTAAGCCTACAACTAGAATATTATGCTGCATAAATACGTACCTATACACAAACATGTTGTCAGACAAATTCACAATTAAAATATACTCAAATGGTTATGAATGTGCTAGAATACATGTTGCACTTAATTAACAGTGGATTAAGCCATGCATGTTCGGAAGAGCGTTTGGCATCCATTCCTGCATGTTTGAAGGCCTTTCAAAGAAAGTCAAAGTTTTGCCAAACAGTTATAAAAACTTTTAGAAGGGGTAATGAGGATGTATCAGCTAACCCCTAAACTGCCCCTAACTTGGTAGGTTAATGAACTTTGGAACCATCGCATTATGCAAGTTTAAACTACATTACTGCTGCATTCCTGGATGCAGTCACATCAGTAAAGAGGTTGAACTGTAAGCGCTTGGATTGCAGGGGCCATCCTTACTTATTTATTTTACTAAGGTAGTGATGCAAAGAAATCAAAACATGTTTAGCAAAGGTGGTCTTGGCTTTTCATATTAATCGAACTGTGTTGTTAAACACGGAGCATCACAAGCCGATATGGTTTCACATACACTAAATGTCAGAAGAGCAGTAAATATTACATCAGCAGAAATACTTGCGAGGCAGTTCCATCAAGTGTTATGCACCTCAGTCTTTTAGCCTGATCACAAAGGTAACCTTGGCCATATGGATTATGGAAATAATTTCATTGGGCTGCTTACTATCTAGTGGGGAAATATGCTTTTGAGGAAACCGGCGTGCTCACACTAGATGAAAAATGGGTTCCTCATCGGTTTTCTTAATCAATATTTCTCTGTCAGACATTTGTGCTGCAGCAACTTGGTTGTCAACGTACATGGTCACCGAACACTACTGTGGAAGTGTGCCTTTGAGTAATGAGGCAAATGTGGACCAATCAGCGTTAAAAGTATTCATTTTCTTACTCTCCGCCACAAAGAGGGAACTTCCACAAAGTTGATACTCAGCATGGGAATCTACAGCAGCATCACGCTGAAACAGCTGAAAACTTACTTGTAACAATAGTTTTGTAGCTTCAGGATATTCAGGATTAACATGCAGCCCTCTTATCTCTTTGGAGAACAGAAACAAACATTCATAACTGGTCATGTAGTCAGTCATTGTGGGGTTGTCTGAAGTCATCATGAGCATATAGAATGCTTCAACTGTCAACACCCATAACACACTTTTAACAAGCATTTGCAATGCAATAGGTCTCGCATTAGGAAAGTTTGAGCTATTGGTATTGTAAATGACACATTTTTTTTTATGTGTTGGTTTTGAAAATAGCGAAATTAATAGCTTTGTCATTTTCATTGCCAATAGTTTTAACTTTTGCAAATGTGACACCTATAGCATTTGTAATGCAATATGTGTTGTATTTACGAGACTTGGATGTATTGACATACAAATAAAAATGGCTTTTATTTTTTTAAATAATTAATACTTTAAAAAGTTATTGTAATTTATAATGGCAATAGCTTTTGTAAATAACTTTTGTGAATATTATGTTCATTGTATTGTATTGTGATGAAAATCCAAGAACAGAGTAAAATATTAACATTTTTTTTGTGACATTTGTAATAAAGCTTTATTATTTCTAACCGAACACTAAGAGGTCACTTGTGGAGTGTGTGTGCCTTACAATTGTTTGCCGTTTTGATAGAAGACGGGTGTTGGATCTGCGCAGAGAGCACAGGGACAGTACTGCTCTGCACACTTGACTCAAAATTCGAAATCCCTTCATTTTAACTGTTTACAAAGACATTTTTTTTACCTTAGCCAACAGTAATCTTACAATATTGTTTGTCAGATGTCTTGCATGTGGGAGAAACAGCCGCCAACAACCCACGTGCTTTGTGTGATCTGTTTACCTAATTCCCATATTGACAAAGTACCCGGGAGAGGGGGCGGGGGGGACACTCAAAGACTAAGAAGTTAATCACCTAACAGGAGAATGGAGGGTTACCTTAAGAGGCAGAGTTACAAACATGCAAAGGAGCGCAAGAGTGCCAGAGAATGAGTTTCTTTAGTAGCTACACAGCTCTTAACCTCCAAGGATTCCATTCCAAGACCCACCAAACACGGTCTAACAGCATTGACATCTAGGCATGGCTCTTTGTACGATTGAGCGTCAAGACTTGAAGCATCGGAATACTCTTGCTTCCTAACTGGTGACTCGCATTAACAATCAAGTAATGGTCCTAGAGGCTTCCCCCTGCACATGCTGGCATGAAGGCCTACTCTGGCATGTCCACTTAGTATACACCTACACCACCTGTGTCTTCCTCCAGGCTGTCACCCCTTTTCACTAGGTACTTTCTGATAAGAAGGGGCCGCGAAGTAGAACAGTTGTTTTGTAAGACCCCAAACATCCGACTGTTACTATAGAAGTGCTCCAACAATGGGTGCAGTCTAGACGTCATGTGCTCCTGGGTTTGAACAAATTTATGGAGGGGAAAAAAACACTCTAGCACCACTAAAGAGACCACACCCCACCCCATGTGATATCTCAAAAAAAAATAAGAACCTTATTGGCTGTATCCAGCTTTTAATTGGACTGTTGGAAGGTCGGACTAATTTCTGCAATTAGGAAGTACCATGCATCAGTCTCCGAACCGGCAGTGCCCCCAGAAAAGAAAGCAAATGCCAGGATGTGGGCCGGAATGTTTGTGGTAGTGCAGGTACAGACTGGTGGCTAGTGCACTAGCTCTACTGGGGCACTATGTTGGACATTTGGGAGTTTGAGGGTGTTTGCTAACGACTTATCTTAACTTAAATGGAAAGATTTAATGGAAGTGCTAAATAAATCGATGTTTGTTATTGTGAAAGCAAATCATATGTCTCCGAACTTGCGACTTTAGTGTATTGCCATAACCTTACCACTGACTTATCATCCTCGTTATCTCACTGCTTTACAAATTATGCAAATGGCATAGTTTTTAAAAATCCGCTTTCTCGAGTCCACTTTTATTTTGTCCACATCGAAATAAAGAATTTCAAATAGTGAAGGCAAAAGCAACAAGCTCTGTATCCGGGCTGTGAGGAGACCTGGGAGGGCGGGGGCTGCCCGCGCATGCGCAACATTTCTAACTTTTGTTTTGAAGAGCACCGGTTACAAATGCCGCGCATGCGCGGGCAGCCCCCGCCCTCCCAGGTCCGGCAGCTGAAGTCCCGGCCCAGGTGAAGACCAGCGCTGCGGGGCTACCATGCCGAGACTGACCCGCTGCCTGCCCAGGGAGAGAGGGACACGCGGAAGAGCCAGGTGAGTGGGGGAAATGTGTGTGTGCATGTCTGTTTGTGTGTGTGTGTGTCTGTGTGTGCGCGCATGCGTGTGTGTGTCTGTATGTATGAGTTATACACTTCCTGTGTGCCTGCGTGTGTGTGCGTGCATGGCTGTGTGTGCGCGCGTGAGCGTGTGAGAGGGGTGGAGGGGGGGTGTGCGTGCGTGGCTGTGGTCTGTAACTACATATGTATGCTTTTATTCTTGTGCTGTTACATCTGCCATCGCATCTTTCGCTGTAACTGGTGGCAAAAGCAGCTTAAAATCTGGGTATTTTCGCGGTCAGTGGACAAGGGTGCGGGAAGCACTTAATGTGCATGTGCGTGGGAGTCGGGTGCCCGAAAAAGAGGCGGCAGATCGCCTGTACACGCGATGCAAAGGACAAAAGCGCTCACACGCTGAATTCTGAAACGGCCCTGCGCGACCTCCCAGAAGCATGTGAGACAGGAGATGTGCACGGCGCCGGCCTGGGCGTGCGCGCCCATGAAGTGAAATCGACGAAGGCTTGCTCGTGCCCATCCCCTGTCTCAGATTCCCCGAAACGGGCAACAATAGATACTTCGCTGGACGCAATGCTTCGCATTGCTTTCTCCAGCTAGACCTAAAAAAAGCAAGCATGTTTTTACCAACCCACCTACTGGAACTCAGAATAATGTATGGCATGTGAATCTAAAACAGTCTCAACTTCAAATTTATTACAGATAAGAAAATAGTTTCAGTGAATATATGAAAACTTATTGTCTAGCTTTGAAAATGTAATTTATGTTCAATTATCTCTCATAATGCACTGAGAATGGCAGGACCAAGAACTCTGAGAGTAAATCAAAAGTGAAAATGTAGCTTTCCCACTTTATCCCTAGCGTTGGCCTCTATTTCCTTCTTCAACATGCCTCAACAGACCACTTTTTTCCTGTAACAATAGTTTCGGGTTGTGTCAGGAGATCGCTTGGTACAGTTTCTGCTAATCGTTAACCTCTTGTTAATTATTCAGGCTCTCTATTTCATTTTTTGTGGGCTCATTACTAGTGATTATGGTTTCTTCTGCTTTCACGCCCATTTTGTGGTACAAAAAATTACACATTTGTAAATTTGTACCAGGCTAATTTGTCGCAGAGGAGGAGCCCAGGGATCTGGTGTTCCCCATTATGGGCATTTGGCCACGTCCTTGAATCTTTTTTGGATCTCATTTAACCTCATATATCAGATTTAGATGTCATGTTTTCCCATTATTGGCTATTACGCAAACCTGTGTATTGTAATAATTTAAAGATGATGTCGAATTGAAGCCCATTTTCTCTTTTTGTGCCCAATTTACCAATATCCTGGGAAGAAATGGCTGATTAAAGTACTAAAAAATACAGGAATTCAAATATGCCTTAATGGCTTCAGATAACTCAATGATAGTGTTTTGTTCACAGCAGATTATTGCATTTTGCATGATGTAGGTGAGACAAATTAAAGATAGTCTGCATTAGAATTAGAATGTAGATCATTGGGGTATCTAACATAGGCAGTACCTTTGTAAAATATGGAGCATGAGCCATTTTGGTATGAGCAGCAAAAATAATAGGTGATATTCAAATTGTCAATTTTTATCTTTTGGAAAAAAGACGCAGTTTCTAAAAGATTGTTGAATAATTTATATTTTTAAATGTTTGCTACGTACTATTCATGTGGAAACTACTCTTATTTCATGTTGTACATGTTGTTTTTATGAAATCCTGATAGATTACGCAATCCAAAATAAACATATTCTTATGTCATCTTACCTCTTGAATCCTTATTGATTAAGGCCTGTAGTGCCTTCAAACTGGTTCTTTACAAATTACACCGGATTGCAATTCAGGCCTCGATAGTTGCACTCGCCCACTCACTATGGCGAGTCAGATTTTATCAGGGTGAGCTATTTTTATGGACTACTCACCCTTCTGGTGAGCTGACAAAAGAAAATTCTGTGCGCTCACAAAGTAAAGGAGCATTGAAATGTCAGTAGTTATGAAATCCCTAAATTTGTAATTCTGTGTGATGGAAAAACTATTTTTATTAGGGTAAAAAGATATCAGAACACTTTACTTGGTGATGTGCAAATGATAAATATATTTTCTGAAACCCAATTTCCACAGATTATTGTTTATGCACTATGTAGTTTTATAAGTAAAACTGCATGTTAGTGGGAAAGTTGTTACAATGTAAAATGTGCTGTCTATAAATGAGAGTGCACTACCACCTCATGCTTTAGTAATATATTTATTAAAAGTGAGTTTATAGTATACCAAAAAGATGTATGCTGTGTTCAGCGTGCAGGTATCCCTTATGAGTGGAGAGGGCATTGTTCTAGAAATCCCAAAGTGCTCTATTTAGGGTAGTGTGCTCGATCACCCTAAGGCTTATCAGAGAGTAGTGTTCGATATTTTTATACTCGTGCGTGAAGGCCTTCACGTTGGTTGGTCAGGACCAGCAAAGAGGACAAAAACAGGATAGATGGGCCTCTCTTGGTGCTGGCCTCTGCGGTGCTGACGTCCCTTGTCAGCTGGTCATCGGTGATGTTGTTGGACTCCGGACTGGACTTTAAACAAAATTGGTTTTGGCAAGCATCCAGACCCTTGGTATTGGTACATGAGGGCTTGTGGGGGTGTTGGGGTCTTCAGGCTTGGCATGAAGACTGATTTGATCTCCTTGTGTGCAATGACCTTCTCCTGGGTGGCTACTCCTCTGTGGACCTGGTGGACAGCAGCTTCTAGAGCCTCTGATGTTGCGGTCGGTTCCTGCAGGCTGCTCCAGTCCAAGGGAAATACTGGCTGCTGGGCGAAGTGCTGGACACCCTCTGGGGCTTGTGGAGGATGCACAGCTGCAGGACGAGTTGGGTCTTTGCAATTGTCGATTCTCGGTGCATCAGGCAGAGTTTTCCAACAAACGTTCACAGCAGTCTTCAGTTCTTGCTGGGGTCGGCTCTTCAGTGTCCTTTTCTTTTTTCAGTCAGTGGAATTTGAAGTTCTGGATTCAGGAAGCCCGCTAAATACTAAATTTAGGGCGTGAGGGGAGTGGAGAGTAGTAGCCAATGGGCTACCTATCCCTTTGAGTTTCTACGCTCTCCTATTTGACCACTTCCTGAGGGAAGTGGGTAAAACCCTGTCCCAGTTTCCTGAATTTTGCCATCACCAAGATGCCAGAATTTCACCTTAGGGGTGCGACTGACGGTCCACCCCTACTTCGCATACTAATTTACCGCCAGTCCTAGTGCTTCAGGGCAGGGCCAGGCATCTCCCAGGTCTGGCAGATGCCCAGATAGCATATCAAAGGCGACATTGCTTTGAAGCCTCCGACCATGATATGCTGATTGCTAGCCATCCTGTTTGGAAGAGTTGTAAATGCCTCCCGCCAGAGCAGGCATTGTTCCTGGCCTCTGGGGGCAGGACTCTCGCATCCTAGGGGGTCAAAAGAGCAATGTGGCTGGCTGAACTGGACTAGTCAGCCAGCCAGCACTCTAGTGGGCTAGTAGGTTTCAATGAGTACCTTTAAGGTACCCTCTGGGTGCATGTAAATCCAGCACTGGAATAAATGTGGGTTTATTAATACGAGATGGTTGATACCAACTGGGAACTTGTAATCACCAGTGTCCAGTACATATGCTCTAGATGGCTTCCCTGTTAACTGGTAATATCCAAGAATCGACTGGAACATCACTGGGGCATATCTGCTCATGCAGATGTGTCCTCGCCTGTAATATAATGCACCCTGCCTGAGGGCTGTAAGGTCCGCTGTAGGGGTGACTTACATATATTGCATGCAGTGTCTGCAGGCATGGCACACAGGAGGTATGCCATTTCAGGTGTTCACTTTTGTCTGCACCATGTCTCGTGGCCTGCAATGTCAGTCTGCACAAGTGTGGTGAGGGATCCCTAAGGGTGGCACAATACATGCTGTAGCCCTGTGGTGCCCTCTTCAGTGCCCATGCCCTAGGTACCAAGGCGAGACCTATTGGCTATGCCAGTGCTTGTTCTTACGATGTCTACTGTCATCATACCAATCGTCCGTGTGGAACATTCGGTTGTATACACTGATTCTATGCAGTTGATTTAAGTCATATTCAATGGAAGCAAAAGTGTACAGAGAGTGAAATTTAATTTCATATTCAAATATTGCCATTTTTAAGATTTGCTGCATGTGTAATTTTCTAAAACGACAGGATACATGTTTGCTTTTAATTCGGAAAACACTGCACCTGTCCAACATACACGGCCAGAAAATAAAACTCTGATGATTTTGTACATGCTCAAATTAGAGGTAAATCCACATATGCCCACAAATACAGAGAATGAAAGAATTCAGTTGTTCAGTACTTAGAGTTTTTTTGTCTTGAAAATGGACGTGTCACTTTATAACATATTGAATTATACGTGGGTGTTTCATTGGGCAAATTTGGTGAACTTTGAATACCTATTTTACTCTTTATTTCTGACAGAGGGTCTGTGCTAAAACTGCTGTGTTCATCATGTCATCCCTCAAAAAAACAAGGTTGTACTCTTTGAAATCCTTGACCAACATTCTCTGCAATTCACATGTCCAATTGGGAAACGGATTAGAATGTTGAGGTTTTTAACTGCCTAGTTATAGACCAAACAAAACATTCAATTACCCGTGGAAAGAGCATGTAACCTTAACTATACTGGTGCTAGACCCCCAGAGGGTGTAATGGGCGAGGGGGGAGTTCGAGAGCTGGAGGGTGTGGAAAAAGAGGAAGAAAGCGGGGAGAGGAATGAGGGGTAGAATAGGAGAATGTGGAAATGAGGTTTGAGGGACATAGAAAGAGGCAGAAAGAGAAAACCAAAGCAACTCGCTCAGCTTTGCCAGAGAATACCTGATAATGCATTTGTTAACATGGGCCCGCTATGCAAAGCATACATACACAGTCCGTGCTCTCCAGTGTAGCTCTGAACTCTTAATCAAGGACAACAAAGGAGACCACGATTTCCACTAATCAACTCTACACCCTCTTAATAACGCGTTGAAGCTTGCAAGAGGCTGGGTTTATCTAGCTAGCATATGCTGGAGAAGTGTCTACAAACTCAACATGTCAATGATGGAGTTCTTTTTAATGAAAGGTATTTTTTTTATTAGAACAAATGACTTTGAAAAGTGTGGACGTCCAATAGACAAAAATTGTACATGCAAACTTAGACAAAAAAAACAATGATTAAGAATAGGTTTGTGTGCTCCTTAGGCTACACTGAAATGAACCATGCCATATTCTGTCGTTGGGATGGGAGAGTAGGGGCGGAGGTAGTAGGGAAGAGAAGTGAGGTTGAAAAACATTACTAAGCATACAACTACCGCACTAACGCTAGAGCTGACAGTCTATGGATTTGGTTAGCTGTCACACTTAGTGACACAAAGTTGCCTATGTTAATCATTTCCCCACAAGTAACCAGGGAGGACCTGGCCTGGCAGCTCTGGCTGGACTGTTCCTATGGGGCACAGGGTCAATACTGATTTGTATATGGCTGGGTCTAAACTGGAATTGCATGGTGAGCAAAGAAACAATGGATTTAGGCCCAGATCTCTGTACTGGGGTGAATGTATGACATTGCTCTGCCTTCTGTCCTTCAATTGTTCTTTTGCATTACTTACTCCGGCACGAGGCAAGCACCCCCACTCTGAAAATGTTCCAGCACCAATGGCTCTGGGCCTGTGACATCAACAGGGCACCTTCCGCCCAGCCGGGGGTGCACCATCACGACCCAGGGGCCGATAATCGGTGGCAGGCCTCGACTTACAAAGTGGCCTCCCTCTGTAAATTCACAGCCTGTGTATGTGAATTAACTATCTGTCGGTTGATTTCTGAAGGGTGTAAGCAGACGGGCAAATGCTATAAGGAGCACAAATGTTTAGCAAATGATTGCTTCATTTTTCCACCAAACAGCAACAACAGCAACGACATGTGGTCTGTGGAAAATGGGGTCGCTATTGGAGGATTTACCAGAGGAGGCCGAGTGGTAAGCGGTCGGGTTCATATCTTCCCCTCCCCACACCCTGTGCGTCTCCCTTCTCTTCTCTCGCCCCCTTCCCTTCTCTTCGCCTCACAAAGCTCTGTGTTCATTCATGTCCCCCAATATCTCCTGCTGTCTTTATCTTCACCATAGTTGTAATTCAATATATGCTGCAAGCAACTTAAAAAGTTAACCCTTTCACCTATCTCCCTTCTCCGAAGGTGTTTTAATACAAGACAGGTTTGTTTCTGTCTCCACGGATTGTTCCGTTCTAAAGCGCACTGACACCACTTCATTCATTCACTCTGGTAGAGTTGCGCTATAGAGAAATGGAAAAGAATAGATCAAATAACACCATGCCTCATTGGTAGGCCTTCCTCCTTGCTCTCATGTGCAAAATGGGCACTAAATAAAATGCCAATTACAATATATATTTTAATTATGTTTTATTGCATATCGTTAATACAAACCATGACAAATTCATCTGACT
The DNA here is from genome assembly GCF_964263255.1 of Lissotriton vulgaris. NCBI lineage: Eukaryota > Metazoa > Chordata > Amphibia > Caudata > Salamandridae > Lissotriton > Lissotriton vulgaris. Next base: position 82,472,490 of record NC_141693.1, read on the forward strand.
ACATTATAAAAATCCATTATCTAAAAAGTATTGATGTAACAGCAAGTTCAATTCATTACTATATATATATATATATATATATATATATATATATATATATATATATATATATATACATATATATAGATATATATATACATACAGCAATATTAAAAAGGCATAGCTCAGCTTCATTTAAGTACACTTAACTATTGCCTCAGATTTGCACCCTTACAGATTCCTTTCAATCAACTAAACAAACAAGGCAATGGCAAACATTGTTTGTATCGAGGTACAAACAGTTTGCAAGAAGCGTTTAACATGGAATAGTGATGCACATGGCAATGTGTACCCCACCTGCCCTGCACCATCTGGGCATGTATGTATGAAGCTAGTCAGAAGTATGCCCATGGGTTGCAGGCATTTTACTTCACAGCGGACTGACTGCACTGTAGGCAGCAGAGTGGCTAACAACCATGCCCCCACCATCACCAACTTGAGATGCTGTTACTAAGCCGGGCTACTCCCCAAGCGCCTGTCCCGGCTGCCAGTGCACTCTTTAAACGCCTCGCATCACCGCTGGGGCCGTTTTCCTGCTTTGCTTCGCTGTTCCTGGGTTATTAGCTGCTTATTAACTCAGAGATTCAATCAGATGCCCTCTGGAGGCCATTTCCTCACCGTTATGACCTCTAATTAACCAATTACCCAGAGACTGGCTTTGGGAAAGGAGATCGCCGAATGCAGTCACACGTAGGAATGTCACATGAATTATCTGACAGTGACCGCAGCTGACGTGTTTAGAGTGTGCCTTCCTCCCAGACATGTCCCTCGTGTCCGTATTTCTTGTTCTTGAGGATTTACGTATTTACCTCAACAGCTTTGTAAAAAACTATGGCCGAGGTGTGGTGGGGGCATTTTATAGGCCTCCTAGACTTTCACGTGATTCTGAGGATCAGTGTCACTAGCAGTTGTCTAACACGTGTGTGTGTGTGTGTGCTGCCGATGACACGCTGGGCACAGAGGTGGTAAGAGCTGACATCACATTTAAATAGCATGAAATGGGGCAGGCTGGTGTTAATTGTTCAAGGAGCATTATTCGGCTGCTATTTAACACAGCTGTGCTGTTTAATTGTAGGTGTGTGTCTTGTCTTTAAGTACAACATGTCATGCCCTTCCATCCCAAAGCCTGACACTGGATGGAGGACAAGGATGTTTGGGCGCAGCCTCTTTCCGGGAGTATCTTTTTCATGGAGGGGCGAGAGGACTTGTCTGAGCTGAGGTCCCGAGAGGAACCCCCCACGTCCCTTGGGGTCGACTGCGATCTGTTACAGCACCGCCGGGGCGCAGCTGTCACTTTAGACCCGCAACCTGGGCGCAAAATTAACGCAAATTGGTTCCCTGCACTTCTCTGGAAGTCATGTGGCACGGAATACAGTGCCAACAAATCTGAGGATGAGTGCTTGGAATGGAAATATAGAAGTGCGGGTACTCCTTGGCCTAAAGCACCGATTTCCGCTAAGAAAGGCCAGAACTCTCCCAATAAAAGCATCGGAGCAGTGCTGAGAAGAGTCGTTCCTATCCCGTCCAAGTTACCGGATAGTACCAACTCACTTAAAGCACTAGCGGGGTTGGTGCACAGATGTGGATATGGGTGTCACCCACTTCTGTACGTAATGGAAATCACGTCAAAGAATATGTTCTTAGTGGGTGGCATAAAAGGCGTTTTAATACGAGGAGGGATAATTGTTTTATTTTTCCAGAAAGCTGTTTCTGCTCAATGCAATTCACTATTTGTTTATTGGCATGTTCTAGTGCTGCCAAAGATTTGCAGATATGTAAGTGTTTACCTAGATTCCAACAATCAATCTTACGTTTTCAAGTGCATTTTAAGGTTTCATAAGCTGACAAGCACTTGGCTCCCTTTCCTGACACCTAAACAATCACAGTTCCATCCATCTCCGGAAGTCAGGCAACCACGAGCAATCCGGGGCTCTCGAATCCTCTGACAGCTCAGCTCCTTGACCCTGCTCTTAGCCTCAACTGAAGATGCATCAGTTCTTTAACTAGCGGTATAGCGCAGGTAACTTGCTGTGTGTGTGGCTCGCTGTACACTGCCCCTGCTAGATAAAAGGGATAGTATGCGCTTATAGAGGAAGAAAGTGCTTTACAGTGGTTTGTGGTTCCAGAAACCACAAAAGGAAGCTCTGCGAGCTGAGTGAGCAGTCTTGTGTGACACACTCATGCAGGCACGATTGTCTATCTAACGAGCACTTCTACTCCAATGGCAATTTAACTTTTGGTCTTGACAAGCCTACCCTTCCTAAAGGAAACCTGACACCAGACAGATGACCCTGTGCGTCCTGCTAGCTCCCCAGCGTTTACCTTGCGGGAGCGAGCGCAACATATGGTGTGCTGGCTCCCACCAGGAAATCGCCAAGCGTGCACGCGTTGCAATAGAAAGCAATGCAACACCTGCACGTTTTTGGGGGGAAAAGCTGATCAATTACATGAGGTCCTCTCCTAAGCAGCGCATGCGCGCTGCGTAGGCGAGACCTAAAAAGGGGCACTTTCCTACAGTGAACTAAGAGGCAAGTCAGGGACATGTGTACCGTACATGTGCGGTAGATTCTTATTATGCATGGAGCAAACGTTTAGTCTATTAAAACCAACAAACTAGATTTTTTGGTACAGCAGGAATGCCCAACTCACATACTGGAAGGTGTTCTCATGTGATATTGAAGAAAAAGGTGGCTTTGCAAAATAAAATATTTACCTAGGATGACATAATGAGACCAGTTTAGGGGGCAAAGACATTACAGTTAGGTTGAGGATGTTATTAAAGTTACTAGTCGTGCAGGTCTAGTAAAAATGTTATGATTTTTGTTTTTCGTCCTGCAATTGTATACCCTCTACACTGGCTCCATTTTGGGACGGGTTTCATGTTTAAAGTTGGCAAAAAGTTGATAAGGGTTTACAAGGGCTTTAGCTGCTTTACAACTACACTTGGATCTCCAGCACTACTTGATCCCTCTAACTTGGCCACCTCGTTCCTATTTTGTTTTCCATGTTTAGATTAATTAGTAATCTAATTTTGATCCCCTCTGAGATCTCCACTTTAGGAAGTCTAAAAATTGCTACTGAGGAATCAGTTTGCCCCGCACTAACCTAAAAGGCTAGTGTTTGCTGTGAATGTATTTGATATATTTCCAATGCATCTCAATCTGATATTTATCCATCCTTGTTGATAATTACTGTGTAAAGTTTAAAATCCCGCCGTCAGTGTAGGAAAGATCACCTTGCACAGAGGATTTCCAAATGTGGCTGGGGACCCTTGATAAATTTAGGGAGCGCAAGGCGGGTTGCGCATAGGGCTGAAGGGGGCCAGAGGACTAACCTCTGAGGGCAACCTCGGATATGGATGTATTTGTCTGGTAGAGCAGGATTGGCAGCTGATAATTCCTGTTGTGAAGTTATAGATGTAATGGCCCCTTTCAACAGAATTCAGGCTGTTTATTTATTATGGCACATATGAGGTGATGGCTTAAATGTTCGAACTCGTTATTGGTACACTGCTTGTAATGACTTGTTTGCGTATAAACAAAATAATAAATACATTCTTAAATCTAAAAAAAAGTTCAAAATCTTTCTCAGGTGCAGCATCTTTCAGAAGAATCAGTTTGGTGTCTTGCACTTGGAACTATAGTAGCTTTCTGTTTGGTTGACTGAAAGGGCTCGTTTACATTTGTAGCTGTATGGATGATGACAATTAGTGTGAATGGCACATATCTGTAAACTCTGGGAATTTCATGCATAGATGTTAATGATGTTTTATTATATAGTGCTTAATCACTCTGTTCGTTACTCTGTTTAATAGTACTCTGTTTACTGGTCTCATGGAGGGTGGAAGGCTAGTCTTTTGTGGGTTTGAAACATCTGCTTGCAGTTTACCTCCATATTAATTGCAGGCTGCTGACTGGCTAGTTACATTCATAAGCTAATCCTTCAGTTTTGTCTTTTATGTTTTTTTAGAAATCTGATCTAGAATCGGAAAGCAGCAGACTCCAGCAACAGATCTCCACAGTCAAGCATCAGTGTGCTGAGAAAGTTAACCGGCTTGAAACTCAGATAACTGCTTTGGAAACTGCCCGGGAGATTGACAAAACAACTGCACAACACAAAATCGTAAGTTAAGAAAGCCTTTGGCAGAATCTGATATCTCTGATGCCAAATTGTAATCTCTGCTGTGTTGCACTTAGACCGTAAAGTTTGTTTTCCTTTCTAGTAGTAAAAACAATTAAGAATACCTGTGTTGGCTGAAACCAAAGTAAAGCAAACAATTTATTTCCAAATGGACTTTTGAAAAGGGCTTAAGTGCCACTTGTTCATAAGACATCCAGGTGAAGAGCACCCTAGAAGTATTAATCCTTCTGAAGGGGAAGTTGCGTTCTAGGTACCATGGACTTATGCTGATTCGCCCTCGCCCATGGGCTTCTTCTCCCTGGTTACTTTCACTGAAACAGTTCTTTGTGAAACTTCAAATTCCTACTAGTGCAGTGGCGTTATGATAAATAACTCAAATAAACATACTGTATCTATTGCAGAAACGATTGCTGCACACTCAAACCACAAATAGGTGCAAAATAAAATTATTGGCATATGAAACACTGAAAGTTAATCGTCCTTTCTACTTGTAGCATGTGCTCCATCATACATATATTAAAGCCCTGAAAGGTCATCTATGTTCTATTTAAGGCATGTGTTCCATCAGAAGTATGAAGGACTTGTACATGCTGACATTTAACAGGCTGAAAACAAGTGGGGTTGGCCCTGAATCAGCAAGGCTGGGCCGATATATATCCAACAAAGAACAAGCGCCTATACTGATACTTATTACAAGAGGGAATTACCACCAGAAAGGAGGGTTCTTCGAGACTGGGGTGTGCTTATAAATTGCTATTTTATTTTAAGGTCTGGGTCAAAAGAAAGAAGGGGTCATATATGTTTTAGTCATATACAGTTGAACATAAAATACAGTTTTTTCACACCAAGAAAAAGTAATGCGGACAAAAACCAGTGAAAGATTTGTTAAAATCCAACAAGCATATCAAAATCAGTCGTATCACATTCATTCATCTTCATTCGTACAACACACAACGACAAATACTCAGTCCAGTTAGATACGAATAAATAACTGAGCGGAGTATTAGGTCTGCTAGAATATATACAATTGTTATATACAAAATTTACAATTTATACCAAGGTTATGCATGTGAAAATCAAAATAAATCAATAATTTTTCAAATGGTATAATCAAAAGCAATATATCCAACAATTTGCAGTAAGTAGTATGACGATGTTTCCACACTACGGGGAGGATAATGAAAATAAGCAGACACTGGACATGAAGGGGCCTACGCGTTTCAAATCCCTATGAGTTGGAAGGGATTCTCATCAGGGCCAGGTAGCTCAATAGCGGAGATGATCCGAGAGAAAAGATGTATCACCTAAAGTGTGTGCGGCAGCCACATCGGTGAAACAATTCCGTGAAACAATTCCTGGTGGGAGAATGGACGGCGAGTAGGCTTCGGAAGGCCGGAGGATCGTGGACGGTCACGTCCCACCTCTAAGTTGTGGAATATTCAGGCTCAGTCTTCGTTAGTTTCCAGTCACAGAAGAAACGAAAAGATTTAATCGACAAAGTAGCCGGCGTCTCCGATCGCACTAGTCCCTCGCACATGCGTGGAGTGGACTCCACGCATGTGCGAGGGACTAGTGCGATCGGTCACTAGTGCGACGTGACCGTCCACGATCCTCCGGCCTTCCGAAGCCTACTCGCCGTCCATTCTCCCACCAGGAATTGTTTCACGGAATTGTTTCACCGATGTGGCTGCCGCACACACTTTAGGTGATACATCTTTTCTCTCGGATCATCTCCGCTATTGAGCTACCTGGCCCTGATGAGAATCCCTTCCAACTCATAGGGATTTGAAACGCGTAGGCCCCTTCATGTCCAGTGTCTGCTTATTTTCATTATCCTCCCCGTAGTGTGGAAACATCGTCATACTACTTACTGCAAATTGTTGGATATATTGCTTTTGATTATACCATTTGAAAAATTATTGATTTATTTTGATTTTCACATGCATAACCTTGGTATAAATTGTAAATATTGTATATAACAATTGTATATATTCTAGCAGACCTAATACTCCGCTCAGTTATTTATTCGTATCTAACTGGACTGAGTATTTGTCGTTGTGTGTTGTACGAATGAAGATGAATGAATGTGATACGACTGATTTTGATATGCTTGTTGGATTTTAACAAATCTTTCACTGGTTTTTGTCCGCATTACTTTTTCTTGGTGTGAAAAAACTGTATTTTATGTTCAACTGTATATGACTAAAACATATATGACCCCTTCTTTCTGTTGACCCAGACCTTAAAATAAAATAGCAATTTATAAGCACACCCCAGTCTCGAAGAACCCTCCTTTCTGGTGGTAATTCCCTCTTGTAATAAGTATCAGTATAGGCGCTTGTTCTTTGTTGGAGACATTTAACAGGGTGTTTTGCCAGATAGTTTACCATTTGTAATATTTTGCCACTAATTTGAACTGTTGGTGTTTTACGCTGTGTAATTAATCTTCATGTATAAGTGTAACAAATAGCAAAAAACACAGTTGATGGACAGAATGCAGAACAATGTCTTACATTCACCTCAGTACAAAGATCTGTGCCTAAATCCATCGGTTTTTTTGAACTCCACACCACCCTAGGTCAGACACTGGCTATATGCAAATCAGCCTTGACCCTGTGCCTCATGGGAACAGTCCAGCCCGAACTACCAAGCCATGTCTTTCCTAGACCGGAATCAAGCATCCGAGGATGTAAGACATTGTTCTGCATTCTGTCCATCAACTGTGTTTTTTGCAATTTTCACCGCGAGTGGGCTGGGTATGCTCAGACGTGAGTCCCAGGCTCTCCACATCACTGGAGTCAAGCTATCAAGGCTGAAGAAGGCTGATAGCCAGAAACCGGTCCTTGGATGCTTGATTCCGGTCTAGGAAAGACATGGCTTGGTAGTTCGGGCTGGACTGTTCCCATGAGGCACAGGGTCAAGGCTGATTTGCATATAGCCATTGTCTGACCTAGGGTGGTGTGGAGTGCAAAAAAACGATGAATTTAGGCCCAGATCTTTGTACTGGGGTGAATGTAATTGTTCTGCATTCTTTCCATCAACTGTGTTATTTGTAAGTGTAACAAATAACCTTTGATCACTGTGTCAAATGGGCCAGTTGTTTATGGCAACTTGGGCTTACTCATATTCTGGCTTTCTGTAAGGAACATACATGTGCATCCTTAATCCTCTTTCAGACTATCTAGTATTGCTGCATATCGGTGAGGTGCTTTATGGCCCTTTTTCCTCACTCTATAGTTTGCTCCATATTTGTCATCCTGCATGGCTGTGTACATTGTCACAGCAGAGTAGTCTAGATTTCATTATCGCTTCATCATGATGAGGCTAGGAGATTCTTGCTGGCGGTATGCGATATGTAGTCCGTAATTATCCCAACCCCTATAAAATATTTATGCTTTATGTACAGTATTATATGTTTTGTGTTTGTGATTTCATTAACCTTGGAGAAGGTAGCTAAGGATTTATGCTAGTTTTTATGGCTGTATTTCTGAGCTCTGACATCCATTAGAGATTTGGCGTAGACTGCAAGCTTACACAGATTTGCCAATAATGCATTACTTTTAATAATAACACATCTTCTTATGTTGTATCTACTGCTATTGGCTTCTCCTTGCTTTTCCCATAAGTATGTGCTCTGTCTCATAATGGAGTTGAGGTGTTATGGATTGGTGATAATAGGTGAGATTCTAGAGGTAACTTCTCACCTCCTTGCAGAGCCTCATACAGTTTTGTGAAGTATGAGGAAGATGTTCCATAATCTCTAGCCTCGTACATAAAGAGCTCTCCCTCCAATCCGGTTAGATTTACTGAGCAGGCAACCGTGGGGAGCAAATGCTAGGTCTCTTGTTCAGCTTTTACTGACCTAAAATATTTCTAAGGTAGCTGTGGGTAATTTTGCATTATGATCGTCGAGTTTAGTAGAAGAGGTGGTTATTTGCTTGGAATGTTGTAGGCTGAAAGTGTACTCTGTTGAGTGATTCTGTCTTCTTTCTGGTTTCCAGCATCCTTGTAGGGAGCGGAGTGTAGTTAGTATTGCATTTGTCCTGGAGAGAAATGTCCACTGGGGTGGCCAGGAGGTTTTTTTGTTTCCAGATGTTTATATCTAGAGTTTTATTCCAGAGGTGATACTTGCGGAGGAATACAGGTAGGTAGGGAATCTGTTTTTTTCTCAAAATCCTTCTTTTATCATATGCATATTATTTTATGCTAAAATTAACTAAGTATGTAATACAAAAGATTATCATTGAATGATCAAAGTGTCATGACAGGAGGTTTATTTTTTTAATGTAGAGCTTATATCAAAACGCATTTGCCACTTTCAGTATATTGATGTATTAGTTCTTGGTTTTGCAAGTGATTAGTGGGCCATTGGATTATGAAGAGCATTGCAACGTTTAATTAAAATACCCTGACAATTACATTACTAAAATTTACTATGAATACTTTCATCAGTGGTTTTAGCAAGTAATGTTTGAAATCAGACAAAAAGTACTTAACATGACTTGAAAACTGAAATGTAGTTTTTTTTTGTTGGGCTAGGCTTTGATTAGAAAAAAAAAACTGAGAAATATCGAACATTCATTGGAAACTGGAGCTTGCTGGTTTAAAACTTTGCCATAAAAATGCAATGACAGAAAAACTACCCCACCTTACTCTAAAAAACGGCATTGCAAAATGTTGTGTAATTAATTTCACTTTGTTTATGTGGCTCCATGTTCAACTGAAGCATTGTTTTGGCACATAGGATACCTACAGAGGTTCATTGACAGCATTAGAAATTGATGGATTGATCATGGATGCCATCAAGTTATAAGAGATACGACGAATACAGCTGATTTTCACTGACTCAGTGTGGAGGAATTGAGTTTATTTGTAGAATCAAGGACATAAGACATTACGCTATGCTGGTTAATGTCTGGGTTTAAGAGAGGGGTTTTTAAACCTTGTTATTAAAACGGGGAAGGTGTAAACTATCTCTAATATCAAGGGCAGGGCAGGGCATTGCAGAGAAGCGTACCCTAAAAGCAGAATGAGCAGGAACGGTATTGGAAGAATCGAAGTTGGCCAAGTAGGCAGAGGATGCCATACCTTCTAGATGTGGTGGGATTGTGGCGGAGAGGGTTTCGTTGAGCTTCAGTGACAATTGCCTGCATTCACCCATTGCATTGACTGCTTCTGGGACAAGGGTCGTGAGTTTAAATTGGGTCTCAATATTTTAGTTACAGGGGAGAGGGATGATTATGGCAGGAGATATCAGCATAGCTGTTAAATTTCCCAAGGTCATGTGTGATGAATTGTGAGGTTTCTTGGTCTTGCCTACCAGACAGCGCAAACTGCCTGTTGGTGAAAAGACCAATTGTCAGCTTCGCGTACAGTGGGTTTAGAGCTTTCCCATTGCTAAGCTTTACTGACACTGTTGTTTGCATGACTTTCATTTGTTTCGCTTGTATAGGCTGTCCCTCCCCTGAGGCATGAATGCATTAATTGTGTCCTTCCACTGCTTGTGTTTGATGCACTCATTGTTTCAGCTGTAGTACTCAAAATTCTGTAATGATATTTGTAAGGCTTATGACCTTACAGCTGTCTGAAGTAATGCAAACTCTGAAATTGCATCATTAGTGATACATTTACTCAAACTCTGATGGAACTTATTGTTTTGGGAAAGGTTTCATGCATCATAATAATGTCAAGATCAATCCATGACCTGCATTAAAAATGTTGGAAAACTTGTGTATGTGAGGAATTGTCAGTAAACATGTTACACATTGCTCATATAATTGTGCCCTCCCTTCCAGAGCCAACTGGAACAGGAAAATGAGGACCTTAAAGAAATGAAATATGAATGTGAAAATTCTTTAAAAAAGCATGAGGCGGAACACAGCAGATTAAAGGTATTTATTACGTTGCCATATTTCCATCAGTTGTATAAATAAATTGGAAATTGGGCAACACTTCCATGAGATTCAGCCAATTAGGACATTGTGCGTAGTTTAGAATACCAAGGGAAGACCAGAAACACTATGGAAATGTTAGCTCCTATTTCTCCACATGAATACAAATTTAAAGTTTTTACTGGACCCAGTATCGTTGGAAAGAATGAGCTTCTCCCTTAATCCTGTTTATTCAATGGTCCCATTTCATTAACTATTTGATCCTTAGAACTTAGCTAGTTTACCGATTTCTAATAGTGACTTTTAACCACAGATTCCTGATATTTTTGATAATTCCCTAGATGGCAGACTATAGCTAGAAACTTTTGAGTATTACCTCTGTGTGCCAGTAGGTAGCGCCATACAGCTCCTCACTGATCCCATTCTGCTCCGAAAATGACTTTTGGGACGTACATAGGCGCCTTTCGTGTGCTGACGTCATTTGCTTTCTTTCCACGCCACCAGAAACAGACCCAGAGCCATCCTGTTGTCTCTTTAAGACAACTCTTCAACCAAAAAAATGTCAGTGTGCAAGGGAAATGTCACCTTCCTAGACAGTATAGAAACCATATTAGGGGTTGTTATCAACAATGTCTTTGATAGATCCTCGTCAGGTCTGCCTGTGGTGACTGGGGCTGAGCCACAACTTTAAGGCCTGCAGTGACTGTGCATCGATAAACCCGAAGGCCATACAAGGCCGCGTAAGTCAAAATACCAGAAGCAGACAGTGCTTCAATATAAGTGCTTAGTGCTGAAAACGGTCAACTTGACAGCACTACCTTTGATGTCTAAGCACAACGGTTGAAAAAGTAAAGGGAAGGTGCACACCTTGAATAACAGAAAATGCGCCCCTAGCTGAAAGAGAATGTAGGTCTTCAGAGTAAGTATGTCTGAATCTCATTAATGACAGATGAGGCTAGCATTATGCTAGTCTTTTAGCTACGGCTTAGCAGCTATTAAAAGCAAACCTCAACAAAAACAGCTATTAAAAGCAAACATCAGCTAAAATCAACATTCCGGAATTAGAATCTTAAATCAGTACATAAAAGACTCCTGACAGAAGCAGCCTTCCTCTGAATCTGCTCCGCAGCACTCTTCTAATCTCTCTGAAATACTGTAGAATCAGCCTCGCCTTCCAATGATCCACAGTTCCTGGTCAACATCTTATCTACTGTGCATGTGCTAAAGAGAAATGAAAAACAGTTACCAAGATCTCCTACAAAACCAGTATCATTTTACATCTGCCTATGTGCAAACCATGCTGATTCTTCCAACATGCTTGTAGGAATGCGGCTTTCTATATAGTGTGCCAAAATGAGGTGCAAGGGTTGCTTTTACAATCCCAAAGTGCTTTGTTTGTGGTAGTGTTGTCGTACAGACTTAGGCTTATCAGAGGGGAGTGTTAGGTATTTGTTGCACACACAGAGTCAGTAAATGAGACTCACACTCAATAAGGAAATCCAACACCAATTTAGAACAAACATTGGCATAGCCAATAGGTCTCAGTTTTGGCACCATATAAGTGTTTAATCTGAAAGAAACACGTTAGTGTTAGATTCCTTACCTTAGAATATCCCCAGGCGTCAGTCTGGATCCGGAAACTTTTGCGTAGCAGTACCCCTGCGCGTCGGTAGGCGTCGTCTGCAGGCGTCCCCTGCGGCTCCGCGTCCGTCGTCGGCGTCGTGCGCCGTGATGACGTCGCTGGAGTACATAGACGCCGCCTCCGCGCGCTGACGTCAGTTCTTCTTTTTTCCGCGCCAGTGGACGCAGATCTGAAGAGCAGTACTCCGGTCTTTGACCAAGTTTTTCGATTTTTTCTCTATTGTGCCTGATAGGATGCCTGGGTTTAAGAATTGCGATGACTGTGAGCGCACGATGTCGGTCACAGACCATCACCGCCTCTGTCTCCGGTGTCTGGGCCCCGACCACGACGTGGACTCCTGCGTCGACTGCCGGGCCCTTACCAACAAGGCTAGGCGGGAGCGGTCCCGCAAGCTACTGGAGCTCCGGGTGTCGGCCCCACGTCGGGACCGGGAGCGGTCCCGGTCCGGCCGGAGGTCGAGAGAGCGTTCGAGGGAGCGGTCGCGGAGCCGCGCCGGGCGCTCCGGAAGTCGACACCACTCGTCAGGCTCGTCAGGTAGGAAGCACAAGAAGTCGGGGCGTCGTCATCGTACCCCCGACTCCCCCCGACGCTCGCGCAATGCGGCCGGGGGCTCGGGTGACCCCAACCCCGCGGCTCCGCGAGAGTCGCCGGCGCGGCCTGCCTCATACCCTCCGGTCCCTGGGCATGGCGCGACGCCTGAGGAGATCGAGGCGTTCCTCATGGCCATGAGGGCGCTCGCTTCTCCGACGGGGCCTACGGCGCCTTCGGGCCCAGTGCTACCGTCTGGGGGCCCTGGCGGTTCGGGTGTCCCTGCCTCGGCGCCGTCGGGTGCTCCGGCCCCGGCGCCGCCGACGGCTCCGACCCCGGCGACGCAGGGGCCTTCGGGATCGGCGCCGGCTGGTCTTCCGGCCTCCCCGGCGCCGTTGCCATCGGGGTTACCCCCGACGCCGCCCCCGCGCGGCGCCGGTTCTCCGCTGCCGGTTCCGGCCGGCAGTGGGGTTCCGACGCCGGCTCCGGGCGGCGCCGTCCCCTTACCTTCTCCGACGCCGGACGCGGCGCCGGACGGGCGTCGCTCAACGCCGGTCCCGGCGCCGATGGGGCCCATGAACCCCGAGGAGCCGGTCTTCATCATTGACTCCGAATACGGAGAGGATGAGGAGTACGGTGAAGGTTGGGAGGGGTCCGAGGACCCTCTGGCTCGCGAGTGCCAGTATGACCCGGACTGGACAGGTGACTTGGGGGATGCCAGTGGTTTGGACGACTCTCCTAACCCTGGTTTGATCTCTCCTCCAACCGTGGCATCGGTGGAGGGAGCTGCCTATTCTGTGGTGCTGATGAGGGCTGCCAAGGCCTTAAACCTTGAGCTCCCCGTCGCGGCCGTGAGGCCTAACATCCTCACCGAGGTCTTCAAACCGCAGTCATGCCCACTGGAGCCACTGCTGCCGTTTAATGAAGCCTTGTCTGACGTTCTGTTGGGCACGTGGTCCAGGCCCGCTTCAGGTGCGCCTGTTGATCGGAACGTGGCCAGGCGCCACCGTCCTTGTCCGGACGACCCCAAGTACCTGTCTACCCACCCCACTCCTGAGAGTCTGGTGATCCAGGCCTCGACCTCCCAGTCCGCATTCCCGTCGGCCCCGCCCGACCGGGAATCCAAGAGGTATGACCAGTTTGGCAAAAAGGTCTTCTCGTCCATTAGTTTGGGCCTGCGGTCTTGCAACACCGCCTGCCTCTTGGGCCGCTACACCCACTCTGTGTGGGATACGGTCGCGGAGCTGCTGCCAGAATGCCCCATGGAGGTGCGGGCAAAGCTCGGTCAGGCTGTGGCTGAGGGCCGAGACGCAGCGAAATATTCAATTCGGTGTGGTCTAGATACGACCGACTCGCTGGGCAGAGCTATGTCTACGACGGTGGCGATTCGTCGCCACGCCTGGCTGAGATCCGCCAATTTTTCGGCTGATGTCCAGAATACCCTGATGGACATGCCGTTTGATGGCTGTCACCTGTTCGGTGACAAAGCGGACCACGCGCTGGAACGCTTCAAGGACTCCAGGGTCACGGCCAAGTCCTTGGGTCTCTCGACCCAGCGTCAGCAACCGGGTTCGTTTCGTCCCTTTCGTGGCCAAGGAAGGGGCGCCCCCACACGTGCTGCCAGCCACGCGCCGCAACAATCCTTCCAACGCGGTGGCGGCCGTGGAAACCGCCGTGGTGGCGGTCGGGGACAACGGCGGGGTCAGACCACACCTTCCCCCGCAGCATCTACCCCAAAATCCTCCTAGTCCGTGCTTTCGGCCCCATGTGACGCCAGTGGGTGGCAGGGTTCGCCATCACCACGCTCACTGGCGCACGATCACTTCGGACAGGTGGGTGCTGCAAATCGTCCGAAGGGGCTACTCCCTCCCCTTCGAGACCTCTCCTCCAGCCATGCCACCGCAGAACCACCGTGTGTCGGGGGACCACTTGACACTTCTGCAGGAGGAAGTTACGGCCCTCTTGGCCAAGGGGGCCATCGAGCGCGTTCCTGGGCCAGAAGTAGGGCGTGGTTGCTATTCCCACTACTTTCTGGTGCCCAAGAAGGACAAGGGGGGCCTACGTCCTATCTTGGATCTAAGGAACGTCAACGGCTTCCTCCGGAAGGAGAAGTTCAAGATGTTGACGTTAGCTCAGGTCTTGGCTGCTCTAGACCCACAAGACTGGATGGTAGCGTTGGACTTGCAGGACGCCTATTTTCACATCCCCGTCCTGCCGGCCCACCGGCGTTACCTGCGGTTCACGGTAGGCCTGGAGCACTTTCAGTTTATCGTGCTCCCCTTCGGCCTTACCAGCGCCCCACGGGTGTTCACAAAGGTGATGGCGGTGGTCGCAGCCCATCTGCGCAGGTTGGGGGTTTCAGTCTTCCCCTACCTAGACGATTGGTTGTTGAAGGCGGGCTCGCCCCAAACAGTCGTCCACCACCTTCAGATGACGGCAGACCTCTTGCACGACCTGGGGTTCTCCATCAACGTGCCGAAATCACACCTGTGTCCCTCTCAGAAGCTCCTTTTCATCGGAGCGGTTCTGGACTCGGCGCAGTTTCGGGTTTATCCTCCGGAACGGCGGGTTCGGGATATTCAGGCTTTGATTCCCATCTTTCAGCCGCTATCCCGAGTCTCGGTCAGGTTGACGCTGCGGCTGCTGGGACTGATGGCTTCCTGCATCCTGCTGGTGCATCACGCCAGGTGGCGGATGCGGGCTCTGCAGTGGGACCTGAAGTTTCAGTGGGCCCAGCATCAGGGCAACTTGTCCGACCACGTCTTGATCTCGGAGGGCACTGCGAGACAACTGCAGTGGTGGCTTACGGACCGCGATTGGGTCAGGGGCAAGTCCCTCTCCCTTCCCCAGCCGGAGCACGTTGTCGTGACGGACGCGTCCCTGCAGGGCTGGGGTGGCCACTTGGGAGAGGCGGAGATCAGAGGCATCTGGTCTCCGGCGGAGTCCCGGCTCCATATCAATCTGTTGGAGCTGCGGGCGATTCGTCTGGCACTGAAGGCATTCCTCCCCTTTGTCAACGGGAGTGTAGTGCAGGTGTTCACCGACAACACCACCGCCATGTGGTACTGCAACAAACAGGGCGGAGTGGGGTCGTGGACCCTTTGCCAGGAGGCTCTGCGCCTCTGGCAATGGCTGGAACGTCAGGGCGTGACTCTGACGGTTCAACACCTGGCAGGTTCTCTGAACGCCAGGGCGGACGAACTCAGCCGTCGGTGCTCGATGGATCACGAATGGCGTCTGAACTCGGACGTGGCGCAAGGCATCTTTCTGCAATGGGGAGAGCCTTGGTTAGATCTATTCGCCACAGAAGAGAACGCGCAATGTCATCAGTTCTGCGCGTTGGAGTTTCCAAGACGGCACTCGCACGGCGACGCCTTTCGGCGCGAGTGGAGTTGCGGTCTGTTATACGCCTTTCCGCCTATACCACTTCTGCCCAGAGTGCTGAAGAAGATCAGGCGCGACCGGGCCCAAGTTATCCTTGTGGCTCCGGACTGGGCTCGAAGGTACTGGTATCCCGAGCTACTCAGCATGTCAGTCGGTCCCCCGATCCGCCTGCCCCTTCAGGAGGACCTTCTGTCGCAGCAGCAGGGGACGGTTCTCCACCCGAACCTGTCCAGTCTCCACCTCCATGCTTGGAGATTGAGCGGCGGCAGTTGAGGCCATTTGACTTGCCTCCTGAAGTCTGTGATGTTATTCTGGCAGCCAGGCGTCCCTCCACTAAGTCGGTATACGCCTGTCGGTGGAACAGATTTGTGGCATGGTGCACAGCAAAGGCTGTGGACCCTCTTTCTGCCCCTCTTTCGGAGGTTCTTCTGTTTCTTCTTTCTCTTGCCCAGCAGGGCTCTGCTCTGGGCACTATCAAGGGCTACCTTTCTGCCCTTTCAGCCTTCTTGAGGCTTCCTGATCAGCCTTCTTTGTTCAAATCCCCGATTGTAACTCGATTCTTGA
The DNA here is from genome assembly GCF_964263255.1 of Lissotriton vulgaris. Taxonomy (NCBI): domain Eukaryota; kingdom Metazoa; phylum Chordata; class Amphibia; order Caudata; family Salamandridae; genus Lissotriton; species Lissotriton vulgaris. The sequence continues at coordinate 82,488,678 of NC_141693.1, forward strand.
AAGGCATCACTCACATGTTTCCACCTGTTCCGTTTGTGATGCCTCAGTGGGATTTGAACCTGGTTCTGACTTTCCTGATGTGTGCTCCCTTTGAGCCCCTTCATTCTTGTCCTCTCCGTCTCCTGACTTTAAAGACGGCTTTCCTGGTTGCCATCACCTCTGCCAGGAGGGTGAGTGAGCTCCAGGCTCTTTCTGTCCAACCTCCTTTCCTGTCCATTCATCCTGATAAGGTGGTTTTGAGGACTAGACCTTCTTTCCTGCCCAAGGTTGTTTCGGCCTTTCACATCGGGCAGTCCATCACCCTCCCTTCCTTCTTCCCGCCTCCGCATCCTTCAAAGGATGAAGAGCGGCTCCACCGTCTGGACCCAAAACGTGCGCTTTCATTCTACATGGATCGCACACGCCAGTTCCGGGTGGATGACCAACTGTTTGTTGGCTACGTGGGTGCGAAGAAGGGACGGGCGGTTTGTAAACGAACCATCTCTCGATGGGTCGTCCTCTGCATCAAAGCGTGCTACTCTTTGGCTCGGAAGGAGCCTCCTGTTGGGCTGAGGGCCCATTCCACTCGGGCCACGGCGGCTACTACTGCCCTGGGCCGGGGAGTCCCCTTGCAGGACATTTGCCAAGCGGTTACGTGGGCCTCGCTGCACACCTTTGCGAGGCACTACTGCCTGGACAGTCAAGTCCGGAGGGATGGCTTCTTTGGCCGTTCTGTCCTCCAGGACTTTTTGGTGTAGTATTGTATTGGTTCGCAGACCCACCACCGGGGTTGGTATTGCTGGGGTATGTATTCTAAGGTAAGGAATCTAACACTAACGTGTTTCTTTCAGATGAACAAGTTACTTACCTTCGGTAACGATATATCTGTAAGAAACATTAGTTAGTGTTAGATTCCTTACCGAACCCACCCATCCTCCCCGTTCTGCGAACTGATACCTAGGGTTAAGGTCATCCCTTTCAGGGCCCTAGTTTTTACATGGCACCAGTGTTGGTTCTCTCATGGCTCTGCGTCTCCTGGCGCGGAAATGCTGTGTGCAAAGAACTGACGGTAACTGCCGGAGGCGGCGTCTATGTACTCCAGCGACGTCATCACGGCGCACGACGCCGACGACGGACGCGGAGCCGCAGGGGACGCCTGCAGACGACGCCTACCGACGCGCAGGGGTACTGCTACGCAAAAGTTTCCGGATCCAGACTGACGCCTGGGGATATTCTAAGGTAAGGAATCTAACACTAACTAATGTTTCTTACAGATATATCGTTACCGAAGGTAAGTAACTTGTTCGTCAGAGATATTGACAATGTTTTAAGGTATGTTGTAGAGCAATGTATCTGCTGTGCTCAGTACTGTAAAGCTTGTGTGCAAGTTGTGCTTAGTCTAGTGACATAAGGGCATGGGTGGAATGTAGCAGTGAGTTGTGAAATGATGTGTGTTGGTGGGATGTATGTGTGTAGTGTGTTTTGCTGGTGTGTATGTTGGTGGTATATGTCCTGGTGGGTTGGGGCAGCTGACTCCTACTGACACCGCGTTCTACTTACGAGCCAATAATTGACCTATAAGATGCACCGGACTGTCACCCGCTCGTTTTGAGGAGATTCACTTTATTGTAAACATTTTGTTGGTGTCCTGTAATCTCTTGTCAACTTCTCAATAAAGTTGTTTTAAAAAAAGGGGGTGGGGTTGCTTTTCGATCACTGACATTTCAGCCCCTCGTCAGAGGCAGTAAGCTCTATGAAAATCTACAATAAAGCTGTGTTTTGGCTTTCAAAAGTCTTTATCCTGAATCAGAATACGCTTTCATGTATTTATTTGGTTCGAGGCATGTGGGCTGCTGAATTCATATCTGTGCATAGATCGCCGCCTAGTGTTGGGTCCGGATGATTGCACATTGTGTCACGAGATAGGTGGCTCCTCCCCTGGACTACAGTGCGCATGGGCATCGACTCCATCCCCAGATTGTTTTTTTCCGCCATTGGGTTCGGATGTGTTTCGGTTCCCTCTGTCGGAATCGATAGTTGTTTAAGTTTCTTTACTTGAGACCAAAAGGTCTTTAGGATCTCGCGTCGGTATTGTTATCGGTCGGGTTGGTTATTCATCGGCTCCGATCTACTGCTGCCCTCCCGTGTGCTCTCGGCGCGGACGGGCCTACACGACGCTCCAGACTACTTCAACATGGAACGAAGTCCATTTAAGAGGTGCCCAGTGTGTGCCTCCAAGTACCCGCACATCGACGTGCACCCAGTGTGCAACAAGTGCTTGTCGCCGGACCACGACGAGGCCAAGTGTATGGCCTGCTCCAAGTTCCGGTCGAAGAAGACTCTCAAGCTACGCCGGGCCGCAAGACTGCAGGCCCAGAGGTCGGCACCCCCACTGGCTAACATCTTTCAAGAGGATGTTGAAAACGACACCATCCTAGATGTTTCGGACTCTAACCCAGCGTCGGAGGGCGAGGAAGACTACGACGCGGGAGACGAGGAATTCGAGGACGTCGTCGAGGAGGTAGGGGACGACGACGGGGCCATTGCCACCGTGGAGGATAGCTCAGAGGAGGAGCACCCTCAGACTGACTCTGGGGTCAAACCCCATCATAAGGCCCAGGTCGAGGGATCGCCTTCGGGCCTTACCCAAGACCTCAATACTCGTCCCACGGCTCCGCCTCCTGGCCCGGCCTCGGACATTGTTGATGCGCCACTCCCGGTCCAGAAACCGAAAGTGAAGCCATAGGGGTCAACACCACCAGGATCGAAACCGAAAGTGCAAGTCGCACTGGCTGGATCAAAGGCGCCGGAGGCCTCGGCGCCGAAAAAATCCAAGATGGCCGTCGAGCTCAAGAGCCACGCCAAGATGGCCGATCCGAAGACCACGGTGTCGAAGCCTAAGGCGAAATCGCCCGACGCTGCGGCGTCGGCGCCGAAGCTGGTCGACGCTCTAAAGAGTCGCGTTGACGCCAAGAAGGTCGATGACCATAAGAAGGCTTCCAAGAAGCGTCAGGACGACCCCAAGTCTGTTGCGGCACCGATCCCAGTCGAGAAGGCGAAGGGTGGTGCCGCGCCGGCTCCGAAGACGCCTGCTTTGGTTGCCGACCGCTTCCGGATTCGGAGGACTCGCTCGAGCCGATCCGGCCCTCCCCATCCCTCACTAAGAAGGTCGCGGAGTCCCTTCAGCGGATTCGAGAAGAGGCCTTGGCGCCCGAGCCGAAGGACACCGTGCCGCACAAGCCTCCGCAGAAGCCGGCAAAGGCGCAGACGCCGATTCACTTCACGCTGCCGCCAAAGACGGCGCCGAAGGCTTTCGCTCCGAAACATGGGGCCGGGGTGCCCTTAAAGCTGGTTTCTACGCCGAAGGCATCATTGGTGGTGCCGAAACCACGGCTTCAACCACTGGCAGACGAAGAGCGTCGAGAGGTCATCATCGACGCCAACACAGGCAAGCTCTCTCTCCTCAAGAGGAAGATCACTCCGGAACCTGCGCTGGAGCACTTCCACATTCCCCTTAAACGTAAGTTGGACTCTGCAGGTGCATCTGCCCCTATGGAACCGGCATCTCACAAGGTCTGGACTTTTCACCCACTCAATCTAGCGCTGGGGAGGGTGACGCAGATGAGGAGGACGAGTATACTTACCCAGCATACTCGGACCCAGAGGATGTGCATGAGCCATGGACTGTCGGGGGCGACCCTGAGGACCCTCAGTCGGGACAAGAGCCGCAGCTTTTTGCTACAAAGACTTCCCCAACGGAGGACTCTGCAGCCTTCAACGCATTAATTGAAAGGGCTGCAGCCAATCATGACGTCGAACTCCATGCTGACCCAGTGGATGTCGATTTTCTTTTTGACACTTTCTCAGTGGCTGAAAAGACCGTCAAAACATTGCCAATGCTAAAAGGTGTGCTAAAGCATGCGCCAGAGGTTTTCAAGGAGCCCACCCGGGCAAGAGTCATCAATCCTCGCATTGATAAAAAATACAAGGCAGCGCCCACTGACCCGACGTACATCAAGGGACAGTTGCCACTGGACTCTTTGGTGGTCTCCAACGCACGTAAACGAGCCAACTCACAGACCACGGGTGGTGCTCCTCCCCCTGACAAAGAATCGAAAGTGTTTGAGGCATCAGGGAAACGTATTGCTGCGCAGGCAGCCAATATATGGCGCATATCAAACACGCAGGCGCTACTTGCACGCGCCGATAGGGCACACTATGACACCCTAGAAACACTGCTACAGCACTTGCCAGATCAGTATAAGGAGGGCGCAGAAATGCTGATTCAGGAGAGAAAGCTTATTACGAATGCCTCCATCAAGTGTGCTCTAGATGTGGCTGATACCGCCTCGCGAGCAATTAATACTAGCGTTCTGCTGCGCAGGCATGCATGGCTCAGAATCTCAGGCTTTAAACCAGACATTCAGACTACCATCCTCAACCAAACAGTAAATCCAGACCACCTGTTTGGACCTGAAGTGGATGCAACACTTGAAAAAATGAAAAAGGACACGGATACTGCTAAATCTATGGGTGCCCTTCAGTCCCAGCAGTTTCGGGGTGGTTCCTTTCGCCGCTCCAATAACAGAGGCACCTCAAGGGGGCAAGCGTCACAGTCCACACAATTATATAAGACTAACACCCAATCCTCATATACCAACAAGGGTAGGGGTGGATACCGTGGCAACAACGTCAAGGGCAGAGGACGTGGAAATAACAGCTCCAGGTCCTCCACCGCCAGCAAACAGTGACGCCTTGTCGCTGCCCCCCGACCACACAACACCGGTCGGGGGGAGACTCCAGCAGTTCCTGCCCGTGTGGAGGTCCATCACCACGGACAGGTGGGTCAAATCTCTCATTTAGTACGGTTATTGTCTGGAACTCACTTCCATCCCACCAAACATACCTCCAAAACACCGTCCTATGTCCGGCGAGCACTTGCACTTGTTGCAGCAGGAAGTTCAAGTCATGCTGCAAAAAGGGGCAATAGAGCTCGTGCCACTGCCAGAAAGGGGAACAGGGGTTTACTCCCTGTACTTTCTAATCCCAAAGAAGGACGGATCTCTCAGACCCATCCTAGACCTCAGACCGCTCAACATGTACATTCTATCAGAGCATTTTCATATGCTTACTCTGCAACAGGTTCTCCCACTGCTGCAGCAGGGGGACTTCCTGGCAACTCTGGACCTCAAGGATGCATATTTTCACATTCCCCTGCATCCTTCACACAGGAAGTATCTAAGGTTCACCATTCAAAACCAGCACTACCAGTTCAAGGTTCTGCCTTTTGGGGTCACCACGGCGCCAAGGGTCTTCACCAAGTGCCTGGCGACAGTGGCGGCGCATCTAAGACGTCAGAACATCCACGTATACCCCTATCTGGACGACTGGCTCATTCAAGCAAAGTCGCACGAACAGTGCGCGACCACGTGTCCCAAACCATTCACCTTCTGCACGATCTGGGATTCTCACTGAATTACCCAAAGTCACATCTCCAGCCCGCTCACATACGGCAGTATCTGGGCGCGACCATAGACACTCTGGCAGCTACAGCGCAGCCAAATTCAGTGAGGATCAACAGCATTCTATCGCTGATTCAGAAATTCAGACCTCAGCACTCACTTCCAGCACGAGTGTTCATGCAGTTGATAGGCATGATGGCCTCCTGCATCTCCATTGTCCCGCACGCGAGACTACATATGCGTCCGCTTCAGGAGTGCTTGGCACGTCAGTGGACTCAGGCTCACGGGCAGTTGAAAGACCTAGTGTTGGTGAGCGGTCGGGCATACAACTCTCTGCATTGGTGGACTCCACGAAACCTTTGCAAGGGCCGACCGTTCCAGGAGCCTGTGCCAGAGATTATCCTGACGACGGACGCTTCTCTCCAAGGTTGGGGAGCGCATGTACTCCACTACACAGTGCAGGGACTATGGACACTACAGCAGAGGAAGATGCACATCAATGTATTGGAACTGATGGCAATCTTCATGGCCTTAAAGGCGTTCAAAGTACATCTGTGCAACAAGGTCGTGTTGATCCGGACGGACAACATGACGGCCATGTACTACATTCAGAAACAGGGAGGGACACACTCTCCACAGCTGTCTCATCTGGCTCAGAGCATGTGGAAGTGGGCCATTCAGAGGAACATCTTCCTCATGGCGGAACACCTCCCAGGCAAGGACAACCAGATGGCGGACCTGCTCAGCAGGCACAGCCACCAGATGCACGAGTGGGAGATACATCCATCAGTACTCCAGCCGTACTTTCAGACATGGGGTCATCCAGAAATAGACCTGTTCGCCACAAGGGAGAACCCAAAATGCCAAAGCTTCGCCGCCAGGTTCCCACACCCGCAATCGCAGGGCAATGCGATATGGATGAACTGGTCAGGCAAATTTGCGTACGCTTTTCCCCCAGCACCCCTGATACCGCTGGTGGCACGCAAGCTCAGGCAGCACTCGATGACCCTCATCCTGGTTGCTCCAACGTGGGCTCGCCAACCATGGTACACCACGTTTCTGGAACTGTCCGTGGTACCGCATCAAAGGCTTCGTCTCACACCCAGCCTTCTGACGCAGAGCCATGGCGACATTCAGCACCCAGATCCGCAACAGCTCAACCTGGCGATCTGGCTCCTGAAGTCTTAGAGTTTGGCTACCTTAACCTTCCTCCGAATTGTATGGACATCATTCGGGAGGCAAGAAAGCCCACTACTAGGGCCTGTTATACGGCCAAATGGAAGCGGTTTGTCGTTTATTGTGCAAACCACAACATCAATCCACTAGATGCTTCCATTCAGAACATCATCTGTTACCTGTTCCATCTGTACCAGTGTAATTTGGCATATACTTCCATCCGCATTCACCTGTCTGCGATGGCCGCATATCTCCAAAATAGACAGCACCTTTCACTTTTCAAGGTGCCTGCTATCAAGGCTTTTCTGGAAGGACTCAAAAGGGTCATTCCACCACGGACCCCTCCAGCTCCAGAATGGAACCTCAATGTGGTTCTTACAAGACTGATGGGTCCTCCCTTTGAGCCACTACATTCCTGCGAACTTCAGTTCTTGACTTGGAAGGTGGCGTTCCTAGTAGCAATTACTTCGCTACGGAGGGTTAGTGAGCTGCAAGCCCTCACGATCCAGGAACCATTCTTCCAGGTTCATGCTAACAGGGTAGTGCTCCGCACTAACCCCAAATTTCTACCCAAGGTTGTGTCTCAATTCCACATAAACCAAACAATTGAGTTGCCAGTGTTTTTTCAAAATCCAAAGTCACTGGCGGAGCGGATGCTCCACACCCTTGACGTCAAGAGGGCCCTAATGTATTACATTGACAGGACCAAGGATTTTAGAAAGACTAAGCAGCTTTTTGTTGCCTTTGCGTCACACCACAAAGGTAACGCTATTTCCAAGGCTGGTATTGCTAGGTGGATCGTGAAATGTATTCAGATCTGTTATGCAAAAGCTAAACGCACTCTTACAATTCCACCAAGAGCCCACTCCACCAGAAAGTTGGGGGCCTCTATGGCCTTCCTTGGAAACATTCCCTTAGAGGACAAATGTAGAGCAGCCACATGGTCTACCACACATACATTTACAAAACATTACTGTGTAGACGTGCACTCTAAACAGCAGGCAGCTGTAGGGCAGGCTGTTCTCAAGGCACTTTTCCAAACTGCTGCAGCTGGCACGGGCGGCCGCCGCTAATGGGGGGACTGCTATGTATTCTATGCACAGATATGAATTCAGCAGCCCACATGCCTCGAACTGCAAATGCTACTTACCAGTATGCATCTGTTCTTGGCATGTAGGGCTGCTGACATTCATATCGCCCGCCCTCCTCCCCGGCGCCTGTAGCAGCTGCAGTGTTTACATGCATTTCATGCCATGGTCATCACTCACATAGTTCACTCCATCTCGGCCACAATGGCTAAAAACAATCTGGGGATGGAGTCGATGCCCATGCGCACTGTAGTCCAGGGGAGGAGCCACCTATCTCGTGATACTTCGAAGACTCTTCCAGGACAACAATGTGCAATCATCCGGACCCAACACTAGGCGGCGATCTATGCACAGATATGAATGTCAGCAGCCCTACATGCCAAGAACAGATGCATACTGGTAAGTAGCATTTGCATTTTTGCAGTTTTTATATATCGCTAACTCTACCCAATGGTATCTGAGTCGTTTATATAAATTCCAGTTCTATTTCCGACGGTCACTGTAATTTTTTCGGAGGAAGACCGGCACAGGGAAATTAAGTGAGTTGCCCAGGATCACAGGATGTTGAGCTGAAGCGGAGACTCAGACCATGCTACAAATAACAAACAAAGAAGAGTGGGAGAGGGTGCAAACATGGAGCTCAGGCTGCTAATTTAAACAAGCAGCTCAAGAGGAGTGGTGGGGGCGGGCACAGGAATGCAGTGCCCGACCTGCACTCCACTGCTCGCTCCGAAGAGAAAAACGCCATGGAAGTTTACATTACAAAAAGAGGTGGGACATGCACCCACCTTTAGCCATTTGCATGCTTTAATTAGTGAAAGACACACGTAAAAGCCAATCCGATGTGTGGGAGAAGTTAGACCACACGGAGATGTTTTGAGTACTTACAAGAAGCCTCCCATACAGCAGCGCATGCGCGCTGCACTAGGCTCGACCTAAAAATAACATTTACATTAATTTAGATATTAAGACATATGAGATTAGGTCATTTCTTTTCAAGTTAGCGATTTTCAGAAACATAGAAAATACAGCTATCAGATTTGAGGCATGAGCCTCAAAACGCAGTAATGTTATCCTGTGAGAGAAACAAATGCTCCATGGGGTACATGCAATCGAGTTACAGGGATGTTCTTCTGGACTTGAGGGAAGTAGTGGCCAAGGTACTTAGAAACACCAGCAGTTTTGGTTTACCTGCCCTGGTGTGTCGGGGTGAAGAGGTGCTTGTCACAAGAGTAGCCTTGAACGCTACCGCTGAAGTCAATGGGAAAGCCTGTAACAAAAAATGCCTGCCAGTGGGGACTGTGGAACCAGTCCGACAGGACCCAAAGGGGGCAGGGGGCTCAGTTCTTGGGGGTCTCTGGAGCAAGGGTGCACCGTGGTTAGGCTCAGACTTGGGTTGTGGGACTCGGGTGCAGATGTGTTTTGGTCACTTGCGTTGGAGGTTCTCACTTTTTGGGTTGACCTGGAGATGGGAACAAAAGAGGACCACTGGTCCACTCTCGGTGCTTGCCTCGATGATGCTGATGTCCCTTAGCGGTGTTGGTGTCCGGGCTGGACACTGAAGAAGCCTTGGCTGCTGCAAGGGATCCGGTACCCCGGGTAATGGTGCAGGGCTGGTCCTGGCATCTGCAAACTTGGGAGGAAGATGGATCTGACCTACTGGAGCACTGAGACCTCTTCCTAGTTTGCTGCTTATTTAGTAGACCTGGGGGTCATCAGATCGGCGTGCATGTCGATGCGGTCAGTGCCTGCAGGCAAGTGGTTCCTCTACTTCAAGGGAGATGCTGACTGGTTGGCCAAGGTCTGGCAGCCCTCCAAGGCATTAGGATATTACACAGCGGCAGGACGAGTTGGGTCTTTGCAATTGTCTAGACAGGAGCAGGCATGCAAGATTTGGCCCTCAGCCAGTCCACAGTTTTTGCGTTCTTCAGCCCTTTGTCCTTCTACTACTTTAGTAAGTCGAATCTGGGATCCTGGTGTCAGGGGGGGACCTAAATACTGAATCTAGGGGTGTTAGGGTATTGAAGAATAGTAACCAATGGGCTACTTACCCTTGGGGTCATTAGTCCCCTTATATGACCATTTCCTGTGGGGAGTAGGCATAACCCTATCCCAGAGTTCCTAATTCTACCAAATACAAGATTATGGAATCTGTCTTTAGTGGAGCCCACGTTAGGGATGTGACTAGCCTGGTGGTGGAACACGCCTACTGCATAGCTGATGTCCTGCCTGTCCTCTTACCAAATGGGCCTCAGGATAAGGGGTGACATGTCCTAGGTCAAGGAGAAGCCAGGGTCACATATCAAAGGCAGCGGGACCTTGATATGCTAAATCACTAGCAGTCCTGCTGTGGAAGGTGTGAACACCTTCCTCCGGAGCAGGCATAGTTTCTCACCTCAGAGAGTGTGGGCTTTCACCTGCAGGGGGTCAGAAATATGTCTATGGTAGCAGACTGGACAATACCAGTCAGCCAGTACACTAAAGGCCTAGTAGGATTCAGGGGGGACCTCTAAGGTGCCCTCTGGGTAGAGGTAATAATAAATCAAATACTGAGATCAGTATGGATTTATTAAGACAAGTTGTTTGATACCGAACACTATAGGTTTCAGTGAAGTCATCATGTAGCTGGGGAACTCGTAATGACCAGTGCCCAGTACATGTACTTAAGATGGCTTCCCTGTTCACTTGTACTATCTAGTAATTGAACTAGACAGCATAGGAGTATATTTGCTCATGCTGATATGCCCTCACATTTAATATAATGCACCATGCCGTAGGGCTAGAAGGACTGCGGTTGGGGTGAATTACATATACTGTATTGTATATAGTATACCACTAAATGGTTATATTGTGCACGGAGTCCAGAGATTCCCCCAGAAGTGTACAGGGCTCAATGTAAACCCAAGTGCTCTATTTGTGGTAGTGTGGGCAAGCAGCCTTAGGCCTAACACAGAGGAGTGTAAGGCATGTGTTGTGCGCACAGTGACTAATAAATGCCACACAACGCAAAAAGGAGATCTGCACCAATTGTAGAAAAATAAGCCTCTATCAAAATTTATTTTAAGACCAAGATGTTCGCAGAAAGGGAAGTACGTTTTTCGGGCAAAATACTATATACTTTAAAAAGTGGACACAATGCAATTTTCAAGCTTTGCAATTTTAACCTATGGGAGGAAGAATGCGGTTTCAGGGGAGGAGCCAAGCTCGCGACCGTGATGGCCGCGTTGTAGCTCGGCTCCGTCAACCTTCTCGCCTGTTTTATTAATCCTGTGCCTTATCCTGCCCCGAGAAGACGTATTCGAGGAAATATGGAAACATGACAGATTGCTGATACTTACCACCTGCTCCGGATGCTCCTGGGTGCGGAGGATCCTGAGCTGTGCCTTTGTTCGCTTCGGAGCCTGCGAGGCGGGCGGGCGGGCCTGGACTTGCCTGCGGCTCCCGACTGGAGCGAAGTTCCTGCGCCGGCCCCTGGTGGAGGAGAGGGGTCGACCGAAGAGGCCACTGTGCGGTTGGACCGGTGGCGACTGACCGGGCCCGGACTGGTGGTCCGGGGACCTGGTGGGACCTGGTGGCGGGGTGCCGCATCCCACGGACGGGGGTTGACCGCATGGGAGACGCGTCTCCCCTTTGTCTCCCAACCGGCCATTTTGAAATCCTCCGCCCGGGCTCGGCGGGCGGCGCCCATGGGCCAGAGGCGCCGACTACCTCCAATGTTTTGGTGGCCCGCTTCCCTGCACCACTGGTGAAGTTGACTGTCCCCGGCTGGCTCTCGTTGAACTCCGCTGGCAACCGGATCGGGGCTGGAGTGTACAGTGGCCTCGCCGTGCTGACAAGATGGCGGCCAGCGCCCTGTATCTCAGACCCGTCGTCGACGGGAACACTGGCCTGTCGCACAGCACGTTTGCTGAATACTGTAGGGGTGATCCTACGATTGGCGACGTCCTCGCTGCCTTGAGTACCTGGCGTGAGTCCATGATGTTGAATGCCGCTGGGCCGGATAATGATTTTCTTGACGGGCTCGCTGAGCCGCCCCCCGCGTGTGCAGACCAACCGCTGAACTGTGCTGCACGGACCTTCCCGGAGGTTGATGAGACTACGGCCGTCGCTTGTCTGGAGGTCTGGATGCCCGTTGCTCTGCTTTGTCGGGAGCGATTCCAAGGAGTGGAAATGACGGAGGGACTCCGGCCGGGGTCCGTCCGGGCCTGCCTTGCCGTGACTCCCGGCGATTGTTCGCCTTGCCCTGCTGAGCCGGGATCCGATGTCTGTCCTAGCGGAGCGAGTGCCCCTTCTTGGTCAGCGGGGCGGTGCACGTGTTACCTGCTGTTGCTGTTGCTTTTTCTTGCTGGTCCGATCCGAGGCCATCATGACTGGTGCCGTGATTCGTGGCCTGGAGCTCTTGCGTTTCACTACTGGCCCGTCCGCTTCTGGCTCAATGTGCACTCGTGTCTATGGCCCTGGACAGACAGGGACAGGGTTGAGATAACGTGCATCGGCGGACTACTACTTCGTGCATGGATAAATGGCGTACTTTCGATTGTACAAGTATGATCGATTCCTCATCATGTTCCTGTATTTGACTTTGAAGTGACTTCCTCTTCTCGTAGGTTCCAATTGTGCACAGGTGGGTGGTGGGAGCAGATCGTTTTGAGTGCATGTCTCCTCTCCCATCAGTTTTTAGTTCTTTTTTCTCCCTTCCCCTTTCTTCTTTTTCCTTTCCTTTTTCTCTTTTCTGAGTCTATATTTCGGGACTCGGTTTTTGGGCGACAGGCACACTGCTAGGGGGGGGTAGGCCGTAGCCTCTGCATGCGTGCTGGGTGGGGGGTTTGGGGGTGGGTCTTTTGTTTCGTCTTGGTTCTATGGGCCTTATTTTTCTCCTTTCTCTCTTGACTCTTCTTACTCTTTCCTTTTTCCTTTGGTCAGTTTGGTGGTTAGGTGTAGCGCAGCTTATTTCTTCTGCTGTTGGTCTCTCCACTAACGTTAGTCAAGATGTTCCACGTTCATGGGGCGGGTACTGACCAGTATGTATTGTACTGTTTGTTATTATCCTCAAGTTCTTCTGATGATCCTCTAATTATTGCCTAGTTTGTTTGCTAAATTCGCTGGGATCATTGCCCGCCATGTGTTCTCGATGAAGTGACTGCGTCTGATCCTTCTTACCTATAACTTTAAAAATTAACCTCACTTATCCTTTACTCAGTGGTCCCCCTTTTTTCCAGTATGTGATGTTTCGGATAATTGCTGCTCCTCGTCTCAGGGACTGCTGAGCTGTTTTGATTTTGCCTAGTGTGCTACCACTTGATTTCGCGGTCGGCCTGCATGGTTGTGGGCCCGTACCAGTAAGCTTTTGTTGCACAATAAAGGTTTCCAAAAATTTTTTTTTTTAAAAATGCGGTTTCACAGGTAAGTACATGACTTACGAATTCAGTCTTCGGGGTTTAAGGTAAGCACCGGGCAAGGTTCAAGTTGGGACCAAAGCTGCACCACCAGCTACACTGGGGCGGCCGGGTGCAGAGGTCACACTCGAGGTTGGACGCTCAATGTTAACCAATGGAGCCTGGGGGTGTATGTAAATGTATGTAAATGTATTGCGACTTATATAGCGTACGTATCACCCGAAGGCATCAAGGCGCTTGCCTTGGGAACCCGTCCTGGCTTTTCCCTGTGAGATAACCCCTACTGGGCATCCCCAAGGTGAAAGCCAGGCATCCCGCAGCGGGTGGGCCGCCGTAGTGGAGATTAAGCAAGCTATTGCCCAGAGTTGCAGCGTGGGACCCCATGATTAGAGTAGGCACCGAGGCGAGAATTATCGAGTACGTGGACATTTTTGGGCTCAGGACCCTGCCGCGTCGGGAATTGAACCCTGGTCCCGGGCCAGACCTCTGCATCAGGGTCTGCCGCTCTAATCAGTGAGCCACACTCCTCCACTGAAGATGCACTGTTCCCAGGTGAGTAAAGCGGTGTCTAGGGTTGATCTCCTAGATTTAAGGTAAGCACAGCGGGGGCCACCAGGCAGCACCAAACTTACACCCACAGTAGCAGAGGGGCAGCTGGGTGCAGAGTGCCAACACAGAGTCGGGCCCCGATGCTTTTCAATGGAGGAGATGGGGTTTGAACAAAGGCTGCTGGCTCAGGACAGGCGGCCAGGCGAAGAAAAACCACTGCTGCCCAGCTAAGTAGAGATGCTAGGAGACATAGGGACACCAATGGTTAAGGTACCTAAGGCTCAGGGGCTTCGGTCTCAGGGGTGTCCTTACGCTTTGGTAATCTCTTCAAGTTGAAGCTGCAGACGTTGAGGAGTCCGGCAGTGGTCAGCTTACTGTGGACTCAGGCTCAGCAGTGCTGGGGACCTCCGCAGGACCAGTAAGCGACTTGAACTTGAGTCGTGGGTGGCGGGGGAGGAGGTGGATCGAGAGGCGAACTAGCGATTCCTCAGGGCAGAGTTCTTTTTCTTTGCAGATGGTTTCTTCTGGACAGGTCCTCTGTCTACAGGAGATTAGGAGTCTTTCTTGAATTCAGACAGTCCTCCCACGGTTCTGGATGTTGCTGGTCTGCAGGGTGAGTTACCCTTCTTCTTTGATGGCTGCAGACATGCTGGCAGAGCTTAGGCCAAGCCAGTTGGTGCCTTCAGTTTTCGCTGACACACGGCTCTTCTTTGTAAGTCATCGAAATCTGATCTTAGGATCTGGATGAGCCACCGAAACAGGGTTCCTGGGGTGTTTACATCCACTATTATGCCACCCTCCTGTGGGAGGGGGGATAGCCCTAGCCCTGAATGGATAAGTCTCACCATCTTCAAGGTGGTGGGCAATGAAAGATTTGCTTAACTTCGCCTCCAGCACTTGAGGGGTGAAGTTGGTGAAGTGGGGCACACCTCCCATTTTACCTTTGTTTTCCTGCCGGTTCTTCCACCAAAAGTGGGGCTTTGAACAGGGGGCTACCATTTGCTGCTAGCAGCAGAGGCTGAGGTTGCCTTACAAAGGCGGCCAGACCTTTGAAGTTCCCCTCTCGAGGACCGTGCTCATCCTGGGGGAGGAGGGGTGACACCACCGCCCAGGATGTGCTGTTTCTGATTTCAGAGAGCAGGTACTCTCGACCTAGGAGTCCAGAAACTTAAAGCCGGTCAGAGACCACACCAGGGTTGGTAGGTTTTATGGAGCACTTCTGAGGTGCCCTATGGGTACTTGTTTCAATAAATCCCACATTGGTATCAGTGTGGGTTTACTGAGAGGAGTTGTTTGGTACCAAACACTCCTGTGTTCAGTAACACCACCATGATACTGGGGAACTAGAGTTGTCATGTTCCCAGTCCATGTACTCTCTATGGCTTCAGTGGCACTTCAAATATTTAAAAACAGACTTGGATATTGTAGAGGCA
The DNA here is from genome assembly GCF_964263255.1 of Lissotriton vulgaris. Taxonomy (NCBI): domain Eukaryota; kingdom Metazoa; phylum Chordata; class Amphibia; order Caudata; family Salamandridae; genus Lissotriton; species Lissotriton vulgaris. The sequence continues at coordinate 82,503,761 of NC_141693.1, forward strand.
CATCTGCTCATGCAGATATGCCCACACCTGAGAAATAGTGCATCCTTCCCTAGGGCTTTTAAGGCCTACTAGAGGGGTGACTTACCTATACTTATGCAGTGCAGCTTGGTCAGGGCACACACAGTGTGCCATGTTGACTTTTGTCTGCACCAAGTCATGCAGGCTGCAATGGCAGTCAACATGGGACCCTTTTCAGTACCCATGCCTTAGGACCAGGGTACCACTTACTAGGGACTTACAGGGGTGCTAAAGTGTCTTCCAATTGTGACAAATAGACTATTTGACCTTGTTGTTAGGGTATGAGCACTGGCACTGGGGCCTGCTTAGCAGGACCCAGTGCACATCATCCAAAAAATATCAGTACCAGTGTCAAAAAAATGTGGGGGTGACCATGACCTAATTTGGCACTTTCCTGCCTAGCATTCTCCATTTTAAAAACCATTTTGCCTCGTACCCAACCAGCCTGAGATAAAACTCAGTGGAGACACTAGCATTCAACCATTCAGCCTCCTTCAAGATTTCTCCTAACCAACCATCTGAATAGAAATCCTTATTTGCTATAGCACCCCTCACAGACTGAGCATTAAATACAGTGAAATCCCCGCCTGCCTTGCGAATTACCACCTCATCCATTTGCAGTTGTTGCTAGTGCTACAGGGCCATAAGGTTTCACATACGATAGAAGCAACTGTCATCAAAACTAGGATAAAAGATCTTTGAGTTTGTTTTTTGTCCTTCTTGTAACATAACATTAAAAAGAACTCTATCACGATTATAAAACCTAATACTAACCTCAAGAGCCATCACATCTAATACCTTTCTGAAAGAAATCGGACAGAACAAGGTTGCCATCTTAATAGACAGTTGGCATAATGTTCAATATCTATTTGAAAGCCAACTCACAAAGAAATTGGAAAACAAATTCACATCCCACTTCGAATTATAAGGGCTGAGGCATTCTATGTACTTTAAAACCCTTCATAAACATACAAACAAATACAACCTGTCCTATTAACCTTCCTTCCACCAGTCTGTGACCAGCCACCTCTGCTTACCTAGTCCTGTAACATAGACCTTTCTCAAATAGCTATGACAATAAATACAGTATTCCAGCTTGCTTGTGACCAAGGCGTACGTGATGGTGTCCCGGGTGGTGATTGTGAGCCATTTGCAAATCTTCCTCAGCATCTTCAGGATACGGAAGCATGAGGTGGTGGCAGCATTGACTTAGACTGTCATGTCAAGTATTCTGTTTGTGGTGATCCCAAGAGTCTTGGCGTGGGTGGTGGGGGTGGGTGTCAGTCCTAGCTCTGTCAGCAGCCAGGTTTTATTCCCACAGTGAGGCTCTGTTCCCGAAGATCACAATTCGGTCATGTTCAGCTTTAGGCAGTTGAGCTTCATCTAGTGGGTGATTTCAGTATTGCAGGCATTGAAATTGATCTGGGTGCTGGGCGTCTTGGTCATCGGCGTGAGAGAATTCTGTGATGTTGTGAGATCAGATGACGCTGGCTAGATGGATCATGTTTGCATTGAAGAGAGTCTGACTCAGGTAGGATCCTTTCAGAACTCAGCAGATGAGGTCCCGGGTGTCCCAAGGTGCTAGGATAAGTGATTTAGTCTTTCCAGTCAGAAAGGAGCAGATTCATTGGAGTGCGTGTCCTCAGATTCCTATGTTGTGTAGGTGTTGGACGGGTGGGAGACTGTGTCAAATGCTGCAGAGAGTTCCAGGAGTATGATGGCCACCATGTCTCCTCTTTCCAGAGTCATGTGGATGTCAGCGACGAGGGTAGTTTCCGTGCTGTTGTTGAGTCTGAAACCTGACTGAGTAGTGTTGAGTTGGTGGTTGTTGAGGTATTTTGTGAGGTGTCTGTTGATGATTTTCTTTAAGACCTTGGCCGAAAATTGAAAGAAACAGGTTAGTATTAGATTCCTTACCTTAGAATATCCCCAGGCGTCAGACTGGATCTGGAAATTTTTGCGTAGCAGTACCATTGCGCGTCAGTAGGCATCATCTGCGGCTCCGCGTCCGTCGTCGGCGTCGTGGGCGCCGTGATGACGTCGTCGGAGTACTTAGACGCCACCTCCGCGCGCTGACGTCAGTTCTTCTTTATTCCGCGCCAGCAGCGCAGATCCGGAAAGAGTGGTACCTCAGTCAATTTTTGACTAAACTTTTTACGATCCTTTTTGATCTCATTTCGAAGTCTTTGACTCCGAACGGTGCCGGTAGGGATGCCAGGTTTCAAGCCCTGTGAGGACTGCGACCCTCACCGCTGGTGTCTACACTGTCTCGGTGTCGACCACGACGACAAGGCCAGCCCCGACTGCCGAGCCCTGACTTCGAAAGCTAGGCGGGAGCGGTCCCGCAAGCGGCTCGAGCTCCGACAGTCGGCCCGCGCCGCGAGAGGTCCCGGTCCGGTCAGAGGTCGAGGGACCGGTCGCGGGGTCGGAGCCATCATAGCTCCGGGAGTCGACATCACTCTTCAGGCTCGAAGTCGTCAGGTAAGCACAAGAAGTCGAAGAGATGTCATCGCTCTTCCGACTCCACCCGAAGCTCGCGCGACGTGGCCGGGGGTTCGGGTGACACTGCCCACGCGGCTCCGACGGAGTCGCGGGTGTCGCGACCTGCCCCATACCCTCCGGTCCCTGGGCAGCAAGCGACGCCGGAGGAGATCGAGCTCTTCCTCGTGGCCATGAGGTCCCTCTCTCCGACGGGCTCCGCGACGCCGTCGGGCTCAGCGGACCCGTCTGGTGGCCCTAGCGGGTCGGGTGCTTCGGCCGGACGCCTTTCGACCCGGTGCCGCAGGGCCCTGTTGGATCCGCTTCCGGATCCGGGTCGGCGCCGGTTGACCTAACGACCTTACCGGCGCCGTCTTCATGCCTCCCTCGATCCGGTTCCAACGTCGGAATGGCGCCGCTTTCTACGCCGCTTGGAGAGTTTTACTTCAATGAACCAGCCCCATCTTTTGACAACCCTGAATTTCAGGACATGGGTGATGAGGAGTATTGGGAGGGGTCTGAGGACCCTCTGACACGTGAGTGTCAGTCCCAAGAGGACTGGACAGGTGAACTTGGGGATGCCAGTTGTCTGGACACTTCGCCAGACATTGGTTTTGTCTCACCCCCTACCGTGGCAACGGAGGGGGGGGCAACCTTCAGTGTGGTGTTGAAGCGGGCGGCCAAGGCCTTGGGCCTTGGGCCTTGAGCTCCCCGTCGCGGCCGTGAGGACTAACCTCCTCACTGAGGTCCTTAAACTGCAGTCAAGCTCGGCCGAGCCTCTGCTGCCGTTTAATGAGGCCTTGACTGACGTTCTTTTGGGCACTTGGTCCAGGCCCGCTACAGGTGCGCCTGTAGATAGGAACGTGGCCAGACGCCACCGCCCGACCCCGGGCGACCCTTGTTTCCTGTCCACCCATCCCACCCCTGAGAGCCTGGTCATCCAGGCCTCCAACTCCCAGAACGCTTTCCCGTCGGCTCCACCCGATCAGGAATCCAAGAGGTATGAGCAATACGGCAAGAAGCTATTCTCCTCCCTCAGTTTGGGACTGCGGTCTTCCAACACCGCATGCCTCTTGGGCCGCTACACCCACTCTCTGTGGGACACGGTCGCGGACGTGCTGCCACAATGCCCGGCGGAGGTCAAGGCTAAACTCGCCCAAGCCCTTGTGGAGGGTCGAGATGCAGCACGCTATTCCATCCGGTGTGGGCTGGATACCACTGACTCACTGGGCAGAGCGATGACAACAACGGTGGCGATTCATCGCCACGCCTGGTTTAGGTCCGCCAACTTTCCGGCCGATGTCCAGAATACCCTCATGGACATGCCGTATGATGGTCGTCGGCTGTTTGGCGACAAGGCAGACCATGCGCTTGAGCGCTTTACGGACTCCAGGGCTACGGCCAAGTCCTTGGGCCTCTCGGCCCCGCGCCAGCAATCGGGTGCCTTTCGCTCCTTTTGTGGCCAAGGAAGGGCGCCCCCACACGTGCTGTCAGCCACGCACGCGGTGGCGGCCATAGAAATCGCTGTGGCGGCGGTCGGGGACAACGGCGAGGCCAGTCCACACCTACCCCTGCAGCATCCGCCTCAAAACCCTTCTAGTACGTGCTTTCAGGCCCATGTGACACCATTGGGGGGCAGGGTTCGCCATCATCACTTTCACTGGCGCACTGTCACATCGGACAGGTGGGTGCTGCAAGTTATGTTATGTTGTAAAACATTTTATTACGCGGTCTACTACAGAGTATCCTGGCGCGATATGTAAGCACTAAGCTGACCCAATCCAAAAAGAAAGAAACAGAGAACTAAATACTGAGATTAAAAAGATGGGTTTTTAGCCCTTTCTTAAATCCCGCTAATGAAGCTGATGATCTCAGCAAAAGCGGCAGGGCATTCCAGGACCGTGCTGTTTGGACAGAAATTGACTGACCACCCAGTCTCGCATATCTGACTTTGGGCATAGACATCAGACGGAGATTGGCCGATCGAAGAGCACGATGAGGAGTGTAAAAGGTAACCCTCTTGTGCAAGTAAGGCCAGAACCAATGATTTGAACATAATGCCATGTGCCACTGGGAGCCAGTGGAGCTCTCGAAGATAGGCACGTGCACTAGTTCTTCGTGGAAGATGGAACAGAAGTCGCACGGCCGCATTCTGAATGATCTGCATTCGCTTTTGATCGTCCGAAGGGGCTACTCCCTCCCCTTGGAGACGATCCCTCCAGCCATGCCACCGCAATTCCACCGCGTGTCGGGGATTCATTTGCGACTTCTGCAGGAGGAAGTAACGGCCCTCTTGGCCAAGGGGGCCATCGAGCGCACTCCTGGGCCAGAAGTAGGGTGTGGTTGCTACTCCCACTACTTTCTGGTACCCAAGAAGGGCAAAGGGGGCCTACGCCCTATCTTGGACCTACGGAACGTCAACGGTTTCCTCCGGAAGGAGAAGTTCAAAATGCTGGGACTGGCTTAGGTCTTAGCTGCCCTGGACCCAGGAGACTGGATGGTAACGTTGGACTTGCAGGACGCTTATTTCCACATCCCCGTCCTGCCGGCCCACCGGCGCTATCTGCGGTTCACGGTAGGCCACGAGCACTTTCAGTTTACCGTGCTCCCCTTAGGCCTTACCAGCGCTCCACGGGTGTTCACGAAAGTGATGGCGGTGATCGCAGCTCATCTGCGCAGGTTAGGGGTTTCAGTCTTCCCCTACCTCGACGACTGGTTGTTGAAGGCGGGCTCGCCCCAGACAGTCGTCATCCACCTCCAGATGACGGCAGACCTCCTGCACCTGCTGGGGTTCTCCATCAATTTGCCGAAGTCACACCTGTGTCCCTCTCAAAAGCTCCTCTTCATCGGAGCGGTTCTCGACTCGGCGCAGTTTCGGGTTTATCCTCCCGAGCAGCAGGTTCGGGATATTCAGGCTCTGATTCCGATCTTTCAGCCTTTATCCCGAGTCTCGGTCTGGTTGACGCTGCGGCTTCTGGGGCTGATGGCTTCCTGCATCCTTCTTTGTGCATCACGCCAGATGGCAGATGCGTGCTCTGCAGTGGGACCTGAAGTTTCAGTGGGCCCAGCATCAGGGTAACCTGCCGTGATCTCGGAGGGCACTGCGAGACGGCTTCAGTGGTGGCTCACGGACCGCGATTGGGTCAGCGGCAGATCCCTCTCCCTTCCCCAACCGGAGCACTTTGTTGTGACGGATGCGTCCCTCCAGGGCTGGGGAGGCCACATGGGAGAGGTGGAGATCAGAGGCCTCTGGTCTCCAGCGGAGTCCTGGCTCCATATCAACCTTTTGGAGCTGCGGGCGATTCGTCTTGCACTGAAGGCATTCCTCCTCTCTGCTCGGGGGAATGTAGTGCAGGTGTTCACGGACAACACCACTGCCATGTGGTACTGCAACAAACAGGGCGGGGTGGGGTCGTGGACCCTCTGCCAGGAGGCTCTGCACCTCTAGCAGTGGCTGGAACATCAGGGTGTGACCCTGGTGGTTCAACACCTGGCAGGTTCTCTGAACGCCAGGGCGGACGAACTCAGCCGCCGGTGCATGATGGATCACGAATGGCGTCTGAACTCGGACGTGGCGCAAGGTTTCTTTCTGCAGTGGGGAGAGCCTTGGTTAGATCTATTCGCCACCGAAGAGAACGCGCAATGTCATCAGTTCTGCACGTTGGAATTTCCAAGGCGGCTCTCGCTCGGAGACGCTTTTCGGCGCGAGTGGAGTTGCGGTCTGTTGTACGCCTTTCCGCCTATACCACTTCTGCCCAGAATGCTGAAGAAGATCAAACGCGACCGGGCCCAAGTCATCCTTGTGGCTCTGGACTCGGCACGAAGGTACTGGTATCCTGAGCTACTCAGTATGTCAGTCGATCCCTCGGTTCGTCTGCCTCTTCAGGAGGACCTTCTGTCGCAGCAGCAGGGGACGATCCTCCACCCGAACCTGTCCAGTCTCCACCTCCATGTTTGGAGATTGAGCGGCGACAGTTGAGGCCATTTGACTTGCCTCCTGAAGTCTGTAATATCATTCTGGCAGCCAGGCGTCCCTCCACAAAGTCGGTATACGCCTGCAGGTGGAACAGATTTGTGGCATGGTGCACAGCAAAGGCTGTGGATCCTCTCTCTGTCCCTCTTTCTGAGGTTCTTCTCTTCCTTCTTTTTCTTCCACAGCAGGGCTCTGCTCTGGGCACTATCAAGGGCTACCTTTCTGCCCTTTCGGTCTTTCTAAGGCTGCCTGGTCAACCATCTTTGTTCAAGTCCCCTATTGTAACTCGTTTTCTGAAAGGCATCACACACACGTTTCCACCTGTTCCATTTTTGATGCCTCAGTGGGACTTGAACTTGGTTCTTACTTATCTGATGTACGCTCCCTTGGAGCCACTTCACAACTGTCCTATCCGCCTTCTTACTCTGAAGACTACTTTCCTGGTTGCCATCACCTCTGCCAGGAGAGTGAGTGAGCTCCAGGCTCTTTCATCCAAACCTCCTTTGCTTTCTGTCCATCCGGACAAGGTTGTGTTGCGGACTAGACCCTCTTTCCTGCCCAAGGTTGTCACGGCCTTCCACATCGGGCAGTCTATCACCTTGCCCACCTTCTTTCCGCCTCCGCATCCCTCGAAGGAGGAAGAGCGGCTCCACCGTCTGGACCCAAAACGTGCGCTCTCGTTTTATCTGGATCGCACTCGCCAGTTCCAGGTGGATGACCAACTCTTTGTTGGTTACGTGGGCGCTAAGAAGGGATAGGCGTGCACAAGCGGACCATCTCTCGGTGGGTCGTCTTGTGTATCAAGGCTTGTTACTCCTTGGCGAAGAAGGAGCCTCCTGTTGGGCTGAGGGCCCATTCCACTCGGGCCACGGCGGCTACCACTGCCCTGGGCCGGGGTGTCCTCTTGCAGGACATCTGTCAGGCAGCTATGTGGACATCGCTGCACACGTTTGCGAGACACTACTGCCTGGACAGCCAAGTCCGGAGGGATGGCTTCTTTGGCCGTTCCGTCCTCCAGGACTTTCTGGTGTGATTATTGGTTCGCAGACCCACCTCCGGGGTTGGTATTGCTGGGGTATCTATTCTAAGGTAAGGAATCTAATACTAACCTGTTTCTTTCAGATGCACAAGTTACTTACCTTCGGTAACGATATATCTGTAAGAAACAGTAGTTAGTATTAGATTCCTTACCGCCCCACCCATCCTCCCCGTTCTGCGGACCGATATCTAGGGTTAAGGTCATCCCCTTTCAGGACCCTAGTTTCAATGGCACCAGTGTTGGTTTTTAACATGGCTCTGCGTTTTTGGCGCGGAACAGCTGTGTCTAAGAACTGACGTCAGCGCGCGGAGGCGGCATCTAAGTACTTCGACGACGTCATCACCGACGACGGACGAGGAGCCACAGACGACGCCAACCGACGCGCAAGGGAACTGCTACGCAAAATTTTCCGGATCCAGTCTGACGCCTGGGGATATTCTAAGGTAAGGAATCTAATACTAACTACTGTTTCTTACAGATATATCGTTACCGAAGGTAAGTAACTTGTGCAGCAGGGAGATTGGTCTGTAATTAGCGAGCATTCAAGGGTCTGCAGAAGGTTTCTTCTGTAATGGGAGGGCAGGTGCATGTTTCCAAGCACCTGAGAAGGTTGCGGAAGCTGCAGAGGCAATCAGAATGTGCGTGATCATGGTGATGGGTTGCCATCCTCTAGAGTAGGTGTGGTGGGGGCTGGGGTCTTATGGGGCCCCTGAGTGGATGGACTTCTTGGTGGCAGCAGTCTCTTCTGGGGTGATGACGGGCCATGTGATTGGTTCTTTTGGCTAAGGACGGGAGGCATTTGACTATGTCTGTCAGGTACGTTAGCGGGTTAAAGTTGCTGTAAATGGCGGTGATTTTGCTGCTCAAGATTTGAGAGAGATTGTTGCCCGGCTAGCTTGACTCCAGTGGTGTGGAGTGCCTGGGACCCACGTCTGGGCATCCCCAGCGCACTTAGGGCGGAATATGCAAACACAACAGGTGATGGACCGAATGTGGATCAATGTCACACACTCACCCCAGTCCATCGTTTTCCATGGATTTGGGTCCATCACCTGTTGTTTTTGCATATTCCGCCCTAAGTGCGCTGGGGATGCCCAGACGTGGGTCCCAGGCACTCCACACCACTGGAGTCAAGCTAGCCGGGCTGATGAGAGGTGTTACCTCGAAACCGGTCCGGTCCTCGGATGCTTGATTCCGTTCTGGGAAGGACATGGCTTTTGTAGTTCGGACTGAACTGTTCCCATGGGGCACAGGGTCAGAGCTGATTTGCATATCGCCATTGTCTAACCTAGGGTGGTGTGGAGTGCAAAAAACGACGGATTTGGGCCCAGATCTTTGGACTGGGGTGAGTGTGTGACATTGATCCACATTCGGTCCATCACCTGTTGTTTTTCCAGTAGTTTTCAATGGCATTTCATCAGTTTGAGTTCCCTCATGTATTGCCTGGGGTCTGGATCTTGTTGTAGTGTTTAGGTTGGGGGGCGGGATGGGGCAGAGTCGGTGCAGGAAGTGAATCAATTTTTGAAATTCTTGATGGCTTTGGGGAGGGATGTTAAGAGCGGTGTTCCACCCCTTGTCAATGATGCTGCTCCAATTACATCAGGCTGGTCTGGTGGTGCGTGTGCATTGGACTTGACGAGGGCGTGGTCTGACCAGGAGACCGGTGTGGGCTCATCTACTTTGTAGTTGACAAAGTTAGTTAAAATAGGGTCCAAAATGCATCCGCGATGTGTATATGTCCCTTTACTTTTTGGGTGAGACCAAGGCTTCCAATTTGTCTGAAGAGTGCACTTGATTTGGGTTCAGCTTGGTTTTCCAGGTTGAAGTTCAGGTCTCAGGGTAGGATGTAAATGCTATCTTCGGGGGTGAGTGGTGCGACAAAGTCTGTGATGATTGCTGTGAAGTTGGTGCAGCTTTAGGTTGTCTGTAGATCAAAATGCTGCTTAAGGTGAAATTGGCTGTGAGGTGATGCTTGAATGACAGGTGTTCCATGTTGGAGATGGCGTGTCCATGGATGTGGTGCAGCTGATGGTGTTCTTGTGGATGATGGCGATTCTGCCTCTGGGCTTTTGGAAGTCTGTCTTGCTTGGTAATCTTGGATCCTGCATGGCTTGGACAGTGCCAGGTGCCAATGCAGGTTTCAGCCAATTTTCCATGAGGAGTCGTAGGTCAGGGGCATTGTTGTGCAGCAAGTCCCAGATCTCTGTGCCATGTTTGGTGAGTAAGCAGGTGTTGAGGAGCATGCATGCAAGTGTGGAGTATTGTGTGGGAGGTTGTAGGCATGTGTGAGTGCAAGAGAATGGGGTATTGAGTGCTGTCAATGTGGCAAGTGTTCAGTGTGGGTAAGTGCATAACCACTTGCAGGGAGTGCAGGAGAATGCTCCCTCAGCGTGGTAGCGGCAGGAAGGGTGCAGACCAGGGTTCCTGATGCTGAGCGCAGTCCAGGGGCAGAAGTGGGGGGGAGACCGGCTTGCCTTTGCGCCCCACACTTAGGCCGACATTAAGCAGTTCCTTGGAGGGGAGAAGAGTGATGTTACTTCCTGTTCAGGTGGATGATGGAAATGAGTCATCTTGGAACCAGCCATGCCGAGACGCCGAAACTGACGACGGTCATCACAGCACTGTACCCACCTAGAACAAATACAACCAGGGACGGGTAGCTCTTTGAAATATCAGAACTACTTTTTCGGACAAGACCAACAAAGTCCACGATATAAAGAAAAGACAAGGGAAGAGATACTCCAAAGACTTTTAAAGAAATAGGCTGAAAAAAGAAACGACCGAAAAATACCAGTGCGATCACAGAGGGATCTTACATAAGACAACTTACCGAAAATACTCGCAGCGCCCTGAAGAAACTCCTTGGTAGGGAGTGAAACGCGTTGGCTGATCTCACTACATATTTTATTGATGTGCCCTTTCTTGCTGAACAAAGATAAATAAAGAACATTTCTCTACTTATTCTATTTGGACTCTCATTTTGGTGCGCCCCCTTGAGTATCTAAAAACTGTTTAACTGATCTGGAGAGCACAGCGACGCCAAACAGCAGCTGGTGTCGGGGTTGGCAGCACAATATCAAACTGACTTGATCATAGACCCATTGGCACTGGAGTTTAGGTGCGGCAATTTAAGGTCCGCTGCTGCTTTTTCGTACAAATGAGTCATCTTACTTGCCTTCTTTCAAAGACAGTTTTGGAAGGAAACCAGTGTCAGCCAGTTAAGCTTTATTCGATTATAAAATAATCATAAAAGCGTATTTATAAAAAAATAAAACCGCATGTTACAGAAAGATGCAAATCCACAAAATTATGGGATAAGTTATACAGTGAAAAATCTTACAGCAGGATAGTTTTTCTACACTTGAAAACAGACTTTAAAAACAACGAAACAGATAAAAATTACAAATTCTTCCCTAAGGGATTGCATGGCTTTGAATGCAGGACGGCATTGTCGCAGGCCTAGTGTTCTAAGTAGCGGGATAACCCACATTTTCCTCTGAACTGTAAAAATTTACAAAAGAATAGAACATGCATGGTGTATTGTGCTGACAAATCATCGCATGGGCAATTAGACAGCTGCCTAGACCAATCGTTAATTGCTGGAAAACTAAGCGACCTATGGACAATGCCCATCCTGAAACGTGTTAATAAAAATCTTTTAAAGTCAGTGGATACAAAAGTTAAATACGACTGCATCCTAAAAGTAGTAGGAATATTTTGGTGAGAAGAACAGAGATTTTTAATATCTATTCTTCTAATATCTAATATTTTCTAGATACTGCAAACAGCTAAGTTAAAAAACTTTCCAATTTACTTTAGTCAAGGTATTGGGATTATCAAAATATTCTTGATGTCCTAATTTACAAAAGAATTCCTTGACATACCTGCCCAATTTATATGTGATACCCCATCTAACCCACAGTAATCAGTAATCATTTGATGATTTAAAATGGTCTTCTATGAAGTCCAAATATGGTGCAAGAGGCGAATTGGTTGAATGCCAATGACATCCGCTATATAAGGTATACCTAGCTCTGTGTGGCAATTGAAAGTTGAGACACTAACCGGGACAGCAAGGCAGGTATCTAAGAAATCTGTTTTCGGCCCTCTGTAAAGATGTCACATCTACATGTCCCCAAATACCCGCTCCATAGGTCGCTATTGCGACACATTTAGACTTTTAAGTTTGAAGTAGTTCTGAGGGAGGGCATCTGCCCAAATTCTTGCTCAAATTAACCAGGGCTGCCAGTGATTTTGAGAATAAGTCTCCTTATATTAACAGCCTGTGTCCAGGTGCCAGTCCGATCAAATAAGACCCTCAAATATAAAAAGGGATTGGCTCAGTCTAGACGATTCTTCTCTAAGAAGAACAGGCCACACTTTTTGCTCTCCGGGCCACATTTTAAAATTCATGTTTTGGAGGCGTTGACTGTAAGGCCCAAGTTCGACATAAAGTTCACAAAACTAGATAATACCTTCTGGAGACTATTCGGAGTGCCGGCCATAAGCACTGCGTCATCCGCATACAGGAAGTGAGCGCTTCCCTACTGCCGGGAGGTCCTGGCACTCTTCTCTCGGAACCCGGTCTAAGTTATTAATGTACAAGGAAAAAAGAAAGGGTGTCGGGACACAGCCCTGACTTACACCTCTTCCGACAGTAAAGGAATCAGTGCACTCACCCCCTATCCCGATCGAACCTTGGCCTGATATAAAGTTGTCTCATTAATGAGACTAGGGATGGTTCCATGCCCAACCTCTCCAAAATCAGCCATAGTTTCTTATGGATGACACAGTTGAAGGCCGTGGACAAATCCACAAAGACCAGGTAGAGAGGGCCCCTTTTCTCCTTAGTATGTTTGGCAATAGTTAATTCTAAATGTAGGCACTGATCTATAGTGCCCAAGCCCTTACGGAACACATATTGTATATTACTGATGATAGAAAGATTATCTGCCCAGTCCTGCAATCTAAAAAGGAGTACTCTTCCAATTATTTTGACTGTGGAGTCTAAAAGCGAGATAGGCCGATAACACACTGAGTTGTGCCTATCCCCTTTTTAGAAATCGGAACCAGAATCGATTCAATAAGGCTGGTCGATATACTGGCATTAATGACTTTTGTTAAAATGGGTCCCCAGAAAGTAATATTATGTTTGAAAATGTCCACAGAATGCCATCAGGGCCTGGGGCATTACCACTCTTGCTCAATGCAATTGCCTCCTCAATTTCATAAAGATCTAATTGGAGATGTGAATGGTAATTTACAGTCTGGTATTCTACCCTATCCCCCACCAAGTCATTACTACTTGTTTCAGGACAGGGTACAGAATATAATTTAGAAAAGTGATCAACCCATTCGCCCTGAGAAACTGCTATCTCTATAGTTGCCCTGCCTGAATCAGCTAAAAAGGGAGCATTGAACACTTTCCAAAACGCTGAAGAATCTTTCAATTCTGACGCAGCTCTCAGGGCATTCCATGCCTCCTTTAAAAAATGTTTCCTTGCTTTTGAGGTACATCTATAAGTTCTTCTGGCTTTTATTTCTTCATAAGTTTTTAACCTTTCTATGCAGGGCAAGTTTGAGCTTGGAGGGGGCTTTAGAGCAACTAGAATCAAACCATCCTTTATTTTGAAGGGTTTTCTTGCTTGAGTTTACATGAAGGGTTTTACCAATGAAGTCTATTTCCGAAAAGCCCTCCACTATTTCCGATGCAGGATGGTCGTCTCCTAGACATTTTTTATTTGCATCAACTCGGTTAGAAGTCACCTTTCTCATAAACCACTCCGGATCCGTTTTTTTTCCCAACTCAGTGCACAGCCATTTTGTCTAACCAATGTAACATCATTAGCAAGATGAGTGGACAAAACCTTCCCTTTAACTAGTCTACGACCAACCTTGACTCCAATACTCTGCGGGAAATGATCGCTAAGGGAAATATCATGAGTTTGGAAATTTGTGACTCTGGAGGCATGTCTGGACGAAATTAGGATAAAGTGAATGGTAGAAGACAGCCCTCGTCCATTAAATGTTGGGCTGAAGGAGACCGGGGTGCTGCATAAATTATTTGCGAAGCCCATGTCTCCAGTAAATATAATATCATTTATAATATCCCCGGGTCCTGAATGATTAAAAGGAGGGCATCTAATTTCTTTGTTATAGCGCAAACCACAGGCACCAGTGTCCCAGTAGTGGCATACATTGATGTTAAAGTCTACACCCCAAATTATAAACAAATCTTTAGTGGAGGCCGCCTGGATCTTTGTAATATGAAGGGATATAGCCCCCAACACTCCTGCCAGCCCTTCATGTGGGGCATTATTATAAAAATTCACTCCAACTATACCAATTGTTCTATCCAAATCCACCCCCATTATTTGAAAGCAACGATCAGCTGCCAGTGTTACAATATTTCCTAGGTTTAAGTAATGTGCTATATAGATGCACCCCCCCCCCCCCCATTGCTCTCCCGTGCGATGATGCAACTGCGCGTACGTGAAAGGTTTTAAAACCGTTAATATGGATCGGTTCTTCTACCCAGGTCTCCTGTAAATATAGTACGTCAAACCCTGCTACAAACTCTGCCCACTGAGGATTCACAATCTTTAACTTTAGGGCAGCAATATTCCAAAACAAGACGCAACAAATACTGTCTTTAGTATTTCCCTGTACAACCCTCAGACTTATTCCAGAGGCAGCGACGGAATCAGCTTCAGGCGGAATTATTGGGCAATTGCCCAAGCTATGGGAGAAAGGGGCAGCTGCAATTCTCCTCAATTGCTCCTTCCTGGGTAGTCAATCATAAGTCTCTAACCACGAAAGAGGTGCAAACCAGTTCTCCATAGGGATTCCCTTGCTAGGTGCCTGATTGTAATTATCTAGGGTTTTACCTGGATAAGATGGCGTTCTGAACTCAGTAATGGACGAGGCCTACAGAAATAACTCGGGGTAGTGCTGTGATATGCGTGCCGACAGGGGGAAATCTATACAGGTGTCAGGGACTGTCCGGGACTATGTGGGGAACACAGTCAGGGACTTAGGCAAGGACTGGGCACTGGGTAGAAAACTTACACAAGAAGAGGAGTACATCGCTGCCCAGGATCATACAGGGAGTCAGAGGAGAAAGAGGGATCCAAAGGGAAAGCTTGTACAAGTGAACAGGATGGGTAAGACTTAGAAAGGAAGGGCACTCACAAAGCAATTTAGCATTCAGAATAATTACACCCAGGACGAATGTGCAAGACATATATATGAAACAACATTAACAATAAAGGGGGAGAACAAAACACAAGCACAATAGACAAGGAGGTAGTAAGGAGGAGTGCTTAACAGGAAAGAAAGGAAATCATTGGGCACACTTGGCAGAAAGCAGGTAACAAACATCAAGGTAACAGAAGTCAGGCAGCAGAATAGAAAGACCGAAAACCAGAACTGGAACCAAGGAATTGGGAAGAAAATCAGGGTCTGTAAAAGGATATTCAGAAGGGGTGGCTACAAGGGTATACTAGAATAGTGCAGGTTAAGGAATCAAGAAAACAAAATAGCATAGAAGGAAGTGCTAGGGCAGGAACAAGAAGTAAGCTAAGGCTCAAGAGTCAAGGTAGCCCTGCAGGCAGTGCGTGTTCAGGAACTGGGAATTACTTAAGCTTGAGGAGTCAAGGTAGCACTGCAGGCAGTGCAGGTTCAGGAACAGGGAAGTACTAAAGCTTGAGGAGACAAGGTAGCACTGCAGGCAGTGCTGGTTCAGGAACAGGGAAATTACTTTAGCTCAGGAGTCAAGGTAGCACTACTGGAGTGCTAGTTCAAGAAACAGGACATAGCTACAGCTCAGGAGTCAAGAGAGCACTGCAAGCGGTGCAAAACAGGAACAATAAAAAGCTGAAGCCCAGGAACAGGAACAAAGAATAACTATAGCTCTGGAACTCAGGAAGCAAGAGCACTGCAGGCAGTGCTAATTCAGGTACAAGGAATAGCTATAGCTCAGGAACTCAGGAAACAAGGTAGCACAGCAAGCAAGTGTACACGAGAGACGATGACCGGGAACTAACAGAGGAGGGATACCATACCACGGCACACCGCTACAGAGGAAACGTACCCGTTTTCTGAAAGCATTTCTACAGATGGATCCCCTCCCGGCTACCACCTGACACGCACCCGTACTCAGAGTGCTAATACTTGGAGACTTTCACCTAAATAATAAGGCGGAATTTAGCGAAAATAAGTGCTTCTTGCACGTGACTCTACTGGATATACCCTTCCAAATCAGTCACAAATCTGATTCTTAGTAACATAGTGTCTCTCTCTCATCTACCCACATATAACGCAACCACGAGGTCCAGACTAGACTCAACCCACAACTTTTGAGTTGAGCTTTAAGCCCTGAAGAGTCGTGTTGACTCAACTGTGCACGACGAAACACGTGTCGGCTAACTGTGACATTCCTCAAGTCTGGAGACAATAAACTATCATCTTGCTGTGACAAGAGACACACAAAAGAATCTGCTTCTGTTCATTGATTCTCATCAGTCATTGTACTTTATCTGTGATACCTTATTGTAGTTGCGAGAGCATAGCTTTGTAATTCCCCAGGAAGAAAGATGGAGAATCTGAAACAGTATTGAATCACTTCAGGAGGCCCATCTCCCATCTGCTAGACTCACCACATGTGTCAGAGTTTTTACTGTCTGAAACATTCACCGATAGATTGCAAAACCTACTTGCTTCTAACTTTCAGAAATAACAAATATTTCAAGTTGGTACATTTCTTGGATGCCCTGCATCAAATCTGTGATTTGTTTCCAAATCTGTGATTTGATTCCTTCAGAACAATTTCAAGTGCTTTATTCTGAAGCTGTCATGCATTTTGTGATACCTATGGGTAGATAACCGTATATTTATTTCAGTATTTCAACTGTTATAAATGATTCTTATGCTACTTCTGCTGGTTTTCAGGAGGAGTTAAGTAGCAGAGAAACTGTCAGTGTTGAAATTGCCAAAGCTCTTGAAGAAGTTCGGAAACGGAGGGAAGAATTGCAGCGGCAGGTTTGTCATATATAATTTATTTGAAGTTGCATTTTGATAGCCTGTGCAATATTTTCAAGCCCTAAAAAGAAGTTGTTTCATTCTTTATTATTTCAAGCACTTTCTTCTTCTTCTCCTTCTCCTAATGTTGAGACTTATAATAGCGGAACCGTACTTGAAAACTGAATACGTTTACACACAATAGGTAATCGTACAGAGAAACTAAGAAAATGATGTATGATCCCCGTTCGCAAACCAGTGATGTGTTGCAAACCCACTTGTTTGTGAATTAGTGCTATGTGCCTATGCATTAATAGGGCACATAGCAAATTTCCCCCTTCATTTGTTGGGGAGGGGGTTCGCAAAACGATCTGCATAAGTAATTAAGTGGTTAGCTGCAAATGAATGTTTGGAAATCTGCAACGAGAGGCGATATGCATTTGCATTCCCGAACGGGTACCATGCTGATCTAGATAATACATGCTTGCATGGATGCCTTTCCTGTCCCCTAGGCAACGTAAATAAACAAAGTAGAATCCACTAGGGATCAGGAGAGGGGGCTTAATTAAAGTTTTTTCAACCCCATGAGCCAGGTATTTTTTAACATCACTTTCACCACTCCACCACTCACGTTCTATACCCCACACACCACCACACATAGTCAACACTATAAAGTGCTCCCGCATAAACGTTTGGTCGCAGCACGCCGCATTCCGTAGAGGGGTGCGAAGACCCCAATGATGGTAGAATGACACCAAGGGTCATTTTGGTGTGTGAGGGGTACTAAAACAACACTGTGTGCTCCCCACCATAGTAGGGACCACTCTCCTGATCCCTAGTGGATTCTACTTTGTTTATTTACGTTGCCCAGGGAGAATGAATCCACTATAGTCTCTCTCTCCCCTCTTGTTACAGATATTTCCTGTCCCCTAGCCACACTCTCAGAAACCTAATTGCTGGTTGCGGTTTCCAGTCATTTCCCTTTGTCCTAAGTAGGTTTTCCCTTGCCCTGGGCATAACTCATCTTTTCAGTTTGCTGTGCTTTGGCCATCACTCTTGGCAACTGGGAACAGATGCTGGGCTGAGACCAATGCACATCACACTTGGAACAAGTCATAACTGGTGAGACCTGTGACCTCAAGTTTAGAAGCTCATGAAATCAGGCCGATTTGACCTTCAGCAAGAACAAATGGTCCTCCTAGATAGGAGAACCCCACAAACAGTTTAAAAGTTTCAGACTTCTTATTGGCACTGGGGCCCAGCTTTCACCACCAGAGGGGTGTAAGTACTAGATGCCTAAGTGTATTTGATTCATTGTTTTTCTTGTGAACAGAGGGGTTGCCTGCACAATGGTGTTGAACAAGCTTACTCCAGTATTGGAACTTTCATAGATCCCCATGCTTGAATCATTCCCCGTCGTCAAGATAGGAGTCCCCGGTAAATCAAATCAAAAACTAGGCCTAGGCCCATCCTAGTTTTGTAACATATCCACCTCTTTTTGTAAAAGAGACCAAATAAAATCAACAACCAATCAGATTACCCTCACCCTGTAGAACCTTTTTGAGAGAACCTCAGACCCTCAGATTTTCTACCACACATTGTGCTAGGGAGTCTCCACTGAGCTCTGCTCAGTTGTTTTTTCCTCTTACTTCTTTTACGAGAGATTTTTCAAGAGCTTTTCTTCATCTTGGTTCTTCATCTTCATTCAACATGTTTGACGAGGAGAAAGGCCTTTTTAGAGCTTGTGCCACCTGCTCTAAAAAAAGGCTATATGTAGATGACCCTCACAAGGACTGCATCTATTGCCTATATCCAGATCATAAGGCAAAGGATTGCAAGATATGCCGTACTTTTTTCAAGGAAGACCTTGAGGGACCATGAGGGCTGTCTTCTAACTTGGCTCCAGAAGTTGAAATCCAGGAGGGAGCCAGTTTCCAGTGACGACAGTGATGGGTCATCAGCTGCGTCTTCGAGAAGATTTCTAAAAAGGGTGAGATCAGACCCCTCTTATTCTGAAGACCGTCCTGGGAAAGCCTCTAAAAAGACCTCTCTGGGGTCAGACAGGCAAAGTCCAGTCAAATCTCCACACCAAGGTGTAAAGGAGAGGGAAGGACTTCCTACCGGGGAATCTGCAGTGAGAAAATCGAGCTCTGTTCCTCCTTCTTCCCCTTCTCACAGAAAAAAGGACTTTAAAAAGCCCTCTTCTGTTCCATCTGAGGATAAATCTGTGAAGAAAACTGCACCGTCGACGCAGCTGATGAGAGCGCTGACGAAGAAATCATCATCTTCGTCGACACGTAGTGAGAAGGTAAAGTCTCCTTCTTTGACTTCGACGGCAGGATCGTCGAAGGAAGTCTCCGTATATTTATCGTCGACGGTATTGAATTCTGATGCGGTTGCATCAGTCATGGGGAAAATGACGTCGACGGTATCGTCGACGACTTCAACGACGACGAGGATGTCGACGACTGTGATTCCGACGACTATGTCGGCTTCAACGTCGACAGTCATGACTATAGTATCGTGGAAGGGACCGTCGATGACAGCTTCTACATTGTCGACGACACTGTCGATGACCTTGTGGACGACGGATATAATTTCTACTTTTACCATCAGAAAGCGGCACATTACTCCGGAGATCACGTCTCCAAGCAAAGAGACTCCTCTTCCGCCCACCCACCTTCTAAAGGAGGAAGATTCGGATGATGAAGGTCCGTATGGCTATGCTCATAGCCATTCTGATCTACACATTAAGTGCCAGGATTTGGACTCTGAAGAAAGCTATGATGACCAACAGAAGTATGATCCTCCTCAAGACTATCATGGGGGTTATCAGGAGGAAATGATCTGTATGCCATCCTCCTTGATCTCGGACCTATTATGCATGCTCTCTGACTAGAAAAAGAGATTTCCAACACCATCTCCGGTTTAGGAGCTTGTTTCAGTTCCTGCTCTTCCACCAGCGGGCACTTCCAAGCCTCGGCTACCACCACTTCCACTGCAGTTAATAGTGGATCAACCACCTTCAGTTACTCCAGTCCAGTATGGCACCTCGGATGAGGACCAGGGTCAGGCTGACCTTCCGGATCCGGATAGAGAATGGGGTAGCTACATTATCCCTACTCCTGCTTCCCTTTCTTCGGTGCCAGTAGATTCTCCACCTGGGGATATTGGGGGTTTCCATAATTTGTTGGAAAGAGCGGCAAAAAGGTTTGAGTTGCCTATGCCATCGGTGCAGTCCGAATGTTTCCTGTACAATTTTAAAGAGCCTTTTAGAAGATCAGTCAGGTCAATCCCTATATTTGGTCATGTTTGGGAAGAGGGGCTCAAGGTGATGAAGACCACTTCTAGGTAGTCCTGGTGCTTCCTCGTTTGGAAAAGAAATACAAGGCTCCAGAGGACAGCCCGGCTTGCCTGGTGAGCCAGCCAGAACCGGTCTCAGTTGTTTCCCAGGCGGCACTGAGGAAATCAAGAAATCCAGCGGCACCTTTGACAACGCCCCCAGATAAAGAAGGCAGACGCCGGGACAATGCTGGCAAAAGGTTCTCTTCAATGTCCAGCCTTCTTGTCAAAGCAGCTAATGCCTTGGCCATCTTAGGGCGCTACGCCCTACAGATGTGGTGTGACCCCTATTTAGACCAACTGCCTGAAGACAGCAAGGCCGAAGCTCAGAAGATTCTCCAAGAAGGAGAGAGAGCCTCATCGGAGGTAATCTAGTTTGCAATGGATATTTCACCTACTGTGTTCCGTTCCATGCCTGGAGCCGCAGTCCTGCATCGCCAAGGATGGCTCTGTGCCACCTTGTTCAGACCGGAAGTGCAAAACAAGATTTTAGATCTTCCCTTTGATGGTGAGGTGCTCTTCGGTAAACATATAGACTATGTGCTGCAGGACATTAAAAAAGACACAGACACTGCTTGTTCGTTAGGAATGCTGCAATACCGGGGTGCAAGAGGTAGATGTCTTCCCTCGTACAGAGGAGGATACCAGCAATACCGGTATCCTAGTATACGCCTGCCTCGCAGTCTTACCGTCTGCAATATAACCAGCGGCTGGGTCAGTCCTCTTCTTACTCAAGATCCACAAATCAAGATAGAGCAGGACCCCTGGGGAAGGATTCCTCTAGGCGCCAATAGGGGCTGCCTGGCTCTGTCTACTGTTCCTCCCGCTCATGTAACCCCTGTGGGGGGCAGGGTATCGCCCAACTTCCAGGAATGGCAACGAATAACATCGGATCGTTGGGTTCTCAATGTCATCCAATTTGGCCACACATTGGAGTTTGTCCTTCCTCATCCTACCAAGCCCCCTCGAGCCACAGCAACGCAACATCTCCATCTTCTACAGCTGGAGGTCGAACAGATGCTTTTTAAACAACAAATGGAGGAGTGCCCCCTAGGTATAAAGAGAAAGACTCTGTAACCAAAACTTAAAGTTCAATAATGCACAATGTGCCCAACCTTTTTACAGGACATAGCATGTCCTTTTAGAAGACCCCTCACTCACCAACCTAGTTGGTGGCATGCTTCATCATTGGGGTCCCACCCCGCAGGCCGAGTGCCAGCAGGGTGTGCTTCGACACCTGACTACAGTGGAGCAGGTATGTTTTCTTTTTTATATGTGCAGTGATACTAAAAGGTGATTAGTGATTTAAAAAGGGGCCAATACTACTCACTCCAAGACTTTATTCCTGAGTGATTGGACACCCTAAAGGAAAAACTGTGACACCTATGTCTAATTAGGTAGACTCCGGTGTTCAAGACATGTAGTGTTTTAAAATAGCGACGTGTGCTATGTGATTAAAATACAGGTCTACATGTTTCAACCATCTTACAATTGTGGGTTTTCGTCAGGACCAATGTAGATGACCTGGGTGGTGCGCACACGCTAAGGTGCGCCCTGCCCTCGATCATGAAAAACGGAACCACAAACTTGTGGCCCTTTACAAAATTGTGATGTCTTCTCCCCGTTCTGGAAGAAAAACCTGTGAAAAAAAGAATTGAGGAAAAAAGGGGGTTGGGATCACATAGACAATAGGCAAACATTTTTTTGTACATAAAACATAAAATGTGCTCCTAATGGCAGTGGCCGTGAAGCTGTGTCTCTATCACGGGTGCCGGTCGCCACAATGGGAGTGTAACAAAACCTGGTGGCGTTTTTATAGGGAGCCATGCCAGTGCTGCTCTAATTCAACTGTACACCTGTAATTGGCCCCCTACGGGTTTGTTAACTCCTCGTCTGGCGTTAAAATGAAGGGTTTTCTGAATGGGCGGGAGATCGCCTCAGCGGGTATTCGTAAGTGCAGTGGTAGCAAAGAATGGCCGTGATAACAATTGCGTTACAAGAAGCACACGTGTCTCACAAACACCCAGGACTCGCCACATCTTTCAATCCTGAAGGTCGGATTTCTCATTGATATTGTCAAATGTAGCGGTTATAGACCTAGATACATGTAAAACGTGTAATACTATCAGCTTACTCAGAAAGCGGCAATTGACCGCTTCATGGGCTTCCCGGTTCCAAGAGCTGTGTGCTTACGTAACCTGGTAGGTAAAAAATGAGATATGCGAACACCGAATGAGTGCCGAAGCGTAGTTGCAAATGCCACAGCAAAGCTCCGAGACGATCAAGTATTGTGGGACTTACTTGTGGCTTCTGCTCATCAATCAGGTAACCTACTTGGTTCCTATTGCGGTACGCCCCGTGGATGTAACCAGCAGCCCTTTCCAGCGCCGGAGATATACTGAAGCTCTTCGCTTTCCGGAGTGGGCGTGGTTAGGCGTGACCCGGGTCACGTGGTTGCCTGGGCCAATAGAAAGTGAGTATAGCGTTTGGGAAACACGTTTACCGGTTGCCATGGTGCCAGGGCCCCGTGTTTAAAGTGTGCGTTCCAATAAAGCTTTCAGAATTGAAGTGCCAAGCTCGTATTTTCCAGAGTGCTCCATTCCAGTTCGGGAGCGAGATGCAGGATGTAAAAGGCGAGGGATTCCTTGCACACTGATAACACCTGTATATTAATGGGTGAAGAAGGGAGAAAAACTGAATTTATTTGGTATAAGAAACTAGGTGAAGAGCCAACTTGGTGCTCCTTCACTGCAGGTATGGATGTATTGTCCCAGAACACTAGGGGAAAGTAAGGTCTAGGTTAAGGAAAGTGCAGCCAAACATAATACGTGTGGTATATCTGTTAGGGGGAGGTATCATGATCATGAATTAATGCATCGTCCCTGCAATTCTGCAGAGAGGTGATCAAAGGTCAGGGATTATAACGCAACCTCTAGCCCATGACCGAATTCCAGGGAATGTTATCATTTAAACCGGTCTTGTAGGTGGACAGCCTGTAAACCCATCTCTGTTCTTTTTCGAACAGGTGTTGTCTCATGTTGTTCCCGGGGCTGATTTGTTCAATGACGGTCCATTGTAAGTCGTCTGGGGTATGCCCGGCCGACAGATAATGTTCAGTCAATTTTGTCATAGCCTTTTTGCACCTGATGGTGCTTCTGTGCTCGCCGATTCGTTGTTTGATTTCCCTACTGGTCATACCTATGTAATGTTAATTACAGGGGCACGTTATCCTGCATACCACGTTCTCGTTATTACAGTTTGTGTGTCCTCGAATGGTCCAGGTCTTCCCTGGTTCGAGCTGGAGTGTTTTGGTATTTGTCGTTAGTGGACAGACACTGCAGTTACCACATCTGTAATGGCCAGTTACCCTAGGTAGTCCCCATGCTTTCAGCACTGATTCGCTTTCCACGGTTCTTCTGACTGGTCTGGTGTTGACCACACAGTCCTTGATGCTTCTCGCTTTCCGAAACGAGAAAAGGGGTTTCTCCCATTGCATTTTCCCTGAGTTCAAAATTGACCAATGTTTGTTTATCACCTTGGTCACTTCGTTTAACACTGTATTGCACATATACAAAAGAAAAAAAACCCGCTCCACTGTAGTCAGGTGTCGAAGCACACCCTGCTGGCACGCGGCCTGCGGGGTGGGACCCCGATGATGAAGCATGTCACCAACTAGGTTGGTGAGTGAGGGGTCTTCTAAAAGGACATGCTATGTCCTGTAAAAAGTTTGGGCACATTGTGCATTATTGATCTTTAAGTTTTGGTTACAGAGTCTTTCTCTGTTATACCTAGGGGGCACTCCTCCATTTGTTGTTTAAAATACTCGGAAGGGGACCAGGAGTACCCGCCCTACACTCATGTAGAACACCTTTTCTCTCTCTTTTGTTTTTGAATAGATAATCAGATGATTTTTAAGGAATCCTGAGGAGAGCTCAGGCTGGAGACTCCCTAGCACAACGTGCGGTAGAAAATCTGAGGGACTGAGGCTCCTCCCAGGGAACCACCACAGAAGGACAACCTTCAATGATGAACAAATTTCGCAAAAATTTGATGGCATTGGCAGAGGAGGGAGAGTCACAAAACATGTGGTACAACCATTTCGAATGATAATCAATTAGAAGAATGACATATTTCATGTCATGGGGAAGGACATCAAAAGGGCCAGAAAAATCCAACCCAACCTTTTCCCAAGGTTTAAGTGGAAAGGGGACAGGATGGAGGGGCGTACTAATGAGTTTCCATTTCTTATCCGAGAGCAAACATTCATTGCAGGAATCAATGTAAAACTTTACCTGGGACTCAATAGAAGGCCACCAATAATGCGATTTGATGAGTTGAGATGTTTTGGTTATGCCTAGATGCCCTTGATGTGCAAACTTAATGATATCGGGTCTGACATCAGAAGGCGGAACAAAAACATCATGCCTCATAATTAGATTGTCAACAAGGGAGAGTTCAGAAGAAATCATGGAGAAGGCCTTTAGCTCATTAGACAATTTTCTACTCTCAGGCCAGCCCTGAGAAATGTATTGTGCAACCAATTTCAAATTGTGATCATTTTCATAGGCTTTGGACCAAGAATCCTCCGTAATGAAAGGGCACAACTTGGTGGCGTCAAGAGTGGCAACTACACATTCAATATAACCGATTTCTTGAACATCAGAAGCAGTATTGAGTGACATGCGAGACAAACAGTCAGCACGAAAATTTTTGCCACCTGAAATGTGTTTAATATTGAAGTGAAATTCATGTAATTTGGACAAGAGTCTGACAAGTCTTGAGGAGGCTTTACCTAGGCCATCACCATTGAGAAGTTGAGTGAGAGGCTTGTGATCGGTGAATAAATCAAATTCTCTACCCCAAATGTAGTTCTTGAACTTTTCAATTGCCCAAACGCAAGCCAATGACTCCCGCTCAATGGTGCTATAGTGGGTTTCAGAATCCTTAAGTATTCTGGAAGAAAAAGCAACAGTGTGTTCCCTACCAGAAACCCACTGACCAAGGACGGCACCCAAACCAGTCAAACTGGCGTCAACCATGATGAAACACTTGGCAGAGTCTTGAAAGGGGTGCAAAGCAGGAGCACCAACAATCATGTCCTTGACATGTGAAAAAGAGGCATTGATCTCTTCAGTCCAAGCATATTTGGAACCTTTGCGAAGCAAAGAGTGAAGGGGTTCAACAATTTGGGCATAGCCTTTTACGAAACGGGCGTAATACTCCGCTAAACCCAAAAAGGAGCGGAGGGCATCCTTGTCTTTGGGAGGAGAAGCCTGAGAAATAGCCTCAATGAGGGAGGACTTGGGTTTTATGCCTTCAGGAGTCAAAGTGTGACCTAAGTATTCCAGGGATTGAGAACCAAATTTGCATTTGTCAGCCCTGACAGTCATGCCAGTTTCATTAAGCTTGCTCAAAACAGAAGAGAGATGAGATAAATGAGAATTCCAATCAGGAGAAAAACCAAAATGTCATCCTGATAGGCCTGCACCCCAGGAACAGACTCGAAGAGATGATCCATAATTTTTTGGAAAACACTAGCTGCGCTAGCAAGTCCAAATGGAAGTTTCAAATATTTAAAAACACCAAATGGGGTGACAAAAGTGGTGAGGTCCTGAGAAGATTCGGTAAGGGGTACCTGATGGTATGCGGAGCGTAAATCAATAAGAGAAAAATATTTGGCACCACCTAGGTTGGCAAGTAGGTCGTGAATTTTGGGAAGGGGGTGGCAATCAACCAAAATTTTTTTGTTTAGGGTGCGAAGGTCGGCACATAGCCTAACCTCACCGTTCTTTTTGCGAACGATAACAATGGGTGAAACCCATTCGGAAGAATCCGAAGATGCAATGATACCATCCTTTTTGAGAGAGGTGAGCACAGATTTAAGCTCATCCCTGGCACTGATGGGGACAGGGCGGACTTTATGAACAATGGGTTGGGCAGAGGCTTTAAGCTTGATCTCATGTTTAAAACCTTTGACGGTGCCTGGTTGGTTGGAAAAAACATTGGGGAATCTGTCCAAAATTTGTTTGATGTCTGACTCATGATTATCAGTGAGAAGACAAACTGAAACAAAAGGTGGAACGGGGGAATAACCTTCAGTAGGATCACCAACTCTAATGGGATCATCCGAACCAGGAACTAGGTAAATACCCATTTTGGCGAGATCTTGCCAGCCAACTATATTGGGACCCTTGGTTGCAATATACATTTTTGTAATGATAGATCTCCCAAAACACTCAAGCCTATAGTTGAAGTAGCCAAGCATAATAATATCAGACTCATTAAATGCTTTAGGACTAAGGTCAGATTTGAGCAAAGAAATGGAATTGTTCCATTTTTCAAGAAAGAACGCTTCATTGAGAATGGTTATCGGAGATCCAGAATCTGCCATGACTGTAACTTCAATGTTACCAAACAGTGCAGAGCAGTATGGACCTTTGACCAAATTAGAGGTGTCAATGAAATTGCAATGGATAGATACAACCATGTCTTGAAATTCGTCAATGCAATCATCCAAATCAGGACATACAATACTATTTACAGAAGGTCTGGACGACCTTTTGACAGATTTGCGCATACCTTGGAAATGTCCTAATTTTTTACATAAAACACACCTTTTTCCTGAAGCAGGACAAGAGGGGTTGTTGCCAATATGGGACTTAGAACCACACCTGTAACAATAAGGGTTAGGGTTAGGTTTTTTTTTAAAAGGTCTAACAGACCTATTAGTGTTAACTAAACTAATAGAAGTGGCATTGTCATATGAAGAAGAATGAAGAGAAGAATGAGCTTGGTCTTTTTGCAGCGCGTTAGAAGTAGTGATGGATCTTTCGATGCTCTTGGCAATGTCAATAGTTTCTTGAAGTGTAGGCTTCTTGCAGCTCAAAAGGCGTTGTTGAATCTTTTTGGAGAAACAAGCAAAAACGAATTGATCTCGAATGTAAATGTCGGGATTAGATTCAAATTCGCAAGTAGACGCCAAGATTCTTAACTGAGCAATGTACTCCTCAATGGATTCATCTTCTCGCTGTCTCCTTTTAAAGAAGTTATGTCTCTCAAGCATTTCATTAGGTTCTTCACCATAATGTCTTGCGAGGCGAGATAAGGCTTCCTTATACTCATCCCAATTATCACCAGCATCCCCAGTGGGAGGAGAAGATCTTGGAAGGTTTTCAAAAGTATGTTGTGCAGCAACTCCCAAGCAACCATATAAAATAGCAACTTTCCTCTCAGGAGTGAACTTGACTGCATCAATTGCTACAATATGGTTGGCAAAAGCTCTAACCCATTGACGCCAAGGAATAGTAGGTTTTCCAGGGAGTTGAAGAAAAGGTGGGGGTTGAGCAAATTGCTGAGAAGAAGCCATTTAAATAAAATGAAAAGTATCACAGTTATGGTTGTAAATGAAAAAAAATAAAAGTAGTTAAACGTGCTCAAGAAATAATATGCATGAATTGAAGCTTATAATGACAGTTGAAATGCAGGCAGAGGTGTGCCTGTCACCGAAGGAGCACACACAAGAATTAATAAATTTGTCAAATATAATAAAGAATGTTGTAAAAATACCAGTATTTAACTCCACAGTATGAATAAATGCCAAGGAAACGAAGCGAAGGTCGCGCTGTAGCGTCAGGCATCAGGAAACTGACTCCGTGTGAGGATCAGCGCGGAGCGTGTAGTTGTGGGCAGCTGTAGCTAGGCAACGAGCTAAAATGGCTGCCGTGCGCAAGCGTGATGACGTGGAGGCGTGATGAGGTAGAGCGCTGGAGCATCGAGTGTACTAGCGTCAAGTGCGCGTAGGAATTGATGACGCGCAGGGACAATGACGCTGAAGAATGCCGGGTACTCACTGGCTGAAGCTTGAGCTCTCAAGGCAACCGTCACCATCAAAGGTAAACTGCTGGGAAATCGAAGAAAATCAGGTGGAAAGCAAGCTACCGTCGGCTTGAACAGCAGGTAGATGAGACGTTCCTGACGAGTAGAGAAGCATCTGGTAGGAGTGGGAGGGCGGGCATCGAGGGAGTAGGCCGAGTACTTCCTGGTGGGTGTTTGGAGTTGGTAGGTTCAGGACCCGCTCTTCGCCAAATGAAATAAGTGAATTTCTAGGCAAGAGTTGCAGGTAAAAATCTTCTTTATTTCGGTAGAAGAAACACCCACAGGGAGAAGCCGCCGCTCGACTCCAGGACTCCGGGCAACTGACTAGCGTTGCCCAGAGCGCTAGAACCGAACGGAGGAGTGGAACATAAACAAGAGGAGGCAATCCCTCGTGCTGGGCACAGCACGAGGGAAGGCATATACTACAGTTACTTACCTGTAACTTTAGTTTTCCAGTATTGGAGTCTTTCATAGATTCACATGCGACCCGCCCTCCTCCCCTGGAAAAGCTCAACCTTCTACATTTTATGGTTATAATGTGGCACTACGGCTACGACAATCTGAGGTTCTCTATGGAAGGTTCTACAGGGTGAGGCTAATCTGATTGGTTGATGATTTTATTTGGTCTCTTTTACAAAAAGAGGTGGATATGTTACAAAACTAGGATGGGCCTAGGCCTAGTTTCCGATTTGTTGTGATTTGTACTACTATTTTTATATTTATCGGGGACTCCCATCTCGACAACTGGGAATGATTCAAGCATTTGAATCTATGAAAGTTTCCAATACTGGAGAACTAAAGTTACTGGTAAGCAACTTGTTTTCTTTCAGTTCAGGAGTGGAACCTCTACATGATTGCCGTTCTCCCTCCTAACTGGTCTTAAGCCTGTGAAACTTGAAGAGGTATCTTGCTCCTTTTACGTCCCTGAAGGAAAGCATACTGCACTTGTTGACATGATCTATGGGAATATTTGGACCATTCACAGCTGACTTGAAGGTCTATGTGGTATAATCTCAACAAACTAAGATTAGTCAAGATCAAAGTTCTCCAAGAGTAGCTGCCCAGGAAAGAACAAAAACCCAATGGATATCCTCAGGATTGAGGAGCTATATAATTGCTGTCTGCTCAAGGGGGGGAACCTGACTCATCATGTTTTCCAGAAGGACCGGAATATGGTTGGTCTTCAAACCTCCAGTCATGTGGGGCCAGGTTCAGTTGGACCTCATTTTAGGACAATTTGAACCATCTTTGGAGCTGTGATGGTGCTAGGGATATTCTTGATTAAAGGTGCAGTTAGCATCTAATCCTAAAATACCATCTGCCTTTATCTCTGGTTGGTCCTCTGACTCCCAGGGATCCCCTGGTTCCATTAGTGCCCCTGCTTCCTATAAAGCTTGTTAGTTAAGTATTTGTTGTGTTTCAACATTACATGGCAGTTAGCCAGTGGGGGCTGAGCAAGGATAGTTTTTTAATACATTGTGAGGGCTGGTGTGCAAGGCAGAATACCTTTCCAAAATGTCTGACATTACAGCATCTTTTGAGGAAACTTTTTTTCTTGATCATGGCTGCCATACAGGCTTTCCTAAAAAGCTGTAAAGGGTGGAAAGTCAGAATTAAGAATAACGAAAGCACAACTCAGCTCACTTCTCGGAGAAGACAAGGAAAATTGAACTTGAACTGCAATGTGCTGCAACTAATCAGCGGTCCTTGAGTTCCCCTGCAGTGGGTGTACCTAAGGCAGAGATTGCTTTTTCACACCCCATTGTAGGCTCTCCTAGCAACAATGCTTCTGGGAACTCTTTTCTGCTCCCGGATGATGCTGAGCTGGCACTCTCCCTGGCGTCTCTCACACCCTCTAACCACTTCAACGATCCTCTGCCTTCTAAACTTCTCAAAGATCTCAATTCAGCCATTCTCCCACTGTGGGCCCGGATCATTCAAGAATCTCTTGTACAGGGGAGAATTGTTGACTGCCTCATGATGGGGCAAGTCACTCCCATCCCTAAGAAGCCTAATGTTGACTTAGCTGATCCCACTAATTTCTGTCCGATCACTAGCATAATGACTTTAGCAAAATTACTCGAGAAATGCATCCACACACATCTCTGCAACCACGTCAAGAAATTTCAGCTCCTTGACCTTTACCAGTCTGATTTCATAGCAGGGCACTATACTGAAACTGCACTTACCCACATAGTTGATTAAGCCTTGAGATCCCTTGATCAAAATGTCCCTTGTCTTCTGATCCTTTTTGTCTTGTCCTCAGCATGTTACACTATTAAACATGAAATCCTGATTGCTATTCTTCAACACAGGATGGGGTTATCGTGCCCTATCTTAAATTGGTTGGCTTCTTTCTTGAATAGCCATACCCAAAGAATCAAAGTCAACCAATCACTTGCTGCCAGTACCCTGGTCACGATTGGAGTACCTCAAGGTTCTGCACTGTCGCCCACACTCTTCAACCTTTTTATGGAACTTCTTTCCAATATTCTGAACGACTCCCAAATTTCAATACCATATGTACGCTGATGACACGCAACTTTATTTGAAGACCTCGTCTCTTAATGACATAAAAACTCTAATTGATACGCTTTGGAAAACGCAACAGTTGTTAAACTCCCTTAAAACAGACTTCCTTCTGATTTCCCCCTACCACCACTCGGCTCCTACCCAAGACTGGATCAAACAACTCTCCGCACTCAACTGCACCCCTCATGTTGTTGACTCTGCTAGATCTTTAGACATCACCCTGGACAAATACCTAAACATGCAAGCTCACATTAGTGCCCCTATTAGGGGTGCCAATCATCAGCTGAACTCCCTAAGGAAAGCCAAGCCATTCTTGCCTCCTGAGGACGTCCAGACAGCTGTCCAATCCCTAGTTATCTCACGCTTGGAATATGGTTTGGTGACCCTTGCCGGCCTTCCTAAAGCTAATCTGGCTCCGCTGAGAGACACTCTTAACGCATCGGCCAGACTCGTCACAGGCTCCAGAAAGCATGATCTTATCACGCTGGACTTAATTCAGCTTAACTGGCTATCCATTGAAGCAAGGATTCGCTTCAAGATTGCTTACCTGACGCACAAAGCTATTCACTGCAACACCCCCGTCTACCTAGCAAAAAGACTTGAGCTATCTGGCTTGAGGCGGCACATAAGAAGCTCTAATACTCTACTTTTGAAACCACCCAAATTCAATAAGAAAAGAACTTACAACCGTACCTTCTCTGGTCTTGCTCCTAGAATTTGGAATTCTCTTCCTCCCGAGATCAGATCCAACCCATCAACTACGTCTTTCAAAAAACATGTCAAGTGGCTAATACTGAACGTCCATCTACAGCAATAGCCCTGATGCCATCATTAATCCACCTCCATCGCCAGCTTGACAATCTTTTTACCGATCGCTCTAAATTCATGTTTCTCTTCACAGGTCCTTCTTGATGTATTACCTGCTGTAACTTTTTTAGATACTTCTTGTGTGCTATTTTGTTCCGTACCCTTGTTTTAAAACTCTTGCCATGTACCCTCCTTTGTACAGCCCTCTGATACCCTTTTTTGGGTCATGTTTGCGCTCTATAAAACTTTCCAAATAAATAACTGAAGCTAATTTTTCCCAATACCAATAAAGGACTGTTGCCCAAGTGTCAGTCTGTCCTCAGATCTTCCAACCTTTGACTCAGACGCCTCCAGACTTCAACTTGTACTCTTCACAAGCCTCTAATATTTGGTTGATGTAATCTTTAGTCTCTAGGTAGGTATCCGTTCATAGATGTTAAGAGGAAGTACGATTAATGCTGCTAGAACAGAGATCCTCACAGAAAAGCTGTCATATTCAAAGATGTCTCTACTGTCTCCAAATCCTTAAAGTACTTTTGGCTTGGCAATAAGCAGTTCCTCCTTCCTTACTGACTCTCTGTGTTGCTAACATGGCTGGAACCTCAGTAGAAACTAGATTTCTGTGTAAGAGGCCTGGCTTACTGCAAAGACCAGTATTACCATAAATAACTGGGATGCATATCTTAATTAGCAATATTTTTATGCCATATGCAGGATTGATTACTCCAGAGGAGCTGGGGCTGTGGTATTTTTCCTGAGGGAGAAAGCAATACAGGTGGTTGTGTGACAGAGACCCTGTTGTTGCACAAAAAGTATTGAGGGACAGCGGTACGAATAAAGGCAGCCCTTGTGGGGAGATCGGTTGATGGAGAAATAAGTACAGCAAATTTGATGATTAAAATTCATGAACGAATTTCAGCCACTCTCAAGGTGAGCAAGTAAGACAGTAATGTGCCAGAATACCACACCAGCAACACCCGCATATTAACCTGGACCTCCTTCCATAGAGGCCATCTTAAAGAGTGCTTCGGCTCTAGAGGATAAGGGTGAGGTCCTTGTGCTTTATACACCAATGCAGGGTGTGATTTATCATCACATTGTGAATCATGGATCTTAGCTGACCTCCTGTCCATAGATTTACTTGTTCAAGAATTTTAAAGCAGAAATTAGGAAGGTAGAAGATTGTAGCTGAACAGTTCTTCTACTGATACCTTCATGGGCATACACCACAGAGTTGAAGATGGAAAAATGATTGTGATGAAGGGCCTCTAGACAATATTTGGGAAGTGATGTGTAGTCCATAGTAACGTGCAGCAGTATCATCTTATATCTTATTTCAAGATGAGGAGTACATAAACTAGGAAACTGCTTTTGGACTGTCACACCTTGCCCCAAAAGAGCATTTCTGTCTGGCGTTGAATGAGAAGTGGTTTGGAAATGCAAACAGTGCTGCTTTGAAAAGCAGTTGCATAGACCAATGAAGTCTGAAACAATAGTACTGATAGGTCCAAGCTAGAAATAAGTGTGACTTTAATAATCTGTGGCGTATGAGAAATGAAAGAGACGGATCTTTCTGGATTGAAGTCTGAACTCCTGTTTTCCTGAGTATTTGTTTAAAGGTATGTTAAGCTGTGATGTGTAGGTATATGTGGCCTTTGTATATTCAAAACTAGCCAAAAGGAAACATGCAGTCAAACAAAAGCAGAGAGTCAACGAGTGACAGGAGAGGTACCTGGATGTTTATGTATGTTGCATTTGTCTAGTGCAAACCGTGCCAAAATATAGGAAGGAAGACTCATGTCAGTCAACATCTACACCCCAAGAATGCACCTTTTCATGCTCTTACAGAAGCTTGAGTATTTCAGAGCTCTTTCCAGCTGGCATAAACTTTGACTACCTCATCACCCATTGCTCAACACAGCATGGACACAGTACATCCTATATGGTTTATGAACCCATGCACCACATATGCATGAAAATAAATGGGACTATAATTGTCCTGCAACAAGTTCCTAACATTCCCATTTCTATACTTTTTCCTGCGGTCACAAACCATATGTCACAGGCTAATGCATCACTTTGCCTCAAACATTCTCGTCTCTCCCTTATGTTGGTACAGCATCTCTGTAACATGAGTTTAGATTCAGGCTTGACATTGTCACAGTGGATGACTCATGCATCCTCAGACCCCACAAGTGCTAAAAGGGAGCACAAACACCCCTGAAAGAGGGCAGAACTGTCACTTTGACATTACCTGAGGAGGTTGGAAAGCTTCCCCTGTAAGTAGGGGAAAATAATGTGTTGGATGCTCACTGGATATGGATCAGAAGTATGTTTTATTTTTCCTGGGCATGTGGTTGACCAAGAGATGAGGTGGTGATAGATACTTATAACGCATTTGTAGCATATTGAGTTCTTGATCAAAGTCATCAAGGGTAGGTACGAAGATGTAAAGACATGCATGATATTGCTAGGCCCTCGAAAGAGTCACAACCCACTGTAACGAGTGTTGTGGTGACTGGTGTCTCAGTACATCAGGATGATGGGTGTAGTCAGAAACCAGAATCTTGAACTACGTTTTTTGAGGTGGCAGGAGGGGTTGGCAGCATTGCATGACTCATGTCCTGGACTAGCGGGGGAACTTCAGGCAGTAACTGCATGTGCAAGGATCCTGATCAAGACACTGTAAAACGGAAATATGAGACGAGGTTAGTGGTTTGTTGTAAAACTGTGATCCCATGTAAGTGCAGGGTGTTTTGCTAAGACCTGTCTTCAGAGGGTATTCACAGTCACCTATGGCAGAAGTGAAAATCATGAATGTTGGGAGGAGCTTTTAGATGCAGTATGATGTATGGTATTACTCCCTTGCAGGATATAGTTATGGTGTCTGTCTTTGCATTGTAGCAAATACCCTACTGATATCTTGGGTGAATTCACCATGCCCGGAACGCAATGAGTTTTTTTGAGTATAAGCTCAAGTGCATGTTGGCATCATCTTCACACTAGATGTTACCACTTTGTACTTTTAGCAGTTGAAGTAGACAGAGGTTCTAACAACAAAAGATCCGGGGGTCTATAACGGAGCTTCAAGTACTCCGAGCTGCTGCAAAACTCCTACATAAGTGAGTTAGGCGCTAATAGAGCTATATAAGTCTCTATATCAGAATGTGTGCCAGGACAAACCTGTCGAAGGACCTACTGAGATTGTTGGTAAGACCCGTACAGAGATGTGTTGGATTCCCATCAAATAGGTATGTAGATCAAGTGTTCTCATTTGGTCATCCAAAAATGGGGTGGTATGTCTCTTGATCAATGAGACCCATCCATCGCCCTTACTCAATTGGGTCGCACCATCAATCGCTAAGATATAGTTATGGTGTCTGTCTTTGCATTGTAGCAAATACCCTACTGATATCTTGGGTGACTTCACCATGCCCGGAACGCAATGAGTTTTTTGGAGTATAAGCTCAAGTGCATGTTGGCATCATCTTCACACTAGATGTTACCACTTTGTACTTTTAGCAGTTGAAGTAGACAGAGGTTCACCTACAAAGTTTTTGGGTGGGAATGTAGAGACTTCTAGCCTCCGATTACTCACCATTTTAAATATTCCCCAGGCATCAGACTTGATCCGGAAACATTTCAGTAGTACCTTGTGTGCGCAGAAAGATGCACACTGACGCAGTTCCGTTCCACAAATTGTGTGGGCCCATGTAGGAGCCACCCCTGCACGCTGACGTTAGTTCCCAACTTTACGCGCCAACAGACCCTTATCTGGAACTCCCTTCATGTCTCTGACATTGTTTCCAGTGTGCAAGGGATACTACCCCTAAAAACAACAGGTTTCAAGCCCTGTAGGGACTGTCGCAAATAAATGTCTGTGACAGATTCTCACCAGGTATGCCTGTGGGGTCTTGCAACAACTCCAAGGCCTGCATCGA
This sequence comes from Lissotriton vulgaris, assembly GCF_964263255.1. Lineage (NCBI taxonomy): Eukaryota > Metazoa > Chordata > Amphibia > Caudata > Salamandridae > Lissotriton > Lissotriton vulgaris. Next base: position 82,538,784 of record NC_141693.1, read on the forward strand.
ATGCTCATTGATGAACTCGAAGGCCATCAAGGACCGTGAGGTGAAGCTCTACATAGCCAAGCACATAGACTCTTCAATGGAACTGCTCCAAGTCGCTGTCCATATCCAAAATTCAGTCCCGGTCTCATTTTCAATTTCAAAGCTGCTCAATTGGTCGATCTTTTTTGCGACCAAAATCATAAGGTGTGTCTAAGAAGAAGCAAGAACAAGAAATGGAAGTGTGATTCCGCTCGGTCACTTCACTATCATTCGCTGGAGCAAGTGCAGGGTGGCGCCACACTTCTCGATCTCTAAGTCCAGCGACTTTGGAGCTGATCCTGCAATATGTTCTGGCATAACCTGAGTTTCGGGGGCCATCAGTCATACCACAACAGATATGAGTTCCACACAGCCATGCTCTGGCTCTTCGGATCCTTACCCATTCCCTCTGGTGCGCCTTTGATCCCCAAGGAGTCAGTAAGCTTTACATCTGTAGTACCGCTGCTGGGAGCACCCCTGGCACCAGTTGGACTTTTTGAGCGCATCTTGCCTCCAGCTCCACTTCTGATCCTGCTTACAGTACCACAACCTGTGCAGGCCCCGGGCTCTACGACACCACCACTTCAACCTCAATTTATGTTGTGCCAGATTCCATCCAAGTTGCCTCTTCCTCCCACTTGATTTGCCACCCCCACAAGGGAAACCACACTCTTTAAATTCCCTTGTGGGGCACGTTCAGACATGTACTATGATCCATGTGATAACTTTGCTCGAACCTACCAGGATGATAATTGGTACGAGGACCTACAGGAGGCTGGTGTTCTTGATACCTCTTCTGTAATGGGTCTCCCTCACCTATTAGACTTTCCACGGAGGAATCTGCTTCCTACACCATGGTGATGATGATCAAATTCAAAGGTGATGTGTAGGGCAGCTGTAGTCTTTAACCTCCAACTCCCCATTATGGAGATTAAGACAAATGTATTGACAGAAGTCCCACAACCAGGGCAAACATCTTCTGAGCCCATTCTTCCATTTAACCAGGCACTGACGGATACTTAGTGTGTTCTTTTTTAAACTCTTGTTTATTAAGATTTACAACCAAAACCCTTCACATTATTTGCTAACTGTAAATTGAGGTCTAGAATCCTAACACAGTGTTCACCTACATACATTTGTCCATCTCTAGTGTTATATGTCACTCACACATTTCCACATGGTGTTACCCGCTTGCTCAACCTCCCCTGGCTTTTACTATTCTCAGTTGCCCGAGAATCCCCATGCAGGTGCATCTGCCATTCTGCACCTTAACTAACTCCAATTCTTCCTCTTCACTCCTGCTGGAGCCCCTCACTTTATCATGTTTGTGTAGAATCCCCGGGCCCAATATACTTGTTCTTCAGAGCTCATGCACCAATTCAGATTCAACTCCCACTCAACCACTGTTGGTGTTGACGCTGCCCCCCAGTACTATGTCTCGTCAAGCCACCCTTAGGGCTGCGTTGCAGAAAAGCCACATATGCCTAGCTTCCCCTGTTGGGGGTGGTAAGCTCCAGGTCAATCTCAACAATTGGTGAAAGTTTCTTAATGACATTTTCTCAGTATTCCCACATTTGTAGGCAACCTACGAGGGTATACAGCAATGTACCTTGCTGCCTGCATCCCCGAAGATATCTGTCCTACACATTTTCAGTATCCGTGTTCTGGTGTAATATACCCTGTGAAATAGTATACAAGGAAAAGGTGCCCCCTGTTTACTTTTAGGTGCAAGAGGAGGGGGGAAAAGCAAACAACCTGAAACAAACCTCTTATCTGACCTATTTCATTTAAACATTGGTAATCACTCAAAACATGACATTTCCCTCAGTCTCCATTGGATAACATTGGGCACTGACCCTAAATCTGACCTCTGCACCCGGCCGCCCCTGTGCCGCTGGTGGTGCAGTTTTGGTGCCAATCTGATCCTTGCCAAGTGTTCACCTGGAACCCGGAAAACTGTACTTACCTGAATAAACACATTCTTGTTTTCCTCCCATAGGTTGAAATTGCAAAGCTTGAAAATTGCATTGTGTCCACTTTTTAAAGAATACATGACTTTTCCTGAAAACATACTTACCTCTGCGAACATCTTGATCTTAAAATAAATCTTGAAAGAAGCTTAATTTTCTATAATTGTTGCGGATCTCCTTTTTGTGTTGTGTCATTTATTAGTCCCTGTGTGTATAACAAATGTCTTAAACTCCTCTGTGTTTGGCCTAAAGCTGCTTCCTACACTACCACAAGTAGTAAATGGTTAAAAATATTTGGCAGACATGTGTTTTCATCCTCCAGTTTAGCCCTTGGATCTGTTGGCACCAAAACTGCTCATTGGGCCGCAACTGCCACACACTTTTGGATTTGGTGGCACAAGTCTTTAGTAGTATTCCGAAAGACCTTTGGCCTGTTCTTACTCAGGTAATTTCAGACGGCCGGGATGTGGCCAAGTTCACGATTTATTGTGGCTTGGACTCCATTGATTCCATGGGCGGGCCATAGGCACCATCATTTGCATTCACCACAATGCGTGACTGCAATCGACTGGGTTCTCAGGCATTGTCCAGTCCTCACTGATGGGCATGTTCTTCGATTGACTCACCTGTTTGGGGACATGGCTTATTCAGCTTTAAAGCATTTTAGGGAGATCAGGGTGACTGCACGCTCTTCAGGCCTTTATGCACCACCTTGCCACCTGCAAGAGTTTCACTTCTCCTTTAGTAGCTTTGAATGTGGTGCCCCCTTACTGCAAGCCTGTCCAGCCTCCACAGGTAAATCGAGGAGTTTTGTAGTGGAGGCTGCAGTGCCCCCATGGCCAATGTTATTGCGCCGCTCATTCTGCCTCTGGACCTCTGCATGATGCTTATTTCCATGTACCTATCCGTCCATCCATATATCCAGGGGCAGTGGGTTTAAGTGTTCACAGAGGACACCACTGCTATGGGATACAACAAACTGGGTGGGGTGAGGTCACGGTCCCAGTTCCAGGAGGCGTTACCCCTCTGGAAGTGGCTGGACCACCAAGAAATTTCCCACATTGCAGGAACTGTGATTGCCAGGGTGGATAGGTTCAGACATTGGTGCCTCATGGATCACAAGTGGCAGGTAAACCTGGAGGTAGTGAGATGTCTCTTCCAGGAATGGGGAAAACCTTTGCTAGAGCTGTTTGCCACCGCAGAGAACACACAACGTCATCTGTTAAAGCGCATTCGTTTTTCTAAGGACGCTTTCGCTCAGAGACACAATCCACCTCACATGGATCTCTGGACTCCTGTATGCCTTTCCACCGATACCACTCCTGCCCCAAGTTCTCAAGAAGATCCGCAACCATCGGGCCAAAGTCATCCTAGAGGGTCTGGAATGAGGACAGATAATCTGGTATCCAGAGCTCCTGGGCTTGATCACCCGTCCTTCAATCTGGCTAGTCCTCAGGGCAAGATTCTGCACCTGAGCCTTCGCAAGCTTGGAAATTGAGCAGTGACAGCTGAACCACTTTGATCTTCCTCCTGAGGTAGTTGATGTCATCTTGGCAGTCAACCATCCCTAGACAAAAACTGTATAGGCTTTTAGTTGGGATGAATTTGTACTTTGGTGTGACACTAGCCAGATTTATCCCCCGAAGTGCAAATTATCTGACGTTCTCTTGTTTGTTTTGGCTCTTGCCTGCAACGTTTTGCTTTGGGCATTGTTAATGCCTGCTTTCCTTTTTATGGTTGACAGATCAGGCCCCCTTATTTAAGTCACCATGTGAGCTGCGATTTTTCAGCAATTTCTTCTGTGAAAAAATAGATAAAATCTACTCATCCTTCTCCAATAATGACCAGAAAACGACTGAGCATCACGATGATGCAGAGCCTTTTTCATTGGCTTGGTTGAACTCTTTTTTGTCCGACAGATCGCAATCTGTCCGACTAGGCAGTTACACTTCCACACCTCGAAAGATCAAGTATGGTGTACCACAGGGGGCATCATTAAGCCCAACATTATTTAATGTTTATGTATCATCGTTAGCCACTATAGGGAAGAAGTGGGGCGTTAACATCTGCTCATACGCAGATGATACGCAACTAATGATTGTCTTAAATGGTCAAGAAGACTCCAAAAACAGACTGCTCAACTGCCTTACTGAATTATCCAGTTGGATGCATAATCATTGTCTGAAATTAAATGCCGATAAATCGGAGATTCTATTGTTCGGCGGTTCCCAACAGCTTTTTGGATGACACCTGGTGGCCTAACATTCTTGGTACACCCCCTAAACCAACTCAGACGGCGAGGAATTTGGGAGTCCATATTGACAATGCATTGTCAATGAAAAACCACGTAACAACTGTTTGTGGTAAAGGCTTCGCGCTATTGAAAATGCTACGAAGAGTGTTTCCCTGGATTCCCCTGGAATGTAGAAAGATCTTAGTCCAGTCACTATTAATTAGTAGACTTGACTACGGGAATTCTCTATTCGTTGGCATGGCGGATTATTTATTTTCAAAGTTACAGCTCGTTCAGAATGCGGCTGCAAAAACCGTATGTAACAAAAGAAAATATGACTCCGCTACAAGTTGTTTGAGAGCCTTACACTGGCTGCCAATGAGAGAAAGAGCCTCTTTCAAAATGCTGTGCATTACCCACAGAGTACTGCATAATACCGGCCCGACTATCCTAAAAAACAGAATCAACTTCTATGTACCAAATAGAAATCTTCGCTCCCAATTCACTGCAAGAGCGGTAACCACTCGAATAAAGAAGGTTAGGACGGGTGGCCGTGCCTTCTCACATCTAGCTGCAAACCTGTGGAATAACTTACCGACAGACCTAAGACTTACTGATGGTTACCTTACCTTAAGAAAAAAACTTAAAACCACGCTGTTCCCTAATACTCATTAAAAGTATCATCGACCTGTGTCAGCTCTCTGTACATTGTTTAATCTTAGCGCCATGATATCCTTTTAGAATGAATGTTAGCGCTTTAGAAATACTTTTACCATTACCATTGAAAGGGCTTAAACACGTTTCCTCCTCCTCCTTTTGTGATGGTTCTTTGGGACCTTAATCTAGTGGTTACTTACTATGCACTCTGTTCGAACTGCTCTACAGCTGTCCATAACAGCTCCTTTCTATCAAAACTGTTCCTCATTGCCAGTGCCTCGACACATTGTGTCAATAAGCTCCACCATATACCACCTTCTTCCCTGACAAACTGGTTCTGGTGACATGGATATCTTTTAAGCCAAATATTTGTGATGCTAAGTCACGTCAATGAAACCATCACCCTGCCGGTGTTCTATGCTCCACTCACCCCTCTAAGAGGGAGGATAGACTCCATCTTTTGGACCCTAACACAGCGCTGAGCTTCTACATAGAGCGTGCCAAAGATCACTTGTGGTGTATGATCAGCTCATTGTGGGGTTTGCTTGTGTGAAAAAAGTAGGTACATTACTTATTGATTTGAACCTTAGGTGACAGTATGTGGTTGATTCCACTGTCTGAATTGTTTAGTTCTTGCAGATGGTTGTCACCAGATGCATAACCACCCTGTAATCTGCTGTGTATTGACAGCGATGATGCATGTCATAATTGTTGGTCATGATCATTACAGTTTAGCTCGCCTTACTTGCTCCTGGTTACCTGTGGCATGTTTTATCTTTCTTAACACTTGGCTGCGAATAAAGAAACAATTTGTACCCTATTCCTTTAAATGATGTCTGGGTACACGAAAGTCATAGTTTTGGTCTGGAAAGAGTTTAAAATAAGCTTTGTATGTATTTTACAATTTGCAGCTGTCCAGTTCTTTGTAGTTATGTAATTTAGGTGGTAGAGCATTTTGTGTCAAAGCGTTAGCTGCTGGGTTGCAGTCTTTCTTTAGCTGGTTATGTGGGTCTTATGAATGCACTGGGATGCACTTGATTATTGGTTTCGGTGAATATGTTGTGGTTGATGCTGCTAGGATTTTTTCAATTCATTCTCAGCTTTGCAGATTCTGCAACATTACCCTTTTCTCAATCGGGCCCCATGGTTTTCTAATAAAATGTACAAACTCTGCGATATATATATCTGTATTTCCAGAAATAACAACCTTGTTAGACCATAAAAATAGCATATTTTTCTTCTTTAGGTGACAAATCTGGAATATGCAATTCAGGAGAAAGATGAGGCTCTCCATGAAAAACAGCAAGTGGTGAATGGAAATGAAGAGGAAATAGACAAACTGAGGCAGGGTAAGAGATAGTTTTAGACTGCTGATTTTACAACTGCTTGTTGATTGCACATCTCCATCCTGCAAAGTTGGTAGCCGTCAATCTTATTTTATGATATCCTCCTGTCAGTTTGGAGAAGAAGCATGCACTGCATGACACAGTACACTCACTAATCTTAGGTTTCATGGGGGCAAGTGTGTGAGATGCAAAAAATGACCCTACGAATTTAATTCAGTATTTTTGTATTATCTTTTTTCTGTTTCGACTAACAATGAGATGATAAGCCTGGCATATGATGTCCACTATTCTAGTGGGCACCTTGCACCAGTCTAATCGACTCTTATTGATGGTGGTTGCAAAGTCACCCTTATAGACAAGCTATCCCAGTGGTAGCATGGACCAGCAGTCATAGGCTATGACTTCAGAGAGCATGTGACGCAAGCTGTTTTACCAATTATAATCCCTTGAATACCAAATGAAAAACCACCACACAAGGTATATATCAATATATATATATATATATATATATATATATATATATATATATATATATATATATATATATATATATATATATATATATATATATATATATATATATATATATGTATTTATTTCTAACACAAACCCTCTGCACTCCTTATGAGGTCAGAGGTCAAAGTACATCACAAGTTACTCAATTAGCATACGATAAGTTGCACAAATAAGGTTATGCCCTAGGGGCCTAATAAACCATATACTAAGAAAGTGGTATAAGAACCACGTCTGAAACAGTGAGTAGGCCTAGGGCCCGGGGAATCGCTGGGGCTACACTAAACAACCAAAGGTTAGGAAGTAGGAGGCCCACAGAAGATGCATGCAGTGTCTAAACACAGTCGCGAGTTACCATTGACTTATAATGGGAAACTAAGAAGTTACAAAGTTACTGTTTAAGGGCACTTCCGGATGGACTACGACAAAACCCCTTTAGACTAGGAAACTTCGAGAGTCAAGACCCACAGGAGCACCGGAGTACTCGTGTTACCTCACCCAGGGAAGCCGGGTGCATAGGTGCCTTTTGGTGTCGGGTTTCGTCGTCGTTTTCTATGGAGATCTGCAAAGAAGTGCTGCAGGCGACCAGAGGAAAAGTGTCCGGGTGGATCCAAGGATGGATTGAAGATCTGAAAAACCTGAAAGCAGAGGGGACAGAGTCTGGGTCACTAGCCAGTGACCAGGAAGGAACCAGGCGATGTCGCGATGATCTCAGGTGAAGAGGCAAAGCTTGTCTCTGCAGCCACGAGGACCAGGAGGTGTCGACGATGACCAGGAGCTGGATTCGAGCTGTCCCTCGAAGGATCTAGTTGACTGCGGTGTCGGTATCCGGATTGGACCCAACAAGCCTTGGCAAACGCAATCCACGCAGGAAGTGAAGATGGGCTTTGGTGCAGATTAGCAAGGTCTGAGGAGCTTCTACTTTGCAGGGAAGCTGAAGCAAGCCTGGAGCAACCAGGAAATCAGTTTGGTTTCAAAGGAATGTCTTCAGGGGGCTCACTAGCCAACAGGCTAGCAACCGGGAAGACGCGTCGAGCTGAAATGCAAGAGCAGGTCCCACGCGGCACTCATGGAGTGAGGAGGGCTGAGCTTCAATGCAAATGGTGCTCGGGTCTGGGGCTTCTCGTACCCCAATGCACAACTGCGAGTTACCTCAGGAGTCGATGCAGTTAGCAAAATGCAGGATGTCCAGGGTGTCCGGTCCCATGTCTCTGGTGTCCGCCACAGGTCTCAGCTTTGCTGTGGATGTGGGTCGGAGTCTGGAAGACCAGTTCCTGTGTCGCTAAGTCTTCGAGGTCCGGTGGGAGCGTTGACAAAGCAGACCGGCAAGTTACTGGTGGTGCCTGTTTAAACAGGGTGGTCACTCCTTGACCACAAGGGAGATGTCTTCCATCTTCTAGTCAGAATAGAATGTCGAAGGTCCAAGAGTTCTGTATCAAAGTTTTGTTCCAGGACAATCTAAAGTCTGGGGACACAGCTCCTATACTTATACTAAGCTAAGGGGCTGGATTACCTGCTAGGTCCCTCCTATGGGTGGACCTGGGAAGGGGGTGGTTACACCCCTTTCCCATTGTCCATTTTCGCACCAGAGCGGGCTGGAGTGCCCCAGCAACTGGTTTGAATCATTATCCTCACAGAAACTTTGCTCAAATCTTCATCCACTCCAATTCTCGACCTCTTGGTACCCCTCACCCATGACATAATTCGTCTTGACAGAGACAAGAAGTTGGGTGGTGGCCTAGCCTGTATACACCCGAGTAAGCTTGCGGTCTCCCTTTCAGAGTCATCTTTGCCGGTAACATGCGAATACCTTTGAATCACGGCCCGGGCGCCCTAAAAATGAAGCCCATTTCCCGTCCGCGCAGCGGGCGGGCGCGCCGATGGCGCGCCGAAGGCGCGCCAGAGGCAAGCCCGTCTGGGCCCGTCCGGGCCAGATCGGGCCCAGGGCCAGCCTCTATGCCCATTTCTCGGCAAGATCCAGTCGCTTTCACTAGGGATCAATTGCTGGCATTACAAAACCACGGGGCTTCAGGTTGCTCTCAACGGGACTGGACGATGGCTCCGTTCTGCCGCTGTCGGTCCTGCCCTGAGCCTGGATCCGTGGGGACCAACGGCAAGAAAACCAGCCGAGTCCTGAGGATGGCACTTCTTAACTGTAGATCTTTGCCAAAACATGCGGTAGAAATCAACTTGTTGATCGAGGACAGCAACCTGGATCTGCTTTTCCTCACGGAAACATGGTTAACCCCTTTCACTGATTTTGATACCATCTCTGCCCTACCTTGCGGTTTTAGGATTCAGACTCAGAACCGTGATAAGGGGAAAGGGGGGGGTCTTGCTATAATTCACAAGGAATCCCTGACCTGTAGATTGGAGGATAGTGGAATTTTAGACACAGAGAGCACGGGTTTCAACATCCAATTGACTCCGACATCCTCCCTCTCGGGATAACTCATTTACCGCCCGCCGGGTAACCTAAAACAATTTTTAGATTCCCTTTTAGAATCCACCTTAGCAGCTGCAGCTCGGTCCTCCAATTTCTTGGTTCTGGGAGACCTGAACTTGCATTTTGACGACCCTAACGATAAAATAGCAGTTGATGTCATCTCAAATCTAAAAGCTTTTGAATTGGATCTCATAAATACGGAATCTACTCACAATAAAGGTCATCTGTTAGACCCTATTTTTTCCAACCTTCCCAAGCTGAGAGTTTAATCTCCTCTGCCCCTACCGTGGTCCGACCATTTTTTGGTCCCTTTCTCTTGGGAAATCCACCCTGAAACAGATCGGCCCACGTGCCCTCGTATACTTCAGAGAGACTGGCCAAGGTTATCGGTGGGAGACCTCACTCGGGCCCTTGAACAATCGACTCCGGACACAGAACCTGATCCACTCCTGGCGGATGAAAACTTTACTAACTGGCTCACTAGCTCCCTGGACACGGTCCTTCCTCTTAAATTAAAAACTAAAAAGAGCAGTACCTTTAAATCCCCCTGGTTTACAACTGAACTGAGAGACCTTAGAAAATCCTGTAAGAAATTAGAAAGGAAGTGGAGGAAAGATTGGTCAACTCTTAGTAAGACCTCCTACCAGGCCGCTCTTAGACTCTACAAAGCTGCTCGGCAGAAATCTAAAGTAGAATTCTTTAAGGAGAAAATTGAAACATCAGCTAACTCCTCCAGGGAAACTTTTAAAATTGTTAATCAATTGCTCAAAATCCCTGCCCCTATAACCATACACAGGGACCCCGAACTAAGATGCGACCAGTTAGCGGAGTTTTTCGACAGGAAAATTCAAAAAATCCTAGACAGCCTGCCCCAAATGCCCACCCTACTCCCGAGAGAGGCCTCTACCCCCGTTTCTCCCAGTCCTCAGCTCGAGGCCTTCAGAACTATCACCAGGGATGACTTCAGTAACACGTTAACAATTATAAAAAGTGGCTCTCCTTCTGACCCAGCCCCTATGCACATCCTCAAACAAATTGTGGGGACGATCTCACCTAAGGCCACAGAGCTCCTAAACACCTCATTCGCCACAGGCATTGTCCCCCCTAGCTGGAAACAAGCTAAAATTAAAACACTTCTTAAGAAACCTGGATTAGATCCCTTGGACTTGGCCAATTACCGCCCAATTTCCTTGCTTCCAGGAATGGGTAAAGTGGCTGAGAAGTTGGTGAATAGGCAGCTCTCAGACTATTTGGAAAAGAATGGTCTTCTGAGCGACTCCCAAACTGGTTTTCGCCCGGGCCAGAGTACAGACACTGCCCTTCTGGTGGCTACTGAAGAAGCAAGATGCATCTTAGATTCAGGGGGATCTGCAGCCCTGATCCTCCTGGATCTAAGCGCTGCATTTGATACCGTCGACCACCCAACCTTGGTTCAGCGTCTTGCCAAAGTTGGCATTACAGGGTCGGCTCTTAGATGGCTCGAGTCCTTCCTTGATAAAAGATCGTTCAGGATTTGGGAGAATGGCTCAATGTCCAAACCTGTCCCCTTGCAGTGTGGGGTGCCGCAGGGCTCCTCCCTGAGCCCCACACTGTTCAATGTCTATATGGCCCCGTTAGAGGAGGCAGTAGCCCCCTTCGGGATCAAATCTGTTAGCTATGCGGACGATACGCAACTCATTGTCTCGCTGTCACAACAAAGGGGACACCCATCTGATTTGTCAGGCTGTTTGTCAGCTATCTTCTCCTGGATGACTGCCTCCAAACTTAGACTCAATGGAGCGAAGACCGAGATCATGGTCATGGGTCACCCACTTCCATCTCTGTCCTCCGACCATTGGCCTCCCTGTATGGGGGACCCACCACCCCCAAAGGAGAAAGTCAAGAGTCTTGGGGTCTGGTTTGAACCCCAACTCACCTTTATGACCCATGCGCAGAAGGTGGCTGGAGGATGTTTTGGATCATTGCGGGCCGTAAGGAAGGTCCTCCCCCTGCTCCCCTTCGAATCAAGAAAACTTCTGATTCAGGGCCTAATCCTGGCCAGACTGGATTATGGCAATGCCCTCCTCCTGGCGGCACCCCTGGCCACGATTAACATCTTACAGCGGGTCCAGAACGCCGCAGCCAGGCTCCTTATGGGAGTCCCGAGATGGGTTTCAGCCAAGCCCCTGCTTAGAGCCTTGCATTGGCTTCCAATCCAGGAGCGAATTTCCTTCAAATCACTTTGTATTGCATATAAATCCCTCCAAGGTAACGGCCCCCCAGCCCTCAGGGGATTGATCCGTCCTTACAAAGCCACTCGTGCCCTCCGATCTGATGAAGAAAACCTGGCCGTTACTCCTAGAGTAAGGAAGGCCCGCATGGGAGGTCGTCGCTTCTCGCTGAACGCAGCAAAAAAATGGAATGCCCTGCCTAGGGACCTACGGAAGGAACCTTCATACCTTAAGTTTAGAAAGTCACTTAAAACCTTCCTTTTCCCCAAAGCTCCCTAAACTTTTCTTCCTCATTTCGCTCTGTTATTAATTGTTTTAGCGCTGGGACGCTCAAGGGCAGCCATGCGCTCTATAAATCCAATTCCATTCCATTCCTTTGTCTCAGTCTCTCCTCTCACAATCATCTGGTCTGCAAACTACACTCATTCTACCATCCCCCAGGCGATAATCTCCCCTTCATTGAACAATTATTGGAAATCATCTCGGGCAATGTAGACTCAACCCAATCTCACATCTACCTGGGAGATTTTAATCTTCACTGGTCTAACACTAATGATCATGCAGTCTCATGCCTAAAATCCTTTTTACTCGACCACGATCTGATTCTGTGACCAGCCTACTCACACTAAAGGGGAAACCTTAGATCTCTTCATCTCCAAAGGTCAATCCATCGATTTGGATTCCATTATACCTTGTGATTGGTCAGACCATCACATCATTTCCTTCCATATCAACTCAGAGCTTCACCGGAGTAAGACACAAAAAACCAAACCAAAGATCTGGAAAAGGGATCTCAGAGATTTCAATACAGATTAACTAGCTACCTGCTGCAATCAAGCCCTCGCTCCGCATTCAGATTTATCTGAAGTACATGCTCTCACCGATTTCTACAACTCTTCCATTTCCAGTATCATGGATTTGATGGCCCCACTCCAACAAAAAAATGTTCCAGCAAAAATTTCCAAACCATGATTCAATGGCAACCTAAATTCTGAACGGCGTAACCTAAGGGCCTTTGAACGGTCCTGGAGAACCACCCCATCAGCTGACAATCTAAAAAACCTTAGAGCAGCAAGAAGTGTATATAACAAACAAATCAAGACAGCCAAGGCAGACTATTTCAGAACCCAACTTAACCAAGCTGCGAATCGATCCAAGAAACTATTCGAACTGGTGAAACAACAATCAGTAGCAGCCCCTAACCACTCAGCTTCAGACATCATACCTCCCTCTTGTGTTGATTTGGCTGCCTTTTTTTCGGAAAAAAATAGGCTTATCATCACTGACCTGGAAACCAGGAAGTCACTATTGCCACCCAATAAGCCCGCACTCCTACCGGCTGCTCCTGACAAAACAACACCACCAACTAGTTGGAGTATAAAGAACAACGCTTCCTGGGACACCTTCAACCCCTTAACGAAAATGATATCAAAAAGGTACTGCAGATTATCAACCCATCCAATCACTTCAATGACCCATTACCACGTAACATCTTCAAATTAGTTAAGGACGAAATCACCCCCTTCTGGACAAAGATAGTCAATGCTTCCTTGTCACAAGGTATGATCCGAGAATGCCTCAAAGAGGCACAGGTAAAGCCTATATTGAAAAAACCCACAGCTGATAGTACAGATCTTAACAACTTCCGACCTATCTCCAGTATTCCTACCCTTGCCAAACTCCTGGAGAAATGCGTCCAATCACAACTATGTGCTCACATTGAAAATTACCACCTCCTGGACCAACATCAATCTGGCTTTCGTAGTGGTCATAGCACCGAAGCGGCCCTCACTCACGTGATTGATGATGTATTGACAATGCTTGATCGAAATGAATCCTTCCTCCTTATCCTACTTGACCTCTCCTCCGTTTTTGACACTGTTAATCATGACAACCTCCTATTCATTCTGGAACATAGGATGGGCCTCTCAGGTCAAGTGCTGCATTGGTTTGGGTCATTCTCCCAGCCATCCCCTGTCATCATGGGGGTTCCCCAAGGATCCTCTTTATCTCCCATTCTCTTCAATCTGTTCCTGGAACCATTAGCTAACGTTCTAAATTCTTTGGACACTAGGTTCCACATGTATGCAGACGATACCTAACTCTATTTGAAAATCTCCCTTCCGGAGGACATCACCTCACTCAATTCTACCCTCCTGACTACCCAAAACTGGTTGACTAAGAACCACCTCCTGCTAAACACCTCCAAAACAGAATTCCTCCTCATTTCTCCTCCAAAATATACTCCTAATATCGATCTATGGATGAACCAACTAACCGCCTTCAACTGCTCCCCCTGCATCATCGATTCAGCTAAATTCCTAGGAATTACTCTGGACAAGCATCTGAATATGAAGTCTCACATCAGCAACGTGTGCAAGGGAACTAACCACCTTCTAAGAACACTCAGGAATCTGAAACCTTTTCTACTGCAAGCAGCTTTCAAGCAAGTGGTCCAAGCGCTTGTCCTACAGAGACTTGACTATGGCAGTGCCTCGCTTTGTGGACTCCCAAAATACGCTTTGGCCCCTCTAAAGGCCTCTCTGAATGCAGCGGCCAGATTGATCATGGGCACCAAGCGTAATACACACATCCCTCCAGTTCTAAAATCACTAAATTGGCTACCCTATGAAACTAGAATTCATCTGAAGATTGCCTGGGTCTCACACAAAGCCCTCCACTTCAAAACTCCTACCTACCTCACACAAAAACTAGAGCTATCTGGTAGATCGTCAAGGAGTGCTAATTCCCTCCTCCTGAAACGACTGACCTTCTGCAAAAAAAGAACTTGCCACTGAGCTTTCTCGGGATCTGCTCCTAAAATCTGGAACTCTCTTCCACCCGAAATTCGGAGGATCTCTTCCAAGGCCGCTTTCAAATTGGAAGCAAAGAAATTCCTCATGAAGAAGTTCTTACCTTAATAGGAGGGACAATATATATACCTTTCTTGTACTTTATTTTCCCCCCGAAAGGCGTCGGTCTCTGTATAGTATGATTCACCCCTGTTTATGATTACCTTGTAGTGTTTTTTCCTGTACAGGATTTTGTGTTTTGCTCCCCTCAAATCATTGTTACATTTTTTTCCCCAGCGCGCGTGCACCTAGGATTGTACATGTTTTATTAGCTCATTACCACTTGATTGAATGTTTAGCATAAGCACCATATAACTCATGGTTAGATTTTACTATCGTTCTGACTACTATTCATGTTTGATTATTCACTTAATACCCTTTATCACCACGCTACTTCATATAGCCCCCTTTGTCCTCTCTGGACTATAATTGAATTGCTATGCGTGAACTATTGATCTTATGATTATTTTACTATTCATGTTTGACTCTGATTGTTACCTTCCCTACAACTGTAAAGCGCTCTGATATCCTTCGGGATCTAGTCCGCGCTATATAAAACTTTATAAATAAATATTCTATTAGTGCCCTTGTCCATAATACAAGAATAACCTCCAGTATGCCAGACCAGCAGCACACTTGTACGCGTAGCACACATACACTGACACACACACACACACACATTTTCTCAAACACACATTCTCACTGTATCTCTTGCACTCTATCGTACTTGTACTTTGTCACACTCACACACAGACACACTGCCACTCTCATTTCCATTAGTCAATCAGCTTTTATTGTGTTAGTAAAGCTTGCCCTGCTGCTTCTGCTATACCTGCATTACCTTGTGAAGCTTAATAAAAAACATTCTCTATACACTATTCAAAAATAATAATATATTGCTTTGTCAATGTTTGTTACAAGCATGATGTGAAAGAAAAGTACACTTCCTTAAAATAGCTGTACGGTGCTTATATTTGGTTTCACAAGTGGATCAAGCAGTTACTGTATTGGAAATGAGCTAATCCTCATTCTCACTCGTAATTTCAAAGCATCCAACTGATCTTATGAAATGCGTAATTTCTTTGATAACCATGGATTTTATCCAGTAACACTCTGCATTTTGGGGTTTTCGAGTCCCTACTAACAATGTAAAAAAAAATCTACAAGTTCCGGAATGAAGTAATGTGTTGCATGGAAAACCAGGAATGGCTGTCACACGATCCTCAATCTATCACCATACCCCAAAGCATCAGCCCTAGGCTCCCTCCTTGCGTTATCTCACATTCTCAGTCCACTCTCCCCTCTTGCAACAGCCCCATTGTTGCAGATGGAATTAAGTAAGCATCTAGTACTACGGAAAGAGCAGGTAATTTGTGGGTGCTTTTGTAGAAATATGTGCATATTCATGAGAGTTGTCTAATTTGTATATGTGCAGAGTAAGAGGTGTGCTCATGTAACTGCTGGGTTCGGATTAATAGTGTGATTGGGTGCAGCGTGAGTGTAGCGTGAAAAATGTGCCAATGTGAGTGCCGGGTGAGCTGCTGGAATGCAATATGAGAGGAGGGCCCATGTGAGTGTCAGCTGAGAGTAGTACGTACAGAGTGACAGAAGCGAGTGCAGGGTGATGTGAGCGGTGTAAATGCAGGGTGAGGTGTGCCTGTGTGTGGTGTAGGGTGAGCGGCGAAAGTGATGAGTGAACTGTGAGAGTGACTGGCGAGTGCATAGTAAGAGGAGTTAGTGCAGAGTGAGTGTTGTGTCCCTGTGAGTTCCGGCAGACTATTGTCTCTGTGTGCAGGTGAGCAAGATGAACAGAGTGTCTTGTCTGTAAGATTGCAGACTGAGAGGTATGTCTGTGTGAGTGCAGGGTCAGAGGAGGAAGTGCACAGTGAGTGGTGTGACTCCAGGATGAGTGCTGTTTGTTTGCATGGTATGAGTGCAGGATGAGTGCTGTGCCCATGTGAGTGAAGGATGAGCTATGTGAGTGACAGGAATGCCTCTGCGAGTGCACAGTGAGTGACATGACAGTGTGAGAGTAGGGTGAGAGAAGTGACTGCAGGTTGAGTAACATGACCTGGGTGCGGGTGAAAGTGCAGAGTAAATGTAAATTGATACTTGTATAGTGCACTACTCACCTGCAAGGGTCTCAAGGCGCTTGTACGAATACCGCTGTGGAACCCATCCTGGCTTTCCCTGTGAGCCGTCCACTCCTGGGCACCCCCAAGGTGGAGGCCAGAAATCCTTAGCGTTGTGGGGGCCGTTGTGGAGATTAAGCAAGCTATTGCCCAGAGTTGCAGAGTGGGACTCCATGATTGGAATAGGCACCGAGGCGAGAATTATCAGGTCCGTGGAATTTTGAGCCCAAGACCCGCCGAGGCAGGGAATTGAACACTGGTCCCGGGCTAGACCTCTGCATCAGGGTCTGCCGCTCTAATCATTGAGCCACACTTTTCCACTGTGGGAGGAAGTAATGCATTGTGAGGGATGTGCTTGTTTGAATGAGATTGCAGAATGAGTAGTGAGTGTAACAGGTGTGTGAAGTGTCACAAGAGTGCAGGGTGTGCTTGTGTAAGTGCAGTATGAAAAGCATGAGTGCATGATGAGTGGTGTGAGTGCAGTGTGTTCACTGGGAGTACATGGTGAGCAGTGTGCTCATGTGGCCGCAGGGTAAGCGGAAGGAGAGCGATGTGAGTTCATGGCAAGGGGCATAAGTGCAGGGTGGTCGCTTTGAGTTCAGGGTGAGTGTTGCGCTCATGTGAGCACAGGGTAAAAGGAGGATGATCACGGAAGTGAAGGGTAACAGCATAAATGCAGTGTGTTAGCTGTGAGTGTAGGGTGAGAGGTGAAAATGACAAGTGAGTGGAGTGTCATGTGTGTGCAGGGTGAGCGGTGTGCTTGTGTGAGTGCAGGATAGGAGTAGGTTGAATGTAGTGAGTGCATAGTGAGCAATGTGAGTGCAGTGTAATCGTGGTGAGTGCAGGGTGAACCTGAAAGTGAACGGTGAGCAGTGAGAATGAGGAGGAAGGTGCCTGAATGCATGTATTCCTAGACACCTGGAGTAACCCAGCATAGTATTCACAGCTGAAGTAGTGTTACAGATATAAGTAAAACTATTGCTATTATGGTATCAATCAGGAATGGAGGGTGGGGGAAATAATGTGCTGATCCTGCAACAAACTGTCAGTCTCCTGTTTAGGGTTGCTAGTTGATCGGATTTCTACATATTGTGATGTCCCAGTCACTACAAAAGTAAGCAAAGTCATCTAAAGCCTTTTAGCACTATGGGCGCTGTGCACCTGTTATCAATACAGAGTAAGATTAATTTTCTTCACTGATGCATTGCTAGAGCCGATACAGTACTAGCCTCTGTACAGGTATTAGTCACCCCATTGTTAAAAAAAATGAATGTGCAAGTAGCCAGTCTACTAAGCACTGCCACATATAAAAGCTCTCAACTAAAGGTAAAATTCCAAAAATTGTGATTTTCAACAAACTCAAGAATGGGAATGGCTCAGCTCTGCAACTGGCGGTCGGGTTTCAGGCCAATTAAAGGTACACCATCTACATTAACAGATTTCAAAGGAGTTCCCCGGGGACCCTTAGACACTGATGAACAGCAACATTCTTTGAACTCAAAATCTCAGCAGCAGGCAGCATTATGATATCATTCTAACACCGCCACGACAAATCTAAGTTCAGATCACAGTCACAAGCCTTGCTCGGTTTCCACCCAACTCAAAAAGCCACTCAACACATACAGCTAGGAGTATTCTAGTGGAAAGAGATGTTGTATTCCCAAACTCCTGTAATCCTCCTGGGTGAGTTCAATGTTTCTTTGTATCCTCTGGTGGACTTGCTCTTTTAAAGGTATGAAGGCTGAACACTAATTCTCTCATACCAGGGAAAAGATCTAGCAACTATCCCAAAATATCCCTTGCAGATCATATATTCATGGATGAAAGAGGAGGAATGAATAAGGTTATATAACGCTCAACGAGAGTAGTGCTGCTATTTTACAATATTGAACCGGACTTCGTTGGTTACATTTGCAAACTCAGTGTCATCCCAACTTATCACTGTCTTTCATCTCTTACGAAAATGTTGTTTCAGAGGGCCTATTTCCTGTTCCATATATAAACCAAACAAGGACTACCCTTTATGCCTTCTGGGACTAGGGTAATTCAATATCATAACAAGTAAAATAAGCGGCACTGAAAGTGATTGTGAAAGCGACCACGCTATTGTAAAAAAAAAAACACAACCACGAGTTGAGAGCGCGCGCCACTGCGAGCCATATGTTTTCAATTATCGCGCCCGTGTCTGGGCACTATAATTGAAAACATATGGGCTTTGGTGCGCGTAACACACCAATAGGCCAAGGGTCGGAGCAATGCGCCCACCTTTGGCCTATTGCGTGCTCTGTTTAAAAAAAACACGCAAACAAAGCCCAATAGCGGAACCCAAAAGGAAAAGCACACGCACGAGCGTGTGCGATTCCAGGGTCCGTTTTCAAACCCCGGACAAAAGGGCTCTCGCCTGCGCGAGTAGTGCTGCGCCCTAAAAATTGTGTAAATCCGTTCAGTAGTTTTTGAGAAAATGCCACGTCACAGGGGTGCGAGTCCGCTGCAAGCAGTGTGCGAAAGAAGTTCCGCAAGTAAGCAAAACGGATCTCATCTGTGTGAGAAAAGAAGTAACTCACAGCTATCCTCATATAATAACTGTTCTGCGAATATGTGTTGATCATGTTCTTTGCAGCAGGGATATTAGTCGCTGCCCAGTTGGCTCTATATGAGTTCCATACTTCCTCAGATAAAACTACAGAAGCTCACTGTTGAACAAAAGCAAATTGCCACTCTAGGTCTGTCCTAATCAATCCATCTTTAACCTGTAAGGAGTCTCAGCTCAACAGGCCTCAGTTTTGTGCAGGCAGCTCTTGGGAATGGGAATTCACTGCGCCAGACAAAGCTGTGAGAGATGGCAGCCCTTCTGGGTGCATCGTTTGGAGAGGCATAAACTGTGCCAGACAGTATTGGAAGAGACACTTGCTCTGTCAGAAATCCATGGGTGAGACAGCAGCACTGCCAAAAAATAGTGGGAGAATCAGCAGTTCTGCCACCAGAAAGGCAAATCTGTGCAAAGCAGTCCCATGGAATATATCTGTCCCAGGCAGCCCCAGAGAAGATGCCATCTCTGCCAGTCATACTTGGATCTTAGTACTTTTCGCACATGTACCAAGCGTCCCCTCCAACAGTCACTAGATGCGATTGGCTAGCCAGGACAAAAATCGGCCACTAGCTATGCCAGTCATTCCAGGGCAGCCACAAACTCTTCTAGGCAGATTACCTGCTGCCTGATCCCATGCCTCCTGTTTCTTCCTTCTTATGCCCTGTAATGGGTGGGCTGACTCAGCTGCTCATCCTGCCTGGCTGTGAGTTTGCACTTTTACACAGCCTGAAATACCAGTTTTAAAACTCATAATAATAGCTAATACATTTACTCAAGGCTGTTTGTTCGTTTAGTTAACTTATAAAAGTGTCAACCATATCCCAGAAAATGTACACTGGTCGGAAAAAGAACATACAAGTGCAAAGGCACTGGTATAATTTTTAGTTCTTCTGTGAGATAGAAAGGGAGAAAAAAAATATTTAGCTTTTGTCTATATCGGAGAAAACATTTTCCACTAGCGCCAAAATGGTAAAAGTGATACAAAAACCATCTGCACTGTATTGTGTGTCATGTTAGCCCTTGTGCACATTCTTTTTGCCAGATCATCACAACACAAGAAAACACAAGTAGTGCAAATGAAAGTGCTATGTTGTTTTTGCACTGGTGTAAGGTTATTGCACTACAGTCTTTAAGCACCTCAAAAAGGATGGTTAAACGCCAACCCTATGTGTAATAGCAGCATCATTCATAGTTCCTTGACTCAAGCTTTGTTAGGGTAAATCATATATGGTGTAGCAACAAACAATCACTACCCTCTTCAGAAAGCAGTGTTGCCATCTTTTTGCACCCTCTCCCTACCCCCCTCTCCCCCGACTGACACTTGCTTGGAGGTTTTCATTTAACTTTGTTTTTTAATTTAGTGCCATTTATTATAACTGCAGCCCGGGAATGTGCAGGAAGACTCCTTTTGTAAAAGCATATTGTGGATTTAAGTGTCATACTAGAGCCCGGGCAGGCCACTCATGGAATGGCGAATGCTGCTGCCAGTATTCCAGGGAATGTAATATTAATTTAAAGGTGAAATGTAAACAGGATTTTGCCTCTCACGGATTACCTCTCATGGATCTGTATTGGCCCACACAGTCCCTGCTACAGTTAAGTGTACCCGCTCGACTGACGCTATGTGACTGCTCCCATTCTGAGCAACCATCCTACCCGCAGGAAAGAGTATAGAACTGAGCACCTCCAACTTCTCAGACCTAGTGGGGCTACATCTTGTCTGTTCTCCGGCTTGCCCTGGGTCCTGTAGGGCTCACCTTCAAAGCTCGTACTCTGAGTGGTACTGCATGCTACTCAGAGTACTGTTCACAAAACCGCCGGGATGATCACCTTTCCGGGGTCGCATGGCCCCATCCTGTCTGGGCAGGAAAGAGTCCACATCCATGACAACTTCATCCGCAGTATGACCAATACTCGCTGGGATTACACCAAATTTGGCAAAGAGGTAGCTCTTGGGTCAGACTCGTGCCTTTTGGTGAAATGGTGTAAATCCGTTCAGTAGTTGCTGAGAAAATCAAAATTAAAATCAAAGATGTATCTATGGCAGCGGTGGATCCGCGCACCCTATGCGCACACTTCTGATCACGAGCTGAATGCTAATTGGCTGTCAACTGGCTGTCTACACACAAATCAGGAAGTGTTGGCAGCCATTTTGTGCCTCGGTAGAAGTAAGGCTCAAGAAATCAGTGGAACAAGTGTGCAAAACGTATAAAGGGGTAGGGTCGAAATACCCTGACCCTCTAGACCTGCTTAGGGGGGGTCACACAAGGATCCCCAGTGCCCAACATTTTTTTTTTTAAACGGCAAAATGCAGGTAGGGTGTGCGAATCCTGCGGTAAAGAAAAAACGAAGCGCGGATTCCTCCGCTTCTTTAATAATTCGCCCCCGCCAACACCCAGGGCCAGCTCCTGCAGTGTCTCGGGGTGCCCACCCCCGGGACACTGCTGTTTGCTATGGCAGGGCGGGAGCCGAGGCTCCCGCCCTGTCATAGCAAACTTGGTTTGGATTTTAAAAGAGAGAGCAGGGAAACCTGCTTTCTCTTTCAAAATGCAAATCATATTGCTGCATATTAGCAGCTCCCCGTGTGTCAAAGCAATGCCGGCTACCGAAGTGTGGTAAATATTTGATTTACCGTCTTAATTTCTATGCAGGTAAGTACTTAATCAATAATAACTCAATCGGAAAAAAAGATGCAGAGTCCGTGGTGTTAGAGTTCTTAGGGGTTTTATTCCTTAAAAAGGAATGGTCATGACCGGATATCGGATTCTTACCACCACAGGGGTGTAAGAAGGGATAGAGCAATACTTTATTGACAATACATAGCTTATATACTTAAAACGTGTCATAGAAACCAATACAGTAGGCGTAACGGCTGAGAGAAACAAGATAAAACACACACGTGATACTGATACGTAATTAGAAGGCGTGAACTAGGCGTGAACATAGAGGTGTGTGCTAGAAACGTCACATGTAAGTGTCATAAGTGGGTGGCAACAATAAGCAGAATCTTGCAATGTCAGCAGAAATCTGAGGCCTGGATGCGCGCGCAGCTGCATGACGTGTGATTGACGTGAAGCTGGAGGGTGACGGGGACTTGACATTTACACTGACGGAAAGAGACAGAAGTCTGGCATGTCAGATCAACTTGTGCTTCTATCATATCTGATATCTGATGTTTAGGAACTGAGCTATCTGGGCGGAAAGGTCTCTGGGGCAGAAGCGATTCTATACTGGCTGAGAGTGCGTGTATAAGCGCCTAAGTGTCTGCATGAGAAGCGTGGGGGCATGGGCCTTCCATGGTAGCATGGTAACAGAGGCTATGAATTACTTGCACAGAGACAGTGAGGCCGGGCCCTTTCGTTCTGCAGCTGGGGGATGTTTACTCAAACTAGTAGGCAGGAATGCTTTTTCGAGGAGCGGACCAGATAATGCGAAGGTTGAATTCAGTCTTGGCAGGCAGCAGGCTGAGCCAAGCGCGGTGTGCCGCGCTGGAAGTAAGGCAGAGTTCACGGGTACAGAGGCAGCCTGGGCTGAGGCTTTCAGAGTCAGAAGGCAGGAAAAAAGGCTCGATGGCAGAATTCAGGGCCTACTTTGCCAGAGCTGAAAAACGTGTAAAGTACACTACAAAAAGACGTTGGCATGGCATACTTAGAAACTGAATATTCAACCCATTCAGGGTGAGTCTGAAAGAGGACATGTTAACGTTGGACGCAAACGTATTTGCGTCTTCATAGCTGGCACAGGAGGGAAGTTACATGCACTTTAAGCTGGTACATGGAGACGGTGGGGTACACGATAGGGAACATAACTTGACCAAAAATTTATATTTCCTCATTCCCTCCTTGTTCCCTACGGACCCTTCATGATATCTCGATCCTCATGAATCGATCAGTCTGTTCTTGTAACATTATGTGTTCATCTTTCTTTCTTTGACGGTTTGAGAGGAAACTGGAATGTTCGATGCATGATGTGGCACACAGTCCACAAATCGCTGGCCCACACTGTAGGCACAGGCAACAACTGAATACTATGACAAGGGCAATGCCTAGGAAGGATAGGATCTTCCATCCCCAAGCGGTTAACGTTGTCCAGAACCAACCGGACCACGTCCAGGTGCCTGGATTCTGATGTATCAAACTTGCAATCTTATGAAGACGTGTAATAGCTTTGTATACAGATGGCGCGTTTTCTGGAATGAAAACACAGCAACTTGACCCGATGACCTTACAAGCTCCACCTCTATCTGCCAAGATGACGTCAATAACAAGACGATTTTGAAGGACAACAATCCGCATAGCAGACTGTTCCTCTGTTAAGTTACCTAGGGCGGAGGCAGTTTCATGTACTACTGCTTCAAGTGTTCTAGTTAATCTACGTATTAATTTACTGTTTTGGACGGGGCCTGTGAAGAAAAAGAATCCTTTATTGAAATCTGTGTATTGCTCCCATGCCGTTTCAGTATAGTCGACAATCGGGAGGTCTCTTCGGAGTCTGTCCTTTACTATATTTGTATTTCTATGATAATCAGGAGGAGCTAGAAAAACAGGGGGCAGAAGGAAGGCAATGTAACAGGTACCATCCCAATCTGGAGGTAAACGTATGTATGCGGTATGGCCACACACAAAGTAGGAATGACGTCTAGCTTGAAATGAGGACCTACCCTCATCAGTGAATTCGACCACAATAGTACATTTACTATGACCTAAGTGTACTGAACCCTTCTTTCTAACACAAAGGTGACCAGTGACTGGTAATACTGACATGGCGGGGAGGACGGGTGCAGTTTCGGATTCAATAGTAAGAATCATAAGGTTAACTGTGTAATTTCCTAATCCATATACTTCGTTTTCCAGATCAGTTCCTATTCTAACGGATCGTCCCTCACTGTCAGGGTAACAGACGTCGAACAGAACTAAATTCAGGTTTCCCCAAATCCAGCCCCCCTCGAGGGTAACAGCAATATCAGAATCTATAGAATTTATCAATCTACTCCATGCACCACAGGAGCCATTGTGAGAGAACGAATACGGAAAGAGGGGCAGAACTCCCTTGTATTTCTGATGGGGAGGGAGTCGGCCACATATCCAGCAGTTGGTAGCATTGCTAGTCTGATGAGAGTGATGTAACATACTAATGAATGTATTGTTGCGCAGCGCAAGTCTGTAAGACAGTTCGTGAGGCGGTAATGTACTAAAAGAATGTTCAGCAGAAACATTGTAAGCAGATTGTTCACGCTTGAAGATAGGGCAGTATATAGGAAGCAATATACTTGCTACAATAATCAGAAAAAACATAATCAATAATGTCACTATACAGTGACTGCGGAGTGATTTGCAATATGCACGTTTCTTGAATTGTCTCTCTCTCTCTCTATCTCGATCTAGGGGATACATGTCAGAAACTATTTAACCGATTCACCTAGGGGAGGACTTAAACAATTAAACTGTCTGACTTGCTAGATCGGAGTTTCACTTTATACTCCTCTTGGGGAGTTTTCTCTCGTTCGGGAACTTTAAAGTCACTAGGTTCATTACAGTCTTTGGTGGGGGTGGACGAGTCTGGGTCTGGTTTCAGTTCGTTGCATTTCTTAACATGACTCGTATGTATCCACCCCTTTCTGCCTTCCACCTTTATTGCTGTCCTCGTAGTAAGAAGGACGGTCTTCGGCTCTTTCCAGCGGGGCTCCAGCGGACCTTTCCTGTCAAAGTTCCTTATTAAAACGGTGTCACCAGGACGGACATCATGCGGCTTTACATCAGTGTTGTCAGGGAAGGCTGCGGCAACCTGTGAACGACATGATTGGAGTGCAGACATCAAGGAGGCAAGGTAATCTGTCAGCATATTACAATCGACATCAGTAATTTTCTTAGGCATGGGCGTCCCCCACATATTCGGTGGTCTGCCAAAGATCACTTCGTACGGGGATAGTCCTGATCTCGAATGGGCAACCATTCTCATATAGAATAACGCAACTGGAAGGGCGACTATCCAGTCGACCCCTTTCTCTTTACAAACTTTTGCAAGGCGGGTCTTTAGTGTCTGGTTATGCCTTTCTACAAGGCCTGCGGCTTCGGGGTGTCGGACACAATGGAATCTCCACTGATATCCTAACAGAAGGGAGACATGCTTCATGAGTTCGGATGAGAACGGCTGTCCGTTATCTGAGTACACGACACGAGGCAAGCCGTATCGTGGGAAGAATTCTCGAACCAGCTGCCTGGCAGTGGTCGGGGCAGTGTAATCTGAGACTGGGTATGCTTCGGTCCAACGGGAAAGTGCACAAACAACTACGAGGACATATTTGAATCCCCGACAACGGTCCATCTGGATATAATCCATCTGGAGGACTTCAAAAGGGTGATCAGGAGGATGGAATCCACCTTGCTCTACAGGAACGCTTTTACCTGGATTGAACTGACAACAGATCATGCAAGTACGCACTTTCTGTTTTGCTGCTGCTCGTAAGTGTTTGTTGTACCAGAGATTTTGTAAACTGTCTATCATAGCTTTTTCTCCTAGATGTGCCGGACTATGTGCTGTATTTATCATGATTTGAACCATTGAGTCGGGGAGAAACCATGTAGATTTTCCCTTCGTCATCCATCCTTGATCTGTCTGAATCCCTCCTAGTTCAGCCCATTTCTTTATTTCATCTGAAGTGGCATGCGCCTGGATATCGATTACATCTAGGGTGGGATCCCTGACTGACATACACTGTGTCGGTACTATTGTCTTTGTCATATCAGTAGTCTGGGTGTGAGTCAATGCTGTATGTTTTGCTGTCTGGTCTGCCAGGTCGTTACCCTGGGAAACAGAATCTGTAACTTTAATATGTGCTTTACACTTCATGACCGATATGCCCGAGGGCAAATGTATTGCTTCTAACAGTGCTTGGATGAGGGGACCGTGTTGGATCTTGGCACCATGTGAAGTTAAAAAACCTCGTTCTTGCCAGAGGACTCCGAAGTCGTGTACAACTCCGAATGCATAACGGGAATCTGTGTATATGTTAACATTTCTGTTCTTGGCTAGTATACAAGCTCGGGTCAGAGCGATGAGCTCCGCCGCTTGAGCAGACAGTGTGTCAATACGATGTGTTTCTTTGACTTCAGTTTCAGTGGTCACTGCATACGCGGCCACTAATTCTCCTGTACTTTTTCTCATGCATGAACCGTCCACATAAAGTGTCAGGTCTGGATTTGTCAGTGGAACATCTGTTAAGTCTCGTCGAGGTTTTGTTACTGCATTAATGATCTCTATGCAATCATGCGGGGCTGGATCTGTCATACTTGTAGGTAACAATGTTGCGGGGTTCAGAATGCTACAGCGTCTGATTTCTATGTGTGGCTGGAAGAGCGTCAATTCATAACCTGTCAGTCGTGCTATAGTTAAGTGCTGAGTCTGGGTTCTGTTTAAAAGAACCTCTACAGAATGTGGAACTTGAACTGTTAATGGATGTCCTAAAACAATTGAGTCGCTCTGTCTGATTGCTAGCGCTGTTGCTGCTACTGACTTCAAGCACGCAGGGAGTGCCTGGGCTACTGAATCCAATGTACTAGAAAAATAAGCGCAAGGCTTATGTGAACCTGCTTGATCTTGAGTGAGGACAGACAATGCTGTACCATCACGTTCTGTAACAAAAAGTGTAAAAGGTTTGCTGTAACATGGTGTCGCTAGAACTGGTGCTTGACATAAAGCTTTCTTTAATTCTTCAAAAGCCTGTGTATGTTCCTGAGTCCAAGGAAGGGCAGTCGGAGTCGCTGCCTCCTGCGTTGTTAACTGAATGAGTGGTTTGGCTAGAAATGCATACTGGGGAATCCATTGTCTGCAGTACGAGGTGAGGCCTATAAAGGCCCGCACTTCCTTTTGTGTCTGTGGTTGCGGCATATTTACAATTAACTGAATGCGATCGGGAGTGAGCTGTCTCCCCACTTTGGACAGCAAGTGACCCAAGTACACAACTTGCTGAACACAGAATTGTAGCTTCGAAGGAGACACCTTGTGTCCCTTGTCGGCCAGGAAATGTAAAACTGTCAGTGATGCTCGTTCACATTCGGGTTCGCTTCGTGCGGTGATCAGCAGATCATCGACGTATTGCAGTAAGGCGGTGTTAACTGGCATTATGACACAATCAAGTTGTCGTTTCAGTGCTTGACTATAGATGCTGGGGCTTTCTGTGAATCCTTGAGGTGCGCGTGAAAATTTGAAACTTCGTCCATTTAAACTGAATCCGAAGAGATATTGGCTCTCCGGATCAATAGGTACACTGAAGAAGGCGTTCTTGAGGTCAATTACAGTAAAGAACGTTGCTTCTGAATCAATAGCAGTCAATAGGGAAGAGATGTCGGGAACCACAGGGTACTGTGGAACAATACATTTATTTAGCTCTCTTAAATCAATCACCAGCCGATATACTGGCGGTGCATTGGGATCAGTACGTTTAAGAATCGGAATGATGGGTGAATTACAGATATTGGAGTCGGTTTCTACGACCACTCCTTGGGCAATGAGCTCTTCAATGATTTTCAGTAAAGCCACTACAGCATCGGGCGGTAACTTGTATTGTCTGATTCGGGGTAAAACAACGCCTTGTTTGAGTGTGACACGGTATGGTGTAATGTGCATACAACCTACGTCAGCTGGGCCTTTTGCCCACAAGTGATCTGGTACATTTTTCAATCTGACATCAAACTCTCGTAACACATAATGACCCTTAAAGTCTCTTAAGAAAAGTCTAACTCCTTCCGGAGAGCAACATATAACAGCTCCTAGAGCCTTCAATGTTTTTATTCCTAACAAGTTTTCTGGACATGATTTCGTGAGTAACAGGTCTGTAACACGTGATAATGGACCCACAGCCAGAGGGACGGGTTTCGATACCTCATTTACAATAGGCTGACCTGAAAAACCAAGGGAAACATTCTGTGAGCCTGAGAGGGGTGCCCCTGGAACTTCATCATGGCTAATTGTGGTGCGGCTTGCCCCTGTGTCAATTAAAAACTTTCTGTCTTTTCCCAATACTTGACTGTGTACATGAGGACCCTCTTGATCTACAGGAATCTCAATAAGAGGCAAGCCACCTTCCCTCTCTAGGCTGTTTCATGTGTATCGTGGATAATCGGGATAATCAGATTGGGCATACTGGTACATCTGTTGTGAAACTTGCTGAGTCGCGGCAATGGGCTGTGGTTGTGACTGTCTCTGAGGTACTGCTACTGTCTGTACTGTATGTGATGGAACATGCATAGGCTGTGTATTCTGCACGGGCTGTATATTCTGTGAAGACTGATGCTGACTATGATCTTGTCTAGGTGGATGCGGTCTTTCTTTAGTTTTACCTGTCGATATATTATGTTTCAGAACTGGGCATTCGTGTACGTAATGACCTGGCTGCTTGCAATAGTTGCATGTCCCTTTAACGGGAGCTGTGGCGTGACCTGTCTGGGTCGTACCCTTTCTCTGGCCGTCGGCTGGAACCGACTGTGCTACTAACATTTTCATTTTCGTGTCTTTCATGCGTTTCTGTTCCTGATCCTGTTCTTCTCTAATTCTGTTCTGGTGATATTGTAACATCTGTAACATCTGAGATGGCGTATTTGCCTGCCAAGTGCTTTCAACTTTGTACACGCGGTTCTTAACTAATGGCAGAGAATTCTCGACTAATTTTGATACAAAAAGATGCGGGTACGACTCGCTACTTGGTTTAAGGCCACTATTAATAATGAAACATTTCTCGAATCTTGAATGAAGTCACTAGTATCTTCATCGTGTTTCTGTTTACAGGACGAGATGGCGTCCCAATCTTCCTTTCTAGTTGTCAGTAATCTTGGCAGAACCTGTACTATCAAATCTGGTAATGCTTTAGTTTTTTCCCCAAGGCCTAGCCCTGGGGTACGTTTTTCTTCCTCATCTTCTATTTCTGTCCATACAATCTTTTTGTCTCCCACTTCCCATTCTTTTTCCTTGAGTTTCTCGTAGATGCCCGTGGGCAGCAATACCTTTAACATTTTCATGATATCTTCATATGTGTAATCCCCCATCAGTAACATGTCTTTAAGTTCTCTATGAAAACCTGCAGGGTCTGTATCATGGCAGGGTACTAGTTTCTTCATTTCCAATAGTTCTAACTTGGTCAGAGGTGTGTGTACATACACACGTTTCAGAGTATGATCGGTACCCATGACTGGATGTACTTCTCGTAAGGGGTTCTGGCTTTCAATGCCATGCAGGCGCTCCATATGATACATTTTTCTTTCTGGGGGTGGAGCGGGAACATATTGTGAACTTAGGAAAGTGTTATATCTGTGCCGTTGTTCTAGAATTATTTGAATTAATTTGGTACTTAAGCCTCTCCATCTATCCATGAGTAATGCTTCTAATGTATCGTGTAAGGGACCTGGGTCAGCATGTTGACGTCTGAATAACGTGAGGAGGTGCTGAATCATGTATACACCTGCCAACTTCTGCTCGTCTGGGGAAAGGTTCAGAAATGTCTGTACTACTGTGTCATCATTGTATATATTAGTATTGTCAGCCCACAATACTGCTGACCGGGCTAGTTCTTGTTCATCCATAGAATTGAGTACATGGTACCCCATTCGTTCTCGGAGCATTTTGTCAGTCTCTTGAAACTGATGTTCAGGAGAATTCGGTTTTGTTATGCCAGAGAGGAAAACTCTCTTGCTTTCTGGACGAATGCCTTTCCTAAGGTAAGTTCCCTTACCTACATACGCTATCGTTTCGGTAGTCTTTTCTGGTTCTTCAGGTTCTTCCTCCTCCTCGGAGGAGACATTCTCCTCGGAGGAGGCATTCTCCTTTTCTTTCTCTTTTTCGTGTATCTCTATTACTGCTTTTCTTATTTTCTTGTACATACTAGCTATGCAACCCCCTTTATCATGTCTTCCTTCGGATATATTCTGACCCCACTTATTTAGGCCGTCCAGTTCGTCCTGTTCTGTCCCAGGCCTGTCTCGTTCTCTTATTAAGCAATTTATGAAAAAACGTAGTATATATGCTTGAGTGTCAACTTTCTGATGTGCCATGGCTTCCTTAATACTGTCAGGGTCTTCCCCAGTCCGGACAAAATTATATATTCTATCTAGGTACTCTTTCATTCCTGCGAAGTACAGTAGGTAATCTGTAGCTTGTCGTAAGCGTAGTGATGCTATAAACATCCTATCGTCCTTACCGGGTACTGGGTCGTATCTGCAAACTTGAAGCTGTTCTTTGAGTGGGTCGAGGCGGGGTGAGTGGAGCGTAAAAGGCTTCTGCAAGTGTAATCTGTGTGTTGGTGGCGGGGTCTGGTAACCCCCGGACGCACCTCCTGAGGCTGAAGCTCGAGCATTATCTCTTTGTGGAGTCTGTATCGGTATGTGGATTTGTCTTTTAGTGGGATCAGGTAGAAGCGGTTTCGGTATATTCATTTTAGGTGCGGGAAGTGGTGGAGGTGGTGGAACAGGGGGAACCTGTCGGGCGGGGGAACCTTGTTGTGGTACTGGCGGAATACGGTCTTGGGGCGGATTACCACCTCCGTCACCGTCGGTAGGCGGGGCGCGGACAGGTAGATTGGTGTAAGCGGGAGCTACATCCTCTAGATAGGAATTCAGAAATATGTCTTTAGTGGCCCTGTGAGTTACTTTAGTTGGAACCAATGGTGGCGGCAGATTTTTCGGTATTTCTGAAGTGGCTTCAGGCGAACCCTCGGCCACAAGATACATGCCATTTACGAGATTGTTTCGTGCGCGGTCTATTTGTTCTGATTTTACTCGAATCCCTTCAGTAACTAATTCGTTTTCTTGAGCTTTATCTGATTCTTTAAGTCTGTCTTCTCTACGGAGTGCTTTTTCTGTACGTTTATGTGATTCCTTACGCCAGAATTCTATGGCGTCTTTCTGAGATTGTCTAGCTTTCTTTTTCCATAGTGCTTCTTCTACCTTCATGATGCACTCGGCATCCCATGTCCCGGTAACGGGCCATCTGTGTCTTTCGTCTAGATGCTTAGTATAATCGGCCCACAGATCTAGATACAATATGGCATCTATGCCATGTTTCTGATACATGAAATTACCAGGCGTGTCCCTAGGGGGGATAGGAATTTCTTCCTCTAGTATCCCTTTCCTAGTTCCTATCTGCTTTAACTTGTTGAAAAACGCCATTTTGCTTACTTAGTACTGAATGCTCAATCCTTACTGCTTAACTCTAGACACAACTAGTTACACAAGAACACAATAATGCACATTAAAACAGTCACTCATACAACGACATTAATCACATGAAGAAACATTTAAAACATATATGACTACCCCCTATACTTGATGTACTGCTAAACAGCACAGATACACTGCTGAGAACAGTGCAAGAACTTGAATCATCGGATATACTGCTAAACAGTACAGATACACTGTCTAAAACAGTGCAGACCGGACTTGTGTACCCAAACCCGTCTAGATACGTCCCAGCAATGGTACTCACCGGGAAGCACGGAAAACAGAAGGCCTCGGAAAACTCGACTGGACTGGACCGGACTCGACTCAACACGTGGATACTTCGGAAACTGGTGGGCCTCTTGACACCTCGGACCTTGCTTCTTTCGGCTAGGCTCTGGTCGGGATCCTCCGCACTCCTCACCGCCTCGTCTGGGTGCTGATTGCAGTCTCCGTCACCTCCGTGGGCCAGAGGGAGATACAGGAAATCCTGCCGGTACGCGTAGTTTCCGTCTAACTGATGGCAGGGGACAGAGCGTGCAACGCACCAACCGGCGCGTAAGGTGGGGGAGGGGTCCCTATTCGGGCGCCAAAATAATGTGGTAAATATTTGATTTACCGTCTTAATTTCTATGCAGGTAAGTACTTAATCAATAATAACTCAATCGGAAAAAAAGATGCAGAGTCCGTGGTGTTAGAGTTCTTAGGGGTTTTATTCCTTAAAAAGGAATGGTCATGACCGGATATCGGATTCTTACCACCACAGGGGTGTAAGAAGGGATAGAGCAATACTTTATTGACAATACATAGCTTATATACTTAAAACGTGTCATAGAAACCAATACAGTAGGCGTAACGGCTGAGAGAAACAAGATAAAACACACACGTGATACTGATACGTAATTAGAAGGCGTGAACTAGGCGTGAACATAGAGGTGTGTGCTAGAAACGTCACATGTAAGTGTCATAAGTGGGTGGCAACAATAAGCAGAATCTGAGGCCTGGATGCGCGCGCTGCTGCATGACGTGTGATTGACGTGAAGCTGGAGGGTGACGGGGACTTGACATTTACACTGACGGAAAGAGACAGAAGTCTGGCATGTCAGATCAACTTATGCTTCTATCATATCTGATATCTGATGTTTAGGAACTGAGCTATCTGGGCGGAAAGGTCTCTGGGGCAGAAGCGATTCTATACTGGCTGAGAGTGCGTGTATAAGCGCCTAAGTGTCTGCATGAGAAGCGTGGGGGCATGGGCCTTCCATGGTAGCATGGTAACAGAGGCTATGAATTACTTGCACAGAGACAGTGAGGCCGGGCCCTTTCGTTCTGCAGCTGGGGGATGTTTACTCAAACTAGTAGGCAGGAATGCTTTTTCGAGGAGCGGACCAGATAATGCGAAGGTTGAATTCAGTCTTGGCAGGCAGCAGGCTGAGCCAAGCGCGGTGTGCCGCGCTGGAAGTAAGGCAGAGTTCACGGGTACAGAGGCAGCCTGGGCTGAGGCTTTCAGAGTCAGAAGGCAGGAAAAAAGGCTCGATGGCAGAATTCAGGGCCTACTTTGCCAGAGCTGAAAAACGTGTAAAGTACACTACAAAAAGACGTTGGCATGGCATACTTAGAAACTGAATATTCAACCCATTCAGGGTGAGTCTGAAAGAGGACATGTTAACGTTGGACGCAACGTATTTGTGTCTTCATAGCTGGCACAGGAGGGAAGTTACATGCACTTTAAGCTGGTACATGGAGACGGTGGGGTACACGATAGGGAACATAACTTGACCAAAAATTTATATTTCCTCAGAAGGACGCAGAGACCCGGCTGGGACCGTGGGGGCATTGGGGCTCCCCCACGGTCCCCAACGTTGTATATAGACCCCGGGGGATGGGGTCCCCCGGGAGAATAGAAATTAGAGATAGGTGCTAATTCTTTTTTTTACGGTCAAATTAGGATTTGCGCACCCTGCGACTCCTAACGCGTTAGGTGCACGACTCCTAACGCGTTGGGTGCACGACTCCTAACGCGTTGGGTGCACGACTCCTATCGCGTTGGGTGCACGACTCCGAACGCATTGGGTGCGCGACTCCAAGCAAAAAAAAAGTAATATTTTTTAGATATACATCAAGGTTATGTGTTTAGATCTAAGGTGGCTCTAAAAAGAGCTGTTGTGTTTATTGAGAGATTTTGATACCTATAAGTAAGTACCTATGCAGAGTCTAAAGTTGATGAGGAAGACTGTTATCCTCATCTGTAAAATGTACACCATCTCTCCTATAGATGCCATCCATATTGAAACGCAGATTGTTGTGGTAAATGGACCCATCCTATAATCTCAGAGAAAAGCAGAAACCACTTTATTGACATGTTTTCTAGCTTTCACAATCTGTGGACAAAATTGATTGGACCAGTTCCATTTCTTTCTTTGACATATGTTAGAATAGACAAAGGGGAAAAGTGACATAAATTCTCCAAAGGTGTACTTCATAAGCATTTCCAGACCTACCCCAGTCAAAGTGCCTAGGTCATTGCCACCACAGTGCACAATTATGAGTCAGGGTGTTGGAGATGCAAAAAAGGATTTAACCAATGGCATCCATTGGTGCCACTTTAATCCTCTCTGTCCAATCCATTTAATGTCTACATTTGGCAAAGCTAGGTCTTTGTCAATGCCTCTGTTTTCTGCATACCTTTGGCTCCAGAAAATATAGCTGTGCCCCACAATCCACACTCTAAGCATCTTGAAGGGACGTCTGGATACACTCAGAAGGTGTCTGTATGTGAAATGGCAGTTTGACAACTAAGATTTTCCAAAAATGGTGGATAAGATGCAGTTTTGACAAAAGAAAAGAAATTATTGGCTGTTTGAGAACATTCTAGACTGAAAAGTAGGGTGCATGTTTCTGTTTTTTAAAAGCATGTTTCTTATTGGTTAACAAAAACAGTTTGAAAGGAACATTACATAAGTCAAACACACTTGTTGTTTGGATTAGCAACATTGTGTGCTGAACTTGTGACCTGTGTGCTCAGTTGAGTGTTCCATGAACTGTTTCTAAGTTTGCCATTTTTTGGTTTTGCTAAGAGTAGTGCAGTGCAGAGATTCTGTATAAGAAAATCTGTTGTATGACTGACATACTTCTTAATCTACAAATCAATTTGAAAGGTGAGTTATTAATTTGTGAGGGGTTCTATGTTGTGCCTTTGTTTTTAATGAGAGTAATGTGTTTCTCCTGCTAAAGTCAAGGGAGTAGTCTTGCTTGTCTAGAATCACATTGTGAGTCTGTCTGCATTTGGGCAACCATTGTGAAAGAAGCATTTGGTAACGTCATGTGTTTGCTGACAGATAACTGCTTTAAAACCTGTCATGTTGTCAAGTTTTAGTAGTATTAGAAGCCAGTCATTGGTTTTTCAATCTCAAAATGAATCAGGCTTTCATGGCAGAGTGCAGTATTGAAATATGTAGAATGTGTGCAGCCACCTTACCCCTCCAAGTCTAGTGAATGTGTTTTGGTAAAGTCAAAGGGATAGTGTTTGTTGTCTCGAATCCCACTGTGAGTCTGTGTGCATTTGGGCAACCATTGTGAGAGCAGCATTTGGGTACTTCATGTATTTGCTGACATATAACTGCTTAAAACCTATCCTGTTGTCAAGTTTTAATAGTATTAGAAGCCAGTCTTTGCTTATGCATTTGCAGAATGAGTCAGACATTCACAGTAGAGTGCAGTAGTGAAATATGTTAAATGTGTGCTATCATCTTACCCCTTCCAGACTAGTGAGTCTGTTTGGCTAAAGTCCAAGGAATAGTGTTGCTTGTCGAGAATCACACTGTGAGTCTGTCTGTATTTGGGCAACCATTATGAGAGAAGCATTTGGTTACTTCATCTGTTTGCTGACACATAACTCCTGCAAACACCCTGTTACTCCTCTTGCACTCCTCTAGTGCCCCATTCAACACCATGTACTAATCCATTCACTGCAGTATAATACAACCAATTATAAATTCACCCAGTGTCTCTCTTTGTAGTACTCTAATCATTCAGACCGTATCCAAGTACTCGTGCAGCGAGCCAGGCCTTAGCACATCGACTGCTTCAAACTCCTATGCATGTACTCCCATCGCCACCTACACACTTGTGTTTCAGGCCTACAATTCTCCAGTCAGTATCCGCTGATCGAAAAAATTTGAAGGAAAAAAAAAACAATAAAGAAAATAATATAAATAGATTTTCAAAAATAAAAAAGAAACAATATTAAAGTTTCAATATTTTTTTTAAAAAAATTCAATTTATATTAAAAATATGTAATTTAATTTAAAAAATAAAATATGTAAAAATAAATAGTTTAAAAAATGTAGAAAATCAGTTTAAAAAACTAAATATAACAATACATTTAAAAATTGTCATTTAAAAAACCTAAATTCACTGAAAAAACCATAGGTTTCAGGCATGTTATAGTTAGGAATCTCATTCTCAGACGACCATCCCACCTGCTCCTCCCACCAGCCCACAAATACATTTGCGTAACTGGGGCGAAGCATGCAGTTGTGTTTTGCAAATTTCAATGGTCTTTTTCTTTAAAAATATGTAATAGCATTGAGTCCATTTTGATGGTTTATGCAAGTATACAAAGTTGTGATATCCATTGTAATCAACTGATGCAGAACACAACTCCATGCTCATAAAACGTATTGAATTCTGTCTAACTAACATCTTTTTATTTCAGGAAGAATACTATAGACAGGTCTCTGTACCAGCCACAGACACCTGCTTCTCCCCCAGTTATGCAAATTTGTATAAGATATATAGATGATCTGTTTTTGGTCTGGAAGGGGACAGCAGAACTGGCAGCCGCAGACTGCCATTCCCATTATATTATTGACCTGCAAACAGGAGCCCCCAAAGGGTTGAATAGTGGGGAGGAACTAGCGCTTCACCTTGGCAATTAATCCATGGGCTAGCAGGAATTTCAGATGACAGAAATGAGGGCCGATACACGGCACAATAACAAGGCTGATTTTTTGTAGCATTATAATGAGAAAATGACATTGTTTTTATTTATTTTGATGAACTCTTTGTGGGGTTTTCTATGTGCAAAAAAGGAAGAAGGACCAAAAATAGACCTTATCCAAATGGATTGTTCTTTGTATGAAAATGTGCTATGCTTTGACTAAGATAGAGCTTGTGCTGCTAGAGCTAAGGCAGTCCCTACAGCCTTAGCCAGGGCTGTTCCAGTGCTGGAGATTCGCCAGGCTGCTACTCTAGTGTCCTTCCACACCTTTGACAGGCATAATTACCTTGATTCACAGGCTCATAGAGGGGTTGTATAGAACTGGACTTTTGTTACAGCTACAAACCCCCCCCCCCCCCCCCCCCTCCCCACACACACACACTTTTTGCCCCCTTTTTGCTCCTAGGTGCAACTTTACGACTCTGACAGTGCACTGAGGCCTGCTAACCAGACCTCAGTGCCAGTGCTCCTTCTCTAAATCAAATTAAGGCAAATTGTGCTATATTTGGCTTAGGACTTTGGCACCCTGTAAAGTCCCTAGTAAATGGTACTCAATGTACCTATGGCAGGGGTGATAAAGAGGGTCCTTAAGGGCTGCAGCACAGTGTATGCCACCCTAAGGGAACCACATATGTATTCCACCCAGACTGCCAGTGCAGGCTGCGTGACCTGGTGCAAACCATGAGTGAAAACACGACATGATACACCTCTGTGTGTCATGCCAAAGTCCACTGCATCTAATATATGCAAGTCACCCCTACGGTAGGCCTTTGAGCCCTAAGGCAGGGTGAATTATACTTTGTGTGGAGACATATCTGCATGAGAAGATCTGCACCTGTAATGTCTAATTCTATTGCTATATATTGCAAGTGAGCAGGGAGGCCACCTTAAGGTATATACTGGGCACCGGTCAAAACCAATTCCCCAGCTACATAATGGCTTCACTGAAACATATGGTGTTTTGTATCAAACATCTTGTCTTAATAGGCCCACACTGATTGCTGTGTCGGATTTATTAATACTTGCACCTAGACTTAAGCCTACCAGCTTCTGCTGTTTTGGCTGACTAGTTTCTGCCAGCCGCCACCCAAGATATGTTTCTGACCTCCTAGCCTATTGCTCTCAGGAGGTCACGAACAAAGCCTATCTCGGAAGAGGGTGTCACACCCCCTCCCACAGGATGACCTGCTGATTAGCCGTCTTAGGCCGGCAAGCTTCAAAGAAGTTGCCATCTTTGAAATGCAAATCTGGCTCCCCTCACAGGAGAGGAAGCCAACCCTCCCTTTGTCCAGAGGCCTTTCGCACCTGTATAGGCGTGACAATTAGCTAGTCAGTTAGGAGTGCCAACACCCAGGCTAGTATCACCACTAGGAGGCCTAACCTGATGTGGGTGCGACATTTCAGAAGTTACCCTCTTTGTGTTGGCACACTTAGGAACTCTGGGACAGGGTCATACCTACTTCCCTGTGAAGTGGTCATTAAGGGGGCATAGTGACCCCAGGGATATGTAGCCCTTTGGCTGCGGCCCCTCATTCCCCTAAACACTCCTAAATTGAGTATTTAGGGGACCCCCGGATACCAGATTTTCATTGGACACAAAAGGAGGAGTGATAGAAGAAGACTGTTGACTGAGAACCGAGTAGTACGACTGACTTGGAGCCAACTCTGCCGGCGTGTCTGCTGCATCCAACCCTCGTATAGCAACTGATTTGTTCTATCGCTGTGTAGACCTAAAAAAAAAACAGGGGCCTGCCAGTGCTTTGCAAATTGCCAAATAATCTCCCTTGGACTAGAGGAGATACTCCCCTCCAGCGGCGGGCGCTAAAGAAGCAAGACCAGGTACACCAACCAGCCGCTTACGGAGTTTACCATTGCAGCAGCCGCCCAAGAAGAGGTAGCAGTGCTCCTACAGGTCAGATCTGTCCTCCCTCCCAGTATGGGGACGCCAGGGCCAATGGTAGCCGCACAGTGCCAATCCCTGGTGTTTTGGACACCTTGAAGCAGTCAATGCTTGTTGTGCCCAGACCACCAACACCAAGGAAGACCATCCTGCATATTGAGAGACTTCATCGACCGTTAGACCCACTTTGTGAGTGGCCCAGTAGTCCTGTTTGCCCCTCCTGCAGAAAACAAAGACATAGAAGTGAGTCGTTGTCACTTGGCGCCTCAAAGCATATATGCACCTGTGCTCCAGAGCCCGAGTCCACAGGAGGTGACGGTGCCAACGGGGTCCCCAGACCCAGAAGAGAGAAGCCCATGCTTGTGTCTGCCCAGACTGGACTTCCAGTCGCTGCCTGCAGCTCCATTCTGCAGGCTCCCTTCAACCACAAGACACTCCTGCACCGGAATCTGACCCCAAAAGATACCACTGAACCTAGGCCCCACAGCCTGAGGAGAAGTGGACCTAAGGTGTCCCTGCATGCCTGAGGATCTTAAAGATCGAGCCTCCCTGTGGGTGCTCTCGAACTGGCGCCCAGGTCTCTGATTGCAGCCTCTTTGTAACCGGAACGTTCTCCTATTGGAGTAAATCGGACACCCAAAACTGTGACACACCTCTGCATCCGGCCGCCCCAGAGCTCCCCGAGGTGACCTGTTGGTGTGACCTTGGTTCTTGCTCCATACTCACCTCCAGTCCAGAAGAAAAGTCCTGTAAGTCGCTGACAAGTGCTCAAACGCAATGCATGTTTTTCCTCCAAAGGATAATATTGTCAGTCCAGAAAATGTGTACATTTATGAAAACTGTAGGAATTCATGAATTGGAAAGTATTTACCTGATTCCGATGATCTTGGTATCTAAGTGCCAGATGTAGGTGGCTAAATACCGGTCGCTAACGCTGAAATTCTGTAAATTTCAGCTTTACCGACCCGTATTTAGCCATTCCTAATGTAGGTAAGGAATCGGTAAATAAGGAATCAGTAAATACTGATTCCCTAATACGGATTCCTTATTGCTCTTGCATTTAAGAAATCGGTAATACCGATTCCTTAAATGCAATGTAGGAAGCACAGTAAAGAGTGCTTTTGAGCCTTAAGAAATCGGTAATTACCACCAACTTCAAGTTGGTGGTAATTACCAATTTCCCTTAAAAAAGCACTTTTTTTGTTTTTTTAAAGTGCCATGTGGCACACATCCATGCCCTTAGGGCATGGATGTGCGCCACATGTGCACACATGCACATTTCAGGGGTGCAACAGGGTGTCCTTTGGACACCCTGGCACCCTTGAAATACCTCCTGGTATTACTGATTCGGCAATACCGAATCGCTAATACTGAATGTCTTCACATTCATTTCTATGAGCCTCCAAGCCCATAGAAATGAATGGGTAGGTATTCCTTATTACCGATTCGGTAATAAGGAATATTAAGGTTTCTGTATTTTTTACTGAATCTTTACCTACATAGGAAATATCCATTTCTTAATAGCAAATCAGTAAAATTCGCTATTAAGAAATCAATATTTCTGATTTACCTACATCTGGCCCTAAATTTATATAAAAGTATGTTATTTTTATAAATTGGTGTTGATGTCTATTGAGTTTTTCTGCCTTTATGTGTGTGTAATAAATGCTTAGCACTACTCTCTGATGTGCTTTACTGCTCACCCACACTACCACAAAAGAGAGCATTTAGGGTTTCCTTTGTGTCTCTGTAATTCCTCTGGGGTTTGCTTGGACTCTTTACACAGTGTACCTCTTTTTGGTCCACTATATAAAGAGCCAGCTTTCTACGGGGCGTTTTGCCTGCCTGTTCCTGTAGGATTTCCTGGTGTGAAGTCCACTTCTCTGAACTTCAATGTTTCAGGAGGCACTGCTTTAGCATTTGTTCAAAAGGCAAGGAATCTGCAGTTAGAAGAAAAGGAGAAGTTATTCACCTTTGGGCACTCTCTCTCTGGTGGATATTCAATCTAACTGTATTTTACTCATGATGCATCCTCCTTATTCTTTGAAGTGGCTTTCTAGGTGCTAATAAGGTTACAAGGTAGAACCAATCCAATCCAATCCAAAAATTCTTTATTTCGGCCATTTAGGCCATAAAAGATGCATAAAGACATACAAACATACAATCATTTGATAACATTAAAAATTGAGGCACATAAAATACATAAAAACATACAAGCAACAATCATTTGATGACATTGGGTGTGAAAGTAAAACAGAATGTATTGAGAGAGATTGACCGCAAAAGCTAAAGGTTGCGATGGCAGCGAGGGGGGTAGGCAATACTGTCCTATGATGATCTTGCTTTGAGCAACTTGGACCTAATGCGCCACATGGCCAAAAGATATTTTGCAACTGCGAATACAATGTGTGGGGAGGAATCAGTTTTCAGTATTCTAAACGATGTTACAAAGTTCCTTATACCCATGTTCCTACACAGGGGCACAAGCCAATGTTTCCTAGGTGTCTTGTAGGAAGGGCAGAAGAACAGAACATGGATTTCCTCCTCATCGCAGGAATTACAGCCAGGGCATATTTTATCTCCCCCATTGGTCCATTTGCAAGTAAAAGATTTAATAGGTAGAGTACCAAACCGCCACTGGATAAATAGCTTCCTTGCCAAAGTCGGGAAAATGAAGTCCATAAAGGTTTCAAACTTGTACGAATTTTTGGATTCAATAAATCGTTGAGTTAAAATACCAGTGCGGGGTGCAAGCACATGAGAGGCAAGACTTTGTTCCTTATAAGCTTCTACGAGTCTTTTCCAAGGGACCCTATTGCAGCCTAATTCCGGGGCCTCCCACAACTCGTGGAAGCCCAGCCGGTACAGTTCTTGGTTAACAAAGGATAGCCAAGGGATCTTATCACTATGGTTTAAGTTCATGACGTGAACAAGATCTTGCCTATAATGTTTTAGCTCATTTGTTGACCAAAGTCTGTGCCAGAATCTTAATGGTTTAGATTCGAGGTCCTCCCTTATAGACGGTAGACCCAGATCTAGACGTAAGGGAAACAGAGGAGTTGCTGTTGGGAGGGCCAAAAGACGTCTCAGGAAATTATTTTCCACACACATTAACTCATTTGCAGCTTGATGACCCCATAGTTCGCTGCCGTATAGTGCAGCCGACTTCGCTTGTGTTTTATACATTTGAACTGCAGGAGCTATGGGTTTAAAAGTTGAGGTGTTCGTAACCCTTAAAATAGCCCCGGACAGTTGAGAAAGCCTTATTCGCGAACTTGAGATCTGTGGTCCCCAGGATAGGTTCTCATGCAGGGTTACGCCCAGGTACTGGAATGTTTTTACCCTCTCCAGTTCTGTGAAATTCCGGAAAGGGTTAGGTCTAGTTGTGGGGGAGGGGTTGAAGATCATGAACTTGGTCTTCCCTGTGTTGATCTCAAGACCATACTGCCTACAGAAAAGATCAAATCCATCTAGGATTCGCTGAATTCCCATAGGGGATTTGGAGAGCAGGAGGGTGTCATCAGCAAACATGATTGCCGGCACCCTCCTGCCTGCCAAAACCGGGGCGTCGTTGTCCCTAACGTTAACTAAATGTGAGATGACGTTATTAACGTAAAGGCAAAAGAGTGTGGGCGCCAGGACGCATCCCTGCCTAACCCCCCTGGACACAGGAAACCTTTTTGACAGAACTCCACCCCTCCCACATCGTACCTGGGCAAAATTACCCTCATGGAGTCTTATTATGGCCTGTAGTAGGTGGGTGGGGACTCCCATCTCCTTAAGGACCTCCCAGAGTTTTTTCTGTGGTACCAGGTCAAATGCTGACTTCAGGTCTACGAACACCATGTACAATCTCCCTCCCTAAATCCTCACCGATTTCCAAAAAAGGAGGACGAGGCGGAAGATTTGGTCCATGGTGGACGTATTCTTCCTGAACTGAAGCCAGCCTGGGGGGGGGCTTAGAATATCATTCTCCTCCATCCAGTCCAGGAGTTGGTCCAATAGAAGTCGAGAATAAAGCTTTTGGGGCACATCTATAAGGCTGATCGGCCTGTAGTTGGATGGGAGGAGAGGACAGCCCTTCTTGAAGATAGGGACTATCTCTGCCCCCAACCAAGTACAGGGGATCGCCATTCCACGTGCAATAGAATTGGAAAGGATGTGAAAGTATGGCGCCCAGATCTCTGGTTGGGACCTGAAAAGGTCACCTGGTAATTTATCAAGGCCCGGGGCCTTTCCCAACGCTAGGCCGTCTATAGCACAGGCCACTTCCCCCAGACTGAACTCCAAGATGTCTCCAGGGAGGGATAGGAGTGCTGCGACAACATCATCGGTATTCTCTGAGCTATCTACGTAAAGTTTACTAAAGTGATCTTCCCATATGGATGCTGCAATATTGGGCTCAACTGCAGCTTTGGGTTCTCCTGAGCCAGTATTAACCAGTAACCAGAATCTTCTGGAGTCCTTGGTTCTTAGGGCTGTTGAAAGGTCATGCCATCTATCCCAGTCCCAATCCGACCTAGCACGGGCCATTGTGGCCTTATACTGGCGCCTCAAGTCGGCCACCATGGTCCGTGCAGCACCTACTTTAACTGCGGTGATTAGGTCGGATTTGGCCTTTCTTCATTCAGAGTTATACCAGGAGGAGGTTCGGGTCTTTAGCTTGGGTTTCACCACCTCAGGGTAGAGAACCTCACCTAGAGCTCCCACTAGGTCTTCATGAATAAGAGCTAAAGTTTTATCAAAATCCTGGGAACTAGATTGGCTAACTAGCTCACCCAGGGCCTCAAATTTTGGCAGCACAAGCTCATAGATTTTCCTAATGTTTTCTTCGGAATTTGAAAATTTCTCCCATCTCACCCGACGCCTGTTGGAGGTTAATACCAGATTACCCAGATCATCTCTATCCTCAAGGGGTAGAGGTCCGGGATTTGCTGGGGGATGAACCAAGGAGAGTAGGAGAGCATTGTGATCACTATCTGTCCGGGGGATTATTTTAAAATCCTCTACCTTTGGCCAGAGACTAATGTCTACAAAAATGTAGTCTAGTCGTGACTCGTGATTCTTCCTATTGAATGTGCATATTGAGGGAGTGTCTGAGGTCGTTCGTCCATTGCAAGCTCTTAGCGCACAATTGAGGGTCAGGGACGTGATTTGGACCGCGAGTGGGGACCAGGATCTGGGGTGGGGCGATTGACACACTGGAATACCCCAGAAATCGTCTTCTGCCTTAAGAGCCCCTTCCCTCAAGCCCTCTAAGGGCTCGAAGTGGCAGTTGAAATCTCCACCCATTACCACCTTATAATCAGTCGGCAACTGTCTCAGAAAGGACGAAAGATCTTCTAGTGTGGTGGACTCCGCCGAAGGGCCAACAGGGCGGGAGTAGACATTTATGATTGCCACTTTCGGGACACCTGGCCAGTTCAGTACAACACACTGAATGTCTTGCGAGGACGTGGCTATAATTTCCGCTGTGCAACCAATGTGACACGCTACCCACACCGCCAGACCACCCGAGGGCCTCCCCTTACCATTCCAGGTAGCCTTGATTTCGAAAATTGCGTACCCAATTTTGGACGTGGGTTCCCTTGCCCATGTCTCTTGAAAAAGACAGATGTCACTATTTATTACTAGGGAATCCCATTCTTCAGTGTGTATTTTATTGGCGATGCCCGCAACATTCCATGACAATACCTTCAGGACTTTAGATGGGATATTAGGTTTAAGTCCCTGCGTCCCCGTAATGCCACTATCATTATTAACGTGCAAGACAGAGATCGCAGGAAGAGGAGATGGACTCTGGTTAGATGGCGCTGGAGGAGTTGGAGTCGAGCCAGGGGAATCACATGAAGTCTGTGGAGGGGAGTGTGCACAAGAAAAATAAGATTTATCATCTTGTACCCATAACCCCCTCTCTGGAGAAAGAAGGCTAGGGGAGGTGCCCAGGCGTCAATCACAGGAATCCAAGCCAGAAAAAGCTTCGAATCTGTTATTGACTTCCAAGGGAGTAAAAGGAAGCAGATGATCCATCCCCCCAGTATCAAGAGCATAGTCCGACCTCCTAAAGTTGATTCCATAGCCCCTTTGAGGAATGGTTTCCCACCCAGATACATTCTTTGAGGCCATAGGGCCAGGCAATGGGGGGAAATAATGATTGTTATGTTTATGGCCTAGGGTGCTTGGCTGGGGCATGGGTGGCCAGGGGCATGACATGGGAGCTACTAAAGCTCTTGGATAAAAATAAGTGAGGTCACAAGGCATAATTGATTTGCCTAGATTCCCAGGCATCCAACTCAAAATATGCCTAACAGCTTCAGGATCCCTAAAGTTAACCACAATCAGGTCGCCCTCAATGTCTTTCTCCCGCCCCCCCAGCCAGGGGAGTCGGCGCACGTGCACAATGTCCCCGCTAACATTGCCCGGGAGTGGTCTATTCTTAGATAACCAGTACATAGTTTTATTTTTGAGCTGTTGAGGACCTTCTCGCTTGTCTGGGTCAAGTGTAGGAACACC
Organism: Lissotriton vulgaris; assembly: GCF_964263255.1. Lineage (NCBI taxonomy): Eukaryota > Metazoa > Chordata > Amphibia > Caudata > Salamandridae > Lissotriton > Lissotriton vulgaris. The sequence continues at coordinate 82,583,369 of NC_141693.1, forward strand.
CGTGAGCACCACCACGTAGGGTAGTGCTTCAGGAGGAAGTTCAACCTGAGGGCTCCTACGCTCTACTTAGAGAATCCCTCTCTCCAGCCGGCCGCAATGGTCTTGCAGGCGAACTGTTTCCACCCTTCGGGATGGCACCATCAGCTTGCGTGGCTGGTCGGGATGGAATAATAGAAGTTTTAGTCCCTTGGGGATTGTGGGTCACTGTTTTAGTGGGAGCATTAGGCTGTGGGAATAAGACCGTTGTGGTGGTAGTGGATACAGTGTGAGCCGCCTTGGCTGAAGTAGGTTTTAGAGTATTAGGTAAACCAACCGCAGCCAATGCTGGAGTAGAAATGGGAGGGGCCTTCTGTTTATCCGGTTTGTTAAGAATAGCCAGTTCCAATATCCCCCGCCTGTGCTCGATAGCCAGTAATCTGTCTAAGATTGGAGAAGTGAATGTCCTGAGCATTTGCTCAAGAAGCTCCATAGTGGGACAGTCGGCTGAGTGTCCATAATGTTAGCACTTGTAGAGGCAGTGACAACTGTAGGTGGAATTTCTTGTGGGGTCACTAAGGTAGTTTCGGATCTTGTGTCCACTATTGGTTTTCCCTTTTCCCTTGCCAAATTCAGAGTGGCTAATTCTGCCCTTTTGAAGAGAACCCCCCTTTTTCCTTCTTTTATTAGGAGGTGGACCATGAGCTTTCGGGACCTCTATCTTCCTTGTTTGAATTTTAGCGATGTTTTTAGTAGTGTGGAGGGCAGCTGATGGAACTTCCAGGCCTACACCAGAATTACAGGATGGAGAGAGAACGGTAGTAGGGGAACTATTAAGGGCCCTAGGTAAAGATGGTAAAGGGGAATTGTCCCTTAAGAGTTCAGGAATTCCCTGGGTTGCAAAAGAATCCTCAGTAATAGGCGCCACCCCTGAACCAGATGTTAAAATGAGCGGGGTTGATGTCAGAGAGAGTCTAGCTTTATAACCTTCGATGGAAGGCGGCACTCCACCCTTCTCTCAGCTAAGGCTTCTTCCCTGTCTATTTCGGAAGTAGATTTCTTAAAGTAGTTGTCTAGGGTGCCCTTATTGAGGTTTCCCCCCGGGGTACTAGGAGAAGCAGTGTCCATTTTGGCAGAGGTTTACACGACTATGAAAGAGCTGGAACCTAGACAGGAATATCAAATCAGAAACACAGGATAGTTAGAAACTTTGGCCCCTATGAAGGGTAAAAGACAGGGGGAAGGGTAATAGCAGAGAAAGAGACCTGTCCTAACAGTGGTACTGAAACAAATATAGCCCAGAATAGGTGATATCACCAAGCGAAATACTACAGGCAGGGTAACTGACAGCACAGGTATTAGTGTAATGAATTCAGGTCTAAGGGGGAGCAATGTAGGGGAGAAAGAGACAGGGCCCAGCCCAGCCTCCCTCAGCCACCTAACGGCCACACAACGGCCCGCCCTTTGCCCGGGCTTCGCCCCGTGCTCCGTCCCGCGCACGCGGGACTGGGGCGGGTTATATACTCGAGGTCTGTGACGTCAAAGGGCGGTAGGGGCGGGAAGAGACGCAGGTGCGCGGGTGACTCTGGCGCGGTTCCTGCCGGTACTCGCAGTCCCGCCCCAAACAATCCACAGTCAGCAAAAGCTTCTCCCAGGGTCCAGGGCACGGAATTGACTCTCCTTCCAGGGACAAAACGGGAAAGCACAAAGTCTGCACTACGGCTGCGAGCGGCTCCCGCGAAGCGGGGGCCGCGAGCCGCTTTATGCAAATGAGGGCGGTGGGGGCGGGAAGAGACGCAGGTGCGCGGGTGACTCTGGCGCGGTTCCTGCCGGTACTCGCAGTCCCGCCCCAAACAATCCACAGTCAGCAAAAGCTTCTCCCAGGGTCCAGGGCACGGAATTGACTCTCCTTCCAGGGACAAAACGGGAAAGCACAAAGTCTGCACTACGGCTGCGAGCGGCCCCCGCGAAGCGTGGGCCGCGAGCCGCTTTATGCAAATGAGGGCGGTGGGGGCGGGAAGAGACGCAGGTGCGCGGGTGACTCTGGCGCGGTTCCTGCCGGTACTCGCAGTCCCGCCCCAAACAATCCACAGTCAGCAAAAGCTTCTCCCAGTGTCCAGGGTACGGAATTGACTCTCCTTCCAGGGACAAAACGGGAAAGCACAAAGTCTGCACTACTGCTGCGAGCGGCTCCCGCGAGCCGCTTTATGCAAATGAGGGCGGTGGGGGCGGGAAGAGACGCAGGTGCGCGGGTGACTCTGGCGCGGTTCCTGCCGGTACTCGCAGTCCCGCCCCAAACAATCCACAGTCAGCAAAAGCTTCTCCCGGGGTCCAGGGCACGGAATTGACTCTCCTTCCAGGGACAAAATGGGAAAGCACAAAGTCTGCACTAGAATCTAGAACCTGTGCACTGTCCCTGTTCAGAACCTGTTATTCCCTTTGTAATGGCGAAGAATGGTTTTTAGTAAATTAATATGAGCACGCAGGGGTGGCACCTATATAACGCCTGTGCCATCAGGGTGAGATTGCTGTGCAGTCTGATGATACCACCTAATAGCTCTAGAGAGCAATTCCTGATAAAGATTTCCCAGTCTAGTGAGCCACCTGGGGGAATTCAAAAGGTTAGGAATATGTGGGTACATTGTGTATCCACCTGAATAAGGTTATCCAAGTTGAGTGACTTGTTCTTCAGCTTAATTATTTCATCATTTTTAATATTATATTCTTAAGAAATTTTCTGTTGCATTGTTTTTTTTTTGCCTGTTATTTTTTTTTTTTTAAGCTTGGAGTTGCCTCAACTTACCCTGACATTTCCCCTTAACCATATTCACTCATCTCTGATACTATATTTTCCATCTCTGATCCCCTCTATTCCTTCTCCATTGCCTCTTTTCCTTCTCCAATCCCCTTTTTTCGTTCGCTGATCCCCACTTTTCCTTCTCCGGCATCATCTTCTCCTTTTCTACTTCCCCTTCTAGTTTTTGTGCCACTTCAGCAACCTAGTTTGTATCCTCATGCTTAGCTGCTGTTGACTTTAAATGTATTACCCATCCTTCCCCCACACTACTTGATTTGTCAAGTGGCAATTTCTTTTTAGATTTTGCCTGTCAAATAATATATGTTTTAGTTAAAAAAAAAACGGGAAATATGTTTGACCTCTACTGCACGCCACTCTAGCAAACCGTGGTATTATGAGAAGGTCCACTCTCTTAATCCCCAAATTCAGACAAAGAAGGAGGTGCTGCATAAGACACCATTAAGTTATAAGAACGAGTGCAAAAAATAGAACTAGCAATCTCACAGAGTCAAACCTTTCAGGATTTGACTTTTATAACAGGAACAATATAATGGCATTCAGAGAGTGCCTTTGACCTGGAAAGACGTTTTCTTGTCTTTTGACAATGTGGCTGATACCTTTTAGAGCCAGCTCTGTTTTATCACAAGGGCCCACTTCCACTGCAGTGGACTAGACTTCTCTGGCTTCGTTCGGACTAGTGCTGGTGCATAGGGGTGATTATATGAAGCAAAAATCTATAAAGAAACATTTTATAATAGATCATCAGTGTTCTCAAACTAAGGTTAACAGTCTCTATTTCATTGACTGCTGATGCCTTGACTTATCTCTATTCTAGAAGGGCTTGTAGGGACTCATGCTGAAATGGGATTGCAGCCTTGTATTTTATGTTCTCAGTAGCATGTCTGAAGAGGTAGATGTTACCTATTAAGGCAGTTTAGGAGAGACTCGCGCGACAACTTATTCCCACTCCTTAACATACTATTTTGTGCTTCGTAATTTTCAGCTCACTTGATGTTTTCTAATTGTTAATCTAACTTGTGCTTGTTTTTTCAAGGTTTTTTTCCTATAAAGATCTGTGAAAGGTGGAGGTGAAGGATGGTTTAAATAAATTAAGCCAGTTGAAAAGCAAATAATAATGTCAACTTGTTTGTGTGCAGTATTTTGCAGTTTGCAAATGGAACTACTCTTTCATTAATCCAAGAAATATAAAGTGCATACCTAGATTGGTTTGGATTGCAAATCTTACGTAGAAGTTTCAGAAGACAAGACCTAATGTTTCATCGGTGGCGTTGCATGGTTGCTTTTATTTTCTCTGTGCAGCAGAATTTACGTAATTGCCAAAAATGTATAATTTTGATTAGTTGGACACATTTAACTATTTGGTTTTGATGCAGGTCATGAAGCTGTCCTACTACAAGTGATACAGCTACAGTCTGAACTAGAGGCTTGCAAAGCCAAGGCTGCACAGGGAGCAGAAACATCAGAGAAGCAGCTTGATGGGATGAGAGCACAGCTACTAGATCAGCAAGAACTTCTAAGGGCTAGTAAAGACAACGTAAGCATACTACTGTGTTTGATTTTAGCGACAAAACATTTGAACATAGATATACACTTACTGTGGGGAGTCTGTTATACTAATTGGTGTATTTTTGTAAAAGAAATATTTCGAAATTCAAAGAGCTGTAAAACTATTTGGCAGGGAAATAAGTGCTTTGACTTTTTTTTACACTTATTCTTTAACTTTTTCTTTATTCTGTGGCCTAACTTGCAGGTCATTAATAGCCAACATTAACAGTCAGTAACAGGCACAGTATAATTACAGTGCAAGCTGTGCACAAAGATTTTTTTTTTAAACCCTTCCGGTCACTTGACACCACCAAGTTTCACATGAATCACAAACCTACAATACTTCGGAAGTGTGGAATTTCAAAACACACCTCTGCTATATATTATTTACTAATTTTTAAGTCACAGTATGCAACAATCTTGTGGACCTAAACAAGGCAGGACTGGCTGAAGTTATGACGTAGGACTACTTGCCAGTTAACCATCGATGACTTTGATTCAGAAAGAGCTGTTACCGAGATTTGTAAAGGAAACTCTATTCACCTGAGCCAAAGAAATAAGTCCTAAAACCTCTTCCGTTTGAAAAAGGGGAAGAGCAACACTGCCAGATTAACATTCCACATACATGTTTAGCCTCTGCACATTTTGTATAAAATACAGACTGTAGTATTCCATGTGCATATTTCTGTTGTAGCTAGTTTATAAACTATATTTTCATTGGTCTTTACCTATTAGTCTGAAGAAATCAGTGATATCTGCTACATTGGGAAACTGTGTAGTGTTACACTCCGTTTGTGGTGGGCGCTATATGAACATGGTCATTACTTTTCCTATAATACAAACTGTAAAGAAGAAGTATAACCTTCAACAATTCCTGTCATTGGCTGTTCAAGAATGCAGAGGAACCAGAAGACTTGCTACACTTCTAGATTCCTCAATGTTTGTGGAAAGAGATATTTGTATTAACTAATGCAGTAGCGGTAGGAGGCCAGGAAGCTCCAAAATAATAACCACCACATTACATGAGCTGTAGCACTGTTCAGATCTTAAGATAGTGACTCATGTGGAACTGAGTATGCCAGTTTCAAGTGTGCACACTGGCAAACCTCAGCCCTAACAATCACAACTTGGTATACAGCGTTTTGTAGTGAAACAAAAGGACGCCTCTCGCTGGTCTTATGTAGCAGCTTATGATTTCTTCTAACCAGAGAAAGCTCAAGAAGCTATGGTTAAAAGAACAGCCAGAACTCGCTTGTTAAAATCATTTGTAGAGTTTATATTACTTTGTGCATTTTTAAATTCCACAATGAGGGAAAGAAAAGATTTACAGAAAGAAGAGCTACATCTTGTCTTTATGGCGAGCAAGAAAAATGCAAGTCTCCTGGGTGCAGAGGAGGTTTGGCTGATTAATTATACTAAGAATGATCACACTGGATTCACAAGAGTTCACGGTGATTAATTGTACTAAGAATGGCCATTTATGTAGCCTACAGCACATTACTAAAATAAAAGCTATCAAGCACTAAACTAATTTCATCAGACTAATGAAAGTTAGTTTCCTTGTGTGATTTAAACTTATGCACTACGTTTAACGTGCTGGTTTTGCAGTGGATTAAAAACTGATCTATTTTGCCAGGATTGAAACATGACTACCTCAGAGGTGCTACCAGTATTGGATGCTGAGACTTGCTGGATACTGAGGGTGCTAGAGCCTACTCAATTATCTTAACAGCTGATACATAGCAAGCACACAGTGACAAGCTGGGTCACGGTAACCACATTAATAGACAGCATTGAGTATATTCAGTACCTGATTTTCATCACTAGCTATTGAATCTGATGGACACTTCTTCTTGCAGATTCCGTAGGTTTTCAATATCCCCCAAACTGGATTCCGAAAACTGTTCCTTCAGTAGTAGCTCTCCAGCAACTCCCGGTGGTGTCCCATACTTCCAGTCATGGTTTTGTTCCCATAGAATGTGATGAAAGCAACCTGTATATGGTTCCTTGTGCGCTGTCATCAGTTTCTGTTAGACACGCTTTATTTACAACGGGCTGGAACTCTTCATATTTCCCAGATTTTTCGAGTATCTATGACTGAATTTATCACATTTTGGAAGAGTATGAATTTGCTTAATTCTGATATTTCTCTATGTCTAGTGCCTGCTCACAAAGCTTTAGCCTATGATTCTTGCACTTCCCCAAAAAGTGTAAGAAACACCTTTGAGAGAGCATTGTTCCCTTAATTGCTCTGGGGCTCATTGGTGCCATTACCAGACATAATTTGGTTCTTGCGAAATGTAAAGCTGAGTTTGTGGCTTCATCTGCTGTCCCATCACTGATTGAGGTCTTTTGACATGTTGGATATATTGATCCCTCTTGTCTAATTCCTAAGGGAAGGCATATCCTGTGGGCTAAGCAATTCTGGCCACTCAAGCAACACTAACTCCACTGCATCACTGGCTTCTGCCTTGGTGCTGATTGAGTATGGAATTGCTGGTGAAGGTGCCAGTCCAATTATCATCTGCTGATTACGACGTATGCACTGATGCCTAACTCATGATCCGTTATCAATGCTGTCTTAGCCCTCAAAAACTACAGAAATGATTGAGTGGTTAAAGAAAAAGTAAAAGCTTCCTTCAAGGATTTGCCTCTTGCTGAGCCTGAACACTAGTGTCAGTCAACGTGCGTGGCGTGATGCATATTTCTCAAGGTTTATGGTACGGGATCGCCTTTAATAAACTGGCACTCATCAGCCCTGACACACCCTGGTTACTGCTTAAGGACTTACTCATATTGTGAGGAATCTTCTGTGTGAAGAAGTATCGGTCAGAAGAAACAGTTACTTAGCTATGGTGACAATATTTCTGGTGTATGTTAGATCTTGTGTTGATTAATAACCTCACTCCCACCTCTCCTTCGGATATTGTGCTTTTAATGTGTGTATACTTGTAAAGCGCACTATCACCTGACAGGCATCCTGACGCTGTATACCGCTGTGGAACCCTTCTGGGCTTTCCCTGTGAGATGCTCCCTACTGGGCACCCCCAAGGTGAAGCCAGGCATCCCAGCGCTTTCAGGCCGTTGTGGAGATTAAGCAAGCTATTGCCCAGAGTTGCAGAGTGGGACCCATGATTAGAGTAGGCACCGAGGCGAGAATTATCAAGTCCGTGGACATTGAGCCAAAGACCCTGCCGTGTCAGGAATTGAACCTGGTCCCGGGTCAGACCTCTGCTTCAGGGTCTGCCGCTTCTAACCAGTAATCCACACTTCTCCACCTATCCTTAATAACAAAGTTCTAAGGTATGTTACTGTTGCTATGCCATTGTGTTATCTGTTATCATTAAGTTACATTTGGTTCGTCTGTGTAGGCCTCATTTGGTTGTGGAAAAATGTAAGGACACTAGCTTGCCAGGCGGCACCATGTATAGGCCAATATGATGACACCCTGTCTGATGAAGCCACGATTGAAGTTGTGTGATGAGACCTGGTGGCATTAGAGGGGTATACACCTGAGGTTAAAAGTGTTCTGGAACCTTTTGGGTGCTTGGGGGAGATATTCATAAGGTGAGGAAATTGTGCAAGGATACATTTCACACCATAAATATTGACACCAAAAATAGGAAACCTTTTCTTATCACATCAAAGATGAGAACACCACAAATGTTTCAACAACAAATCAATAAAAGCTACATTCAACTTACGAAGTAATAGCCTATAAAAAGCATTTATAATTTTGTTTATTTACATATGTAAGTGCTTGCTTCATAATTGTACAGATTGCTTTGCACTTTTGCTAATCTTACCTTACATAGAATCTGTACATTTATGTGAATCCCCCTACCTAAATTCATATATGCATTAATCAGCAGCTTTGTTGTAACATTGAGTTATTTTAGCTCTGAACGCAATCCTAATTGTGTTTGTCTGATGTCTTGGAAAATCCTAATATCTTACCAAACTACAACTCACTTAATAGATTATTGTTTTTCTCCTCCAGGTTACTATCTTGGAAGAACAGGTGAGAGCCCTGAATGAACGCTTGTATCCCCCAGAAAATGAGGAACCTCAACAAAATGGAGAGGTGTCGACTGCAGATGTTGCACAGCTTCAGACAGAAAATCGGGATTTGGAGCTGCAATTATCAGAAAAGAACAAAGTGAGAAACCATTTATTGATCTTGGAGCCTTAAAGTTCATGTTCCTTGACGGCAATTAACTGTTTTGTATCTTTACATGTTCGTGCCTCTTTTGGACAGTGATTGGCCTTTATATTCGAAGGCAGTGGGTTCCATTGTCCTTGGTTAATAGATTAATGTATTTATGATTACTATTAGTGACCTACTTTTTGCTTCATTTGTATTTAGTATAGGCATTTGTGGGTTAGTAGTTTATTCCAAATTTTATGTTGCTAGTGTGTAAGTGATGTAAGGCACTTGTGACTGATTAATTCATCCTGATCATCTAATATTTTAAAGTATAACACGCAGGCTTAGTTTGCATCATTTCCTTTACAACTGGTTAAACTTTCTCCAAGCTTTTATGATGCTTGGTAGGAAGAAGACTGTGGGTGACAGGTGGTAGAAACGTGTGGGTAGTGTACATCTTTGCCTGAAATGTGTATGATAGTTGGTTGTGAGGAGAGTTCCAGGATTTTGCTCCTTGTGCCACGAGAGGGGATGCTACAATTTGTCTGTCACGTTCTTCTGTTAAATCAGTGGATTTTTATGAGGGTGTCAAAGGCTGGTCATTGTACTGGTATTGATGTTTTATATTTGCACACAAAAGCGCAATGTGTTTCATAATAAGTCACTGGAGTGAAGGGTGATGTGGTGTCTTGACAGTTATTAATTTTTCACATTTTCAACACAGAGGGTATTCCTAAGCCAGGATATTAGAAATTGTTCATTATTTTTTATGGAAATTCTCTACTGGAAAATTCTCTTGTTAGTTTCTTATGTTTTAGTGGATCCCTATATAATGACAAATTCATCCCAAAAAGAGCCAGTAAGAAATATCCTAATTATGAACCAAAATCATTCTCATTTCTCAGCCTGAACTGCCGTTCCCTACCTAAGCACAAGACTGAGATATTTAATTTGCTATTAGATGAGGCACCAGACGCCATGTTCATAACTGAAACGTGGCTTCAAGAAAGCTCCGGACCTGATATTGCTGTGGCTCTCCCGGATTCATACGCGATTACGCGACTTGACCGGAAAAATAAGTTAGGTGGAGGAATAGCAATTATTTTTAAAAAAATGTACAACTGTGTATTCAACAAACTCCCATGCTCTGGTTGTGAAGGTGCTATTTTTAAACTTATACTTGCCCCAAACTTTACCTTTTCAGGAGCGCTTATTTATCGACCGCCAGGCACAGCGTCAAACTGGTTGACTAGTATGTCAGAACTTATTGGCCCCTTAGTAATGAAAACTGCTAACTTTACAATCATTGGTGATATGAATTTGCATTTGGATAAAGGGGACTGTATAAATGCCACTGAATTTATAGCTGATCTAGCGTCTCTTAACCTGACTTTGAAAAACTCTGGACCTACACACACGGCCTGCCACTTATTGGATCCCATCTTTTCCAATATCAATGACATTGTCACCTTCCCTGCCCTGCCCGTTCCCTGGTCAGACCCAACTTTCCCATCAAATTTTCATTTCAAGTACAAGTGTCGAATAAGGACAAAACATCGGTTCCAACCCATGTTGTTAGGAAGTGGAAAAAAATAGACATTAACATTCTTAACACTTTTTTGGAAGATCATATACCCTGCACCAAGTCAAGGGTGCAAAATCTACCGACATCAGTCCAAAAATGGCTCATGACAGCCATTGATTCATGTTTGCCTAAAACAAAGTTAAAAGGTAATAATCATTGCCCCCCTGCTCCGTGGTTTAACGAGATATTAAAGCAAGAAAAAACCAAATGTAAAAATGCTGAGCGCCAGTGGAGGAAGACTTATTCTTAAGAAGCTAAGAAAGAATATAAAATAAAATTAACAAACTATCAAACGATGTGTAGTAAAGCTAAAGCTGAATTTGTATGTACCAAAATCACAGAGGCCCTAAATCAATCTAAAACACTTTTTAAAATAGTGAAAGAGCTGGCTGGCTCAAATACCTCACAACCCCCGCCAGACCTTAATAAAATATAGTGTGACCAACTAGCTACTTTCTTTGTAAATAAAGTGGTTAAAATATATCAGGGCATTGAACAAGCACAAAATGAACAAAATAAGGCAAATATGGATGTTCCTAATACCTTTCCTGATAGACTGAGCAATTATATTGACACACTAGGCCCTAGTGTCTGTGAAATTCCTATCGTCACATTAGAAAACTGGCCTATGCTTAACATCGATATCGTCGTTGATATACTCAATACAATCAAATCGGGTTCACCTAGAGACCCTCTGCCATGCTCAGTCTTAAAACAACTTAATAGGGGAGCTATGACCATTATCACCGACCTTCTAAATGCATCCCTTCAGGAAGAACATGTGCCAGATGAATGGAAACATGCAATGATTCATCCACTGTTAAAGAAAGCTGATGCGGACCCAAACCTGCCCTCCAACTTCCGGCCAATTTCCCTCCTGCCCATTTTTGCAAAAATTCTGGAGAATCACGTTCACCGGTCTCTCACGGAATTTATAACTACACACGACTTGCTGCCCTTCCATCAATCCGGCTTTCGCTCAGGCTTCTCTACTGAGACTACCTTGCTAGGTGTAACAGAGAGCATCCGAGCCTTGATAGATAGAGGAGAAACGGTGGCACTTGTACTTCTGGACCTCAGTGCCGCATTTGATACGGTGTCACATGCGGTACTTACGCGGACACTCCTTTCTATAGGCATTCGTGGTGCAGCCATTAACTGGATTAAATCATTGTTAGAAAATCGTACATTTCAAGTCTTCTCTCAATCTGCCTGTTCAGACACCCTGACTTTCAAACACGGAGTACCGCAGGGCTCGATTTTGAGGCCGCTACTCTTTAACTTATACATGAGCCCGCTCGCTAAAGTAGTAGAAGAGACTGGATTGCAAATATTTTCCTATGCTGACGATTCTCAGCTTCTCTTCTCTCTTTCCTCTGCGGAAAGTGATAATCCTTTTACCTTAAAACTAGGATTGGGAAAGATTGCAGGGTGGATGCAAGAAAACTTTCTCAAACTGAACGGTGATAAGACCGAGTTAATTGTCCTGGAAAAAAATAAAGAACTTTGGGGACCCCAACATTGGCCATCCGAAATGGGTACTCGCCCGATTCCAACTACGCAGGCCCGAAATTTAGGTGTCATTGTCGATGACTCATTGAATATGCATCAGCAAGCTGTGAAGACATCGGCCACCCGCTTTGCAATTTTAAAATGGCTTAAAAAGATCTGCTGGATGCTACCCGAACACACTAAGAAAACGGTCATCAATGCCTTAATAACATCCAGGCTTGATTACGGCAATGTGTTATATTTGGGGGAAAAAAGGCAACGATCCACAGACTACAAACAGTGCAAAACGCAGCGGCGAGACTGTTATGGAAAATCCCTATTTCCTCATCCACCTCCAAATATATCCGGGAGCTACATTGGTTGAGAATAGAGAACCGGATCAAATTTAAATCCCTGTGCTTCATGCATAAGATCTCCACTAAAACAGCCCCCAAGTATCTACAAAAACTAGTCCGCCTCTATCATCCCTCTCGGACTTTTAGATCTGCAACAGCCAATCATTTTGTTATCCCTAAAATAAAATTATCACGCATGGGTGGTAAATCCTTTGCATTTCTTGGACCTTCACTCTGGAATGCTATGCCACATGCATTACGTACTGAGGTGAGCTATATGAAATTCAGGAAAGCCTTAAAAACCTGGCTATTTAACATCTGAAAATGCCTTGTCCTGTCACATACTACTGAATCATTAGCGCCGGGAAACCCTTTGTTGGGTAGCTGTTGCGCTATATAAGTTAAATAAATAAATAAAAAAACAAAATGAAATTCTACCTGGAAAAAGTCCTATGTTTTAGAAGCATTGCCCAAAGTTTATTTTTTTTTTAATTGTTGATTCACACATGTAACATACCAGTTTGAGAGAGGTGCTCCCCTTTTACATTATTTTCAGTTTAAATTGTGTTTGCAAATTATTATGAAAGAGTAAGCAATTTTACACTGTGGAAAGATTGCAAAAAAGATGTGAAAAACACTCCTGCCTCAATCCCCATCACGTGATCTTTCTGAGGCCACCAATGGTTTCACCACATAATTAATTAAACATAGAGGTCTAGGTATTTAAAGTTGACTATAAAGTGTCTTGAATATTGTAATGAAAGCGTATGGTAAAAGGGCTCTACAGGTATACGACTGAACACGAAGTTGGTGCCCTTTCCATGGCAGCCAAATAGTGAAAACTCTTTGAGTTCCCTTAATGGACAGTGTGAATTGAAAATGTCATTCTAACTTAAAGGTTTGACTACTAGGTCCTCCTGCAGAACTTCACAAGCAAATTAATGTTTTTGTTTTTGGAAATTTCAATCTCACTAATTAGAAATAATATTTTTAATTTCATATAAATCCTATGATACTGGCTTTGCATTATGTATAAGTAGTAAAAAATATATTTCTTCTACAGATCATTAAGCAATTGCAACAGCGTATGGCTGAGCTCAAGAAGACTCTTCAAAAGGAGCTGGTAAGTGTTTAGATACTACTTAAAATGCTAAGTGTGGTTATTGCCATGTTGAAAAAATGTGTTCCTTGGCAGCTATTTTTGCCCAGAAATATTGAGAAACCTGGGGCTTTTTGAGCAATCAGTAAGATGTGTCGATCTAGAAGCTCTGAGAGCCGTTGTTTGCACATGTTTTATGCCGTTGAGCAATGTCCATGGTTTGTCTGTTTCTACTGAATCCCTCTAAACCCTGTCTTAGCATACAATATGTTTAGGTTATCCTGCTTTCGGTTTAAACCTATAATAATTGATAAAGCCCCACCAAAAGGGAAACCCTCACCAGTATAAACACATATACACCTGCACAACCACAAACTAAGTGCTATTCAAAGAAAGGAAAAGGAGAGTGAAAGAGTCATTTTTAATCCTTCCTGAACTTTGTTATACAAGGTAGCTGCAAGACAGACTGGGCTAACATTATTCTGCTTAGGTTTTGTTGTTTAGGAATGTCACTAAAATATTGTTTATTCCTTTTGCTTTTTTCAGTTTTGTGGTCTTTGGTCTAAAGATGCAGGGTCTAGAAGCATGTTTTAGGTTGTATCAAATTATTTTATAAACTCTAGAGAATCAGGAAATATCAAAATCAAATTCGATGTTTTTTGTCTACATTTGATTCTTTCACTGATAGGTAAAATGGCTGGTTCATAAGAATCTTTTCCAATGTGTACCATCTCATTTACCCACAGACAGAGAATGGGTGAAACCCTTTGATACATCACCCCCCTTTTCTAGCAAGTCAGTATTGATAGTAGGTGAATTGCCTAACACCCCAGGCTTTAAACATTCAATGCAAGGTGTAGTGACAGGTATATGTGAAAAGAGTGCTGTCACCAAGCATCTGGCATAGTGGTGAAAACATGACACTCGATTTTTGAAAAACATGGAGCGCTTTGTCACTTGAATGCTGTCGCAAAAAGTTCTTACCAAGTTCTGCAAAGATTGAAGGGATATTGTTTGTATCTGTAGTGATTCAGCTACACGTATATGAAACGAGTTGTATTATGATCTGTCAAAATCGATACCTGAGCTGAAGTACTTCCCTGTAAGAGATCCTTGCCACTTGCTAGATGGTATGCTGAAAGCATCTTTGCAATCTTCAGAGTTAATGAAGAATGCTATTGACTTTGTAGTCTCTTCTGGTGCACTATTTCGCTATGTGCTGTAACAGAAACAAAAATATTTTTCATTTTGTTCTTTCTGTGGTATCAAAGAAAGAGTCATCTAAACTGTCTTTTATCCGGTAGTTCTCAGTCCTAGTGGTCGTGAATGCTATATTATCTATGTGGCAACCATTTATAGAATTTCTGCTTACTCCAGTATTGGAGCTTTCATAGATTCACATGTCTGAATCATTCCCCGTCGTCGAGACAGGAGTCTCCGGTACATAAAAAAGCAATGCTTAGCAGTACAGCAAACTGGAAAGAGGGCTAGGCCCATTTTCCTTTTGCAACCCATAATGAAAAAGAGACCAAACTTTTCCCTGAACCAATCAGAGCTCCTCACCCTCTAGAACCCTCCTGAGAGAACCTTTTGCTCCTCAGCTTTTTTACCGCACGTTGTGCTAGGGAGTCTCCTTTGAGCTCTGCTCAAAATCTTCAGTTCTACTCAATTCTGATTGAATCTGAGAATTTCTCCTTATCCAGATTTAATTATTTGAAGTACTTCATACTAGTTCTCCTTCTTCTACCATGACTGACAAGGAGAAAAAAGGATTATTTAGAGCTTGTGCCACCTGCTCTAAGAAAAGGCTCTATACAGACGACCCTCATATAGACTGCATCAACTGCCATCAGTCAAAGGATTGCAAGGTATATTGTACCTTTTACAATAAAACTTTGAGGGATCGTAAAGGAAGACTTTTACTATGGCTTCAAAAGATAAAAGCCAGTAAGGAAGTCATATCTAGTGACAGTGAGGAGGAGTCTTCTTCTTCCAGGAGATCTCTGAAAAGGAGCAGATCTCCTCAGGCTCATACCTCAGGTGAGAGACCTAAGAAGGCCCTTAAAAAGTCAACCCCATGGTCTTCTGGGCTGAGTCCCTCAATCGCCTTCACGCAAAGAAAAGGAGAAGAAGGGTCATGCTTCTGGGGCAAAACATTCCAAAAAAACTAGTTCAGAGGCCTCAAAATCTCCCTCTAAGGTCAAGATTACGGTCAAGAACCCATCCTCCACACCTGCCGAGTAAAAAGTGGAAAGATCTGCATCATCGACGGGAGCGTCGACGAAGAAAATAACATCGTCGACGACGAAACCTGAGGTAAAAGCTACTTCAAAAGCTTTATCAACGTCAACAGTACCACCGACGACGACGGTGTCGACGCAGAGACCTGAGACGACGGCGGCATAGACGACGACTACGTCTACAACCACATTGTCGGCGGGATCGTCGACGACGGCCGTGACCACGGGCTCGTCGTCGGCAACTACGGTAACGCCAACGTCGACGGTAGCGTCGACGACAATGATGTTGGTTTCGATGGTGATCTCGACGGGCTCGTCGACGAGGGAAAAACCCCCAGAAAAGAGGTTTTTGGCCTGGAAGAGGACAATTACACCAGAAATTACGTCTCCAAGTAAGGTGTCGCCTCTGGTACCATCTCACCTTCTGGAGGAATAAGATTCGGAAGGAGACAAAGATGATGGCGTTCCTTTTGGTTATGCTAGTAGCCCGTCGCAGTTGCAGGTGAAGTACCAAGACGGAGGACTTACAGGACGAATATGAAGAATTTCCAAATCGTCGCCAGCAACAATACTGCCAGGAGTATTAAGAGGAGATGACGAGTGTGCCATCTTCTTTGTTAAAAGATCTGCAGTTCATGCTAGAGGATTGTAAGAGGAGATATCCTGTACCTCAGGCCTCTAAGGAAGTTCCTGTGGCTACGCCTCAACCACGCTCTGTACCAAGTACACCAGTGCGTAGGCGGGAGATCTTACCGGAGCCCCTTCCTAGATCTCCACCACCAAGATCTCAACAAGAACCAGGGACCACAGATAATGACCAGGAGGAAGGAGAGATCACAGACCCTAGCAGAGAGTGGAACGATTATCTCATTTCGTCACCTTCTTCTACTTCACCGAAACCTGTTGATTCTCCACCGAAGGACATCGGTGGTTTTCATAACCTGATGGAGAGAGCCACAAAAAGATTTGCACTTACCATGGCAGAGGATAAAGCTCAATGTTTCTTGTATGACTTCAAGGAACCCTACCGTAGGACAGTTCGGCCCTTACCGATTGTCAGTCATCTTTGAGAGGAAGGCCTGAAGGTCATGGAAACACCAGCTACAGTGACTCCAGTACTCTCCAGGCTGGACGAAAAATATAAAGCGCATTCAGATGCTCCAGCTTGTCTTTTAGGTCATCCCAAGCCGGACTCCGTTATTACCCAAGCGGCTCAGCAGAAGTCAAGAAATCCGTCAGCTCCTATTACAGTGCCTCCGGACAGAGAGGGTAGGAGATTGAACAATGCAGGGAAGAGATTTTCCTCTATGTCTGCCCTGTTATTGAGAGCCTGGCCATTCTGGGGAGTACGATAGGCAAATGTGGTGCAACCTTTTGCCTTACATAGACCGCGTACCGGAGGCGGAGAGGCAAGAAGTCAGAAACATTCTGCAAGAGGAGGAGAGGACTTCGGCCGAAGTCATAGATTGCGCTGTGGACATAGCGACCACAGCATTCAGATCTCTGGGGGGAGCAGCTGTACTATGCAGACAAGGATGGTTAAGAGCAACAGCGTTTAGACCGGAGGTCCAAAATAAGATCTTGGACCTTCCTTTCAACTATGAGGATTTGTTTGGCAAGCATATAGATGAGGCACTGCAGAGTATCAAAAAAGACACGAATACCGCTAAGTCATTGGGAACTCTACAATACAGAAAAGTTCCTTTTCAAGGCTCTAAGGGTAGAGGCCAGTCGTCTTACAGAGGAGGACACCAACAAGGACGATATTCCTCTTACTCCACCTCATCTCATCCCTACTGGCAGCAGTATACACAGCGCCAGTCAGGAGGCTACACAAAATCTACTCAGAGAGGTAAATGGAGGTTGTCAGGGGAAAGACCACACCCGATGACAACCTTTAAATTCCGGCTACACCGACTCCTCTGATATCACATGTTCTCCTGGGTGGAAAGATTGTTCATTATTTTCGAAATTGGCAACAGATAACTACGGACCAATGGGTTCTCAACATTATTCAATTCGGCCACACTCTAGAACTTCTACAGACGCCCCCTCGTACACTGCCAAAGCATCAAGAGGTCAAACATTTACATCCAATGTGAAAGGAGATTCGGACAATGCTCCGAAAGGGAGCAATAGAACCGGTCCTGAACTCCCAGAGGGAAAGGGGGTTTTACTCCCAATTTTTTTCTAGTCAAGAAAAACATTCTTCAATGGCATCCTATTCTCGACCTCAGATCCCTGAACACCTATCTCAAGAAGCAATCTTTCAGAATGGTTTCTCTTCAAGACATCCTTCTACTAGGAGACCATATGACCACCTTAGACCTACAGGATGCTTACTTTCACATCCCCATCCATCCTTCACACAGGCAGTTCCTTTGTTTCATGGTAGCCAGAGAACATTACATTACTGCCGTTCTGCCTGAAATCAGCCCCAATAATGTTTACAAAATGCCTGGCTCCAGTGGCTGCTGTTCTAAGGAAACAGAAACACCAAGTATTCCCTTACCTCGACGACTGGTTAGCCAAGGCACCATCAGCAGCATTAGCTCGATCTTCAACAGCGGCTTGCCAGGAGTTGTTTGCCAGGTTAGGTCTGACTTTAAACGTGGAAAAATCATCCCTTCAACCAGCAAAGAACATAACTTTTTTGGGGGCAATACTGGATACAGAGAGGAACAAGGCGTTCCCCTCCAAGGAAAGACAACTGAAAATAATATCTCTCTTCCGCGACTTAACAAAAAGAAAGTGTCTTTCAGTACGCAAGTACAAGTCATTGCTGGGAACAATGTCATCTTGCATTCCCCTCGTACCTTACTGCAGGTTAAGAATGCGTCCGTTGCAAGAGCAACTAGATCTACAATGGCGTCAAGCTGAGGGATCCTTCGAGGATATAGTCCAAGTGACGTCGGTCATGGTTCAATCGGCGACATGGTGGACCCGAAAACGGAATGTCTCACAGGGTCTTTCATTCCTTACAGTGCCAACCCCATTGATAGTGACTACAGATGCATCCCTAGAAGGATGGGGAGCGTTCCTTCAAGACCTTCAAGTCAGCGGCAGCTGGAAGTTGCACGAGCAACGACTGCACATCAACTTACTAGAACTCAGAGCAGTCCGCTTGGCATTGCTAGCTTTCCTACTAAGGATAAAAGGGTCATCTGCGTGGATAGGAATGGACAACACAACTGCAATGCACTACTTAAACAAGCAGGGAGGAACAAGATCACTCTCCCTGTCTCAGGAAGCCCAGAGGATATGGGAATGGGCGCTGCGACACGAGATATCCATAACAGCAGAACTTCTCCCAGGGGACCAAAACGTCAAGGCAGACACTCTCAGCAGACTCCAGTCCGCTTGCCACGAGTGGAAGTTAGACCAAGGGGTCCTGGACAGCATTTTTCAAAGGTGGAGGGAACCGACAGTGGACCTCTTCGCAACAGCGGAGAACAAGAAATGCCAGTTCTTCGCCCAATGGGGATCTTGGGGGAATGCGTTTTCGATGGCATGGTCAGGCGTCTTTGCCTTCGCTTTTCCGGCAATTCCCCTGCTGCCGCGAGTGCTTGTGAAGATCAAGAAAGAACCATGCAGACTGATCCTGATAGCCCCATAGTGGCCCAGACAACACTGGTTCACAGAGTTTATTCTGCTGTCTGAGGTCCATCCGATGCGCCTCCAACCAATACCATCGCTTCTGATGTGAAGTAGTGTGGCTCACTGGTTAGAGGTGGCAGACCCGAGAGCAGAGGACGGCCCGGGACCAGGGTTCGATTCCCGGCGCGGCAGGTTTCTGGACCAGGGTCAGCGGACTCGATAATTCTCTCGCCTCGGTGCCCACTCTGATCAGCGATCACACTCGGCAACTCTGGGCATTAGCTTGCCTCATCTTCACTAACGGCCCCACCAGACCGCCGGGGATGCCTGGTGTCACCATGGAGATACCCATTAAGGGACCATCTCTCAGGGAAGCCAGGAAGGGTTTTGCAGCAGTCGAAGCGCCTTGGGACCCTATGGGTAAGTAGTGCGCTATATAAATGCCAATACACAATACACTTGATGATTCCCAAGGACAAGTGCTCCATCCGGACCCGAAATCCTTGCGCTTAGCGGCCCTCCTGAGCACTGTGAGTTTCAGCATCTAAACATCTCAGAGGAATGCATAGGCATCCTCTCAAAGGCCATAGCGGATAGTACGAACAAAACCTACAGAATGAAATGGAAGAGATTCTCTGGTGCCAAAGAAGTAAAATTCATCCTTTTGAATTTGGCACCTCATGAGATTATTCCATACATCTTGCTTTTGGCTAAGTCAGGTTTGGCTCATGCATCCATAAAAGTACATCTAGCTGCAATATCACGCTACAGAAGGACTGCCTCGGGACCGTCCTTATGGTTGGCAAGAATTGTTAAACAATTTATGAAGGGTTTGTTCAGAGTTTTTCTTCCAATAAAGCCTCCTCCACCTCTTTGGCATTTGAACATAGTCCTTTCACAATTAATGAAGCCGTCCTTCGATCCTATACACAGGGCAGATCTCAAATTCCTATCGTGGAAGGGGGCACTTCTCATCGCACTAACTTTGGCCAGAAGAGTGGGGGAATTGCAGGCTCTCACAACTCAAACTCAAAACCTTTCTTGCAATTTAAAGAAGGCAGAATGATTCTCAGAACTAATCCGAAATTCATCCCAAAAATACCAACTGACTTTCATTTGAATGAGCCATTGGTTCTAAAACGATTCTTTCTTCAACCAACAACAGCGGCGGAAAGAATTCTACATTGGCTGGACGTCCAGAGATGTCTCAAATTCTATTTGCAAAAGACAAAACCCTTCAGCAAGTCTTCACAGCTTTTGGACGCTTCCAGTGCACCCAGGAAAGGTTTCCCTTTATCAAAATGTGGGATTGCCAGATGGATTTCCAGTGCCATAGGATATTGTCACCAAGGTGCTGGAAAGCCTCCGAACGCACGAGTTTGTGCCCATTCAACGAGAGCAGTGTCCCCCTCCACTGCTTTATTTGCAGGAGTGCCGATCCAGGATATCGCAGGGCAGCGACCTGTAGTTCTACGCCCACCTATACCAGGCATTACTGCTTGGATGCAGCGGCGGAGAGAGATGTGGCGTTGGGAGAAGCAGTGCTAAGAAACATTATCCAGTAACGGTGAGCCCTCTTTACATCCCTCCGTCCTTTTCTCTTGGTTACAAATGCACATTTTTTCTATTGCTATGTTTAGTAACTGTAATTGCAATATTCATATGCAGAATTCTAAACTAACTATGTACAGGATAATGCTGTATTAAGTAACTATGGAAAAAAAATGTGCTTTATGCTACTGCTTGCTATTCTGATTCAGGCATGTGAATCTATGAAAGCTCCAATACTGGAGTAAGAAAACAGGTTACTTACCTGTAACTTTAGTTCTCCAGTAGTGAAAACGTTCATAGATCCACATGCGACCCACCCTCCTCTCCTGAGAGGCTCACCTTGGATTTAACACGAAGAGTGTTTTATGCACAAGTGCGCAAAAATGTGAGTAGCAAAATGTTCTCTCAGGAGGGTTCCAGAGGGTGAGGAGCTCTGATTAGTTCAGGGAAAAGTTTGGTCTCTTTTACATAACAAGGGTTATGGGTTGCAAAAGGGAAATGCGCCTAGGCCTCTTTTCAGTTTGCTATACTGCTAAGCATTGTTTTTTTATGTACTGGAGACTCCCGTCTCGATGACGGGGAATGATTCAGGTATGTGAATCTATGAAAGCTTCCAATACTGGAGAACTACAGTTACAGGTAACTAACTTGTTTTCTTAGTGATAATTCCAAAGCAAAAAAAATGTGAGGACCTTACGTCACATATTGGTGTGAAAAAAGTACACTCTACTGCATTCTTAGATTTTTACAGGAAAACATGACTGCTGTCATGGACATAATCAAAAAATTAGAGTCTGAAAACACCCTTGTCTACTAGGTGTTCAGCGTAATTGGTGTAGATGTGAAACATCTCCTTGAGAGAAGGCTGGGCGACACCATTAGTGACTTTGGCACTGCAACATGTTCCATGTTAGAATGCATGCGCCTTGGTAAGCAAAGAAATGTTGAGGAGCAATTCAGAAAATGTTATTTTACAATGCATGAGAAATGGCTTGCAATGATGCATTAAAATGTCAAAATAGGCAAGATTTAATCAAGGCTACAAAGCAGAAAAAACATGAGCGCTCAAGACCATTTGAAATTAATGTCTCAAATAGTTTGCACCTCTAAGGGGAAAAAACAGAGAAAGCATGCCAGTACTGAAAGCCAAATTATAATACACTGTTGATAATTTTAAATGGCCCCATTTACCACTGGGGGCTTTGAGAATTAATGATATAGTTACAGAACTGGTAATGAGTAATAAAAAATAAAGGAACATGAGGCTCGAGGGGGGCGCTAGAGGGCGCCGGACAAGATGGCCGCACTTGCGTGAGGCTCTGTCAGGACCACGTAAAATTCGCTCATTTATCCTAAAATCTCTGCAGCCTGGACCCTGCAATCGAGCTGAGAGAGCCCCGCTGACATCGGGGGCCTGCCGCGTAGCTCTTATCCGGATTCTGAGGCCGTCCGGAGCACACTTTGGGACGAAGAGCTCCGTGACGGGAGATTGCTGGTTGCACTGCCCGCGCCTCGTGGGGCTACCGCTGCTGGCCAACTTGGACGCCCGCTAGATCCTGCGGCTTTCACCCTGCGGAGAGGAGGACGGACTCCGGCAGTAGCGGGGCGGACACGACGAAACCCTGTGCAGTGTCCCCAGTGAGCCGCCGGAGATTGGAACGGCCTGGACCCGCCGGAGCTGGTGAGTGGGGCGGGGCGTTAAGCAAGCCCGGGGCTGCGGAGGTGGCGCTGGGCCTGCCGAGGCCGCGCTGCGCGAGCCGACTCTGGGGGGGGCAGGGAGAGGCACGGCGGGGAGACGGAGACGTTGATTACAGCCCTAAGCCTCAACCGATGTCTGCGCGCTAATCTGCCTGCTATTTCACTGCTGCCAATGGTGGACGTGTTGATTGCCTAAACGTCTGCGGCGTCCCGCCAAATAGCTAACCCCTACCGCGGACTTGTGGCTGTCAGAATCAGAGTGGAACCCGG
The DNA here is from genome assembly GCF_964263255.1 of Lissotriton vulgaris. NCBI lineage: Eukaryota > Metazoa > Chordata > Amphibia > Caudata > Salamandridae > Lissotriton > Lissotriton vulgaris. The sequence goes on from NC_141693.1 coordinate 82,605,742, forward strand.
AGCTGGAGGGGTTTACTTGCTGAGGGGGCCTTGCTGAACACGGCCTTACCGACTGGCATGCCCAGAGTATCCGGGGGGGGGAGCGCAGAGGCTGTCTGGGATCGCTTTGAGGTGCTGCATCCTGACCGGTGTGGAGGCCTGGGCGGCGCTGTATACAGGTGTACAGGAGAGCGCTGAGACTGCGAGGGACGCCAGACTACTGCATCGGACCCACTGGGCTGGCATAGACGGTCGAGTCAGGTCTGCTAAATTGGGTATTTGGCTGTGCTGAGTGTGCTGCCGCCATGGGCCGAGCGGAGAGGAATCAGCCGAAGCTTAACTTCGAGGCAAAAAAGACTGTACTTATGAATTCCCAGACTCCGGATGATGCTGATCGGGAGGGGGCTGTGGGGGGCGCCCCGAACCTAGCAGCCACGTTAGTAGCTATGCAGAAGACCCTGCAATCCATCGAGGGCACTATGGAATCGGTCAATCACCGACTCGACCAAATGGCGACGCAATTTGACCGCCAAAACGAGCGACTGGGGGAAGTGGAGCAGAGGGTGTCTGCCACGGAGGACGGGTTGGCCACCGTATCGTCTAAAGTATTCAGCATGGAAAGGGTGCTGGCGGTCATACAGGCGAAGAACGAGGAGTTAGAAGGGAGGTCCAGAAGGAACAACGTAAGGGTCACAGGCCTGCCGGAATCCACGAACGTGGGACGCATGGAGGACTATGTGGAGAGAATGCTCATTGACATATTTGGATCCGACCAACTCTCTAAGGTCTTCATAGTTGAGCGCGCTCATCGCTCGCTGGCCAAACGACCACCGCCTGGAGCGCCGCCGCGGCCGATAGTAGCCAGAATTCTGAACTACAGGGACAGGGACACCATTCTTCGGCTCGCAAGGGAGAAGGGCTCCATTGACTATCAAGGCAATAGGCTTGAGTTCTACCCAGACTTCACCATGGCAGTACAAACAGCCCGTAAAGAATTTGCTCCGGTGAAACAAATGCTGAGGGCTAATGAGGTTGCGTACGCCATGTTATATCCTGCACGCCTACGGATAGGGTCACCGGCGGATAACAAGATTTTTTCTTCTCCCAAGGCGGCAATGGACTACGCCAAAAAATTGAAAAAACGCGCCAAAGAGCCAGACGGGAGAAATGTGGCGGAGGATGAGGGGCAGGATGACGCCGCATAAGCTGTTCTGACTGTTTACCTACGACGAAAGCGCTGCTGCGATGCGACCTGCGGTCTGCTCCCCATCGATCTCTCCTTCGCTTTCTCTTTAACGAACTGAGGAGTACACTGGGGCTGCTGTTACTTGAGAATGAGAACATGGATATTGTGGAGGGGGGGGGGAAGATGGAGGGCAACGTCCCTATATCTGCTGTCGACTTACGTTTGGCTGACTCTATACTCGGCACACTCGATTGAAAGGTGGTGAGCTCTGGGGGGATCGTACTGGGCCTGCCCTGTGGAAGCCGGGGCTCTTGGCAGAAACTGAGGCGCTCTTGGAAGTAGGCACCTCTGGGGCTCTTCTGGTATTGTATGATAAACTGTTGGCACAATATTGGGTGCCTGTTCACGAGATTAGGGTTGTAAGGTTGGAGATGTACTAATTGAGTGTGGTCCACGCTCCCGTCACCTCCTGGCGGGAGAAGTGTGCCGCTACGCCCCTGATAAGGGAGATCCCCACACGCTGTTGTTTGAAATGTTGGGGGTTGTGCAATGTTGGGTTTCGGGATGGCTTCGGCTAATTGGGTGCGCTGAAGTGGGTGGTGGGTTGGGGGAAAGGGGATTGAGGGTTGTTGAGGGATTGTTTACTGTCCTGGTCCGGGATGTGAGGACTGTGGTGCTGAAATTCCTCCGGTTGAGGGTCCGTTTCTTCTACGAGGATGCTCAGGTCGCATATGGCTGGTGGGATGCAGGGGTGAGCTTTCTGGGATGGGCAGGGGGGCGGTCCTATTGGCGCTTGGGAGGCTTACAGAATGAGAGTTATGGACAGGGGGGGTAAGGTCACATGCATAACGTGGAATGTGCGGGGTCTTAATAGGCCACAAAAGACGAGACAAATGCTGGCATTTTTAAATCGACATGGCGCTCAGGTGGTGTTTCTTCAGGAAACGCATCTTCAGGGCAGGGCGGCTGAAATGGTGGGCAGACAGTGGGCGGGGGTGCGACTGGCCACTAAATACTCTTCATATGCTCGGGGGGTGATGATTTTGATCAAGAGAAATTTACCCTTTGAAGTGATGCACGAGGAAATCGATCAGGAAGGAAGGTTTATTATTGTGCAGGGCAAGTTGTGTGGTATGTTGGTTACTTTACTCAATGTGTATGGTCCAAATATTGACGATCCTGATTTCTATGTAATGCTCTGGAACAAACTTTACTTGCTTGCACCGTCTGCTATCATATGCGGGGGAGATTGGAATGTCACGCTCGATTCAGTGCTGGACAAGAAACATGACAGTCCTGTTGTGCGCAAGAGGGCGGCGGAAGCAGTATGTGAGGGTATGACTGGGCTGCAATTGCTGGATGTATGGAGGCTGCGGAATCCAACTGTGCGAGTGGGTACTTGCTACACTTCAGCACATGATACGTGGTCGAGACTAGACTTCTGGCTGACGACTAGGGATGTGTGTGGTTGGGTGGTAGATGCTGCACACTTGCCCCGCACTATTTCAGATCACGCTCCTGCTACACTGGTGTTGCAGATCCCGACACATGCCCCAGCCCCTTTCACTTGGAGACTCTCTCCGGGGATACTGACTGACCAAGTGCTCTCTGATCGCCTAGGACAGATAGTTGAGGAGTTCTTTGTTAATAATGTGGGGTCTGTTGATGATATAAGCACGGTGTGGGAGGCCTTCAAGGTGACGGTGAGAGGTGCATGTATAGGCTTGAAATCAGGGGTGCTCACGTCTATCAGGGGTTCAATGTCCAGACTAGAAAGGGAGTTACTATCCCTCGAGAGACGGTTGGAAGAGGGCGAGCAGGGCACAACACTTGCAGACATCAGAGTGAAGGTCACGGAATACAATGAATTGGCGGAGCAAGAGGTGAAATTCTTGGCTAAGCATGCTACTGCTAGATACTATGGCGAGGGGGGACGTCCAGGAAAGGGACTGGCGGATCGCATCAAGGAGCCGTGGGCGCGCCACTGCACGGTGCAAGAGATTGAGGATCAGGGGGAAGTGGTGACTACCACTGAGGGTATCTTGGCCTGCTTCTCGAAGCATTATGCGCAACTCTATGAGCGGAGGGACACGGCTGATGAGGAGGAGGTGGACCGATATCTGGAGGGTGTTGCCTTGGTATGGCTCTCCAAAGGTCAGCAGGAATTCCTAATGCACCATATTACGGAGGCTGAATTCAGGGACGCCATTGCGGCACTGCCGAATGGAAAGGCGGCCGGCACGGATGGTCTACCCTCCGAATTTTATAAAAAATATGCGGATATCCTGATTCCACAGCTGGCGCAAGTCTTGGAAGAGGCGTTTGAGCGTGGACGGCTCCCAGCGTCCATGAGGGAGGCGCTCTTAGTGGCGCTGCCTAAGCCTGGGAAACCACCAAATAAATGTGATTCATTTCGTCCCCTCTCACTTATGAATACTGATGTCAAAATTATTGCCAAAGTATTGGCTACGAGACTACGTCTCCTCTTGCCAGTCATGGTCCTGCCGGACCAATCAGGTTTCATCCCTCTCAGGTCCACGACGCATAATCTGCGGACGCTTTTCGCCGTATTGCACCTACTCAAACCAGATCTCCCTGCGGCTGCGGTCATGCTTGATGCGGCCAAGGCCTTTGATTCAGTGGCATGGAAATATATGCTGGCTGTCTTGCACCGGATGGGGGTGCCATTTTTCTTCACTTCCCTTATCGCTCTATTGTACACCGCTCCGACTGCAAGAGTCAGGGTCAACGGGCATGTCTCCTCGTCATTCCCGATCCAGAGGGGAACACGACAGGGGTGTCCTCTATCGCCGCTATTGTTTGCCATCATGATGGAACCTCTGGCCTGTATTCTGCGGCAGAAGTACTCGGAGGCAGCGTTGAAATTCCCCCTCAGATCTCTGGCTGTGTCGATGTATGCGGACGACATGGTCCTATATGTCAGAGATCCGTCGCTTCATCTTGAAAATATACTTCGCGAATTTATTAGGTTTGGTCGACACTCCGGGTTGACTATAAACTGGGACAAATCGGTGATACTCCCACTCACGGATGCGACCAGTCGGGTTCCGCTGGAGTTCCCTCTGGAGTGGGCGACGGACTCGGTTCGCTATCTGGGCATCTGGGTACATAGGGACTGCCAAGAAGTTATAAGGGCTAACTATGGAGTAGCCATCTCTAAGCTGGAGGATCAGGTGGCGAGATGGACTCGGCTCCCTCTGACGCTGGCTGATCGTACTTCTTTGATTAAAATGGTGGTGCTGCCGAAATTTCTTTATCTCTTTGTGAATGTTCCGGTCTCGCTGAAATCGCATTTTTTCGCACGGCTGAAATCCCTTTTGATCTCGCTCACCTGGGCTGGCAAGAAACCGCGAGTGACCTGGGATATCATGACTAAACCGCATGCACTGGGCGGGTACGCCCTGCCGGACATGAAGCTTTATTACCTGTGCGCGCAAGCTCAATTCGCTAGTTACTGGATCACTGCTCCGCCATATACCCCACATGTGGCGCTTGAGGCCAGTGCAGTCTTGCCGTATCCGCTTAGGGCAATGATAACCAACAAACATTCAGTATTCGAGAAGGGGGAGATTGATACGGTACAGCGCACGGCATCTGCTTGGGAGGACCTTGGTAGAAGGGCTGCTAGATTGCCGTTATATGCTCCGGCTATGCCGCTACTATATCACTCAGATATATCAGTGTCCAGTGAGATCGGGGGTTTGCAGGTCTTGAGGCAGGCGGGGGTTCTGACCATGGGGGATCTTTTCCCGGGGACCTCCTTTCTTTCTTTACAGGCCATGACGGAAAACTCCACTAATGCGGCTATGGCCACTTTCGTGTACGCCCGCTTGAGGGCAGCAGTGCGAGATTTGTTTCCGACGTATCCGGCGGAGCCGTTAACACTTGGGGCATTACAGCTGCTCTACACAGCCAAGGATAGAACTAAACTGCTCTCTAGACTTTATAAGGCTGCGCAAGAGGATGAAGGAGGGGGGGCGGTCTTGGCCAGGGCGCGCTGGGATAGGAGCTTGCCAGAACCTCTGAGTGATGAAGAATGGGAGGAATGCTGCAACATGACTGGGGGATGTGTGATCAACGGCAACTTTCGCCTCCTGCACTTTAAATATCTGCACCAATGGTATTACACACCGGTCCAGTTGGTTAGATATGGGCTCCGGACCAGTGCCCAATGTGTCCGATGTGGAGCTGACGAAGCTGATTTTATACACATGGCCTGGGGTTGTCCACGAGTGTATGATTTCTGGAAGGAGGTGACTGAGAGGCTGACTGTCATGGTCTCCAGTGAGGTTAAACTGGACGTACGTCTCTGCCTTTTGGGCATTGCATCTGGGGTACCTGCCCAATCAAGACGACTTGTGGTCCTGGCTCTGCAGTTGGCTAAGAGGAGGGTCGCTATTGGATGGGGGGGGAGGAGGGCGCCTAATGTACAGATGTGGCTGAATGACATGGCCTACTGTAGAGACCAACTGCAATGCTATTATGAGGGGCTACCAGAGAAATCCCGCCCTCGGGATGTATGGGAGCCGTTTACGCTATATGTGCTGTCTCTGGACGATTCTGATAGCGAAAGGAGTGTGATAGTAAATTTGTCGGGGGGGACAGGGGACAGCGAGAATGCGGCCTCAATATGTGTGGGGCATTCTAGCTAAGCGAGGTGTGTGTCTACTGATACTCTCTGGGACACTTGCACCTGCTCTGGGAGGAGATGAAACTGTACTGCCCTGTGCTGCTCTGTATTAATGTGGGTGCTGTGAGAAACACTGAGGGGTGAGGCCTAACTCATTTATACGCTTTCTGTTCCCTACTGAACCGGCTGTCATACGGTTTAGACACTTGCCAGATTTGGAGTCTTCATCAGGACCAGGATAGAGGGGGTTGGGAGGGAGTTGGGGTTAGTTGATGGTTGACTCTGGTTGTGTTAAAAATGGAAAAAGACCGAGATCACATAAGGGCATACGGCCGGAATTGTTAGGGTACATTGGACATTGCTTCTGGAACATTTGTGGTGCCTTCATGGGCTAAATGTACACTGCATGTGGGTTTGGAATGAAGAGATGAGTTGCTTGCCCTGCCTAATGTGTGGTGCTCTGATTGCGGCCGGCCCTATAAGCGGGTTGTAGGCACACCGCTGTGTAAATGTGATAATATGCAATAAAGGTCTACCAAAAAAAAAAAAAAAAAAAAAAAGGAACATGAGGCTCACCAACAGCAAAATATTGTGCATTATGCACATATGATAATCTGTGAAGCAGTTATAAAGCTGATCAAATATTTTAAAGCAACTTATTTTCGGGGTAAAGAATTAAAAAAGAAATCTTGAATCACAAGGGAGCACTTGAAGGGTGTTCCTTTTCCGTAAAGTGTTAGGACAAATGTCTGGAAAACAAATATTTGTTGTCGTAAGTAATGTACCTTCTTCATTATAGTTGCGTATTTCAAGAAAACTTCACAATGTGATGGATCAGACGCAAGAACTGTTATGTACCAGAAGTAATTTGTTGTTTGCCCTTCATAGTTGTCAGAGGCACTATGGACTTGATACCACCTTGACCAGGAAATATTCAACCATGTGGTTTTCCTTCTTGGTGGATTGCAGCCCACCCGAACTCGTTGAGCAGCCCACCTCCTGTCGTTCTCTAGCCTCTTCACTCTTGCACCAAGAAAGGAAATGGGTTCCACAACACATGAATGGTGGTTGGTCTCGGAGGTTTAGTCATTCCCATCTTCCTTTCCAAGGACTCTACACATGCTTCAGAAGATACTGGTTGCGCCACAAGACTGTTAATTGTCCCGCCTACTCCACAAATCTAGCATCAAAGGCTTTCCATTTTTTGTAAAGCCTTTCCAAAGAGGTCTCCAGCAGGTTTTTGGCTCTAGACATGCCCTCAGTCATTTCAGTACAGGTCCATCACCCTCTGTCATTTCAACTTGAGACAATGGACGTTGTTGAATGAAATCCTCAAGTGGACCTAGTCATCTTTGCCCATGTGGACAGTGCTCCAGAAGAGCCACTCTTCTGTGGTTTGCCTATGGCTAAGGGTGAACATCACATAGTTCCTGTGTACTCCTCTACCCATATGCTGTCGCCCACCAATTTGCTGGCTCCAGCAAATTAGCATGCAATCAGCTGCTGACCTCTTTGGCCCCACTTGAACCATTGCCAGTGAGTAGAGGAAAGTAATCCATTAAGGTTCACAGAGAAATTGGAATTACCCAATCAACTTTGCTGCAGCCGACCTGAACTGGGCCAAATTGTTGCATTCTCTTGCTTTCTTTTTTGACTGGCTAGATAGTGTAGAAGTACCTTCAGCTGAACTCCAGTCTTTTCTGCACCTCCAGCCTTTCAGGCTCAGGCAGGGTCAACTCCTCTACGACGTTCGGTCTCTGCCAAGGTCCCTAACTTTCAAGCACCACTGTTGAGGAGGGGGTGCTCATCTCGGGAGACTCACTTTCTCCAACCACTGAACAAGTTGGGTCCATGCACACACCAGAAAGTATCACCTCCTGTATGTCTACCCAAAGGCAGCAGTTCCCAGGCCTTTCCCGCTTTACTGTATTTGTCTTTCTCCCTTTACCTGTTTTTTTATTCTATGATCCCATTACACAGAACAGGTCTATCCTTCCCTGTCACTCCAGTCTTAGCAGCTGCTCTCTTCCTCAGTCTCCTGTTTTTCTCACTTCATCTATTCTGCTCTTTCATCCCCTTTTCTGTGTTCTGTTTTTATCTTTCATCAATGGCTCATGATTGTGAATCTTCCTCTGTTTTGGCTCCTGCTTCCAACCAGTCGTAGAACTGCTGGTGATGCTGTTAATTACATAGTCTCACATAGGGGAGTGATTCTGTTAAGGGCTGAAGAGGCTGGAATCAAAAACTAATTATCTTTAAAGAAAATACCTCTCAGACCATAGATTGCTCAATGTGTTCCACACCGGAGATTCCCTAACTTTATCCCCGCGGGTGAACAGTTAATGAACCATGTTAATTTTTCTGCTTTTCGTATCATTTGTATAGCATTTTCCCCTTCTTTTTTTAAATTTAAGATGGACACATTATGTGGCTTATACCGAAAAACCTTTTTACTTATATGCCATATAAATTGGCTATCTCAAACAGTGTAAAAACAACAAGTGATGGACCGAATGTGGATCAATGCCACACATTCCCCCAGTCAAAAGATCTGGGCCCAAATCCATCGTTTTTTTGCACTCCACACCACCCTGGGTTAGACAATGGCGATATGCAAATCATATCTGACCCTGTTGCCCCATGGGAACAGTCCAGTCCAAACTACAAAAGCCATGTCCTTCCCAGAACGGAATCAAGCATCCGAGGACCGGACCGGTTTCGAGGTAACACCTCTCATCAGCCCGGCTAGCTTGACTCCAAGTGGTGTGGAGTGCCTGGGACCCACGTCTGGGCATCCCCAGCGCACTTAGGGCGGCAATTGCAAAAACAACAAGTGATGGACCGAATGTGGATCAATGTCACACATTCCCCCAGTCAAAAGATCTGGGCCCAAATCCATCGTTTTTTTGCACTCCACACCACCCTGGGTTAGACAATGGCGATATGCAAATCAGATCTGACCCTGTTGCCCAATGGGAACAGTCCAGTCCAAACTACAAAAGCCATGTCCTTCCCAGAACGGAATCAAGCATCCGAGGACCGGACCGGTTTCGAGGTAACACCTCTCATCAGCCCGGCTAGCTTGACTCCAAGTGGTTTTTGCAACTATCTCAAACAGTGTATCATTAAACTAGGAACAAAAGGGTGACACGTTAAGATATTTATATTACAAGACATAAAGACTTAATGTGTTATTAAAGACATACTAAAGAATAAATCAAACAAATAAATCTATTATATTCAAGAAACAACACACTTGAACGAAGACATAATACATAATAGACGTAACAAATTCACTGAACATTACATACTTATTAAACACATTACATATATTCGATATTGTAATTCTCCTATTATTGGCCTCGTCCCATATATAAGATCTTCTATGCCCTACTTTACTTTTCTAGCTATCGGGACCTGAGAACTCGAAGTCCTCTATAATGTGTTGAATTTATGATCCTAAAAGAGACCAGAGTGAAGATGTAAACACTCTAGTCTACGCCCTCTTATTTGCGCTTAGACTGTCATTTGACACATTTGTTGTTATATGGTCACTCTTGGCCTCTTGGAAAATTAATATCCTACTAGAGAAACTGGTGGAAAGGAATTATCCATGCAAACCTGTGAAGAGAGCAAAGAAGACGGCATGGCACACACCCAGACAAACACTCCTGACATCTAAAGAAAAGGTCAAAGAAATGCCTTTGATTTGTGTCACCACCTACTCCGGGATCACCAACGAAGTCAAGGAAATTATCCAAAAAAACTGCCACACTGTGAAAGGCCTCAAAGAATTCCAACAAATACCGGTATTCACCCTGAAAAGGAACCATTACATCAAAGACAAGCTGGTCCGAGCAAACCCCCAAGCAAAAAGAACACAAGTATCTAGTCAAACAAAGCTGGCCCTACCCCTCATCAAGGGACATCGACGATGTGTGAATTGTACCTCATGCGCTAGTACTATAGAAGGAACGTAATTTGAATATGGGAACAAGTACGTCCTACACGAGGAGTTTACAAATTGTAATACAACAAATGTTATATATTGTGTGATCTGCCCGTGTCAAAAGGCGTACGTTGGAAAAACCACACAACCTATCAAAAAGAGAATCACCCAACATAGATCTCGTATAAAATGCTGAGTACCAAATGCACTGATGGTACAACACTGTATTGAGAAAGGCCGCAGCCCACAAGACATTAAATGGACAGTCTTGAATCATGTCACTGGCAGTAGCACAGAAACTCTCCTCTCAAGATTTGAAGCCAAAGCCACCCTATGCTTAGGGACCACAGAAAATGGACTTAACAAAATGAGCGAGCTAATGCACTGCATATAAATTAACCAGACCCATGGCTATAGGACACCAATAAGGTACAATCACCCGTGTCTCAATGGGTTTAAATGAGAGATTGTTAAAATATGAGCCCCACGAGACACCCTTAACAACAGAAACATCACAGGTGTTCCTTTAATTTTATGAAAAAGCTTAAAATAAAGGCATCAGACAATTTATTCTGCCGTTTCTATGACAACCATGGAACACGCCTCTAACAGGAAGCCAGGCACAATGAGGCAAATACACTGCACAACAGCAATACATTCTCCTAAAATATACATTCTTAAATGCTTCAAAATCAAAGAGATGACAATGTTCAGCAAGGATACGTTAAAGGGAGTTGCTACATCAGTAATAATAAGACTGGCTAAAGTAGCCCATGCTTGTTTCCAAGACTACTGGGAGAAGCCAGGCGGAAGTCAGGCTACGAACGTAGACGCACACAAGCCACCGCACCTTCACAGCAAGTAACAAAGAGTTTCCGCGAAACAACTCATTTGATCCGCAGCTGTATATGGAGTGGTTAAAGCTACTGAAGAGTTCTTTCCGTCGAGAAGAAAAACAATCCTAAAAGCGAAGGTAATTGCGCAGAGACGCGGAGACCGCCCCAACAGGGCAAAAAAGAGAGAAACTAACAGGGCACTAACCCACCACCACCAACATAGGCACAAAAGCATGTCTAAAGTCACACATTGCTTGGCACTCTAGGCATTGGTGCGCATGCATGGCAATCACTCTGTTATAGGATACCAGATCAAGCAACATCATTTTAGTAGTGTCAGGTACCTGCATTTAAGTCCTGCATGCCACAGCAGCAATAACACAAGCAGTCCATAAAGGATGTTGAATTTAAAACTCACTACTTCTCCTATACGCTTGATTAATGCTTTATAATTACTTTTAACAGTTCAATTCACTTATAGAAAGGCATGAATACAAAGGAGAAATAGTCCTGCACATGAGTCCCACTAGTGCATGACATAAACGCAAAGCTATATTCAGTGCTTATATTCCAGCAGGTTTTAATATTCAGCACATTTCATGTAATCCACAGATTAGATGAAAAGAAAGAAACACAGTGCTAATGAGTGTGAAGACACCATCGCAAACTATATAAGGATAGTTTTCCTCCTCCTGTTTATGTCCAGGACAGATTGAGGCATATTTTAGGTATATACAGATATATATTCAGGAACATTAAGATTCAAACTAACATCAAGCGATTATTAAAAATACTATTTAATGTACCAATTATGTTTAATAAACAGAATAATCAAAAAATATACTATATAACATCCTCCTATTTTACATTATAGAATTCCAGTGTCCTACCAAAGTTTCCCCAGCCCTGAGAAAGACCTTCCACCAAATAGTTCATGGTCCCATCTTGAAGGTCGAAACCCATCAGCAGGCCAAGAGTGACCATATAACAAAAAGTGTGTCTAATGACAGTCTAAGCGCAAATAAGAGTGCGTAGACTAGAGTGTTTACATCTTCACTCTGACCTCTTTTAGGACCATAAATTCAGCACATTATCGAGGAGTTAGAGTTCTCAGGTCCTGATAGCTAGAAAAGTAAAATAGGGCATAGAAGATCTTATATATGGAACGAGGCCCGTTGATAGGAGAATTACAATATCGAATATATGTAATGTGTTAAATATGTATGTAATGTTCAGTGAATTTGTTACGTCTAGGAGTGTATTAAGTCTTCGTTCAAGTGCGTTGTTTCTTGAATATAATAGATTTATGTGTTTAATTTATACTTTAGTATGTCTTTAATTACACATTAAGTCTTTATTTCTTGTTATGTAAATATGTTAATGTGTCACCCTATTGTTCCTGGTTTAATGATGCGATAGCCAATTTATATGGCATATAAGTAAAAAAGTACAAGCCACATAATGTGTTCATCCAAATTTTTTTTTAACGAGCGAAAAATGCTATACAAATGATACGAAAAGCTGAAAAATAAACATGGTTCATTAACTGTTCACCTGCAGGGATAAAGTTAAGGGATCTCCGGTGTGGAAAACATTGAGCAATCTATGGTTTTAGAGGTATTTTCTTTAAAGCTAGTTAATTACATAGCAGCACCCATGTTGAGAGATGAGTTCAATGGGCCTTTCAGCCAGCCCAACTGCACCTTTTGATGTGTGTCATGCATGAGAGACTTTCTTAGGGAAGCTAGACTGTACTGACAAAGACTTAATTTCTTGCTACAAGTGATCCTGAATTAGATTCCTTATTTTACCCACATGTTTACTTAGTAATATTAATATGTTGTTACTAAATGTTCATCTAGTTGAGCAAATTCATCTTAATTGAACGTTTGAACTTCATGATCTGGGAACCTTGCAACTTTAACAGATAGAGAGTGAAAGCCCCAGATATCCATTGTGCTGTCTGTCGGTCTGTAAAGGTATTTGTAGGGCTAAAACATGGTTAGGAAGCAGCAGAGCCCTGAAAAATGGACAAGGCATGATAGTATAGCTGGGGGTCATTAACGGAGAGGCAGGTGAGAGTGAATTTCTGTTATGTGGCAGATAAAGTGTTGAAGATATAAGTCTTAAGCTTCTTCTTGAATAGCAAGAGGCTTGGAGCAGTTCACATATCAATGAGGATACTATTACATATCCCGGAAGGATGGACTGAGAAATCCTGTATTGTGTGTTTTCTTTTCTAACAAATTTTCTTCTCCAACTTGGAGATGTTATGGCTTCTGTTATGACGTCTTCCGCCTGAGGCAGGCAGTCAGTTTCTTGGCCATGTATGTAGGGTATTTTTTCTGATGGCTCTGTAGATGCTGATCATCATGAAGATGATGCAGACCTAGAGAGGGAGCCATTGTAATTCCTTTAGTGTCATGTAACATGAAAGAATTTATTCAGCATTTTGATGACAACTATTGGAACAGGATGCCATTGAATTTTGCAACACGCAGTCTAGTAGGCCTTTTAGCAGAGCGTTGTCTTCATCCATGTGTGAGCGTACCTATTCTTGCATGCTTTTTGAGATGCCAATTTCTGTCTTTAAAATTTGTATGGATCAAGCGGTCATTACTAACAGAAGTTGAAAAAAAAAACTCATTATGGAATTTAAGAGCTATAGGCCATTTCCGTGTTCTATAGAATGACCAAAGAGGCTACTGTGTGTGGAAAGATAGAGTTTAACCCCCAGCACTCACTTAATCCATTGAGTTTTATAATGATTTCCTACATGTACATACCAAGCTAGTGTTTCAAATATTTTGGTCAAGTTTGTTTTTATGCATCAAAGTGCTTTCTCTTTTGTTCCTCAGAAAATAAAACCGGAGAATGAGGTTGCTGAAACAAGGGAGAAAGTAAGCACTGAAATGACTAGTGCGCCCGCCACTACAGTGACAAATAATTCTGATTTAAATGACTCCCGGGAGATCAACTTTGAATACCTGAAGCATGTTGTTTTAAAATTCATGTCTTGTCGGGAGACTGAGGTAAAGCACATTCCCCTCCATTGAGATCATGTATTCCTTTTTTATGGTTTAAATCTTTGTTATACTTTTTTTTATTTCTTAAGGCAATGTTTAACACAGTAAGTATTTTTATCCCCCGATATGGCTTTGCCACCTACTTATCTTTTATTTTGTATAAGATACACTCTTAATATTTGGGAAATGTTCATTGGAGGGTTGTGATTTTGTTTGATGGACTGTTTACATGATTACAGCATGTTAGGGACTAGGGACCTATTGTCACGAATAATTAATAAAGCATATATGGAATGCCTTTAATATTCACAAACACTTTGTGGTTTCTAGTTGAACTGAACACCATTACTGTAGACATAGCATACCCAGAGACATGATACCATCCTCTGTAAACTCTCGAAAGTTGCATGTATTTATTTCACGAATTCCCTTCCAGTTAAAATGCCTAGTCCTTTGTGTGCTTGTGTACCAATGTCTGATGATTCGTATATGTATGTATGTATATATATATATATATATATATATATATATATGTATATTTCTTTTTTTTTACTGCAAACAGAGTATTGCTGCACTCCCAAGGGACTTCAGAAGAACAGATTTTATTTGGCATCACCAAACTTCATCAGCATGTAACCTGCGTGTTTCGACCATTACGGTCTTGTTCACGGTGGCTGGATCTAACATGCAATTACGTCCTGTGCTCACCGACCTTATATTCCAATAATTGTTAACCTATTTGTTAAAATAATTACATGAGAATCCTAGTCATATCAATGACTGTCCGAACCCGGCAACAAGCCAAAGGTTAACAATCATTGGACTTCGATTACCAGAATGCCTGTAGACTATATAAGGCCGGTGAGCACAGTACGTAATTGCATTTTAGATCAAGGCACCATGATCAAGACTAGAATGGTCGAAATGCTTAGGTGACATGCGGTGAAGTTTGGTGATGCCAAATAAAATCTGTTATTCTGAAGTCCCTTGGAAGTGCAGCATTACTCTTTATTGTTTGCAGTTATATTTTTGTGGGATTGTGTTTATAACCCAAATGCTTGTACCAGCAGCAAGAGCGCTACATATATATACTAGCAGCCCGTCCCGACGTTGTCCGGGTATGAAATAGAATGTGTGTAATGTGACACGCTCATTCGCGTGTGCCCCCGCTTGAGGGCCATCGACGACCGTCTAACAATTAGAATTGTGTGAGTCTTGAATGATTGTTTTCCGCATACCATCACTCCGCATACTTTCATTACGAAAGTACCATAACTCCGCAATGCCATTATAACGCATGGCATTACAATTTATATGCTTTTACCACGCATACAATTCACTACTTGGGTATTCGTCAGAGCAACTTCTGAGCTTAAGAAGTTCCTGCAGCAGTGAATGCACTTCTCTGGGCCTCAACTGTGAGGGCAATCCTTTCTGTTCCGGCTGTGGCTGGTCACCTAGTGAAGCCTTGCCGGTAGACACCAGGAAGCTGGGGTATGCAGGTGGCCACACATCAGGGTCGGATCACTTTAAACATGTTTTCAGCTGCGCCCTCGTGAATGCTCGGTCAGTGAGCAAACATGCCCAGGACCTGTTCAACTTACTGTCTGACTCTAAACCTGTCTGTCTTTTCTTGACAGAAACTTGGCTTGGTGAGGCGTCTGGGCCGGACATCGCCAATGCTTTGCCCCCCAACTACTTTATGTTAAGGAAAGACCGGGGTTTGGGTAGAGGTGGGGGCATTGCCCTAGTGATAGACAGGCGCTTTAAATGCTTCATTATACCAACAGAAGATATTCAAGGGGCCGAAACGCTGGGTTTTTGTTTATCACTGACACCAGCCCAATCCTGTGCAGGATTGCTGGTCTATAGACCCCCGGGCCCTCTGGGATCTTTCCACAAGGAACTTTCTCCTGTGATCTCGGCATTGTGCGTGCAGTATAAACATTGCATTCTCCTTGGCGATTTTAATATCCATTTTGATGAAGCAGAGGCGTGGATACGATCAAGCTCTTAGACTCTACTAAGCCTCTGGGCTTATCACCCTATCTGGCTTCACCTACGCACAGCAAGGGACACACGCTGGACCAAATTTTTTCTACCACCCTATTAGGGTTTCCTTCCCTCTCCCTATACTTTGGTCTGACCATATGCTGGTGACCTTTGATATTTGGCACAGATCGGGCTCCTCCACTAGGGATAAAGGGCGTACATCTCAGACACCCTGTGCTTTCCATAGAGTTTCGCCAGACATGATCGAACAATATCTGCTGAGTAACCCCTGCATGTTGTCGGGTGATATTGAGGCAGATAATAATCTTTTTCAAATGTAGCTTGCGCGCTGTTTGAAGGAGTTGGCGCCGCCTAAGCGGCCCTCTAAGATCTCGTCCCGTGCTTCTGCTCCATGGTTCACCCCAGCGCTTAACTCCAGCCGTAGGCTATGTAAGAAAGCTGAAAGAGCATGGAGAGTAAGCTATCTGGAACCCCTGAAGGAGGCGTATAAGAACAGTATCAGGGCCTACCATAGGGAGATCTATCTGGGGGGAAAAAAGAATACTTTGCCAGACGAATTGAGGAGGCCAGTAACACCAGCAAAGAGATTTTCCTGGTGGTGAAGGAATTTACCTCTCCAGCTGCCATCACACCTAAATGCTCCTTTTCGAAACCTTGGGTGCTCCAACTGGCAAGCTTTTTTGCGAATAAGATCACGAGCATCCAGGAAACTTTTTCAGCTGGTGTGGCTGGGGGTATGCTTAACCCAGGACCCGGCATTCCTGTAGCGGCCATTGGACAGCCTACTCTGGTGACCTTTCACCCTATTGACCTTCTAACCTCCCTAGAAGTGCTGTCTAAAATGAAATCCGGTTCCCCACTCGATCCATGCCCCGCAGAATTTCTAGCCAAAATGGCACACGTAGTTAACCCGATTGTCAATCCAATCTTAAATCGGTCTTTGGAAACGGGTATCGTGCCTTTGGCTTGGAAACAGGCGATGGTTCTCCCCCTTCTAAAAAAGCCGTCCCTGGACCCCAGTATCCATGCCAATTATCGGACGATCTCGTTGCTTCCAGTCCTTGCCAAGGTGGCTGAGAAACGTGTGCACTCTGTCCTGTCCAACTTTGTTGAGTCCCATGAGATCCTGCACTATACCCAGTCCGGTTTCAGGGCTAATCTGAGCACCGAATCGGCACTGTTGGAGGTGTCAGAGGCCATCGAGGAAGTTCTTGACAATGGAGGGAAAGTTAGTGTTATTAGATCTTTCGGCGGCGTTTGACACCGTTCCCCATGACCGCCTCCTATCAAGACTCTTGGAGATCGGTGTTCGGGGAACGGTGTTCAGATGGTTTGAGTCGTTTCTATCCAACAGACAGTCTGGGCCCCGCCGTATTCTGCTGCAGTGCCGCCTTTGGAGGTGGGAGTTCCTCAGGGGTCGATCCTGAGCCCCACTCTCTTTAATATCTATATGTCCCCTCTCGCGGCACTGGCGGAGTCTTTCGGTGCCCAGATTGTCTCGTACGCCGATGACACTCAGCTTCTTTTCACATGCTGTAGAAACTCTGACTTTGATGGCAAGACCATTAAGAACTGCCTGGAAGCTGAATTTGCCTGGTTTCAACTTAATCAGCTGAAATGCAACTCCGACAAGTCTGAGCTTCTATTCTTTGGGTGCCCCCCTGACCCTGGCTGGAAGGCCTGGTGGCCTGTTGGGATGTATCCCCCCTCCACTGACTCTACGGTAGCTAAGAATCTTGGAATCAAGTTGGACAATTCTCTCTCACTGAAACCACAAATTCTTGGTCTGGTTGGGCAGTGCTTCGGGTTACTAAAAATGTTAAGGAAATTCCTCCCTCTCCTTCCCATCGCCCATAGGAAAACAACGGTGCAAGCTCTGGTTGGATCAATGTTGGATTATGCAAATGTACTCTACCTTGGCCTGCCGGAACAGCTTCTGTCTCGCCTACAGGTAGTGCAGAACTCGGCAGTTCGTGCAATCTTCGGCCTTGGCCGCAGGTCTCATGTCACTGCTCTTTAGAAATCCTTGCACTGGCTGCCGATCCGGCAACGCATTAGGTCCAAGGCTCTCACCACTGCGTTTAAAGCCCTTCATGGCATTGGGGCTATCTATTTGCGGAAGAGAGTCGGCTTTCACCATCCATCTAGATTCTTAAGATCGGCTGCCCTGTCATTGGCCACAGTCCCGGCAATTAGGCGTGCGCGGACCGGGGGGCGGTCCTTTAGATATCTGGCGCCGCGGGCCTGGAATGCTCTGCCACTCGCTCTGAGAAAGAACGAGGACCTAGCCTCTTTCAGGAAAGAGCTAAAAACGTGGCTGTTCTGTCTCTAATCTCTCTTCCGATGCCGGGGTTATGCTATGTTAGGTCTATCAGCGCCGGGACACTCTGCTTGAGTAGCTGAGCGCTTAACCTCATGCGCGCTAGCGGAATTCCGCTCCTGCTCTGAGATTTTTTAAAACGCATGTTACGTGACGAGCTGGGCTCGTCATCAGCGTGCGCGGAGGCTACGCCATGACGAGCCCAGCTCGTCATCAGCGTGGAAGGGGGTTAATAAAACTCCCGATAACATAACATAACATATACAACGAAATTTGTTGTAAATGTATGAATGATAAAAGCATGTTTTTTTTTTAATGTTTGGATAAGGTAAGTATGGGTATAGGGGTATATGTTTTGGGGTACGGAGGTATATGTTTTGGGGTGTTTGGGCATTTTAAGGGTTCAGATATAGCTTTGGTTTACGGGGTACAGGTTTTTTTTAGGGTTTAGGGATATGTGTGGGTTTTGGGGTACAGGGGTATTTTTAGGGTTCAGGGTTAGGTTTGGGTTTTGGGGTACAGGGGTATTTTTAGGGTTCAGGGCTAGGTTTGGGTTTTGGGGTACAGGGGTATTTTTAGGGTTCAGGGGTTGGTTTTGGTTTTGGTGTACAGGGGTATTTTAGGGTTCAGGGATAGGTTTGGGTTTTGGGGTACAGTTTTTTTAGGGTTCAGGGGTAGGTCTGGTTTTTGGGGTACAGGGGTGTTTTTAGGGTTCAGGGCTAGGTTTGGGTATTGGGTACAGGGGTATTTTTAGGGTTCAGGGCTAGGTTTGGATTTTAGGGTACAGGGGTATTTTAGGGTTCAGGGGTAGGTTTGGGGTACAGGGGTATTTTTTTAGGGTTCAGGGCTAGGTTTGGGTTTTGGGGTACAGGGGTATTTTTAGGGTTCAGGGCTAGGTTTGGGGGTGCAGGGGTATTTTAATGGTTATGGGCTAAGTTTGGGTTTTGGGGTACAGGGGTATTTTAGGGTTCAGGGGTAGGTTTGGGGGTACAGGGATGTTTGGGGGTACAAGGGTATTTTTAGGGTTCAGGGCTAGGTTTGGGTTTTGGGGTACAGGGGTATTTTAGGGTTAAGGGCTAGGTTTGGGTTTTGGGGTACAGGGGTATTTTTAGGGTTCAGGGCTAGGTTTGCCGAAGAGCGTTGGTGTAGGTCATAAAAAAATAAGATCAGCGGGAAACGAATATGTGATGATATTCCGCAAACCAACATACCGCATACCATCACTCCGCAATTTTTATAACGCAGGACTATTACTCCGCAAAGCCATAATTTCTAAAACTTTTACAACGCATATGACTTTATCATGCATGCCATTATAACGCACATGCATGTGTGGTAAAGTCATATTCATTGTAAAAGTACATTATTAAAACATTAAATATATGTTATATATATATTATACATTTTTTTAATTTAATTAAAACATTTATTCTTTTAAATTGCATTATTTATATTATTTTTTATTTATTTAATTTTATTACCTTTTACACCCTAAAAACTAATCCCACCCTGGTCCCTTTAAATACCCCTGCACCCCATAATCATGCCCACAGCGTTAGTCACTGTCCCAGCGTGTCACGCCCCCAGCGTGCCCCTTGATGCGGCGCAATTGCGTAATTGGCGCTTGTATGTACGACTCACATGGCATGAAGGGCCGAACGTACCACACGCCCCCAGCGTTTGTCACGCCCCCAGCAGAACGGAGACACGCCCACAAGGGACTACTTGCTGGCACGGTTCTTTTACCTTTTAAATGTATATGGTGGCCGTCTGCATAGCCTATGTCCTTCTGCTGCAACTGCCCTTTCCAACGCTGTATTGGGTGTTGTGATTGGTGCTGTGGTTACTGAGATTACCCGCCTCAAAGGTTTGGGCTCTCTCTTTATAATATTAGTATGGATAAAGAAAAATAACTTTTTTTGTTTTTAATAAAAGCCCACAGGGGTGAACAGATAGAGCTGTAATGATTTAATTGACAGATTGGCGTCTATCACCAATAAACTGTACCAGGAATTAGCCCACATTACTATAGGATTGGTTTCTGTCACATGCATAAATGGTGTAAAAGTTGTACAAATCTTGATCAAAAGAATTTTGACCAAAAAAAGAAATTCACTGAAAATAACAAAGGTTAAAGTGATGATTTAGTTAGGTCAATATCTCAGCGACAACAGCAACATTTTGAACAAAAAAAACCTACAGAAATTCAGCAGGTATAGGTAGCAGAGCTAACTATTACTAGCGCCCCGGCCATGCACTGCTTATGACCTCACATATATTTCGTCACTCATGACATGTTCTATGACATCACAGATGGCATCTCAAATGACATAATTGATGACATCACTGATGACATCATCCAATGAGTGTTAGTTTGTTTTCTAGTTCACGTAGTGGCTGGTAACTATTACTTCTCCACCTAACTTTGTACAGCCTGTGACCAGATAAGTGTTTACAAAGGCAGATGCTGTTAATGCATCATATGTCTATAGAGAGTGAACACCTTATAAATCTTTGTATTGAAGAGTAACTCTGTGTGCAGGTGACAACTTGTGTTCAGTGTGTTCCACACAGGCTGTTTTGGTTCTTCAGAAAAAGTTTCCAAGAGCGGAAATATTCTAGGTCGCTTATACTAAGTAATATAAACAGCCTTGATTTATTAGACAGAATCGTCTCAGCATGACAATTTCTACATAACAGAGAAAACTGAGTGCACTAGGTACAAACCTTTGTACGTGAGCTTGATGTTCCTCAGATGGACTATCTGTAAAGTTTTCACCACATTATAAAGGGTGAAAGTAGTATGATCGTTAACCCCTACAGACCTTGGTTACTTTAAGGGAATAGTCTCTATTTGGTTAATATTTGCATTGAGTTTACACTGTTCTTAGTAGATACTTTTAAATATTTGTGGTGTATTTCTCATGGGTTTCCCTGTCTGCAAACAGTGTGGAACAGAGGAAACTCTCTCCATAGAGTAAAAACTGTTTACAGTACCCACTTTTCTATTCTCATCAACTTAAATTCCTAATGAAGGTTTGGTGACGGGGGGTTGCTACAGATAAAGCCTGTTTGTAGTAGAGCATTAGTTATGTAACAGAAGTTGAGTATCTGGAAGAACTTGGTTTTCTCTGAACACTATATACAATAGGAGTTATCCTTCTATCTATGGTTGATAGTTAATATGAACTCTGCTACACATGAAGTGTATGGTTGAGGGTCACTGTTGCACATAACACAAGCTTGGTTCACCTAAGAGTGTTGTGTATATATGATGACATTAATGATGCTTCGTATTATTAGTATCTATTTTTTACTTATTTTCAGACTCTAATGCCATACTCGTTTATATAGCAACAGGTGCAATAGAAGTTTGGATGATGTCATTAATTATGTCATCCTTGATGTCATCAGTGATGTAATTTGAGATGTCAGTAATGCCATAAATTATGTCATAGAACAGGCCATGAGCGATGTAAAATGTGAGGTCTTAAGCAGTGTATTGCGAGTGTATTTTGTATAGGTGTATAAGTGGGTGTGTGAGTAGCTGTGTGAGTGGCTGTATTGGTGAGTGAGTGGGTGTGACAGTGGCTGTATGAGTGGGTGTGACAGTGGCTGTATGGGTGGGTGAGTGGCTCTATGAGGGGATAAGTGGATGTGTATTGACTGAGTGGGTAAGTGGGTGTCTGAATGGCTGTATGAGTGAGTGACTGTTTAAGTGACTGTATGGATAAGTGAGTGGGTGTTTTGTTAAGCGAGTTGGTTTGTGAGGGGCTGTATTGGAGAGTGAGTGTCTGTGTGAATGGCTGTATGGGTGAGTGTGAATGTGAGTGCTTGTATGGATGTGTGGCTGGGTATGTAAGTGGTTGTGAGTGAGTGTGTGAGGGCTTGTATGGGTGACTGGCTGTGTTGATAGGCTAATTGGGTGAGGAAATGGGTGTGTGAGTGACTTTGTAGGTACATAAGTGGGTGTGTGTGTAGCTGTAAGGGTGAGCCTGTGGTTATGTGACTGGCTGTATGGGTGAGTAACTGGTTGTATGAGTGGCTGTATCGGTGAGTGAATGGTTGTGTGAGTGGCTGTACAAGTAAGGAAGTGGGTGTGTGAGTGGCTGTATGGAAGAGTGAGTAGGTGTGTGAGTGGGGGTACGGGAGGTTGTATGTGGGTGTGAGTAAGTGTGTGAGTGGTTCTGTTGATGATATCATTGATGTCATCACTGATGTCGTTTGAGATGTCATCAGTGCTGTCACTGACCTTGTCATGAGTGATGTAACATGTGAGGTCATAAGCAGTGCATTGCAGGGACATACGTTATAGTTAGCTCAGGTAACTATAATTGCGGAATTTCACTGCATTTGTATGAGTGCAATCTGTGCCTGACTATGACGTTCCTGTAACCTTTGTTTTCTTCAAAAAATGTCTAAGGTTTTTCAAATTCTATTTCCTAACTATAATGACGCTGTAACCTTTGGTTTTTTTAAGTAAATTTCTAAGGTTTTTCAAAATCTATTTCGTAACTATAATGTAACCTTTGTGTTTTTTAAGTGAATGTTTATGACTTTTTAACTAGTAGTCGCATTTGCAGAATTGTGGAGAAAGGGGGTGGGCCTATGACCAACTTTGAGGATACCTGCTGTGTCGGACTTACTGGAGGTAACAGGAGAGCTTCTGGGCCCCCAAGAACCCTTCGCTCCAAGAGGACTTCATCCCCTAACCCCATTCCCCTAGCTGATTTGACCCCAGGAGCCTCATACCCTGGAGCCTAGCCTTTTAAAAAAAAACAATGTTAATAAATTTTAAAGGGAGCGGCACCGAGCACCTCCTCAAAACCACCACCCCCACCCCCTTTGCCCCCTTACAGGTCGTATTTTGGCCCCGGGAACCCCATCACCTGGGGACCCGGCTTCTAGGATGGGGGTCCTACCCAGGGCACCCACTTACCAATGTTGGGGACCAAGGGGGAACCTCAAGACACCCTGCCAGCTCCCCGTCTCCTGTGGGAGACGGCATTGCTTTGACACTGAGGGAGCTACTAACATGAAGCTCCCTCTCTGACAAAGCAATTGTGCTCCTATTGAGCAAGCGAGAGCAAAATGCTGTCTCTTGCTCAACAACAATATCTCAATCGGATTCAGTAAAAGGGGCGAGTATTCAAGAATATGCACAAAACATTACAAGAACGTGGAGAAAAAGAGAGAGAGACTCTGGGTTTAGTTTTTAGAAAGTGCACGTAGCATCATATATTTGAGGACACATTTTATACAAAAACAGTTAAAGCAGCACTGTAGGCATAAAATGCGATGGCAACCCAAGGGGGCTTTGTGCACTAAGTGTAAGTGAAGCAAAGAGTGACGGCGCAAGTGTCAAGTGGGTGAATACAGCGAGGACGCAATGGGACAAAAAACGCATTATATACAAAAAAGCAATGGTTCGTCCTCAATCAATGAGTGATGATTCTCTGTTTTTTTAACCAAGGTTGATAGTGCCCCATAAGGTGTGCCATAAGTTCGGACTGTGATGCCTCTACTAGGGATGATGGCCTCCTGCATTGGTGTAGTTCCCCATGTCAGGTGACATATACGTCACCTACAGTAATGTCCAGCTTGCCAGTGGCTTCAATCACAGGCTTACCTCGAAGATCTAGTGTTGATAGACTGCCACACTCACTGTTCTCTGCAGTGGTGGAACATCAACAACCTTTGCCAGGGGCATGTACTATCTACTTAAACAGACCATATGGAACTGGGCTCTTCACCCCCACATTCATCTCTTGGCGGAATATCTGCCAGGAGCCAACAACGACCTGCTCAGCAGGATGCAGTAAAAGACCCACAAGTGGCAACTCCACCCGCAAGTCCTCCTTCCCTATATCCAAAAGTGGGGATTTCCTCAAATAGACCTTTTCGCCTAAGCTGAAATCACAAAATGCCCAAACTTCACCTCCATGTACCCACACCCATTATCCAAGTGCAACACACTATGGATGAGTTGGTCAGGGATATTTGCCTATGCTTTTCCATCATTCTCATTCCACTTCTGGGTTGAAGGCTCATGCCATCATCTCTCGCATTGATCCTGGTAGCTCCCACTTGGGCGCGTCAGCCCAGTCTCACAACACTACTAGATCTTTCAGTAGTGCCGTACGAGAAGCTCCCCAATAGGCCAGACCTTCTCACTCAAAATCAAGGACAGATCAGACACCTGGACCCCAAAACCCTCAATCAAGCAGTTTGGCTCCATAGAGTTTGGCTATCTTAACTTACCACAAGAATGCATGGACATTCTCGAGCAAACATGCAGACCTACAACTAGAGCATGTTATGCTGCAAAAGGGAAACATTTTGTTTGCTACTGCTAACCTAAACAAATTGATCCTATTAAAGCCACAGTGCAAGGCATTACCTGCTACCTTCTCCATTTGCAGAAGGCTAACTTAGCCTATACTTCCATTAGGTTACACCTCGCTGCCGATCTACAAAATAGACAGCATCTCTCATTATTCAAAATCCCAGTCAGTAATCATTTATGGAATGTCTGGAAAGTAATTCCTCCAGTACCCTCTTGGAACCGTAACATTGTTCTAACCAGACTCATGGGTTGCCCTTCTGAGCCTCTTCAGTCATGCCCCCTTCAATTTCTTTCATGGAAAGTGGCATTCTAGGTTGCCATAACTTCAGTCAGGCGTGTTAGTGAGCTTCAGACTTTAACCTTACAAGAACCATTCTTTCACCTACATAAAGACAAGCTGGTTCTTTATACTAATCCTAACTTTGCTACCAAAAGTAGACTCTCAGTTTCACTTCATTTCATCCATTGATCTCCCAGTTTTTTTTTCTCTAAGCCTGATTCTGTAGCAGAAAGAACTCTTCATACCCTAGATGTAAAAAGAGAACTCATGTTCTTCATAGATAGAACTAAAATGTTGAGAAAAGCAAAGCAAATCTTTGTTGCCTTTTCTCCACCTCATAAGGGCAACTCTATATCCAAATCAGACATAGACAAATGTATAGTCAAATGTATTCAAACTTGCTACGTTAAAGCCAAAGACCTTTACATGTTTTTCCCAGAGCATATATCACTCGTAAAAAGATAGCTACTATGGCCTTTTTAGGAAATATTCCCATAGCTAACATTACTAAGGCAGCTACATAATCTACCCCACACACATTTACCAAACACTACTGTGTGGATGTTTCAGCTCGCGAACAAGTCAGTGTAGGTCAGGCAGTGCTAAGTACCCTTTTTTACTACTGGAACTACCCCAGGCTAGCCATCATTTTCAAGGAGGAACTGCGTTACAGTCTATGCAGAACATCAGATTCTATAGCCACACATGCCATCAAACTGATTATATTACTTACCCTATCTGTTCGTGGCATGTAGTGCTGTAGATTCACATGCACCCTCCCTCCTTCCCCAACACGTATGGCTGGTATAGTTACATTGCATACTTATGTTATACATTTACATTTAGCATGGACATCCTTATTCTCACAATCTTCTTACACTCCATTATCATCTGCCAGCAGGGAAACAATCCAACAAAGGAGTTGATGCCCATGCGTGGTATCACCGAGAGGAGGAATCACTTGGTCATGTGACTCGAAAGTTTTCTTCGAAGAAAATCAACTTGCACAACTCTGGACCCAACACTAGATGGCAGGAGTATGCAGAGCATCAGTGCTTAATTTCTAAAAAACGTAGTGCCTGGGCCCTAGACCGGAGGATACTAGAGCTTGCACCATCCGTTGCCCCTGGCAGCACTGCCAATGAACGCACCAACACACTACTAATCATTACCCTCTTAAAAGTGTGACAATTCATACTATTACAGGCCCCCAAAGCGATAAGAATGGCTTTGGAGGCAAATACTACTAATTGGAAATTTAAATTTAAATAACAAACAGAAGTTGTTGTGCTTGTACCTAAATTGGCAGACACCACTACCATGTGGCAGACAGTCATAAGCCCCGGTGCTGGCAATTAAGTGCCGGTGCTGAGCACCTGAAAGCATCGGCACAAATTAAGCACTGCAGAGCATGTGACTCTACAGCACTTGATGATGCCACGAATAGATGTTTACAAGGTAAGTAAAAAATATATTTATGTTCGTGGCATATGAGCTGTAAATTACACACTATGCATAGATCGCCACCTAGTGTTGGGCCTGGATGTTGGCAGTTGTTGTTGTCCTGGAAAGTCTTTGTAAGTCACAAGATAGGTGACTCCGCCTTTGGATTACACTGCGCATGGGCATCAGCTCCATCCTTAGATAGTTTTTTCCGCCATTGGGCTCGGATGTGTTTCCTGCTTTCCAGTTTGGAACCAATTCTTCTTCGGCGCGCAATCCTCACCCCTTTCGGAGGTATTGTCTCGAACACGCTCCCAATCGACACGAGTCTTAACAACTTCGATGTCTTCGATTCCGGTCGTCGACGAAGGTCTTCGGGCCTACCTGGGCCTTATCTTCTGGCTCTTGGAAAGGACGCCATTCAAAAAGTGTCCTCAATGTGGGTCGAAGTTTCCCAACACCGATCTCCATGAGGTGTGCAACCTTTGCCTCTCACCGGAGCACGGGCCAGAGACGGTTCCGCTTGTGCCTCCTTCTGCTCCAAAAAGACAATTCGAGACAGACGAGCTCGAAGAACCATGGCTCGCTCGTCATCTTCGATCCCAGACGACATCTTCCAAGAAGGCGTTGACGTGCCAGAACAGCACAGAGTCAAACACGGCACCATCAGTGACTCCGAGGCCGAAGACTCAGACGTCGAGGACATCACTCTGGCACAGAGGGTCGTAAGTACAAACATCCACCCCAACCCTTCCTCGACTGCCTCCAAAAAGACTTTGGTCGCACCTTCACCTTCGGGCCCAGGTGCACACAGAGAGACTGCTGCCCATACCTCGCCTCCGGCCCGGTAAAGAAGCCTAAGCCTTTAGGCGACTCTGGCTCGAGTCAGCCTACCCCCGGTACCAGCACACACCTACCGGCATCGAAAAATAAGCCATCCTCTTCTTCATCCACGCCAGCTGCTTCCACATCTAAGCACTGGGCGTCGAAGACCGACAGCGGCTCCTCAGCACCCAAAACACACTCGGACTTGAGCAAGAAACTGCCACCAAAAAACCCCGACTCCCATGCTTCGGAGCCAAAAAAGGCCTCGGAACCGAAAAAACTTAACGTTCCACCAGCCATAGACAATGTAAAAGGGCACGTTTCCAAACCAAAAGACGCTACCGGATCGGTGCTGACGAAGCCTACAGAACCAAAGACCTCGACACCGTAGGACCTACCTCCCACAAAGGGACTATTTAATCCATATCCTACCCAAAAAACTCTTGTAAAGGATCCCAAAACCGGCCGATTTACTCTTCTCTCTAAAATACTGCCACTGGATGCGCCTGCACCAACTCCTCATCCTAAGAAGAAGGACTTTGCTACCTTTCCTCTAAGAGTACTTTCTCCTTCTCCTCCTACTCAACCTCTTCCTCCTCCTCCTCCCCCACCATATCATTCCCATACACCATCTTCTACCCCAATACAAGATGATGACAACAGGGATAACACCTCTGATGACACAGGGGGAGGTGCAGATAATAAGCCACTAGATAATCCTAGTCCTCCTAGCTCACCAGACCCTTTGGATGATTATAGCACCCCAGACGTCCCTAACATGCCACAAGATGGCATTTACCCCTCCAGGCCTTCCCCACCAGAGGACACTATGGGTTTTAACCAACTTATCCATAGAGCTGCCCAATACCAGGGGGTTGACCTACATACAGACACAGTGGAAGAGGATTTCCTCTTAGATACTATTGACACCACACAAAAGACCACCTCAATTCTACCCATACTTAAGGAGGTCATTAAGCATGCCCCAGAGATATTCAAAGATCCAGTCAGGGCTCGAGTCATCAACCCCCGAATTGAGAAAAAGTATAAATCTGCCCCCTCAGATCCAGCCTAAATTAAAGGGCCTGCACCACTAGAGTCCCTTGTACTCTCCAATGCGAGAAAAAGAGCTAATTCTCAAACATCAGGTGAGGCTCCTCCACCAGATAAGGAGTCTAAACTCATAGACGCCTCGGGCAAACGAACGGCGTCACAGGCAGCAAACATATGGCGCATCACCAATACTCAGGCACTATTAGCGAGGTACGACAGGGCACATTATGATGAGCTGGAATTCATAATGCAGCATGTCCCCGATAAATATAAAAATAGGGATAATGAGCTTATACATGAGGGTAAAGCTATTACCAATACCTCTATTTTTTGTGCCCTGGACGCGGCAGATACTGCTTCAAGGACAATTAACACCAATGTCCTTTTGCGTAGTATTACCTGGCTACGCATCTCAGGTTTCAAACCTGTAGTCCAAAGTGCCATCCTCAATCAACCATTTGATGAGCAACACCTATTTGGGCCTAATGTAGACATATCCCTTGAAAAAATGAAAAAGGATACGGACACAGCAAAATCTATGGGAGCCTTGCAGTCGCATCATACAGAAGCAACACCAGAGGCTACTCCTCAAATAGTCCCTCCACTTCTTACAAAACCCCTACCCAATCCACCTTCAGTCGGGGTTACCAAGGAGGGGGTTACAGGGTTAACAATAACAAATGCAGGGGCAAAACTAACAACTCCCGCTCTGCCTCCACCCCTGCCCAATGACTTCCCTCCACTTCCCCCGCAACATTCCACTCCCGTCGGGGGAAGACTGCAACAATTCCTTCCGGTCTGGACCAACATCACATCAGACAGGTGGGTGCAGAAAATTATTCAATCAGGCTACTGTCTAGAACTAACATCTACCGCCCCAAACATACCACCCAAACAGCGTCCAATGTCACAAGAACATTTGCTACTACGAAGGCAGTAGGTAATATCCCTCCTACAAAAAAGTGCAATAGAAACAGTACCACTGCATCAACAAAACAAGGGAGTTTAATCCCTGTACTTTCTTATCCCAAAGAAGGATGGCTATCTAAGGCCTATTCTAGACCTCAGTCCACTAAACCTGTACACCGCTCACAGAAAGTATCTCAGATTCGTACTGGACGGTCAGCACTATCAATTCTAAGTACTCCCATTCAGAGTCACAACAGCACCACAGGTGTTTACCAAGTGCCTAGCGGTAATAGCAGCACACTTAAGAAGACCGCACATTCACGTCTTCCCATATCTCGGCGACTGGCTCATAAAAACCAGCTCATACATCCAGTGTGTACAACACACTCAGACTACCATCCAATTACTCCACAATTTGGGGTTTACAGTAAACCACACCAAGTCCCATCTGCAACCGTCCCACATACAACAATATCTCTGTGCCACAATAAACACCTCAACAGCTCTAGCTTATCCCTCTCCTGCCAGGATAACAAATATGCAAGCTCTTCTAACAAAATTCCAACTGCAACACACTCTTCCAGCTCGAGTGTTCATGCAACTCATAGGAATGATGGCCTCTGGCATATTCATAGTACCTCATGCAAGACTCCAAATGCGTCCTCTTCAAGAGTGCTTAGCACGACAGTGGAACCAGGCTCAAGGTCAACTAACAGACCAAGTGTTGGTAGACGGTCGGACTCACCGCTCTCTGCAATGGTTGAACACGAAAAACCTCACCAAAGGACGTCTGTTCCTAGAGCTAGTTCTTCAATAATCATGACAGCGGATGCATCGCTCTCTGGCTGGGGAGCTTACCTGCTGCAACACAACATGCAGGGCAGGTGGACACCGCAACAAAAGTTACTCCACATCAACCACCTTGAGTTACTAGCCATATTTCTAGCCTTAAAAGCATTCCAAAAGCAAATATCGGGCAAAGCGGTCTTAGGCCGCACGGACAACATGACAGCCATGTACTACATAAACAAACAAGGCGGGAAACAGTCTCTGCAACTCTCTCAGCACAGGAGATATGGAGATGAGCTATACCTCAGAACATTTTCCGCTTAGCCCAACATGTCCCAGGGGTATAAAACACTGTATGTGATCTGTTAAGCCGTCAAACACAACAGATTCACGAGTGGTAACTCCATCCACAAGTTCTTCAACCATTCTTTCAAATGTGGGGACATCCTCAGATAGACCTGTTCGCCACCCACGAAAACGCCAAACGCCCAAGCTTCGCCACCAGATATCCACACCCGCTGTCCAAAGGCAATGCGATATGAATGAAGTGGTCGGGCAAATTTGCATACGCTTTTCCACCTCTCCCACTGCTTCCACTATTGGTGCGCAAAATACAGCAACATTCCCTAACTCTCATTCTAGTTGCTCCAACTTGGGCCAGACAACCGTGCTACACCACATTGCTGCAACTCTCAGTAGTACCACATCAAAAGTTATACCTATCTCCACGCCTATTAACCCAGAACCATTGAGAGATCAGACACCCGGACCCAGCTCAGCTCAACCTTGTGATCTGGCACCTGAGGTCCTAGAATTCGGTTACCTTAACCTTCCTCCTGACTGTATGAACATTATAAAAGAAGCCAGACGTCCTACCACTAGAGCATGTTATGCAGCCAAGTGGAAACGTTTTGTTATAAATTGTCATAAGAAAGACATCAGTCCCCTAGGTGTGTCTATTCAACACATCATAGGATACTTACTGCTCCTACAAAGATGTAACTGAGCATACACATCTATTAGACTACATCCTGCTGCCATGGCAGCATATCTACAAAATAGACAACATCTATCACTTTTTAGAGTACCTGCCCTAAAAGCCTTTATGGAAGGCCTCAAAAGAATAATTCCTCCCAGAGCACCACCTTCACCTGTGTGGAATTTAAACATTGTTCTCACACGGCTAATGGGGCCTCCCTTTGAACCTTTACATAAATGTGAGCTACAATTCTTAACATGGAAAGTTGCTTTCCTTGTAGCTATGACTTCTCTAAGAAGAGTTAGTGAGCTACAAGCATTAACTATTCAAGAACCCTTTTTGCAAATGCATCATAATAAGGTTGTTCTCCGAACCAATCCTAAATTCCTTTCTAAAGTCATTGCGCCCTTCCACCTCAATCAAACTGTCGAGCTACCCGTATTCTTCTCGCAGCCACAGTCGCAGAAAGAGCTTTTCATACCTTAGATTGCTTTACTACATAGAAAAAACACAACCCTTTCGTAAAACTAAACAACTTTTTGTGTCTTTTTCACCACCACACAAGGGCAACCCCATATCAAAATCTGGAATAGCTAGGTGGATCGTAAAATGCATACAAATCTGCCAACACAAAGCTAAACGAACATATCTGTCCCTCCTAAAGCCATTCTACAAGGAAAATAGGGACTTCAATGGCATTTTTAGGAAATATTCCCTTAGATGATATCTGTAAAGCAGGTACATGGTCTACACCGCACACGTTCACGAAACACTATAGTGTAGATGTGCAAACTAAACAAGAAGCTACTGTGGGCCAGGCTGTACTCAAAACTCTGTTTCAAACTACTGCAACAGATACAGGTGGTCGCCGCTAAGAGTGGGTACTGCTATACAATCTATGCATAGTGTGTAATCTGCAGCTCATATGCCTCGAACGGAAAATGCTACTTACCAGTATGCATCTGTTCTTGGCATGTAGAGCTGCAGAGTTACACACGCCCACCCGCCTCCCCGGCTACTTTTATCTGTTCCAGTATTATCTTAATTAGATACAGCTTACATGAGTAACCTTCCTGTTTCTTACAAAGCTCCATCATTTCCCTGCTGGCGAAAAACAATCTAAGGATAGAGCCGATGCCCATGCGCAGTGTAATCCAAAGGAGTAGTCACTTATCTCATGACTTCCAAAGACTTTTCATGACGAAAACAACTGAAAACATCTGGGCCCAACACTAAGTGGCGATCTATGCATAGTGTGTAACTCTGCAGGTCTGCATGCCAAGAACAAATGCATACTGGTAAGTAGCATTTTCCATATATGTATATATTCTGCCCCTTGCGCCCTGCGTCTGATCGATAAAAAATTTCTGATACTAAAAAGGAAAGGCTGTTGGGCGCACAGCAACAGCACCTGTCCGGCATCCTGGACATCTTCAGGGAGGAAGATTAATTCAGCTCCCAGTAGTAGGGGGAAGCTGGCCACTCGGGTTATTCCTCTTGCAGGAGTCACCCAACCTGGCGCAGCTATTGCTTAGAAAATTCGTAGACCGCATCGATCAGGCGCCAAAGAGTGAGCCTCACGTCAAAACCATTCTGGGATTCATGAGTATACCAGCAACTCAGGTAAAACCCAAAACATATGCACCTAATACCGATGTAGAGGACTGATGTTATGGGAGTCTGACATTGAGGCCTGATCATGGCAGTCCAGGCTAGTCCACCTTCTGGCTCGGTTCAGCACCAAAAAAGACTTCAGAGGTTACTAAGCCTTCAACCAAGGCCGTTGACCCCCCACAAGCCTGCATCAATGCCAAAGCCTTCCTTTACTCTGAAGCTCTTGACACACCCACCCCACCTTCAGTGCAGAAAGACTCCTCCCTCTGAAGCTTTCATCAGCAACTAAGCTATCATCAGCATTAAAGCCTTCCTAGGCGCCAAAAGCCACCTTGACTCCAAAGCCAAAATCTGCTCCAAAACCTCACCTAGGTCCCAAAGAAAGGTAAGGACACAAGTCTCCAACAATGTCCAAGGAGGAGGTTGTCGAGACCCCAATCTTGGAGAGGTTACAACAAGAGTTAAACAGTAGGAAAAAACGCCTCTATTGACCTGCGTGGGCAAGATTTCTACCAAGTAGCCTCCACTGTCGGAGTCTATATTTTTGGGGGAACAACCATCACAACGCAACTTTTACGGCGCACTACCGTCACAACGCAACTTCCATTACAATGCAGATGCTATTACAACGCATGTCATTACAACGTAAGTATAGGTAAGTATATCATTTTATTAATATTACTTTTTAATTAATTTTATTAAAATAATAATGAATTTTTTTATAATTGGAATATTTTAATTTTATTTAAATTAA
This sequence comes from Lissotriton vulgaris, assembly GCF_964263255.1. NCBI lineage: Eukaryota > Metazoa > Chordata > Amphibia > Caudata > Salamandridae > Lissotriton > Lissotriton vulgaris. The sequence continues at coordinate 82,638,694 of NC_141693.1, forward strand.
GTACTTAAAATTTATATTTAATTAAATTAAAATCATTTTAATTAAACCCCCTGGAGTTAGAATAGTAATTCTTACCCCTAGTCTATCCAGCACTTACCCTACTATTACACCCCCCTGGAGTTAGAATAGTAATTTTTACCCCTGCACTATCCAGCAATTACCCTACTGTTCCACCCCCTGAAGTTAGAATAGTAATTTTTAGCCCTACGCTATCCAACACTTACCCTACTATTACACCCTCCTGGAGTTAGAATAGTAATTTTTACCCCTACACTATCCAGCACTTACCCTACTATTACACCCCCCTGGAGTTAGAATAGTAATTTTTACCCCTACACTATCCAGCAATTACCCTACTATTACACCCCCCCGGATTTAGAATAGTAAATTAAATTATATTAAATATAAATTAAAATTTCTTTAAATAAATAATTTAAAAAATTATATGTAAATTAAAATTAAATTAATAATAAAATTATATACATGCCTATACTTACATTGTAATGGCATGCATTGTAATAGCATCTGCGTTGTAATGGCATGCGTTGTAATGGCATTTGTGGTAATGGATCCTGCGTTGTAAAAATTGCGTTGTGATGGTATGCGTTCTGGAAGTATGCGTTGTAACGTCATACATCCATATTTTTATATCTTGTGTGTGGCTGTAAATAAACATGCTCTACATACTTCTGCTATCTAGTTTTGGGCCTAGGCATGTGCAACTTGTTTTTCTCCGAAGACGTTTGAATCTCTAGACCTTTTGTGACCCCACCTTTGGACTACAATGCACCAGAACACTAGCTTCACCTTTGATTGTTTTCTTCCACCATTAGGCTTGGACCTAAAGAACTCTGTTTTGGATCGACTTGCTCCACACCAGTTGTCTCTTTTCCAGAGGCCTGCCCTTCAAATCCTGCGCTGAAAACAGGGTGCTGCCAAGAGCATCGTCCCACAATGCTGGGACTTTATACAGACGACCACCAACAGTTACACTTTGCCACAGAGTGCCTTTGGGCCTGAATGGTGGGCCAACCTTGTGTCTTCATCATTTCTTGGAGAATGCACCTAGGGCAAGGATATGGAATGTACACCTTCCCATCACCAAAGTCTGTTATCTCTGAATCTGAAAGAGACACGTTAATGATAGATTCCTTACCTTAAAATATCCCCAGGCGTCAGACTGGATCCGGAAATTTTTGCGTAGCTGTACCCTTGCGCGTCGGTAGGCGTTGTCTGCGGCTCCGCGTCCGTCGTCGGCGCCGTGATGACGTTGTCGGAGTACTTAGACGCCTCCTCCGCGTGCGAACGTCAGTTCTTTTTTCCACGCCAGCAGCGCAGATCTGGAAAAAGCAGGACTTTAGTCACTTTTTGACTAGATTTTTTGATCCCTTTTGATCATTTTTCTTGAGTCTTGCGACTCCGGACGGTGCTGATAGAGATGCCAGGTTTCAAGCCTTGTGAGGATTGTGACCGACTGATGTCGGTCACCGACCCTCACCGTCTGTGTCTCCACTGTCTCGGCGTCGACCACGACGACAAGACCTGCCCCGACTGCCGGGCCCTGACTTCGAAAGCTAGGCGGGGGAACGGTCCCGCAAGCGACTCGAACTCCGTCAGTCGGCCCCGCACCGCGAGAGGTCGAGGACAGGTCGCGGGGTAGGAGGCATCACTCCTCCGGGTTGAAGTCGTCGTCAGGTAAGCACAAGAAGTCGAAGAGAAGTCATCGCTCTTCTGACTCCCCCCCGACGCTCGCGCGACGGGTTCGGGTGACACCGCCCACGCGGCTACGTCGGAGTCGCAGGCGTGGCGGCCTGCTCCACACCCTCTGGTCCCTGGGCAGAACGCGACGCCGGGGGAGATCGAGCGTTTCCTCATGGCCATGATGTCCCTCTCTTCCCCAACGGGCTCCGCGGCGCCTTCGGGCCCAGCGGACCCGTCTGGGGCCCCTAGCGGGTCAGGGGCTTCGGCCCCGGCACCGCAGGGCCCCACTGGATCCGCTTCGGGATCCAGGTCGTCGCCGGTTGACCTAACGACCTCACCGGCGCCGGTCCCTCAGGTGTCACCTTCGGCGCCGTCCTCGGGCGGCGCCGTCCCTGATGCCTCCCTCGCTCCGGTTCCGGCATCGGAACGGTGCCGCTGGGCGCCTCTTTCGACGCCGCTTGGGGAGTTAACCTTCTATGAACCGGCCCCGTCGTTTGACAACCCTGATTATCAGGGGATGGGTGATGAGGAGTATTGGGAGGGGTCTGAGGACCCTCTGACCCGAGAGTGTCAGTCTCAAGAGGACTGGACAGGTGGACTTGGGGATGCCAGTGGTCTGGACACATCACCAGACACTGGGTTTGTCTCGTCTCCTACCGTGGCTATGGAGGAGGGGGCAACCTACAGTGTGGTGTTGATGAGGGCAGCCAAGGCCTTGGGCCTTGAGCTCCCCGTCGCGGCCGTGAGGACTAACCTCCTCACTGAGGTCCTTAAACCGCAGTCAAGCTCAGCCGAGCCTCTGCTGCCGTTTAATAAGGCCTTGACCGACGTTCTTTTGGGCACTTGGTCCAGGCCCGCTACGGGTTCGCCCGTAGATAGGAACGTGGCCAGACGCCACCGCCCGGCCCCAGGCGACCCATGTTTCCTGTCCACCCACCCCACCCCCGAGAGTCTGGTCATCCAGGCCTCCAATTCCCAGACCCCATTCCCGTCAGCTCCACCGGACAGGGAATCCAAGAGGTATGAGCAGTACGGCAAAAAGGTATTCTCATCCCTTAGTCTGGGACTGCGGTCTTCCAACACCCCATGCCTCTTGGGCCGCTACACCCACTCTCTGTTGCCAGAGTGACCGTTGGAGGTACGGGCCAAACTTGGCCAAGCCCTTGTGGAGGGCCGGGATGCAGCAAAATATTCTGTCCGGTGTGGGCTGGATACCACCGACTCACTAGGCAGAGCGATGGCAACGACGGTGGCGATTCGTCGCCACACCTTGGTTGAGGTCCGCCAACTTTTCGGCTGATGTCCAGAATACACTGATGGACATGCCGTTTGATGGCCGTCGCATTTTTGGCGACAAGGCAGACCACGCGCTTGAGCTCTTTAAGGACTCCAGGGCTAAGGCCAAGTCCTTGGGCCTCTCGGCCCCGCGCCAGCAAACGGGTGCCTTTCGCCCCTTTCGTGGCCAAGGAAGGGGTGCCCCCAGCCACGCACCGCAGACTATCATCCAGCGCGGTGGCGGCTGTTGACATCGCCGTGGAGGCGGTCGGGAACAACGGCGAGGCCAGTCCACACCCTCCCCCGCAGCATCCGCCTCAAAACCCTCCTAGTCCGTGCTTTTCGGCCCATGTGACGCCAGTGGGGGGCAGGGTTCGCCATCACCACTCCCACTGGCGCACTGTCACATCGGACAGGTGGGTGCTGCAAATCGTCCGAAGGAGCTACTCCCTCCCCTTCGAGACGACTCCTCAAGTCATGCCACCACAACACCACCGCGTATCGGGGGATCAGATGCGGCTTCTGCAGGAGGAAGTTTCGGCCCTCTTGGCCATGGGGCCATCGAGTGCGTTCCTGGGCCAGAAGTAGGATGTGGTTGCTACTCCCACTACTTTCTGGTACCCAAGAAGGGCAAAGGGGGCCTACGCCCTATCTTGGACCTACGGAACGTCAACGGCTTCCTCCGGAAGGAGAAGTTCAAAATGCTGACTCTGGCTCAGGTCTTCGCTGCCCTGGACCCAGGAGACTGAATGGTAGCGTTGGACTTGCAGGACGCTTATTTCCACATCCCCGTCCTGCCGGCCCACTGGCGCTACCTGCGGTTCTCGGTAGGCCACGAGCACTTTCAGCTTACCGTGCTCCCCTTCGGCCTTACCACCGCCCCACGGGTGTTCACGAAAGTGATGGCGGTGGTCGCAGCTCATCTGCGCAGGTTAGGGGTTTCAGTCTTCCCCTACCTCGGCGTTGTCGGCCACCTCCAGACGACGGCAGACCTCTTGCACCAGCTGGGGTTCTCCATCAATGTGCCGAAGTCACACCTGTGCCCCTCTCAGAAGCTCCTTTTCATCGGAGCGGTTCTCGACTCGGCGCAGTTTCGGGTTTATCCACCCGAACAGCGGGTTTGGGATATACAGGCTCTGATTCCGATCTTTCAGCCTTTATCCTGAGTCTCGGTCAGGTTGACGCTGCGGCTTCTGGGGCTGATGGCTTCCTGCATCCTTCTGGTGCATCACGCCCGTTGGGACCTGATCTCGGAGGGCACTGCGAGACAGCTGCAGTGGTGGCTCACGGACCACGATTGGGTCAGCGGCAGATCCCTCTCCCTTCCCCAACCGGAGCACGTAGTTGTGACGGACGCGTCCCTCCAGGGCTGGGGAAGCCACATGGGAGAGGCGGAGATCAGAGGCCTCTGGTCTCCGGCAGAGTCCCGGCTCCATATCAACCTTTTGGAGCTGCGGGCGATTCGTCTAGCACTGAAGGCATTCCTCCCCTCTGTCCGGGGAGTGTAGTGCAGGTGTTCACGGACAACACCACCGCCATGTGGTAGTGCAACAAACAGGGCGGGGTGGGGTCGTGGACCCTCTGCCAGGAGGCTCTGCGCCTTTGGCAGTGGCTGGAACATCAGGGTGTGACCCTGGTGGTTCAACACCTGGCAGGTTCTCTAAACGCCAGGGCCGACAAACTCAGCCGCCGGTGCATGATGGATCACGAATGGTGTCTGAACTCGGATGTGGCGCAAGGACTCTTTCAGCAGTGGTTAGATCTATTCGCCACCGAAGAGAATGCGCAATGTCATCAGTTCTGCGCGTTAGAATTTCCAAGGCGGCACTCGCTCGGAGACGCTTTTCGTCGCGAGTGGAGTTGCGGTCTGTTGTACGCCTATACAACTTCTGCCCAGAGTGCTGAAGAAGATCAAGCGCGACCGGGCACAAGTCATACTTGTGGCTCCCGACTGGGCACGAAGGTACTGGTATCCCGAGCTACTCAGGATGTCAGTCGATCCCCCGGTTCGTCTGCCTCTTCAGGAAGACAATCTGTCGCAGCAGCAGGGGTTGGTCCTCCACCCGAACCTGTCCAGTCTCCACCTCCATGCTTGGAGATTGAGCGGCGACAGTTGAGGCCATTTGACTTGCCTCCTGAAGTCTGTAACATCATTCTGGCAGCCAGGCTCCCTCCACAAAGTCGGTATACGCCTGCAGGTGGAACAGATTTGTGGCATGGTGCACAGCAAAGGCTGTGGATCCTCTCTCTGCCCCTCTTTCTGAGGTTCTTCTCTTCTTACCTTTCTGCCCTTTCAGCCTTTCTAAGGCTGCCTGATCAACCATCTTTGTTCAAGTCCCCTGTTGCTAATCGATTCCTGAAAGGCATCACACACACGTTTCCACCTGTTCCCTTCGTGATGCCTCAGTGGGACTTGAACCTGGTTCTTACTTTTCTGATGTGCGCTCCCTTTGAGCCACTTCACAACTGTCCTATCCGCCTTCTTACTCTGAAGACTGCTTTCCTGGTTGCCATCACCTCTGCCAGGAGAGTGAGTGAGCTCCAGGCTCTATCTTCTAAACCTCCTTTCCTTTCCGTCCATCCGGACAAGGTTGTGTTGCGGACAAAACCCTCTTTCCTTCCAAGGCAGTCACAGCCTTCCACATCGGGCAGTCTATCACCTTGCCCACCTTCTTTCCGCCTCCGCATCCCTCAAAGGAGGAAGAGCGGCTCCACCGTCTGGACCCAAAACGTGCGCTTTCATTCTATTTGCATCGCACACGCCAGTTCCGGGTAGATGACCAACTCTTTGTTGGTTACGTGGGCGCTAAGAAGGGACGGACGGTGCACAAACGGACCATCTCTCGGTGGATCGTGTTGTGCATCCAAGCGTGCTACTCCTTGGCTAAAAAGGAACCTCCTGCTGGGCTGAGGACCCATTCCACTCGGGCCACGGCGACTACTACTGCCCTGGGCCGAGGAGTCCCCTTGCAGGACATATGTCAGGCAGCTACGTGAGCCTCGCGGCACACATTCGCAAGACACTACTGCCTGGACAGCCAAGTCCGGTGGGATGGCTTCTTTGGCCGTTCCATCCTCCAGGACTTTCTGGTGTGATTATTGGTTCGCAGACCCACCATCGGGGTTGGTATTGCTGGGGTATCTATTCTAAGGTAAGGAATCTATCACTAACGTGTCTCTTTCAGATGCACAAGTTATTACTAGTGTAACAATATATCTGTAAGAGACATTAGTTAGTAATAGATTCCTTACCGACCCACCCATCCTCCCCGTTCTGCGAACCGATATCTAGGGTTAAGGTCATCCCCTTTCAGGGCACTAGTTTCAATGGCACCAGAGTTGGTTTTTAGCATGGCTCTGCGTTTCTGGCGCGGAAAAGCTGTGTCTAAGAACTGACGTCAGCACGCGGAGGCGGCATCTAAGTACTCCGACGACGTCATCACGTCGCCCACGACGCCGACGACGGACGCGGAGCCGCAGACCACGCTTACCGATGCGCAAGAGTACTGCTACGCAAAAATTTCTGGATCCAGTCTGACGCCTGGGGATATTCTAAGGTAAGGAATCTATCACTAACTAATGTCTCCTACAGATATATCGTTACACAAGTAGTAACTTGTGCTACTCTCCAGACCATGAAGAGACCTAGGAGGCCATCTTCACATTCTGCTGGAAGAAAACCCTACGGTCTAGGTGGGAAAGAAGGTAGACTTACCATAGGCTGCAGAGACCAGCTTTGTTGGATACCCCTGACATTTTTGCAGCCGAAGACTTACCATGCACCATAGAAGAGGAAGATGGCCCTCAAGTATTCCAGCAAAACAAGCAGAGTAGAGTCCGGGGTCCAACTCCTATAAGGGCTTTGATGTCGGTTGTTGAGTTCCTCGAGCCTGCCTTTAGACCAAAGACCATGTTGACTCTACATACCTCAACAGAGCCACATGGTCAATCTCGAGTCAGAAATGCACTTTTATGGAGTTGGGTTTCGAGGTTTGAGTCAAACCAAACCGAGAAAACCTTAGAATTAGGTTCCTCTGCCCGGAATGTCCCATTCTCGGGAGGCTGGGTTGACGTCAGCAAAAACCCTAGGCTTTAAAAGGTCACACTCTGAGCGTAAATAGACACAAAGCTCCTCTGCAATCACCTTCAAAGCCAGTGTCGAAGCGCCCCTTGACACCTTAGTTGAACACCACTAAGGGGTTGTTCTTTAAGAATTTAGCAGAGGTCCTGAATGCAAAGGCAAATAAACTGTTTATCCACCCGAACAAGGGGCAATATTCTGGCTTTGATGACAAACCAGGCCTCAACCCTTTGAGGCCAACCACTCCCAAAAAGGTGAGAGACTCCTCCACTAGCCCTACACTATTCCCACCCTTTCCATCAACACCTCCACTACTACAAACTCACTCTACCACCCCTCTCTTTCCCCCCCACTGCACGCCACCGCTCCTGTAACCTGTAGGGCCGTCCCTATTCCCCAGAAGACCGCTATCATGAGCCCTTCAAGTACTGGGATGGAGATCATTCCTAGCATGAGTATATCGTCGAATCCAAGACGATTCCAACCTCAAACCCTACTCTGCCAAAGTATCACCACCCGACAGCTCTACTGTTTACCCGATGTTTAATAATGCTGACCACATGACACCAAGAGGTGAAGCTGCATACAGTGCAAAAAGAGGACGACTTGCTGATTGAGACCCTGTCCAAAACACAATGCACTGTGCATTATCTTTCAATGCTCAATTGAATGCTCTTTTCAACTCCTGCCAACTTTCAAGAAGCCTCTATGTGCCTGCCCCCAAGGACCTGGCTAATATTCGTGGGCAAGTCACCCTGACACTCTAGTTGTCCACGCTGCCTGTAAGAGGGCACCTGCAAAGACAACGGGGGACATCCTGCCACCTAATAAAGATTCCAAGCGTATTGACGCAGCAGGGAAGAGGGGAGCGCTTGGAGCAGCCGTCCATTGACCAATTGCAAACTTGGTGGATCCCTTCTCTGGATATGACTGCAACTAGTAGGTTGAGACGTAGGAGTTAATAAAGCATCTTCCAGAGGCTCACCACAAACCTGGATTGGAGCTAGTTTCTGAGGGTAAAGCCACCAGCAATGCCAACATTAGATGTGCCCTCTCAATGAGACCGATACTGCTGCGAAAGGGATCAACATCCTCATTCTTCTACTTTGGCATGCCAGGCTCTGAGGGTCAGGGTTTAGACCCTAGGGGATGACCTGTTTGATGGCAACGGTCTGTTCAGGCCCTAGGTGAACCAGATGTTCGAAAGAATCAAAAAGGTCACACACACTGCAAGTGTATGGGTGCCATGCTGTCCTCCAGTCTCAGATCAGCCTTTCATCAGCAGCAAACCAGGGGAGATGCAACTCCATTCAGGTACCCCCATTTCAACAGCCTTTCAGGACCCCCAGCAAACTAAGAGGATCCAGAGAGACCTTTTAAGGGAAATGGACGTATAACGGGCAAAGTGGCTCCGCGAGGAGTGCCTCTGTTGTAGGTTCATATGTATGTATATGAAATCTCTATAGTGTGCGCTGTACATGGTCAAAGATATGCATAAACTAAACAAGTAAGAGGCAACAAAGCTGTGTTATGGATGATGCATTGTCATAGATGTTTCCTTTAAAGAAGTGAGTGTTCAACTCTTTCATAAACCGGAGCAGCATTGGGGTGTTTTTTTTGGATATGGCAATGTTCGAGATCCTGGGTGCATAGATGAAAATGGGTTGCTGTTTATTTGTATTTTATTACACTTAGTCTGATAGTGCCTTCCCTGTGGATGTGCTGAGGTCCACCAAAGATGGTAAGCTTGTCCACAAAATAAGTGGGGCTGATGGTCTTAATAGCTTTGTAAATGAAGCAGCTGGTTTTGAAGGGGGTGCAAACCTGCAAGGGGTGACAATAGAGTTCCATAAAGATGGAAGTGATGTGATCATATTTCTTAAGGACCTGGATGTGATGTGCTGCAGCATGTAGGGTGCCCCCCAGGGGTGTGAGTATGAAGTCTTGGAGGTCATGGTGCTGGGCATTATCACCAACCAGATGTGAGAGTATGAGGATTTGTACAGCAGTTCTGTAGTCGCTCTCTTGAAAAAATGATTTGAATTTCTTTATCAGAAAGAGGTGGTACTAGGCAGACCTTTTTTTTCTTTTCGCAGTATGTTCCTTGAGGGTGAGGTTGGTGTCCAAGGTGAATCTAAGTTACTTGACAGTTGGTGAAAGTAGGGGTTTGAATCCATCAAGGTTCATGTCATTGAGCCAGGTTCCCACTGTATCTTGTTTGTTCTTTGCAAATAACAGGAAGGTTGTTTTGATTGAGCTTCAGGTAAGCTCTAGACATCCAGGTCTGGATGATCTATAAGCCGTGTTTGAGGCGTTGGATGTCTGAAGCAGAGGAGACTTTCAAGTAGAGTTGTCCATTATTGGCATATTGGGGAATCTTGATTTTATCTGTGCTTAGAGCTGCTAGCAGCTCCAGGTATAGGTTGAAGATGACAAAAGACAGTATGGAGCCCTGGGGGATACCACAGGTGATATGCATCTTATGTCACCTGGTCTGTGTGAACAAACTGGTGTTGGTCAGAAAAGTGGGAAGAGAACCTGTGAAGGATATTGCTGGTGAATCCCAATCAAGACTACAGGTTGTGTATGAGGTTGGCATGGTCGGTCGACGGTGTTGAAGGCAGCTAAGAGGTCCAGCAATATCAGGAGGCATGATCTGAAGCCGAACTGGTAGTCAGACAGAAAATGGTTAGCATTGATGTGGTCTTTGAGTTGAACATAGACAGCTTTTACAATGAGCTGGCTGATAAATGGTAGGTGAATAATGGGCGGGTAATTGTGGGCGTCATCAGGATCTAGTGTAGGAGCAGGAGCCTGTCGGTTGCCGGCACACTAATATAGGTCTGAAGCCGCAGACTCTGGTGGCGAGCCCCAGCTGCACGCATTAGACGCGGGGGTGGAGTCGGCAAGACTGGAGCCGCAACACATGGCGGAAACCAGCAGGTAGCTGCCGCAACCAGCCCAATGTGAGCGCCATAGAAGGAGACACATGGCGTAGCAACCGGGCATGACAGGACGTAAGCAATACTGTTTTGGGAGCGGAGACCTGGCTGCAGCAGGGTCCGAGGGGACTGAGACGGACCGCGCGCTGGAGCCCAGTCCAGAGGCACAGTGGAGACTGGCGAACCCAGCCTAACACCTCCCCACAGTCACGAGGTAAAAACGGCTGGAGGGGGCGAAGCTGGCATAAACCTGCGGGGTGGTGGGGGAGCCGGAAGCTTACCTAGAACACAACCCTTGATCAAATCTGGCGGCCCCCAGCAAATCACTGGATCAGAGACTGGGACCTACACTGAGTGACACATAATCCAGTCGTATTGAGGCAAGTGGGGTGGGAGGTGACGTGGGGCCAGCCTGTGGTTTTTGGACCGACCTGTGTAGGCCACGGAGAGTACTGCCGGCGGGGTCCCTGGGTGGCTCCCCCCAATATATCCGTGAGAAGAATACACCTGTACTGCAGGAGACGGTACCATGACAGGAGGAAAAGGGACCGAGGTGGTCACCAAATGAAACTGGGCAAATAAACACTGCCCAAGGAGTCAGTCGGCAGAGATGGACCCAGATTCCACATTACCTTAGCTTGCAGCAGCGGCAAAACCTACACTGCAAAATATAATGGCAGCAATACCAGGAGTGAGATCAGATCCAGCTGGGAAAATTGATAGTGACTACAGAGGTCCCATTGATCACAATGGAATTAAGGAACATGTGCACCAGAGTAAAAGAAGTGGAGGACGTTACAAAAATGCTAGTGGCTGACACGAAAGTGCTACAAGGAAAAGTACAAGACCTCACAGCCATAACTAGAGTCCTAGAGGCGAAGCTGGAAGACCAAGAGGGCCACTCCCGCTGCAATAATGTATGCATCAATGGGGTCTCTGAGAGAACAGAAGGGCTGGCAGTAGATCTATACATAGAAGACCTCGTATTGAGATTGCTCAAGCCCAGGGGTCTATCCAGGTACTTCTCAGTGGAGAGAGCCCACAGAGTGCCGGGCACCCCACCGAGGCCTGGGGTCCCACCGCTTCCCATTATCATCTCCCGGATTTTCTACTACTGGGACAGGGACGTGATCCTACAGAATGCTCGCAGTGCGCCACCACTCAAAATAGACAGTGCAGCTCTCGCCTTCTTCCCAGACGTCACCACAAAGGTGCAATGGGTGCTGCGAACCTTCCTCGACGTTAAAGCTTTGAGAGCGAGGGAGATTAAATACCTATGATCTACCCATCGACGCTCCGAGTAACAGTGAAGGGTAAGGTCTGGAGATTCTCCACCCCAGAAGAGGCCTATGAATGGCTTGACATGTGGCGAAGGGTAGGTAGGCAACAGCGCATACACATATATAACAACGGGGAGATGACTCCAGCGATGCACATGCCACTCGACTCAGGGCGGTAGTGAACAAGGCAGGGTGATGCCCTGACTGGCCCAGACGACTAAGGGAAATGAAATGAAAGGAATGGTACCTACTACTTGGGATCCGTGGCACAGCACTTGGGATCTCATTGAGTCGGTGAACAAGTACAAAGACTGGATCTATAATTGGACTATGATGATACAGAAAAGCACATCATTTATATATCTTGATACTATAAATGTTCCAGTTTTTATGTAAGGATATGGGGATTCACCTGCGTACAATGAACAAAAAAGCCACACTATCTTTTTAAGGGGGGGTTGGGACTGGTCATAAGCAGCTAGGCTTAGTTTTGGGTCAACAGGCACTCTACAGATTGGGGAGGTGGCAGGTTCAGTGCCCATCACGCAGGGTAGCAGGGAGTTGCATAGTAGGGGGTTATAAGTTTCTATGTTTATTTTTCAGCATAGCAGATGTGTACACTCTAAGCACAGCAAGAGAGAAGGTGGGGGGAGTCAGGGGACATTGATACGACACCTCAATCTGCTACTATCACAATAATAGCAGCCCATATACGAGACCCACCAAAAGAACCCAATGTCTTCACAGGCCTCTGACACAGGCCCACTGTGACCTTACTCTAGACCCAGCCCCATAGGAAGCAACTCGGTTATCAAGACATGGAATGTTAACGGCCTGGGGAATACAATCAAACACACAATGGTAATGCAATATGTTTGACGACATTCCCCAGACATATAGTCCTGATACTAGAAACGCATGCCGGATTCACTACCGGGTCTCGGGGGGGATATTGATTAGAACGACATTACCATTTACACCTCCAAGAACTTGGCAAGATCATCTAGGCAGAAATACGTGGCCCTCACTGGAATGTGGGAGGGCCAGATAATTAATCTCTGTTCAGTATACCTGCCAACCAAGATGCACCCAAACACACTACTCCAGGAACTCCCCTGTGGAGTATTAGTTTTGGGAGGTGATCTCAATGCACTAATGGATCCCTCCAGAGATAGACTGTCAAGCACAGGGAGAGAGGTGGGAAACAACGTCCTGAAGACATTTGTAGAAGCCCTAGGACTGGTGGACCTCTGACTGGAACACAACCCCCTACACAAACAATACACTTTCGGCCCCACACGGAGGGTACTCATGGCTCGACTATATACTAACGAACGCTAATATGGCTGGCAGGTTCAGGGGGGCACTACATAGGGCAAGAGGGATATCTGACCATTCCCCAGTTGAGGTGGGTATGGTAGGATCCATCAGAACTAAGGTTCTGCCACCACGCATAGACCCGTGGCTGCTGAAAGTTAAGAAGATGATCACTTACATCCAAAAACGGATTGCGCAATATTTCCAACACAATCTGGGGTCTGTGGACTTACTCTGTGTGCTATGGGAAGCCTACAAAACGGTCATAAGGGTCATGCAGAGGCATTGGCAGGGGGACAGAGGAAAGAGTGACAACTTCAATATGAAACACTCAAAGTTGAACTGACTAAACCGGAGCCAGCGGCTGGAGAAATAGACCTCAAAACCAACCACCTGCTCCGCCTTAAGCAGCAGGAGATGCGTAATATCTCAGAAGGAAAGGCTAGGGACAATGCCAGAGCATCTCATGGGAGACTGTACAAATTATGCAATAAAGCCACCAAGTTCATGGAGTGGTTAGAAAATAAGGATAAGTCGAGAAACTGTGCGCTAAAGGTTAAGGACTCAGAGAGTCCTGTGAGAAGAGTGATTAAATTGCTGCAGCCTTTGCAGGCTACTATGATCATTATATAATTCCTCCACGTCTGAAACTAGAATGAACTCTATAGAATTTCTCAGAGACACAAATCTTCCAATGCTGTCACAGGAGGACAGAGAAAGTCTTGATGAGGAACTGACTGTCGTAGAAATATGTGGAGTACTTGCGGCCCTGCAGTCAGGCACGGCAGCAACCCCAAATTGCATACCGGTCGAACTTTATAAAGGGACAGCATCGCTGATATCTCCCCACACGTTAGACATGTTCGAAGAGTCACTGGACCGAGGCGGATTACCGGATGACCAAAGATTGGCCACGATAGTAGTGATCCCGAAACACGGCAAACCACCTGAGGACTGCGCCTCCTACAGGCTGATCTCGTTATTAAACATTGAAACAAAGGTGATCGCTAAGATCCTGGCAACTAGGCTTACTAAAGTAATAGCCGCCTAAATCCACCCGGACCAGTCAGGCTTCATGCAACACAGGAGCGCCAGATTGGACCTGCAGTGGCTTTACGGTGTTCTCCAAGCGACCAAAAATGAACCTGACACTAACGCCCTGCTACTATCCCTGGATGCCCATATGGCGTTTGATAGTATAGAATGGCAAGACCTCTTTACGGTACTGGAATGTATCAGCCCCAAATGTTGTACCTTAGTGCAACTACAATATGCGGGATGACTAGCCAGGGTAAGGGTGAATGGGGTGGTTTCCAGGCAGGTCACGCTCCACAAGGGCACGAGGCAAGGAGGCCCACTCATCAGCTATGCTCTTCGCAATAGCATGCAAGCCCCTAGCTGCATGGGTCAGAAGGGATCCACTGATAAGAGGCATACCGACGAGAGGCGGATGGGAGGAAAAAGTCTCACTATATGCCGACGACATTATCCTATACACCACTAAGCCCTGAGCCATGAGACACCGTACACTACATATATTCCAATTGTTTGGGGGCTATTCTGGATACCAGATTAACTGGTATAAATCACTTACTGGCAGAAGACACGCCAACAATGCCGCCCATTGGAAGTGCAATAGAGGTCAGAGATAAATGTAAATATCTAGGATTCCAAATATCACACGCTGAAACTGAATTCTTAGAGGACAAGCCGTATCCCCAACTAAATACTTCCTAAACCTATACAAAGCAGGCCTTGCCTACACTTCTATGCGCTTGCCCCAAACCACAGTTACAACATACCTACAAAATAGACAAAGTGCATCTCTTTTTAAGGCCTTCATTGAGCGTCTTAACACCTTGAATGCTACAGCAAATCCTCCCGGATGCTGACCTCCCTTGGCTCCCATTGTTCATGACGAGCTGAGCTCGTCATGAGCACACGACCAGTGTACTGCATGACGAGCTGAGCTCGTCATGAGAATGGAAGGGGTTAAGAGGACAATACCTCCATAGACACACTCTGCACTTATGTCAGGCCTTAATGTGGTCGCCGTATGACTCCTGGGCCCTACCTTTGACCCCCTCCACTCGTGACCGCAGTTCCTTTCTTGGAAGCTGGCTTTTCTAATTGCAATCGCCTCCCGCAGATACAGACTCTTATACTACAGAAACCATTCCGAAGATTTTCATTTTTTCACACAAAACAGACCATTGGACTGGCCTTTGTCTTCCCACAACCAGTCTGTAGCAAAAAGACACAAAATTCAGCCTAAAGTTGTTTCACCTTTTTACACAAAACAGACCATTGGCCTGCCCCTCTTCATCCCACAACAACAGTTTGTAGCGGAAAGCATGTTTCACACTCTGGATGTCCATTCTACATTTTGTAGCCTGCTCCAAACCCGACAGGGCCCGTGCCATCTTTACAGCTGGCATTCCGAGGTGGATAGTTAAGAGCATCCAGACTTGATATTCTAAGGCCGTGCCCCATAGACTCCTCTCGTCACACAAAAAGGGATCCACCCAAGCTTTTTTAGGTAATATCCTGTTCAAAAGAGATCTGCAAAGCTGCTACTAGGTCAACACCACACAGCTTCACCAAGCATTATTGTATAGATGTTTTAGACCCGCTCTTTCAAATAGCTGTATTATCTGCCTGCTAGCCAACGCATTGGAGAAGGACTGCTTTATAATATACGGAGAGTATGTGTATCTACGCCCCCACTTGCTATAAACGGAAAATGTTGCTTGCTCTATAACCATTTTTCTGAAAAAGACTTAAAAACACAGATTCCTCACCCTTTGAATATTCCCCAGGCGTCAGACTGGATCTGGAAACATTTAAGCAGTGCCTTTGTTCGCTGGTAGGTAGTGCCATGCAGCTCTGCACTGACACCGTTCTGCTCCTTAAATGACGTGCGTAGCCAATATAAAGGCCACTTCCATGCGCTAATGTCAGTTTATTTCTTTGTGTGCCACCAGACGCTGATCCGGGGCTACCTCTTGTCTCTTTGCAATACGTCTTACCTCAAACATTTGACACTATGAAAGAAGAGAAATTACATCTCACTAAAAGCCAGGTTTTAAACCTTGTAAGGACTGTCACAAGCAAATGTCTGTGACAGATCCTCATCAGGTTTGCCTGGGGTTGAGTCATGACTCCAAGACCTGGAGTGACTGCGTGTCCATGAACCAGACGGCTATACAGGACGAAGAAGTGAAACTCTACTTTGCTAAGCACGGCAAGACTCTGCGTCATGATCCGTTTACTTCAGAGGGTCAGTCTTGGTCCCGTTCCCAGTCCTGACCAGTACCAATGTCCTAATCAAAGTACTCCAGACGGGGTAACTCACAACTGATCCCCTACTACCTTTTAATGAGGCACTAACTGATGCTCTACTCGGACCTGGGCCAAAATTTGTTCTGTCCCCCCAGTCAATCGCCAAATTGCATGGTGCTACTGACCTTCCCTTAGCGATCCTGCCTTTGTCTCCGTGCACCTCTACTGATCTCCTCTACTGGTCTCTGGTAGAGTCTCTGCTACATATTAACTTTTGGGGCTTAGGACAGTCCTCTTGGAGTTGAGAGCCTTCCTTCCAACTATTACAGGAGGCTAGTACTGGTGCTTACAGACAACACCACTGCCATGTGGTATTGTAACGAGCAAGGCAAGCTAGTGGCATGGACCTTGTGCCAGGAGGAATTGTGCCTCTGGAAATGGCTTGACCATAAAGGAATTTTCCTGGTGGTGAACCCCCTTGCAGGATGTTTAAATGGCATCGCAGGCAGGCTCAGCCTTCGACTCCTAGCGGACCACAAGTGGCCCTTACATCAGGAAGTGGTGCAAGGTCTCTTTCGTGCATAGGGAAAGCGTTGGGTTGATCTATTTGCCACTGACGAGAACGTACAATGTCAACCGTTCTGCATGTTTGTGTTTCCTAGAATACACATTCTGCCTAGGCTGGAACTCTGGACTTTTGTAGGAATACCTCTTTTGTCTCGGGTTCTGAAGAAGATCAGGACCAGCCAGGGCCAAGTCCTCCTAGTGGCCCCTGATTGAGCATAGAGAGTATGGTATCCAGAACTCTTGGGCATGAGCATCTATCCTCCGATCAGGCTACCCTCCTGGAGATTCTGCTGTCACAGCAATGGGTTTCTGCACCGAGGCCTATGCAATCTTCATTTTCATGCTTGAAGATTTAGCTGCGAAGGTGAACACCTTCAATCTCCTGGAGTTGGTTCATGTTATCTTGGCAGCCAAGTGTCTCTCAACGAAAACTGTACATGCCTACTGTTGGGATAAATTTGTGGCTTGGTTCATCACACAACAGATAGATGCCCTTCAGTGAATGTTATCTTACTTTTTGTTGTTTTTTGTCCCTCGCCCTCAAAGGCTTTGCTCTGGGCACAGATAAAGGGTACCTGTCGGCTTTTGCAGCCTTTTTACAGTTGCTGGACCCAGCATCCTTATTTAAATCACTTGTTGTGATGCATTTTTCAAGTGCCAACAACATTAGTTTCCTCCTTCTCCCTTTGTCATGCCACAGTAGGACCTTAACTGGGTCCCTGCATAATTGATGTGTACTCCCTTTGAGCCACTTCACAGCTGTCATTTGTGACTTCTCACTCTCAAGACGGTGTTCCATGTTGTGGCAAGTTAGTGAGCTTCAAGCTCTGTGTGTCTATCTGGTGTACACCACAGTCTTCCCAAACAAGTTGGTTCTGCAGGCGCAAGCATTCTTCTTGCTGTTAGTTGTGATGCCGCTCCATATCAGTCTACAAATCACCCTACTGGCATTCTTAGCTTCATCTCACCCCTATAAGGAGGAGGAGTGACTCAATCAGTTGGACACCAAAAGGGCACTGATCTTTTACATCGATCATACCAGAGAACACAGGGTGGACGATCATCTCTTTTCTCTTTGTGGGGTTCTCTGGAGTGAAAAAAGACAGGGCCAAGCAGAAAAGGACAATCTCCCGCTTGATCATAATTTGCATCAAAATAAGCTAAACAGTGGCCCAAAAGCAGCCTCCAAAAGGAATGCGATCCTATTCCACCAAGACCAAGGCTGCTACCACTGTGTTCAATCAATCAATCAATGACACTTGTAAAGCGCGCTACATACCCGTAGGGTCTCAAGGCGCTGGGGGGGGGGGGGGGGGACGGGGGGGGTGCCGCTACTGCTCGAACAGCCAGGTCTTCAGCTTCCTCCTGAAGGAGAGGTGGTCTTGGGTCAGGCGCAGGTCGGGAGGGAGGGAGTTCCAGGTCTTGGCAGCCAGGTAGGAGAAGGACCTTCCTCCTGTAGTCGCTCTTCGGATGCGGGGGACGGCGGCGAGGGCGTGGTTGGCTGATCGGAGGTGGCGTTTGGGAGCGTAGAAGTTGACTCGGCTGTTGAGGTAGCTCGGGCCTTGGTCGTGTAGGGCTTTGTGTGCGTGGGTGAGGAGGCGGAAGGTGATTCTTTTGCTGACGGGGAGCCAGTGAAGGTCTCTGAGATGTCCGGAGATGTGACTGGTTCGTGGGATGTCGAGGATGAGTCTGGCTGAGGCGTTCTGGATCCGCTGGAGTCTCTTCTGGAGCTTGGCGGTGGTACCGGCGTAGAGGGCGTTGCCGTAGTCCAGTCGGCTGGTGACGAGGGCCTGGGTGACGGTCCTCCTGGTCTCGGTGGGGATCCACCAGAAGATCTTCCGTAGCATGCGTAGGATGTTGAAGCACGCCGAGGAGACGTTGTTGACTTGCCTGGTCATGGAGAGGGAGGAGTCCAGGATGAAGCCCAGGTTGCGTGCATGGTCTGTTGGTTTGGGTGCGGTGCCCAGGGCGGGAGGCCACCAGGAGTCGTCCCAGGCGGAGGGTGAGGGGCCCAGGATGAGGACCTCCGTCTTGTCCGAGTTCAGTTTTAGGCGGCTGGTCGTCATCCACTCGGCTACCTCCTTCATCCCTTCGTGCAGGTTGGCTCTGGCGGCGGCGGGGTCGTTGGTCAGGGAGAGGATCAGCTGGGTGTCGTCGGCGTAGGAGATTATGCTGAGGTTGTGTTTGCGTACGATGGCCGCGAGGGGGCTCATGTAGACGTTGAAGAGGGTGGGGCTCAGAGATGATCCTTGAGGGACGCCGCAGATGACTTCGGAGGCCTCTGACTTGTACGGTCGTAGGCGGACTCTCTGTGTTCTTCCGTCGAGGAAGGAGATGATCCATTCCAGCGCCTTGTCCTGGATTCCGATGTTGCTGAGGCGCCGTACTAGGGTGCGGTGGCAGACCGTGTCGATGCCGCGGAGAGGTCTAGGAGGGTGAGGGCCGCTGTTTCTCCATTGTCCATCAGGGCTCGGATGTCATCGGTGGCGGTGATGAGGGCGGTCTCGGTGCTGTGATTGGCTCGGAAGCCGGACTGTGAGGGGTCGAGGGATCCGTTCGTCTCGAGGAAGGCGGCCATCTGCTTGTTGACGGTCTTCTCAATGACTTTGGCTGGAAACGGGAGGAGCGAGATGGGGCGGTAGTTCTTGAGGTCGGTGGGGTCCGCTGTTGGTTTCTTGAGTAGAGCGCTGAGTTCGGCGTGTTTCCAGCTCTCAGGGAAGATGGTGGTGTCGAAGGATGTGTTGATGATGTCTCGCAGGTGGGGTGCGATGACAGCGTCGGCCTTGTTGAAGACGTGGTGAGGGCAGGGGTCGGTCGGTGATCCGGAGTGGATGGAGTTCATCGTGCGGATGGTGTCTTCGGTGCTGATCGGGGTCCAGGCGTGGAGGGTGGTGGTGGGGGGTGGTTGTTCGGTCATGGTGTGCGTTGGTTGGTTGTTGAAGCTGTTGTGTATGTCCGCGATCTTGTTGTGGAAGTATGAGGCGAGGGAGTTGCAGAGGTCTTGCGATGGGGTGATGTCGTTGTTTCCTGCGCTGGGGTTGGAGAGCTCTTTCACGATGTTGTGTTGACACATAGAGTTCCTGTCCTAGACATCTGCGAGGCAGCTATGTGGGCTTTTCTATATACGTTCACGAAGCACTCCTGTGAGTTCAGCCAGGTTCTCCGACACGGACATTTCGCCCACTCAGTTCTGCTGGACTTTTCGATTTAAGTCAATTCACAGATCCACCTCCTAATAGGTACAGCTTTGATATCTATTCAAAAGGTGATGGCTCTGTGGTTAGAAGTCTGTATCTGAAGAACAAGTTATTTACTTTTGTTAAGGCTCTTTCTGGTAAAGACTCAGATTTATCTTACCTCATATATGCAAAGTACATGGCATGAGCTAAACAATGAGTCAAGTGCGTTAAACACAAGCTCATGTGCGAGAAGCTGGTATACATTGAATCACCCAGTCACCCTCTGTGGCCTCCTCAAATTTTGCATAAAAGCAGCTGTCATGTCTACTGTGTTCTATATCAGCACAACGTGAATACCTAAACCACCAAAGGATAAGCATCTCCAAAGAACAAAATGTTTTTCATTAGAGCTGGCATTCAATGCTGATGGTTTAAAGTGCACTGATTTCTTTTTTATAACTATACCGGCTGACATGGTGTACCCCACCATTGACCAACTGCCTCCGAGTTTCTTGATTGCAGAGCCCTCACAATCATTTATTTATACTGTCCATGTCACTAATCTCCATCATCTACATAAAAGTTCTTTAGCAACATGTAAATAAAGAATTAAAAAAGAAAGTGCACTGCCTGAAAACGTTGAACAGGCTTAAATTAATATACCAAAATTTAAATGATGCTGGTGGGAAACGTATAAAGTGAAATGGGAATATAAATATCACTGTGAAAATGGCATGTAGTGTATAGCATGTAGAAGTTTGGTAAATTAGTGTATATAGCCTTATAGCCCGCCGTAGCGGGCTATACCGGCTATTAAAGGCCCGAGCCAAAGGCAAGGGAGCAGGACTTTAATAGCCGGTATAGCCCAGCTACGAAGGGCTATAAGGCTATTAGAACATTCTGCCACTAGAGGGCAGAATGTCCTACCAAATAAAACAAAGGGCTCTCGGAGCCCGAGGGGGTTTGAATCCACTTGGGATCCGAGAGGTCTTTGTAAAAATAACATTGGGATGTTGCTTTGCGGGCCTTTACCAGCCTGTAGAAGCACGGAGCACTTCATTGTCTTCAATGGAGTGTTCCACATTCCAATGTTCAAATAAGCCTTAATGTATCCCATCATTTAATCAATAGTGTTTAATGTAGCACTGATAACTTGACACCCCCCCCCATCTCCCCTCCCCCATGTCCAACAGTCCTCTGACATATAGACTCATCTCTCATCTATTGGATTTATACTAATTTAAAGTCACTCTGCAAACATTTGCCTGCCTTTTGGATGCAAAAGATTATGCTTCAGCATTAATCTGTTGGTCCTACTTATATATTATTACAAATCAAAAGCACTTATTGGAACCTGACTAAAATTAATTTCTCACTCCAATTTCAAGTCCTTTTGTGTTGGTCAGTGTCGCGAGCACCTGGAAAGTCAAAAACAAATTTTACGCCTCACTACTTTCAAGAGTCACCCGCCGCCATTGTCGATGACATCCAGAGAATAAAACAAAAAGACAATTACAGACCCACCCACTAGATGGTGGAATAATGCACAGGATGTGATTCCAGGAAATGATTCATGCTGCAAAATGCCTCTTTGTCAGTATTGTTTATCATTGGTTTAATATACAATCCATTTTATGGACCATTTAATTTGCATGTGATATGTATTTTCACTAATTGTATACAAGTCTACACTTTCTTAGCCAGTTACACCGAGGTGGTACCAGATCTCTTCACTAATGGGTATATCTTTGGCTTTATCTGTCTTCCACCGCGAGAACTGGCAATGTCAGAAGTTCTACATATTGGAGTTCCCAAGGCGCCTCTTGCTAGGGAACTCAATCCTTCTAGAGTGGGACTTGGAACTCCTTCACACCTTCCTACTACTCCTGCTCTGAGTTCTGAAGAAGATCAGCAATGACCGAGCCCAAGTCATTCTAGTGGCCCTGGATTGGGAACTGAGTAAATGGTATCCAGAATTCCTAGGCCTGAGCATTTGTCTCCAATCAGGCTGCCCCTCTAGGAAAAGCTGCTGTTCCGACAACCAAGTAGGGCTCTGCACCCAGGCCTTCCCATTCTCCTCCTTCATGCATGGAGAATGAACTACAACAGCTCGACACCTTCATCTGTAGCAGATTTGATCACCTCCAGGCCAAGTTGTCTGATGTTCTGTTGTTTGTTTTGTCTCCTGCCCGGCAAGGCTTGGCTTTGGACACTGTTAAGGGATATCTGTCAGCCTTTTTATAGACCAACCATTATCATTTAAGTCCTCAGTTGTGATGTGTTTTAAAAAAAATAACTTTTGTCATGCCTCAGTGGAATCTTACCTTGGTCCTTACATATTTGATATGCACTCCCTTTTAGGCGTTTCGCAGCTGTCCATTATGGTTCCTCACCCTCAATACCGTGTTATTTGTTACCATCACCTTCGTGAAGTAGTGAGCTCAAGGTTGTCTGTATTAACCCGCCATACTCCACATTCTTTCTGGACAAACTGGTTCTGCGGATGCGAGCATTCTTCCCACCAGAAATTGAAACATGTCCACATCGATCAGACCATCACCCTGAGGTTGTTGTATGCGCCTCCTCACCCCTCTGAGGAGGAGGAGCGACTCCATCTTTTGGACCCTAAAAGAGCGCTGAGCTTTTACATCTATCATACCAAAGAACACAGGGTGGATGATTAGCTTTTTATGAGGTTTACTGGGGTGAAAAAAGGCAAGGCCATTCAGAAGACTATCTCCCATTGCATCGTACTCTGCATTAAGATCTGCCATGCATTGCCGAAAAGCAGCTGGTCTGCTAGCCAATTCGACCAAGGTCAAAGCTGCTGCCACTTTATTGGGATCTGCCAGGCAGCTATGTGGGTGTTGCTCCATATGTTCATGAACCAGGTTTACCATTTACCTCACTTGGTCCTACTGGATTTTGTGGTTTGAGCCAATTAACAGACCCACCTCCTAATAGGTACTGCTCTGGAATCTATTCAAAAGGTGAGAAATCTGTGATTAGAAGTCTCTATCAGAAGAATAAGTTACCTACCATCAGTAACTCTTTCTGGTAAAGGCTCTACCTAACCGCAGATTCCTCACCGAACCCTCCCATTCTGTGAATAGGGCTCTTCCCATTAATAAGATACCAGGTCTAGGGATCTGCACACTGATCAAAACCTATTTGTTGTTGGGGCTCTGAGTCTGTGGGCATGGACAGGCTTAAAATCAGTGGACTTCAGTGTGCAGGAGTGTGCTTATTTAGACCCACACATAATTCCCAGAGAGGAACGGTGTCAGTGCAGTGCCCCACTACGCCATCAAGCAGCATGCATAGATACTCAGAAGTTTCCGAATCCAGTCTGTTGCTGGGGAATATTCAAAGTTAAGAGATCCGCAATTAGATAAAAGGTAAGTAACTTGTTCATCGGTGTCTAAAGGCTACCTGGCGGGGCTGCTCCTAGTCAGAAACATCAGTTTACATACACAGCATCCTCAGCTAAAGATTGCTTTAACATAACAGAGGTTAAGCAGAGGTGTGTGCAACTCAGTGGCCAGAACACATCCTGGGTTCAGGCGAAGCAGTTATAATATTAGGGCCTTATGAGCATTGTCCTATATTATTCATTTCAGATTTAGAACAACTAAAGTGCTGTACAGATATTAGCAATGTAGTACATTTCTTAGCAGTAAGCTGTTCTGTTCTTTTTACACAGATAATCGAATAGTTTTGTGATTTTGTTCATCTTTTAGGCATTTCATCTTATTAAAGCAGTATCTGTACTACTTAATTTTACCCGTGAGGAGGAAAATATGCTCAAAGAAACCTTAGAATATAAGGTAAGTTTTTTGTTTATTTCACCCTATTGATGTAAGCTGAAGTTACTTCCTGTAAAGTGTACTCCTTCCTGTATATTTCTCATATGAGCCTTATAGCCAGCATTCGGGGAAAATTGTGAAAATGTTTAGAAAATTGTGAAAATGCAACCAGTTTGAGGTTGCACTTTATATCTCCAGTTGAGTGATCCGGAATACTCACTTTACTCTTTTCATTTTTCTTAAGTGTATATTTTAGGAGGAATAGCTTTCCCAAACTAATTAAAGTTTAAACCCTGTGGGAATTGTTGCTAGCAGATGTTTGTTACAGACATGCATTGAGTTTCTGTGGTATTAAAGCAGCAAACATAGGTTTTGCTCCTTAATGCTATATAGGAACGGATGCTTAGATTATCCATTCATTCACAAAAGGGCTTTGGTTGCCGGTCCAAGTAGGAATATAGATTGACCCGGAAGACCCTTTCTTCAAAGAGATCTTGCTCCTCTCACTGAAAAACTGCAGTATAAAAAGAGTAAAAGATCCTTTCATCTTCCACCACACGCAGAAGGTGAGATGGAGGAACAGGTTTGAGAAACAACACTCTGATTACTCATTGGAAGTGGTGCCTTCATCTGGAGATGACGTAGCCCCATTTAAGCCTCTCTTCTCCTGGAACACATTCCCAGGCCGCCCCAAAGGCCATGATTGCTATTTTCAATATATAAAAGGTCAGCACTCTATAGCAGCCTTCTGAAGCTGCTACTACTTCCACTGGTGCTAGATGGATTTGAGGTGATGCCCACATCCCTGCCATAACATGCAGCCCCAGCACTGATGACTTAGGAGAAATCCAAGAGTTAAGCTGATTTTGTGCTGGTGGTTTCAAGCTCCTTATTGGCCACACTGAATCACCCTCTATCATAAGCCTTGTCGATTCTGGATTCTGAGTTGTCTCCTACCTCTTTAATGAACTTCTCATTAAAGAGGCAGTAAAGCAAATTGCTGATCCTGCATCCCTCAAGGGGCGAGAAAATTGAAAGTGAGACATAGATCCATTTCCCAGATGAACGTTCTTAGAGAGATTTTACACTTGTATTTTTAAACACTAATGGAGTACACATGTCTTGATGAGGATTTTCCTATTCCCAAGAAACATCCCTTGGAAGACTAAACCTTACTAAACTTACTGCAGTCAGTGAACGCTATATCACAGAAAAGTCGAATAACCCTAGAACAAACTGCAGTGGCATGTTACAGCAAATCACAAGTAGATCTTGTTGATTTTGGTCCAGGCTATCTTCCTGGTGAGGAGATTTCCAGACGTGTATCACTTTGTGTCATATGAACAAGAAATGGCTACCATTCTACTTAATGGTATTTTCAATTATATGGTAAAATGTTAATTGACTTTAAACCAGGAGTTCTTATTGAACCTCAATTTTGTGTTTCCTTCCAAGAAAATCTTTCATCCATTCTACATTTGAGCCTGCATATCAGGAACTCCATAAAAGAAAACTAGATTTATACTCCTTACCTTCTCTTCCCCAGGACATTGTGCTGGTCGCTGCACCAACCTTCATAAAACAGATATAATCCCCCAGATGGGGGCTTGTTCAAATTATGTTGAGATTGCTCAGTAGATCCACTGGTGCAGACATCTGTCTTTTATGTAATAAGCAATCACTCCTGTCCTGTCGGCAAGGGTGTGCACATTGACTCAGTAAAGAGCTACTTGACTTCTATCTCAGCAAGAGTGGTTTAAGTTAGCGATAATAAAACCCTGAAATTTTAGAGGTACTTTGTACCACTCTTTTTGTTATTCTTACTTAAGGCTCGACCACTGGCAACCCTTCATAGAATCTCCCTTTGTCCATGTACATCTGTGCTGTGGGAAACATCTAACAATTAACAATGTATTTGTAGTTCTATGGAAAGCAGTTAGGAGAGGGGGATTTGCAAGTATTTTACTATCCACACCATATTATCCAATCACAGTAGATAAAAATCTAACTAGGAATCCCAATATTCTGGTGTCGGAATCTCATAATTCTCATCTGATATCACTGTCAGTATTATCTCTGTCCAATATTCCTTGAGGACCGAGGAAATAATTGAACCCCAGAAGATCCATCAGATTTCACAGAGCGATCCAAGACACACAGTCAGACTATCGGTTCTTCATTAATTTTGCAAACCAAAATTGGGTACAGCAAGAAGAAAAACTGTTAGTAGCATGTGTTGGTGTGGATACACATGCTCTGCATACTCCTTCCATCTAGTGTTAGCTCGGATATTTGCAAGTTGCTTTTCTTCGAAAAAGTCTGTTGATTTGCAATGTTATTGTGATTCCTCCCTTAACAAGCAGTGCGCATGGGTACCAACTCTCTGTTAGATTGGGTTTTTTTCCCACCATCGGGTTCAATAGTGTTCGAACAGGGCTCCGAGGTTGGCAAGTTATCTCACTTTTCATTCAGGCTCAAACAGCTGTTGCAGTTTTCGTAGAAGAAACTCTACATGCCCACTGTTTCTAGGTGTTGCTTCTCAGACTCCAGCCTGCCTTTGACCTACCTAACCGGCCGGGCCTAGGGCTCTTCTCGGGTTTGCGTACCCCTCTCCTCCTGAAGTTCTCCATGTTGAATGTATCCAGATTGATAGAAAAGTATGCCCTTCTGGTATTGTCCACAGTGCCGCATTAAATTCCTGTGGACCGACCACAGAGGTGTTTAACCTCTGCCTCTCTCCCTTACAAGACATGACCACTTGTAAGACCTTCTTAACCTTTAGGTCCAAGAAGATTCTTCAGTACCGATGGCCAAGAAAGTGGGCACAACAGAGGATGCAGAAGCAAGCTTGTGACCAAACTCCCAATATTTTCGGGGAACATCCCTTGCTTGACGTAGAAGGGCAAATAGAGCATATTCGGTGGGGTAACCCCGATGTCAGTGGGCATATTTACCTTTTATCACTTAACCCTGGCCACGGGGTGGAAGGTAGCGTGGTGGTAGAGTTTTAGACATGAATCAGTTCCATTAATTGTCAGAATGCATGCACCCATTGTACAGTATGTAATTTGCTATTTGACGCTACTCTACAACACTATTATTCCTATACAATTAGTAAGAAAAAGCAAACTGTTACGTTGTGTAAATGTTCATTGGATTTCAGTACTAACTGTTGGTCACAGTCTTTAGTGTTAGAGGTGGGTCAGAAAGAAACGCATTCTTGTCTTATCAGTTTGTAGGAAAATGTTGTTTTTTTCCATTTATATATATATATATTTTTTTTTTCTTCAGATGTCTTGGTTTGGATCTAAGCCTGCCCCCAAAGGAAGTGTGCGCCCTTCAATATCCAGCCCCAGGACACCGTGGTCCTGAACATAACGTTGATAACGACAGTTCATAATATAGCCACTGTTTTCTGTGAAAAGAACACTATGCGCACACACAAGTTTGTGTGCTGTAATCACTGTTATTGCAGTATTTTGTACCTATGAGCTTTTGAAAAAATGTTTACAATCGCACAAGCATACTTACTGGAGCCCCACAATTAAATTGTTTAGCCTCGATTTGGAGAAGCATGCGCTTGGACAGTAGAACATTGGAATTTCAAGTGGTTTACAACCCATCAGACTGAGGATATCATACCATAGCAGAATCTAGGGCATGTAATATTTCCTTTAGAGGCAACCGTGTGTCACCACTTGTGCTATGTTCACACCACTTCATCTTGGGGAATTATGTATAACATTTTTACACATTTATTCAAGAACTGGAATTTAGAAGTGTTGGTTCCAGCAGGAAGTAAAGGACTGTGGCAATTCAAGTTTCAGTATTAGTGTTCATCCACCACCATTGTAGGATTGCTATAGAGGTCAACACCTTTACATTTCTGCCCTTTATTTTCCTGCTGCTCTCACAAAACGGTAAAAAAATGGACATAGAAAAGTTAGTTGTGGGACTGAGGAACATTTAACTGTTGAACTGTATTGTATGTACCTATTCTCACATGCACTATATTCTTACCTCCGAGAGGTAAAGTCACCAAAGATAAGATTTTGAAAAAAATTACTTCCCCTTTCATTTGGATAGTAGCTCTTAATATAACTGGATTATTCCCTTTGTAACATTGAATAATTTTGGTCACTATAGTGATTATGCCAGCAGAACCTTGAAGACTTTGGCCCCAGTAAGTGTTGCCATAGGGCCCCCAAATCTTCTGTTCTGATTTACCTTGTAGGTGTGATAGCATGTTGTTAGTTCAGATTATGATTAAAGATCAAGGTCCAAGCCCTTCAACCAAACCCTGTGGATCATTGTGGTACAACCTATAGTTTTGCTACAAGGATACAAACATTTAACTGAAAGTGAGCAGGTAGATGTTCCCCTTACTTTGTTTTTAGTCTGCATTGTGTCTATTCTTAGGTATTCTTAGGAATGTAAGTATTCCCTCACTGAAAGTCATGTGTGATAAGTCATGTGTGATCGGGGTTTGGGTCTAAGAACTGGCCCTAAACACTGACTGTTCCGGAGTGACTCATCGACTGTCTGACTGACCTTTAATTTTCATTTTAGAAAGGATCTGTTTTAGCACTGCAAACACTATTACTTTGATTTAATCTCCACTACAATGAATAGCACAAGCACTTTTTGGTTTGATCTCTTCAATTCCTGACATGAGATTTTTCTTTAAAGGTACCTGTTAATTCTAATAGTTTAATGTTAGCCTCTTCATTCAGTGGGGTTGTCAAAAAGGGCAAGCCTAACAGATAGGTTTTAGCCACTTTATGATGTGCTTTTTTATAATGTTGTGTGATGCAGTTGACTTTTTTCCCACCACAACAGCAATATATGGATGCTACAAGTACAATGCAAATTTGGAACAACTTTATATTATTTGTGTTGTCCAATAACAAGCACTGTCAACTCTACAGAATGTGTCTATATTCTCTGCTACCTAGGGGGTTTTTCTTCAGGAAACAATTCGTATACAGAGGTCTAAAAGCGTTTTTATTCAGGTTGTTCAATTAATCCTTTATTTATGTTGCTTTTATTGTAAACTTTAATCCCAGTTAGTGTGTGCATGAACTGAAAGTTTGGCTCTTATATTAGCAGAACAACTATTAATAACATAAATTAGTTTCCGAACTTTGAGCCTGCTGGTTAAGATACAAATCCAAGATGACACCTCTCCTAGGTCAGCTGCTCAGAGGAGCACTTTTAAAGGATTTTTTAGAAATAGCTTTTACGAAGTGTCGTGACTAATTCTGGTAGCAACCCAGTTACAGCATTCCTCACTTGAGCTGTGTCTGATTCCCAGGAATCCGGTAGACATTAATTTATAACTCTGACCAATCTTCTGTATATAGTAATGTCTTGACTGCAAAGCCAATGTTGATGCTAAAGCCAGGGTATTATTTCTCAATTACTTGTTCAGGCAGGTCCTTCCTTTGGCTGCCACCTTTGAGAGGGAATTTCGTTTGAAGTGAGTGTGCTTATAGGGAATTTGTAATGAATTGAGTATATTGAAATGACGCTAAAGATTGTTTCACTAGTTTTCTGGTGTGTTTTCTTTGCGCGACATAATTTCTTAGCACCCCAAGAATCTGGACAAATGTTTATTGGCATAAGCAGAGATGGCACTTTTAAAAATTATTATTATTATTAAAGGAAACTGAGTAAGGGAGAAAATATATACTGGCTTAAAATACTTGGATCAGTCCAGAAGAAAAGTAACATATTTAAAGATATTTTTGCTATATCCATACTGGGATACTGAAAAATGTAATCGTGGAATTGCATATGAGGAGAATTAGATTACAAATAGACCTAAAATTGTTCACTTACTGCCTCTGTTGATAATCCCACTTAGCTAACAAAGCACTTTTCATAGTTTTTGCACACTCTAAAACTTGTTACCTTAAATGGTGAAGGTTATAAAAAAAATGGTTAGCATCGCATAAGTTGCCTTCCTAAAACCCTCTACAAGGAAATGGGGCTCTCTTTGTTACTCAGGAAAAAGACAGATGTGTACTAGTTTGAAAAAATGCAAAAACACATTTTTGTAATTTTACCGCGATTTTCAGGCATGATTTCTTTTGAAACTAAACAACGTGATAGATCTCTGTCTTTAAGTTCCACCTCAACTAAAGTGTAATCCTTTCTTTAATCCTACGGACATTGTGGTACTGCCATAGAGTTATCTGGGACGCTATGCATGGTATGTGGATTTGAATATTCCTTGTTATAAAAAATAACAATCTGGTAGGGGTGAATGATAGAGGAAGCACACCTAGTGAAATGAGAGGTTTAAGATGTATAATTGCACCTTTTTATAAAGTATTTAACTGTGTAACCCCCAGTGACCAAGGAGCATGCTTCTTTTTAAACTGTGTAGTTTAGGAATGTATAGAATAAATCTAAAAAGAGAAATGTATTTGTATAGCATCATTCTGATGGCTACAAAGTAACATTGTGTGAATCTCAAATGGATTTAAGCTGTCCGATTTTACTTTTCTTAAAGAAAATATTTAATTGGTCCTAATTACTGTACCAAAAAGCCCTCAGTTACCTCTGACCACAAGTTCGGTTCCTTTTTGTGTAACATATGTGAGGCGAATGCTGAGTGGCTTTTGTAACCTAGTAGTGTTTTAACACAGAATATCATTCCTATTCTTAAAACACTGTAACAGGCGGTCAATTTATAGTACATGTAGATTATTTAGGATAGGTCCAGTTACAAAGATTTGTGGCAGAAGAAATGCTTTTCATAACCAGCATATATTCTACCAGAAGTATATTCATATAGCACTAATCTTTCAACCTGATATTTAATTTGCTTTTGAGGAGATGACGCGCTAACTTAGGTTCTCTTTTATTATGCAAAGTCTTAGTATAAGACCTTGGTGGAAGAAAATTTCACATTGATTTTCTTTGTGTTCACTAATGAAAAACCAATTACTAAACCGGAAGCAAAGTAATGAAAATGCAGAACAGCAGTTCCCCAGTGGCTCGTTGACCTTTCCTTTTCATTCCATATTATTTATCAGAAAAAACTTTGTATATATAATTTATAAAACTGTTGTCTCTAGCATTAATTTGCTTTTTTAGGATGAGTGTTTTCATTCATCTTTAGCATATCGCTATTTATTTATATGAAGTTTGTCTGGCAGTTGAAAAATTAACACATGCCCATTGACTGCTAAAAATGTAGGACAGGATATACAACATAGATCACAGTGTCCTGGAAAAAGTTTGAATTTGTGTTATTTAGGGTGTACTGCTGCCCACTGCAAATAATGAGGCATTTTAAAAGTGGCAGGTTGGTACTAAAAATGGAATGCTAATAATAAAAAGACTGCAGTTATATTCAGTAATGGGGCATTGTTTAAGCTATTGCTTGTTATTTCATGGTTTCACCTAAACTGAGTATATACGTCCCGTATTCTTAAACCACTTAGTTGTAGTGCCACCTAAAATAGAATAATATCACTTACATTTGGTTCCATTTCTTGCAAAGAGAACATGCACTTTACTGGTGAATTTCTATCATTAGAGCTCTAAGAAGCTCTTTTTATTGGTAAAACGTTCCTGTTAACCATTGTTGCTGGGTCGCTAAAACCATGCACACTGAACCTACCAAAATACATTTGAAGACCAGAATAAAGTGCATGGTGTAAAAACATGTTTATAAGAATAAAAAGTAAAGTTTTTGAAGTTTCTAAAGTAAGACACCTTTGAAATGATGGTCTTTACAGCAATCATCCTCTCTTAAGGAGGTAAGCTCAGAGCAGCGATTCCCTCCTTGTGTTTTACTATTGGCAGTTTCCAATCTTACCTCTTTTTATGCAGTATTTCACGCAGTGCTATCCAGCAATACATTTTTATCAAATTTTTTAAGCAAATCTGCAGAATTTTAAGTATACCCAGAATTTGTTGCCTTGGGGTAGGTTATTCCAAAAACTGAATTTCTGATGTAGCTTTTAGATTCTGTTAGAACATATTCATCTGCCAAGATGGAGGAGCCTTGAGTTGTAAAGTTCAGCTATAACTAAATGCTATAACTGTCTACCATTTTGTTCTTTCAACAAAAGACAGCCGAATACTGGATGTAAGTTGTACTTCATTTTCTCCCATTGCTTTTATAAATCAGTCTTACTGTTTATCATTTTGAGTGCTGTACATATTTATTTAAATAGCTCTGTCAAAATCATATGTAGCATTTATTTTAAAGAAACAACTGGTGTGATTCAAATTGTCTGTCAATCAGCACCAAAGACACCTCTGGTAAATCAACACTTGATGTAAAGCTTCCTTCGGTGACTTTGGATTTGGGAATTTTGCAGTTTATCTTTTAATTTTTTTGTCACTAATTTTTAATGCAATCTTGGCATGTGCAGTGTAAATATAAATTGTGAAACAGTGAGTGTTCACTGTTCCTTGTATAAAGACTTCTACTGTGTGTTTGTACAATATGGTATGTACAGTAACTTACAAAAACAAATTATTTCACATTGGTTTCTTTCAAGATGTAAATAAGATTGGGTAATGTAGCAATATAAAATATGTTAAGAATTACCTTGTGGTGCAACATGTTTTTGATTAAAATTTTAATCTTTGGCTTGTGTATTTCTTTTCAAGCTAGCTTGATGCAAGAATTGTAACATGTTTCTGTAAAGGTGGGAGGGAATTCTAATGGCATTTGCGTCTGTTAACTGCTGTTCTCTAAGAGCATCGAGCAAGATGTCTTTTATATTTTCGCCTACCGGCCACCACTCAGACAGAGTTTTTTCTATTAGATAAAACACTTGAGTAAATATGTGTGTACCTCATGTGTGGTCAATGCCTTTTAGTGGCTGGCATCAGGACCTTCTGGAGAACACAGGTTTATCTTAATTTTTTCTATGCTCAGATGCAATACTGTTGACAATCCAATGATAAACCTTGTGCATCATAGTAGTGCATGCCCTCTTTGAGCATATTTTCCTAATAGCGAATGCTTTGGAAAATCAAGTCTTGGAGAAGAACTAGACTTTGTTTATATGATTTCACAAAGTGTGTCTGTACTCCTGAAGCTCTCTCCTCCCTGTTTATACCCGCCATGCATAATCTCAGTCTACTTCCTCTTAAACATAATCAGTTCAGTAATGAGTCCTACAGCTGACCTAAAACATTGAGAGAAAGTAATCCGAAAACCGTACTAGTTTATAAATCAATCCAAAATGACCTGTTAATCAACAGAGTGTCTCAGAAAGCATTTCTACTGTAATTTAATCTCAATCAAGAGTCTAGGGAAGACAAATGGTGGGAATCCAAATAGGCTAAGGACAGTGCAAGAACCAGTCCAGAAGCAATTTAGAATATTTACTAATGAAGTAAGCTCTAGGAACAGCTGAAAGTAACTGTTGTAAAATGACAAGGAAATCCAACAGTCCACAACAAACATCTAAAAGTGAGCTCTACCGGGAAGTAGAGAAGCATTACTTCAATTGTCCTAATAAGCTATAGACAAACGTGGTATCTGAAAAGGACAATTAGTTGTAGATTCCTTACCTTAGAATTCCACCCAGGAATCCGACTGGGTCCGGAGTATTTTCTTAGCAGTACCCCTCTCCGTCCGTCGACTCCAAAACCGGCGTCGTGGTCGCTGGGATGATGTTGCGGTGCCTACTTAGATGATGTCTGTGACGGACCCACACCTTGTGTGTCTGTTGTATCTGAAAGAAACAGTTAGTTATGGGCTCCTTACCTCAGAATTACCCCCAGGCTTCAGACTGGATCTGGAAAGTTTTTTGTCAGCAGTACCCCTGCACTTCGGTAGGTGGCGTTGGTCGACTCTGCGTCCGTTGCTGGCATCGTGGTTGACGTTGCGTAAGTTACTTGGGCGCCGCCCTCAAGCACTGATGTCAGTTCTTTTTTTTCTGCGCCAGCAAGCGCAGATTCGGAGAGAGCTATTTTGCGACTTTTGTCGACTTCTTTTCGAGTCTTACATCGTCTCCTGGTGCATGAGGGATGCCCGGTTTCAAGGCCTGCTGTTTTGTTCTCGATTGATGTCGGTGGCGGTTCCGCACCGCGTGTGCCTATATGGCCTGGAGCGCGACCACGACCCCAAGTTGTGCTCAGACTGCCGAACCATGGCCTAAAGTCTTTGCGGGAGCGGTCCCGAAAGCTACTTGAGGCCAGGCAGTCAGCTCCGCGTCGTTCAAGGTCCCGGTCGCGTGGGTGGTTGAGGGACCGATCACGGAGCCATCATCACTCCTCATCTAAGTCTTCACCCTCGGGTCAGGTAAATCGAAGCAGAAGAAGTAGAAGAAGCATCGTCGCTCTGCAACTTCCCCTCGTCCGTCAGCCAATGCAATGAAGATGCGGGTGGTGCCCCTCCCGCGGTCTGCATGCAGAGCCTTGAGGGTTGACTCCTGCCTTCCCTCCCTTCCCGGGCCCTGGAACGACCCCTGGCCAGCTTAATCAGTTCTATGAAGCGGTGCATGCCATCTTTGGGCAGCCTGACTCCGCTGGTGCGCCTTCGGGCCCCAGGGACTTGGCTGGGGGCTCTAGGCCTTCAAAGCCAGCGGCACCGCCATCGGCTCCACAGGGCCCCCTTGGATCCAGGCCTGGATCTGGTCGACGTAACACCTCCGCCGGTGCCGATCCCACCAGCACCACGTCCCCATCCAGTGCTGGCTGGACCTCCAGCCAGCGTCAACCACAGTTTCAGCTCCGATGTGGATACGGAGCCGTACCAGTGTCGACCGACATCGGATCCGGCGCCGATGGGTACTTCTGTGCCTGCATTCCACCCTGGCCATTTTCAACCAGAGGAGGGTTAGGAAGACTGGGAGGGGTCTGAGGACCCTCTCACTGCTCAGCTGGAGTACAATCAGGACGGGAGAGAGGTCATGGGGGATGCCAGTGATCTGGACACGTCACCAGACCGTGGCATGTTTTCTCCTCCTGCTGTGGAGAGGGGAGCATCTTACGCAGCGGTGTTGCATGGGGTGGCCGAGGCCCTACACCTCGAACTACCTACTGTGGCAGTCAGGACTAACCTCCTGACAGAGGTGCTTCAACCGGCAGCAAGCTCTTCGGAGCCTCTGCTGCCATTTAATGAAGCCCTCACGGACATCCTTTTGGGCACTTGGTCCAGGTCCAACACTGGGGGCTCCCTATGAATAGGATGGTTGCCCGACACCACTGCACGGCCCCGGACGACCCCACTTTCCTCTCCTAACACCCCTCCCCGAGAGCTTGGTAGTCCGAGCCTCAGCGTCCCAAAGCGCATTCCCTACCGCACCACCCTTCCTCCAGCTTAGGGCTGCGGTCGGTGAACACTGCATGCCCCTTGGGCTGTTATTCCCATTCCGTGTAGGAAACGGTAGCGCAAGTGCTGCCTCAGTGTCCAGAGGAGGCCCGGGCCGTGCTCTCCCGTGCTGTTGCCGAGGGGAGAGGCGCAGCAAAGTTCGCCATCTGCTGTGGACTGAACACTGCCGACGCACTGGGATGGACCCTTTCAATGTCGGTGGGGCTTCGCCGTCACACCTGGTTGAGAACGACTGGCTTTTCTGGAGATGTCCAGAACACCTTCATGGACATGCTCTTTGATGGCAGTCTCCTGCTCTCTACAAGGCAGACAGTGCGCCAGAGCGCTTCAAGGACTCGGACTATGGCCAAGTCCTTGGGTCTCTCCACCACACACCCTGCACGGTCTGCCTTTCGCTCCTTTCGTGGCCACGGAAGGGGTGGCCCCAACACGTTCATCTAGTCCTTCTCCAACAGGAATTTATGATGTTTTGTGCCGCTCGGGACACCCAGATGTTTTGTGCCGCTCGGGACACCCAGATGTTTTGTGCCGCTCGGGACACCCAGATGTTGTGTGCCGCTCGGGACACCCAGATGTTGTGTGCCGCTCGGGACACCCAGATGTTGTGTGCCGCTCGGGACACCCAGATGTTGTGTGCCGCTCGGGACACCCAGATGTTGTGTGCCGCTCGGGACACCCAGATGTTGTGTGCCGCTCGGGACACCCAGATGTTGTGTGCCGCTCGGGACACCCAGATGTTGTGTGCCGCTCGGGACACCCAGATGTTGTGTGCCGCTCGGGACACCCAGATGTTGTGTGCCGCTCGGGACACCCAGATGTTGTGTGCCGCTCGGGACACCCAGATGTTGTGTGCCGCTCGGGACACCCAGATGTTGTGTGCCGCTCGGGACACCCAGATGTTGTGTGCCGCTCGGGACACCCAGATGTTGTGTGCCGCTCGGGACACCCAGATGTTGTGTGCCGCTCGTGACACCCAGATGTTGTGTGCCGCTCGGGACACCCAGATGTTGTGTGCCGCTCGGGACACCCAGATGTTGTGTGCCGCTCGGGACACCCAGATGTTTTGTGCCGCTGCAGGCCTCCGTTGTCTATGTTAGGAGTGGGGGCAGAAGCCTCGTGAGATACCCACTTGAGCGTAATACTCTCAATATTCTGAGAGCTGAATGCTCCCGATCTACAATTGATGAAAAAGCATGCCAAACTTCTAATTTAGACCTAGAATTGATAGAATTTCTTCTTTTCAAGCTTGGCCGAGATCCACGCAAAGGCATGGAGATATCCCTTAAAGCACAGCTTTCCAAACTGTGTGGCGCGACACATTACTGTGTCCCGCCCCAGCCGTAGGTGTGTCGCGCGATGAGATGACTTCTGCCGGCAATAGGCAGAGTCGAGCTGCAGGGGCTCTTAGAAGTGGTGAAAAACAACAAAGCCCTATTAACATGCGCAAGGTCTTTAAAGACGTGTGAAGTTCTCGGGTGCGGCCCCGGGCTGCCTCACACGACGGGGGGGGGTGAGTGGGGGCTGCATGAGTAATGGTACACATTATTCAATTGTGCAGCAAAAATGCCTTTACGTGAGCACAAGTGCATTTTATTATTTTTGTTCCTCCTTTGGGAAAATATTTTTCCTCTCATTGTCACACCTAAATTGGTTAACTCCTGCCCCTGCCAGAAATAAATCTCTGATTTCCTGATTACTCTATATTTTCTACATTTTCATGGGCATGTCCACCCTGGAACGGATTTACTTGTGCACACTGGTACAGCAAACAGGGGCAATATTTTGCCCGAATAAGTGAATCCGTGCATGCAAATTCGCCGCTTGTGAAACCCAAAAGCGAGTTTGCCGTCATAAATTGAGCTATTTGCAAGTGAAAATTGAAATGACAAATGCCAGCCATTTGGCTCTGTGAGTCAGACCTGACATTTTAAATCGATATGCAGATAAAGCACCTTCTGCTCAGCCAGTGGCATCATGAGCCCGCCCTCCCCCTCCCCCCTATTATCTTTATCAGCCACAGACAAAGATTGCCCTTGTGCCACTAAAATGTCACTGAGTTGTTTATGGGCAGTTTCCATCACCAGGTTTTCTGATAGCTGCTCATACATGATGTAACATATAGGGGATGTGGGTCAAGGAATGGATATTGGAAGGAGCGGTGGAAGGAAGGAACGAAAGATGGAAGGAGGAGAAGAAACAGAAAGTAACAAAATGTGGAAGGGAGGGAGGAAAGAAAGGAAGGAAAGGTGGAAGGAAGGGAGGAAACAAGCAACGAAAGGTGGGAGGAAAGAGAAAGTAAGGAAAGGTGGGAGGGAGGAAAGAGAAAGGAATGAGGCGTAGTTACATAATTTAAGTGGCACTGCTTTCAGGGGATTTACTTACCTTGTGGCAGGATACCGCAAGGACAGGCTTCTGGGAGCCCCACCCTGCCTGCAGTCTACCGGCACGTGCTGCACGCACAGATGGTGGGGTCGGGATAAATGGCTGTGCGCGCATCCCTGTGTCTTTCCCTATATGTGCTTTCATACTGTTGTGTGTTTGTGTGTGAGTCAATGAGTTTGTACCTTTGGATTTGCTTCCAATTGCCTCTCTGCATGGTGTGGTAGTATTTAACATGCACGTCCCTACGCTACCTGATTTTTTGTGTTAGTATGTTGTGTTGTTAGAATGTCGTATGTTTGTGTTAGCAAGGCGGCACACTTTTTCGTTTTTGCTCATTCATGTATGTTTGATCCAGGCATTTCTTTGACTGTTTTTGAGCATGTTTGTGACTATAATTTTTATGTCGGGTACTATATTTCTTGCACTTGCCCGGATGCATTGGCCTCTGTATGTGTGTCTGTGATTGTGTGTTTTTTGTATGCGCATCTGCCCATGTGCGTGCACTGATTTGTGTATTTTTACTCTCTCTCTCTGCGTGTACCTCTGTTCTGTGTAGGGGTATTTGGTCGTGTTTCTTTTTGTGTTTCCTATCGGAGTTTGTCTGCGTGTGTGTGCACCGGTTTGTATTGTGTGCTCCTGGGTCCATGTCTGTTTACATTCATGTTTAGGCTTTCCAGCCTGCATTTATTTGCCTTCCTGTTTTTTTTGTTTCTGAACCTTTTTCTTTGTGTAGGAGTTGTTGAGTGCGTTTGTCTGCCTGCGATGGTTTCTGCATTTGCTTTGCGTATTCTTTTCACAGCTGTGTGCAAGTTTAAAGCCAGTTGTATTTGAAACATCTAGCAGGGCAGATATGGTTTCAGTTACTTGAGGGTGTACTGTCAAAAGTGCAGGTGCTTCCGTTTTTGTTTTGGGGTGCTCCCGGAGAGTTTGTCTAGTTTCAGTATTGTGTGTTTGTTAGTCAATTGCCCTTTGTGTCTAGGAGAGAGCAAGCTTTTGTGTATGCGAGTGTCTGAGAATTTGCGTTCATCATGCCGGCGCTTCTTTGAGTCCTCTCTGTGTGTGTATATGTGTGGGAGAGCGTGTGCTCGAGTCTGGAAATGTCACATATTTCTATGCATGTGATTGTTTTTGAACATGTCGGTCATCCTTTGTTTATTTATGCATGTTTGTGGCAGAGTATGAGGGGGAGGTATGAGAGACACGTTTACATAACCCAGATACCCGCTTCTGTGGTACGGTTTGCATTAAAATAATTCATATGCGCTACAGGTGAAACATGTTTTCTAAGATTGACTTTTTCATCTTTAATGTTTATTTTATTATAGCGATACTAAGGGCGCAGGTGGCAATCGGCCACCAGTTCCGCAATAGATCAGCAGCACGGACGTTATTATGCATGAACAATGGTTGTGGGCATGTGTCAATGTGTGCATGATTATATTCTTGTTTCAGGCACAAACATAACCTTGCTTACACCCAGTTTTGCAAGTCACTGTCTTTGTTAGAAGAGATTCACAAGTGCTTTATTAGCCATCCTGCTTTCTCAAATTTGCTTGAAAATGCACCATTTGCCCACTATTGTTTCAAAATTTTCTCAGGGGGAGAACCCCCCCCCCCCCCCCCCCCCCAAACCTTCCTAAGTTGGTATGGGCTCGCGCGCTGCTCACACGTTAGCGTGTCACGCGATCAAGATTGTCTAAAAGGTGTGTCACTCACATGAAAAGTTTGGAAAGCTATGCCTTAAAGGATGTCAGGACCGTGTTCTAGACGTCCTAGGCCCATTGGCTAGAATTATCGACGCAGCTGAAGAGAGCCATATTAATGGCACTCCCCTTAATACTGACCTAATCAGAGGCTGGAGCCAGAGAGCCTTAATCCTCCTTGGAAATGCTAATGCCAGCTTAAATGCAGAAAGAGTTGTCTTAACCAAAATAAATCCTAAACGCTGACAAGGAGACCTCTCAAAATCCCAAAGGGGGTACTGTTTTGCGAGGATCTCATAAAACCTCTCGGTAAGTACGTTTCAATCTTTACAGCTTTGGATAAAGCCCAACAAAACATGCGCAAGGTTTTTAATAATAACCTTTTTTGTTGGGCCGGAAGAAGGGGCCCTCTCTTCCGCCCGATTTAACCAAAGACCCTTCTCAAGATCACACGGTTTTGGAAGAGGCTTTTAGCAACTCGCAGTTCTATCCCCAGAGAGGACGAGGCATGTGTTTAGATCTCGCGGTCAATACTCCACCGACATCACACCAAGTGAGTATTCTTGCCACTCCTTCCCCTCTTTTTTCCCCCCCTAGAGGTGGGAGGGAGACTCAAGTTCTTTTTTCAGAACTGGAAGATGGTCACTCAAGATCCTTGGGTCTTGGAACACCGTCAAGGGTTTCAATATAGACTTTACAGAAACTCCTACTCAGTCCTCTCTTCCAAAAAAAATTCCAATCCCCTCAGAACAGCAAAAAATAATAGAAGAGGAGATCTCCATTCTCAAGAAAGGTACGTTCATAAAAGTCTCTCTAGAAGAACTCAGATTCATAAGCACCCTGTTCCTGATAGAGAAAAAAGACAAAGGTTATGAGACCAATCGCCTCCTTTTTAAGAGAAAGAGGAATCCGTTTGATCATCTATCTAGACAACATTCTAATTATGTCTCAAGAACTTTCCCAAATTTCTCAAGATCTAAAAACAGTGATGAACCTTCTCGAAAATGTAGGCTTCGTCATCAACAAAGAGAAATCAGTCTGGACTCCTTCCAGATCTATGGAATATTTGGTCTTCACTGTGGACACATCCAAATGTCACCTCCTTCCTTCCAAAAAGATTACCAAAATCAAGAAGAAATGTATTGTGTCCTGAAACAAGAAGACTTCCCCTCAGAACACTGGCCAGACATCTTGGTCTTCTCTCCTCCTCTATCTAAGCAATCTTTCCCGGGCCTCTGAATTACCGAGCCCTCCAAAGGATTGAAAGCGAGAGCTCTAAGATCTAGTCTTCGGTACAAAGATCACGTCTCTCTAGACCTAGATGCTAAGTTGGTACTGAATTGGTGGCTGGAAGCTTGGAACGAAAAAGCAATTTTTGGTTTGAAACCCAAATTCGTTTTGGAGTCAGATGCCAACCTGCATGGCTGGGGAGCTTGCTTTCTCGATCAGAACACTGGTGGAATCTGGTCTCTAGAAGAATCCTCTCAACACATGAATTACTTGGAGCTCACAGCTGGCCTTCACGCTTTGATGAGTTTCAAACACTCTCTCCAAGGGAGGTTGGTTGTCTTAAAGATAGACAACATGTCTGCAGTGGCCTATATAAAATCGTCTAGGCGGCATCAAAAAACTTGGGATGTTCTGTCTAGAACACAAAAATCGCTCTGAAAGCAGAATACCTTCCAGGGAAAACCAACATCTCGGCGGATTGGAACTCGAGATTTCTTTTGGACCACAGCGATTAAAACTCGACATTTCCATTTTCAACTGCCTGAACAAGGTTTGGGGACCCTTGGAAATAGATATTTACGCAAGCAAACTAACATTTCAACAAAAAAAATACTTCAGCTGGATTCCTGATCCTGGAGCTCTAGCCGTGAACGCCTTTCTTCAATCCTGGAAAGACCTGAAAGCCTATACCTTTCCCCCCTTTGCCATGATCTAAAGGGTTTTACAAAAAGAGAGAACCGAAAAATGCTCCCTTGTTCTAGTAACTCTCTTCTGACCTTCTCAGGCTTGGTTCCCAACGGCTCTGGAACTGACTTACGCCACCTCTTCCTAATTCCTTTCATGGATCATCTCCTAACAGACGTAGATGGCAGAACTCACCCTCTGATCCAGACAGAGAGTGTCAGGGGATCAAACGAGATCTCAGGACATTCTACAGCTTCAGACCTACTCTGAGTCATGGTCTCCTGACACCAACTAAAGATACAACAACATTTGGAGAACCTGCGTTCGTTGGTGCTTGGAAAGGAACCTGGATTCCCTTAAGGCACCTATTGTTGACATAGTTAATTTCCTCTGTGGACAATTTGATAAGAGATCTTAGCTATAGAATCATCAATTGCTATCGATCAGCCATATCTGCTGGTCATACTCTTGTGAATGGTAAAACGGTAGGTAAAAATGTTATCATCTGTAGAGTTATGAAGAGCATCCGCCTAAGACCCCCTAAACTAAAGTCTGATTGTCTTTGGGTTGTTAAATTAATTTTGGACCTTTTTACTAATTGGTCAGATAACACTTTCCTTAACAGAAAATGACTCTCAATCAAACTTGCTACTCTTTTATGTCTTATTTCCTGTCAAAGAGTTTCTGACATCAAAGCTTTAGAGATTTCTCGTAGGTCCTATAACATGTTTGGGGTGAAATTTGAAAATTTATAGAAGAACTAAAACTATATCAGATTCAATTTTCTATCCTCGCTTTGACTCATGCCCTAAACTTTGTGTGGTTGATTATTTAAGAGAGTACGATAACAGAATGTCTCTTCTTCGACCCCCTGATGTCAAACAGTTATTTCCTTTGTTAGACCACATAAAGCTATTTCCTCTACTTCCATTGCTAGATTGGTTAAAACAGCTGAGCTTAGCAGGCATCGATTTACGTAAATATCAGGCCCACTCTCTTAGAGGTGCTATGGCCAGCAAGTCCCTCTGGTCTGGTGGTAAGTTGGATGATATTATTAAAGCTGCTGATTGGTCGAATGCTAGCACCTTTGCTCAACATTACTGTAAGCCTATAGAACATATGTCTGGTGTAGTCTTACAAAGCTACCAACATGCATAATGTAGCCTCAGTTCTTGTAATGAAATTGCGATTCTCCTATTACAACGACTAGAGAATCTGGATTTCATTAAAGACACACAGAGTGGAGAAGTGTGGCTCACCGGTTAGAGGCGGCAGACCCAGAAGCAGAGGTCGGCCCGGGACCAGGGTTCAATTCCCGACGCGGCAGGGTACGGAACCAATGTCAGCGGGCTCGATAAATCTCGCCTCGGTGCCTCTCTAACCATGGGTCCCACGCTGCAACTCTGGGCAATAGCTTGCTTAATCTCCACAGCGGCCCCCTCGCTGCCGGGGTTGCCTGGCTTCACCTTGGGGATGCCCAATAGGGACCATCTCACAGGGAAAGCCAGGAGGGGTTCCCCAGCGGTACGCAGCGCCAAGAAACCCCAGGGTGAACGTGCGCTCTACAAATTCATCATAACATAACATAACAGAGGCTCACATTATCTCACCCATCCCTCCTTGGGATATGTTCCTTTGTATTTACTTACTATATTTACAGCTTTGGTCAATAATCTGTATTACCTTTTAACTATCTTGCTTACAGTTCTAACATATTGAAGTATATTTTGGTGATATAAATTTTATTGTCTTATTTATTTGATTTAGTTTGCTCAAATTTACGTTTTTCTCCCCTTTTCAGATATTCCTTCTTAATCTCGAGATGATTGGATCCTTCTACAGTTTTACCGTCTTTGGATATTTTCACCTGAAGTTCTTCTGAAGTTGTTTGGATATTTTGAAGTTTATTGTATTTTACGGACTTCTCTTTATTTCCACTTTTAAAAGAGGCAGATTCATGTTGGCTCATGCCCTTTATTTATTCTGAATGTTCTTTTATGGAACCTCTTAACTATGATGTATGCGGCTGCTTAGAGACTGCATTAAAAGATTATGCATAATGTGAGCCTCTGTGTCTTTAATGAAATCCAGATTCTCTAGTCATGGTAATGTGAGATTAGCAATTTACGGCTCTCTTGGCCAAGGGAGCCATCAAGAGCGTTCCTGCCCCAGATGTAGGTTGTGGTTGCTATTGCCACTAATTTCTGGTGCCAAAGAAGGACAAGGGCCTGCGTCCTATCTTGGTCTCAGGGACGTCAACCACTTCCTCTGAAAGGAGAAGTTCAAAATGTTGGCCCTGGCTCAGGTCTTGTCTGCCCTCGACCCTGGAGACTGGATGGTACTGTTGGACTTGCAGGACGCTTATTTTCCCATCCTCGTCCTGCCAGCCCAACGGCGTTACCTGTGGTTCACAGTAGGCCACGAGCACTTTCAGTTTGCCTTGCTCCCCCAAGGCCTTACCAGCACCCCTCGGGTATTCACGAAAGTGATGGCAGTGGTCGCAGCTCGTCTGCGCAGATCAGGGTTTCCAGTCTCCCCCTATCTCGACAACTGATTGTTAAAGTCTAGCTCACCCCAGGCAGTCGTCGCCCACCTCTAGTCTACGGTTGACCTCCTGCATTCGCTGGGGTTCTCCATCAATGTGCCAAAGTCACACCTGACCCCCTCTCAGAAGCTCCTCTTCATCGGAGCGGTTCTGAACACAACTCAGTTTCAGGTTTATCCTCCCGAACAGCGAGTCCGGGATATTCGGGCTATGATTCTGATATTTCAGCCTCTATCCCGGGTTTCGGTCAGCATGACCCTGAGGCTGCTGGGCCTCATGGACTCCTGCATCCTGCTGGACCATCATGCCAGATGGCATATGTGGGCTCTGCAGTGGAACCTGAAGTCCCAGTGGGCGCAGCATCAGGGGAATCTGTC
Organism: Lissotriton vulgaris; assembly: GCF_964263255.1. Lineage (NCBI taxonomy): Eukaryota > Metazoa > Chordata > Amphibia > Caudata > Salamandridae > Lissotriton > Lissotriton vulgaris. Next base: position 82,682,356 of record NC_141693.1, read on the forward strand.
CGATTGCGTCCAGATCTCAGAGGGAACTGCACGACAATTGCAGTGGTGGTTCACAAAACCGGGATTGGATCAACAGCAGATCCCTCTCCCTTCCCCAACCAGAACATACAGTGGTGACAGACTCTTCCCTTCCGGGATGGGGCTGCCACGTGGGAGAGGCGAAGATCAGAGGTCTCTGGTCTCCGGCAGAGTCAGAGCTCCACATGAACCATCCGGAACTTCATGCGATCCATCTTGCACTAAAAGCACCCTCTGTCCAGGGAAGAGTAGTGCAGGTGTTCAGGGACAACACCACCGCCATGTGGTACTGCAACAAACAAGGCGGGTGGGGTTGTGTACCCTATGTCAAGAGGCCCTGTCTCTGGACATGGCTGGAACATCAGGGCATTTCACTGGTGGTTCAACACCTTGGCAGGGCCACTGAACGCCAGGGCGGACTAACTCAGCCGCAGGTGCATGATGGATCACGAATGGAGTCTTCACTTGGAGGTGGTGCAAGGTCTCTTTCAACAGTGGGGAGAGCCTTGGATAGATCCATTCGCCACCGAAGAGAACGCACAATGTCAGCAATTCTGCGTGTTGGAAATTCCAAAGCGGCACTGGCTTGGCGACGATTTTCAACGCAAGTGGAGTTGTGGTCTTCTATACGCCTTTCCGCGAAGATCAAGCGCGACTGGGCCCAGGTCATTCTTGTGGCTCTGCTTTGGGCACGAAGAGTCTGGTATCCCGAGCTGCTCAACATGGGCATCGATCCCCCGATCCGACTGCCTCTTCGGAGTATCTTCTGTCGCAGCAGCAAGAGACGGTCCTCCACCCAAACCTGTCCAGAATCCAACTCCTTGCGTGGAGATTGAGCAGCGGCAGTTGATGTCATTTGACTTGCCTCCAGAAGTCTGTGATGTAAACTTGGCAGCCAGGCGTCCACTCCACCTGCAGATGGAATAAATGTGTGGCATGGTGCTCAACAAAGGCAGTGGATACCCTTTCTGCCCCTCGTTCTAAGGTTCTCTTGTTCCTTCTGTGTTTGGCCCAGCAGGGCTCTGCTCTGGGCACTCTTAAGGGCTATCTCTCGGCCATGGCAGCCTTCCTCAGGCATCCTGATCAGCCTTCCCTTTTCAAATCCCCTGTTGTAAATAGATTTCTCAAAGACATTACTCATCTTTTTCCTCCTGTTCCCTTCGTAAAGCCTCAATGGGGCTTGAACTTGGTTCTTACTTTTCTGATGTGCGCTTCCTTTTAGCCACTGCATAACTGTCCTCTCAGACGCCTCACTCTGAAAACTTTGTCTGGTGGCCATCATATCTGAGCGCAGGTTAAGTGAGCTACAAGCTCTGTCTTCCAAGCCTCCTTTTCTGGCTGTTCATCCGGACAAGGTCATCCTCAGAACTCGACCTTCCTTTCTTCCAAAGGTAGTCACTTCTTTTTATATTGGCCAAACCATCACTTTGCCCACCTTCTTTCCGCCTCCGCATTCTTCAAAAGAGGAAGAGAGTCTCCACCATCAAGACCCAAAACGTGCACTCTCCTTTTATTTGGATCGCACCAAGCAATTCCGGGTGGACGTCCAGCTCTTTGTTGGTTACGCAGGCGCTAAGAAAGGTCGGGCCATGCACAAATTGACCATCTCCAGGTGGATCGTTATGTGCAGCAAGGCCTGCTATTCTTTGGCGTGCTTGTTCCACCAGGGCGACGGCAGCTCCTACTACTTTGGGACAGGGAGTTCCCCTACATGATATCTGTCAGGCAGCTACGTGGGCATCACTGCACATGTTCACCAAGCACTACTGCTTGGACAGCCAAGCCCGGAGAGACTGCTTCTTTGGCCGTTCTGTTCTGCAGGATTTTCTGGTGTGACCTTGGTTCGCAGACCCACCTCCGGGGTATATATTCTAGGGGTAAGGCGTCTATAACTAACTTTCTTTCAGATGAACAAGTTACTTACGTTCGGTAACAATATATCTGTAAGAAACATGGGTTAGTTATAGATTCCTTACCGCCCCACCTATCCTCCCTGTTCTGCAAACTGATTTCTAGGGTTAAGAACATCCTTTCAGGGCCCTAGTTTTGTGCACCAGTGGTCAGAGTGTTGCATGGCTCTGCGTTCCTGGCGCGGAAAGTCGTGTACAGAACTGATAGCGCTCGAGGGTGGTGTCTAAGTAACTTCCGCAACCTCATCCCGGCAACCACAACGCCAAAGACGGACACGGAGTCGACCAACGCCACCTGCCGATGGGCAGGGGTACTGCTGACAAAACACAAGAAGAAGGCGAAGAAGCACAAGTGCTCTTCACCTTCTCCCAGTCAGTCTTCTGACACGACTCCGGATTTGGAGCGTCATTGCTCAAAGGCTCCATCTCCGGTGCCTGATTCAGGGCGACTCCACGTCTTCCCTCCTTTTCCGGGAGCTAGAACGCCCGATGCCCCACTCTGCCAATTTTACGGGGCCTTACACCTCAACTCAGCTGGCATGCCTTTGGGCCCAGCTGGCGGGTCTGGGGTCCTAGGCCTTCAATACCGGCGCCAGATCTGGATCGGCACTGCTCGATCTCACTCTACCTTCCCAGGCGCTGTCCCCATCCTCATCCCCGAGATGGGCCTGGAGCCGGACCGACATCGGCTGAATGCGAAACCAGCTCCGAAGGGTACTTTTGTTCCCCTGTTCATCCCTGGTGTTCCTAACCACCCAAGTGGTGGTGATAAGGACTAAGAGGGGTCGCTTGACCCTTTAACAGACCAGCTTGAGGAACCGTACTGGGGAGAGGACCAGGGTGACAGCAGTAGTCTGGATACTTCCCCAGCCCTTAGCATTCTTTCTCCCCCTACTGTGGCTACTGAGGAGGGAGCCTGATATGCTGTGGTGGTGCGAAGGGCGGCTGAGGTCTTGGGCCTGGAGCTACCTTCAGTGGCAGTAAGGACTAACCTCCTAATGGAGGTGTTTCAGCCTCGGGCATCCACTTCTGAGCCCCTATTGCCCTTTAATGAAGCCCTCACAAGTCCTCCTGGGCACCTGGTCCAAGCCCAGCCTAGGGGCTCCTGTAGAAAGGACGATTGCCTGCCACCACTGCCTGGCCCTGGCGACCCAGTGTTACTCAACACCCTTCCCCCGAGAGCTCGGTGTTCAAAGCCTCTTCTTCAAAGCGCGCATTACCTTCTGCCTTTCCAGATAGGGAATCCAAGAAGCTGGACCATCTTGGGAAGCGCATGTTCTCTTCCTCCATCTTGGCACGGCGGTCCGTGAATATTGCATGCCTCTTGGGACGATACTCCCATACTATCTGGGATACGGTTGCACAGGTGCTGCCTCAGTGCCCAGAGGAGGCCCGGGCCGTTCTCTCCCAGGCAGTGGAGGCCAAAGCCGTTCTCTCCCAGGCAGTGGCGGATGCGAGAGACAACCAAATTCACAATAAGATGTGGACTCGATACCACCAACTCACTGGGAAGAATGATTGCTACGTCGGTAGCCCATAGGCTCTATGCCTGATTGAGGACATCTGGATTTTCGGGGGATGTTCAGTCAACTTTGATGGACATGCCTTTTGATGGCCGTCGTCTTTTTGGTGACAAAGTAGACTCTAAACTGGAGCTCTTTAAAGATTCTAGGGCTACGGCCAGATCTTTGGGCCTCGCAGAGCCTTCTCGCCCACTCCAAACTACTTTTCGTCTCTTTCGTGGCTACGGAAGAGGAGCACAGCCAAGCCACTGGTTCATGCAAGCTGTCAAGCCTCCGTGTGGCTGCGGATGTGGGAGCCAGCAGGCGGGTCAGGTCACCCTTTCCCCTCCCCTGCCACAGCCTCCAAACCTTTCTAGTCTGACGTTTCAGGCCCATCAACAGGCAGTGGGAGGCAGGATACGCTATCACCTTCCCGACTGGCAATCAATCACTTTGGACAGGTGAGTTTTGCAAATTGTCCAAAGGGGCTACTCCCTCTTCTTCGAGAATATCCATCCCTCAATGCCACCGTCTTTCGATCGCATGTCGGAGGATCGTTTAGTGCCCCTCCACCAGGAAGTCTCATCTCTCTTGGCCAAGGTAGCAGAGGGTTCCTGCACCACAAGCAGGTCGTGGTTGCTATTCCTGCTACCTCCTGGTGCCCAAGAAGGACAAAGGCCTACATCCTACTCTACACCTCAGAGCCCTCAACTACTTCCTCCAGAAGGAGAAGTTCAAAATGCTCACGTTGGCTCAGGTCCTGTCTGCCCTCGACCCGGGAGACTGGATGGTGGCGCTGGACTTGCAGGACACCTATTTCCATATTCCCGTCCTGCCAGCCCACAGATACTATCCACGGTGGGCTACAAGCACTTTCAAATCAACATGCTCCCCTTTGGCCTTACCAGTGCCCCTCGGGTGTTCACAAAAGTGATGGCGGTGCTCGCAGCTCATCTGTGCAGATCAGAGGTTCCAGTTTTCCCCCCTATCTCGAAGACTGCCTCGCCCCAGGCTGTCGACTCCCACCTCCAGACTATGGCAGACCTCCTGCACTCACTGGGGTTCACTAGCAATGTGCCGAAGTTGCACCTGACTCCCTCTCAGATGCGGTCTTTCATTGGAGCTGTTCTGGACAGGGTGCAGTTTCGGGCCTATCCTCCCAAGCAGCGCGTCTGGTATATTCGGGCTATGATACTGATGTTTCAGCCTCTATCCTAGATTTCGGTGAGAATGACCCTGAGGCTGCTGGGCCTCATGGCCTCCTGCTGGTGGATCATACCAGGTGGCATAGGCGGGCTCTGCAGTGGGATCTGAAGTTCCTTTGTGCACAGTATCAGGGGAATCTTTCCGACTACGTCCAGATCTCAGAGGGAATTGCACAACACCAACAGTGGTGGTTAACAAACCAAGCTTGTGTCAGAGGCAGATCCCTCTCCCTTCCCCAACCAGATCTAACAGTGGTGACAGATGTGTCACTCCTGGGATGGGGTGCCATCTGGGAGAGGCGGAGATCAGAGGCGTCTGGTTTCTGGCAGAGTCCGGGCTCCATATCAACCTGCTGGAGCTCTGGGCGATCTGACTGGTACTGAAAGCATTCCTTCCCTCTCTCAAAGGGAAAATTGTGCAGGTGTTCACAGACAATGCCACCGCCATGTGGTACTGCAACAAACAAGCCGGTTGGGGTCGTGGACCTTATGTTGATGCTTTTCTCCTCTGGACATGGCCGGAGCATCAGGGCATGACCCTGGTAGTTTAACACCTGGCAGGTTCTCTGAATGCCAGGGCGGGCAAACTCACCCGCCGGTGCTTGGTCGCTCACGAATGACATCCTTACTCTGTGGTGGTGGTGCAAGGTCTCTTTCAGTGGTGGGGAGAGCCTTGGTTAGATCTGTTCACCACCGAAGAGAACACGCAATGTCTGCAGTACTGCACGTCGGAGTTTCCAAGGCGGCACTTCCTCAGCTACTCTTTTCGACATGAGTGGAAATGCGGCCTCCTCTACGCCTTTCTGCCTGTACCACTTCTGCCCGAGTGCTCACGAAGATCAAGCACGACCGAGCGCAAGCTATTCTTGTGGCTCCGGACTGGGCACACAGAGTCTGGTACCCCGAGCTCCTGTGCATGGCCGTCGATCCTCCGATCAGACTTCCCCTTCTGGAGGATCTTCTGTCACAGCAGCAGGGGACAGTTCTTTACCCGAACCTGTCCAGCCTCCACCTTGCATCGAGATTGAGCGGCGACAGTTGACAGCTTTTGACCCTGCCCGAAGTCTGTAATGTCAACTTGGTAGCCAGGCGTCCCTCCACTAAATTGGTATATGCCTGTAGATGGAACAAGTTTGTGGCATGGTGCACAGCAAATGCTGTGGATCCCCTTTCTGCCCCTCTTTCAGAGGCCCTCTTGTACATACTTTCTTTGGCCCAGCAGGGCCCTGCCCTGAGCACTCTCAAAGGCTATCTTGCTGCTATCTCTGTTTTTCTTTGGCTGCCAAACCAGCCCTCCTTTTTCAAGTCCCCTATTGTAAATAGATTCTTTAAGGGCATTACTTATCTCTTTCCTCCATCTCCTTGCATAATGCTCCAGTGTGACTTGAATCTTGACTTGCATCTTGTTCTAACTTCTTATGTGTGCTTCCTTCGAGACTGCTTTCCTTTGTTGCCATCACCTCTGCTCACAGGGGGAGTGAGCAAAGTGGTGCTTAGGACGAGGGATTGACACAGGGGTTCCAAAATATGAGACGTGACAACCTTCTAGTGGGATCCCCTTTAGCAATGGAGTTGAACCTTTTATGCACCATGAATACTGGAATCCATGTATCTTCTGAAGACTGTGATTTTGACATATCTGCAACCACAGATTTCTCCCTTTTGAATCCCCCAGGCGCAGGAGTGGATTTGGAAATTTTAATGGGGCTGTTCCTGCACACCAGTAGGTGGCACCATGAAGCTCTACTATGTCTATCTCTCCAGAGGTGATGATACAGAGCCACATATGGTGTTACCCCTGCATGCCGACATCAATTATTTCTTCTACGGCCTTCGATGCTGATCCGGAGCTCTGCTCCCAAACTTCTTTCTGTGTTTACCGACTTCCAGAATTCAAATCTTAGAGTGTGAAGAGAACTCCTGTCCCAGAAATGACTGGTTTTAACTGCTAGAAGCAAATGTCGATTACAGAGCTACACATTTGTCTTTGGTGCTTGCGCCCCAATCATGACTTGAAGCCCTATGTAAATGCTCCCTGACACATCTGACGCTCATCAGGAAGCTATACGTCGCTGTACACAAGAAGTCTGCTCAGATCTAGTTGAAGTCCAACAGTCGTTCAAGGTCCTGCTGTCCTTAAGTAAGCCTTGGATGAGTTTGCAGAACAAGTCGCCATGTAAGGACAACCCAAGCTTGATTCTGCTCCTTCCCACTTTTCTCACTCCATGGAGTCTACATTTCCAGGGGGCGTGGCTTGGATGCCGAGGAGGTAGGCAGCGTGAGCTCGGAGCTCCGTGCCCGATCCCGGAAAATATCCTGAAAATTCATTCGAACTCCGAGATAAAGGACACTATCCGGTACTGGACGGTACTGCGGAGGGTCCGGGACCCACGGAGGACGACACCGAGCCTTCCCACAGCAGTATCTCAACTTTAAAAGCTGAACTCAGCAGAGAAGTCGCGGACCCCAAAATGGCGGCGATGGCATGAGATCGCTTGTGACGGAGACATCTGCCCGGAGACCCACTGAAGACCGCTCCCGGACACGCTAGAGGTGTTGGCGGCCGCGTCGCGCCTCTCCCCAGGTGCCGGATGGACTTTGGGCGCGCCCTTGGGCGGTGGTTGAGGACCGTCTCCTGATTGGGGCGACAACGGTGCGACAGTGACCCGGAGACGAGAACCCCGGACCTCTGGCGCATCTGGCGCTGGCCGGGCCGCGACCGCTCGGTGCTTCCTGCTTATTGGTGACATTTCTGGGCCTGAGAACCCGGCCGGAGGACGGTGCCCGGCGACGCTCGGAGTGCGACCAAGAACACACTTGAGGACCACCGCCCATCCCGGCCCAGATGGGGAAGCCGAAGGGGAAGGGAGATGGCGCGACCGACACTGAGGCGGCGGAAGGAGCGGAGAGAGACCAAGCGGCGTTACAGCGGATGCAGGATCGTATCCTGGAAGCCATCGCCACCACAAAGGATGCCCTGCAGCAAGATATAGCTCAGGTGGCGACGGGCTTGGGCCTCCTGAAGGCCGACCACGACAAACTTAAGGACAGGGTGAAATCCGTGGAGACCACGGTTAAGGACTTAGCCCCGGCCCAGGCAACGGTGAAGGCCCAGATGGCCGACGTGATGGACCGTCTGAAGGTGCTGGAAAGGAGGGCCGAGGATGCAGAAAACAGGAACAGGCGCAACAACGTACGCCTAGTGGGCCTGCCGGAGAAAATTGAAGGCGACGACATGGTGGGCTACTTGGATAACTGGCTGCGGACGGAGGTGGCACCAGAAGGTCTGTCCCCCTTCTTCTCCCTGGAGCGGGCACATAGATTTCCGGCGCGACCGCCAGCCTTGGGCCTTCCTCCTCGCCCGGTGGTGTTCAAGTTGCTCCATTACCGGGACAGAGACTGGCTTTTGCAGAGGGCGAGAGAGGCAGGGCCCTTTCAAGTGGAAAACAACAGAGTCACCATGTTCCCGGACTGAGACTCAGCGACTCCGGGCAAACTTCCTGTCCCTCAAGCGGGAGCTCCGCCAGGAAGGCATCAAGTAATCCCTGTTGTTTCCTGCCAAGCTAAGAGTGGTGGTGGATGAGAAGTCTTTATTCTTCACGACCTCCGCGGACGCATGGGACTGGTGGGACACTTATAAGGCAGGAACGGACGGTGCTAAGGCCAGGGAGGAAGAGGCTAAGGTGGCGAAGCCGATCAGGCAGTCCCAACGGATCAGAAGGAACCGCAAGAGGACCGGGAAACCTTCGATGTCGCAGACGGAGGCGGAGAGGCAGGCGGCCCTACAGGCGGTGGTGGACTTATCTAGAACCGCCAGGACTCAGTCTGGGAAGGGTACGGATTCGGAGGACCCGGGCACGGGCTCAGAGACAGGACAATCGGAATTTGGTGGAGCCCGGGGCCCTATTGTGACGCCGCAGACCTCGGGAGAGATACTGGAGGCGTGTTGAACTGGTTTGGCGGAATGGACTCGCTGGTTGGACACCGGGGCGATGGACCCGCAGCAGTGGAACGATATTGATTGAGGTTTTGGGGAGCTGTAATGTGGGGATTGTGGGGTGGAGCGCGCGGGGCTGATTTGTTGGAGGTCTTATAGCATTGAGCCGTGCCTTACTGGCCCCTAAGGTCATCGCAGTGGGGACTGCGATTATTACCACCTTTCCTTGAGGGGTGGTCGGGAGTGTTGGTTTGGATGGGGGTACTTCCAGTTGCGGGGGGGCCTGTCCTGGGGGGGTGGGAGTTCCGAGCAGTTGGGGTTGCTCAGGGGGTTGTAGTTGTTGGAGGAGTTTGGCTTCCTGTTTGGAGAGGGGGGGGGGGGGCCGTGGTCGCGGGACTTATGCGAACACTGTTCTTTGCTGTATGGTCCAGTTGTGTAGGGGGGAATGGCTAGTACTGGAGCGTTGAAATGTGTGACCTGGAATGTGCGGGGTATGCAGTCCATGACGCGCAGACATAAGGTTCAGGCGTACCTCAAGCGTAGGGGGGTTCATATAGCGTTTCTGCAGGAGACGCACCTAAATAAGCAGGAAGGGGCGGCTCTACAAAGACGCTGGAGGGGGCAGTTATTCTACACGACATTTTCAGCATTTGCGAGGGGGGCATTGATTTGGATACGGGCGGGGGTCCCCTTCCAAGTCTCGAAGTCGTCGATAGACCCAGAGGGCAGGTATGTGGCGGTGGAAGGAAGGCTGAGAGGCAGGATGATTTCTCTCTGTAATGTGTATGCTCCTAATGTAGACCTGCCCGCTTTCTTGTCTAACATCTCGGGCAAATTGGCGGGTTATTTGGCAGGGCCGGTCCTCTTGGGGGGGGACTTCAACTCAGTTGAGGATGTGCTGCTAGATAGGTCCCATCCCCCGCTGCGCGCGTCCCCAGTACATAGGATCGCCAAGCGTAGATTAGAATGGCAGGAGAGCTGGGCCCTCACGGATGCATGGAGGGCGTTGCACCCCACCACTAGGGACTACTCCTTTCACTCGCACCTGCATGATTTACATGTGAGGCTGGATGCGTTTCTTTGTTCGGAATGTGTGCTCCCCGCGGTGGGAGGGGCGGAATACTTGGCCAGGACGATATCGGACCACAACCCCTTGTTGATGTCTCTGGAATGGATGGTGACTGTTAACTGCGTGCCAACATGGCGCCTGCAACCTGACACCCTGGACGACTTGTTGTTCAGGGAGGCCCTGAGTGAACGTATTGAGAGGTATTTTGAGGAGAACAGTGGCTCGGCTTCCACGAGGGCGGTTGAATGGGATGCTTTCAAGGTGGTGGTGCGGGGACACTGTATTGGGCACACGGCAGGGGCGCGGAAGACACTGTTGGATGACTTAGATAAGGCTGAGACACGGCTGAGGGATCTCGAGAAGAGGCGCCCGAATCACCCTGAACTGCAGGAGGGGCTTAGCGGGGCGCGGGAGGGGCTGGCGGTAGAGCTAGAGCGGCTGCGTAGCTTCGACCATAAGGCGTACGTGACGAGGGCGCATGCGGAAGGTGATAAGGCGGGGGCGATGTTGGCTTGGCTGGCTAACCCTATCCGGGGGGGAGGGCCGATCATGAGGATCCAGGAGCCAGGGGAGGAGCCTTGCCACTCCCAACCCGGGATCCTGAACAAGTTCCGAGCTTATTATGAGGGGCTCTATCTGAGTGGTGATACGGGAGGGACGGAGGAGCTTGAGGAGTTCTTGGACGGGCTAGAGTTGCCGCGAATGGAGGACTCGGAGGCAGAAGAGTTAGGGCGACCCATCTCCCTCGGAGAAATAGGTTGTGCTGTAAAACAGATGGCTAGAAACAAGACCCCGGGCCTTGACGGTCTACCGATCTAATTTTATGGCAAATACCTAGAGCATCTTGCTCCGCGGCTGCGCGAGGTATGCAATGAGGCGCAGGAGAAGGGCCGACTCCCGGGCTCTATGTGCGAGGCCCTTATGATCCCACTCTTGAAGCCGGGCAGAGAGGGTGCGGCGCTGTCCTCGTATCGTCCGTTGTCTATGTTGACGACGGACTACAAGATCCTCAGTAAAATTCTGGCCAACAGATTGCTAGTGCACATGATGGGCCTGGTTCATGGTGACCAGTGCGGTTTCATACCGACACGCAATACCACTCATAACATCCGTAGACTCACGAGACTGATGGGTGCGGACTGGCCGGACACCGTCTCCCCATTTGTCCTGTCCATTGACATTGAGAAGGCATTCGACAGCCTCGAATGGGGATACCTGTATGAGGTGATGCGTCGCTTCGGGTTGGGAGACGGATATATACAGTGGACCAAGGTCCTCTACACTGAGGCGGTAGCGAGGGTCCGGGTGGGTGCACTGATCTCAAGACAATACCCGATTAGGCGTGGCACTAGACAGGGTTGCTCCCTATCCCCGCTACTGTTTGCGTTGGCAATGGAACCCTTCGCTGCGGTAGCCAGACTGGGCCGCCACTACGTAGGTTTGCCTTTTAGGGGGAGGCCACACCTCATCTCCCTATATGCGGATGACTTGTTGATGTTTTTGGCCGATGCCGGCGCCGAACTTCAGGGGGCGCGGAGGCTACTGGAGCAGTTCGGTAGGTTATCGGGCCTGAGGGTCAACTGGCCTAAATCCTGTCTGTTTCCCCTGAGGCCGGGAGAACCGTGCCCACTCACTGCTCAGGAACTCCGGTGGGAGCCGCGCTGCCTACATTATCTAGGGGTTTATGTTTACCACGCCCCGTCCGACCTGCTGGATGGCAACATAACTCGCTGTATTAACGCCCTGCGTGGATCTATGGACTTCTGGGCGACTCTACCGCTCTCCCTGGCTGGTAGAATTTCCCTGCTTAAAATGATAGCCCTGCCCAGGCTTTTGTATTATTTTAGGACACTGCCGGTATGGATCCCGAGCTCAGTTTTCAAACGCCTGAGGTCACTGATCATAGCGTTCCTGTGGGGCACGGGCAGGAGGCGCATAGCGCTCGACACGCTGTTACGCCCCAAGGATGAGGGAGGTATGGCAGTGCCGGACTTCGAAGGATATTACCTAGCCGCGCAGCTGCAGACTTTTACTCAGGAGGTGGCGAGAGTATATAGAGGTCCCGAGGACGCGAGAGTCGAAGGCACCCCGCGACACGTTCTGGCCTATATTACGCTGCACCAGAAACTCCGAGTGGGAGACCTGACGGTCGAGGAGCAGACTTTCCGGCTATGTTGGGACCGGGCCCGTAAGCGGGCGGGTGTCCGCCTTATGTATGCCCCCGAAATACCGCTGGGAATGGTCACTGCCCTCCCACATGGAGGTGACTGGTCACGCTTGCTAGGGTGGGAGGAGGCGGGAATACACGTGCTGGGTGACCTCTACGAAGATGGGGTGTTGCTGCCGTTTCGGGACCTGCAGGAGAGATTCGACCTACCGAGGGGTGACTACCTGCTGCACGCGGCAGTCACGGGCGCCATGCGAGCCCACTGGGGGGAAGGGCTGCAGGAACCAGGCACATCGATGGCTTGCCAGTACGCCATGATGGCGGCGGGAACCTTTAAGGCCGTCACGTGCCTGTACTCGAGGATGCAGCGGGAGGCCTTGCAACCTTTGGCAGCCCTGAAGGCCAAGTGGGAGCTGGACCTCCAGGTGGAGATACCGGACACGACCTGGGGTCAACTGCTGAGGCGGGCGCGGAAGAGCTCGAGGAATGCCAGGTTCCAATTGATCCACTTTTATGTTATCCACAGGGCATACCTCACGCCCGGGAAAATCCAACAGTACTTTGGGGCGACCGACGCTGCTTGCCCCAGATGTAACACAGCGGGGGCGGATCTATGTCATATGCTGTGGGATTGCCCCTCTTTAGGCGACTATTGGCAGGAAGTTGGGCGGGCCCCTAACGGCGCGACGGACAGGGATATCCAGTATACTAAAGCAGTTGGCATCCTTCACTGGTTCCCACACACACCTAGAAATACGATGTCAAGTAAATTTATAGATTTAGGGCTTATCTTGGCCAAGCGGGAGATCACACGAAATTGGAAGTCCAGAGTGGGGCCTACGTATAAAAGATGGTATGGGGAGTGTTTGAGATGGGCCGCGTGTGATAGTACCCTACGATACCAGATGGCCTGGAGGTCGAATGACGAGAAAGCACTGGAAAGGGCGACTGCATGGGAGGTGATGGTGCAGGCGTTCAGGGATGTGGAAGACGAGGGGCAGGATGGCGAGAGCGAACTAGCTGGAGCAGACCCTAACACTATACAGGAGAACACACCTTAGCGATTGTTTGCTTCCTCCTACAACGCACCGGGCACCAATACATGGTTACTCAAGCGCAGCGCGACCACGGGGGAGGGCGGGTAGGAAGCTGGTTTGGAGGGATGTTGGGGCACCGAAATTTGGGGAGGGGCGTAAATCACAAAAGCATTCCAGGGTTATGTGCAAAATGAAGTGGTCGGACAATGTAAGAAGTACGAGACCAAGACAGAGATGAAGCCACCCGCGTCAAGAGCGGGGTGGTCCCTCCGGATGAAGATCGAATGTCTTCAATTGAATCAGCTCATGTCGTGCTATTTTTGCTGAATATCTTGTCTGTACATTTATATTGGTGATGCAATAAAAATTATGTTAAAAAAAAAAAATGGAGTCTACATTTCCAAACTTTAATCTGCTGGTGTTGTCTGACTCTAAACTGGTCCTGAGATTAGAATTGATGTACTCCAAATACCCTATGCCATTGTCAACTCCGGCGCAGGTCCAGGCTTTTAAGGAGGCGATGCTGTGACTGTTTTGGACTGTTCAGGTCTCTCAATGCCTTTGGTCCCCATGTCAGGGGCTTTTGTCACACTTCTGCTGTTGGGTCCTCCCGTCGCTGACTGGCCACACTTGGCCTGTGCCTAGCCACACCTCCACATTTTTGCTGTAGCCCATCCCATTTCTGGCTGGTTCCAAACTCTTCACCGATTCCGATGACAGATCTGAACCCGAATTCAGGTAGGTCTCGGCATGTGTAATGTCATGAGGTTACAAACAACCTCTCCAATGGCTCCCTTGCTTTGATGACTATTATCCAGGACTAGGGATCTGACTCCGAGGACTCGAGCAGATTCTCTACAAATAAGACAAGGTTTTGGACGATTTGGCCCCCAGCCCTTGCACTATAATGATGCTGGATTGTATCTTGCCCTCTAAAAGGCTAGTGGTCGGAATTCTTCACCTGAGATGAGGCTGAACTCTCCTTAGGGTATCCCAACCGAAGAGAGTACCTCTTTTGTGGTAGTTATGTGGAGATATTGGCGTTACAAATTTCTACTGTAGTGACTATGGTAAATTTGCTTCTTGAATTGTTGCAACCACATTTCCCCAAATCTGAGCTGCTTCTGTTTTTCGGAGAAGCTCTTATGGCTGCCTAGGCCAAACCTTGCTTAGCCCTGCTGGTAAGTCTTCCAGTTGCTCTACCCCACATGCCAGATCCTGGGTATTCAGCCTTCAAGTCGCAATACCGGACACAGGAGAGTTTGGTAGTGAAGGTGCCCACAGGCAAGTTGAATCCCAGTGCCTTTCCTACTGCTGCTCCTGACATTAAATCAAAGTGGATTGATGCTCTTGGCAAGAGGGTCTTCCACCAATATGTCCCTTTGGTTCTAGCGCTCCGGATTAAATCCGGAGGGGGGGCCCTCTGTGTACATTGCAGGGGGCCACCTCAAACCTTTTTACTCCACAGGTTCTAAATTGCTGTATGTGTTTTGGACCAATACACACATGGTGCCAATGATCTTTTCCACCCTTCCTCAAGTTTGTAATACTTTTGCACACATGGTACATGACATTTAAGACTGAAATTTTTATTCTATGACATGATCTGGACACCACAAACTGTCAGCCGTGCCATGGTTACCAGTGTCGTTATGTGATTTGATGCTCAGATGCTGCCAATAAGTTTTCTGGAGACGTTCAGGGTTCCTAGATGGACATGCCATTTGACCTCTTTAGGGTCTGAAGAGAGAAAGCAGACTCTGCACTGGAGTGCTTTAAGAGTAGCCAGGGCGCAGCCGGCTTGCTCAGTTTGAGCTGTCCTGCCCACCAATTCCATCAGCAGTACTAGAAGTTCTAGAGCTATTCTCAGGCTTGCCTATTGACAAAGCCAACCCTCCTATTGACAAAGTCAACCCTCCAGCCTCTGCAGCAGTCTACCCCCGCCCCACCCTTTCATGGCTCGAAAAGGAAACGTGGTGGCAGAGACCATGACGGTCTGCAAATGTAACAGTCCTTCTCCTCCTCTCTGCCTCGGTTGTGGTTTCCACAGTGTGGCTTTAGTTCCCCCTCAGTTATTTGGGCTGGTAGGGGGTAGAAACCGATTGGGTCTGCCTGTCTAGTGTGCAGTTACCCAATACCAGTCGATCCTAAATGTGAGGGGAGGGGCAGAGGGTTTTATACCCAATACTTCTTGGTGTCCAAGAAGGACGGAGGAATGAGGTGCTTCTTGGACCTCCGAGTACCTTCCTCTTGAAGGATAAGTTCAGGATGCTGACTTTGGTTAACATCCTTTCTGCACTGACCCTACAAATTGAAGGGTGTCCTTGGACTGCCCAGGAACATAGTTCCATATACCCATCTTTCAGTCCCACAGATGTTTCTTCTGGTTTCTTGTAGTGTAGGAAAGTGTAGTATGTGGTGTGGGGGTAATACTATCACGATACCCCAAAGAGGATCCTTGGATTCACATTCACATTAATAAATCTTTAGCTCAGTCCTTGTAGCGTGACAAAGAACAGTCAGGCTTTACTAGAGGAACTTGTGTGTGTTAATCGTTTCAGAGTACTAAAATGGACGACTTGAGAAATCCGACATCAATTTATAAAAATACAGTGTGTTTTTATCTTAACCCCTTCACTGCGGCGGCTATTCCGCCGCAGTCCTAAGGGGGCAGGGCAGCCGCATGCTGGTGACGGAACCGCTCCGTCATCAGCCGCGGTTGGGCTGTGCTCATAACGGAGCAGTTCCGTCATGGCCCTGCCCGCTGAATATAACGCCCAGCGCAGGCGCGGCGGCAGGGCCATGACGGAACCACTCCGTCATCAGCACAGCGCCACCGCAGCTGATGACGGAGCGGTTCCGTCATCAGCATACAAAGGGTTAATTTGGACATCAAAACTAACGGTATAGCAAACATACAAGGGGACAGTCTGTCACAAGCACTGCTTGTTTCTCTTCCCCACAGCCTTCTAAAGAGGTAGAAAGGCTTCACTGGCTGGATCCTAAGCGGCCTCATTGATAGAACTAAGGAGCAATGGAATGAAGACTAACATTTTGTGGGATTTGCCGGTGCAAAGACGAGAAGGGCTGTCCATTAACAAACCTTGTCTAGTAGGATCATCCATTGGATCAAACTGTACTATGCCTTGGCCAAGAAGGAGCCGCCTGATGGCCCTTGGTCGCGGAAGGCAGCAACTTTGGTCTAGGCGCGTTCCTGTGTTGGACATCTGTTAGGTCCCCACATGGACTTCCTTCACCAGTAATGATTCTCAGAGGCATTCAGCCCGTTCTGTCCTGCAGGACTTCCTGGGTGTTGGTACTGTTTGGGTAGTAATTTTGAAAGCGAAGAATCAGCAGTTAGAGGTATGCATCAGAAAAACGAGTTACTTCAGTAATGCACTTTCTGGTAGATACTTATATCTAACTGTGGACTCAAGACTTCCTGCCCTCCTTTGTTCTATGATGTTGACTTCGGTTAGGTCATAAGACTCCAATGTAGGTTGAGCACACTGCCTATCACTTAATTTGTCAATTGCTTTGTTTTTTAAGGCACAGTAGTGCTTGTGAATGGGGCATATGTGCAACCAACCCAATACTGGCTGACCTGTATAGCCAATTGGCATCCTGTAGGTCCATGTACCAGTTATCATAGGGTGAGGCAAACTCTTTCCCATCCCCAGCATTGTTGGCCGGCTCTGGCAAAAGGTTGGTTTAATGGGTGTGCACGATTATCCTGCAGTGGCATTTTATTATTGAGTCAGATGGATTCAGTAGACAGTGCGGCACATCAAGATGGATGTGGCTTCAGTTGAGAGGACTTCGACTCCGCCAGACACCATGATGGGTTGCAGGACTTCCTCGATTGCTGATGGTGTCACAGAGTTCAGTGCTTGTCCTGATTCCAGCATAGAACCCAGAGTGGGTTCAAGGAGCCCAAACAGCATCAAGGGTAAACCAGCCAGTGATAGCCTGACCGGAAGTCCCCATGGATCTTTAAAGCCCAGAGGGAACCAGAAGCATGCAGCATGGCTTCGCAAAAGGCCTTGACCTATTGCAAAGTCTATTATGGATCTAGGAACTCAGTATATCAGGGATGGAATCGGATTCTCAGTGGAACCTGGAGGCAAGATAATATCCTTGTGCCTTCTCTGGAGAAAGAGAATGGCAGAAAAGGGCACAGCCTTGCTTGGGCTTCATATCCTCCTTCTTCGACTTACCAGAAGACTTCGACACAAGAAGATCTGCCTTTGTAATGACTCCACGTGAAATCTAATCCCCTCCCTTTCGACTTAGACTTGGAAGTATAGACCCTTCTGGTGTTTCGCCACATAGAGCTTTATTTCATGCTGTCAGATAGCTTTAGGGTTCATCTGGGCACATTTGTTAAAGGCTCTGGGAGTCATGCAAAGACCCTAAGCATCAAAGGCACACTTTGTGGGGATTTATATTGCTTGCAGACTGGATATACTGATCTGAGAAAATCTATTCAGAGTAAACACTCCGGATCTGCGTCCAAGAACACAGAAACTGACGTCAACAATCAAGGTTGGCGTTTATATGTGGCTCCATTTGTCACTTCCAGAGTCGCACTGCACCACATACCGACACACAGGAGAACTACTTTGAAGTTTTATGGATCCTGCCTAGTATCTGGGGAAAGTCACAAACTAAGAAATGCAAAGTTACAAGTTTCACTCAGAACATACCTTCCCAGTGCAGCTGCTTCTATATACTTCTCACTCCAAGAGGAGTACTAATTGCCCAATGGCAGAGTTCTGAGAGACGGGGTCTTTT
This sequence comes from Lissotriton vulgaris, assembly GCF_964263255.1. NCBI lineage: Eukaryota > Metazoa > Chordata > Amphibia > Caudata > Salamandridae > Lissotriton > Lissotriton vulgaris. The sequence goes on from NC_141693.1 coordinate 82,699,995, forward strand.
GAAGAGGATGAAAAGGAGCTCCATCCCTCTGTGTATCCTCCCAAGCGTCCTGGAAAGCACACTTCAACACCTGGAAGACAATTACTGCTCCTAGTAGATTGTCACCCTGCCCTAAGAGGGGAAGTGACATCTAGCATTCCCGAGACTCCTGAACCCCAAGGGCTGAAAGTTACCAAATGCCAAGAGGAGTTAAGGCAAAATGAGTGATGACCCTAGATAATGTAAGGCTTTAGAGCAGTGGTTCTCATCCTTTTGATTTCTGGGGACCCCCACTGCGTCATTACTGGAACTCGGGAACCCCCACTTAATCATTATTGGAATCTGGGGATTCCCCACTGAGTCATTAATGAAGGCTGGGGACCCGGGCCTAAGCATTGTCGGGGATTTAAACCGCAAAACAATACATAAAAAAAATACAGAAATAAGCATTCAAACAAATACACAAATGATGACACATTTTACTTAATTTGCAAACACAAATAAAAAATGTATTTCAATAGAAACGTTGGTGCTTTTCTAAATTCAATTGAGGCCACTCATGGGCCATACTATATTCTGTTTGATGCACCTGCACTGCTCCCATAAATCAATCTTAAGACACGAATTTGATTAGCCTCCAATTTCAAACTCCTTCAGATTTACAGTAAGTTTTAGAATTGTCAATTGTACATTTAGCTTCTTTATTATTATACACTCGATTAATCCGTTAATGTAATTTAATTTTTTAGGTAGTTGCAGACGCCCTGAGGAGGTTTTGTGGAGCACTTCAGAAATGCTTTTTTGAAAAAATACATGCAACCATAACTGGATTCCCTCCTCTTGGAACACTAATTGGGGGGGGGGGGGGGCACAAGAATGACCAGGCATAGTGTACTGGGGCCTGTGATTGGTGGATATATCTGAACGACCTTTGTCTACTTCTGGGAAATCAATTTTTCTTGTTGGTCTGCTTTCAGAGTATTATGATGGACAAAGGTTGCTGGAGTGAGGAAGAATGTTGTATATTTCTCAACTCCATGAAATTAACAAACTTTAATCACAATAAATGAGAACGTAAAATGTCCTAGCTTTTGTGTTATTCCTGGACATCGATGCACAGAATCTTGGGGAATAACCATAAACACAAGGAGAACGCTTCAACTTGGAGGTGCATTTATGAATAATGGTTTTAGGGGATCCAATTTGGAGTATTTACAACTACTCAAAATGTAAGGACAAAAGTTGGGGGCACTCATATCCTCGACCATATTTCCACCCTTTTTTTTATGTTTGCACTGACAGATATTACAGACAAGACATACTTTATTTCAATACCAGAGAGCTTACTATTCACTGGTTGCTAAAATATTCCATTCCATGGCTCTTGCCCGATACAACAGAATACAAAATATATGATTATTTAAGAGGGACTGTGGTGGTCTCAAACCATGAGAATGTGTTTAGGTTTTCCAACTTAAGACTGAGCAGAACAAAAAGAAAAAAGTATTTGACATTACGGATCCAAGGGCTTTATTTATTCAGCAGGCACTTCACACAAAACATTCCATAGTCTGGAATAGTGTTTCAAACTATGCATTACTGTACAAAACTTTTAAATATTAAAACTCTTCCACCAAAAGCCAGTCTTTATTACTGTATCTGCCAACAACAAAAACGGACCCTTACCAACAACTCAAAAGTGATATATACAGGATGTTCCGTAAAACTTTTTAAAAAGCAGTTCATTATACACCTCTTTAATGTAAATCTATTGTCAGGCTAATCATTCACCTGCTCTATCAATAAAATTATTTTCTCACTTAAAAATAAAAAGAGGGCGTGGGAATTTATCAAACCCTGTATATAACAAACATATATATAGTGTACATTAATGTTCCCTCCACAACCTTTTTAAATAAAAAGAACATTCCAATAAATGAATTTTCCAAAATATTTTAATAGATAGCAATCTCTAGAAAGGCTGGTCATTGTCAGTCCATCCTATCTCTTTTTTCAATGTTCCGCGTCGAAAACGTCTTCTCTTCGGTTCTAAGTATTAACAGTCTTTTAAACAGTCTTTCGTGCTGTAAGAACTCTTACTATGGAACCTAGACCGCCTACTGCTAATACCTACAAGAAACAGAAAAAAGAAAGTGTTAATTTATTATCGCTATAAACAATACAAGGTGAACAGAAAGACCAAGCGGAAAACAACGCGCAGTATCAACGCTCAAGCATGATGTCGAATGCTGTGCCTTGTAAACATGTAGGAAACAGGACTTGAATTGACTGATTTAAGGACAGAAGCAGTTGCAAGACTAGAACAAACCATACATGGTGCACCCTACTGACACACTTCACGTCTCATTTAATAATCTGTGACATAAAAATAATTTTCAAAAATGTACAGTGCGATTCTTTATTTCAATGCACTTTTTCGCTTTTCAAAAACATGCATTTGCATCACCACAATTAGCTCATTAGGTTATTCTTTCTTGTGTCTGACATACATTCAAAATGGTTCTCCTACAGTTACCAGCAGAAAAAAAAGACAACTCTTGTTAAATCCATTTTTTCGACACTAGTATGAAATAGAGTCTTAATGAGGTGAAATAAGACCTGGTCCTTGGAGGCTGATATGCGGGAGTAAACATCTTTGTTGCCTCATTCCTATTCTAAAAATATATATTTTAAATGCATAAATGACAGAAAAAACAAATCACAATAAAATCATACAAAGAAACCATTTTCAATGGGGACGTACATACCAATTAATGGTAGCTGAGCTGTTTGGTTTAAACATTTAGATTAGATTGGTTAACATGTAAAATAAGTCATGAACAAGTTACTTCCCTTCGGTAACATTATATCTGTAAGGAACATAGGTTAGTTATAGATTGATAGATAGATGACTAGAAATGCAACAAAATAAAATTAAAAACAATAAGCTATAGATTTCGGTTTGTCACAAGAAATGTTATGGCAAACACTGAAGTATTGAACAGGATAGTGAATATCGCCTCTTGTACATCTACGGTAATCTGAAGGAAACAGTTACAGATTCCTTACTGGATCCGGAAAGTTTTTTCGTCAGCAGTACCTCTGCACATCGGAAGGTAGCTTCGGTCAGCTCCGTGGTTGGCGTCGTGACGCCGGATGATGTTGCGGTAGCTACTTAGACGCCGCCCTTGTGCGCGGACGTCAGTTCTGTACACAACTTTCCGTACCAGAAACGCAGAGCCATGCAAGACACTGACCACTGGTGCACAAAACTAGGGCACTGAAAGGATATCCTTAACCCTAGAAATTAGTTCGCAGAACGGGGAGGATGGGTGTGGCGGTAAGGAATATATAACTAACCTATGTTTCTTACAGATATATCGTTACAGAAGGTAATTAACTTGTTCATCTGAAAGAAACAGTTAGTTATAGATTCCTTACCTTAGAACAGATACCCCAGCAATACCAACCCCGGAGGCTGGTCTGCAAACCAAGTTCACACCAGAAAGTCCTGGAGAACAGAACAGTCAAAGTCTCTCCGGACTTGGCTGTCAAGGCAGAAGTGTCTCGTAAACGTGTGCAGCGACGCCCACAATGCTGCCTGACAGATGTCATTCAGAGGAACTCCTCGTCTCAAAGCAGTAGTGGCTGCCGTCGCTCTGGTAGAATGGGCGCACAGCCCCACTGGAGGCTCCTTCTTTCCTAGAGAATAGCAGACTTTCATACACAAAACGACCCATCTGGAGATGGTCCGCTTGTGTATGGCCCGACCTTTCTTGGCGCCCACGTAGCCAACAAAGAGCTGGTCATCCACCCGGACCTGTTTGGTGCGATCTAAATAAAATGAAAGAGTATGCTTTGGGTCCAGACGGTGGAGCCTCGCCTCCTCTTTTGAAGGTTTCAGAGGCGGAAAGAAGGAGGGCAAAGTGATGGTTTGCCCAATTTAAAAGGAGGTGACAACCTTGGGAAGGAAAGATGGACGAGTCCTGAGGACAACTTTGTCGGGATGTACAGACAGAAAAGGAGGCTTTGATGAAAGGGCCTGGAGCTCACTCACTCTTCTGGCAGATGTGATGGGCACCAGGAATGCAATCTTAAGAGTTAAAAGCTTCACGGGACAGTTGTGAAGCGGCTCAAAGGGAGTGCATATTAAATAGGTAGGCTTTCCTGTTTCCAGTTTCTATTTTTGGTAAATTCTGGTGGTGTTTTTTCAGTGTTTTCCAGTGATTTCAATACCTCAAAAAAACAGTGCTTTTCAGTGATTACTCATTTTCGCGTCATAAAAACAACTGAAACTGTGTTTTACCGGTGTTTATGGAACACTTTGTTTTTATTATTGCTTGCTTTCTTCATTGATGCATGGTATATATAAACAATGTATGTACAGTGTATATGACCTCCAAATAAGTTTTTACAAGTCGAATTTATTGTAGTAGACCGTACAATATTTCTTCAGTGATTCTTTGGTCATTCGCGCTCTCTTTCCTTCCCATGTACACTTTTACTTGTGAAAAGGCCCTCTCGACATTGGCACTTGACTGGCAACGCCAAAACAGCCAGTACACAATTGGCCAACTCTGGCCACTGACGTAGCTTTCCATGCCATAACTGGTTTGCTATTTCAGCAATCACATTTTCTAGCCTAGTTTACTGGGGTCATTTCTCGTTTAATCCATATGATGAACATTTTCATATAAGCAGATTCAGGTCCATGCACGAAAATTATGAGAATTAATTAGTAAACTGTTCTGATGCATTTGCCAGATACCATCCAACACGCACTCTTCGATCGTCTAGTGCGAACTTATTGTCGGTCCCTACCTTCAGGCTTAGTACTAGAGGCGGCAAATCACTCCCAGTCCTTGGAGCAAAAGCCTGGAATACTCTCCCCCCCCTTTTCTACGTACACTAGACAAGGAAAAAGATTTCAGAAAGGGATTGAAAACCTGGGTCTTTAAGTTACAGGACACCTGCGCTAGAGCACTGGTGTAACAGTTGGATGAGTTTTCAGCTACCACCAATCTGTTTCCTACATCTCTGGATCTGTATCTGGCGCCTAGATGCTCCTTGGAGCGATTGCTGCGCGATATAAATGATCACTTAAATTACATTACATTACTTAAATTGCTCTTTCTTCTAAAGGTTGTGCACTGCATATTCCAGTATTTACTATGATGTGCTCCAAGTAAAACTTGCAAGAAAACAATAAAACTGTGAGATTCAAAGTGCATTATAACATTTGGACCCAAATGCGAAAGACAGCTGCTGGAACTTAATGTTTTAAAATACAAACATTAAACAACTTCAATGGTTGTGCTTTAATGCCCTTTGCAGGGGCTCTACGAAGGGGTGCAAGAGCAACAAAGCCTCATTAAGTAAATGGTCTTTTTAAAGACCTGTGAATGAATCGGGTGCAGCCGCATGCAAACAAATGGTGCTTGTAATCTAGCCCTGTAAGTCGAATTTACCTATGTAATGGCTTTATGTACCGGGAACAAAAAGTCCTGATGGTGTTTTCATAGTAACATATGGTGACACCGGCCTCCATTACATAGTGCTGCTCACAGGGCCGGTCCTAGGATATGTGGGGCCCCGGGCAGAATAGGAACATGTGAGGCCCCTAAGCAGAGACCAGGCGGAATCGGTTTGGGCCGGCTAAAGAAAGCTTTTTTTTATATAATTAAAATTAAACCAAACTGCACACCCTCGACTGGGTTTTGTCAATGGTTGTTAGCTGTTTAAGCTAAATGAGCAACAACAATAAATTATTTTCCTTGTTGCGTTGACCAATAAGTAGCTCTTTCACACACATCAAAAATGCTCCAGTTCTGACATGATGAGACTGTGAAAGAACTATAACGAGTGTTGTTGAAGTTGCATTAAAGGCAGCAGAGAGTTGTGCTGCTGCAGAGTTAAGATTTGTGTTTTCACTCTGAGGGTGACTGTAAAAATGGAGAGCGACCCGTCTCATCACCTGCTTTTCTTAACTTTCATTTGTTTTGCAGACACTAGATTAATGTTTTTGCTGGAAAAGTTAAGGCCCCTTTTCAATGTTCATATTAATTTAATACCAGGTCTAAGACTCGAGTAACCCAGCAGACTTTAAACTCTGCTCCATCCACTTTTGCATGCTGATACTGCTCCTCTTGTCTCGTTGCCATACCACCTATCTGCTCCACCCACCCCCCCTTATTCTGTTTATCGTACCCCTGTTATTCACTCCCTGCTCCCTTTCCACTTGTCCTAGGTGAGGAGTTTCCATTGTGATGCGCCGCCATTCTTTTGCTCTGCGCCCAGCAGGATATTCTGCCTTTCATTCATACAGGGGCAGGGCGCACTTCCCAGGCAAGAGCAATTGAATTAACTTTCTAATCACTGTCATCGACATGCAGATGCAGCCATTAGAGGCCCACAGAGACAGAACTGCAGGGGAGAGTGATAAAAAAAAGACATTTTATCTCTTAAGGAGCCCCCTGGGCCTCTGGAGTCCTTAAAGGCGCGTGGCCCCAAGGCTGCTATCATGCTGCCCATGCCTAGCGCCGGCCCTGGCTGCTCACATGTAGAAGGTGATCTGTCTCTTTTCTTGTTTGAATACAATGGGCAGGCAGGGATTCTGAAAATAATTTACAAAATATCAATAGGAAACAGTACTATAAATACAATAAACAAAAAATAGGTGCTGTTGTCTGTCAGACCGCGTTAAGCACAAACTTCACAAACGAGAACAACAGGGTAGAACACAGGTCCCAGATTTCCTTTACTGTGTCAGAAATGTTAACCCAGGTGTTTAAAAAACACATACTTAACTGGGCACCGCCTACATCTAATATCTTTGTATCAGTGTTCTTTGGCCACTTGTAAATAACATAAAGAAATGGTTACCGTTTGAGGTAAACTTGTTATGATACCAAATTAAGAAAAAAACTTTTACTGAATGCCATCGCATATTTAATATCTTATTGGTTAGATGTAGGCAGCTGTGCTGTTTGCCACACATCAGAGCGGATTACAGCCATCCTCCATTGAGGTGATAATGAGAAATCGCCATACATGTGTCCGATAATAAAAGATTTTAGGTAGATAACCTGGGGGGACATGGGTCTGCCTGGTGCTCTCTAAAGCTGCCCTTTGCCCTGTACATTGCACGGCGGCGTCTGCTGCATCTGATGTTATGCGGCTGTTGGGCTTTGTACATTCGTGTGGGTCATGAGGCCTGCACGGGTGTCTGTTTCTCCTAGTTGTTTAATGATATCTTCTTGTGCTGCCTGAATGGCCGTGTCTTTTCTTGGTTTGTAGCAATTGATTGTGTATCTGCGTGTCCCCAGTTGTAAAAAAGTAATTTGACACACAGCGATGAAGTGTTAGTGCACAAAACACGCGTCCCCGTCACGCTGGATTCCTTCAATGGAAGAAAGGTTTTGGAAAGCATTTGCAAAGACGTTTTATTCTCCACACAGAATGCCCACGCTTGCTACCCCTGCCCCTCAACCCGCCCCCCAAAAGAAAACACTATCCTCCTCCACGCAATGGAGTACGTTAGCCCACTGAGCTATTCTTTTAATTATTTTCTGGGCAGGCTGACATGCCCCATCACACAGCAGGTGTCGTGGCCAGAGGCTATTAACGTGCCCTTCGGGAAGTTTTCTGACGTTGGCACGTCTTTTTGCCCTTCAGTGGTCACTGTTGACCTTTGCAGGTGCTGGGATGGGGTGTGAATGGCTCTCAGCTCTGTACAGGGCCCGCTCACGCTCCCTTTCGAGCGGTGTTCATTTAAACGTAGTAATTGCAGCCTCAGGGAAGGCTTGTCATGGAAGTGGCCGCCCACCCACCAACCTGCTGAAGTGCCCCGGGAGCCCATGCACCTTGTGACTGTCGGAGAGATGTGCATTCTAGAGCTGTCAGTGAGACCCACTCTACGAGGCTGCAGTCCAGTGCAAACTTCACTTTTGAGCGAGACCCCAGTAAAATACAAGGCTGCCAGCGAGTGCACTCTTTACCAGTGAGATACAGGTCCACAAGCTAGTGACACCCTCTTTGGTAGCGAGACTGCCTAAAAAGGAAACTGCCGCTCTTCAACCGCAATAGTGTTTTTCACGCATTTTCCTGAGATACTGGATAACATATTGTTTGGAAAAATATTTACATTATCTACAAACCTACCTTGTTACTTTTAGAGATTATCCACAAGAACTTGCTCGGCTCTCTGCCGAGCTGCACCCTCGAGGGGGCCCCCTGCAGCTCAGGCCCCCCCCCCGCACTGTGGGGGCCCGTGTTACGCCAGTGAAACGAGAGGTATGTCTCCCCCAATTTAATGGGGGTGACGCACGTTCCGAGTTGCTTTCATTCTCGGCCCTAAATTGCAGTTTAGTCTGCAATGCTGTAGCTCCATCAAGTGGCCAAGTGGTGCAACAGCAATGAAAATCAGTGACACTCGGTTTAAACAGTGTCAGCTGATTTTCATTCGGTAGTGTATTTTCGAGCAGAGTCGGTTTACACCGAAATCCGTACAGCCTATAAATAGGTTAAGACCGGTTTCAAGGCCCACTGAGGCATAACGAAGGGAACAGAAGGAAAAGAGATGAGTTATGCCTTTTAAGAAGCAATTTACAACTGGGGACTTGAAGAGAGAGGCTGATCAGAAAGGCAGAGATGGCCGAAAGATAGCCCTCGATATTGCCCAAAGTAGAGCCCTGCTGGGCCAAAGAGAGAAGGAAGAAGAGAACCTCAGAAAGAGGGGCAGAGAGGAGACCCACAGCCTTTGCTGTGCACCATGCCACAAATGTGTTCCACCTACAGGCATATACAGTCTTAGTGTGGGACGCCTGGCTGCCAAGATTACATCACAAACTTCGGGAGGCAAGTCAAAGGACGTCAACTGTCGCCGATCAATCTCCACGCAAGGAGGTGGAGGTTGGACAGGTTCTGGTGGAGGACAGTCCCCTGCTGCTGCGACAGAAGATCCTCCAGAAGAGGCAGTCGGATCGGAGGATCGATAGCCATGTTGAGCAGCTCAGGATACCAGACTCTTCGTGCCCAATCCGGAGCCACCAGAATGACTTGTGTCCGGTCACGCTTGATCTTCTTCAGCACTCTGGGCAGAGGTGGTATAGGGGAAAGGTGTACAACAGACCGCAACTCCACTCGCGACGAAAAGCGTTGCCTAGTGAGTGCCACCTTGGAAATTCCAATACGCAGAATTGCAGACATTGCACGTTCTCTGTGGTAGCGAATAGATCTAACCAAGGCTATCCCCACTGTTGAAAGATTCCTTGCACCACCTCCGAGTGAAGACGCCATTCGTGATCCATCATGCATCTGTGGCTGAGTTCGTCCGCCCTGGCGTTCAAGGAACCTGCCAGGTGTTGAACCAACAGGGAAATGCCCTGTTCCAGCTATGTCTAGAGGAAAAGGGCCTCCTGACATAGGGTCCACGACCCCACCCCGCCCTGTTTGTTACAGTACCACATGGCGGTGGTGTTGTCCGTGAACACCTGCAGTACTCTTCTCCAGACAGAGGGAAGGGATGGCTTCAGTGCAAGACGAATCGCCCGGAGCTCCAGAAGGTTGATGGAGCCCGGACTCCGCTAGAGACCAGAGGCCTCTGATCTCCGCCTCTCCCATGTGGCCGCCCCTTCCTAGAGGGGATGCGTCTGTCACCACTGTGTGCTCTGGCTGGGGAAGGGAGAGGGATCTGCCGTTCACCCAATCCTGGTTCGTGAACCACCACTGCAGTTGTCGTGCAGTGCACTCCAAGATATGGACGGAATCAGACAGATTCCCCTGATGCTGCGCCCACTGGAACATCAGGTCCCACTGCAGAGCCCGCATATGCCACCTGTCATGATCGACCAGCAGTAGGCAGGAGGCCATGAGTCCCAGCAGCCTCAGTCATCCTGACCGAAACCCGGAATAGGGGCTGAAAGATTGGAATCATAGCCCGAATATCCTGGACTTGCTGTTCGGGAGGATAAAACCGAAACAGAGTTGTGTCCAGAAAGACTCCAATAAAAAGAGGAGCTTCTGAGGGGTGAGGGAGGGGCGGGGGGGGATCAGGTGTGACTTCGGCACATTGATGGAGAACGCCAGCGAATGCAGGAGGTCAGTCGTAGTCTGGAGGTGGGAGACAACAGTCTGGGGCGAGCCCGCTTTCAAGAGCCAGTCGTTGAGATAGGATTCGACTGGAACCCCTGATTTGTGCAGATGAGCTGCGACCGCCACCATCACTTTTGTTAACACCAAAGGGGCGCTGGTAAAGCCAAAGGGGAGCACAGTAAACTGAAAGTGCTTGTGGGCCACCGTGAAACGCAGGTAATGCCGATGGGCCGGCAGGACGGGGATGTGAAAATAAGCGTCCTGCAAGTCCAACGCTATCAACTAGCCTGCGGGAGAGGGCAGAAAAGACCTGAGCAAGCGTTAACATCTTTAACTGCTCCTTCCTGGGGACACGGTTGATGTTCCTGAGATCAAGGACCGGTCACAGGCCATTTTCCTTCTTGGGCACCAGAAAGTAGTGGGATTAACAACCATGACCTACTTCTGGGACAGGAACACACTTGATGGCTCCCTTGGCCAGGATAGCCATAACTTCCTGTTGGAGAAGGCCCAGGTGATCCTCCGACATACGGTGGTACTGTGGTAGCATGGCTGGAGGGGTAGCCTTGAAGGAGAGGGGGTAGCCCTTTTGGACTATCTGCAAAACCCACCTGTCCAACGTGACGGTGTGCCAGTGGGGGAGGTGATGGAGACTGCTGCCCACTGCCGTTTGATGGACCTGAAGTGTCAGATTAGGAAGGCTTAGAGGCTGCTGCAGGGAGGTGGTTGGTGGACAGGCCCACCCGCTGGCCCCCTGAACCATGACGGTAGGTCCCACGTCCACAGCCGCGTGAAGGTTGGGGAACTTGCATCAGGTTGGCGAACTTGTGTCGGCCTCTGGCTCTGGGCGGAACGTAGTGGGGCACCCCTTCCGGAGCAGCTCTCTATATCTCTCGCATAGCGAATGCTTACGCAATACACTCGGCGAGACCTAAAAACAAACTGAATATACAATGGTCCATGGGTAACAACCCATCAGATGTGTGCAGTGATCACGTTTTGTGCGTTATGCAGAATGTGCATTAATAGTGTGCAGATCTACACTTGAATTCAAATGTTTACACTAGCATGAAGCTAATGCAGCTAAAACCATTTTGCTACCACCTGTCAAAGAGTGTTTTCCTGGCTTATGCTAACTAGGCCTCAATGCCATCTTCTTTAAAATGGGAGTCTGTTTATATTTCTGCTAAACGTAGTCAAGTAAGATGTGGATTTTTTGATTTCTGAATGACACTGTACTCGGAGGAAGCCTGCTGGTGGGCCTACTAGACACTTTCAAGGTTCTTCTGCATGCAAGCAGAATAGCATTAATTTACAATGGTTCACTGCTGCTAATGTTTATCTTAGAGGTTTTATATAGCGCTTGCTGAACCCAGAGGTATCAGAGCGCTTTACAGTTGTAACAGAAAGGTGTTTAATTACAGGTACAGTGTGTAAAGTACAGAAAGTTGATTCATACTAGGTCAGAGGGACATAATCAATATTCATGCAGGGTTAATGCTAACAGGGTAGGGTTATGTGAAGTTTTTTTTTAAATTCTGTAAATGGATTTGTTGAAAATGTAATTCTTTGCTCACACCACTATGACTTTGCAGTCCTAATGCTCATTTATGGAGAAAACGGCAACTTTAACCCATGAATTTGGCAGTAAGACGGATCTTTCTAGGAATCTGATATAGATGCTTCCCAATTTTACTGCACATTTGAAACTTAACTTTTTCTTGCCTTTTCTAATTATTCTCTATTACTGAGAGCCTTCATGGCAATGATACTATGCACTACATCTGCACTTTACTTTTATCGTACACTTTTACAATTCTGTAAAACATTCACGATCTGCTGTATCGTATACTTTAAAAATGTTGTAATATTGAAAAAAAAAAAAAAAAAAATGTTGTAATCAACCTTCCTGGTTTTCCTAAATTCCGCTCTAGAACTCACTTTTTGAATCAGTCCTTTCTTACAGGACTATTTTTTTATGCTGTTTTGAACCTAGACTCTGGGATACATTGCTTGATGATTCAAGGTCAAAACATCCTGATCCACTCAAGTCCTGGGCACGCCACTGAACTGCTATTCATTCTTTAGCATGCCTGCACGCAATCACAATATGGGTGAATGAGGGACCATCCTGCACCTCTGACACGGTGGTTACACTCCTGCTCTGGCAGTGCCACCCATGCCATATGGAATTCGGACGTAATATTATAGTAATAGGTCTGATAATACCTAGGATGCACAGTCTTTTCTCCCGTGAGGGATGGCGAGTCACTTTTCAGCTTCTGGAGGAGGCTATCATCCTCAGTCTCCACTTCTTCTGTTTTGGGGATGTGGAAAAGGTGAAGACTTTTGTATTCAGCAGGGAAGGTGCCCGGAGAGTTGGTAGTACTGTTCCCTCTGCCCATCTAAGCCAGGCTTGAGGATCCCATCTTGCTCACTTCATACCACACAAAGCCGAGATTCTTGAAAATTGACTGAAGTTAAATAACTCCATTGTAGACTTCGTATCAGCCATCAGATGGACCTGCATGGATTCCATGGCAATGCCTCTGTTAGTTTTGAAAAAATTTCATCTGATTTGAAAAGTCATAGAACATGTTTTCACCAAGTTATCCGCATACTCCATAAATGTTTTTCTTCACTAATTATATTGCAATCAGCAGGTTTGTACTGACTCCACTAAAAACGCACATTCATGACACTATTGACCTGTCTCAAGTGTTCACATGCAATTATGTTTCCAAGGAGTGGGTCCCAGAGCGGTCTTCTGAACTATCCACTACGCCATGGAAAACAAGCATTTGCAATGCAATAGAACTCGCATTAGGAAAGTTTGAGCTATTGGTATTGTAAATAACACATTTTTTAAATTTATGTTTTGTTTTTGAAAATAGCAAAATGAATAGCTTTGTCATTTACAATGCCAATAGTTCTAACTTTCGCAAACGTGACACCTATAGCAATTGTGATGCAATATGTGTTGTATTTACGTGACTTGCATGTATTGATATTACAAATAACAATGGCTTTTAATTTTTTTTCAATAATTAATACTTAAATGAAAGTTATTGTAATTTATAATGGCACTAGCTTAAAGTTTTGTAAATAACTTTTGTGAAGATTATGTTCAGTGTATTTTATTGTGACGAAAATAGAAGAACAGGAGTGAAATATTAAAAATGTTTTGTTACATTTGTAATAAAGCTTGAAACATTGAGAGAACATATGTGAACCAGGTGTTGTTGAATGGTTGCACAGATTGATGCTGTGGTGGCGCTGAGTGATGTTGTGATGACGAACGAGTGATGCTGTGGTCTTCAGTGATGCTGTGGTAGCGCATAGTGATGTTGTGGTGCCCCCGAGTGATGCTGTGGTGCCCCTGAGTGATGCTGTATGCTATGCAATGTTTTGCTATGCTATGTCGTTGTTTTGTTTTGCTATCCTATGCTTTGATTTGTTATGCTATGCTTTATGCTTTGCTATGCAATGTTTTGTTATGTTATGCTATGTTTTGTTATGCTTTGTTATGCTATGCTATGCTTTGTTGCGTTATGCTGTTTTGTTATGCTATGCAATGTTTTGTTATCCTATGTTTTGCTATCCTATGCTTAGTTTTGCTATCCTATGTTTTGTTATGCTATGCTTTGTTGTGTTTTGCTATGCTATGTTTTGTTATGCTATGTTTTGTTATGCTATGCTTTGTTATGCTATGCTTTGTTATGCTATGCTATGTTTTGTTGTGCTGTTTTTTATGCTATGCAATGTTTTGTTTTACTATCCTATGGTATGCTTAGATTTGCTATCCTATGTTTTGTTATGCTATGCTTTGTTGTGTTTTGCTATGCTATGATGTTTTGTTGTGTTATGCTGTTTTGTTATGCTATGCAATGTTTTGTTTTGCTATCCTATGTTTTGCTATCATATGCTATGCTTAGTTTTGCTATCCTATGTTTTGTTATGCTATGCTATGTTTTGTTATGCTATGTTTTGTTATGCTATGCTAAGTTTGGTTATGCTATGTTTTGTTATGCTATGTTTTGTTGTGTTATGCTATGCAATGTTTTGTTTTGCTATCCTATGTTTTGCTATCCTATGCTATGCTTAGTTTTGCTATCCTATGTTTTGTTATGCTATGCTTGGTTGTGTTTTGCTATGCTAGGTTGTGTTTTGCTATGCTATGTTTTGTTATGCTATGCTGGTGAGGGTGTGTGAGGGTGAGGGGGTGCAAGGGTGAGGGTGTGTGAGGGGGTGTGAGTAGGTATGAGGGGAGGTGAGGGTGAGGGAGGGGAGGGGGAGGGTTGTGAGGGTGGGTGAGGGGGTGAGGGAGGGTGAGGGGGTGTGAGGGTGAGTGTGGGGGAGTGTGAGGGAGTGTGGGGGAGTGTGAGGGAGTGTGGGGGGAGTGTGGGGAGAGTGTGAGGGAGTGTGGGGAGAGTGTGAGGGAGTGTGGGGAGAGTGAGGGAGTGTGGGAGAGTGTGAGGGAGTGTGGGAGAGTGTGAGGGAGTGTGGGAGAGTGTGAGGGAGTGTGGGAGAGTGTGGGAGAGTGTGAGGGAGTGTGAGGGAGTGTGGGAGAGTGTGGGAGAGTGTGAGGGAGTGTGGGGGAGTGTAGGGGAGGGGGTGTGAGGGGGTGAAGGTGGAGGTGTGAAGGTGTGAGTGAGGGGTTGTAAGGGTGAGGGGGTGTAAGGGTGAGGGGGTGTAAGGGTGAGGGGGTGTAAGGGTGAGGGGGTGTAAGGGTGAGGGGGTGTGAGTGTGGGGGTGTGAGTGTGAGGGTGTGAGTGTGAGGGGGTGTGAGTGTGAGGGGGTGTGTGTGAGGGGGTGTGTGTGAGGGGGTGTGAGTGAGGGGGTGTGAGTGAGGGGGTGTGAGTGAGGGGGTGTGAGTGAGGGGGTGTGAGTGAGGGGGTGTGAGTGTGAGTGGGTGTGAGTGAGGGGGTGTGAGTGAGGGGGTGTGAGTGAGGGGGTGTGAGTGAGGGGGTGTGAGTGAGGGGGGGTGTGAGTGAGGGAGGGTGTGAGGGTGGGTGTGAGGGGGTGTGAGGGGGTGTGAGGGTGGGTGAGTGTGACGGGGTGAAGGTGAGGAGGTGTGAGGGTTGTAAGGGTGGGTGTGTGAGGGTGAGGGGGGTTGAGGGTGAGGGGGTGTGGGGGTGGGTGAGTTTGAGGGGGTGTGAGGGGGTGAGAGGGTTGAGGGATGTGAGGGTGAGTGAGGGTGTGTAACGGTGAGGGGGTGTGAGGGTGTGAGGGGGTGTGAGGGGGTGTGAGGGTGAGGGGGTGTGAGGGTGAGTTGGTGTGAGGGTCCGAAGTAAATGGTGGCAGGGCAGACATAAGACAGAGAGAAGAGACTGCGTTGGTCAGTTTCAGAATCAGGAGGGGCAGAGTCAGTACAGTCTGTGAGGGATCAACATGTCCAGAGGCAAAGCATAGGTGAAATTTAACGACTGGCCATCAGACTCTCGGGAAAGTGGCTTGTCGGTTGAATTCACAGATTTACTATGCGGCCTGAACTGTCAGCAGCACATTTCAGTAGCGACCCATAATAAAGGCCACACTCTCGACCAGGTATGGACGGCAAACCTGGACATTTCCCCCCCCCCTAAGTTTATCCTTGCACTTGGTCTGACCACTTTTTTATTTCTTTTTTATTAAAATCTTCCCCGTCTACCCGTCCTCCACCGGTGTCTAATTTCACGGCACGAAACTGGAAGTAGGCTGATACTTCTCACTTTCATTACATTCTGTCTACCACACTCCCTAGCGACACCACTGATATCAACACACAAACCGTTATCCTTGATCAATGGTTGACACAAGCTAGTGATGCGGTCGCCCCTGTGAAAACTATCAGAACTAAACGCCCACATGACGCTCAGCGCTGGTTTACTGATCAACTCAAACTGGACAAATTAGTCCTCAAACAAGCTGAGCGTCGGTGGAGACGAAATTATGACCCCTTACTAAGAACCACTTGCATGGATCTATTAAAATTGTACAAGAAATCTATTCTATTGGCTAAATCTTCCTACTATTCCCAGAAAATTCTCAGTTCAGCTTCAAAAACCAAGTACATTTTCTCCATTGTAGCTGAACTTTCTCTTCCTGATCGTGTTACTGTCCAGCCCCAACCCTCACAGGCTCTTTGCGACTCCCTCAATTTATTTTTTATTGACAAAATCACAACTATTAAAAATAATATTCCCTCCCCTTCCTCACCTAATGTCTGCGTTCTACCCCCCAAGAATCCCTGCCGCCTGCACGAATTTCCCCCTATCTCTCAGTCTGAATTCATTTCTTTATTACATGTAGTAAGTTCAGGTTCCCCCAATGACTGTTGCCCCCCTCAAATCCTGAAAGATGCTTTCTTGGCCTGTCCAGGTCCCCCATTAACCCTTCTTAACTATTCTCGCTACAGGCTCTGTCCCCGATGCTTTCAAAAAAGCTGTTGTAATACCCATTCTCAAAAAACCAGGCTCGGACCCAACTGTTTCGGGCAATTATCGACCAATCTCCCTCCTCCCCTATCTGGGGAAGGTGTTGGAGACTCATGTCACCCGTTGTCTGAGCGCCTTCATTGAAAAATCTCACTTCCTAGATGACCAGCAGGCTGGTTTTAGACCGGCCCATTCTACGGAAGCTGTCATTGTGGCCGTGATGGATGCGCTGAGACAGGGGGCTGACAAGAACTTGGCCCAGGCCTGGGTGCTATTAGATCTGTCGGCCGCTTTCGACACGGTCGATGATGCTATTTTGATCGGAAATGCGGGTATCCAGGGCCTGGCCTTAACTTGGATTGGGTCCTTCCTTCAACAACGTTCTCAATCGGTTCACCTTTCTACCTTCTCTGCCCCCCAATCTTCACTTTCCTGTGGTGTCCCCCAGGGTCCTGCTCTATCGCCCCTTCTGTTTAATCTTTATATGCAACCCCTTTTAGCCTCTCTCCGTCACACCCCTGTCACCATCTTTAATTACGCGGACGACCTACAGCTAATCTTTCCTATTGATTCCTCTTCTTCCTCTTGCTCTAACTTTCAATCCACCATGCTCACCATCTCGGAGTGGATGAATTTCAGTCAGCTGAAGCTCAACCCCAGCAAGACTGAGTTGGTCTTAATAGGAGGGTCCTCAAATCCTTGGAGTTCCAGCTTTTGGCCCCAAGCTCTTGGCCCTCCTCCTTGCCCTGTCAAGTCCGTGAAGAGCCTTGGTGTCATCATCTCAAGTGACCTGTCGATGAGACCTCAAATCAACTCTGTTACCTCGGCCTGCTTTTACCATCTACGCAGAATTGGCAAAATCCGTAGGTTCTTATCCACAGAGGCTCTCATACTTGTCATTATGGCCCTTGTCACCTCTCGCATCGACTATGCGAACTGCTTGTATGTGGGGATTCCTGCGTACCACCTCCATCGGCTTCAGCTGGTACAAAACCAGGCGGCCAGATTGGTTTTCCAACAGCCAAAGCACCAACATGTTATGCCCCTGTTGAAAAGACTGCATTGGCTTCCGGTCGCTTCCCGCTGTATTTTCAAAATGGATTGTACGGTCTTCAAATCTCTTTTTGCTCTTGCCCCTGCCTTTACCTCTCAGTCTCAAAAGCCACATCCCCTCGAGGCATCTTAGGTCTTCCGCACATAACCTCTTAATCACCCCCAGGTTCAAACGCAAAAAACATGGCTCTTGTTTCTCTTTTCTTGCTCCTTCTACCTGGAATTCTCTCCCTCTTTCAATCCGGCTTTCTTCTGACTACACAATTTTCCGTAAATCTCTTAAAACCTATCTTTTTCAGCTCGCTTATGATTAATCTCTCTGCTCACACCCGACCGCTCTGTTTTTCCACTTTGTCTTGAGCGCCATGAAACCAATTGGTGTCCGTGCGCGGTAACACATTTCTTTAACATAACATAACATGTAGCATTGCGGCTAGCAAGTCGAGTGTTTTCAAGTTGAGTGTCCCTAGAGAGATGGCAACACAGCAACAGCATTTGAGGAGCAAGGCTACTGTAAACAAGCACGGTAGGCTTTCATTTTCGTCCAGAAACAAGCTCTCGGCATTGCTGTGGCGGGGGGGGCGGGGCGCATTCCTTTAAAGTCTGATGCGGCAGCCTTTGAAGTCTGATGCCAAGGCACAGACAAATGGTGGTGTGCGACATGGCTGGCGTGCATGAGCCTGTCTCACATGAACTGTCCGCAGTTTTGCAGTTTTGGTAGACTTTTCGGACTGCTTACTAGAATCTCGCCGCAAGGCTTACGCATTGCTCAGCGAGACCTAAAAATGGCGGCCCAAACAGTGGCAATCTCTGCCACACTTAGAAACGTCCCATTTAAATATATGCACATACTACACTGCACACCAGAAAGGCTAGAGAGGATGGGCTGATTCCCCTCCCTGCCATGCTTGGGATGAGAAACAAAAAAGGGGATTTTCTTTCACATGACTTGGTTATGTGCGTTAATACAAAGATACTAGACCTCCATCACACGAATCCTGTCAGATATAACACCTGCCAGAGACCTTATGACCTAAACTGATGCTACTGGGAACACGGATGAGTGAAACCCCATACGTATGAGAACAATAATAGGGCTGGGAAGGCTATCACCAGGGGAGATATAGCCAAGTGTTGGCTGTCACTGACAGCAGCAATGGTGTGAGGATGCAAGGGGCATGGATTGAATGGCACACTACAGATTCAGCACCTGTAGCAAGAGATACCCACACAAACATACCAAAATCTGGGGCCCTTGGATCAAAATCTTTGATCTTGATGTGAACTCATATGTTTCTGTTGCCTGACAAACAGCACCCTCTCTTCATACATGTGAAATGTGACTTGTGTGCAATGGTGTGAAATACAGAGCCATTTAATGTTGTTGGACTATTTTACTGCATCAGAAAATGTATAGGAAAAGATTTTAAAAAAGGGTTCCGGACTTGCAGGGGTGATGCCCAATGGTGAGTCATTTGTGTCAATGCGATCTCTGTCTTCGTATCCCATGTATGAGGCAGTAGTGTGACAAGTTGAGAATGGCCTCTGGATTCATAATGATTTCCGAAATATTAGCTTTCTTAGACCAGATGATGTGCATCCAGGTATAATTTGCACCTTTCTGTCCAGATCATTAGTGCATGTGCCGACCAGTTCCCTCAAAGTGGCGTGTAAAATATCCTAAGGCCCAGCCGCCAAGATCTTGTTGCATTACACACAAATATTGCCCACAGCAAGCACAATTGCATGCAGTCTCCCATACCTTGCAATACACCCATGCAGCTTGTATTTGCAAGTTCAAAACTGCCCCAGTTGGAAACATAAACCACTTTATTTTAGCGAGTTCACTAACGGTGGGGACTTTTATGTTGGTGCCTGGGCATATTTTCTGTCCCAATCTGAGACTGACAATCCCCCCCTAATGCATATTGGCACCTGTGATCACTATCCTCTTCTGCGTTCTTGAACCCCTCAAAGGTCCTTCAGTGTTGTCTTACAATGGAGGAGTGATTATGTAATGGGCCCTAGTGCAAAGAAGGAAATGGGATCCTGGCCGCTGTTTGAATTGTGAAATACAACAATAACCAGGGTTCAATATGCCCCTTGGGCCCGGTGACGCTATACCTATTGCACCCATGAAAACTATGTCACTCTGTCTTAGTTGTGTCAGACCAGCTGCACGCAAGCGTCTGTCCCAAATGCTTTGCATTCTGTAAGAAGGAAGTCACAACCCTACGGCCGTTCAGAATAAGAAAAGGGATTTGCTGCAAAGGGTGCCAGTGTCACAGGCCATAGCAAATAATCTGAATACAGACTCAGCCACAAGGGGCGAGGCACAATTCAACACTCCCGAGCAGTGCAGCATGCACGGTCTGAGCTGTCTTTTGGCCCTTGGGAGGATACGGGTGTTGAGTGTTTCTGGGTTTCCAGCCATTGGTGTGTGTCTGTAGTAGTCAGTGCCAATCTACTGTCTCCTTTCAGTGAACTGGCGGCTCCGGCTGGGTCGATTAAATGTATTTTTATAGCAATGGCGGATGATGAAGCTGAGACGTACTGGGTGTAGTGTCCTGCAGGACACGTTTAGTGTTCTGCCTGTGTTTGCACCCCACACCATCCACCCACCCATCACAGGCATCACTGGTCAGGTGATCCTTAACCGTATCGCTGCGGTGGTTATTTTTCTGCTGTGCGGCAAAATTCAAACACCAATGTTACATGACGAGCTCAGCTCGTCATCAGCACACGGCCACCGTGGCTGATGACGAGCTGAGCTCGTCATCAGCAGCGAAGGGGTTAAAATAAAAAGGGCAGGGGTCCATGCCCTGTTTCAGCGCCCTAGCACACTCTGTCCTTATCACTTATTGGTAGGATGTAGGCCCAGGGCCCACAACACTACACTGGGGAACAGCAGGCGTAACACAGGACCCTGAAACCCCTGCAGTGGGGTGGGAGGGAGCACCTATTCAGGGAGTCCCCATCCGTTCAGGGGCCCCCATTCAGCCAAAGCCAATGAATAAGAAGATAAGGGAGATCCAGGGGCCCCCTCATTGAATTCAGTAGGCGGCCATAGCATTTGGTATTACGGCACTGCTGGAATGTACCATCTCCCAGGCACGGGTTATGGTCATTACTTTGGTAAAGCAGTAGCTGCCTTGAGTGTACAATTTAACTCCCAAAGGAACTGCGTTCAGACCCCTTCCAGTTGCGTTACCAGTGTCATGGGCCCTGGGCCCTCTGACCCTGTTTGAACGGTGAATTACAGTAATAATCAGGGTTCATTGGGTCCCTCCGACCCTCTGCACCAATCAAGCTACGGAACTGCGCGAGACCTTCTTGCCGGCTCATGTTATTTTCACCCTGCTCGAAAAGGATTTTTTATTCTTCTCTAGTATTGCTTTCGCCTTTTCCCGCCAGTGCTTCTGAGGTAAAATAAAGCAGGCCTGTTTTCATCTCTGTGTGAAAATATACAGTGAGGAGATTAAAGCAGCCCTGCTTTATTTTAGTTTGTCAGGTTTTTTTATCCTGGCTTGTTTTATACACAAGATTTATGGATCTGCATTAGTAGGTCACGCTGTGAGCTACATTTTTCTACACCCAAAATATATGATGCACTCTCTCAGCGCTGTTAAAAGAAAACGAGGCTGTCATTGTATGTGCACTCCCCAGTGTGCAGTGGCAGGTTGCAGGAGACACGGTCTTGCTTCCCTGTGAAATGGATCCAAAAAAGAAGCAGCCACTGCAGGCATATGTCTTTAATTATCGCGCCCTGTCTGCACGATAATTGAAGACATATGGGCTTTGGTGCGCGTAACAGACACCAATAGGCCATAGGCGGAGCTACGTGACCGCCTTAAGCCCAACCAAAATGGACCTTGAAATGCACATGCACGAGCTGTGTGGAATTTCATGGTCTATTTTTGAAACCCTAGTAAAAGGGCTTTTCGCTTTGCGAGCCGTAAAAATGGGTTTTGGTAATGTTGAAAGGATAGGAGCCCAATTTGATCCCAAGAGGGATTCTGCCAGGTACAGTAAATCCTGATAAAAAATTGGTACTCCTATGCCTACCAAGGGGAGGCAATGAGTACATTTCACTTGCTCACCAGCACATTTTTAGTCTTGTTGTACAACAAAGGCTGGAGGAGCTTGTCAGGACAGCCTTGACTTGTTAACAAAGGGTTCTCATGTGCAAGTTAAAGGCAGCATGTCAGAGTAGGAGGGAGACACGCCACTATACCCAACACTACTAACATTGGTCAAATTACAACCATACACCTCTACAGTCACACATACTGGTCCACGTGTAATCACTCCTCACTAGTGGCAGCTATGTGCTGCACAAATGGCAGACAACACAACGAAAGAGGTTCCCCAGTGCTAGATGGGAAGACCCACTGATGAAGACCACCACACTAGGAGTGAGGGTCTATTTTTGAATATATATATCTTTTATCAGAAAGTCAACATAAGAAAACACACAATAAAGTGGGTCTCTTTGATGCCAATACCGCCACAACAATTGCTGCTCCTCAGTACTGACCCTTATGTTAAATGTGAATAAGGAATGTCATACTGTTTATCCTTTCTAACTGGATATTTATCTCAGTGTAACTTGTGACACTAAGATTATGTCCGGCGTCAATCCTGCATTTTGGAGCAACATTAATTCTTCAATTTCCTTTTTAACGAAAAAAATTTAGGCCGTTCATGTTACGCATTATATTTCTATTACTATGTTTCCAATAAAAAACATTTATCTTCGATACTGCAGAATGATGACCATTCTGTTTTCCAATCGCCTATAAATGTTCATTTTCCAATGCACTCTGCCCCATGGAGAACATCCATAAGGGCATAAAGATCAACATTATATTTTCTTAAATTATTATTTAAAATGACGTGACTCAACGTGAATTCCAACTCGTGTCTCTGCTAACAGTACTTTATTTACCCATTAGCCTTTCCACACAGTTGATTAGAATTATACCAGAGGTGTGGGTGTGCCTTTTGTACTGGAGAGGAAAGGTTTGAAACTGTACCCATTCGTAGTCAATGTTGACTTTGTGGGGTGGGACTACAGTATTTGGGACGCAGCTCAGACAGCGTAAAGGGAAGTTAATCAACCACTGACATTTCTAAAAACTAGTCACCTGCTGCAGTTCTGGGTGGTATGGTTGGCATGGATCCCACTATACTTTTTCTTATGCAGAATGCCAGTCACCCTCAAAAACTATGCCTAAAAATACACTATTTCAATTTGGTTTCCATTGGGATAGCTGCATAATTTGGTTTCAGAGTATGGTGGCAGCTAGGCAGCCCAACCAACCAACCTGGGGCATTTCTGGAAACTTAAGAACCAGAGCTGCCCAGGGTGGTTTCGCTTGCTTGGATCGATAGTAGCACATCTTACCTATAATGCCTGGTAAAAGTAAAAATGAAATCCAAATAAACTCACTTCCTCATCATTGCTATGGGGGATGTGACAGTGTGGGTCCCTGCTCAGCCAGCATCCAAAAGACCAGATCATCCCAGAGGTTTCTCAAGACTAGAGACTGAGGGGAATCCAGGGTGGCATGACATGCATGGATCCCAGAACATTTTCTCACCCAGAATAGCCTGTAAATGTCAATCTGTGTGAGGCAAAACTATTTTTTCACAACTATGTCACACGAAACCCAGGCACATACACCCAATAGCAAAAGACCTGCCATCCTCAATTCCCACATTTCTCCAGAAGAAAACGGTTCCCCCATTGGCTGTGTCTATTGTACGTGACAAGAACAGGCCAAAACCGTTAATACATGGACTTCTCTTGATCAGTTTTTTAATCCGCTCCTATCTGTTGAAGAAGTCCCACTTTGTTGTCTGTACATTCATGGGTTTTCTGTCAGATAAATGTAAGAAAAAATAAGTTTTTCAACCACTCTAAAAGAGTGCCAGGGTCCACACAAACCATTTCAACCTAGATTGCTCTGGATTTCTAGTTTTCAGAAATGTCTCGAGGTTGGTAGGTTTCTCTGAGTGACAGCCGACCTGGTAACCAATTTTTTTTTTTAACGGCATGGATTTGTCTGATGGGCATTTTGGACAATGAAAAGTACTGGGATCCACACAAGCAACACCACCCTGGGCTTCTCCTACGTTTCAGAAATGCCTCATTTTGGTATGGTTCCCTGTGACTGAAATCATGTAGCCATCCAAAATGAAAGGGGAAATTGGGTATTTAAATGCATAGTTATGATGCTTGCAGGACATTCTAAATCATTAAAAGAAGTTTACATGCAGGCCATATCATCATTGATTCCAACCCACCTACCTATTTTTCTGAAATGTCTTGGCTGAGTGGTATCCCACAGATCTGGCAAACCCCAGGCCTTAATACTGCAGCTACACACATCCCTAAAATCATTGCATTTCGTAACAAAAATCTTCATACTTCCACTGTCCAATTTAGTGTCTTTTGTTGTCCATGGGGATGAGCCTAACCACACAAGCAAAGCAAGGTACCATTTTTACCAGAGGCCTGCGAATAAATACTGCATCATAAGACTTTTGTCAATCCATGCAGATTCTGAAAGTTCCATCAAAGAAATGTGATGAAATGCTGTAATTTTAGCCGAAGTCTGACGTTTGTAGGGCATGCTGGGTAAGAAAATAAAGTGGTATTCATGCAAGCCACTTCATCCTGGACTCCTCAGGATGTCCAGTTCTCAAAAATGTCTGGGGCTGGCAAATTTACAAGGGTGCTGGCTGTACACAGGCCCAAACAGCAGCAAACCACATGGCAATGATTGTAAGAGCATAAATCTGGACAATTCACTAAGCGTTTCAGGCATTTCCAGTCCTGCCCAATTGTCAGTGTTTTTATTAGAAGTGTCGGAACACAGAATAGTACAATATTTTTTATTTATTGAATTTCCCTATATTTTTGTGTACCAATTTTAGTCCTTTGTTGATCCAACATATTTAGAAAAAAACACGCCTTGAGAATTACCCTATGTTGTTAATAGTTCCCAATTTAGAAGTGTACAAATAACACTCATTCCTAAACTCAGATTCTCTGGCACAATTCAAAAATACATAGCTTCTCTCATACCATTTATTACAGTTTATGAAATTATGCATGGACGAAGCACAATGAAAAATCACTATAAGCTGCAGCTCACTTGATGGCTCAGAGTATCACCTGCCATTGAACGTCCAACAAATACCAGGTCTCCGGGAAAATAGTCAGATGTATTTAATAATTATATTTTGAAATACTGGTCCATAACAGAAAACACCGACACCTATATTGCTCGTTTTTTACTTACTTTCAGTATTTTACGTTTTTTTTAATTGAACAATTAGTTTGTTTGGGAATCCTTTGCGTGCATCTGCATTATTGACTCCTTACTGAATTGAGAATACATGTTAGCTTTCAGAATTGTGTAACTTTTCTGGTTCACACCTCGTTCCCCCTTCCCCCATCCCCTCAGCCCGCGCCCCCAACTGAAAGTAGGTAGAAACTGCAAAAATAGAAAATACTTACCATTGCTAAGAATACTGAAAACCTCTAGTGAGAAAATGATTTTTATTTCAAATCTGTCAGTATCTGAAGGCTGAGATGAGGGCCATCTCAGCACAACAAACCTTTCATTGACAATTTTAAAAGGGAAAAAAAACTTTCTTGCTCAGCATTTTCATTACAATTTTTTTCCCAACATTTTTGGCTATTTTCACAGACTCACATGACAAAACCACAAACATGAGATACCATTATACAACTTGTGGAGGAAAAAAGGACGGTAATCTGGCCTGTATATCCTTTTGGAGTGGAGGATTATGAAGGTTTAAATATGTACCGCCCCAAATATCAGAGTACTCAGGGGTTTAAAGACCACTCAGAAAACAAACTAATATCTTTGGTAAAACTCGGGTAGCGAAGTCCACACCCAACTCCGAAAGAAGTGAG
Organism: Lissotriton vulgaris; assembly: GCF_964263255.1. Taxonomy (NCBI): domain Eukaryota; kingdom Metazoa; phylum Chordata; class Amphibia; order Caudata; family Salamandridae; genus Lissotriton; species Lissotriton vulgaris. Next base: position 82,725,486 of record NC_141693.1, read on the forward strand.
GACTAAACAAATAGTTTCAATCTCTGAGCTCTCACCAAAAAAAAAAATCTATTGATTGATTGTTTCTGAGCAAACATTAACATTTTCATAACACATTGCCGCGTACAGTATTTGAATAAAATATTTGCTATTACATTATACAATAATACTAACTTCCTCAATGCATAGATCTGGTCACTTAAAAATTGAGAAAGGAGAAACATGCGCCCAAATGGAGAATTGTAGACTTCAAACGAAATACATAGCTTTACAGATGCCCAGATGGAAAGATGTGAAATCTCACAACCATATCTGAATGTACACGGTAATAGGCCGGATTACTATTTTGTATATACCTTTACCTATGCAATTATTCATAAACTGCTACAAGACAAGAGTTGGATTTAATTCGGTTTCAAGTATAATTGAGATTATCTGGCAGGCTATCTGGACCAGAGGCTTTTTCGCACATTACATTCTGGCTTTACCACTTGACCAAACATAATGCATGCAAATGGTTATCTCCATGTGCCTTAAATTATCTATGTTTAATGATATGCATGAAGGGCAATTGTGTAATGTGTATGAGTAATAGTAAATTACATGTTCCACACTGGTTTCTCCGGTCCCTCCTGCCTCACATAACCTCCACACCCACACGTGGACAGCACCTTATGTTCGAGATGCTCCTGCTGCAACAAAAATGTTCTCTATAAAGAGCTCCCAAATAATAATAGTTCCTTTTACAAACGGCATGCCGCTCCTTACAAAAACAGACTGACGTATCTAAACGTTTGTGGCTGCCAAGTAAGAGGTGTAATAAAAAAAAAACTACTAATGTAAAATCTACAATCCGAGGCAGTTCAAGAGATATGCACAGCATAACAAACTGGATTTCTGCTCATAAACTTAATTTTCTATTCCCAAGCGCATAACATTTTTAGGATATTTGGAAATGTAATGGATGGAAAACTTTCCAGTATTTACAGAAACGTGGTGGTTCTTGTTAAACAAAGGACGACCTACACAGCACTGTAATCAAGAGTGCTCCCAAGTCAAGGCTGCCATGTGCTGCTCTTGGAGACACATATACTTCTTTATTGAGGTCTCCAAAGTTTAAAGTCCCTTTTTGTAGCGGACACCACTAAATTAACTGATTATGGAAGCGATTTAGTAGGCGGCCCTTCTGAACTTTGGAGACTTATTTTACGTTCACCATGTACTGGGGAATCACTTAGGACTGGAAGGAGGGGAGGCTTACCTTTTCGTGCCACTGCAGTAGAATAGCACTGCTGTTTTCTGTTGGTTTTTCAAACCCTTTGTAGATGTACTTCATTAATAAGTCAATACCGTTCCTGTCTAACGTTTGTACTGCTTGTTCTATTTCACTGTTTTTGAAGGCTGTGAGGACTTGTAGGACGACTGCCTGGGCATGCTCCTGGGAAAAACAAAGTGAAGGAAAATATAAGAAACAAGCAAGTAAATTCTAATCCTGGTTTGGTTGCACACATTAGGATTGTAATTCACAGAAATAAACACTTAGAGAAGAAAAGGTTATCAAGTTGGCTTGCGCTGAGAATGAGTTGGAGGTGCTAAGAGCTCTTGATCAAGACAAAACTGTGTGCTTCATGACGCTTGCAAAGCTCCGGACTGGGAAGGCACCTTCTAAAATGAAGCATCCAGGATTGGGATTCCATCACAATGTTGAAAGGATGGATCACTTCAAAACCCAACATCACTATGATCAAGGCTACTTGGAAGACAGTGTTATCTTCATTTATTAACCTCCCATGCAGGGGGTTTACAGTGAGGAATAAAACCAGCGGGTTTACGTAAAAAGCAGTGAATACTGGACCCTGTTCACGACTACTGTGCTTCAACTCAGGAGCCGGGATACCAAACATTGCAACAGGGATAATCCTTCGTGGTCAATGTACACATTGATGGGGATTGTTTCACAGGAATGAACAGATTTAATTCACTTTGCAGGGTGACCTGTAGTTGATGACCCTACCCCTGAAGCCCCAATAGAGGTGACAATAAGTACAAAGATCAGTTTATCCCAAGAGATCGCCAGCCCTCGGATCTTTAATCTTCAGACTATCCAACTGCATCTTAGGAGTGGCACATAACTTTCCTGCATCTTTAAATACAAACCAAACCACACACCAACACAAAATCTTGTAACCTGTTCAAGGCAAATTGGAAAGTTGAGTTACCCAGTTCGAACCTATGGATTAAGTGGAGTGTTCCGCTGCTATAAGTATTAAACTGCTGTCAGATCTAATGTCACAGTAAAAGTTGTATTTCCTTGGAGTGATGGAAGCCTGATTCAAGAGCCAAAAGTGTTGTCTTTTGTAGGATATGGCCCACCTTCTGGAACATTACATATTTGAAACTTCACTAATGACAACTGAAATATCATTGATGACAACACTGTGCAAGGCGGGGGCACGAGTTATAGTCTGAGTCAACTATAGCTGGTGAACTTCAGTGCCTTTTTAGTTTAAAATGGTATTTTTAACTTCTATTTTTACCTTTTACGCCACTTTAACCTTTGTTTTTTTCAATGAATACACAGAAATATACACACCGGTTACAGTAACGTTATAATTTGGTGTTGAAATGGGATACGAACTAATGCTTAAAAACCGGAAAACACTCAAATTCACAAGTTTTAGTTTAGTAAACTAACTTTAACGTGTGCCCCATCATGCACCACTTGCGAGGGAGTGTGTATGTGTGTGTAGGCCATGGCATTAAAAATAAATGTGGCTCAATAACTCATGTTGTTTAGCACCACTGTAGTAATAAACACACACCAATTACAGTGCAAAGGTCACAGTAGCATGAAATTAGCATAAGAAAATTAATGTCCATTGCCTCACAGATTACATGTTACTTTACACATGTACTGAAGGTTTTATCTTTTGTTAAAACAAATACATATGAAAAAATGCCATGGCATTAATCATACATTCAAACGCACATAGTATAAGCTATTTTTGTACAATAGTTGGGGAAGGGAAGGGCATACTCAACACTGGTAATAAGTAGCATATTTTACTCTTTATCTGCATACATGCCATATGCTTACCGGTTTTCCCCGACGGTTTTTGATGATTTTTTTGTTTTCCTAATCTTCCCAATTTTTCTTTCACAATTTAATCACGTCACCATTGGACAGTGGGTGTGAGGTCCAGTACACTCTGAATGCTGCCCCTTGAGGTGGAAGTGAGCATTGCCTTAAAGGCTAGGCAAACCACCCACAGCTTGGGTTCATGTACAAGTGCTGGTCCAACATTGGCCAAAGGCCTGTGCAATCATCTCACCCAGATAGGCACAACAGTGCAGTAAAAAGGCATTCATGGGCCCGGTACTCTGAGCTTGCGTAGGGTTGAAGGGATGACCAACCTGTGCAGATTCAGACGAACAGAGATTGAGATCTGCACCAGAGTCATGAGACTCCCCCGATGGTAGAGCCACCTTCACAGTAGACACCACAGAAGGACTCTCATCCGCAATCTGGCACCAACAGGAAACATGCCAAGTGGATGGAAGACCAGCGAATCATGGTGGAGTCTGAAATCCTGGAATCATCTCACAAATATATGCAATCCCCCAAGAAGGGAAAAAGGTGCTATTCTTTGCAAGGAAGAGAGTTGCCACTTTTGGGAGTTGGTGGTAATGCCGTCGTTGTGAAGTACAGCCACTGCTCCCTGAAGGTGATACACCACCAGTGCCAGAGACTCCACTGTCTTTGGCCTGAAGTCCAAGTACACACGTACATGGGCTGCTGACCATCACAGTGACGCTGCCAACTAGTTTCTGAAAGATATTGGCGTGGTCTTCAGCCCAAATGGTAGAATTGTGAAATGAGTACAGGGATCCCACCATGAACCTCAGCTAACGTCTCTGTGGGTGGGAAGAATCGGAAGATGGAAATAGGCAATCAGAAGATCCAGTGGATGCCTGAATTTAAGGACAGCAGTACTACGCTCAGGGACCGCACCTTGGACCTGTCCTGTTGACTGAACAAGTATAGAAGGCAAAGAGCAATGTTTAGACTTCCATCCTTCTTATGGACAAAGAAGTGGAGGCAATAGAAAAGTGTACACCATCTTCCTAAGGAACCACATCTATGGTGCCTTTGGTCAACGTGACAAGACCTGCTGCCTCTAAAACTGAGGAGTGCTACAGAAAACATGTCCTAGTGAAAGACGATTGGTCCTGAGAAAGGGGCAGTAACCGTAGACCATAGATTAATGACTTAGCAATTTGTTGTGATCACCAACTTATAGATGGAAAAAATGGACAACCTTCTCCCCACTGGATGAGGAATTAAAGGGGGGGTGGAAAATAAAGGTTTTTTTAAGCAGCAAAGCCAGCATTGGATGGTGGAGAGGGCATATGCCGCTGTTGGCGTGTATCATAAATGTGGTCTCATGACTTTTGATAGGTACTCGTCTAAACTCATATTCGCCTCTTTTCCTGGCCATACAGGCCACCAATGGCTCAGGCCACTGCTTGCCAGGACGCCATCCACGGTGTGAGACTGGAGTGTTGCCACCCAGGATTGTGGCGGTCATGTGCATTGCCACGATGTTACCCCGGATAGAGACGATTCTAAATTATTTCAAAAAAACACTAAACCATGTACTTTGCATTACTGTATTTTTCTGTGTTTCTAAATTAGGTTCAATTTAGGCCTAATGTTTAACTTTAATTCTAACACAGCAATGATGTGTGCTTTCATTGCTCTGCTCATGACACATAGCAAAACGTGCACTTATACATTGACAGGTTGTTCTTGAAGACTTCCTGGGGAAGCTTTCCTTTCTCTGCAACAAATTCAAGGACCTTACGCTGGAGCCACTCTAAGCCTATTCATCTCAGAAGACTGTCACTGTTTTGTTACCTGATTTGTACTGAGTTATCAGGTATTCGGTAAAAAAAAAAAAAAAAAGTTGTATTAATATTCACTTGGTGGATGCAGTTGGATAATGCTGCATTATTTTTGGTATTCTGATTTGTCAATTCAATTATCTTATGGGGACAATTTCACTGTGTATTTTGTCATAAAAGCGCTCCTTCGGAGAGGCGAGACAAGTTTGGTTTGCCCAGACTTGGAGACCGGACGTGTGTTAGTCTGTCTCTTACTTGGGAATTCGGATATTTTTGCTCTGCGATTCAACTTCAAGTCAGACTCTTTACTGCTTCTGATTAAGCCTTATGATTATTTCCTATATTGATTTACCATGCATGTCACTGTTATTTTTGCCTTCTGTTCTGCGCTTTTAAAGCCTATTTAATAAACCTCCATGGTTTCTAGCTTTCCCGGATCTTGTGCCTTCATGAGTCTCAACACTTATTTAATACTGCCTACTTTCTAAGGATTTTAATTCTTTTAGGGGCACATTACCTCATCGATTCTTGAGGATAACACCGCTGTGTTCTTGTGAAGACGCTTAATCTATTATCTATCAGTTTATCAAAGAAAGCATCACCACCCCGTCCCTGCCAATCACCAGCCCAGTCAATCCTGTCTCCCTGTGGACAGCCCAACTCTGTGAGCTTTTGCCCCATCTGAGCGGTAGGCTACAGAGGGAATAAAGGGTCCTGGGATTCGAGAATCTACTCAAGGATTCAATGATCCCACAGTCTATAAACGCAACATCCAAGGCATGGCTTAGATCTCTGTTGAAGAGAGGTAGCCTCCGGCTGGGCTCAGCTCTTCACCTGCGATACTCGCGATCTTGCGTCAATCATTTTAAAGTCAGACGTTAAGAACATCTTCCAAAATGTTTTCAGTTTGGGGCATTTTTTTTATTTGATTGCAGCATCATCTCGAAGACTTTCCTTACATCTTTGGAATTACTCTACCTCTCTCAGCATGGTCTTCAAAGGCCTCAGAGAAGGAGACTGGTGGGCTCCATATTGTTACTGCAGCAACTTTCAAATATACAGGTTAGTGACGACTCAAGTCACACATGTGGCGTTGGGGCAGGCTGAGAAGGCCGTCTCTGCTGGCACTGTACTTCCCTGGAGTAGCCACAGACCTTCTACATTAGTGGTGGAATTGCCCTACTGGGAAGGCTAAGCTCAGCACACAACCCTCAGCTCTACAGTTTTTTTAAAGCACTGCGGAGAGGCATCTGCCATCTCACCATCGAAGGGCATTTTAATGTGTGGCTTGGAAGTACATGAAGAAGCCACTGGAATGCATCCAAGCTTGCAAGTGTAGCATTACAGCGGAGCCCAAGCATTAGGCTAAGATGTCCCAAAAAAAGGGGTCCATGCTGCTCTTCAAGATCTCTTTGGATGCATCCTGTCAGACACTGACCAGGTCTGATAGAGCTTTTTCATGTGGTCTGGCAAACAGATCACCATCATGTTCGCGAATACTGACTGAGCATGCACATATCGGCTCAGGAGTCCGTAGTAGTACAGAGCTCCAGACTGCCAGAAGCAAAGACTTTCAAGGGCACATTTGTTTCTTTAACTCTAAAAGGGGGCATTATGGGTAAGGCATTTGGATTTTGCTTTGAGGATGACATTTGGACCAACAGACTACGGGGAGAGTATGAAATGTATTGTATGGGGGGGGGGGGGTGCCCGAAGCAGGTCAATGCCATCTCGGTCTTTGGCCCGCTGTGCCAGAAAACGGTTTCTCTCAAGCATCCATGACAGGATCATAGAATGGAAGCAAGGGCACAGTGATGGAGGAGGCGGCTTGCAACGTCCCAGTCAAAATGTTAGATTTTGCCTCGGCAGACAGTATGGTCAATTCCAAGCCTTTAGTTGCGCTCAGAAACCAGTCTTAAATGAGGAAACGTCTTCTGAGATATGCCTAAAGGGCTACAAGATTTCTCCTTCCTATGAAGTGTTAAGGCCACATTAAATTTGTAAACATCATTATAGTAGGGTATCACCATATTCTACACAACTGTATTTTGGAGAGTCTTGCAATTGCAGCTGAACAACTCCGCCATCTACACGCATCTCTGAGCCCTAGGAAATTGCTCTTTCAAAAGAAAGAGCATCAGTTAAATTTGCCTTAACTGGTTCCTGCAAGAGAAATAATTTTCTCACACAAAGGCTTTGAGAGTGGCTCAGTCTTCGGCTCCTTTGTTCTGTGAATGCATCAGTGCCGATGGTTGTTCCAACTGAACGGGGATGGGCAGGCATCAACTTCTTTCTGGGTCACAGCCAGTGGATGTGCAGCATCAGAAGCTGTCCGTGTCGGAGACATCGGATTAACCAAGCCGCAAGAATGTGCTCCAATCCTGAGGGGCAGCACAGAGTACCGGAACAGTCCTGATCAAGTCAGAGTAGGTAGCCGAAACTCCTCAATCTGTACGGCGTCACAAGACTCACCCAGACACTCTGAGGCCATCTTTTAGAAAGTTAGGCTCATGTCTGACAACGATAAGGAGTCCAGCGTCCAAAGCAGAGCTGAGACTCAACAGTCCCAGGGAGGAGCAGTTTCCTTGTGGAAGAGGCCTTCTCCTTTCTATGGTGATCTTTCATCGTGGGAAGATCTTTTAGGAGATAGTTTCCTGGCAGGTGATGTACTTCCTAGTGAGAGAGTATTTTGGTAGCTCTCTAAGTGCCTTAGGAGGAGATATTGGTCCGTATAGCTGTGGACGTGCCGAGGAATTTTATTGGTGAACACAGAGCAGTCTCCTGGCCAGGACGATGAAGTGCAGAAAACCAGACACTGATTCCAGGGCACTGACCAATACCTACTCTGGGGTTGCCATATACGGCGGCACGGTCACGACTAAGGCAGCAAGGTGCCACCTGGCAGCACTGGAGAGATACTGGTGAGAAACATTTTCTGGACCAGTCAAAATCCTGAAAGGCTAATTAATAATGTGAGGGATCTGCAGGAAGATGTATACATCAAAATAGACATCACCAAAAAAAATTAGAAGATACAGTTACTTTAAACAACTTACACGGTCACATATGGGAACCCCCAAAATGAGTTAAAGCCGTTATGAAAAAGTGCATGATCCCACCCATTATTATTTTAAGGTACTTTAGATTACATAATTTGACAGCTAATCTGTGCTTGCATGATGGTTTACAAGAGAAATGACGTATTTACATTAAAAAAAAAGCAGAAACTTCATGGCAGACATATTTGCATGGTAGGCATGCAAATTCTGCCTTTATTCATAGGTAAAACAATCTCATGGTATTCAGAAGACAAGCGATGGCCCCTGCATGCCAACTCAAAGGGCTTCGCTGAATCTTATGAGAGCGCTTCGTTGTCAAGAATGCGTTATATTGGCACTATATGGGAACTAGGTGTAGTGTATGCAAGCGAGTACCTGACTTTTCGGGTTCTTGGTCATAGTAACAGCAGCTACTGGTAAAGCATTTTAAATAGCATATTTCCTTAAAATAACGTCACTCGCGTTCTTGTTGCAACACTTCATTTATCAGAAACAAACCGAAAAAAATGCAGGCTATAAATAGAGGCATTCAGAAGAGAAGGCAGAAAGCACACGCACACGTGAATGGAGCACCACATACCTTCGCTGCCGGGTTCTTGGAGTTTACTGGAGAATTCTGTAAGGCGGCGTGAAAGGCTCGCAGCACGTCCCCCGTTCATCAGAGCAAGTCAAGGACACCAACAAGTGCACACACTGAATAGTTAGTGGTAATTGCAAAGCCCCCCCTCCCTTCTTGCGACAGTTATTTTTTCACATCCAGTGGGAGAGCTGTAAAAACCGGGCTCTGCCTTCAGAGCCATGAAGTAAATTCCTGCATATGTGCATCATGAACAAATGTGCTGAGGCTCGAGCTACCAAGACTTCTATATATTTGCCATCAAACGCAGGGACAGCAGTTCGTTTTCATTATGGTCCCATCCCGGAGAAATGTGCAAAAAACATTCATCAGGTTGGATTCCTTTAATTCGCACGTGCGCAGTTCTACACTGCTCTGACACTACACAAATGGTCAGTGGCAATCGTTCGCCATCAGAGTGACGACATCACAGGGAGAACATGTTTTGTTGTCTTTAAACCAAAGGCAGATGCAGTGGCAAGGACTGCCATTGCTCTGCTCCTCGCCAGACGCAGAAAGAGCTCCATCGGGTACCTAAACATGCAAAGCCATGTGAAAACTGAGATGATAAAACAAAGCAGGTGGCAGATGACCAACATTTGAAATTGTTTTTAGTAGAGACAAATAATGACCATAAACTAAGGCGAAGCTGCAAAACACTAGTGTATAATCAGTGAATAATTTGTGCCGGTGGTTGAGGCTGGTGGGCCCCAGCTAACATCTTTGGGACCAGGACATATTTTCCATCAACAAACTTTGACGAATTAACAGTCAAAAAAGGACAAAGAAGAGGGAAAATTATAGAAAAACAGAGACAAAGGGAGAAAAAATGTTAAGAAGTGAAAAAGAGTCAGGCAATGTAGGGTAGTTGAAGAAAGACATGAGGTAGAATCAAGACAAGGCAGCCTCAGAATCCATCAAACCCAACATCTGGCAGCTGGGATCTGACCAAAAACTTTGGACTCAAATTTATTTTAAAACAAAATTCCGTACTGCACATAATTGTGTGTATGGCTTTCCCAATGTTCCTTCCTTTCTAATGTATATTCCCCTCTCGAACAAAGTGTGCATGGTGAACAAAAAGGCTCGACTACCAAGTTATGGTCGACTACCTGATACTGGGCACCGTGTTCTCTAGGCTGTGTTCCGCAGTGACACCCGAGAGTACCAAAAATGATCAAAGCTGGAATTCGATCAGGAATGGTGTGGACAGCAGGCTGGTTCTCGGCACCATAAACACAGTGTTGGAAGAGCTCAGATAGGTGGTTCCATGTTGGAAGTTTGTCTAACCGTGTGCCTTACCAGTAAACTCATGAGGTCTGATTACCATGGAGAAGGTGAACGATATAGATTCACTGTATGCCTTTCTTTTAATCTTATGCAGATATTCGCAAACCCTAGTTTGAATGTAGTCTCGAACGGTACTTTGGACATCTGTGCAAGAGCGTTAGGCATTCATTTTGTTTTAGCATTATTGAAACTATAAATTCCACAAACACCAAGTCTAAAAAAAAACAAGTCATCACAAAATTGGCTTGTGGCCAGCAGCTCTTTAGTATATCTCGATCTTCAGCATTCAGAAAGGGAAACCACTTCTATTTCTCAGGAACACCAAGGGGCTCAGGGGGTCACCTGCAAGCCTGTTTGCCATTTGTTCCCGAAACTGGCCTACATTTGCAAAGGCTTAAAAAAAAAAAAAAACAGACTGGTCCAAGACTAAGATAGACCGGTTGGAAATAGCCAAGGAATCACGATCTCCCAAAATCTGGGTAATTCTTCTGTAATAAATCTAGTGGATTTTTTGGTAATCAGGTCTGTGTTTTAGTAGATTGCTGGATAACCCCCAAGTCACACGTTAGGGATTTAAACGTTATCTTTTTACTAGAATGGTGACCAACGCGGAGGGCAGTCGCACACAGAATGAAAAAGACCTGCTCTCCGCCTGTTCTCGTACTGCCTGCTCTACAGACGCACTAGCATGGCTGACGCATAAACTCAAATCTAAGTTTAGAAACTCAAGTCTGCAGTGTGATGCAGAAAATAGCCTGCTCTTTGGCTTCTGCGCTTCACAGAGGCCCAGGGCACATTAGTATTGTGGAAACCAGCTATGGTTTAATCCACAGGGCCCATTTTGGAAATAAACAGCCACTCACATAAGATCATGGTAGAGTCAGAACAGATGATGTGCACCTGTTGCCGACACCAGTATGTACGAGGGAATGAAAGATTTCTTTTTATGGTCTCGCTAAGCGCAGTGGGCCATGTTTTTACAACCCAAACATACCTTCCTGCCAATGTTTTTCTAGAGTGCCCAAAACTGGCAGAGAAGTCCCAGCACACCATACTGCAACTGAAAACCCTCGCTGCCCTCTCTGTGGTCTGCTGATGTTGAGGTGTCTTTGTGGTACCAAGTGGCAGGCCTCTTTCAGATTCCTGTTCTGTGCACACAGGCCTTTACAGGCTTTGTACTCTTTGTTTGGGCTGTACATGTGTTATGCCCTTCACAACTCTTGCGCGATGCATGTGGTAGAAAGGGCTTTTCTAAAGGTTGTGTTTCATCTCCATACCAAGCACTGCTATTCTTGCTGAAGAGTCAAAGGATTAATCTTAAGACATTTCGAGCATTAGGAGGTCAAAAGGCACATGGGGATTGCATAAGTATTAGATGCGCTGTGGGATGCGCTGCGCATCTAATACCTTAAATTTGATAAAATGTTACACTTTGTTCCATATTTTGCATGGGTCGTCTTCATTTTAGCCACCTGTAGTGAGTTTTTGCAGCCGAACTCTAGCAAGACTATAAAAAAACACAGGACAAAACTGATGCATGGAAAATGATCTTAAAGTCTGAATCAGTAAAGGAATTGATGCCAGAGCAAGATACCATGCAATGAAGTCTTGGGTGCCATCTCACTCCCGACTACCCACAAATAGTGTTGCAATGTCATCCCATTTCATTAGCAGCCGATCCATAGCCTTCAGCAAACTACTACAGGGGTCAAAATTGCCCAAGACAGTAAAAGAAGGCGACGGCGCAATAAAAGTGAATTGCCCAGCTACGCGTTTGATAGGGCTAAGATGGGTATAATAAGGGTATTTTTATAGCACATTTCACATCGTTGGGTGTGTCATCAGTATCGAAGGTTTCAACATGGATATCTTCGGTCTTGTTGGAAGTAGTTACAGCAGTCTGCGACTACCAAATTCGCTGGAAAATGTGTGATCAATGGGTTTGAGTCGAATTAGACATTAACTCGATTCATTTAAAACATTTTAAAGACGTGCATTTATGAATAGGCAAGTCTATTTGGAATTGAACATAAATCGGCCACACATTCTGAAAGAAAGGAAGGCTTTTGTTAGTGCAAAAGGTGTAGAAGTAAGAAAACGTTCATACTACATTTAAAAAAATTTAAAAAAAAAAAAAAAAGAATTGCGTTCCATTAAAACTAGCAAGTTACCAATATAAAGAATAAATACATCATCTCTCACTTTAGGCAATCCCGTAACAGCTTGTGGTGCAAGAACTACAGAAGGAATATAACAAACCAAAAAAGACAGAGGTAAAGAACTTGCGTTCTCTCCCGTGGAGCCTGCACTAATCCACCGAGGTCAGTGAGATGGATGAAAAATAAGTTTAGCAAGGGCTTCTTGTTTTGCAATTTATTGCAATACTGCCTCTTGGCAAACAAGTTTCCTTTTCCAAAGAAAGGGTGAAGTAAAAATGGACTCCTGAGGGGATGCAGTCAGAACCTTGGCAGAGGGGACACCCTTTGGAACCTAATTTCAACAAATCCTCAAAAGAGGAGCCAAAGGGCTTAGCACTGAAGCACGGCGCGTCATTACTATAGGCTTTCTACAGCATCACATAAAAACTCGTATAAAATCAGTGCAGCACAGAGGAGTTGGTAAACACATCTGATGGGTACCATTTTTTCATGGGAATATTAAGTAAACCACGGATATGATCCCAATTAAAAAGGTTGTTAATTGAATTCACGTCTGTGATCACAGTCTGACCTTCTGAGACAACATTTTGTGACAGAAAAAACAGCATTAACGAAGACAAAGCCGTTGGCAGCACATTACCATAGTGAATATTTTTTGCATTTACATCCGTTTGCCTTTCACTACAAATGCTCGTGGAGATGAGAAAGCAAATGCGTTTCATGTGACAAAAGTGCAACATGCGGGTGTCATGAATAATCAATTTGTGAAGAATGTGTGTATTTCTGGTTTCTGCGGAGCGGGAAATGCCGACACTGCAGCTCCCCTGGGGCGCTTTGAGATGAACTGGTCCATCAAGTATCCTGGAGTATGATGGGGGATGCCATGAACACGTCCCGCACAGCTAATCTGTAAATGCTCGAGAAAACTCAAAGAAAGTGGATTCATCTCTCCAGGATCTTGGTGGGGTTATTTACAGAGTAAAATAAAGCCAGATCGGGCTTGGCGGCATGGAAGGGATGATTCTTCAAACTTGGTCAAAACATGAAAAACTCAAAGTCTTGTGTGATTCTGGTAGGAATTTTAAAGGTTGTATCCTGGACAAGTAGGCATCTACGTCCTGAACACTAGCAGCGGATTGTGCTCTGGAAAGGTGGTTTAAGCAGAAGATCAAAGGCTGGGAAATACTGTGTAAAGGTAGAAAACTTGAGCTGTAGCACAGGGTGCTGACTTCCAGTAACTTATGTACTCACAGTATAAGGTTATACGGTTGAATGTTGACCTTTCTTTGACCAGCATTTAAAGGCAGCCTTCTCAGCGAGTGTGAAGTGGTAAAAGGGTTAGAGGCCGAATAAGAGTCAGAAATTTGGAAGCGCCTTCATATAGCAGACAACTGAGGATGCATTAGAATAATTCAAGGTGGACATGCCCACCATGAAAATGGAGCCCATTTTTAAAGAAGCGGTGCTAAGTGGTAACCCATTTTAGCAGACGTAAATAGAAGACAAAAAATGGTGGCTTCAATTATCAAGAGCACTAACAAAGGAATGCTACTAGGACATCCAGGCTGCCTGCCTTCAAAGTGCACATGGGAGAGGCGCAGATTGTCTAGCCAATTGAAAGGAAGAGTCGATGGCTCGACCAGGCACATGAGCAGGATTTAGACTCCAATGTCATTTAAAGCGGTCCAAAAGTAGAGAATACAGTGCTGCTAGGAGACTGCCACCCGGTGCTGTTCAAGATTTCTCCTCCATTTTTTTTAAATTTTTTTTTAAGAGTTCTCTTGACCCGAAGACATTAGGTATCAGAGCACTTTACATAGCACCAGTTTCGTTACATGAGGACACATTCATTTTTGCTAAGCACAGGGAGATGAAGTGATTTGCCCAGAATCACAGTATGTTGAGCGTCTTTGCCGAGACTATGTTGAGGGTATTTTGAGGAGGCCTCTGCCCCCAACTCCGGCAGTCTTTACTAGCTTAATTATAAACACACTGATCTATGGTATCAGAGACAGCTGATCAGACCCTTAGAAGAAGCTGAATGGCACGGATGAGTTAACATGTCAGCAGCTCTTGGTTATTTTTTAGGTTGTTGCGTTCGAGTTTCATGGTGAGGCCTGAACCTGATTGAGAGTCATGTTGTAGGCCATATATTTCTAGAAGCATAGGCAAGGCGGTTATCGCTGTTACACAGTTGGTAAGATATTGGTATGCAGTTGACAATACTTCAGGTCACTGTTCAGAAATAGATATTGATTGCAGGTTTAAGCTGGACAGTTTTACTGTTGGAAAGAAGGAATTTATTTAAATATCGACAAGTGTATGAGAGTAGGGAGGATCAGGATGATGGCCTTTGCAATACAGATGTCGGTTTGGAGCGAGGAAGTAAAGGGACAAAGATCTTCGTGATCTGCTCCTGCTAATTCCAATTGCGAAGAATTAGGAAGATCAGTAGATTTCGGACCACGGAAGCCCTGACTTTAGTCATCCTAGCTCTGGTAATCTCCGGTGTTGATTACGCCAATTCACTGTATGTAGGTATCCCAGCTTATCAATTCCATCGCTTACAGCTGGTGCTGAACCAAGCGGCCAGGTTGATTTTCCACCAGCCCAAATGGCACCACGTCAGAACGCTAATGAAAAGCCTACAGTGGCTTCCTGTGACCAAACGTTGTGCTTGTAAGCTGGGATGCACTACCTTCAAAGCCTTCTCCGGTAACAGTCCAGCATGTATCTCCTCTAAGATCCAGCGCTATGCTCCTTCTCGGGAGCTGTGGTCCTCCCATTTGAATCTGCTGGATACTCAGTACTTTAAACGTAAGAAGCATGGGGGAATTAAGATTTGTGGTCTTGGCCCCGTCATTTTGGAACTCTCTCCCTGTGGAGTCGAGGTCTGTGACTTCTTATGCACAATTTAGGAAACAGCTTAAGACCTGACTGTTCTCCTAGGCGTATGACTAAGTTAATCCTCTCACCGCGGCAGCCTCCCCCTAGACCTCTGCACCATGACACCGTTTGGTGTACGTGCGCTCAATAAATTCCTTAACATAACAACACACCTCTATGTGCCTGACTTCAAGTAAGTGATACAAAAGGGGGTGGTGATGGACGGAGCATCTGAACCAATCAAACACTCACACCCAGTCAACAGATCTGGGTTTAATCAATCACCGTTCTTTAGCCCACTCTGTTACCCCAGTTCAGACATGGCCATATGCAAATCAGTCTGACCCTGTGCCTCATGGGAACCGTCCAGTCCGAACTGCCAAGCCATGCCTTCCCTGGACCGGAAACAAGCCTCCGAGGACCAGTTTCTGGCATTTCTACAGGTCTTCAGCCCGGCTTGCCTGAATCCAGTGGCAAAGTGAGCAAGGGACTCACGTCTGAGCATACCCTGCCAACTTATGGCGAACAAAGTGATACAAAAGGGGGGTGGTGATAGACAGATAATCTGAACCAATCAAACACTCACACCCAGTCAACAGATCTGGGTTTAATCCATCACCGTTCTTTAGCCCACTCTGCCACCCCAGTTCAGACATGGCCATATGCGAATCAGTCTGACCCTGTGTTTCTGGCATTCCAGCCGTCTTCAGCACAGCTTGCTTGAATCCAGTGGTGTGGAGTGCATGGGACTTACGTCTGAGCATACCCATCACACTCGGGGTGACAAATGCAAAAACCACAGTTGATGGACAGAATGCAGAACAATGTCATACATTCACTCAGTACAGAGATCTTGGCCTAAATCAATCGTTTTTTTTGCACTCCACACCACCTCAGTTCAGACATGGCCATATGCAAATCAGTCTGACCCTGTGCATCATGGGAACAGTCCAGCCCGAACTGCCAAGCCATGTCTTCTGGGCTAAAGAACGGTGATGGATTAAACCCAGATCTGTTGACTGGGTGTGAGTGTTTGATTGGTTCAGATGCTCCGTCCATCACCACCCCCTTTTGTATCACTTTGTTCGCCATAAGTTGGCAGGGTATGCTCAGACGTGAGTCCCTTGCTCACTTTGCCACTGGCAAGCCAGGCTGAAGACGGCTGGAATGCCAGCAACCGGTCCTCGGAGGCTTCTTTCCAGGCCAGGGAAGGCATGGCTTGGCAGTTAGGGCTGGACTGTTCCCATGAGGCACAGGGTCAGACTGATTTGCATATGGCCATGTCTGAACTGGGGTGGTGTGGAGTGCAAAAAAACGATGGATTTAGGCCCAGATCTCTGTACTGGGGTGAATGTATGACATTGTTCTGCATTCTGTCCATCAACTGTGGTTTTTGCATTTGACTACAAGTAAGAGCATGGGACATCCTGATCTCTAAATCCTGACCAAATGCACTGGCCAGGTAAGAGAAGAAATCCAGAAAGTTTGGTGTCAGTGCCATGACTTTGTAAACAACAAAAAATAGCAGGTAACCCCACACCGATTGTTGGGGAAAAAAACATAGCAAGCCTAGTGCTGCTTGGAAAACAAGCTGCAAATGAGGCTCGCATGCAGAAAAAGATAGTTTAAAGAGGAAAATGAGGAGGTCGGTAGGGAAAGACAGCTGATGTAGTTGGTGTAGACTGTTGCCGAACAGTGAAAAAAGGGTTACGCCTGAGATGTTAAGTACTTGTGGGCTGCATTTACAAATGTGGTTAGGAGAAGCTGTGCGGTGGAAGCTGCGATGGAGTGGGATGAAGATGTTGGTTATTTTCAGAGAATTCTGCTCACATCACACACGCAATCTGGAAATAAAGTTCAGCCTGGCGTGCCCAGCAGCAGCTGTTCGCTGTCAGGTGGGATGCAGAAAAGAGATCTTTC
Organism: Lissotriton vulgaris; assembly: GCF_964263255.1. Classification (NCBI taxonomy): domain Eukaryota; kingdom Metazoa; phylum Chordata; class Amphibia; order Caudata; family Salamandridae; genus Lissotriton; species Lissotriton vulgaris. The sequence continues at coordinate 82,742,300 of NC_141693.1, forward strand.
CAGCAAACCCTAGTAAGGGCAGAAAATGGTCAGTTCCCAGCAGTTTCATGAACAAAATATGCAGCCACCAAAAGCAGAGGCAGCTCTCATAAACTCCTTCACAGCATGTACTGCTCTCAACAAGGGGGCAGTGAGGTAGATATACTGGATTGACGGAACCACAAGTTCCTGCCTGCTACACCAGGTGCACAGTGGAGCAGTGGCAAAGGTGGGAAGTACGGTTGTAGTGTCCAGGGATGGCCAGAAACACAATGAAAGTCGTTGGGAACGGTAGCAAAGGGACATATAAGAACTCCAGACATCCTAAGGATTAATACTTTTAGGTGGACTGAAGACCAAAGATCGTTTATATGACTGGTTAGGCACTAAGCCAATAAGATACCAGCAGTTCTTTTTAGGTCTCGCCTAGACGAAAGCAAAAGCGAAGCTTTTGCTGTCTATGCGAGACAACTTATGTTGCCACTTTTCTGGGAATATTGTGGACATCAGACTGTTACGAGCTTTTTCTGCTGTAGTCAGGCTGTCACGAGCTTCTCCTTTGGAGATTTGACCTCGTGAGCGCGCCTTGACTGCATCTAATGGGCCGTGCGCTTCCTTTAGTCAGTTTCACTTTGTTTCATTTCACTTTGAAAGTGCAGGCGTCAATGTGTCTGGTAGTTGTTCATGTGGAGTGCCTTCTGACCTCGTGAGCGCGCCTTGACTGCATCTAATGTGTGTGGCTTTTTTTTTCAACGTGGCCCTGGCGCTTGCTTCAGTCAGTTTCACTTTTAAGGTGCAGGCGTCAATGGGTCTGGTACTTGTTTTATTTCCATTTAATGCTCTTTGGAACAACAATTTTATATTACTTGTGTGTATTACCACTGGCCAGAATTTCAAAGACTTATATTCACGCAGGTGAAATAATACTATTGTGATTAGGGCCGATTTTTGGAGTCTGACCGTTCAGAGTGGAGCTTCAGAGTGGAGCTTCAGAGTGGAGCTTCAGAGTGGAGCTTCAGAGTGGAGCTTCAGAGTGGAGCTTCAGAGTGCAGAGTGGAGCTTCAGAGTGGAGCTTCAGAGTGGAGCTTCAGAGTGGAGCTTCAGAGTGGAGCTTCAGAGTGGAGCTTCAGAGTGGAGCTTCAGATTGCAGATTCAGAGTGGAGCTTCAGAGTAGAGCTTCAGAGTGGAGCTTCAGAGTGCAGAGTGGAGCTTCAGAGTGCAGAGTGGAGCTTCAGAGTGGAGCTTCAGAGTGGAGCTTCAGAGTGGAGCTTCAGAGTGGAGCTTCAGAGTGGAGCTTCAGAGTGGAGCTTCAGAGTGCAGAGTGGAGCTTCAGAGTGGAGCTTCAGAGTGGAGCTTCAGAGTGGAGCTTCAGAGTGGAGCTTCAGAGTGGAGCTTCAGAGTGCAGAGTGGAGCTTCAGAGTGGAGCTTCAGAGTGCAGAGTGGAGCTTCAGAGTGGAGCTTCAGAGTGCAGAGTGGAGCTTCAGAGTGGAGCTTCAGAGTGCAGAGTGGAGCTTCAGAGTGGAGCTTCAGAGTGCAGAGTGGAGCTTCAGAGTGGAGCTTCAGAGTGCAGAGTGGAGCTTCAGAGTGGAGCTTCAGAGTGGAGCTTCAGAGTGCAGAGTGGAGCTTCAGAGTGCAGAGTGGAGCTTCAGAGTGGAGCTTCAGAGTGCAGAGTGGAGCTTCAGAGTAGAGCTTCAGAGTGGAGCTTCAGAGTGCAGAGTGGAGCTTCAGAGTAGAGCTTCAGAGTGGAGCTTCAGAGTGCAGAGTGGAGCTTCAGAGTAGAGCTTCAGAGTAGAGCTTCAGAGTAGAGCTTCAGAGTGGAGCTTCAGAGTGCAGAGTGGACCTTCAGAGTGGAGCTTCAGAGTGCAGAGTGGAGCTTCAGAGTGGAGCTTCAGAGTGGAGCTTCAGAGTGCAGAGTGGAGCTTCAGAGTGGAGCTTCAGAGTGGAGCTTCAGAGTGCAGAGTGGAGCTTCAGAGTGGAGCTTCAGAGTGCAGAGTGGAGCTTCAGAGTGGAGCTTCAGAGTGGAGCTTCAGAGTGGAGCTTCCGAGTGGAGCTTCCGAGTGGAGCTTCCGAGTGGAGCTTCCGAGTGGAGCTTCCGAGTGGAGCTTCCGAGTGGAGCTTCCGAGTGGAGCTTCCGAGTGGAGCTTCCGAGTGGAGCTTCAGAGTGCAGATTCAGAGTGGAGCTTCAGAGTGCAGAGTGGAGCTTCAGAGTGGAGCTTCAGAGTGGAGCTTCAGAGTGGAGCTTCAGAGTGGAGCTTCAGAGTGGAGCTTCAGAGTGGAGCTTCAGAGTGGAGCTTCAGAGTGGAGCTTCAGAGTGGAGCTTCAGAGTGGAGCTTCAGAGTGCAGAGTAGAGCTTCAGAGTGCAGAGTAGAGCTTCAGAGTGGAGCTTCAGAGTGCAGAGTGGAGCTTCAGAGTGGAGCTTCAGAGTGGAGCTTCAGAGTGCAGAGTGGAGCTTCAGAGTGGAGCTTCAGAGTGCAGAGTGGAGCTTCAGAGTGGAGCTTCAGAGTGGAGCTTCAGAGTGCAGAGTGGAGCTTCCGAGTGGAGCTTCCGAGTGGAGCTTCCGAGTGGAGCTTCCGAGTGGAGCTTCAGAGTGGAGCTTCAGAGTGGAGCTTCAGAGTGGAGCTTCAGAGTGGAGCTTCAGAGTGGAGCTTCAGAGTGGAGCTTCAGAGTGGAGCTTCAGAGTGCAGAGTGGAGCTTCAGAGTAGAGCTTCAGAGTGGAGCTTCAGAGTGCAGAGTGGAGCTTCAGAGTGGAGCTTCAGAGTGGAGCTTCAGAGTGGAGCTTCAGAGTGGAGCTTCAGAGTGGAGCTTCAGAGTGCAGAGTGGAGCTTCAGAGTGCAGAGTGGAGCTTCAGAGTGCAGAGTGGAGCTTCAGAGTGCAGAGTGGAGCTTCAGAGTGCAGAGCGGAGCTTCAGAGTGCAGAGCGGAGCTTCAGAGTGCAGAGTGGAGCTTCAGAGTGCAGAGTGGAGCTTCAGAGTGCAGAGTGGAGCTTCAGAGTGCAGATTCAAAGTGGAGCTTCAGAGTGCAGAGTGGAGCTTCAGAGTGCAGATTCAAAGTGGAGCTTCAGAGTGCAGAGTGGAGCTTCAGAGTGCAGATTCAGAGTGGAGCTTTAGAGCTTCAGAGTGCAGATTCAGAGTGGAGCTTCAGAGTGGAGCTTCAGAGTGGAGCTTCAGAGTGGAGCTTCAGAGTGCAGAGTGGAGCTTCAGAGTGGAGCTTCAGAGTGGAGCTTCAGAGTGGAGCTTCAGAGTGCAGAGTGGAGCTTCAGAGTGCAGAGTGGAGCTTCAGAGTGGAGCTTCAGAGTGGAGCTTCAGAGTGGAGCTTCAGAGTGGAGCTTCAGAGTGGAGCTTCAGAGTGGAGCTTCAGAGTGGAGCTTCAGAGTGGAGCTTCAGAGTGGAGCTTCAGAGTGGAGCTTCAGAGTGGAGCTGCAGAGTGGAGCTGCAGAGTGGAGCTGCAGAGTGGAGCTGCAGAGTGGAGCTGCAGAGTGGAGCTGCAGAGTGGAGCTGCAGAGTGGAGCTGCAGAGTGGAGCTGCAGAGTGGAGCTGCAGAGTGGAGCTGCAGAGTGGAGCTGCAGAGTGGAGCTGCAGAGTGGAGCTTCAGAGTGGAGCTTCAGAGTGGAGCTTCAGAGTGGAGCTTCAGAGTGGAGCTTCAGAGTGGAGCTTCAGAGTGGAGCTTCAGAGTGGAGCTTCAGAGTGCAGAGTGGAGCTTCAGAGTGCAGAGTGGAGCTTCAGAGTGCAGAGTGGAGCTTCAGAGTGCAGAGTGGAGCTTCAGAGTGCAGAGTGGAGCTTCAGAGTGGAGCTTCAGAGTGCAGAGTGGAGCTTCAGAGTGCAGAGTGGAGCTTCAGAGTGGAGCTTCAGAGTGCAGAGTGGAGCTTCAGAGTGCAGAGTGGAGCTTCAGAGTGCAGAGTGGAGCTTCAGAGTGCAGAGTGGAGCTTCAGAGTGCAGAGTGGAGCTTCAGAGTGCAGATTCAAAGTGGAGCTTCAGAGTGCAGAGTGGAGCTTCAGAGTGCAGATTCAAAGTGGAGCTTCAGAGTGCAGAGTGGAGCTTCAGAGTGCAGATTCAGAGTGGAGCTTTAGAGCTTCAGAGTGCAGATTCAGAGTGGAGCTTTAGAGCTTCAGAGTGGAGCTTCAGAGTGGAGCTTCAGAGTGGAGCTTCAGAGTGCAGAGTGGAGCTTCAGAGTGGAGCTTCAGAGTGCAGAGTGGAGCTTCAGAGTGCAGAGTGGAGCTTCAGAGTGCAGAGTGGAGCTTCAGAGTGCAGAGTGGAGCTTCAGAGTGGAGCTTCAGAGTGGAGCTTCAGAGTGGAGCTGCAGAGTGGAGCTGCAGAGTGGAGCTGCAGAGTGGAGCTGCAGAGTGGAGCTGCAGAGTGGAGCTGCAGAGTGGAGCTGCAGAGTGGAGCTGCAGAGTGGAGCTGCAGAGTGGAGCTGCAGAGTGGAGCTGCAGAGTGGAGCTGCAGAGTGGAGCTGCAGAGTGGAGCTGCAGAGTGGAGCTGCAGAGTGGAGCTTCAGAGTGGAGCTTCAGAGTGCAGAGTGGAGCTTCAGAGTGGAGCTTCAGAGTGGAGCTTCAGAGTGGAGCTTCAGAGTGCAGAGTGGAGCTTCAGAGTGCAGATTCAGAGTGGAGCTTCAGAGTGCAGAGTGGAGCTTCAGAGTGCAGATTCAGAGTGGAGCTTCAGAGTGCAGAGTGGAGCTTCAGAGTGCAGATTCAGAGTGGAGCTTCAGAGTGCAGAGTGGAGCTTCAGAGTGCAGATTCAAAGTGGAGCTTCAGAGTGCAGAGTGGAGCTTCAGAGTGCAGATTCAGAGTGGAGCTTCAGAGTGCAGAGTGGAGCTTCAGAGTGCAGATTCAGAGTGGAGCTTTAGAGCTTCAGAGTGGAGCTTCAGAGTGGAGCTTCAGAGTGCAGAGTGGAGCTTCAGAGTGCAGAGTGGAGCTTCAGAGTGGAGCTTCAGAGTGCAGATTCAGAGTGGAGCTTCAGAGTGGAGCTTCAGAGTGGAGCTTCAGAGTGGAGCTTCAGAGTGGAGCTTCAGAGTGCAGATTCAAAGTGGAGCTTCAGAGTGCAGAGTGGAGCTTCAGAGTGCAGATTCAGAGTGGAGCTTTAGAGCTTCAGAGTGGAGCTTCAGAGTGGAGCTTCAGAGTGGAGCTTCAGAGTGCAGAGTGGAGCTTCAGAGTGCAGAGTGGAGCTTCAGAGTGCAGAGTGGAGCTTCAGAGTGCAGAGTGGAGCTTCAGAGTGCAGAGTGGAGCTTCAGAGTGCAGAGTGGAGCTTCAGAGTGTCAAGAGCAATGCCAATAGCTCTAACTTTAACAAAGGCAAAACCATTGCATTGTAAATGCTTGTTATTTTACCGAATCACATGCTCATGCTGCTGCCTGGTTTGTCTACATGCACACAGGCAGAATCACTCGGTACAAAATGGCTCCTGTTCACTCGTCAGTACGGTCTTGCGCCGCCCCACCTTCCCCCTGCCAAATACATTCATTCCAAATACTGCTTATTTTCATATCAGACTGACTTCTCACATCTGGGATAGCAGGGGCACCTTCCACAGTGATTAGTGCTTCACAAAAAATAATTCTCGGCTAGCGCTCAGAAGCCTTGAAGCTTTGATTGAATGACACTGCAGTTTGATGCCCCCGCTCGTTTTTTGATGCTATGCGTTCCAGACACTGATTTTATTAAGACTCACTTGGAGCTCTAAACTGTCACTTGATCTTTCTTTGGGTCATTTCGTTTGCCCGGAAGGACTAACATATCTGTGAAACCCTCTTCTTTTATAGTTTCAGCATCGTCTTCGTTTAGCAGGATAACATTATACATTTGAAAATACAAATATCCGGGAAGAGCAGAGAGCAAATCTCCGCGATGTTGGGCATTCTCCTATCATAAAGGAAGCGTGTTGGTGGGACCTGTGGCATCTAACGCATCATTTAACCCTATATGCGTGGGCACCTACCACAATAATGTATAGGATGAGTTTGTTCCGTTCCCGTTTTTAATTTGATGTAAAACTCAAATCACTGCACACTCTCTACTACACACTCTCTACTACACACTCTCTACTACAGTCACTACTCTCTACTACACACTCCCTACTACAGTCACTACTCTCTACTACACATTCTGCTACACACTCTCTACTACAGTCACTACTCTCTGCTACGCACTCTACTCTCTACTACACTCTACTACACACACTCTACTACACTCTCTACTACAGTCACTACTCTGCTACGCACTCTACTCTCTACTACACACTCTACTACACACTCTACTACACACTCTCTACTACAGTCGCTACTCTCTACTACACACTGTACTACACACTCTACTACAGTCGCTACTCTCTACTACACACTGTACTACACACTCTACTACAGTCACTACTCTCTACTACACACTACTACACACTCTCTACTACAGTCACTACTCTCTACTACACACTCACTACACACTCACTACTACAGCCACTACTCTCTTCGACACACTCTATACTAGACACTCTCTACTACACACTATCTACTACAGTCACTACTCTCTACTACACACTGTGCTACACACTCTACTACAGTCACTACTCTCTACTACACACTACTACACACTCTCTACTACAGTCACTACTCTCTACTACACACTCTACTACACACTCACTACTACAGCCACTACTCTCTTCGACACACTCTATACTAGACACTTTCTACTACACACTATCTACTACAGTCACTACTTACTACACACTCTACTACACACTCTACACTACACACTCTACACTACACACTCTACACTACACACTCTACACTACACACTCTACACTACACACTCTACACTACACACTCTACACTACACACTCTACACTACACACTCTACACTACACACTCTACACTACACACTCTACACTACACACTCTACACTACACACTCTACACTACACACTCTACACTACACACTCTACACTACACACTCTACTACACACTCTGCTACACACACGCTCTACTACACACTCTACTACACACCCTCTACTACTCTCTACTACTCTACTACACATTCTCTACTACTCTACTACACACTCACTACTTTCTACTACACTCTACTACAGACTCTCCACTCTCTACTCCACACTCTCTACTTCAATCTCTCTACTTCAATCTCTCTACCTCAATCTCTCTACCTCAATCTCTCTACTTCAATCTCTCTACTTCAATCTCTCTACTTCAATCTCTCTACTTCAATCTCTCTACTTCACATTCTGTATTACACACTCTCTACTACACACTCACTACTCTCTACTACACACTCACTACTCTCTACTACACACTCTCTACTACACACTCACTACTCTCTACTACACACTCTCTACTACACACTCTCTACTACACACTCTCTACTACACACTCTCTACTACACACTCTCTACTACACACTCTACTACACTCCCTACTACACATTCTCCTACACACTCTACTACACACTCACCACTCTACTACACACTCACTAGTCTCTACTGCTCACTCTCTACTACACACTCTCTACTACACACTCTCTACTACACACTCTCTACTACACACTCTCTACTACACACTCTCTACTACACACTCTCTACTACACACTCTCTACTACACACTCACTACTCTCTACTACACACTCACTACTCTCTACTACACACACTACTCTCTACTACACACTCACTACTCTCTACTACACACTCTACTACTCACTTACTACTCTCTACTCACTCTCTACTACTCACTACTACTCTCTCTACTACTCACTACTACTCTCTCTACTACTCTCTCTACTACTCACTCTCTACTACTCACTCTCTACTACTCACTCTCTACTACTCACTCTCTACTACTCACTCTCTACTACTCACTCTCTACTACTCACTCTCTACTACTCACTCTCTACTGCTCATGACAATGCCATTTATTTATCTGTTTCCAAAACCAACACATAAATAAAACATTTGTCATTTACAATGCCAAAAGCGCTAACTTTTGCAAAGGCGAGACCGTTGCATTGTAAATGCTTGTTGTAGAATGTAGGGGAATTGCTTGCTTGCCCTACGTAGTTAGTTTGTGTGTGAAGGGAAGAGGACCGGTAACCGAGGTGAAAGGCACGGACCCTTACTTTCATATGCATGAGAGTAGACTGGTCAGAAAAAGAGTGTTGCAGAAGGAAAAGGACAGTATGGTAACTATCAGGGATACGACGAGTCCATGCTGCATGAATGAAGTGGACATACAAAAACATGGGCTATCAGAACACGAGATGTTACAGTGGGAAGTTTCTAAGCAGTAGTGATGGGGAGGTTAGCAGGCAATACTCTTGGAGAGGTGAATTGAGGCTGTAACCCAAAAAGCATACAACTGCAGTTTACAAATTACAAGGGGAAAAGTATCTTAAAGGCAAGAAGCACAAAAAATGAGAAATAGATACCTTTAAAAAACAAAAAAGCAAAGAGTAACAAATAGAATTAAATGGAACATCAGGAAAAAAACGTCGCGAAAACAAATCATAAATGCCTACAATGCTTCCTTAGTGTCCAAATTTCTCTTTACCAAATATTAACACTGTAAGAATGATATAAACTAATACCAGAAATTGACTAAACATCGCTAAAATGTTGCTGCCATTTGCTGCGTCATCCTTTGCTCCTCTAGGTTTCAACATTGGATGATATCAATCCGAAGACACAACCATCTCCAATAAGGAGGGAATGTGTTGGATTTGTTCTCCATAAGTGAAAAGCGATCAGTGCTTTGAATCCTGCATAAAACTGGATGAAGTCTTAATCACCCTTTTTCCGTTGCAGGGTGCATTTAACTCCACCCCAGACTTTTCTTTTAAAAGTGTCCTCTAAACATTCTGGGAGACGAAACTACTTACGCATAATCATCTCACCACTACAAACATAACTAACACAGGCACTTTGAACGCACCTAATAGCAAACCCAAGCAAATGGTTCAATGCAGAACATACATATTATATAGTACAGGTCTGGACAGAAGGCGGGGATGTGAAACCAATCTGCTGTATAGTAACAATATCTAGTTTGATGTGTCAACACACACTGTCCACAGTCGTTGCTAGCCATAATATCAGCAGGGTGTGTCTTATATTTATAAAAGGATGTGTCTAAGCTTCAAGTGCAACTCCCTTAAATGAAAACAAGACTCAAGCATGTGTCAAACTACCAGGGGCAGTCGCTTGATGTGCTAGTAGAGTGGGGATAAAGACAGACCACTGTTGAGTTGAATACTACTGCGCTTATAGCTTCTCCCCAACATTCAACCAATCACAAGTGTGCTTATCCTAATATGTCCAGTCCACAAAATACTCTACATTGCTCAATATGACCAACTCGAGGAAGAAGAGCACTGCCAGGTGGTGCCAACAGAAGTCAATCCAAGTAATGTACTCAAGAAGAGATCCATGACAATACCTGGGCAGCTGCCTTCTACACCATCACCCTTCGTATAGTCCGAGGGGAACATCAGTTTATGTAGCGGTTTTGCAATCACCTCACACTGTTCATGGTTCCACTATATTTTCTGAGACATTAATTACAACTAATAGTCCATAAAGACGATACCATGATTTGACAATCAAGAGTGATCTGGGAGGATCTATTTGGTCTTTAATCAAACAGCACCTCAAGGCTTTGAGCCATAAGAACCCTGGCCCACAAAGAGAAAATGAATTGTGTTGATTCACAGAAACTCAGTGGTCCAATCCAGAGTGCCTCAAAAATCAAATGTATTCGCGTTTTGTCAGGACTTTTGATTCAACGAGTTGCATTAACACAGAAAATCAACTAGGTAACACATATTTTCTCTCATGTGGCTATTGGTCGCAGTTTAAATTACAATACAGAACATCGCTAACGGGCCAAACATACACATCAAACAAAAGGGGCGAGAGAACAGTCCGGCACCGTACCAAAAATAGAAAACACAAAAGGAAACCAGCCAACAAGCACTGTCCTGCAGAGCTCAAGAAACTGGATGCATTCACGCTGGCTCGCTGCCAGACCCTGCAGACATTAGAGAAAAACTCCATTCCAATTGTGCCATAGGTAGCTAAAAGGTCCAACATAACAAGGAAAGTGAATGCGCCCTGTAACAGCGACCATTAAAGAAAATCTGCTAAGCAAACTAGGTCGGTCTGGATCTGGACAGGGCAGAGTTGAAGGGTCATGCACCCAATTGAAGACACTTGCCTTTAACAAAGTTTTGGTCAAGAAGGCCAGGTTGGAGGTAGCACAAGAATAGCCCAAAAAGTCCAAATTCAGCCACTGTTTCTCCTTCAGAGTTCATGCAGCCCTTCTAACACATTTTGGGGGTGGTATTTTTTTTAAAAAACTGAGGTGCTACAAAGTCACTGTCTCAAAGATCTCCCAATAAACTACCCTCCACTAAAAGCTGCAAGGACTAAGCAGAAGAAATGGGTATGACTCAATCCACAGGCGGTTGCTTGTCCTTGGAGGCTCCTCACAATGGCTATCAACACTGAAATACTAATCTGCTGCCAATGAAACAGCAGAAGGACACCAGCTCATCAAGGTATGATTCACTTCAGCATTGTTACTATCTTGAAAACAATCTTTATTTCCCTGGTGTACCAGAGCGTGTTTTCGATAGAACAAATGGCAATACATTATTTTGAGGTGGAATCATCCATGAATGCAGTACATGGATATGCCCTTCACAGCTCCTATACGGTGCTCTTCACAGTGTCAGCATCAAGGCGGTTTCAAGGTTGCATAAAGTCAACCTCTCAGGACTAACCGAAAAAGTCATGTTAATGGCACAAGCTAAACCTTAGTACAGTTAACACCATGAATAAGGCTTAGATTTCTTAGGCACACTTCCTGGGCAGTCACTAATTTTCATTAATACCTTAGTAGTTGATTCTAGCCCTTTCTGATGTCACAAAAGCAACAGATGAACAACCGCCTGAGAAAGAAAACATCTTAAGCAGTTTTCCACCTAAGCCAGATACCACAACCTCAGCCTTCCTGTCATTAGCGGACATTTTGAGAGAACGTAACCAACACAGCCTTTGGCCTAGAGTGCTCTTTCACACGAACAGCATTAAACATATTCATGCATTTTAGGAATAAAATGTTTGGGCTGGGGTGGATGACAAAAGAAAACAGGTTGAGATATTAGGTCCCCACTTACTCTTTTTCCTTCATCTTTGCTCTTTCAAAATGAGCAACCCCCCAAAGGAGCACATCCCATGTGTAAATTAGGAACGTGGTTAAACCACAGGACTACAGAAACGTACTTTATGTAGGAATCACCAAACTCCTCCTAAAGAGACTACAGCTAATAAAAAACCCAGCGACCACACTCATCCTCAACCTCCCCCAACATACCAACATTACACCCCATTTCAGGAAGCCACACTGGCTCCTGATCCAGAAGAGATGCCAGTTTAAGATGTTGACCCACATTTACAAAGCCATGCACAACAAAGGACCAGCCTACATCAACAAACGCTTGACCTTCCACCAACCAGACACCTACGATCTGCATCCCTTGCAGCACTGGGATGCCTCAGGGTAGCTATTGCGCTATATAACTGTTTTTTCATTTCATTTCTTCATCCCTGTTCCTTGCAGAAACCACCCGCATCTGCAGAAGCAACAGCGGAGAACGTGCTCTCAAATACCTGGCAACCTGGCAGCCAAAGCTTGAATCGCCCTTCCTCTGCATCTCAGAACCACCTCATCGCTCCAGCAATTTAGGAAAGAACTCAAGACTTGGCTGTTCGAATGAACGGCTCACCATGAAAGAAGCAGCAACTCCAGAACCTTGAGACCCTCTTGGTTGATTTGCCGCCCATTACAAATTCTGGATTGATTAAAACCCATATTTTTGTTACCATTGGCAAATAGAGGTTACCCAAATCAACAACCGGCCACTCACTACTTTGCAATGCTGTGCCAGGAGGCATACAGCAGTTTCCCTGTCACGTAGGAATTGGAGAGACAATAATGGTAGCATGTCTCTGCAAAATAGGTTTGATTACCTTGATCCTCAGCAGAGAGCAAGCTGCAACTAAAACTGTAAGGTCTCAAATAATGCGATATTAAAAAGCACCAATATGATGTCAGCAAACTGATTTGCAAGATGTGCGATACTGAAATTTGTATTTTCAGACACTATGGAGAAGGAGATCTACAACGCTCACCTACCTATCCCCCCTACATTCAAGGAAGTTCTTCAAGATGAGGAAGATGGGCGGGCTCTCCTGTGACCTTTCACAAAGTATTCCAACCATCATACAGGCGCATTGTCTTGCATGCGCGGATCTCATAACAAAATAAGGAAGTTCACCAGCCCCCAGCTCTCCAAGGATTTGTTTAAAGAAGTTGTGAAACGGGCAACAGTCCCCTAACTAGAACAGGAAGAACCTGCAAGACCTGCGGGGCAGTTTCTACCTCTAGGAGTATGCTGGCTTGCTTGTGAAGACAAAAAGCGAACATCCGTTTCACCCCAGCCGCTCTGCATCTCCGTCATGGTTCTGCAACTCGATGTGGAAACTCTTGGTCTAGTAACTCCTGGGGACGGTGTCTACACTTTCACACACATGCTGGGCTAGAACTAATACCAAGCTACACAGAAATGACCAGGTGAATTAATAGCAAACTTCAACAATATTGTGCTGCTCCCACACAGGATATATTAACCATACAAACAAAGTCTATAATAAAAAAAGACTCCTTTGCGATTTTTATTTATAGATCCAAGGTTTTCTGAATCACCAGTTAATGTGCAAACAATTTCGGCTAGAATTTGTCGCATGGTATCTATTCTCAGTTATTCTTTATTGGATTTTCTTATGGAGGGGACATTGGAGTTCATGCCTTCTCTCATACAATCCTGCACGTCTCCAAGGCGGCACCACAGGGCCTGTCTTGCCATTCTGCCACTCATGCTTTTTCTCTATGTGCTGTAGGGTAGGGGTCTACTTTCAGACCTGAATGGGTTGCCATGAACCAATTAAAAAAGCCCCTACGGCCCGCGTCTAGTTGCAGCCCCCTTCTGTTTAGGGCTGGTTTGATCGTTTTTTCGAAGGCTTATGTTCGTTTTCAATCGGCCCTGAAGCACACAATCATTTAGTACGAATTTCTTGTCTGTGGCACTTGCTTAGCAAATTACTTTGAAACGTCTCATGAACTTTCAGATAGAGTATTGAGCACTCAAGCTTTTTTCAAACGCTACTAGTGCCTTGGAATCCATGCTACAGAAATGTCAACCTGTGGTACCACTGCACATTAGGATGCACTACTAGTGTCACAAGGCCAAACAAACTGAAAAACTACACCTGTTAGCGGGACCACAGTGGTCATGCCAAGATTTCCAATGACCATGGGACGAAGACAACGGCAAGATGAAAATTAGCCATCAAAACAGGAAGTTATTCTAACGAGAACTGGGCTGAAGCCTCATGTATTACCATTGGGCTATGCGGATTCTTCTTAAAGTCAAGCACTTGAACTAAAGTCATGCACTGGCTCTCATATGGCGTTAGGGTTATGTAAATAAATGTAAACATCATTTGTCATGCTTGACCTCAGAAGAGGCAATGGAAAAGTGGGACAAAGTGCAAAGATAACCACGTGGCCTAACTCAACCTATTGGAAAGGATTCCCGTTTCAGGTGGAAAGGTGTGCATTGTATATGCATCAATTTCCCCTCTTCTTCTTAATGTGTTAATACAACTACATTAAGTTCTTACAATCCACATATGAATAAAGACGCTGCACTTGAGAATGAACAGAAGCCTTATTAAAGTAATGTTAAATAAAAATAAAATATCTTGCTTTCTGGGCCTCTATAGGAACTCTTCCTTCTTCGTGGAGTCACTAGTGGCTGTAACATATCACTGTAAGATACAGGCATGGTATTTGCTTTAGTGCTAAGCTCAACTCATGCCCCGGGAAATTCACAACAGCTGCCATGTTAAGGGGATGTGTTGGAAAAAAAACTAAACACAAAGAACATGTCTATGAAAATCGGAAACAAGAACGACACAAAATGCCCAAAACATTTCAGCTGATGAACAGGCTAAGTGTGCAATGGTATACTATAGTACGTCACAACATGCTGTGGAGGCCAAGGGTTTATAGGGATGACCGAGCTGTAGACCAAAGATGGGTGCTACCTTCCTTTTCACAAATGTAAGAGGGGCTGTTAGGGAAGGTGCAGTTGTAGTGGGGAGGGGAACATTTGTTTCAAGGTTTTAACCAACCCATCCGTTTTGGTCTGGTTTCACTTGCAGTTTTAGTTTGAAAAGGCAAATTGCGTCAGTGGTTACTGCCACTGCATTTCATTCCTTCAAAATAGGAATTGCTGTTTTACTGAAAATCATAAGATTTCAAAGGTGGGACAACCAGGTACTCCACATCATATGCCGTGTCAAAGCAATGATTTGCGGTGTCAAAGTAATGATTAAACATTGTGTTTGGAAATGTGTTTAACTATAAAGGTGATCTTGTATTTGAATGTAAGTTTTTAAACCTTATACAGTGTTTTGGCATTGATGTAGTGAAGATCTAACCACAACACCAACGGAGCACCATACATTTGCAACGTACAACAGGAGGAACAATGGATCTAGTGGTTAACATGAGCAAAACCTATGCAGCAATTAAAGGCACAGACCGGACCGAAACTCCTTGCCAATGAAAGTCCAATAATAAACACAAGTTTAGGGGCACATGCATCAGGGTAGAATTTTGCGAGTCCTTAATTGCAAAAGCCTATGCATGTAGGAATCGCTATAAAAATAGTGATTCCTAAACATTCCTTAATTGCGACCCACAGATTACGAGTCGCAATTAAGGAATGGCTTCCCATTTTCCCCATTCATTCCTATGGGCCTGTAGGCCCATAGGAATGAATGGGAAGTTGCACCAATTGTACCAAAAGGTACTCGCAGACTGCGCGTGAAATTTGCAATGTGATGTGCACCCATGTTGCGCACATATGCCCCAAGGGTATATGTGTGTGCGCAACAAGAAATGTTGAAAAATGCACTTTAGTGCATTTTTCTAAGTTTTTGCAAATTACCGACCAGTTTAATTGCTCGGTAATTTGAGGCTCCAAATAGCAAAATCACTATTTCAAAGTGCTTCTTGCATTGCATTTAAGGAATTGCGATTACTTAAATCCAATTGCAATTTAGAAAATCACAAAAAATTGCGAATACCTAAAATGTCCCCAACTAGCATGCATCGCAAAAGGACATTTTGCAACCGTAGACTGCTGATTTTTGCAAATCGCACTGTTTGTGCTTGCAAAAGCCTTTGATGCATGTGCCACTTAGTCCCTAAGAACACATTCATACCCTGTGCAGCAGCTGGGCTTTATTCAAAATGTGGCAGATTTTTCAAGAAACGTATAGTGCATCTGCCATTTAAAGCAACACTGATCAGGTCAGTCTCAGACCATGCAGCAGCCTATCCTCCTTCAACAGCCAAAGTAAAAACTTCTGAACCCTCGACTTCACTTTTCTGCGAGCTTTATTCATTATATCACTGCTGTTTTCGATCTCTGATTTGGAACGTTTGGTGAAGCACAAAGCACTATGAAATTAAAAATGATCTTTGTACGTAAAGATAACGGAAATAGTCACATTTTCCGAGTAACATATTCCTTAACAGTATTGTAGATATCCAATTTTACAAATACAGAACAAATGCTCAGACAAAATCTGAACACGATCAGCCCAACATTTTGAAAGAGACAAGCAATGTCTAAGCTTTTAAACAATTCTCAGCAGTTAGCTGCACACACACTCCATCTTACCAAATGAAAATATCAGAATGTTACAGACAGAGTAAGTCACTTCACATTTCATTTCGGACTGGTGATTACGAATTGGATTAGTGTAAGTGAATCGTGACCAGCTGAAATGTTTGGATATGAAAAAGGTTAGTTGCATGAAGATTATTCTGCTCGTTAACAGTATTCTCCTGGGAGTTAAATGTCAGGTAGGCAACTTCAACGCTCCAAGAGATAAAAGGGCCAGTTCTGCACAAAATTATGGATAAACAGACATGGTTTTGAATGTAGCAGGGAGGAGTAGACCTTAGAGGGACTTGTTGGCAGTGCCATCAAAGACAGAAACGGAACAGGTAAATATGTATTCCTGGGTTCTAGCTCCCTAACGCAACTGCTTGCTCAAACAGCATAGTTAGAGTGCAGTCTGCAGAAAGACTCAGCTCTGTTGGCAATTTGATCCAAGCCTACTGTGTGCATGATTATGGTCTTGGTTCTGCTTCTAGGCACTGAACACAAATTAAACGTTCATCTTCTAAACAGTTCACACCTGTCGGTTCAAATTGTTACTAAATCGTACAGCGATTAAATAAAACCATACGGTTGTATGGATAGTGGTTCAATGCAGTGAAACAAAAAACAAAGATTACATACAAGGTTGGAAACTAAACCAGGGTACTTGACAAAAAGACAGTCGTAATGCATGCAATTAGACAAAAGTGTAAAGCAGGAAACAATAAGGTCTTGTACATAAGTATTAAAAAGGTAAAACTGTAGCAGATCACTGAAAAACCCAAAAACCTTTCCACCCGGGCAAGTTATGGCAAAGACGTGATGCCAGCCTTCAGATCAGACCAAAAAGATTTAGGAAATCCTCGGTGAAAAAACATAGCATTTAACTGCTCTTATTTGGCCAGTGTCAATGTAGTGCAACTGACTAAAAAGTTTTAACTTTTGTTTAGTATACAGTGAAATCTGCAGAAACCATCACACTTTCAGATCTCATCTCGGGTCGTGATGTTTGAGGGTGACGGAGGTTACGGTCCTTGCAAAGGGCGGATGGAAATGTACCACGTCAGGGAGACAGAAATTTGTTTTGTTTTTAATTGTTGTTTGTGGGGCTCTGTAGGCTGGATTGTTTTTAAGTCACATTGCAGAGAAGGACTGTAATCTGTATGGTGGTTGGTTTGTGTAGAGGCAGGACATTAAAAGCAAGTTAGAAAAAAATAGGCTTTTAATAGCATTCAAGGAGATGGCAGAGCCAAGCGTGCCCTTCGCTTGCGGCATTATTTTAAAGTAAAAGCCTGCACGCGCACGGGAGCCATTCTGAAACCACTGACAGAAATCCATATGATTCTCTGATCAAGCTGTCCATTTTCACCCCATCTCGCAACAACACTTCTCACTCCCACTGCTCTCCGTTTGAATAGCGTTGCTTAGCAACATAAGCCTTAAATCGCAAAAATATAGCCTATTTAAAGGTATGTGGGGGGAGGGCTGGGAGGAAGCCGAGTGCCAGTGTGGTTTAGTCGTTAGACACCTGCATCCTGAACACCCCACCTACAAGTGGCCTTTGCACACTTAACACAAACACACATACCTTCAAATTCTACATACCATTTTTAAAGGTACTTTAACAAGTGATTCATCATTGGTGACCACCTACCCACCACACAGTCCCTCCCCAAACCACCTGTCCATCATCGGCTCTTTGCTACAGGCACTGCCCTGAAGCCCCATATCAAATAATTCGACACTGTGAAATGAAATGATGAAATGATTACGCACTTGTATAGCGCACGACTACCCGTAGGCATCTCGGCGCTTGTACGAATACCGCAGAGGAACCCTTCCTGGCCTTTCCCTGTGAGGAACCCACTCCTGGACACCCCCAAGGTGAAGTCAGGCATCCTCAGCGTTGTTGGGCCCGTTGTAGAGATTAAGCAAGCTATTGCCCAGAGGTGCAGAGTGGGACTCATGATTAGAATAGGCACCAAGGCGAGAATTATCAGGTCCGAGGAAATTGAGCCAGAGACCCGCTGAGGCGGGAATTGACCCTGGTCCCGTCCAGACTACTGCATCAGGGTCTGCCGCTCTAACGATTGAGCCACACTTCTCTACAACATGTAGACATTGAACAGAAGCTCTGGCCACATAGACCCTCTGTCTGGCATCGGTGCAGTCCAGCAGAGTCAAGGTCAAGTTATATCTTAGACCCGGTGTCCTGGCACTTAAGTCCTTGTATTATTTCATTCTACTTAGAGGTGAGAAAGGACGGACATCCTTGTTGGACACATTGCCGCTGCTCCCCCCACCAGAAAACTCAGCCCAATGGCTGAGGTAGCCGATAGGGCCTAGGATATGGGTAATTGACCGTCAGGCACCCTGGTTGGGGGAAGGGGGTTGTTTGAAGTGACTAAATACCATCTACCCAGATGAAAGGTCCTTAAGCCAGCCGTAGGTGTCCACTCAACAAGAGGAACAGCTTTACCTTCTCGAACATACATTTACTATGAATATTCACCCATAAAGTAGCTTTCTACTACACAACACTGTCTGTACTCATTACTAAAGAGAGAGCGAGCAGTGCACTGGACGCCCAAGGTGAAGGAACTATAGTGATAGCAGCAAAGCCAACAGCACATGATCTTTCACCGTCCAGGAACAGGGAATGGACCCTATTGGGTGAAATTTGCTGCACCATCTTATGTCCCATCATGGGACAAGGATCAACGCCTTGAACCCTGGGTCCCTCATTTCACTGGATCCTGCGAGGGTAACAAACACTGCATGTGCTCTTCACTCAGTAGTGGTGTAACTCACTTATTTATCGGTGATCTGTATGCTTTTCACAAGTGTCATTATATCCCAGTTTCTGGAAGCTCATCTTAAAAACAAGCATTTACAATGCAATGGTCTCGGCATTATTAAAGGTAGAGATATTGGCATTGCTCATGACTTTTTTTTTTTCAAAACATAAATAAATGGTATTGTCATTTACAATGGCAATAGGTGAGCATTAGAGAGTAGTACAGAGTAGGACGCAGAGCCACACACACACGGAGCCCCACACACACACACACAGAGCCCCCCCCCAGACACACACACACATTGAGCCACACACACACACACACAGCCCCCACCACACACACAGAGCCCACCACACACACAGAGAGCCCACCACACACACACAGAGCCACACACGAGGAACAGAGGGGGCAGAAAAGCGAGCACAGCGAGGCAACAAGGTGGTGGGGGGCCAGGAAAGCGAGCACAACGAGGAACAGGGGAGTGGGGTGCAGAAAAGCGAGCACAACGAGGAACAGGGGATGGGGGGCAGAAAAGCAAGCACAATGAGGCAACAGGGGGGGAGGGGGGCGGGGGGGGGGCAAAAAAGCGAGCCCAACGAGGAAACCGGGGGTGGGGGCAGAAAAGTGAGCACAACGAGGAAACATGGGGTGGCGGTAGAAAAGCGAGCACAAAGAGGAACAGGGGGTGGGGGGCAGAAAAGCAAGCACAACGAGGAACAAGGGGTGGGGGGCCGAAAAGCGAGCACAACAAGGCAATTGAATTGTGCAAACTTAGGAAAGGAAACACACGATAATCTTTTTAGAGAGTAATAATAATTATAGTCATGTGAGTGTAGTGTGCATGATTGCCTCCAAAGTGCCTTGGTAAAAAGCCATTTTCACTAGTTTCATAACCATGCTTTACTGTCAAGCGTTTTTGTAGTTGAATCACACCATGTGTGTAGAAACGCTACACAGGCTTCTGAGCGCTCGGGGCAGACAAGAGTATCACCACACCGCCGACCTGGGTAAAGACGTCATGCGGAGAGGGAGATGCAGAGACAAAGTAGGAATTCCAGGAGAGCTTTGCTGGGTTTGCGGCCCTGCGGTCGGATATGTCAGGTGTGTGCTTACTACCATGAAACTACGTCCCTACTGCGAGATGGACTGTGGCTTAACGGCTAGAGCGGCCGACTTTGAAGCTGGGGAACCAAGGTTATGGCAGGAGGAGGCTCAAAGATCCCATGATCCTGGGCAAATCACTTAATCTCGCCAGTCTGTACTTCAACCTGTGCTCATGTAAAGCGCCCTGATACCTTCAGGTCGAGTTCGCGCTATTTAAAATTGGAGGGAAAAAATTAAATGGCACCTCTGGGCATACCTATACAGAAGCAAGGCCTGACTGAAGCTATAAGTATACCAAGCACTCCAGTCTTTGTAGGGGTGCAATCCAGATGTGGGTCAGGTGACGCATCTCTCTTTTGGCCCCTAGAGGTTTCTCATAAGGCGGCCACCTATACACGTGCTTAACCGGATGTGATGCCCCAATTTCGGACAATTTTTCCGGGCCAGTCTGTTACCAATAAACATTTTACTCTGCAGTCTTCTGCCACATTACCGCTCTCATTCAGCCTCCCGGCTACTCCCGGGTTACATTTCTCCGAAGGCCGCCATGTAAAATCTGCTGGTTTCGCACGCAGCGGCGCCTCGGCCACAACGCGCTAAGGCGAAGAATATGGGCGCCATACAGCTCTTGTCATGCGCGTCATGGAGTGGCACAGTCGTGACAGAAGCATCATTCAGAGTCTTTGACAGTTTAATACCCGCCGTATGCACCTGCGGTTCTGACACCCGCTAATGACCGGGTTGGGGCACGGATGACGACGGCGAGGGGGGCCGGGAGATAAAAGAAAACACAGCGCCCCCCCCCCCTCCCCCCCCCCCCCCGCGGACTGATAGATGGAGTGGCGGTTTGCCATCTTTCAAGCTGGCAGTCTCCGTCAGTCTTTATTGCTTTTTTATGATGAACGTCACGGGGGTAATGTATGGGCATTGTCATGCATATACGCTCAGACAGGTAGCGGCCATTTCTGTGACACCCCAATGAAAGCCTCAACGAGCCTCTCGCAGCTGTTAAATCTATAGCGTTGCAGTACTATACATTATGAGATAAGTATTAATATGCCCGTGTATATATGAATGCATACAAATATAACGCATGAATAAAGCCTTGTGTCACTTAATCGCGGCACAAGAGAGGAGCGCTCCACACGAAACGCAGCCTCATTTTCGCATTCGGGGCGTGTTTTCTTTTTCTCCTCTTCCCATTGGCTGGAAGGTAAAATTCCAGCCAATGGGAAGGAGAGAAAGTAAATAGAAAGAAGCTCAAAAAAACGCCCCTGAATCCGAAAAAGACGGGGCTTGAACAGAGTGACGCCCCTCTCCTCCAATGGCTGGCCTCTGTTTAGGAAGCCAGCCAATGGAGAAGAGGGGCGGGTTTCAAGCCCCCTCTAAGAAACATTAAATCTCGGGCTCCGCCCACTACTACGCAGTGCGACGGTCCTCGACCCAAAAACAACCGTAGGATGGTAGTTCAGCCAGGCAGGAGATCCCCAAGATGAAATGTACTTCTCATTCTCAACTATATAACTGAAACAAAAACTCAAAGTTGTTGAAAGAGCCAGGCCTTCAGATTCCTACAAAACCTCCAGAGGTTGTCTTGGCTCTAAGTGATAATGAAAAGGTAGTCCACAGTTCTGAGGCCAAATAAGAGAAAGATCTTTCTATAAAGATTGGTAACAAGAGACTGATTCAGTCAGAAGGGAACTGGAGGGCGGCACTAGGTGATCGCTAATTGCGGAGATTAATTAATCCATTCCTTCCACCTCCTTGTTGTTCGTTTAAGGAGGGGTTGGTGCCCAACTCACACATTTGCATCAGTCGCGGAACACAACTCATTTTGATTCATTGTTTGCATTTTACGATGACCTGGCTGTACCTGTACTCAGAATGGACTATGACCAGATCCATTTCAAGGTGACTACAAGCCAATCGGTGAAGACTTCCTTGTGCTTTGAGAGGCGTAGCAGTCTGTTACAGACACCGTCCAAGAAACTCGCTGTTTGCTTTGGCAGCGACTTCCTGTACACAGTGTGTTTTACAGGTCTGCTTCTTGGACAGCTTTCCAGCACGTACAAAGCACACCTAGCTGTAAACTATGCACTCTACTTCATGTTTTCTGTGTTTTAATCCTACGGAACTTATTTGGTTTTCAAATATTTGTATAGTTTTTTATTTAAGGAGAACAGTCTCGACAAAAAGACGATGCAAAGCACAACATGATGCCTGTGTTACAATATTTTGACTTGAAATGTTACAGGATGAGGAATTTGAACTCGTTTCATACAGCATTACTGGTGAACAGACAAAAAGATTAGAGAAGCAGCGGAGGAGGACAGTAGATGAGCTAAGACAGGGATATCACTAATATGTAAAGGGTAAATGATAAAGAAAGCTTAACTTACAAGGACTGCAGGGATGACGCTTCCGTTACATGCTTTCAAGAATCCAGTGGAACTATTAACACAAGTTCAGTGAGAAAGAAAGTGAAGACAATCCTCCCTTGACGTATTTGTGATACTTAAGTAACAACCTTGACTTTTGCAATCAAAAACGGCTATCATGCTTTGAACCTCTGACATACTGCAATGTCGTCAATAATATACATTTTAACAGTGTTGCTACCCATGCGCTGATCAGCAAATCACCCCTTTGAGTTAACTTTATACTACAAATTGAATTTAAAATGTAGAATTCAACCACAGGTGATGGCTAGCAGACTACTTTTCAGTGCAGACTCCAGTGTGTGTTTGTTTGTCTGCCGGTCCTGCGACATTTTGACTCTTGCATGTTTAGATGCTGAACTGTAAAGTTTAGAAGGAGGAGATTCGAAGAGAGTAAATTGCAGGTGGCTCTACTATAGATCTGCAATAAATTAATTTAATATTTCACGTGGCAACTATAATTAACATCCATTGTACTTTTGCACTGCGATGATTTTCCAGTGTAGTGCTTTGTACATTTGCTAAGGATATCAGGTAGTGGCTTTCGGTTGCAAAGATTTTAAGAATAAGGCCCTTTCATCATGTGCCAAGATGTTGCTATTGCAGGAGTCTTTAATTCAGATGCTTCGGCACGTCTTTTTTTCTATTGTTGAAGATGGTTTAAATATTCCCTTCCAACTTGCCGTAACTGCATGGAATGACAGCAGGCACAGCTAATTAGGTCTTGCCTACCAGGCAAAGTGTGCAGTGTGCTGGCGAAAACCTCTACTGTGAGGTTAGAGTGAGCTTAGAGTCCACCCTCTGCATTCCATTGGTACCCTGTACGATCACTCGTGTGTTTGCTTTTTGTCAGATGTTGTGGGCTTTGCTTCCTCTTCTTGGGCGTATCACTCTCCAGGAGAATGGACGCATTACTTCTGTCCTTCCACTGCTCACTTTTAAAGCGCTATTTTCTTCTTTTTGGTTAAGCATTCCCAAAAGTGTATATGATATTTTGCTGTATGTATGTATGTATGTATGTGTGTTCTTATATAGCGCTCGACTTACCCTAGGGCATCTCGGCGCTTGCCTTGGGAACCCGTCCTGGCTTTTCCCTGCAAGATAACCCATACTGGGCATCCCCAAGGTGAAAGCCAGGCATCCCGCCGCAGGGGGGCATTGTGGAGATTAAGCAAGCTAATGCCCAGAGTTGCAGAGTGTGAACCCGTGATTAGAGTGGGCACCGAAGCGAGAATTATCGAGTCCGTGGACAATTGGGCTCAAGACCCTGCCGCGTCGGGAATTGAACTCTGGTCCCTGGTCTGACCTCTGCTTCAGGGTATGCCTCCTCTAACCAGTGAGCCACACTTCTCCACTATCTCCTTCGTGCACTGCTCTTACCCAAACTGCAGCCCTTTGTAATGTGCTCTCTTAATCATGTGCTTCTCGTCCGCCCACCTGTGTTGTGCTTGCCCTTGTGTGCCCCCCCCCACATTCTCTCTTGTGTGCTTTGCGCAACAGCTCCATGTTCCTCTCTAGCCCATGTGCTTCACTTCTCCCATGCTCCACGTTCTCTTGCCTGTGTTGTTTTCTTGCAAACATTGTTGCTTCTGCCCTGCCCACCATATTGCTACTGAAAAGAAAAGCGTACTAATGCAACTCGGTACAGTAGAAGTTCACTAAATATAAAGAAAAAAGAAAGCACCTGTACTATTTTGCAGATCTAAAATGGCACGGTGCACATCTAAAATGGCGTAGCTGAATGCAACTACGGATTTTTTTTGTCGGTTCACTCTTTAACCAAACTGTAATACATCGTGGAAGCTATACAGCACGCCTAAAAGACATTGGTCCAAAAGGCGAGACCCTTTGTCTTTGCCAATGCTCATTTTTGAGTGATGAGTGGGGGACAGGCTCGAAGTTGGACAAAAAAAAGGCCCCAACACCAAAAAAAGAGTGGCCCCCATTAGCAAAGCATAAAGTTAACAAAAAGTGGTAGTATCAGGAAAATCAAGAGTAAGAACCAGCCCACTTGACCACCAAAGCGTCCCAAAACTGCCACAAAAAAAAAAAAAAAAAAAAAGAAAATCAGTCCTGCCAAGTACCGTGCATCAGGCGTTAGAGTAATGCATTTCAGGGTGGTGCTCATCATCACCGCACTGAAATGCACTGCCACGGATATGATGCATTCAGCATAGTCTCTCAGCTGAAACTGCTAAAACTGTTATGGAGTGAGTGGCATCTGGGAGCGCGCTGCCCGTGGCCTGCTTGCACTGCTCACACAGGCTTAGGGTTCTCGCAGCTGGGCTAGAGGATGTTGGCAGGCTCACTGTGTGTGCTGCTACAATGTATCTAGTGATTCTCGCAGCGTGCGCGGTTCCGAGTCAGGTTGTAATACAAAGTCTGGCAATGGCGCTACGGGGGATGTCATGTCCGGTCCTGCTGCCACAGCGGGTAGTTTGTAAGGTAGGCGGCTGCGCTGGCTACTGGTTTCTTTGTGGCAGTGCCAGCCGCAATCGTGGCACCTGCCTCGCAGCGCTGCCTAATGCTCACACTGGCCAGTTCGGCCCACCCGTTCAGTGCCTTTACTTATGGCTGCCGCCCGCCGCATATTCAATTATGGCGAGCCTGGGAGAGCGGACGTCAAGAGTCAGTGACTCACCTGGGTGTGCAACTCACCTGGGTGGGCGCAGGCACCAGCACAGACAGTCACTGGACATTCACTGGACAGGCCGACTCAGTGAGGCCAGCTGGCCAGCCTGGAGTAAAGAGGCCACAGGCCGGACACAGACTCCCTGATTAGATCAGACACTGGCAGGCCCAGACTAAACCAGGATATTTACCAGCATTGGAGAGACCAATCACATTGCTCTTTCCACATGCACCCGGTCCCCAGCCTCTCCCTAGATTACACCGTCCAGATTAATTAGTGGACACCAACATCAACAACATTTTACTCGTCTCAGCAAATATGTGGCCCGTGTGGTGGGTGTTACAGGTGTTTCGCTTTCCTCTCCTAGCCAAGCACACAACAGTGTTTTTGTAACACACAGCTGATGAGGAGCGTTGGGGGTCTAGGGAATGCAGTTGTGGTGCAACTCTTCACAAGCTCTTTAACTTAAATAAACTGGCAATTTGGCATTCATTTATCACTACGAGGACTCCTGTGAAGTTAGTGCCCTTCCATTTCTGGTGTTTTGCAGCCTTTTTAAGATGATCTTAGAGTTTCTGGTTGCTCAAATGGGTATAATTAATGTTATTGATATGTTCCCTCGCCTTCATTGCTTGATTTTGCTTGCGAGAAAGTGTCACTCATAAGTACACTGAAATTATGGAAATGTCACACACAAGCAACCTGAAACATTGGTAGCTATGAAAAACTGGAGAACACAGACGTGTCAGACCAGCCCAATGGTCACTGCTTGATTGCTCTATAGGTCGATCCGACCCGTAGTTGGTTGCAAAGTGGAAGTGTGCTTCGCACACACACACACACACACACACACACACACACACACACACACACACACACACACACACACACACTTCTAGGACAGGCATTTTGGAAAGGGATTTTGACTGGCTTGTTTGGGTGCCCAGTCCTGCAGACTATAAATCAGTTGATGGATACTAAGTGGTAAAAACACCTCTTGTAGCAAGTAGGTCAGGAGCTCAACTGTGAAGAACCTGCTAGAACAGCTTCCTAGCGTGATACTCGTCCTGCAGAAGAGATGTGACGGGAGTGTAGCTGCCTGTATGTTTTAATCCCAAGTATAAATCACATTTTCAAATGCCTACGGCTCACACCACCACCATAGTACCAGTAGGCACTGTCCCCCAGCAAAGGAAGATAAAAGCACCTCTAATAACTAATTCAAGACACCAAAAGACTCGCCACATAGGATCACAATAAATGCAAAAACCGCCAACCACACACTCCCCTGCTGTGTTTCGTACAACTGGTCCAAAAATGTGCTTCAATCCCCCACATAGGGGTATGAAGCACTATATAAATTGTACAATACAACATACTGCGAATTGCCAGAATTCGGATTTCAAAGAAGGTTCTTTAAAGCACCTCTGCTCACCAGGTGGGCGAGAGGTGTGTTTACCGTCCAATATTGAAGTGCAACTGCTTCTTTGAGGAAGGTGTTTGTAGCTTAAGACATGAGCTAGGAGACGAGCAGCTCTACACACGTTGGCACATAAGTGTCCAAGAGGGAAAAGAAACTGGAACTCCTGCAGCTTCCATTTAGCTTGTAGTCTCCAGGCGATAACATAGGCAACCTGAGCCGGGTTTCAGCATATGTACGCCTTGTCAGGGAGGTAAGCTTGAATCCTCCCGCACAGCGAGTACGAGAGGAATGCTTGAATAGTTAGTTCTCAGCCTCTGGCGCAGCTTGAAGTCTTCACCAGCGGCTGACATTAATTCAGGCATTACTACTATCACCTTGTTGTTTGTTACAGCAGATGCCCAAAGTGTGACAGGTATACCCAGACATGGGTTCCATGCTCAATGTACAACAACACTTCAGGTATACCTCGCGGACTAGACCCAAGTAGGTAGAAACCGGTCTGAGGTTGTTTGTTTTTCTATCTGGAGGGGACCTGGCTCGGCAGTTCAGGCTGGACTATTCCTATTGGAGCAGGGTCGAGCCTGCTTTGAGTAGGGCAGGTATTTGTCTAGAGTGGCACATTGGGTGAAAAACAATGGTCTGGCGTGCGAGAGGGACTGCCAGTGGATAAAATTAATTTAAGAATCCCTTCCATCACATTATTGCACCTTGCACCAATACTTCCTTGCCAAACTTTCCCTGACGGATGCCAAACACTAGGTCTCAGATCATTATATGGAGAAATTCAGAGGTTGAGAAAGATATGCAACCTGCACAAGTGTCCGAGTGAACGAAAATGTGAAAATTCCAGAAATAGGGTATTTGGCAATGGTGCACATGAAATAGGTGGACATAATATTTTCTGTGTGTATTTTAGGGATTGTGTGGCTAGTTTCGAAGCACTTTCAAGTTTGAGTTGCTGGTTGCTTAGACCAGTTCTACTTTGGTAAGTTGTACGTGGCAGAGAATAAGCAGTCTTTAAGTATTGAAAGAATTTCAGGAAATCACATTCCATCCAAAGGTAGAACTCCAAGTGATAAACACTGTCTATAGCGGGGGTGATGTCTGGCCAGTTCAGGCAGGTAGATCATAAGTATCCAGTGGGCCAGTACGGACGAAGGGCCTAGGTAAGGTACTCAGGTGCATGTCAAGGTGTGAATTAGACAGTGTCTAAGTGGGATCATATTTTGATCAAGTGTGATAGTTATGCAGGACAAACATTTCAGGATTGCAGTAATGTAGTTTGATTGACAGCCCACAGAAAGACTTGTGCTTATGATCCTGCAGTCGTCCATACAAAATGTTGCAACCAGGGAGTAGAGGGGGCATAGAAAGATCAGAGACCCCACCGCTGTACTTGTCATACTCGGAGGTGATGCTCCTACAGAACGGGAGGGATCGATGGGTAAAGGCAAGTTTGGAGTTAAACAGCATCTTAAGGGTGTACACTTTTTTAGTGAAATGGGAGGAAGACTCATTTTTGGGGGGCAACCGTAGGAGAGATAGCTGGGGGAAGACGGGACTAAACACTGGCACGCTACCTTGAAGGCGTTTAAGCAATTAGCTCATTTACATCCACTTTTGGATGCACACGACGAGGTAGGGTGCAACTTGTTTACCATCAACATGATGTGGTTTTAAATCAGGCACATCCAACTTGATTCCAGGTGGGCTGGATTTGTGCGGTATTTAAGATAATCACAATGTAATTTAATGTTAAGTATGTTCTATTGATTTTCACCATGTAAACTCATCTTAGATGGATGTCACGAAAAAATGCTTTGTATCTGGACCTACGTTGGACACCTATATTTTATGTTGTGGTAAAGCAGAACTTTTACAAAAGGCTTGAGCATATGAGGGAAAACTATTTGCAATTTAAAAAGGAGTGAGCAGGTTAAAGGAAAATACAAGGATATGATTTTTCATAAGATGACAATATTGATTTTGTGGCTAACACTCTTTTAAGGACTTAGATAACCAGCTGTATCTGCCTTGCTCTCCAGACTCTGCTGACCAATGTCTCTAACACTCCTATCAGGTCTATAGCTGTTGGGTTACAACTTCTTACACTTCCAGAATGTTCACATGGGCGAATGGGATAATCTGCTTTTGATTAAGCTTTGGAGCTTAAACTCCCAACAGAATATCAAATGCAGACAATATATTCTCAACAAATCTTCATTCGGCTATAAATATCCATAAAAGAGTCACACAGATACAAATCATAGAAATATCTTCATTAAACATTCCTATTTAAAAATAGAGGACTATAATTCATAGAAAATAATCTCGGGACATAAATTAAAGATAGAAAACAGAACACTGAGCAAGGAATAAAACTCAATGGCCAACACGTAATCAGAAGCATCGGATAAGGGAGAAATAATTGACATATCAATGTCCAACAGAGGAAAAGAGAAAAATCTAGGATTGTAACAGCTATCTGCCAATTAATAATAGTATAATATCCTTGGCTCCTCATTTTGATATCTTAACACAGCCAGGTATAGAAGCTGTTTTCTTCTATGGATGGCATAAAAATGTAAAACAGAAACTCTATAGCATAAATTCACATTGTCAAGGTTACAGATAAAGTTCAATCGTCTTTATAACAAAAATAAAATCTTTTAAACACAATGCCCGCAATGATGGTTTTAGATGGTTTTATCAGATCCCTATAAAAGTTGCAAATTAAATAAAATGCATTGTGGACTGGTTGGACTTGCCCTCGCATGGGCATGGGCATTTAGGTAACTTTTGGGAATAAAATACCATCTTAGGAAAAGCCACTATAAAGTGCAGTTTGCCTATTCAAAGTCTAGTTAAGAAGAATCTATGTTGGATGTTCGATACTAGAATAAGGTAGCGCTGGGCACTTGGATGTATGGGACCTGAGAGGTACATTGTCACAGTCTATTTAAAACACTCTATTTTCCTTATCAGCCACCATCCTTTTCCCAATCAGAATTGTTTTTAAATCTTTCTTGCTAAATTGTAACACTCCAAAGGGATTATCAATTTTCAAATTCCCACCCGCTTCCTTTAGCAGGCTGTTCACATAAGCCAGCCATGGTATTCTTGCTCAATATTCCAAGGTTAGACAGTCTCTCAGGTGATTTTAAGTATGACTGGACTCCTCCCCTTGACCCATAACGTATCCTTGATGTTAGCTGTGCATATAGCAGTGACAATATTGCCACAATCTCAAAAAGGGCACCCATCTTAACCAGTGACTGGCACAACTTGGGGTGATTAACCAGATCAAACGTGCCGCTCAAATCAGCAAAACATAGGTAGATATGACCCTCTTTAGCCAGGGTGTATTTACTGATGAGGCGATGGAGATTGATTTACTATTCCATGGAGCCCACATCACTTTTTTTGAAAATCGGAACTATGATGTTTTCTGTCGAGAATAAGGGCAGATATCATCTGGCTGTGGTGTTGCACACCTTTGTCAGTATGGGGCCCATAAGTGAATTCATGATTTAAATGGGTCAATGAGGTGCTGGTGCCTTCACAGCAACAAACCTTTCCAGGGAGGTAGTAACCTCTTCGAAACTAAAGAGTTTTAGGTGTGATACATAGCATAGACCCAGGGTAAAGGTCCAGACGTTGATTTTCTGGGTCAAAAACTCCTTCATAGTGGCCTCTCCAATCAGCGTGTTGGACTAGCGCCTCTACCCTGGGTGTTGATGAATCTTTAAAAAAAGAAGACTTTTATAGCTTTCCAAAAAAGAGTAACATCCCTTATTTCAGCTGCCTGTTGTAAATTTGTCCACGCTTCATCCTGCCAATTCTCCCTTCTTTTCCTTAAAGCTTGCTTATAAGTGAGTCTCTGGATTGAAATCTCCTCCCTATTTCTGGGAAGGGTCTGGAGGGTCTCCTTTAAGTTCCGGTTCGGGTAATCCTGGTTAAACCAGGAAATAGTTTCATTATCGAGTCTTTTTCTGGGCGGTTACTCGCAATAGCTGTTAATATTTTACTAAAAGCTTCTAATTTGGTGGGACAGAGAATTTTGGTTGATGCAGGTAGAAAATTCAATGGGGTTGTCCTTAATACCTTTTTTTAGTAGGGCAGTTCCATTGATAGCTGTCCGCCTAAGGCCAATACCATTTGTGCCCTGGGTTTCTATATGTTCAACATGTTGTGGTATCTTAGTCCACTGAGTGAGGGACATCGACAAAGGGTGATAAACGCTAAAATTACTTTGGTCAAATTTAAAGGAATCCACCCATCCCAATACGGCTTCAGTGATCAACATATGGACAATGGTAGAACCAAAACAGCTCCCCTGGAAGGAGGGAGTTAATTTTCTCTCGCTATCCGGAGTATGTTCCATGAACTCTAGATTACATCTAAAACCCAGTTCATTAAGAGCCTCACCATATGGGTTTGTGGAAATTGTGTTTGGTTACCCCCATGAATATTTGTAGAACCACACATCTTACTATAGGGCTTATCACAGATTTTAATGCTAAAGTCCCCAACCCATACATAAGTACAGCTGTCTGAAACACGTGTTTCAAAAGATTCTGATCTCTCCATAGGTCATCAATAACCCAATTCCTCATGTTCTCAAAAAAGTGATTATAAAAATTAATCAGAATAAAATGTAATTTCTTGATGGTCTGGGGGTGAAATATCTGGAAAAGGGTGGCTGGGAAAATATTTTTTTACCGTTAATGGAGAGATGGTAGAAATTAGTAAGGCTAAGCCCCCCTTGGCTCGTCCATGATTGGCGGGGATGGCTTGGGTACTAAAGGTCTTTTATCCATCTAGATGGAAATACCCCATCTGCCAGGTTTCTTGCAGGCAGATCAGTTGGGATGACTTAATTGAGTTTACCCAGTCCTCATTTACCAATTCGTTTTTTTTTATACCTGCAATATTCCATGTCCCAAGTTCTTACTTTGGTGCTCAAACTGTACAGGTTAGGGGATCCCCGCTCACATCGGTGGGCTCAGCCGATTCCTTCAGTTAAAGTAATGCCAGCGGTGTTTTGGTTAATATAGTTCAACTCCTTTCCAAAAAAAAGTCAAAAAGGTCCCTCCTGCCGTTTAGGGAGTTTAAGCTCTTTCCCGATGGAGTCAAAAGAACCATGTTGGTGCTGAGCTTTTGATGCCCTTGTGTCCCTTTCATCGCAACCATCCAGTCAGTCACAATCATCAAGGAAAGTCAAAACGGCATATCGGTAAAAAAAGATCCAGCTCACTTGACAGGGTGCAGGCCACTTCCAGCCGGGACTGGGCACCTAGGTAGACGCCACTGATTTAGCTGGGGGGCCTGAACCATGGGCGGAGCTCTGTATAAGAAGCTAAAGGGGAGAGCCCGAATGAGATGGGGAAAACTTATCAGGGTGCAAGAATTCTCCCTGCCACAGATGGCCTATTGAAATTTAGAACAACAACAGTCTCCATCCAGGGATTTCTCTTCTTTGTCTATCCAGTTTACTCTTTGTACCATATTTCTCCAACCTCCAACATGGACCCCCAGCTTGGAATTAGAATCTAACCAGTAGATAGCCTTGTTCTTTAGTCAGATGGAGCTTTCAGTAGAAGTGGCCTTAAGAGGAGGGACATTTCCCCTCACTATAACTTAAGGTGTGGCAGGTTAGGTATGATCGTGTTTGACGGGTGAAAATGTGTCACCCGTCTAGCAGTTCTAATATTTAGAGCCACTTCAGACCACTGTGGGAGAGGATGACTGATTGCAAACCCCAATGGTCACCCCTGCCCCAGTTAAGATGCCAGTGGCTGGTATAATTTCAGATCAGCGAGTGTTAAAAGCCCTCTCATGAGAGGCCTGTCGAGTGTGGGGTATAGTAGGAGGATTATTAACCTGGTCACTTAATATCTCTCTGGCTCTCCCAAATAGCTTGTCACAAACAACCTGTGAGGTGACGGTGTTGAAGGAAGGTGCTGGGGCCGGAGTCAACCCTTCTACTTCTTTAGTAAGGGTCAGCTTGTTACAGCTTGTCAATGCTAATTCTATTGCAGCTAAACGAACACAAACTGATTCCAATTTAGCCTCCAAAACACTACTAAAAGTTATTGTACAAGGAGTCCATTAAACTCTCCAACTTGTCCTTGTCCTAGGCATGATATTGTTGAATCTTATGGAGTGGATGGTAATTACCCTGGAGCGTTTAGGTTTAGATTTGCTACCCATCTCAAGTCTCTTCCTTTTTCCTGCTACCCACAGCCCTTAAATTGTACCCACCAGGACTTTGGACTCTAGGGGAATGGACGTCTTTTGGGGCCTAGGTAGCGAGGAAGGTTCAACCATAAAAGCAAGATGTGAAATCGATGAATGTCCCTCCATGTACTTAACATTTAGAGGGGGCAATGCATCCCTGTGCCCCAGGGCCTAGGTGGCAAAAATCTCCAAAGATGGTGAAATGCCAGACGAGAGAGACGAGTGGTGTTCAGCCAGTTCACTTTATTAATGACGCCGACTGCACATTGCTGGAATGCGTCCATAGTGGTATTGGTATGGGATGTAGAAATAACAGCCCGTAGCTTTTTTTCCCCCTCTGCTCGGGCTTCCATATAAAGTGGGAAGAAGTTGTCTCCAGCCTCTTGGCAGGCTGGGACACGAAGTCCTGATGCGCTGGTACTTTAAGAGTTAGGACAAGAGTTAAACCACAAACAGTATAGAGGCAATTGGGCCATGTAGAAGGGCGGCACAACCATCAGTGTAGAACAGCAACCACCAGCCACGGTTATCCACTTACCTCCTCCCCCTAGTCTTGCAGGCTGCCACCTCCACCACACACACACCAGGAACATAGACAGTAGAACTAGAGGCAGCAGTCGTAGCTGGAATCTAAAGGTCACTGACCTCCACACTATTAGCTTGCTCGCGGCAACCTGCTGCTTTAATTGGGCTCCTGTTTTGAGGTTGCCAACTCAGTTATCAGCAGCGGATACCACATGAACTACGGGGCCCCCACGCAACAAGAAGCTGCCATGATAAGCCCAAGAATATGGAGTCGCACCTACACCAACGCCACACACCTACACCCACTGCTCACCACCCAAAACCACCCTGCTGTACACCAGCCACTGCCCGCCTCCTCGAGCAGGCAGGGTACAGTGATGGTGGTCGGAAACAGTAGCAGCCATGGCATCAGCAGTTGCTGTGGTAAGGGGCTCAACTCACAGCTTTACGGCAAGATCATGGTTAAAGAAGGAAACTGAATACCACCAGCGTGTTCCACAGAGTGCAGCTAAAGGGCTTACAGAGAGTCTCAGTCCACCGAGTTCCTGATCATTGATTCCGTTCAAGGCCACCCCTCCTGGTCCTCTCTCCGCGTTTGGAGGGCACGAGTGCATCGTCAGGGGGAGGAGTCAATCAATGAGGAACTCCTGGGTCCTAGGGTGATCACTTAAAACGCCTAGAGAAAAGGAGTTCAATACTCGTATCTTCTCACAAATTTGGAAGTCATGCAGATTGGCAACATATTCAATAACAATAAAAAGGCTTAGTCAATATTAACAACTTCAGTCTCTTAAAATTATACAATCGTTACCTTACTCTCCTGAAAAGGTCCAGCTCTAGTGTAACCTCACAACACTAACAAGGGCGAGTGCGTTTGTCTTGAGAGACTACTTCTGTAGATTATTTAGTATGCTGTGCTTAGTGTGCGTAATAAATACTTCTTTTCACACTGAAGATAAGTATTGGACACGACAATCAACTTATCGGGGTCACAGTGGTTTTTTTGAGTTAAGAGACAAAGCATACTGGACCTCTCATGCTGTGCTACTACTGGTAGCGTCAAGTGCTAAAGGGGCTACTACTTGGCCCAGCTAACTCAGGAGCAATAGCAGGTCGGATCCCAGGACATCAGAAGTAAAAGGACTGGTGGGCCCAGTAGCTCCTGCTGGGCATGCAATGCGGCCCTCTGAAAATGGTTCTAACATAAACCAAACACCATTGTAGAACAAGGGAGCTAAGCAGGAGGGCCACAGATGGTGGACTGAAATGAAGATACTCAATTTAGGTCTCACCTACATTGCCTACTGAAGATCAATTACAGTGTACAGTAATAGAAACCGTGCATGCTTTTATACACCAAAGAACTAGGTGGCAAGGTCATAAGTACTTGTTAACATTCAGCGATCTGGCAGGGCTACACATGTCTTATGCTTTCACTAGAGGGAGAGAAGGGGCACTCCCAGAAACACAGCCTCAATAATCCAAAGACACAATAAAATGCTACTGGTAATTAAGATCAGCTGATTTTATGGGAGGGGAAGAAAGGGGGATGTGAGGAAAGGAAAAAGGCACCATGGGCGGATCACTGTCTTGTACTAGTGATGCGAGTCCTTTACCTACCCCACTGGTGGCATGCTTCACCATAAGGCACTTCATCATGCATCCGTCGTGGTAAGACAGGGAAATCTACTACCCATCAAAGTGGGGAGTTGCCAAGGAGGGGATGCTATATTGGTAGTGTGTGGGTCTGTCTGAATAGAGGTCCGGAGGAACTATTTTATTAAAAATGCCTCCTAGTGGACATGCTGTGCTTTACTGATCTCTACAGTGGGTACAAGTTAGAATGATGAATGGGGATTGGTTCTGCCTACATACACGGTTTAGTTTACTCGTCTTATGTCTGCATTTGCTAGCTCTTCAAAACCACCTGCACCACTTACAAAGCCAGCACGAGCAACTGCCCTGCCTATCTGGCTGACAAGTTAACTACCTCTGGTGGCTGCAAGCACACCCACAGACAGGACTACAGGCACAGAAGCAAAAACAATGTGGGGAAAAAAAGACAATCGCTTTCGCCATCCATGATCTCTCTGCTACACCAATAGGCACCAACAACAGTTAATTACCTGAACTTCGTTATAAGGCAGGGGCAGAAACACTATAATATGGCAGGTGCCACCAAAGCACGTGGAAACAAAGTGCACCCGATGATTTTTCAGCATTTCTTCTACAGTGGATATCAAATTACATACATGTGAAGAACTTCAAGTCATGCGGGAAAAAATTGTCCCATCTTATTGTCGGCATTATGTCATCCTCTTAATTTACTTGTGTTGCAAGACAGTTCCTGTAACCATGTTTTCTTTTGAGCTTATGAACATTGCACTAGCTTGGGAATAATGAAAGTGGGTGTGAGCGCCAAGTAAACATGCCAGTGAATTTATACATTTAGATGGCCGAGTTTCCGATATTGCAAACTTCAAAAAATGCTCCCAATTTTTGCAACTGCCTGTGACGCCCTGCAATTTGCATATGTTTACTCAATGCATTTTTTTTCCTAACGACAATCATTTGTATAAAATCAGCACTAAGATTTTAAAATATGCCCTTTCTTTAAATGTACCTACTTTGTTGTTACCATACTGGTGCACAAAAGGGGGCGGTGACGGACGGAGCATCTGAATCAATCAAACACTCACACCCAGTCAAAAGATCTGGGTTGAATCCATCACCGTTCTTTAGCCCACTCTGCCACCCCAGTTCAGACATGGCTATATGCAAATCAGTCTGACCCTGTGCCTCATGGGAACAGTCCAGCCCGAACTGCCAAGCCATGTCTTCCCTGGAACGGAAACAAGCTTCCGAGGACCGGTTTCTGGCATTCCAGCCGTCTTCAGCCCGGCTTGCTTGAATCCAGTTGCAAAGTGAGCAAGGGACTCACGTCTGAGCATACCCTGCCACACTTATGGCGGCCAAAAGCGGTACAAAAGGGGGTGGTGACGGACGGAGCATCTGAATCAAACACTCACACCCAGTCAAAAGATCGGGGTTTAATCCATCACCGTTCTTTAGCCCACTCTGCCACCCCAGTTCAGACATGGCCATATGCAAATCAGTCTGACCCTGTGCCTCATGGGAACAATCCAGGGAAGGCATGGCTTGGCAGTTCGGGTTGGACTGTTCCCATGAGGCACAGGGTCAGACTGATTTGCATATTGCCATGTCTGAACTGGGGTGGCAGAGTGGGCTAAAGAACGGTGATGGATTAAACCCAGATCTTTTGACTGGGTGTGAGTGTTTGATTGATTCAGATGCTCCGTCCATCACCACCCCCTTTTGTACCACCATACTGGTGCAAGCATTTTACACCACATAAAAAAATGTGGTTACTCTAAACTAATAATCAAACCTTAAAATCTACGGCTCGTTTTAAAACCCAAAGCCATGCCTAAATGCAGTTTCGGGCGACGCAATATATGGGCAGTTGAATGCCTGAACCTATAATTGAAATGACCGGCTGCCACTCTTCAGTACACAATATCATTTAAATAAATATGCATTAATAAAATTAGAAAAGGCCAAACAATGTGGTTCCAAAAGTAAGATGCTGAGAAGAGTATCAAAAATAGGTCCACTTCCCATACTGAAAAGCCAAAGTGAAATTCACCAAATTATCAGAACTCTCTTTGATGCACTTAAACGGGCAGCACCTAGCTATGTATGGCTGTACAGTGGGAATTGCATAGCGCAAACCTAGTTGAAAGAGATGTACAGGGTCAAATATACGTCTTTTCATGGATTCTGCTTTCTAAAAACTTCCCTGGTCGTGCCATAGAGACTGCACTTTCTAAAACAAACGAAAATGAGACAGGATTATCCCTTCTTCTTGGAAAATTGAGACTCTCTCAATATCCAAATTAGTATTCTTAAAGATAAAGTCAAGTTGTGCACCAAGATATCAACCGAAAGGTGGAACGTTGGTACGACATAAAACAAATATTTCGATACAAAACGTTTACAGTGCATCATACTGGTCCTTACACGACTACACTGGGTTCTCAAAGAATGCCACTCTACTTTTGAGACTTCGAGCAACACCTACAAGATGAATCCTATGAAAAAAGGAGAATACTTAACACAAAGTTTCAGCACTCCAAGAGTAACGAATCCAAAGTGGTCAACCTCCGATCAAGTGTGATCCGCAACCCCAGGAGTAACAAAGTAGTCACACTGGTCAAGCTGGAAAGGCCAGATTCAGATAGTTCTTTTCTCTCAAACAATCATACCCCAGAAATGCAACTATGATTTGCAAAGATCTACCTGCACATTTGTAAGGCCTTCACCCTTTTAGAAGATGATATCTAAATCGGCATCCACCAGTGTTACCTGGTCTCCTCGAACCTGCACTAGAAGAAGGCCGGTTTCACATCCTCTCCCAGTGCTTGCAACTTGTTAAAACTGAATGCTGATTAGTTCTCTGTTGCCCACAGAAAATAACATCTTCATTATTCCATGTGTTTAATGAGCTTTGAAACACTTCCCTGCAATAAACAGGCCACAACTAGTTTGATCAGAGGTTCTGTGGAGCCTGTGTGATAGGCCAAGAATCAGATACAGGCTCCCAGATGAAAATCTTTGTGAACAGCATGCTGCCCTCAGCCCCGACACTGAAGGAAATCAACTTACAAATAAAGTCTACCCTTTACCACCACCCACCAACTCCACTCAAGTCAACTCAGATACTGCCATGGATGGTTTCTGTACAAGCCTGAATCCAACCAATACTATCTCCTTGCTGAAATAAACACCACACATTATTCAAGATTCATTCGAAAACAATGATTTTCATGTTGAATGTTTTCTTATTCTAAATGGCAGAGCTAATACAAGATTTTTTTGTGACCACTGATCAAGTGGGTGGACCATGGAAAGCATATCAATGCCATACGGCTGAAAAAGAACATTGAGTCACGCATGAAGAATGAACTGGACCCACACTTCAACTCTTTCTGTTATCTGCTGGCCCATAACAGATTCTATTTGAGAGGAGAGGGTATCCCAAACTTCAATCTTCGGCA
This sequence comes from Lissotriton vulgaris, assembly GCF_964263255.1. Taxonomy (NCBI): domain Eukaryota; kingdom Metazoa; phylum Chordata; class Amphibia; order Caudata; family Salamandridae; genus Lissotriton; species Lissotriton vulgaris. The sequence goes on from NC_141693.1 coordinate 82,780,298, forward strand.
GATTGAGAGACTGAATCCGCTGGTTACTGTCCACACAAGCCTTACACAGGCAAGCACACACATGCACAACCTTAACAACAAACCAGAAAGCACACATTACTTCTATGACAGTATCCCCATTAGCAATTCAGGGTGCACAAACATTCTCACCAATATACATTTGCAAGTCCAAGTGTATTTCATAATTCACTGTACGAAGCAAAACAATGTGCCATTTAAAAGAGAAACATTCTCATATTTCAGAGCTGAAAACCCCAGTAACATTTAAAGTGATGGTGCCACTAGCATTCGGAACCCAAATCCACTGTAATCCAAACGCTATCTTTAGCTTCCAGTTTTTCGATGAAGAAACTACATTCTACTATATATTTGCTAAATACCCAACACCCCCTCTTCATCAAAATCTACTGAAAAATGTAAACAAGTACACAGCTACTGTTCAACCGGGCTCCCTCCTTAACCCCTTAAGTGCTGCCTCGGTGCATTGGCCGACGGCAGCACTACCTCCCCAGTGCTGCGCACGACCATTGGACGTCCATTCAGCACTAGTTCCAATGGACAGCGCAGCACTGGGGAGGGATGTTTCCGAGCATCTATGAGGTTAACTAAAATGTCTAACAGCATCAGTGGAAAATGTATTGTTATTCAATAGAAAGTATGTGTCATACACTGAAGACAAGTTGTAAATTAGCTGTGCAATACCATACTTCTGTAATGCAACAGGGTTATGGCCAGTCAGTATCTGCCAAGGTGAATCAGAAACATAACTGTGTATGAAGCTCACCAATCAGCATAATTTGCTAACTTTAGTTTTAGGATTTGGAAGACAGCTCTATCGCCCCCACGGTCTCCTGGCGTTGTCAGTGACAAAGCGAAAAGCAAAAGTAGAAAGCAACGATTATGGGGAAAAAAATACAGGTTTTGAGGGATTTTCTCACAAATAAATCAGTAGAAATTATTTGCAGATTACTGGGAAGGCCAGCTTGACACCTTTTTGAGAAAGCTGAATATTAAGTGCTGGTGCGATTAATATCTTCTACTCAACACTAAAGACTTTTTCTAAACCAGATGAGCTCTGTGATTTAATAGAAAATGTACACTCACTGCAACTTTATGTACAGCTAACCATAATTCAGGTAAAAAAAAAATAATAATGAAAAAAAATTATATTTTTCAAATACCCAGTGTCAAACCCAATAAAGCAGGACAATATCAATGTAGTATTGCAAATACAAGTATCACATTTTTACACGCTCATACTTTGTTAGGGGGCCCTCAAAAATAGTAATGCATGTCAAAAAGTTCATGCAGTACGAGTTTTTTTACTGTCACCTTTAAGTTTGAAACCAAACTAAAGGACAGTGGTGGCCTAACCCCAAAACAATGCACCAGATACCATTTGTGACACATTTTACCTTGCACAGTACCATCAAAATAACATTCTACCAAATTAATATGAATTCAACTTCAATATTCAAATCTCGTTTTAATGACAGTAATATTATCATAGGAGAATGCCTCTTTTATAATAGTGATAAATCAAGAGGAAAGAATTCAGAGTTGCTATGAATAGGGAAGATGGTGCCCGACTATTTCACGTCAGGCCCTTTAAACTAACTCTGGAGTAACTGTAAATACTACACCATACTCAATATGACACCGCAACATTCACAAGTGCCTACTATCACACAGACAACACCACTAAGTGATCTTGCTTAGACTTTTAACACTTACAACTGATATTGCTTCCTCAGGATGCGAACAGGTATACTGCTAGAGTTCAGCCTCTGAAGGGCGTCCATCAATTTAGCTATAACAGAAGGCTGAGTTCCTGAGTGAAACTTACAGTGAGCCATTCGGTGATGCACAGGATTCCCAGCTCCAATTAAAAAATAAAATAAATAAAATTAAAAAAAAGGAGAAGGGTTCATGCCTTGAAATAAATCTGCATGGAAAGGCCCTTACTGCACACAGAATTCCAGGCTTAAAGGTGAAATATACCCATTAGTTTCATAATGCTATTACCAAGGTTTTCTGTTCTTATTGTCACATTGAGACTTACAAATTCAGTCACTTAGGTGTGTGTGTGTAAAAATATGCAATGGCTCAAAACGTTCATGAGAACGGACAGAATATAATACGGTGGTATGATGCATAACTTTTCAAAGTCATGCAACCTTCTGCAGGTGGATGTGCTGAACAGGACCAATAGAATTGGATCGAATTATGAAAAACATACTGTGCTGTCCCAATGCAGTTTTTCATCCAGGAGACGGTCATTGTCATCGGAGGCAGACTGGGTGACTTTTAAATTGTAAGCAATGTACCCTTTCAAGTTGCAGCATTCGTTCAGCCCAGGGATAAAAACTTGGAAGTGTCTACTTTTAGACTGCTATAACAGAGAAATATTTCTTATATGCACAAAAAAATAATGCATAGTAAAAACAAGAGCATGCGTTTACAGGATTTACTCTGTATAAGCTTAAAACATGGTGCTCAATTAAGGTACTGAGAATGAAGGGCAACCCTTCAACAAATCAATTCAACTCTCAGATAGCTATTAAACATTGCTATTCGAGAGTGGAAAGAGAAGTGACACTTGTGATCATTTTGTTGAACCAATACAGTCTCATGAGTGGCTCTCACAAACACCACCCTGGACCCTCCATGTGCTATTGGCATGGTTGAGAACTTGGGCAGCGTGTCCTTGGTTACAAATACATACTAGTGTGTTAGCTTTATGTCACTATTGCTTGAAAGAAATTCCCACCAAACCTTCTTGGTTCAACAGACCACAAGCCAATGTGAGATCAAAGCGGAAACAGGTAATAGTTGCTCTCGAAGACAGTTTCCTGTGTCTTTAGCAACACTCGGGAGCTAAAGTAACATGCAGCTCTGAAATAATGGTCTTTATAAAATCTGTCAATTACAGCCAAGACAAGGTACCCAATTCTGCCAAAAAGTTTGTAAGATAAAATCTAACATGATCATTTTTAAACAAGCTGAAATCGAATGAACACCACAATGAGATAAACCATTATTGTTCATCACCAAACGTTGCCATATGTGTTGAACATAAAGACAGCATACCACATGTGACATACGGTGATCAGCACTTTAGGTTTGGTGCACTAAACACTTCAGTCTCTAACACCTCTAAAAGCCCTAAAAAAGCTGCATAAAGTAAAGTTACAATCGTATACTATGACCAGCATACAGTTCTGCTTTGTCATTCCAAGCATTTACTGAATCATACACCGATATTCTTGTAAACACTTACACAGTAAATGCTGCCATGATTATATGCACCAAATTTCTGTCATGGTTTCTCACAACGATGCACCTCCCTTAACAGCACAAAAGAATCATTTTTATCAGTTTATATATAGCTAACTAGCCATACTTCTTCCAGATCATCTAAAGTTGCTATCACAATACTATGTTCGGAAGGAAATATTACTTCACATTTTACAATAAGAACTATATTTAGAAACAAAAGACTTACTCTTGCTGCAAATCGACATGCCACTATGTCTTATTTCTGATAGATCAATCTAATACCAATGCACTCAACAGGTCATATGAAACTGTTGAGATGAAACGCTGACACGGAGGCACGTGGAAGGTGCCACAGCAGACAATTATTTCAAGCATGTCAAGGAGATGGAACATAGGTCAGTGCATTTCATAGCAGCCATATAGTGGCAACATTTTTAAAATTCTGACCTCATGCTACAATGGAAAAAGCAATCTAAAACCACACAACTTTTCAGACACCATCGCGGTTGGCGACTGATTCCCAAGCTCCATGTATTTATTATAGGCACGTTTTCATAAGCTTTTGGCAAGTCTAATGAGGCTAGACCGAATTTAGAAAACTAATTAGAAGGATTGACATTTTCATGATTTGCATGACTCAAGTGTTTTGATAAGATTAAGCGTTATTACCCTCCTGTGGGTGTAAACAGCATTTAGCTGTGTATCCTGCAATTATGTGCCTAAGCTGAAGAGTGCGGGAGTAAAGAGCTGTTAATGCCCAGCAGCCTGAGGACTAATCACATCCATTCACATTGGCATCTCCTGCACCACTGTCGCAGTCTGCATCATCACCGTGCTCTCCACTTTCACTTAGCTAGAAAGGCTTAGTTCAAATGTTATTACTGTCTGCTCATAGCATTAACAGCTGTTAATTGACCACCCTGCACACACAGTGCATGTTTGCTTTACTTTTATGCTCTGCGCTTTGTGAACGTAAAATGCAGGCCCACTGAAGTTACTGCTAGCATTCAAAAAATGTAACTGACAGTCTCAATTTTAAACAATGCATGGCTACAACAGTCATTGCTCATATGCCCAAGGCCAGACCACGAGTCAAGTCGATTACCAGGCTGGGATTACAATAAATTAAAAAAGTGTCCTAGAGTTTCCACACCTTGAATCCCTGGAAGCACCAGACCAGATTTTTCCAGTTGGAAAATCCAGTCAGTAAAATTGCCTTAGAGATGGACTGCAGGTCAGCCGAGCCACGATCCCCGCCCAACCAAGGGGAGGACGGAGCCTAAAATGCTCTCCTGTGTCAGGCAATATTCTCCTATTGCCTCTGCCACGCTCAACTCAATCTACACCTGTTTTCTTGCCCACAGCTACCATCTGCTCATAGTATATGGTAAATGTATACATGAAATCACATGGAATTGTACATTCCATGGGGAATTCTGGTCAGTAAAACTGAGACCATAGTTATTCCCCATCCCATTTTCAGAAAAGCATAACACATTACACCTAAAAAAAAGCTTTCCACTGCCAAACTAATTCTTGCCCTGGTCAGTGAAGAATAACCTACGAGCGCTTTCTCCAGTCCCACCCCTCTCCTTCTGTGTCCACAAGCCATTCCCCAACAGGGATAGGAAATATTTTCAGGAGTCTCTAAACCAGCTTCCCTTACCCATACTAGTCTCAACCTTTGCTTTCATGCCCACATCCCTAGAAACTGAAAAATATAAAACAAACCTGGATTTGTACAGTGTCTGTTTCTCCAGCTCAACTGTACCTTTTTAATCAACATCTCAACATTGAAGTGCCGAGTTGACCCACCCGGATTTGAAACTGTGATGTAAAACAGAAGATTCCTGGAGTGGATCCACTAAGTCATCAGACGCTGGTAGGCCGTCTACTAGCACCAAGAAACCCTTCAACGTGTTAACACGCTATAAAAGACAGTTAACATGACACTTATTCATCTCCATTGCCATCTTCAAAGTCCACCCACCCCATTCTTTTAAAGTAATGTCATGTCAGAAAATCCCCTAGAGGTCCTCCAAAAACCCTTTATGCTCCAGCCTACTCCACGCAGTACCACACATCAACAAAGGACATCCCCTTATCAGGGAATGCACAGTCCTGCTCATAAAGCTAAATAACCTTAGCATGTTCTACACATTTAATTTCCACGTAGATACTGCTCATATTAATAAAGCTACACGGTCGACAAAGGTTCTCCCCTCACCAGCCTTTCCTCTCTGTGCCAAAATCAGTGAAATATACACCCTCCGCAGCCTCACTCACAACAAATCAGTCCACCGCCCTGTGTCAACAATGGATGTCTCCTATGGGGACGTGCAATGTTCCTCCTCAGTGGTTCCCTTACCAAAGCCCTAACCCCCCCAAACACCATCACACCTCTTAGAGGCCCGGCCACCAAATGTATATTCTCTCAGGACACTCCAGCCAAATCCCCTTCAGTATACCCTGCCATCAAGGTAAAGATTATTCCCTCAACATGTGCCCTTGGTCACTAAATGATATCCCCTCACCAGACTCACTTACACCCTCTATGTCAGTGGTCCCTTGTTCAATTAAAGATACTGCCCTCAGCGGGATTCGCTATCCACCATCACCAAGCTCACCACACTCAATGAATGATGTCCTCTCAGCAGGCTCCCATGCCCCCTTCAGTAAAGCCACAACCATTAGTGAAGATAGAGCCCCGCTCAAATGCACCAAACTCTATAGTGTGCCTTCCATACTAATAGGTTTCCTATAAGCAAACCATCATGATCTTGTCAATGATGCCCAATGCTTCCAATGGGCAAGTACTGTCTGGTACTGAATACCTGCACTTCTTTATTTTGAAAAGTAGAGTAGCTGTAATTCTCAGCACTGCTGCACTACATTTATTAGGAGTGTATCGACACTTCTCGGCACTGCTGCAATTCATTTAATGGGAGCATACCTGCACTTCTCAGGACTGCTGCAATACATTTAATGGGAGTGTATCGACAATTTTCAGCACTGCTGCAATTCATTTAATAGGAGCATACCTGCACTTCTCAGGACTGCTGCAATACATTTAATGGGAGTGTATCAACACTTCAGCACTGCTGCAAGTCATTTAATGGGAGCATACCTGCACTTCTCAAGACTGCTGCAATACATTTAATGAGAGCGCACCTGCACTTCTCAAGACTGCTGCAATACATTTAATGAGAGCGCACCTGCACTTCTCAAGACTGCTGCAATACATTTAATGAGAGCGCACCTGCACTTCTCAAGACTGCTGCAATACATTTAATAGGAGCACCCTGCACTTCTCAGGACTACTTTAATACATTTAATGAGAGCGCACCTGCACTTCTCAAGACTGCTGCAATACATTTAATGAGAGCGCACCTGCACTTCTCAGGACTGCTGCAATACATTTAATGGGAGTGCACTTCTCAGGAATGCTGCAATACATTTAATGGGAGAGCTCTTCTCAGGACTGCTGCAATACATTTAATGGGAGTGCACTTCTCAGGAATGCTGCAATACATTTAATGGGAGAGCTCTTCTCAGGACTGCTGCAATTCATTTAATGAGAGCATACCTGCACTTCTCAGGACTGCTGCAATATATGTAACCCCTTGCGTGCTTGTGACGGAACCGTTCCGTCACGAGCCTCGGGTGGGCTGTGCTGGTGACGGAACGGTTCCGTCACGGCCAGTTTGCCGCACCTGCGCTGAGCACTCTATTGAGCGGGCGGGGCCGTGACTGAACCGTTCCGTCACAAGCACAGCCCACCTGAGGCTCGTGACGGAGCAGTTCAGTCACGAGCACGGGAGCACCGCGCGGGCCCCCCCCTTAGCACTGCGGCGGCATAGCCACCGCAGCTAAGGGGTTAATGGGAGAGCACTTCTCAGGACTACTGCAATACATTTAATGGAGAGCACTTCTAGGGACTGCTGCAAAACATTTAATGGGAGCATACCTGCACTTCTCAGGACTACTGCAATACATTTAATGGGAGAGCACTTCTCAGGACTGCTGCAAAACATTTAATGGGAGAGCACTTCTCAGGACTGCTGCAAAACATTTAATAGGAGCATACCTGCACTTTGCAGGACTGCTGCAATACATTTAATGGGACCATACCTGCACTTTGCAGGACTGCTGCAATACATTTAATGGGACCATACCTGCACTTCTCAGGACTGCTGCAATACATTTAATGGGAGAGCACTTCTCAGGACTGCTGCAATACATTTAATGGGACCATACATGCACTTCTCAGGACTGCTGCCATACATTTAATGGGAGAGCACCGGAACTTCTCAAGAGGTGCTCTGGATAGCGAGTGCCAGCACTTCTATAGTCCATTAAAACCACTAATGACCCCACTCCTGCCACCACACCCCTAATGGCACTTCCCCTTCTATCCCCTAGGCAGACAACCCCCAAAGCACCCAGCCTCCCTCAGTGCTCCTGCAGGATAAATAAACCCACGGCAGGGGCCTACTGCCCACAGCCCATCTGTGAGGCAATATCCACCCCCAAAATGCCACACACGCCCACTCGGGGATCACAATCTTTCACTGCACCTCCTCATGCCTCCTCCCAACAGCAGTTCTCCCCATGAACCCCGTTCTACCCCGAGTGGCCCCCTCCACACCCCGCCCCTCCCAGAGGGCACCTCTCACCGCCCAGTGCCCACCTTGGGCAATGATGGGTCGCACCCGTGTCTCCCACCCGGTCACGCCCCAGATTCAGCCCAGGCACTGGCGGTACCGCTCAGCAGCCCCCACCCCCATGCTCACTCCCCTCAGTCAGTGAAGGATATCCCCTCAGCAGGCTCTCCGCCGCCCCCTCGTCCGGGCCCGGCTGCTGGTGGTGCTGCTCCGATGCCTCTTCCTGCGGCTCCTCCACAAACTTGTTCTCGTCGAACTGGTCAATGTCCAGCTTGCGGAAGCGCGAGGACAGCGTGTTCTTGGCCATGCCGAGCCGGGAGCGGGGCACCGCGGCGGGCGGAGGGAAAGGAGCCTGCGCCGGGGCTCGCACTGTCAAGCCAGCCCTGCGGAGCCAGCGCCACCGGCCGCGGGAAGAGGCTGGAAACAAGCCACGCCCACACAACGATGGGGCGAGAGGCAGCGTCCGGGACCACAGCGTCAGCAGCAGGCCTGGCTGACATGCGAGCCACATCGGCCGCAGAAAGAGGTCTGAAACAAGCCCCGTCCATACAACAAGGGGATGAGGCGATGCGCTCGCCAGACTGTCAGATGCAAAGCACGAACCACCACCTATGAAAAGAGGTCCAAACGATGTCTCGATCCCTCAACAACAGGTGGAGGCTACAAATGTAATTTTCTGAAGTATTTTATTTTATTTATATAGCGCTTACTATCCCTGACGACGACTGTGTGCGTCATAGCGAATGTTAAAGGTTTTTTTTTCATTCTTTTATTTGTCTGCTGTTAAAATGATACTCTAATACAACTTGTCGAACAGGTAAATTTCACCGTCTTTATTTATTTATTTATTTATTTATTTATGCAATTTTATATAGCGCGGACTTTACCCGAAGGTGTCAGAGCGCTTCACAATAGGAACAGAAAAGATACAAACTGAGAACGTTACACGAGCAACAGATTGCAGAGGCATTCGTTATGTTACATACGGTAAAGTGATAATTGTGAGCAACCAAGAATACATGAGGTAGTAAAAATTGTGAGAAACCAAAAATACATGAGGTAGACAAGGTAATTGTGACACTTGTGAGCAAACAAAATACATGAGGTAGTAAAAATGTGGGCTACCAAAAATACATGAGGTAGTAAAAAGTGCTCAGGAGGGAAAAGTGACAAGTGTGCAGGCTACAAGAGATAATAGAGTATAATTTGTGGTATAATACTGCAGTATATGTTACACACTCAAGCACAAGAACAAACGATTACGTAGGCAAAAGTAGCACTTGTGCAAGTATCAAAAAAACCTGTGAGAGGAAGCAAACCGTGTGTTACAGGGGCAAAGTGGTGAGTGCAAGTTGCAAGAGGGTACCAAACACAAGTACATGGATAATACTGCAATAAAAGGCAAACACTCTAACCGCAAGAACACACTGGGAAGGCACTTCCATGGACATGAGAAGTAGAAATTATCAGTAGTGGGAGATCTTCCTACAGACAGAAGAGAGTTACTTTTGGAGGTGTCTCTGGAGGAGGAGAGCTTTGAGGTCCCTTTTAAAGGCCTGGGAGGAGGCTGTGGTCCGGAGCTGAGGCGGCAATGAGTTCCAGATTCTCACTGCGTTGCCTGAAAATGATTGGGCCATCGTTCTTTCCTTCTTGAAAGTGGGAGGTTCAAGCAGTAGATTCTCCGCATTGCGTGAAGGTCTAGAACCTCCAGAGAGTTTCAGTTTATTCGCCAGGTAGAGAGGAGAAGAGGAGTGCAGGGCTTTGTGGGTGATACAAGCGGTCTTGTAGATAGCTCTAGCCTCCAAGGGAAGCCAGCGGAGGGTAGATAACATCGGTGTGATGTGATCGCTTCTTTTGGCCCCATAAATGAAACGAGTTGCTGAGTGGAAAACAGACTTAAGTGGGGACACGTGGGATTTGGGGAGGCCAGTAAGAAGAGAATTGCAGTAGTCGAGTCTGGAGAGGACCAGTGCTTGCACCAGGGTTATAAGGTCCCGCTCCGCGAAGAAGCGACGGATTCCCCAAAGAAGGCGCAGTTGGTATCGAGCTGATTTCGCAATGGAATTGATGTGGGGAATTAGATTAAGTTTTTTGTCTAGTATGACACCAAGGGATTTGGCGCTGTCGACAATGATGGGTTTATTGTTTAGTAGATTCATCTGATCCATCCATGATTGAACCGGGGGAGGAGAGAGTGAGGAGGAGAAGAGGAGGAATTCAGTTTTGGAGGGATTCAGAATCAGTTGATGAGTTGACATCCAGTTTTGAATGGAGTCGAGAGTGGAGCTTAGGATGGAAAGATCGTGAGTAGAGGCAATCTTGAGGTAGAGTTGAGTGTCGTCAGCATAAAGATGATAGTGAATCCCGGATTTACTTAGGAGATTTCCCAGTGGTTCTAAATAGAGATTGAACAGTGTGGGAGCAAGTATCGAGCCTTGGGGAACACCTTGACCTACCGCCACAGGAGGTGAAAGACTGTTCGCTATTTTGATCATTTGGGATCTGCCAGAAAGGAAGGATGCAAACCATTTAAGCACAGTGCCCTCCATGCCCATTCTCTGTTGAAGAATATTGAGGAGGGTGTTATGATTGACAGTGTCAAAGGCTGCGGAAAGGTCAAGGAGAATTAGCAGACAGGACCCCCCAGAATCGAGTATCCTCAACGCGTCATCAACCACTTGCAGTAGGGCTGTTTCAGTGCTGCAGTTTTGGATGAAGCCGGACTGACAGTGGTCTAGAAGGTCATTGTCCTTGATATGACAGGAGAGTTGTTTTGCTACACATCTTTCTGTGATCTTCGCCAGAAAGGGAAGGTTAGTGATGGGGCGGAAGTTGTTGAGGTCATTCGCATCTGCAGTGGGTTTTTTCAGAAGAGGGGTGACCTGCCCAGTTTTGAAGGAGGCAGGAAGGGAGCCTTGCCAGAGGGAGAGGTTGATCAGAGTGGTCCAATAGGAGAGGGAATGGGTATAGAAGTCAATGGCAATGGCACTGGGGATAGGGTCAAGAGAATGGTTGGATGGCTTCGTTTCTCGTATGCACTTGAGAAGGGCATCTTCAGATATGGGGTCAAAGCTCTGCCAAATGGCTAAGGATTTGCGCTCCTCTGGAGGGGTAGGATGAGCGACCTGATCCACAAGTGATTTCACTTTTTCATCAAAGAAAATAGCAAAATCCGCAGCTCTCTTTGTAGAATCATCCACCTTGGAGGTTGGGGGAGAGCAGTTAGGCATTTTGATGAGATCAAATAGTTTTTTGGGTCTATTTTTGGCGGAATCAAGGAGGGTTTTGAAGTGTGTCGCTTTCCCATGGAAGATGTGCTTGTGGTACTTGGATCTTGCTGAGCGAAGCTTGGCCAGATTGTCGGAGGAGGGCACTTGCCTCCATTGTTTCTCCAGGGATCTTAGCTGCTTCCTTTCCTCATAAAGGGATTTGTTGAACCAAGGTGCTGAGGGAGTGGGCCTTAACCTTTTGCTTTTGAGTGGAGCGACTTTATTAATTTCAGCTGCAAGAACTGTGAGGCTTTGAGAGGTGAGTTCGTCAACATCTAGGTTCGGGTCGAGCCTTGGAAGGGATAGCAAAGCTGATTCACAGAGGGGACCGACGTCAATATTTTTAGCATCCCGGAACCATGAGATGGCCCTCTTGGGTTGGCCAAGAGTTATAGAGTGTGAAAGTTGAAGAGAGAATGGGATGAGGAGGTGGTCAGACCAATCTACATGAATTGGGGTAGTGGTAGAAAGCATGCCTGCTTTAGATATAACAAGGTCCAGGATTGCGCCCTTAGAATGGGTTGATTCCGTGCAGTGTTGGATAAGATCGTTAGTAGATAGGAAAGTGGCCAGTGAGTTCGCAGAGGAGTCTTGCGGTACTCCCCAGTGGAGATTGAAGTCACCCACGAAGGTCTGATTGTCACTTCGCGAGTATTGGTCGCTGATAAAGTCGGTGAGTTCATCCATAAACGAAGGGCCACTACGAGGCGGGCGGTAAATGACATGGAATCTGAGGGGTGAACGGTGTTGCAATTGAAGCTCAAGAGAAAGGCATTCAAAGGTTTTGGAGGAGCTGTTAGGAGAGGCCTTGAGTTGGAGGGTGTTTCTAAAGATGACTGCAACACCTCCCCCCGTGTTGCCAGTTCTGTCATTCCTAAGTAAAGAGTAGCCTGTGGGTAATAGGAGATCAAATATAGAGTGAGATGTATCTTTGAACCAGGTCTCTGTGAGGAAGAGCATGTCAATATTATGAAGGGTGATGGTATCGGAGATTTCAAGTTTGTGTTTTACTGCAGATCTGCAGTTGTGAAGCATGCAGCGCAGCTCTGTCAGGACTGTTTTGGTGACGGGGGCACTAGGGCTCTGAAGGGTGATCGGGATATTGTACTTATGAGGGGGTGCTCGGGGGGGTTTAGGTGGATGCTTTCAGCAGAGATTTCAATTCTCTGTTTAAGAATTGAATAAGAACACATGGTCCAGAATAAAAAATTACCTAGCATACGCGCCAAGAATTTTCTAGTGCAAACTTCCTGGAGTAGATACTATACCTGTAAATCGAGGGCTTGTCACGCCGTAGGAACACCGAGAGGTGGAAAGGCCTCGTAACACAGCCTGACAATACTTGATTTCTTGTCGACATATTATTATTTAGCCACTTTTCAAATAAGGAGAGTGAGAGAACCTCCCACAGAGAGGATTATTCTGGTCTGGGGTTTTATGCTACCAAAAAGTACCCGAAAAAACTGGCGCAAGTTCAACAACTTGCCTCAATCTGAGAATGAGTCGCAGAAACGCCCGAAATGGCCGCTGTGAAGTGAACGCTACTGAAATCCAAGTACATTATCTGATAAAACCTTCACAAAGTAGGAAAAATCAGTCCTCACAGAGCTGACGCGTGGTGTACATACCAACAACTGCGACCTTCTGATGTCGAAGCGTATTGTGCGTGAGTGGAAGGACTCAGGGTTGCTAAATGAACGCCAGCAGCGTGTCCAAAAACCCGGCAATTTGCCATTGATGCCAGAAAAAACTTAAATCGTAAACAAAAAAACAATGTTTGAAATATACCACCTGGGGAAAACTGTATTTACCACATTGACATGTTTCGAACCCTGACCCTGTGCTACCTAAAGGCACACGACTAACCTGCGAGCTGTAGCTCCTTGGTATATTTTAAAGAACAGCTGCCCCAATTTACATGAGCGCTTCTGCATGAGGAACCTGGAATATTGTAAAGGGTCACGGAGGACTCTGAGCAGGACGCCACCATCTCAAGGAGTACTGGAAATACAAAATGGAGACTTCCATGCGAGAATTGCATAGATCGCTTCTGCTTATTCAGCGCGAAATGTGCGTCCCCATTCTCCGAAAATAGATGGAATGGATGGAAATATTATTCAGTCCCACCGACTGTCGTGATACAAGGCCTACATCCTTTTCCCAATGGATCTGACCTCCAACTGGAACGTCTGTAACTGACGACTCAGTACTGCTACTAAAAGGGTCTGTGAAAAAAGAACCCGAAAAGGCTTACAACTACTAAATGTCTTTCGGGTGAAGTTGCCACCCATTGCCATCTGGAGATACCAGAAGTACCAGTCCATCACTGTCCTCTTTTGCTATGGGTTGTATTCTGCAATGACCTAAATCTGAGAATTCCGGCAGAATGCCCAAGGTCCTTGACCAACTCCACTAGGAAGATGACCTTGTACTCTTATATTTGTTTATAGCTCTCACAGCTGAGATATTGCGCATTGTGAGTAGTATCTGTCAATAGGCCTGTGCAGGAAAAGACCAGAATGACTGAAAGGTAGGAAAAACTGTTTGATTGATGATGCTAAGCGCACCACTACTTTGGCAACCACCCGAAATGGAACCCTCTGCATAGATAACATTGGAAAAGGCTGCTTGTAGCTCCCTAATTTGGAATGTGAAATATATAGCTGAGCTGTGTAGGAACGAGATAACCCTGGAAAATCTAATCCAAGAGACACAGGTGTATTTAAGTTATAACCGGAATAGGCCAGTATATATTGTAACCCCGAGGGCAATTGGAAGCCGGAGAGGGAAGCTGCCGTCAGGAAAGGTGTGAGACCAAGCCCTATGTCTGTGTTAGATAAACCTACATATATCCCGCTAAACACGAATGGGAAGATGCCTTGTTCGCTTGGGGGAGTAATCACCTATTTAGGAACTTGGTGAGCACTAGAGAGAGGAAGGGACGTGGAAGAAAAATAAATCATCAACCATCAGGTCCATCATCCGAAGAGCTGCGAATGAAGGGAAGGGAAAATGGCGACAACTAGACGCCCTCCTGAACGCTATATGTGGAATATGATGGGAAAGGAATTGATAAAACTAGTAGGAACCCCTAAACAGTCCGTAAAGGACCGACATTGTGAAAGACCCTCCTAATTCCAGAGGTTGTGACCACAAGCAAAATATGTCTGCATAATATAGATGCGACCAATAACGAAGCTGTCCCAGAGGGGATCCGTCGGAAAGGGCCAGCGCAGTCAGGATGTCAAAGTTGTCCGTCCTTATGAAAGGAGTTGCGACTCTCGGAAGAGCTGGCGCATATGGCGTCATACAGACGCCTATCACTGTTTGTGGCCGACTATGACAATGATTTTGTCTTGGCATCCTGTCAGGTCCGGGTAAAACGTTTCTGTGACAGTAGAAAAGAAGGAGACTGGCGTCGACGTTGGGCAATTCTTCAACCGTTGCAAGAATATCAGGCCGCAGCGCCTCTAACTGTAAACTACTGTGCCCTTGTCTAAGCCCCGTCGAAAGCGCGCGGATGCCCCAATGTCCGTCGTGTTGGTGAGATAGGGAAAAAATCATGCCCAAGGATTTGTGACTTAAGAATGATGGGCGTCGATCAAGGCTTGCTACCCTGAGATAGGGACTGTCAAATCTGGGGCCCGGTTGACCTACTCAAAGACATGGAGAACTCGAGCCTCAATAGTTATTTTAGGAGACTTGTGCGCTCCTTTCGAATAGGTGACATCCTCCTTATATATCCCAACCATGCATGTCAAGGGATATCCGTATTCAATATTGTAGTGCAAAGCACAGGGTAATGGAGGAGTAGAGGGGGAGCCAACCCTGTGCACACTAAAATTGAAAATTAATAATGTATCGGCTCCTCAGCAAAGCTGAAGTCAAATTATTCCAGCCCCAAGGGCGTCAGAGTCATAGTGAAATACCAGGACCATGTGCGCACTCCAAAGGTCAGCCTATTATTACAGCCGGGAAGGCATACCAGGAAAAAAACTGCTCCACTTAAAGCATGAGGCACCATGAATCTCGAAGCAAACAGGAGACGCGTGCGACGTGCGTAGGCCAAAACTACCAAAATGTAGCCCAATTGGGCTACGCACACTGAAGCTTTATGACACCATAACCGCACTCGGCTACTAGGGAAAGCCAGGGGCGGTGGAAGCGCGAGACTGCGCAGTTACAGAACAACCCTATGGAAGTGACAGGAGTAATGCAGAAAAAAACATAATCATTGAAACACCATTATTTGAACACCTAACCTTTGAGTAATAATCTAGACCTTAACCACTGTCCCACAGTGACTCTATTAATGCTGCAAACAACAGCGCAGCATCTCCGCTCCTGAGGGAGCGTTTTGATTCTGTGCTCGCCCGGGCCAAGTCAATTATGCTGATCGCGCGCATGCCCAAGTAGTTACGCAGCAAGCAAGTGGCAGCGCGTCATCTCCGTTTCCTCAGGAGTGACCTTATTCTAGGCCCGAGTGGGCCAAAGTAATTAGCGCTAACGCGCCAACACCAGAAAGTGTAGCATTGAATAGTGGCAACCTTCCTCCTAGAAAAATCAGGCCTTAAATTCGACATAATTTCACATTTAAATATTAAGGTAAATGTAAGGATAATGTAACTTTGAAATACAAACAGGAAAAATCCATATTCGAACCCTGAACCTTTGGAACAGGGGCAGAGACCTTAACCACTATACTACATTAATCATCATAACCTAGACAGCATGTTATCGAAATTTACCACCTGGGGATACTTTTACAGTATTGGCGGGATTCGAACCCTGGCCTGTGAAGGCGTATAGAAAATGCTGCTGAATTCAGCACGCACTCTGAGAGGTCAGCGGGATTTAATTAAAGCCCGATCAGGCCGCCCGCGTCAGAGAGATTCGCTGCTCCCAGCGGGGAGCGCAAAAATTTCTATACCTCTCCCAGCGGGAGCGTTCCAACATTGCCGGAGGCTCGGTAAACACCGCGCTGGTGTGAGAGCACTCCGCAACCAGCATCAATCACGTGCAGTACACCGCGCGATATCGCGCCCATCTGCTCCTGGCGGGGAGCGCACCATACCTTTTAGACCGCTCCTAGCAGGAGCCTTTCAACACAGCCGGAGCCTCTGTAGACACAGCGAGATACGAGCGCTGGTGTCAGAGTACTCCGTAACCCAGCGCCAAGCACTGACGGAACACAGCGCGATATCGCGCCAAAGCAGTTAAACATTAAAAACAGTAAAACATTAAACAATATCCCAGCGCGATAAACGCATAAGCACTACCCACAATAAGGGTTATGAATCAATTAAACAGGCAATATGAGACAATCAGCATGGTATAGTTCGTGAGCACTTAACTTTCTGCATGAGCAGCAAAGAAAAAGGAGGAGAAACATGATACAGTGGCTCTTATAGGGTTATACCGGATGTGATGTATGGACAAGCATCATGGGAAATGTAATTTTATTTGCATACAAAACGTTTTCATTGGCTGCTGTGAGTAGCAAATAAAAGAAAGAGAAGCATAATCCGAAGTCTCCGGTCCTGTAATAGAATTCAGAGAAAAAACCTGGACTGGAGCAGCAGGTCATGCCATGGACACAGGAAACTTGGCAGGGCTGAGTAGCTCTTCCAGATCAGCTTTTTTCTTTGCATTTCTGAGATTTGTTGTCTTATTGCTCATTGTAAAGATCAACAGGACACAGAAAAGCACAACAGATAATTTTCTAAGCAGCGATCAACTGTCCCAGAATCCCAGCTCTCCAATGTTCTTTCCATTCTCTTGACGAACAAACATTCTAGGCGTCCAGAGAATGGAAAGACAACCCAACACATCTTTTTCCTTACAATTAAATGTAAAACAATAAAACAAAACAATTACAGGCAGTAAGGAAATTAACACCAGTAAAAAAATAACATTGGAAATTGAACATGATATAGATACACTGCAGGAATTTGTATAAGACTTAATGCAGAATATAATCATGAAGCTTAGAAGGTAATTTGATGGTCCTGGAAGACGGAGAACGGAAAGTGGAATTTGTGTCTCTGTTACTATTTCTGTCAGGTTGAATACTCAAACCTGTTTTGGACACAGCTATCTGTGTCAACAGGACACAGAAAAGCATGACAGATAATCTTCTAGGCAGCGATCAACTGTCCCAGAATCCCAGCTCTCCGATGTTTTTTCCATTCTTATAACGTGTGATCCAGCGCTCCTGGGGAAAAACTGTCTCACAAACGCTACCTATCACCTCAATACTCACCATTAATCATAAAACACTTACACAGGCCCATAACACCAATGAGACAATTTTTGAGCAACTGAATCTAGTGGTGTGATTTATAAAACTATTTACATGATATTTACAATTCTATATACAACTGCAGTTTATCAATCTCTTACCATTTAAATCAAACCACTTTAGGCGATTGGATCAACTGATAGTAACTAGACCATGAATAAACAAGACCAGCTTGTCTTTTCAAATCTAATTTTTATTAACTTTATTGTTCATAAGGAAAAAGCATTTACGTTTTAGAATCTTTATTTTATTAGCAAATAAGGAAGCAGCATTTTATTTAGGAAATGTATTAATAAACGGACTTTATTTAAAACAAATTCGGAAACATGAAATATTAGAAAATAACAGTTTCCATTCCCTAAATCTATTTCCCTGTCTATTTCTCATTCCACCTGAAAAGGAAAAATATCATTTACAGTCTGCTGTGCTTACGTGCGCCAAAAGACCAACAGCATGTCTATCAGGAATCGGGAAGCAAGAGTTTTTGCCCTGCTCATGATGTCAGGTTTTATACCTTTTCTCTAACTAAAACTCTCTACATTCTGCATTCTTTCAACAAAATCCAAGCCTCTCATTGGCTGAGCCATGTCAGTCCACCGTTAGGTCATCTTCATATTTTGACCAATACCAGGCTTTATACAAACCCTATTGTTCATACAATTTCACGTTTCTCCGTTTCCTCGGAAATGTTACTTTCTTCGAGCTCAGAACATTACTTCCTAATCTTGGCAGAGACTTTCTCTTCCTGCCCTTGGGCCTTCTCTCCATGAGCACGTTTTATTCAAGCAAAAGACAGTTCTTTTCAAATAATAATGTTTGTGCAACAAAAATCTCCATAACGTAAATGCAAGGCTCCACTCTGGACAAGGTTTCACGTCTGTGTTTCTGTCAGCCATATTTTTCTCGAGCCACTTTTCAGGCCTCACTTTGGAAACTATTATTAAACAAACACAAGACATCAATTAATTAAAGAATTGAGACCCATTCTGTTATCCTCCCCCTTTACTAATTAACAGGGTTAATTATGTTACCTAGCAGAAGCTCAAGCACATACAGGGAGCTTTTTATATTTACTTTTCCTTCAGGAACTGCACGAACTCCAAAGGCTTTTGTCACAGAAAGACATAACATAAGCACATATAATAAGCACATGCCATTAGTAAAACAAACAAAACAGGTGATGGACAGAATGTGGATCAATGTCACACATTCACCCCAGTCCAAAGATCTGGGCCCAAATCCATCGTTTTTTTTGCACTCCACACCACCCTGGGTTAGACAATGGCGATATGCAAATCAGTTCTGACCCTGTGCCCCATGGAAACAGTCCAGTCCGAACTACAAAAGCCATGTCCTTCCCAGAACGGAATCAAGCATCCGAGGACCGGACCGGTTTCGAGGTAACACCTCTCATCAGCCCGGCTAGCTTGACTCCAGTGGTGTGGAGTGCCTGGGACCAACGTCTAAGCATCCCCAGCGCACTTATGGCGGTATTGCAAACAAAACAGGTGATGGACAGAATGTGGATCAATGTCACACATTCACCCCAGTCCAAAGATCTGGGCCCAAATCCATCGTTTTTTTTGCACTCCACACCACCCTGGGTTAGACAATGGCGATATGCAAATCAGCTCTGACCCTGTGCCCCATGGGAACAGTCCAGTCCGAACTACAAAAGCCATGTCCTTCCCAGAACGGAATCAAGCATCTGAGGACCGGACCGGTTTTGAGGTAACACCTCTCATCAGCCCGGCTAGCTTGACTCCAGTGGTGTGGAGTGCCTGGGACCCACGTCTGAGCATCCCCAGCGCACTTATGGCGGTATTGCAAACAAAACAGGTGATGGACAGAATGTGGATCAATGTCACACATTCACCCCAGTCCAAAGATCTGGGCCCAAATCCATCGTTTTTTTTTGCACTCCACACCACCCTGGGTTAGACAATGGCGATATGCAAATCAGCTCTGACCCTGTGCCCCAGGGGAACAGTCCAGTCCGAACTACAAAAGCCATGTCCTTCCCAGAACGGAATCAAGCATCCGAGGACCGGACCGGTTTCGAGGTAACACCTCTCATCAGCCCGGCTAGCTTGACTCCAGTGGTGTGGAGTGCCTGGGACCCACGTCTGAGCATCCCCAGCGCACTTATGGCGGTATTGCAAACAAAACAGGTGATGGGCAGAATGTGGATCAATGTCACACATTCACCCCAGTCCAAAGATCTGGGCCCAAATCCATCGTTTTTTTTTTAGCATTCCACACCACCCTGGGTTAGACAATGGCGATATGCAAATCAGCTCTGACCCTGTGCCCCATGGGAACAGTCCAGTCCAAACTACAAAAGCCATGTCCTTCCCAGAACGGAATCAAGCATCCGAGGACCGGACCGGTTTCGACGTAACACCTCTCATCAGCCCGGCTAGCTTGACTCCAGTGGTGTGGAGTGCCTGGGACCCACGTCTGAGCATCCCCAGCGCACTTATGGCGGTATTGCAAACAAAACAGGTGATGGACAGAATGTGGATCAATGTCACACATTCACCCCAGTCCAAAGAACTGGGCCCAAATCCATCGTTTTTTTTGCACTCCACACCACCCTGGGTTAGACAATGGCGATATGCAAATCAGCTCTGACCCTGTGCCCCATGGGAACAGTCCAGTCCGAACTACAAAAGCCATGTCCTTGCCAGAACGGAATCAAGCATCCGAGGACCGGACCGGTTTCGAGGTAACACCTCTCATCAGCCCGGCTAGCACGACTCCAGTGGTGTGGAGTGCCTGGGACCCACGTCTGAGCATCCCCTGCGCACTTATGGCGGTATTGCAAACAAAACAGGTGATGGACAGAATGTGGATCAATGTCACACATTCACCCCAGTCCAAAGATCTGGGCCCAAATCCATCGTTTTTTTTGCACTCCACACCACCCTGGGTTAGACAATGGCGATATGCAAATCAGCTCTGACCCTGTGCCCCATGGGAACAGTCCAGTCCGAACTACAAAAGCCATGTCCTTCCCAGAACGGAATCAAGCATCCGAGGACCGGACCAGTTTCGAGGTAACACCTCTCATCAGCCCGGCTAGCTTGACTCCAGTGGTGTGGAGTGCCTGGGACCCACGTCTGAGCATCCCCAGCGCACTTATGGCGGTATTGCAAACAAAACAGGTGATGGACAGAATGTGGATCAATGTCACACATTCACCCCAGTCCAAAGATCTGGGCCCAAATCCATCGTTTTTTTTGCACTCCACACCACCCTGGGTTAGACAATGGCGATATGCAAATCAGCTCTGACCCTGTGCCCCATGGGAACAGTCCAGTCCGAACTACAAAAGCCATGTCCTTCCCAGAACGGAATCAAGCATCCGAGGACCGGACCGGTTTTGAGGTAACACCTCTCATCAGCCCGGCTAGCTTGACTCCAGTGGTGTGGAGTGCCTGGGACCCACGTCTGAGCATCCCCAGCGCACTTATGGCGGTATTGCAAACAAAACAGGTGATGGACAGAATGTGGATCAATGTCACACATTCACCCCAGTCCAAAGATCTGGGCCCAAATCCATCGTTTTTTTTGCACTCCACACCACCCTGGGTTAGACAATGGCGATATGCAAATCAGCTCTGACCCTGTGCCCCATGGGAACAGTCCAGTCCGAACTACAAAAGCCATGTCCTTCCCAGAACGGAATCAAGCATCCGAGGACCGGACCGGTTTCGAGGTAACACCTCTCATCAGCCCGGCTAGCTTGACTCCAGTGGTGTGGAGTGCCTGGGACCCACGTCTGAGCATCCCCAGCGCACTTATGGCGGTATTGCAAACAAAACAGGTGATGGACAGAATGTGGATCAATGTCACACATTCACCCCAGTCCAAAGATCTGGGCCCAAATCCATCGTTTTTTTTGCACTCCACACCACCCTGGGTTAGACAATGGCGATATGCAAATCAGCTCTGACCCTGTGCCCCATGGGAACAGTCCAGTCCGAACTACAAAAGCCATGTCCTTCCCAGAACGGAATCAAGCATCTGAGGACCGGACCGGTTTCGAGGTAACACCTCTCATCAGCCCGGCTAGCTTGACTCCAGTGGTGTGGAGTGCCTGGGACCCACGTCTGAGCATCCTCAGCGCACTTATGGCGGTATTGCAAACAAAACAGGTGATGGACAGAATGTGGATCAATGTCACACATTCACCCGAGTCCAAAGATCTGGGCCCAAATCCATCGTTTTTTTTGCACTCCACACCACCCTGGGTTAGACAATGGCGATATGCAAATCAGCTCTGACCCTGTGCCCCATGGGAACAGTCCAGTCTGAACTACAAAAGCCATGTCCTTCCCAGAACGGAATCAAGCATCCGAGGACCAGACCGGTTTCGAGGTAACACCTCTCATCAGCCCGGCTAGCTTGACTCCAGTGGTGTGGAGTGCCTGAGACCCACGTCTGAGCATCCCCAGCGCACTTATGGCGGTATTGCAAACAAAACAGGTGATGGACAGAATGTGGATCAATGTCACACATTCACCCCAGTCCAAAGATCTGGGCCCAAATCCATCGGTTTTTTTGCACTCCACACCACCCTGGGTTAGACAATGGCTATATGCAAATCAGCTCTGACCCTGTGCCCCATGGGAACAGTCCAGTCCGAACTACAAAAGCCATGTCCTTCCCAGAACGGAATCAAGCATCCGAGGACCGGACCAGTTTCGAGGTAACACCTCTCATCAGCCCGGCTAGCTTGACTCCAGTGGTGTGGAGTGCCTGGGACCCACGTCTGAGCATCCCCAGCGCACTTATGGCGGTATTGCAAACAAAACAGGTGATGGACAGAATGTGGATCAATGTCACACATTCACCCCAGTCCAAAGATCTGGGCCCAAATCCATCGTTTTTTTTGCACTCCACACCACCCTGGGTTAGACAATGGCTATATGCAAATCAGCTCTGACCCTGTGCCCCATGGGAACAGTCCAGTCCGAACTACAAAAGCCATGTCCTTTCCAGAACGGAATCAAGCATCCGAGGACCGGACCAGTTTCGAGGTAACACCTCTCATCAGCCCGGCTAGCTTGACTCCAGTGGTGTGGAGTGCCTGGGACCCACGTCTGAGCATCCCCAGCGCACTTATGGCGGTATTGCAAACAAAACAGGTGATGGACAGAATGTGGATCAATGTCACACATTCACCCCAGTCCAAAGATCTGGGCCCAAATCCATCGTTTTTTTTGCACTCCACACCACCCTGGGTTAGACAATGGCGATATGCAAATCAGCTCTGACCCTGTGCCCCATGGGAACAGTCCAGTCCGAACTACAAAAGCCATGTCCTTCCCAGAACGGAATCAAGCATCTGAGGACCGGACCGGTTTTGAGGTAACACCTCTCATCAGCCCGGCTAGCTTGACTCCAGTGGTGTGGAGTGCCTGGGACCCACGTCTGAGCATCCCCAGCGCACTTATGGCGGTATTGCAAACAAAACAGGTGATGGACAGAATGTGGATCAATGTCACACATTCACCCCAGTCCAAAGATCTGGGCCCAAATCCATCGTTTTTTTTTGCACTCCACACCACCCTGGGTTAGACAATGGCGATATGCAAATCAGCTCTGACCCTGTGCCCCAGGGGAACAGTCCAGTCCGAACTACAAAAGCCATGTCCTTCCCAGAACGGAATCAAGCATCCGAGGACCGGACCGGTTTCGAGGTAACACCTCTCATCAGCCCGGCTAGCTTGACTCCAGTGGTGTGGAGTGCCTGGGACCCACGTCTGAGCATCCCCAGCGCACTTATGGCGGTATTGCAAACAAAACAGGTGATGGGCAGAATGTGGATCAATGTCACACATTCACCCCAGTCCAAAGATCTGGGCCCAAATCCATCGTTTTTTTTTTAGCATTCCACACCACCCTGGGTTAGACAATGGCGATATGCAAATCAGCTCTGACCCTGTGCCCCATGGGAACAGTCCAGTCCAAACTACAAAAGCCATGTCCTTCCCAGAACGGAATCAAGCATCCGAGGACCGGACCGGTTTCGACGTAACACCTCTCATCAGCCCGGCTAGCTTGACTCCAGTGGTGTGGAGTGCCTGGGACCCACGTCTGAGCATCCCCAGCGCACTTATGGCGGTATTGCAAACAAAACAGGTGATGGACAGAATGTGGATCAATGTCACACATTCACCCCAGTCCAAAGAACTGGGCCCAAATCCATCGTTTTTTTTGCACTCCACACCACCCTGGGTTAGACAATGGCGATATGCAAATCAGCTCTGACCCTGTGCCCCATGGGAACAGTCCAGTCCGAACTACAAAAGCCATGTCCTTGCCAGAACGGAATCAAGCATCCGAGGACCGGACCGGTTTCGAGGTAACACCTCTCATCAGCCCGGCTAGCACGACTCCAGTGGTGTGGAGTGCCTGGGACCCACGTCTGAGCATCCCCAGCGCACTTATGGCGGTATTGCAAACAAAACAGGTGATGGACAGAATGTGGATCAATGTCACACATTCACCCCAGTCCAAAGATCTGGGCCCAAATCCATCGTTTTTTTTGCACTCCACACCACCCTGGGTTAGACAATGGCGATATGCAAATCAGCTCTGACCCTGTGCCCCATGGGAACAGTCCAGTCCGAACTACAAAAGCCATGTCCTTCCCAGAACGGAATCAAGCATCCGAGGACCGGACCAGTTTCGAGGTAACACCTCTCATCAGCCCGGCTAGCTTGACTCCAGTGGTGTGGAGTGCCTGGGACCCACGTCTGAGCATCCCCAGCGCACTTATGGCGGTATTGCAAACAAAACAGGTGATGGACAGAATGTGGATCAATGTCACACATTCACCCCAGTCCAAAGATCTGGGCCCAAATCCATCGTTTTTTTTGCACTCCACACCACCCTGGGTTAGACAATGGCGATATGCAAATCAGCTCTGACCCTGTGCCCCATGGGAACAGTCCAGTCCGAACTACAAAAGCCATGTCCTTCCCAGAACGGAATCAAGCATCCGAGGACCGGACCGGTTTTGAGGTAACACCTCTCATCAGCCCGGCTAGCTTGACTCCAGTGGTGTGGAGTGCCTGGGACCCACGTCTGAGCATCCCCAGCGCACTTATGGTGGTATTGCAAACAAAACAGGTGATGGACAGAATGTGGATCAATGTCACACATTCACCCCAGTCCAAAGATCTGGGCCCAAATCCATCGTTTTTTTTGCACTCCACACCACCCTGGGTTAGACAATGGCGATATGCAAATCAGCTCTGACCCTGTGCCCCATGGGAACAGTCCAGTCCGAACTACAAAAGCCATGTCCTTCCCAGAACGGAATCAAGCATCCGAGGACCGGACCGGTTTCGAGGTAACACCTCTCATCAGCCCGGCTAGCTTGACTCCAGTGGTGTGGAGTGCCTGGGACCCACGTCTGAGCATCCCCAGCGCACTTATGGCGGTATTGCAAACAAAACAGGTGATGGACAGAATGTGGATCAATGTCACACATTCACCCCAGTCCAAAGATCTGGGCCCAAATCCATCGTTTTTTTTGCACTCCACACCACCCTGGGTTAGACAATGGCGATATGCAAATCAGCTCTGACCCTGTGCCCCATGGGAACAGTCCAGTCCGAACTACAAAAGCCATGTCCTTCCCAGAACGGAATCAAGCATCTGAGGACCGGACCGGTTTCGAGGTAACACCTCTCATCAGCCCGGCTAGCTTGACTCCAGTGGTGTGGAGTGCCTGGGACCCACGTCTGAGCATCCTCAGCGCACTTATGGCGGTATTGCAAACAAAACAGGTGATGGACAGAATGTGGATCAATGTCACACATTCACCCCAGTCCAAAGATCTGGGCCCAAATCCATCGTTTTTTTTTGCACTCCACACCACCCTGGGTTAGACAATGGCGATATGCAAATCAGCTCTGACCCTGTGCCCCATGGGAACAGTCCAGTCTGAACTACAAAAGCCATGTCCTTCCCAGAACGGAATCAAGCATCCGAGGACCAGACCGGTTTCGAGGTAACACCTCTCATCAGCCCGGCTAGCTTGACTCCAGTGGTGTGGAGTGCCTGAGACCCACGTCTGAGCATCCCCAGCGCACTTATGGCGGTATTGCAAACAAAACAGGTGATGGACAGAATGTGGATCAATGTCACACATTCACCCCAGTCCAAAGATCTGGGCCCAAATCCATCGTTTTTTTTGCACTCCACACCACCCTGGGTTAGACAATGGCTATATGCAAATCAGCTCTGACCCTGTGCCCCATGGGAACAGTCCAGTCCGAACTACAAAAGCCATGTCCTTCCCAGAACGGAATCAAGCATCCGAGGACCGGACCAGTTTCGAGGTAACACCTCTCATCAGCCCGGCTAGCTTGACTCCAGTGGTGTGGAGTGCCTGGGACCCACGTCTGAGCATCCCCAGCGCACTTATGGCGGTATTGCAAACAAAACAGGTGATGGACAGAATGTGGATCAATGTCACACATTCACCCCAGTCCAAAGATCTGGGCCCAAATCCATCGTTTTTTTTGCACTCCACACCACCCTGGGTTAGACAATGGCTATATGCAAATCAGCTCTGACCCTGTGCCCCATGGGAACAGTCCAGTCCGAACTACAAAAGCCATGTCCTTCCCAGAACGGAATCAAGCATCCGAGGACCGGACCAGTTTCGAGGTAACACCTCTCATCAGCCCGGCTAGCTTGACTCCAGTGGTGTGGAGTGCCTGGGACCCACGTCTGAGCATCCCCAGCGCACTTATGGCGGTATTGCAAACAAAACAGGTGATGGACAGAATGTGGATCAATGTCACACATTCACCCCAGTCCAAAGATCTGGGCCCAAATCCATCGGTTTTTTTTAGCACTCCACACCACCCTGGGTTAGACAATGGCGATATGCAAATCAGCTCTGACCCTGTGCCCCATGGGAACAGTCCAGTCCAAACTACAAAAGCCATGTCCTTCCCAGAACGGAATCAAGCATCCGAGGACCGGACCGGTTTCGAGGTAACACCTCTCATCAGCCCGGCTAGCTTGACTCCAGTGGTGTGGAGTGCCTGGGACCCACGTCTGAGCATCCCCAGCGCACTTATGGCGGTATTGCAAACAAAACAGGTGATGGACAGAATGTGGATCAATGTCACACATTCACCCCAGTCCAAAGATCTGGGCCCAAATCCATCGTTTTTTTTGCACTCCACACCACCCTGGGTTAAACAATGGCGATATGCAAATCAGCTCTGACCCTGTGCCCCATGGGAACAGTCCAGTCCGAACAACAAAAGCCAGGTCCTTCCCAGAACGGAATCAAGCATCCGAGGACCGGACCGGTTTCGAGGTAACACCTCTCATCAGCCCGGCTATCTTGACTCCAGTGGTGTGGAGTGCCTGGGACCCACGTCTGAGCATCCCCAGCGCACTTATGGCGGTATTGCAAACAAAACAGGTGATGGACAGAATGTGGATCAATGTCACACATTCACCCCAGTCCAAAGATCTGGGCCCAAATCCATCGTTTTTTTTGCACTCCACACCACCCTGGGTTAGACAATGGCTATATGCAAATCAGCTCTGACCCTGTGCCCCATGGGAACAGTCCAGTCCGAACTACAAAAGCCATGTCCTTCCCAGAACGGAATCAAGCATCCGAGGACCGGACCAGTTTCGAGGTAACACCTCTCATCAGCCCGGCTAGCTTGACTCCAGTGGTGTGGAGTGCCTGGGACCCACGTCTGAGCATCCCCAGCGCACTTATGGCGGTATTGCAAACAAAACAGGTGATGGACAGAATGTGGATCAATGTCACACATTCACCCCAGTCCAAAGATCTGGGCCCAAATCCATCGTTTTTTTTGCACTCCACACCACCCTGGGTTAGACAATGGCGATATGCAAATCAGCTCTGACCCTGTGCCCCATGGGAACAGTCCAGTCCGAACTACAAAAGCCATGTCCTTCCCAGAACGGAATCAAGCATCTGAGGACCGGACCGGTTTTGAGGTAACACCTCTCATCAGCCCGGCTAGCTTGACTCCAGTGGTGTGGAGTGCCTGGGACCCACGTCTGAGCATCCCCAGCGCACTTATGGTGGTATTGCAAACAAAACAGGTGATGGACAGAATGTGGATCAATGTCACACATTCACCCCAGTCCAAAGATCTGGGCCCAAATCCATCGTTTTTTTTGCACTCCACACCACCCTGGGTTAGACAATGGCGATATGCAAATCAGCTCTGACCCTGTGCCCCATGGGAACAGTCCAGTCCGAACTACAAAAGCCATGTCCTTCCCAGAACGGAATCAAGCATCCGAGGACCGGACCGGTTTCGAGGTAACACCTCTCATCAGCCCGGCTAGCTTGACTCCAGTGGTGTGGAGTGCCTGGGACCCACGTCTGAGCATCCCCAGCGCACTTATGGCGGTATTGAAAACAAAACAGGTGATGGACAGAATGTGGATCAATGTCACACATTCACCCCAGTCCAAAGATCTGGGCCCAAATCCATCGTTTTTTTTGCACTCCACACCACCCTGGGTTAGACAATGGCGATATGCAAATCAGCTCTGACCCTGTGCCCCATGGGAACAGTCCAGTCCGAACTACAAAAGCCATGTCCTTCCCAGAACGGAATCAAGCATCTGAGGACCGGACCGGTTTCGAGGTAACACCTCTCATCAGCCCGGCTAGCTTGACTCCAGTGGTGTGGAGTGCCTGGGACCCATGTCTGAGCATCCCCAGCGCACTTATGGCGGTATTGCAAACAAAACAGGTGATGGACAGAATGTGGATCAATGTCACACATTCACCCCAGTCCAAAGATCTGGGCCCAAATCCATCGTTTTTTTTTGCACTCCACACCACCCTGGGTTAGACAATGGCGATATGCAAATCAGCTCTGACCCTGTGCCCCATGGGAACAGTCCAGTCCGAACTACAAAAGCCATGTCCTTCCCAGAACGGAATCAAGCATCCGAGGACCGGACCGGTTTCGAGGTAACACCTCTCATCAGCCCGGCTAGCTTGACTCCAGTGGTGTGGAGTGCCTGGGACCCACGTCTGAGCATCCCCAGCGCACTTATGGCGGTATTGCAAACAAAACAGGTGATGGACAGAATGTGGATCAATGTCACACATTCACCCCAGTCCAAAGATCTGGGCCCAAATCCATCGTTTTTTTTGCACTCCACACCACCCTGGGTTAGACAATGGCGATATGCAAATCAGCTCTGACCCTGTGCCCCATGGGAACAGTCCAGTCCGAACTACAAAAGCCATGTCCTTCCCAGAACGGAATCAAGCATCTGAGGACCGGACCGGTTTCGAGGTAACACCTCTCATCAGCCCGGCTAGCTTGACTCCAGTGGTGTGGAGTGCCTGGGACCCA
This sequence comes from Lissotriton vulgaris, assembly GCF_964263255.1. Classification (NCBI taxonomy): domain Eukaryota; kingdom Metazoa; phylum Chordata; class Amphibia; order Caudata; family Salamandridae; genus Lissotriton; species Lissotriton vulgaris. Next base: position 82,809,213 of record NC_141693.1, read on the forward strand.
CGTCTGAGCATCCCCAGCGCACTTATGGCGGTATTGCAAACAAAACAGGTGATGGACAGAATGTGGATCAATGTCACACATTCACCCCAGTCCAAAGATCTGGGCCCAAATCCATCGGTTTTTTTTAGCACTCCACACCACCCTGGGTTAGACAATGGCGATATGCAAATCAGCTCTGACCCTGTGCCCCATGGGAACAGTCCAGTCCAAACTACAAAAGCCATGTCCTTCCCAGAACGGAATCAAGCATCCGAGGACCGGACCGGTTTCGAGGTAACACCTCTCATCAGCCCGGCCCAGCTTGACTCCAGTGGTGTGGAGTGCCTGGGACCCACGTCTGAGCATCCCCAGCGCACTTATGGCGGTATTGCAAACAAAACAGGTGATGGACAGAATGTGGATCAATGTCACACATTCACCCCAGTCCAAAGATCTGGGCCCAAATCCATCGTTTTTTTTGCACTCCACACCACCCTGGGTTAAACAATGGCGATATGCAAATCAGCTCTGACCCTGTGCCCCATGGGAACAGTCCAGTCCGAACAACAAAAGCCAGGTCCTTCCCAGAACGGAATCAAGCATCCGAGGACCGGACCGGTTTCGAGGTAACACCTCTCATCAGCCCGGCTATCTTGACTCCAGTGGTGTGGAGTGCCTGGGACCCACGTCTGAGCATCCCCAGCGCACTTATGGCGGTATTGCAAACAAAACAGGTGATGGACAGAATGTGGATCAATGTCACACATTCACCCCAGTCCAAAGATCTGGGCCCAAATCCATCGTTTTTTTTGCACTCCACACCACCCTGGGTTAGACAATGGCTATATGCAAATCAGCTCTGACCCTGTGCCCCATGGGAACAGTCCAGTCCGAACTACAAAAGCCATGTCCTTCCCAGAACGGAATCAAGCATCCGAGGACCGGACCAGTTTCGAGGTAACACCTCTCATCAGCCCGGCTAGCTTGACTCCAGTGGTGTGGAGTGCCTGGGACCCACGTCTGAGCATCCCCAGCGCACTTATGGCGGTATTGCAAACAAAACAGGTGATGGACAGAATGTGGATCAATGTCACACATTCACCCCAGTCCAAAGATCTGGGCCCAAATCCATCGTTTTTTTTGCACTCCACACCACCCTGGGTTAGACAATGGCGATATGCAAATCAGCTCTGACCCTGTGCCCCATGGGAACAGTCCAGTCCGAACTACAAAAGCCATGTCCTTCCCAGAACGGAATCAAGCATCTGAGGACCGGACCGGTTTTGAGGTAACACCTCTCATCAGCCCGGCTAGCTTGACTCCAGTGGTGTGGAGTGCCTGGGACCCACGTCTGAGCATCCCCAGCGCACTTATGGCGGTATTGCAAACAAAACAGGTGATGGACAGAATGTGGATCAATGTCACACATTCACCCCAGTCCAAAGATCTGGGCCCAAATCCATCGGTTTTTTTTGCACTCCACACCACCCTGGGTTAGACAATGGCGATATGCAAATCAGCTCTGACCCTGTGCCCCAGGGGAACAGTCCAGTCCGAACTACAAAAGCCATGTCCTTCCCAGAACGGAATCAAGCATCCGAGGACCGGACCGGTTTCGAGGTAACACCTCTCATCAGCCCGGCTAGCTTGACTCCAGTGGTGTGGAGTGCCTGGGACCCACGTCTGAGCATCCCCAGCGCACTTATGGCGGTATTGCAAACAAAACAGGTGATGGGCAGAATGTGGATCAATGTCACACATTCACCCCAGTCCAAAGATCTGGGCCCAAATCCATCGGTTTTTTTTTAGCATTCCACACCACCCTGGGTTAGACAATGGCGATATGCAAATCAGCTCTGACCCTGTGCCCCATGGGAACAGTCCAGTCCAAACTACAAAAGCCATGTCCTTCCCAGAACGGAATCAAGCATCCGAGGACCGGACCGGTTTCGACGTAACACCTCTCATCAGCCCGGCTAGCTTGACTCCAGTGGTGTGGAGTGCCTGGGACCCACGTCTGAGCATCCCCAGCGCACTTATGGCGGTATTGCAAACAAAACAGGTGATGGACAGAATGTGGATCAATGGCACACATTCACCCCAGTCCAAAGAACTGGGCCCAAATCCATCGTTTTTTTTGCACTCCACACCACCCTGGGTTAGACAATGGCGATATGCAAATCAGCTCTGACCCTGTGCCCCATGGGAACAGTCCAGTCCGAACTACAAAAGCCATGTCCTTGCCAGAACGGAATCAAGCATCCGAGGACCGGACCGGTTTCGAGGTAACACCTCTCATCAGCCCGGCTAGCACGACTCCAGTGGTGTGGAGTGCCTGGGACCCACGTCTGAGCATCCCCAGCGCACTTATGGCGGTATTGCAAACAAAACAGGTGATGGACAGAATGTGGATCAATGTCACACATTCACCCCAGTCCAAAGATCTGGGCCCAAATCCATCGTTTTTTTTGCACTCCACACCACCCTGGGTTAGACAATGGCGATATGCAAATCAGCTCTGACCCTGTGCCCCATGGGAACAGTCCAGTCCGAACTACAAAAGCCATGTCCTTCCCAGAACGGAATCAAGCATCCGAGGACCGGACCAGTTTCGAGGTAACACCTCTCATCAGCCCGGCTAGCTTGACTCCAGTGGTGTGGAGTGCCTGGGACCCACGTCTGAGCATCCCCAGCGCACTTATGGCGGTATTGCAAACAAAACAGGTGATGGACAGAATGTGGATCAATGTCACACATTCACCCCAGTCCAAAGATCGGGGCCCAAATCCATCGTTTTTTTTTAGCACTCCACACCACCCTGGGTTAGACAATGGCGATATGCAAATCAGCTCTGACCCTGTGCCCCATGGGAACAGTCCAGTCCAAACTACAAAAGCCATGTCCTTCCCAGAACGGAATCAAGCATCCGAGGACCGCACCGGTTTCGAGGTAACACCTCTCATCAGCCCGGCTAGCTTGACTCCAGTGGTGTGGAGTGCCTGGGACCCACGTCTGAGCATCCCCAGCGCACTTATGGCGGTATTGCAAACAAAACAGGTGATGGACAGAATGTGGATCAATGTCACACATTCACCCCAGTCCAAAGATCTGGGCCCAAATCCATCGTTTTTTTTGCACTCCACACCACCCTGGGTTAAACAATGGCGATATGCAAATCAGCTCTGACCCTGTGCCCCATGGGAACAGTCCAGTCCGAACTACAAAAGCCATGTCCTTCCCAGAACGGAATCAAGCATCCGAGGACCGGACCGGTTTTGAGGTAACACCTCTCATCAGCCCGGCTATCTTGACTCCAGTGGTGTGGAGTGCCTGGGACCCACGTCTGAGCATCCCCAGCGCACTTATGGCGGTATTGCAAACAAAACAGGTGATGGACAGAATGTGGATCAATGTCACACATTCACCCCAGTCCAAAGATCTGGGCCCAACTCCATCGTTTTTTTTGCACTCCACACCACCCTGGGTTAGACAATGGCGATATGCAAATCAGCTCTGACCCTGTGCCCCATGGGAACAGTCCAGTCCGAACTACAAAAGCCATGTCCTTCCCAGAACGGAATCAAGCATCTGAGGACCGGACCGGTTTTGAGGTAACACCTCTCATCAGCCCGGCTAGCTTGACTCCAGTGGTGTGGAGTGCCTGGGACCCACGTCTGAGCATCCCCAGCGCACTTATGGCGGTATTGCAAACAAAACAGGTGATGGACAGAATGTGGATCAATGTCACACATTCACCCCAGTCCAAAGATCTGGGCCCAAATCCATCGTTTTTTTTTGCACTCCACACCACCCTGGGTTAGACAATGGCGATATGCAAATCAGCTCTGACCCTGTGCCCCAGGGGAACAGTCCAGTCCGAACTACAAAAGCCATGTCCTTCCCAGAACGGAATCAAGCATCCGAGGACCGGACCGGTTTCGAGGTAACACCTCTCATCAGCCCGGCTAGCTTGACTCCAGTGGTGTGGAGTGCCTGGGACCCACGTCTGAGCATCCCCAGCGCACTTATGGCGGTATTGCAAACAAAACAGGTGATGGGCAGAATGTGGATCAATGTCACACATTCACCCCAGTCCAAAGATCTGGGCCCAAATCCATCGGTTTTTTTTTAGCATTCCACACCACCCTGGGTTAGACAATGGCGATATGCAAATCAGCTCTGACCCTGTGCCCCATGGGAACAGTCCAGTCCAAACTACAAAAGCCATGTCCTTCCCAGAACGGAATCAAGCATCCGAGGACCGGACCGGTTTCGACGTAACACCTCTCATCAGCCCGGCTAGCTTGACTCCAGTGGTGTGGAGTGCCTGGGACCCACGTCTGAGCATCCCCAGCGCACTTATGGCGGTATTGCAAACAAAACAGGTGATGGACAGAATGTGGATCAATGTCACACATTCACCCCAGTCCAAAGAACTGGGCCCAAATCCATCGTTTTTTTTGCACTCCACACCACCCTGGGTTAGACAATGGCGATATGCAAATCAGCTCTGACCCTGTGCCCCATGGGAACAGTCCAGTCCGAACTACAAAAGCCATGTCCTTGCCAGAACGGAATCAAGCATCCGAGGACCGGACCGGTTTCGAGGTAACACCTCTCATCAGCCCGGCTAGCACGACTCCAGTGGTGTGGAGTGCCTGGGACCCACGTCTGAGCATCCCCAGCGCACTTATGGCGGTATTGCAAACAAAACAGGTGATGGACAGAATGTGGATCAATGTCACACATTCACCCCAGTCCAAAGATCTGGGCCCAAATCCATCGTTTTTTTTGCACTCCACACCACCCTGGGTTAGACAATGGCGATATGCAAATCAGCTCTGACCCTGTGCCCCATGGGAACAGTCCAGTCCGAACTACAAAAGCCATGTCCTTCCCAGAACGGAATCAAGCATCCGAGGACCGGACCAGTTTCGAGGTAACACCTCTCATCAGCCCGGCTAGCTTGACTCCAGTGGTGTGGAGTGCCTGGGACCCACGTCTGAGCATCCCCAGCGCACTTATGGCGGTATTGCAAACAAAACAGGTGATGGACAGAATGTGGATCAATGTCACACATTCACCCCAGTCCAAAGATCTGGGCCCAAATCCATCGTTTTTTTTGCACTCCACACCACCCTGGGTTAGACAATGGCGATATGCAAATCAGCTCTGACCCTGTGCCCCATGGGAACAGTCCAGTCCGAACTACAAAAGCCATGTCCTTCCCAGAACGGAATCAAGCATCCGAGGACCGGACCGGTTTTGAGGTAACACCTCTCATCAGCCCGGCTAGCTTGACTCCAGTGGTGTGGAGTGCCTGGGACCCACGTCTGAGCATCCCCAGCGCACTTATGGCGGTATTGCAAACAAAACAGGTGATGGACAGAATGTGGATCAATGTCACACATTCACCCCAGTCCAAAGATCTGGGCCCAAATCCATCGTTTTTTTTGCACTCCACACCACCCTGGGTTAGACAATGGCGATATGCAAATCAGCTCTGACCCTGTGCCCCATGGGAACAGTCCAGTCCGAACTACAAAAGCCATGTCCTTCCCAGAACGGAATCAAGCATCCGAGGACCGGACCGGTTTCGAGGTAACACCTCTCATCAGCCCGGCTAGCTTGACTCCAGTGGTGTGGAGTGCCTGGGACCCACGTCTGAGCATCCCCAGCGCACTTATGGCGGTATTGCAAACAAAACAGGTGATGGACAGAATGTGGATCAATGTCACACATTCACCCCAGTCCAAAGATCTGGGCCCAAATCCATCGTTTTTTTTGCACTCCACACCACCCTGGGTTAGACAATGGCGATATGCAAATCAGCTCTGACCCTGTGCCCCATGGGAACAGTCCAGTCCGAACTACAAAAGCCATGTCCTTCCCAGAACGGAATCAAGCATCTGAGGACCGGACCGGTTTCGAGGTAACACCTCTCATCAGCCCGGCTAGCTTGACTCCAGTGGTGTGGAGTGCCTGGGACCCACGTCTGAGCATCCTCAGCGCACTTATGGCGGTATTGCAAACAAAACAGGTGATGGACAGAATGTGGATCAATGTCAAACATTCACCCCAGTCCAAAGATCTGGGCCCAAATCCATCGTTTTTTTTTGCACTCCACACCACCCTGGGTTAGACAATGGCGATATGCAAATCAGCTCTGACCCTGTGCCCCATGGGAACAGTCCAGTCTGAACTACAAAAGCCATGTCCTTCCCAGAACGGAATCAAGCATCCGAGGACCAGACCGGTTTCGAGGTAACACCTCTCATCAGCCCGGCTAGCTTGACTCCAGTGGTGTGGAGTGCCTGGGACCCACGTCTGAGCATCCCCAGCGCACTTATGGCGGTATTGCAAACAAAACAGGTGATGGACAGAATGTGGATCAATGTCACACATTCACCCCAGTCCAAAGATCTGGGCCCAAATCCATCGTTTTTTTTGCACTCCACACCACCCTGGGTTAAACAATGGCGATATGCAAATCAGCTCTGACCCTGTGCCCCATGGGAACAGTCCAGTCCGAACAACAAAAGCCAGGTCCTTCCCAGAACGGAATCAAGCATCCGAGGACCGGACCGGTTTCGAGGTAACACCTCTCATCAGCCCGGCTATCTTGACTCCAGTGGTGTGGAGTGCCTGGGACCCACGTCTGAGCATCCCCAGCGCACTTATGGCGGTATTGCAAACAAAACAGGTGATGGACAGAATGTGGATCAATGTCACACATTCACCCCAGTCCAAAGATCTGGGCCCAAATCCATCGTTTTTTTTGCACTCCACACCACCCTGGGTTAGACAATGGCTATATGCAAATCAGCTCTGACCCTGTGCCCCATGGGAACAGTCCAGTCCGAACTACAAAAGCCATGTCCTTCCCAGAACGGAATCAAGCATCCGAGGACCGGACCAGTTTCGAGGTAACACCTCTCATCAGCCCGGCTAGCTTGACTCCAGTGGTGTGGAGTGCCTGGGACCCACGTCTGAGCATCCCCAGCGCACTTATGGCGGTATTGCAAACAAAACAGGTGATGGACAGAATGTGGATCAATGTCACACATTCACCCCAGTCCAAAGATCTGGGCCCAAATCCATCGTTTTTTTTGCACTCCACACCACCCTGGGTTAGACAATGGCGATATGCAAATCAGCTCTGACCCTGTGCCCCATGGGAACAGTCCAGTCCGAACTACAAAAGCCATGTCCTTCCCAGAACGGAATCAAGCATCTGAGGACCGGACCGGTTTTGAGGTAACACCTCTCATCAGCCCGGCTAGCTTGACTCCAGTGGGGTGGAGTGCCTGGGACCCACGTCTGAGCATCCCCAGCGCACTTATGGTGGTATTGCAAACAAAACAGGTGATGGACAGAATGTGGATCAATGTCACACATTCACCCCAGTCCAAAGATCTGGGCCCAAATCCATCGTTTTTTTTGCACTCCACACCACCCTGGGTTAGACAATGGCGATATGCAAATCAGCTCTGACCCTGTGCCCCATGGGAACAGTCCAGTCCGAACTACAAAAGCCATGTCCTTCCCAGAACGGAATCAAGCATCCGAGGACCGGACCGGTTTCGAGGTAACACCTCTCATCAGCCCGGCTAGCTTGACTCCAGTGGTGTGGAGTGCCTGGGACCCACGTCTGAGCATCCCCAGCGCACTTATGGCGGTATTGAAAACAAAACAGGTGATGGACAGAATGTGGATCAATGTCACACATTCACCCCAGTCCAAAGATCTGGGCCCAAATCCATCGTTTTTTTTGCACTCCACACCACCCTGGGTTAGACAATGGCGATATGCAAATCAGCTCTGACCCTGTGCCCCATGGGAACAGTCCAGTCCGAACTACAAAAGCCATGTCCTTCCCAGAACGGAATCAAGCATCTGAGGACCGGACCGGTTTCGAGGTAACACCTCTCATCAGCCCGGCTAGCTTGACTCCAGTGGTGTGGAGTGCCTGGGACCCACGTCTGAGCATCCCCAGCGCACTTATGGCGGTATTGCAAACAAAACAGGTGATGGACAGAATGTGGATCAATGTCACACATTCACCCCAGTCCAAAGATCTGGGCCCAAATCCATCGTTTTTTTTTGCACTCCACACCACCCTGGGTTAGACAATGGCGATATGCAAATCAGCTCTGACCCTGTGCCCCATGGGAACAGTCCAGTCCGAACTACAAAAGCCATGTCCTTCCCAGAACGGAATCAAGCATCCGAGGACCGGACCGGTTTCGAGGTAACACCTCTCATCAGCCCGGCTAGCTTGACTCCAGTGGTGTGGAGTGCCTGGGACCCACGTCTGAGCATCCCCAGCGCACTTATGGCGGTATTGCAAACAAAACAGGTGATGGACAGAATGTGGATCAATGTCACACATTCACCCCAGTCCAAAGATCTGGGCCCAAATCCATCGTTTTTTTTGCACTCCACACCACCCTGGGTTAGACAATGGCGATATGCAAATCAGCTCTGACCCTGTGCCCCATGGGAACAGTCCAGTCCGAACTACAAAAGCCATGTCCTTCCCAGAACGGAATCAAGCATCTGAGGACCGGACCGGTTTCGAGGTAACACCTCTCATCAGCCCGGCTAGCTTGACTCCAGTGGTGTGGAGTGCCTGGGACCCACGTCTGAGCATCCCCAGCGCACTTATGGCGGTATTGCAAACAAAACAGGTGATGGACAGAATGTGGATCAATGTCACACATTCACCCCAGTCCAAAGATCTGGGCCCAAATCCATCGGTTTTTTTTAGCACTCCACACCACCCTGGGTTAGACAATGGCGATATGCAAATCAGCTCTGACCCTGTGCCCCATGGGAACAGTCCAGTCCAAACTACAAAAGCCATGTCCTTCCCAGAACGGAATCAAGCATCCGAGGACCGGACCGGTTTCGAGGTAACACCTCTCATCAGCCCGGCTAGCTTGACTCCAGTGGTGTGGAGTGCCTGGGACCCACGTCTGAGCATCCCCAGCGCACTTATGGCGGTATTGCAAACAAAACAGGTGATGGACAGAATGTGGATCAATGTCACACATTCACCCCAGTCCAAAGATCTGGGCCCAAATCCATCGTTTTTTTTGCACTCCACACCACCCTGGGTTAAACAATGGCGATATGCAAATCAGCTCTGACCCTGTGCCCCATGGGAACAGTCCAGTCCGAACAACAAAAGCCAGGTCCTTCCCAGAACGGAATCAAGCATCCGAGGACCGGACCGGTTTCGAGGTAACACCTCTCATCAGCCCGGCTATCTTGACTCCAGTGGTGTGGAGTGCCTGGGACCCACGTCTGAGCATCCCCAGCGCACTTATGGCGGTATTGCAAACAAAACAGGTGATGGACAGAATGTGGATCAATGTCACACATTCACCCCAGTCCAAAGATCTGGGCCCAAATCCATCGTTTTTTTTGCACTCCACACCACCCTGGGTTAGACAATGGCTATATGCAAATCAGCTCTGACCCTGTGCCCCATGGGAACAGTCCAGTCCGAACTACAAAAGCCATGTCCTTCCCAGAACGGAATCAAGCATCCGAGGACCGGACCAGTTTCGAGGTAACACCTCTCATCAGCCCGGCTAGCTTGACTCCAGTGGTGTGGAGTGCCTGGGACCCACGTCTGAGCATCCCCAGCGCACTTATGGCGGTATTGCAAACAAAACAGGTGATGGACAGAATGTGGATCAATGTCACACATTCACCCCAGTCCAAAGATCTGGGCCCAAATCCATCGTTTTTTTTGCACTCCACACCACCCTGGGTTAGACAATGGCGATATGCAAATCAGCTCTGACCCTGTGCCCCATGGGAACAGTCCAGTCCAAACTACAAAAGCCATGTCCTTCCCAGAACGGAATCAAGCATCTGAGGACCGGACCGGTTTTGAGGTAACACCTCTCATCAGCCCGGCTAGCTTGACTCCAGTGGTGTGGAGTGCCTGGGACCCACGTCTGAGCATCCCCAGCGCACTTATGGCGGTATTGCAAACAAAACAGGTGATGGACAGAATGTGGATCAATGTCACACATTCACCCCAGTCCAAAGATCTGGGCCCAAATCCATCGGTTTTTTTTGCACTCCACACCACCCTGGGTTAGACAATGGCGATATGCAAATCAGCTCTGACCCTGTGCCCCAGGGGAACAGTCCAGTCCGAACTACAAAAGCCATGTCCTTCCCAGAACGGAATCAAGCATCCGAGGACCGGACCGGTTTCGAGGTAACACCTCTCATCAGCCCGGCTAGCTTGACTCCAGTGGTGTGGAGTGCCTGGGACCCACGTCTGAGCATCCCCAGCGCACTTATGGCGGTATTGCAAACAAAACAGGTGATGGGCAGAATGTGGATCAATGTCACACATTCACCCCAGTCCAAAGATCTGGGCCCAAATCCATCGGTTTTTTTTTAGCATTCCACACCACCCTGGGTTAGACAATGGAGATATGCAAATCAGCTCTGACCCTGTGCCCCATGGGAACAGTCCAGTCCAAACTACAAAAGCCATGTCCTTCCCAGAACGGAATCAAGCATCCGAGGACCGGACCGGTTTCGACGTAACACCTCTCATCAGCCCGGCTAGCTTGACTCCAGTGGTGTGGAGTGCCTGGGACCCACGTCTGAGCATCCCCAGCGCACTTATGGCGGTATTGCAAACAAAACAGGTGATGGACAGAATGTGGATCAATGGCACACATTCACCCCAGTCCAAAGAACTGGGCCCAAATCCATCGTTTTTTTTGCACTCCACACCACCCTGGGTTAGACAATGGCGATATGCAAATCAGCTCTGACCCTGTGCCCCATGGGAACAGTCCAGTCCGAACTACAAAAGCCATGTCCTTGCCAGAACGGAATCAAGCATCCGAGGACCGGACCGGTTTCGAGGTAACACCTCTCATCGGCCCGGCTAGCACGACTCCAGTGGTGTGGAGTGCCTGGGACCCACGTCTGAGCATCCCCAGCGCACTTATGGCGGTATTGCAAACAAAACAGGTGATGGACAGAATGTGGATCAATGTCACACATTCACCCCAGTCCAAAGATCTGGGCCCAAATCCATCGTTTTTTTTGCACTCCACACCACCCTGGGTTAGACAATGGCGATATGCAAATCAGCTCTGACCCTGTGCCCCATGGGAACAGTCCAGTCCGAACTACAAAAGCCATGTCCTTCCCAGAACGGAATCAAGCATCCGAGGACCGGACCAGTTTCGAGGTAACACCTCTCATCAGCCCGGCTAGCTTGACTCCAGTGGTGTGGAGTGCCTGGGACCCACGTCTGAGCATCCCCAGCGCACTTATGGCGGTATTGCAAACAAAACAGGTGATGGACAGAATGTGGATCAATGTCACACATTCACCCCAGTCCAAAGATCGGGGCCCAAATCCATCGTTTTTTTTTAGCACTCCACACCACCCTGGGTTAGACAATGGCGATATGCAAATCAGCTCTGACCCTGTGCCCCATGGGAACAGTCCAGTCCAAACTACAAAAGCCATGTCCTTCCCAGAACGGAATCAAGCATCCGAGGACCGCACCGGTTTCGAGGTAACACCTCTCATCAGCCCGGCTAGCTTGACTCCAGTGGTGTGGAGTGCCTGGGACCCACGTCTGAGCATCCCCAGCGCACTTATGGCGGTATTGCAAACAAAACAGGTGATGGACAGAATGTGGATCAATGTCACACATTCACCCCAGTCCAAAGATCTGGGCCCAAATCCATCGTTTTTTTTGCACTCCACACCACCCTGGGTTAAACAATGGCGATATGCAAATCAGCTCTGACCCTGTGCCCCATGGGAACAGTCCAGTCCGAACTACAAAAGCCATGTCCTTCCCAGAACGGAATCAAGCATCCGAGGACCGGACCGGTTTTGAGGTAACACCTCTCATCAGCCCGGCTATCTTGACTCCAGTGGTGTGGAGTGCCTGGGACCCACGTCTGAGCATCCCCAGCGCACTTATGGCGGTATTGCAAACAAAACAGGTGATGGACAGAATGTGGATCAATGTCACACATTCACCCCAGTCCAAAGATCTGGGCCCAAATCCATCGTTTTTTTTGCACTCCACACCACCCTGGGTTAGACAATGGCGATATGCAAATCAGCTCTGACCCTGTGCCCCATGGGAACAGTTCAGTCCGAACTACAAAAGCCATGTCCTTCCCAGAACGGAATCAAGCATCTGAGGACCGGACCGGTTTTGAGGTAACACCTCTCATCAGCCCGGCTAGCTTGACTCCAGTGGTGTGGAGTGCCTGGGACCCACGTCTGAGCATCCCCAGCGCACTTATGGCGGTATTGCAAACAAAACAGGTGATGGACAGAATGTGGATCAATGTCACACATTCACCCCAGTCCAAAGATCTGGGCCCAAATCCATCGTTTTTTTTTGCACTCCACACCACCCTGGGTTAGACAATGGCGATATGCAAATCAGCTCTGACCCTGTGCCCCAGGGGAACAGTCCAGTCCGAACTACAAAAGCCATGTCCTTCCCAGAACGGAATCAAGCATCCGAGGACCGGACCGGTTTCGAGGTAACACCTCTCATCAGCCCGGCTAGCTTGACTCCAGTGGTGTGGAGTGCCTGGGACCCACGTCTGAGCATCCCCAGCGCACTTATGGCGGTATTGCAAACAAAACAGGTGATGGGCAGAATGTGGATCAATGTCACACATTCACCCCAGTCCAAAGATCTGGGCCCAAATCCATCGGTTTTTTTTTAGCATTCCACACCACCCTGGGTTAGACAATGGCGATATGCAAATCAGCTCTGACCCTGTGCCCCATGGGAACAGTCCAGTCCAAACTACAAAAGCCATGTCCTTCCCAGAACGGAATCAAGCATCCGAGGACCGGACCGGTTTCGACGTAACACCTCTCATCAGCCCGGCTAGCTTGACTCCAGTGGTGTGGAGTGCCTGGGACCCACGTCTGAGCATCCCCAGCGCACTTATGGCGGTATTGCAAACAAAACAGGTGATGGACAGAATGTGGATCAATGTCACACATTCACCCCAGTCCAAAGAACTGGGCCCAAATCCATCGTTTTTTTTGCACTCCACACCACCCTGGGTTAGACAATGGCGATATGCAAATCAGCTCTGACCCTGTGCCCCATGGGAACAGTCCAGTCCGAACTACAAAAGCCATGTCCTTGCCAGAACGGAATCAAGCATCCGAGGACCGGACCGGTTTCGAGGTAACACCTCTCATCAGCCCGGCTAGCACGACTCCAGTGGTGTGGAGTGCCTGGGACCCACGTCTGAGCATCCCCAGCGCACTTATGGCGGTATTGCAAACAAAACAGGTGATGGACAGAATGTGGATCAATGTCACACATTCACCCCAGTCCAAAGATCTGGGCCCAAATCCATCGTTTTTTTTGCACTCCACACCACCCTGGGTTAGACAATGGCGATATGCAAATCAGCTCTGACCCTGTGCCCCATGGGAACAGTCCAGTCCGAACTACAAAAGCCATGTCCTTCCCAGAACGGAATCAAGCATCCGAGGACCGGACCAGTTTCGAGGTAACACCTCTCATCAGCCCGGCTAGCTTGACTCCAGTGGTGTGGAGTGCCTGGGACCCACGTCTGAGCATCCCCAGCGCACTTATGGCGGTATTGCAAACAAAACAGGTGATGGACAGAATGTGGATCAATGTCACACATTCACCCCAGTCCAAAGATCTGGGCCCAAATCCATCGTTTTTTTTGCACTCCACACCACCCTGGGTTAGACAATGGCGATATGCAAATCAGCTCTGACCCTGTGCCCCATGGGAACAGTCCAGTCCGAACTACAAAAGCCATGTCCTTCCCAGAACGGAATCAAGCATCCGAGGACCGGACCGGTTTTGAGGTAACACCTCTCATCAGCCCGGCTAGCTTGACTCCAGTGGTGTGGAGTGCCTGGGACCCACGTCTGAGCATCCCCAGCGCACTTATGGCGGTATTGCAAACAAAACAGGTGATGGACAGAATGTGGATCAATGTCACACATTCACCCCAGTCCAAAGATCTGGGCCCAAATCCATCGTTTTTTTTGCACTCCACACCACCCTGGGTTAGACAATGGCGATATGCAAATCAGCTCTGACCCTGTGCCCCATGGGAACAGTCCAGTCCGAACTACAAAAGCCATGTCCTTCCCAGAACGGAATCAAGCATCCGAGGACCGGACCGGTTTCGAGGTAACACCTCTCATCAGCCCGGCTAGCTTGACTCCAGTGGTGTGGAGTGCCTGGGACCCACGTCTGAGCATCCCCAGCGCACTTATGGCGGTATTGCAAACAAAACAGGTGATGGACAGAATGTGGATCAATGTCACACATTCACCCCAGTCCAAAGATCTGGGCCCAAATCCATCGTTTTTTTTGCACTCCACACCACCCTGGGTTAGACAATGGCGATATGCAAATCAGCTCTGACCCTGTGCCCCATGGGAACAGTCCAGTCCGAACTACAAAAGCCATGTCCTTCCCAGAACGGAATCAAGCATCTGAGGACCGGACCGGTTTCGAGGTAACACCTCTCATCAGCCCGGCTAGCTTGACTCCAGTGGTGTGGAGTGCCTGGGACCCACGTCTGAGCATCCTCAGCGCACTTATGGCGGTATTGCAAACAAAACAGGTGATGGACAGAATGTGGATCAATGTCACACATTCACCCCAGTCCAAAGATCTGGGCCCAAATCCATCGTTTTTTTTTGCACTCCACACCACCCTGGGTTAGACAATGGCGATATGCAAATCAGCTCTGACCCTGTGCCCCATGGGAACAGTCCAGTCTGAACTACAAAAGCCATGTCCTTCCCAGAACGGAATCAAGCATCCGAGGACCAGACCGGTTTCGAGGTAACACCTCTCATCAGCCCGGCTAGCTTGACTCCAGTGGTGTGGAGTGCCTGAGACCCACGTCTGAGCATCCCCAGCGCACTTATGGCGGTATTGCAAACAAAACAGGTGATGGACAGAATGTGGATCAATGTCACACATTCACCCCAGTCCAAAGATCTGGGCCCAAATCCATCGTTTTTTTTGCACTCCACACCACCCTGGGTTAGACAATGGCTATATGCAAATCAGCTCTGACCCTGTGCCCCATGGGAACAGTCCAGTCCGAACTACAAAAGCCATGTCCTTCCCAGAACGGAATCAAGCATCCGAGGACCGGACCAGTTTCGAGGTAACACCTCTCATCAGCCCGGCTAGCTTGACTCCAGTGGTGTGGAGTGCCTGGGACCCACGTCTGAGCATCCCCAGCGCACTTATGGCGGTATTGCAAACAAAACAGGTGATGGACAGAATGTGGATCAATGTCACACATTCACCCCAGTCCAAAGATCTGGGCCCAAATCCATCGTTTTTTTTGCACTCCACACCACCCTGGGTTAGACAATGGCTATATGCAAATCAGCTCTGACCCTGTGCCCCATGGGAACAGTCCAGTCCGAACTACAAAAGCCATGTCCTTCCCAGAACGGAATCAAGCATCCGAGGACCGGACCAGTTTCGAGGTAACACCTCTCATCAGCCCGGCTAGCTTGACTCCAGTGGTGTGGAGTGCCTGGGACCCACGTCTGAGCATCCCCAGCGCACTTATGGCGGTATTGCAAACAAAACAGGTGATGGACAGAATGTGGATCAATGTCACACATTCACCCCAGTCCAAAGATCTGGGCCCAAATCCATCGTTTTTTTTTAGCACTCCACACCACCCTGGGTTAGACAATGGCGATATGCAAATCAGCTCTGACCCTGTGCCCCATGGGAACAGTCCAGTCCAAACTACAAAAGCCATGTCCTTCCCAGAACGGAATCAAGCATCCGAGGACCGGACCGGTTTCGAGGTAACACCTCTCATCAGCCCGGCTAGCTTGACTCCAGTGGTGTGGAGTGCCTGGGACCCACGTCTGAGCATCCCCAGCGCACTTATGGCGGTATTGCAAACAAAACAGGTGATGGACAGAATGTGGATCAATGTCACACATTCACCCCAGTCCAAAGATCTGGGCCCAAATCCATCGTTTTTTTTGCACTCCACACCACCCTGGGTTAAACAATGGCGATATGCAAATCAGCTCTGACCCTGTGCTACATGGGAACAGTCCAGTCCGAACAACAAAAGCCAGGTCCTTCCCAGAACGGAATCAAGCATCCGAGGACCGGACCGGTTTCGAGGTAACACCTCTCATCAGCCCGGCTATCTTGACTCCAGTGGTGTGGAGTGCCTGGGACCCACGTCTGAGCATCCCCAGCGCACTTATGGCGGTATTGCAAACAAAACAGGTGATGGACAGAATGTGGATCAATGTCACACATTCACCCCAGTCCAAAGATCTGGGCCCAAATCCATCGTTTTTTTTGCACTCCACACCACCCTGGGTTAGACAATGGCTATATGCAAATCAGCTCTGACCCTGTGCCCCATGGGAACAGTCCAGTCCGAACTACAAAAGCCATGTCCTTCCCAGAACGGAATCAAGCATCCGAGGACCGGACCAGTTTCGAGGTAACACCTCTCATCAGCCCGGCTAGCTTGACTCCAGTGGTGTGGAGTGCCTGGGACCCACGTCTGAGCATCCCCAGCGCACTTATGGCGGTATTGCAAACAAAACAGGTGATGGACAGAATGTGGATCAATGTCACACATTCACCCCAGTCCAAAGATCTGGGCCCAAATCCATCGTTTTTTTTGCACTCCACACCACCCTGGGTTAGACAATGGCGATATGCAAATCAGCTCTGACCCTGTGCCCCATGGGAACAGTCCAGTCCGAACTACAAAAGCCATGTCCTTCCCAGAACGGAATCAAGCATCTGAGGACCGGACCGGTTTTGAGGTAACACCTCTCATCAGCCCGGCTAGCTTGACTCCAGTGGTGTGGAGTGCCTGGGACCCACGTCTGAGCATCCCCAGCGCACTTATGGCGGTATTGCAAACAAAACAGGTGATGGACAGAATGTGGATCAATGTCACACATTCACCCCAGTCCAAAGATCTGGGCCCAAATCCATCGGGTTTTTTTGCACTCCACACCACCCTGGGTTAGACAATGGCGATATGCAAATCAGCTCTGACCCTGTGCCCCAGGGGAACAGTCCAGTCCGAACTACAAAAGCCATGTCCTTCCCAGAACGGAATCAAGCATCCGAGGACCGGACCGGTTTCGAGGTAACACCTCTCATCAGCCCGGCTAGCTTGACTCCAGTGGTGTGGAGTGCCTGGGACCCACGTCTGAGCATCCCCAGCGCACTTATGGCGGTATTGCAAACAAAACAGGTGATGGGCAGAATGTGGATCAATGTCACACATTCACCCCAGTCCAAAGATCTGGGCCCAAATCCATCGGTTTTTTTTTAGCATTCCACACCACCCTGGGTTAGACAATGGCGATATGCAAATCAGCTCTGACCCTGTGCCCCATGGGAACAGTCCAGTCCAAACTACAAAAGCCATGTCCTTCCCAGAACGGAATCAAGCATCCGAGGACCGGACCGGTTTCGACGTAACACCTCTCATCAGCCCGGCTAGCTTGACTCCAGTGGTGTGGAGTGCCTGGGACCCACGTCTGAGCATCCCTAGCGCACTTATGGCGGTATTGCAAACAAAACAGGTGATGGACAGAATGTGGATCAATGTCACACATTCACCCCAGTCCAAAGAACTGGGCCCAAATCCATCGTTTTTTTTGCACTCCACACCACCCTGGGTTAGACAATGGCGATATGCAAATCAGCTCTGACCCTGTGCCCCATGGGAACAGTCCAGTCCGAACTACAAAAGCCATGTCCTTGCCAGAACGGAATCAAGCATCCGAGGACCGGACCGGTTTCGAGGTAACACCTCTCATCAGCCCGGCTAGCACGACTCCAGTGGTGTGGAGTGCCTGGGACCCACGTCTGAGCATCCCCAGCGCACTTATGGCGGTATTGCAAACAAAACAGGTGATGGACAGAATGTGGATCAATGTCACACATTCACCCCAGTCCAAAGATCTGGGCCCAAATCCATCGTTTTTTTTGCACTCCACACCACCCTGGGTTAGACAATGGCGATATGCAAATCAGCTCTGACCCTGTGCCCCATGGGAACAGTCCAGTCCGAACTACAAAAGCCATGTCCTTCCCAGAACGGAATCAAGCATCCGAGGACCGGACCAGTTTCGAGGTAACACCTCTCATCAGCCCGGCTAGCTTGACTCCAGTGGTGTGGAGTGCCTGGGACCCACGTCTGAGCATCCCCAGCGCACTTATGGCGGTATTGCAAACAAAACAGGTGATGGACAGAATGTGGATCAATGTCACACATTCACCCCAGTCCAAAGATCTGGGCCCAAATCCATCGTTTTTTTTTAGCACTCCACACCACCCTGGGTTAGACAATGGCGATATGCAAATCAGCTCTGACCCTGTGCCCCATGGGAACAGTCCAGTCCAAACTACAAAAGCCATGTCCTTCCCAGAACGGAATCAAGCATCCGAGGACCGCACCGGTTTCGAGGTAACACCTCTCATCAGCCCGGCTAGCTTGACTCCAGTGGTGTGGAGTGCCTGGGACCCACGTCTGAGCATCCCCAGCGCACTTATGGCGGTATTGCAAACAAAACAGGTGATGGACAGAATGTGGATCAATGTCACACATTCACCCCAGTCCAAAGATCTGGGCCCAAATCCATCGTTTTTTTTGCACTCCACACCACCCTGGGTTAAACAATGGCGATATGCAAATCAGCTCTGACCCTGTGCCCCATGGGAACAGTCCAGTCCGAACTACAAAAGCCATGTCCTTCCCAGAACGGAATCAAGCATCCGAGGACCGGACCGGTTTTGAGGTAACACCTCTCATCAGCCCGGCTATCTTGACTCCAGTGGTGTGGAGTGCCTGGGACCCACGTCTGAGCATCCCCAGCGCACTTATGGCGGTATTGCAAACAAAACAGGTGATGGACAGAATGTGGATCAATGTCACACATTCACCCCAGTCCAAAGATCTGGGCCCAAATCCATCGTTTTTTTTGCACTCCACACCACCCTGGGTTAGACAATGGCGATATGCAAATCAGCTCTGACCCTGTGCCCCATGGGAACAGTCCAGTCCGAACTACAAAAGCCATGTCCTTCCCAGAACGGAATCAAGCATCTGAGGACCGGACCGGTTTCGAGGTAACACCTCTCATCAGCCCGGCTAGCTTGACTCCAGTGGTGTGGAGTGCCTGGGACCCACGTCTGAGCATCCTCAGCGCACTTATGGCGGTATTGCAAACAAAACAGGTGATGGACAGAATGTGGATCAATGTCACACATTCACCCCAGTCCAAAGATCTGGGCCCAAATCCATCGTTTTTTTTTGCACTCCACACCACCCTAGGTTAGACAATGGCGATATGCAAATCAGCTCTGACCCTGTGCCCCATGGGAACAGTCCAGTCTGAACTACAAAAGCCATGTCCTTCCCAGAACGGAATCAAGCATCCGAGGACCGGACCGGTTTCGAGGTAACACCTCTCATCAGCCCGGCTAGCTTGACTCCAGTGGTGTGGAGTGCCTGGGACCCACGTCTGAGCATCCCCAGCGCACTTATGGCGGTATTGCAAACAAAACAGGTGATGGACAGAATGTGGATCAATGTCACACATTCACCCCAGTCCAAAGATCTGGGCCCAAATCCATCGTTTTTTTTTAGCACTCCACACCACCCTGGGTTAGACAATGGCGATATGCAAATCAGCTCTGACCCTGTGCCCCATGGGAACAGTCCGGTCCAAACTACAAAAGCCATGTCCTTCCCAGAACGGAATCAAGCATCCGAGGACCGGACCGGTTTCGAGGTAACACCTCTCATCAGCCCGGCTAGCTTGACTCCAGTGGTGTGGAGTGCCTGGGACCCACGTCTGAGCATCCCCAGCGCACTTATGGCGGTATTGCAAACAAAACAGGTGATGGACAGAATGTGGATCAATGTCACACATTCACCCCAGTCCAAAGATCTGGGCCCAAATCCATCGTTTTTTTTGCACTCCACACCACCCTGGGTTAAACAATGGCGATATGCAAATCAGCTCTGACCCTGTGCCCCATGGGAACAGTATAGTCCGAACAACAAAAGCCAGGTCCTTCCCAGAACGGAATCAAGCATCCGAGGACCGGACCGGTTTCGAGGTAACACCTCTCATCAGCCCGGCTATCTTGACTCCAGTGGTGTGGAGTGCCTGGGACCCACGTCTGAGCATCCCCAGCGCACTTATGGCGGTATTGCAAACAAAACAGGTGATGGACAGAATGTGGATCAATGTCACACATTCACCCCAGTCCAAAGATCTGGGCCCAAATCCATCGTTTTTTTTGCACTCCACACCACCCTGGGTTAGACAATGGCTATATGCAAATCAGCTCTGACCCTGTGCCCCATGGGAACAGTCCAGTCCGAACTACAAAAGCCATGTCCTTCCCAGAACGGAATCAAGCATCCGAGGACCGGACCAGTTTCGAGGTAACACCTCTCATCAGCCCGGCTAGCTTGACTCCAGTGGTGTGGAGTGCCTGGGACCCACGTCTGAGCATCCCCAGCGCACTTATGGCGGTATTGCAAACAAAACAGGTGATGGACAGAATGTGGATCAATGTCACACATTCACCCCAGTCCAAAGATCTGGGCCCAAATCCATCGTTTTTTTTGCACTCCACACCACCCTGGGTTAGACAATGGCGATATGCAAATCAGCTCTGACCCTGTGCCCCATGGGAACAGTCCAGTCCGAACTACAAAAGCCATGTCCTTCCCAGAACGGAATCAAGCATCCGAGGACCGGACCGGTTTCGAGGTAACACCTCTCATCAGCCCGGCTAGCTTGACTCCAGTGGTGTGGAGTGCCTGGGACCCACGTCTGAGCATCCCCAGCGCACTTATGGCGGTATTGCAAACAAAACAGGTGATGGACAGAATGTGGATCAATGTCACACATTCACCCCAGTCCAAAGATCTGGGCCCAAATCCATCGTTTATTTTGCACTCCACACCACCCTGGTTAGACAATGGCGATATGCAAATCAGCTCTGACCCTGTGCCCCATGGGAACAGTCCAGTCCGAACTACAAAAGCCATGTCCTTCCCAGAACGGAATCAAGCATCTGAGGACCGGACCGGTTTCGAGGTAACACCTCTCATCAGCCCGGCTAGCTTGACTCCAGTGGTGTGGAGTGCCTGGGACCCACGTCTGAGCATCCTCAGCGCACTTATGGCGGTATTGCAAACAAAACAGGTGATGGACAGAATGTGGATCAATGTCACACATTCACCCCAGTCCAAAGATCTGGGCCCAAATCCATCGTTTTTTTTTGCACTCCACACCACCCTGGGTTAGACAATGGCGATATGCAAATCAGCTCTGACCCTGTGCCCCATGGGAACAGTCCAGTCTGAACTACAAAAGCCATGTCCTTCCCAGAACGGAATCAAGCATCCGAGGACCGGACCGGTTTCGAGGTAACACCTCTCATCAGCCCGGCTAGCTTGACTCCAGTGGTGTGGAGTGCCTGGGACCCACGTCTGAGCATCCCCAGCGCACTTATGGCGGTATTGCAAACAAAACAGGTGATGGACAGAATGTGGATCAATGTCACACATTCACCCCAGTCCAAAGATCTGGGCCCAAATCCATCGGTTTTTTTTAGCACTCCACACCACCCTGGGTTAGACAATGGCGATATGCAAATCAGCTCTGACCCTGTGCCCCATGGGAACAGTCCAGTCCAAACTACAAAAGCCATGTCCTTCCCAGAACGGAATCAAGCATCCGAGGACCGGACCGGTTTGGAGGTAACACCTCTCATCAGCCCGGCTAGCTTGACTCCAGTGGTGTGGAGTGCCTGGGACCCACGTCTGAGCATCCCCAGCGCACTTATGGCGGTATTGCAAACAAAACAGGTGATGGACAGAATGTGGATCAATGTCACACATTCACCCCAGTCCAAAGATCTGGGCCCAAATCCATCGTTTTTTTTGCACTCCACACCACCCTGGGTTAAACAATGGCGATATGCAAATCAGCTCTGACCCTGTGCCCCATGGGAACAGTCCAGTCCGAACTACAAAAGCCATGTCCTTCCCAGAACGGAATCAAGCATCCGAGGACCGGACCGGTTTCGAGGTAACACCTCTCATCAGCCCGGCTATCTTGACTCCAGTGGTGTGGAGTGCCTGGGACCCACGTCTGAGCATCCCCAGCGCACTTATGGCGGTATTGCAAACAAAACAGGTGATGGACAGAATGTGGATCAATGTCACACATTCACCCCAGTCCAAAGATCTGGGCCCAAATCCATCGGTTTTTTTGCACTCCACACCACCCTGGGTTAGACAATGGCTATATGCAAATCAGCTCTGACCCTGTGCCCCATGGGAACAGTCCAGTCCGAACTACAAAAGCCATGTCCTTCCCAGAACGGAATCAAGCATCCGAGGACCGGACCAGTTTCGAGGTAACACCTCTCATCAGCCCGGCTAGCTTGACTCCAGTGGTGTGGAGTGCCTGGGACCCACGTCTGAGCATCCCCAGCGCACTTATGGCGGTATTGCAAACAAAACAGGTGATGGACAGAATGTGGATCAATGTCACACATTCACCCCAGTCCAAAGATCTGGGCCCAAATCCATTGTTTTTTTTGCACTCCACACCACCCTGGGTTAGACAATGGCGATATGCAAATCAGCTCTGACCCTGTGCCCCATGGGAACAGTCCAGTCAGAACTACAAAAGCCATGTCCTTCCCAGAACGGAATCAAGCATCCGAGGACCGGACCGGTTTCGAGGTAACACCTCTCATCAGCCCGGCTAGCTTGACTCCAGTGGTGTGGAGTGCCTGGGACCCACGTCTGAGCATCCCCAGCGCACTTATGGCGGTATTGCAAACAAAACAGGTGATGGACAGAATGTGGATCAATGTCACACATTCACCCCAGTCCAAAGATCTGGGCCCAAATCCATCGTTTTTTTTTGCACTCCACACCACCCTGGGTTAGACAATGGCGATATGCAAATCAGCTCTGACCCTGTGCCCCATGGGAACAGTCCAGTCTGAACTACAAAAGCCATGTCCTTCCCAGAACGGAATCAAGCATCCGAGGACCGGACCGGTTTCGAGGTAACACCTCTCATCAGCCCGGCTAGCTTGACTCCAGTGGTGTGGAGTGCCTGGGACCCACGTCTGAGCATCCCCAGCGCACTTATGGCGGTATTGCAAACAAAACAGGTGATGGACAGAATGTGGATCAATGTCACACATTCACCCCAGTCCAAAGATCTGGGCTCAAATCCATCGTTTTTTTTTAGCACTCCACACCACCCTGGGTTAGACAATGGCGATATGCAAATCAGCTCTGACCCTGTGCCCCATGGGAACAGTCCAGTCCAAACTACAAAAGCCATGTCCTTCCCAGAACGGAATCAAGCATCCGAGGACCGGACCGGTTTGGAGGTAACACCTCTCATCAGCCCGGCTAGCTTGACTCCAGTGGTGTGGAGTGCCTGGGACCCACGTCTGAGCATCCCCAGCGCACTTATGGCGGTATTGCAAACAAAACAGGTGATGGACAGAATGTGGATCAATGTCACACATTCACCCCAGTCCAAAGATCTGGGCCCAAATCCATCGTTTTTTTTGCACTCCACACCACCCTGGGTTAAACAATGGCGATATGCAAATCAGCTCTGACCCTGTGCCCCATGGGAACAGTCCAGTCCGAACTACAAAAGCCATGTCCTTCCCAGAACGGAATCAAGCATCCGAGGACCGGACCGGTTTCGAGGTAACACCTCTCATCAGCCCGGCTATCTTGACTCCAGTGGTGTGGAGTGCCTGGGACCCACGTCTGAGCATCCCCAGCGCACTTATGGCGGTATTGCAAACAAAACAGGTGATGGACAGAATGTGGATCAATGTCACACATTCACCCCAGTCCAAAGATCTGGGCCCAAATCCATCGGTTTTTTTGCACTCCACACCACCCTGGGTTAGACAATGGCTATATGCAAATCAGCTCTGACCCTGTGCCCCATGGGAACAGTCCAGTCCGAACTACAAAAGCCATGTCCTTCCCAGAACGGAATCAAGCATCCGAGGACCGGACCAGTTTCGAGGTAACACCTCTCATCAGCCCGGCTAGCTTGACTCCAGTGGTGTGGAGTGCCTGGGACCCACGTCTGAGCATCCCCAATGCACTTATGGCGGTATTGCAAACAAAACAGGTGATGGACAGAATGTGGATCAATGTCACACATTCACCCCAGTCCAAAGATCTGGGCCCAAATCCATCGTTTTTTTTGCACTCCACACCACCCTGGGTTAGACAATGGCGATATGCAAATCAGCTCTGACCCTGTGCCCCATGGGAACAGTCCAGTCCGAACTACAAAAGCCATGTCCTTCCCAGAACGGAATCAAGCATCCGAGGACCGGACCGGTTTCGAGGTAACACCTCTCATCAGCCCGGCTAGCTTGACTCCAGTGGTGTGGAGTGCCTGGGACCCACGTCTGAGCATCCCCAGCGCACTTATGGCGGTATTGCAAACAAAACAGGTGATGGACAGAATGTGGATCAATGTCACACATTCACCCCAGTCCAAAGATCTGGGCCCAAATCCATCATTTTTTTTGCACTCCACACCACCCTGGGTTAGACAATGGCGATATGCAAATCAGCTCTGACCCTGTGCCCCATGGGAACAGTCCAGTCCGAACTACAAAAGCCATGTCCTTCCCAGAACGGAATCAAGCATCCGAGGACCGGACCGGTTTCGAGGTAACACCTCTCATCAGCCCGGCTAGCTTGACTCCAGTGGTGTGGAGTGCCTGGGACCCACGTCTGAGCATCCCCAGCGCACTTATGGCTGTATTGCAAACAAAACAGGTGATGGACAGAATGTGGATCAATGTCACACATTCACCCCAGTCCAAAGATCTGGGCCCAAATCCATCGTTTTTTTTGCACTCCACACCACCCTGGGTTAGACAATGGCGATATGCAAATCAGCTCTGACCCTGTGCCCCATGGGAACAGTCCAGTCCGAACTACAAAAGCCATGTCCTTCCCAGAACGGAATCAAGCATCCGAGGACCGGACCGGTTTCGAGGTAACACCTCTCATCAGCCCGGCTAGCTTGACTCCAGTGGTGTGGAGTGCCTGGAACCCACGTCTGAGCATCCCCAGCGCACTTATGGCGGTATTGCAAACAAAACAGGTGATGGACAGAATGTGGATCAATGTCACACATTCACCCCAGTCCAAAGATCTGGGCCCAAATCCATCGTTTTTTTTGCACTCCACACCACCCTGGGTTAGACAATGGCGATATGCAAATCAGCTCTGACCCTGTGCCCCATGGGAACAGTCCAGTCCGAACTACAAAAGCCATGTCCTTGCCAGAACGGAATCAAGCATCCGAGGACCGGACCGGTTTCGAGGTAACACCTCTCATCAGCCCGGCTAGCTTGACTCCAGTGGCGTGGAGTGCCTGGGACCCACGTCTGAGCATCCCCAGCGCACTTATGGCGGTATTGCAAACAAAACAGGTGATGGACAGAATGTGGATCAATGTCACACATTCACCCCAGTCCAAAGATCTGGGCCCAAATCCATCGTTTTTTTTGCACTCCACACCACCCTGGGTTAGACAATGGCGATATGCAAATCAGCTCTGACCCTGTGCCCCATGGGAACAGTCCAGTCCGAACTACAAAAGCCATGTCCTTCCCAGAACGGAATCAAGCATCCGAGGACCGGACCGGTTTCGAGGTAACACCTCTCATCAGCCCGGCTAGCTTGACTCCAGTGGTGTGGAGTGCCTGGGACCCACGTCTGAGCATCCCCAGCGCACTTATGGCGGTATTGCAAACAAAACAGGTGATGGACAGAATGTGGATCAATGTCACACATTCATCCCAGTCCAAAGATCTGGGCCCAAATCCATCGTTTTTTTTGCACTCCACACCACCCTGGGTTAGACAATGGCGATATGCAAATCAGCTCTGACCCTGTGCCCCATGGGAACAGTCCAGTCCGAACTACAAAAGCCATGTCCTTCCCAGAACGGAATCAAGCATCCGAGGACCGGACCGGTTTCGAGGTAACACCTCTCATCAGCCCGGCTAGCTTGACTCCAGTGGTGTGGAGTGCCTGGGACCCACGTCTGAGCATCCCCAGCGCACTTATGGCGGTATTGCAAACAAAACAGGTGATGGACAGAATGTGGATCAATGTCACACATTCACCCCAGTCCAAAGATCTGGGCCCAAATCCATCGTTTTTTTTTGCACTCCACACCACCCTGGGTTAGACAATGGCGATATGCAAATCAGCTCTGACCCTGTGCCCCATGGGAACAGTCCAGTCCGAACTACAAAAGCCATGTCCTTCCCAGAACGGAATCAAGCATCCGAGGACCGGACCGGTTTCGAGGTAACACCTCTCATCAGCCCGGCTAGCTTGACTCCAGTGGTGTGGAGTGCCTGGGACCCACGTCTGAGCATCCCCAGCGCACTTATGGCGGTATTGCAAACAAAACAGGTGATGGACAGAATGTGGATCAATGTCACACATTCATCCCAGTCCAAAGATCTGGGCCCAAATCCATCGTTTTTTTTGCACTCCACACCACCCTGGGTTAGACAATGGCGATATGCAAATCAGCTCTGACCCTGTGCCCCATGGGAACAGTCCAGTCCGAACTACAAAAGCCATGTCCTTCCCAGAACGGAATCAAGCATCCGAGGACCGGACCGGTTTCGAGGTAACACCTCTCATCAGCCCGGCTAGCTTGACTCCAGTGGTGTGGAGTGCCTGGGACCCACGTCTGAGCATCCCCAGCGCACTTATGGCGGTATTGCAAACAAAACAGGTGATGGACAGAATGTGGATCAATGTCACACATTCATCCCAGTCCAAAGATCTGGGCCCAAATCCATCGTTTTTTTTGCACTCCACAACACCCTGGGTTAGACAATGGCGATATGCAAATCAGCTCTGACCCTGTGCCCCATGGGAACAGTCCAGTCCGAACTACAAAAGCCATGTCCTTCCCAGAACGGAATCAAGCATCCGAGGACCGGACCGATTTCGAGGTAACACCTCTCATCAGCCCGGCTAGCTTGACTCCAGTGGTGTGGAGTGCCTGGGACCCACGTCTGAGCATCCCCAGCGCACTTATGGTGGTATTGCAAACAAAACAGGTGATGGACAGAATGTGGATCAATGTCACACATTCACCCCAGTCCAAAGATCTGGGCCCAAATCCATCGTTTTTTTTGCACTCCACACCACCCTGGGTTAGACAATGGCGATATGCAAATCAGCTCTGACCCTGTGCCCCATGGGAACAGTCCAGTCCGAACTACAAAAGCCATGTTCTTCCCAGAACGGAATCAAGCATCCGAGGACCGGACCGGTTTCGAGGTAACACCTCTCATCAGCCCGGCTAGCTTGACTCCAGTGGTGTGGAGTGCCTGGGACCCACGTCTGAGCATCCCCAGCGCACTTATAGCGGTATTGCAAACAAAACAGGTGATGGACAGAATGTGGATCAATGTCACACATTCACCCCAGTCCAAAGATCTGGGCCCAAATCCATCGTTTTTTTGCACTCCACACCACCCTGGGTTAGACAATGGCGATATGCAAATCAGCTCTGACCCTGTGCACCATGGGAACAGTCCAGTCCGAACTACAAAAGCCATGTCCTTCCCAGAACGGAATCAAGCATCCGAGGACCGGACCGGTTTCGAGGTAACACCTCTCATCAGCCCGGCTAGCTTGACTCCAGTGGTGTGGAGTGCCTGGGACCCACGTCTGAGCATCCCCAGCGCACTTATGGCGGTATTGCAAACAAAACAGGTGATGGACAGAATGTGGATCAATGTCACACATTCACCCCAGTCCAAAGATCTGGGCCCAAATCCATCGTTTTTTTTGCACTCCACACCACCCTGGGTTAGACAATGGCGATATGCAAATCAGCTCTGACCCTGTGCCCCATGGGAACAGTCCAGTCCGAACTACAAAAGCCATGTCCTTCCCAGAACGGAATCAAGCATCCGAGGACCGGACCGGTTTCGAGGTAACACCTCTCATCAGCCTGGCTAGCTTGACTCCAGTGGTGTGGAGTGCCTGGGACCCACGTCTGAGCATCCCCAGCGCACTTATGGCGGTATTGCAAACAAAACATGTGATGGACAGAATGTGGATCAATGTCACACATTCATCCCAGTCCAAAGATCTGGGCCCAAATCCATCGTTTTTTTTGCACTCCACACCACCCTGGGTTAGACAATGGCGATATGCAAATCAGCTCTGACCCTGTGCCCCATGGGAACAGTCCAGTCCGAACTACAAAAGCCATGTCCTTCCCAGAACGGAATCAAGCATCCGAGGACCGGACCGGTTTCGAGGTAACACCTCTCATCAGCCCGGCTAGCTTGACTCCAGTGGTGTGGAGTGCCTGGGACCCACGTCTGAGCATCCCCAGCGCACTTATGGCGGTATTGCAAACAAAACAGGTGATGGACAGAATGTGGATCAATGTCACACATTCATCCCAGTCCAAAGATCTGGGCCCAAATCCATCGTTTTTTTTGCACTCCACACCACCCTGGGTTAGACAATGGCGATATGCAAATCAGCTCTGACCCTGTGCCCCATGGGAACAGTCCAGTCCGAACTACAAAAGCCATGTCCTTCCCAGAACGGAATCAAGCATCCGAGGACCGGACCGGTTTCGAGGTAACACCTCTCATCAGCCCGGCTAGCTTGACTCCAGTGGTGTGGAGTGCCTGGGACCCACGTCTGAGCATCCCCAGCGCACTTATAGCGGTATTGCAAACAAAACAGGTGATGGACAGAATGTGGATCAATGTCACACATTCACCCCAGTCCAAAGATCTGGGCCCAAATCCATCGTTTTTTTTGCACTCCACACCACCCTGGGTTAGACAATGGCGATATGCAAATCAGCTCTGACCCTGTGCCCCATGGGAACAGTCCAGTCCGAACTACAAAAGCCATGTCCTTCCCAGAACGGAATCAAGCATCCGAGGACCGGACCGGTTTCGAGGTAACACCTCTCATCAGCCCGGCTAGCTTGACTCCACTGGTGTGGAGTGCCTGGGACCCACGTCTGAGCATCCCCAGCGCACTTATGGCGGTATTGCAAACAAAACAGGTGATGGACAGAATGTGGATCAATGTCACACATTCATCCCAGTCCAAAGATCTGGGCCCAAATCCATCATTTTTTTTGCACTCCACACCACCCTGGGTTAGACAATGGCGATATGCAAATCAGCTCTGACCCTGTGCCCCATGGGAACAGTCCAGTCCGAACTACAAAAGCCATGTCCTTCCCAGAACGGAATCAAGCATCCGAGGACCGGACCGGTTTTGAGGTAACACCTCTCATCAGCCCGGCTAGCTTGACTCCAGTGGTGTGGAGTGCCTGGGACCCACGTCTGAGCATCCCCAGCGCACTTATGGCGGTATTGCAAACAAAACAGGTGATGGACAGAATGTGGATCAATGTCACACATTCATCCCAGTCCAAAGATCTGGGCCCAAATCCATCGTTTTTTTTGCACTCCACACCACCCTGGGTTAGACAATGGCGATATGCAAATCAGCTCTGACCCTGTGCCCCATGGGAACAGTCCAGTCCGAACTACAAAAGCCATGTCCTTCCCAGAACGGAATCAAGCATCCGAGGACCGGACCGGTTTCGAGGTAACACCTCTCATCAGCCCGGCTAGCTTGACTCCAGTGGTGTGGAGTGCCTGGGACCCACGTCTGAGCATCCCCAGCGCACTTATGGCGGTATTGCAAACAAAACAGGTGATGGACAGAATGTGGATCAATGTCACACATTCACCCCAGTCCAAAGATCTGGGCCCAAATCCATCGTTTTTTTTGCACTCCACACCACCCTGGGTTAGACAATGGCGATATGCAAATCAGCTCTGACCCTGTGCCCCATGGGAACAGTCCAGTCCGAACTACAAAAGCCATGTCCTTCCCAGAACGGAATCAAGCATCCGAGGACCGGACCGGTTTCGAGGTAACACCTCTCATCAGCCCGGCTAGCTTGACTCCAGTGGTGTGGAGTGCCTGGGACCCACGTCTGAGCATCCCCAGCGCACTTATGGCGGTATTGCAAACAAAACAGGTGATGGACAGAATGTGGATCAATGTCACACATTCATCCCAGTCCAAAGATCTGGGCCCAAATCCATCGTTTTTTTTGCACTCCACACCACCCTGGGTTAGACAATGGCGATATGCAAATCAGCTCTGACCCTGTGCCCCATGGGAACAGTCCAGTCCGAACTACAAAAGCCATGTCCTTCCCAGAACGGAATCAAGCATCCGAGGACCGGACCGGTTTCGAGGTAACACCTCTCATCAGCCCGGCTAGCTTGACTCCAGTGGTGTGGAGTGCCTGGGACCCACGTCTGAGCATCCCCAGCGCACTTATGGCGGTATTGCAAACAAAACAGGTGATGGACAGAATGTGGATCAATGTCACACATTCATCCCAGTCCAAAGATCTGGGCCCAAATCCATCGTTTTTTTTGCACTCCACACCACCCTGGGTTAGACAATGGCGATATGCAAATCAGCTCTGACCCTGTGCCCCATGGGAACAGTCCAGTCCGAACTACAAAAGCCATGTCCTTCCCAGAACGGAATCAAGCATCCGAGGACCGGACCGATTTCGAGGTAACACCTCTCATCAGCCCGGCTAGCTTGACTCCAGTGGTGTGGAGTGCCTGGGACCCACGTCTGAGCATCCCCAGCTCACTTATGGTGGTATTGCAAACAAAACAGGTGATGGACAGAATGTGGATCAATGTCACACATTCACCCCAGTCCAAAGATCTGGGCCCAAATCCATCGTTTTTTTTTGCACTCCACACCACCCTGGGTTAGACAATGGCGATATGCAAATCAGCTCTGACCCTGTGCCCCATGGGAACAGTCCAGTCCGAACTACAAAAGCCATGTTCTTCCCAGAACGGAATCAAGCATCCGAGGACCGGACCGGTTTCGAGGTAACACCTCTCATCAGCCCGGCTAGCTTGACTCCAGTGGTGTGGAGTGCCTGGGACCCACGTCTGAGCATCCCCAGCGCACTTATAGCGGTATTGCAAACAAAACAGGTGATGGACAGAATGTGGATCAATGTCACACATTCACCCCAGTCCAAAGATCTGGGCCCAAATCCATCGTTTTTTTTGCACTCCACACCACCCTGGGTTAGACAATGGCGATATGCAAATCAGCTCTGACCCTGTGCACCATGGGAACAGTCCAGTCCGAACTACAAAAGCCATGTCCTTCCCAGAACGGAATCAAGCATCCGAGGACCGGACCGGTTTCGAGGTAACACCTCTCATCAGCCCGGCTAGCTTGACTCCAGTGGTGTGGAGTGCCTGGGACCCACGTCTGAGCATCCCCAGCGCACTTATGGCGGTATTGCAAACAAAACAGGTGATGGACTGAATGTGGATCAATGTCACACATTCATCCCAGTCCAAAGATCTGGACCCAAATCCATCATTTTTTTTGCACTCCACACCACCCTGGGTTAGACAATGGCGATATGCAAATCAGCTCTGACCCTGTGCCCCATGGGAACAGTCCAGTCCGAACTACAAAAGCCATGTCCTTCCCAGAACGGAATCAAGCATCCGAGGACCGGACCGGTTTTGAGGTAACACCTCTCATCAGCCCGGCTAGCTTGACTCCAGTGGTGTGGAGTGCCTGGGACCCACGTCTGAGCATCCCCAGCGCACTTATGGCGGTATTGCAAACAAAACAGGTGATGGACAGAATGTGGATCAATGTCACACATTCATCCCAGTCCAAAGATCTGGGCCCAAATCCATCGTTTTTTTTGCACTCCACACCACCCTGGGTTAGACAATGGCGATATGCAAATCAGCTCTGACCCTGTGCCCCATGGGAACAGTCCAGTCCGAACTACAAAAGCCATGTCCTTCCCAGAACGGAATCAAGCATCCGAGGACCGGACCGGTTTCGAGGTAACACCTCTCATCAGCCCGGCTAGCTTGACTCCAGTGGTGTGGAGTGCCTGGGACCCACGTCTGAGCATCCCCAGCGCACTTATGGCGGTATTGCAAACAAAACAGGTGATGGACAGAATGTGGATCAATGTCACACATTCACCCCAGTCCAAAGATCTGGGCCCAAATCCATCGTTTTCTTTGCACTCCACACCACCCTGGGTTAGACAATGGCGATATGCAAATCAGCTCTGACCCTGTGCCCCATGGGAACAGTCCAGTCCGAACTACAAAAGCCATGTCCTTCCCAGAACGGAATCAAGCTTCCGAGGACCGGACCGGTTTCGAGGTAACACCTCTCATCAGCCCGGCTAGCTTGACTCCAGTGGTGTGGAGTGCCTGGGACCCACGTCTGAGCATCCCCAGCGCACTTATGGCGGTATTGCAAACAAAACAGGTGATGGACAGAATGTGGATCAATGTCACACATTCACCCCAGTCCAAAGATCTGGGCCCAAATCCATCGTTTTTTTTGCACTCCACACCACCCTGGGTTAGACAATGGCGATATGCAAATCAGCTCTGACCCTGTGCCCCATGGGAACAGTCCAGTCTGAACTACAAAAGCCATGTCCTTCCCAGAACGGAATCAAGCATCCGAGGACCGGACCGGTTTCGAGGTAACACCTCTCATCAGCCCGGCTAGCTTGACTCCAGTGGTGTGGAGTGCCTGGGACCCACGTCTGAGCATCCCCAGCGCACTTATGGCGGTATTGCAAACAAAACAGGTGATGGGCAGAATGTGGATCAATGTCACACATTCACCCCAGTCCAAAGATCTGGGCCCAAATCCATCGGTTTTTTTTTAGCATTCCACACCACCCTGGGTTAGACAATGGAGATATGCAAATCAGCTCTGACCCTGTGCCCCATGGGAACAGTCCAGTCCAAACTACAAAAGCCATGTCCTTCCCAGAACGGAATCAAGCATCCGAGGACCGGACCGGTTTCGACGTAACACCTCTCATCAGCCCGGCTAGCTTGACTCCAGTGGTGTGGAGTGCCTGGGACCCACGTCTGAGCATCCCCAGCGCACTTATGGCGGTATTGCAAACAAAACAGGTGATGGACAGAATGTGGATCAATGGCACACATTCACCCCAGTCCAAAGAACTGGGCCCAAATCCATCGTTTTTTTTGCACTCCACACCACCCTGGGTTAGACAATGGCGATATGCAAATCAGCTCTGACCCTGTGCCCCATGGGAACAGTCCAGTCCGAACTACAAAAGCCATGTCCTTGCCAGAACGGAATCAAGCATCCGAGGACCGGACCGGTTTCGAGGTAACACCTCTCATCGGCCCGGCTAGCACGACTCCAGTGGTGTGGAGTGCCTGGGACCCACGTCTGAGCATCCCCAGCGCACTTATGGCGGTATTGCAAACAAAACAGGTGATGGACAGAATGTGGATCAATGTCACACATTCACCCCAGTCCAAAGATCTGGGCCCAAATCCATCGTTTTTTTTGCACTCCACACCACCCTGGGTTAGACAATGGCGATATGCAAATCAGCTCTGACCCTGTGCCCCATGGGAACAGTCCAGTCCGAACTACAAAAGCCATGTCCTTCCCAGAACGGAATCAAGCATCCGAGGACCGGACCAGTTTCGAGGTAACACCTCTCATCAGCCCGGCTAGCTTGACTCCAGTGGTGTGGAGTGCCTGGGACCCACGTCTGAGCATCCCCAGCGCACTTATGGCGGTATTGCAAACAAAACAGGTGATGGACAGAATGTGGATCAATGTCACACATTCACCCCAGTCCAAAGATCGGGGCCCAAATCCATCGTTTTTTTTTAGCACTCCACACCACCCTGGGTTAGACAATGGCGATATGCAAATCAGCTCTGACCCTGTGCCCCATGGGAACAGTCCAGTCCAAACTACAAAAGCCATGTCCTTCCCAGAACGGAATCAAGCATCCGAGGACCGCACCGGTTTCGAGGTAACACCTCTCATCAGCCCGGCTAGCTTGACTCCAGTGGTGTGGAGTGCCTGGGACCCACGTCTGAGCATCCCCAGCGCACTTATGGCGGTATTGCAAACAAAACAGGTGATGGACAGAATGTGGATCAATGTCACACATTCACCCCAGTCCAAAGATCTGGGCCCAAATCCATCGTTTTTTTTGCACTCCACACCACCCTGGGTTAAACAATGGCGATATGCAAATCAGCTCTGACCCTGTGCCCCATGGGAACAGTCCAGTCCGAACTACAAAAGCCATGTCCTTCCCAGAACGGAATCAAGCATCCGAGGACCGGACCGGTTTTGAGGTAACACCTCTCATCAGCCCGGCTATCTTGACTCCAGTGGTGTGGAGTGCCTGGGACCCACGTCTGAGCATCCCCAGCGCACTTATGGCGGTATTGCAAACAAAACAGGTGATGGACAGAATGTGGATCAATGTCACACATTCACCCCAGTCCAAAGATCTGGGCCCAAATCCATCGGTTTTTTTGCACTCCACACCACCCTGGGTTAGACAATGGCGATATGCAAATCAACTCTGACCCTGTGCCCCATGGGAACAGTCCAGTCCGAACTACAAAAGCCATGTCCTTCCCAGAACGGAATCAAGCATCTGAGGACCGGACCGGTTTTGAGGTAACACCTCTCATCAGCCCGGCTAGCTTGACTCCAGTGGTGTGGAGTGCCTGGGACCCACGTCTGAGCATCCCCAGCGCACTTATGGCGGTATTGCAAACAAAACAGGTGATGGACAGAATGTGGATCAATGTCACACATTCACCCCAGTCCAAAGATCTGGGCCCAAATCCATCGTTTTTTTTTGCACTCCACACCACCCTGGGTTAGACAATGGCGATATGCAAATCAGCTCTGACCCTGTGCCCCAGGGGAACAGTCCAGTCCGAACTACAAAAGCCATGTCCTTCCCAGAACGGAATCAAGCATCCGAGGACCGGACCGGTTTCGAGGTAACACCTCTCATCAGCCCGGCTAGCTTGACTCCAGTGGTGTGGAGTGCCTGGGACCCACGTCTGAGCATCCCCAGCGCACTTATGGCGGTATTGCAAACAAAACAGGTGATGGGCAGAATGTGGATCAATGTCACACATTCACCCCAGTCCAAAGATCTGGGCCCAAATCCATCGGTTTTTTTTTAGCATTCCACACCACCCTGGGTTAGACAATGGCGATATGCAAATCAGCTCTGACCCTGTGCCCCATGGGAACAGTCCAGTCCAAACTACAAAAGCCATGTCCTTCCCAGAACGGAATCAAGCATCCGAGGACCGGACCGGTTTCGACGTAACACCTCTCATCAGCCCGGCTAGCTTGACTCCAGTGGTGTGGAGTGCCTGGGACCCACGTCTGAGCATCCCCAGCGCACTTATGGCGGTATTGCAAACAAAACAGGTGATGGACAGAATGTGGATCAATGTCACACATTCACCCCAGTCCAAAGAACTGGGCCCAAATCCATCGTTTTTTTTGCACTCCACACCACCCTGGGTTAGACAATGGCGATATGCAAATCAGCTCTGACCCTGTGCCCCATGGGAACAGTCCAGTCCGAACTACAAAAGCCATGTCCTTGCCAGAACGGAATCAAGCATCCGAGGACCGGACCGGTTTCGAGGTAACACCTCTCATCAGCCCGGCTAGCAAGACTCCAGTGGTGTGGAGTGCCTGGGACCCACGTCTGAGCATCCCCAGCGCACTTATGGCGGTATTGCAAACAAAACAGGTGATGGACAGAATGTGGATCAATGTCACACATTCACCCCAGTCCAAAGATCTGGGCCCAAATCCATCGTTTTTTTTGCACTCCACACCACCCTGGGTTAGACAATGGCGATATGCAAATCAGCTCTGACCCTGTGCCCCATGGGAACAGTCCAGTCCGAACTACAAAAGCCATGTCCTTCCCAGAACGGAATCAAGCATCCGAGGACCGGACCAGTTTCGAGGTAACACCTCTCATCAGCCCGGCTAGCTTGACTCCAGTGGTGTGGAGTGCCTGGGACCCACGTCTGAGCATCCCCAGCGCACTTATGGCGGTATTGCAAACAAAACAGGTGATGGACAGAATGTGGATCAATGTCACACATTCACCCCAGTCCAAAGATCTGGGCCCAAATCCATCGTTTTTTTTGCACTCCACACCACCCTGGGTTAGACAATGGCGATATGCAAATCAGCTCTGACCCTGTGCCCCATGGGAACAGTCCAGTCCGAACTACAAAAGCCATGTCCTTCCCAGAACGGAATCAAGCATCCGAGGACCGGACCGGTTTTGAGGTAACACCTCTCATCAGCCCGGCTAGCTTGACTCCAGTGGTGTGGAGTGCCTGGGACCCACGTCTGAGCATCCCCAGCGCACTTATGGCGGTATTGCAAACAAAACAGGTGATGGACAGAATGTGGATCAATGTCACACATTCACCCCAGTCCAAAGATCTGGGCCCAAATCCATCGTTTTTTTTGCACTCCACACCACCCTGGGTTAGACAATGGCGATATGCAAATCAGCTCTGACCCTGTGCCCCATGGGAACAGTCCAGTCCGAACTACAAAAGCCATGTCCTTCCCAGAACGGAATCAAGCATCCGAGGACCGGACCGGTTTCGAGGTAACACCTCTCATCAGCCCGGCTAGCTTGACTCCAGTGGTGTGGAGTGCCTGGGACCCACGTCTGAGCATCCCCAGCGCACTTATGGCGGTATTGCAAACAAAACAGGTGATGGACAGAATGTGGATCAATGTCACACATTCACCCCAGTCCAAAGATCTGGGCCCAAATCCATCGTTTTTTTTGCACTCCACACCACCCTGGGTTAGACAATGGCGATATGCAAATCAGCTCTGACCCTGTGCCCCATGGGAACAGTCCAGTCCGAACTACAAAAGCCATGTCCTTCCCAGAACGGAATCAAGCATCTGAGGACCGGACCGGTTTCGAGGTAACACCTCTCATCAGCCCGGCTAGCTTGACTCCAGTGGTGTGGAGTGCCTGGGACCCACGTCTGAGCATCCTCAGCGCACTTATGGCGGTATTGCAAACAAAACAGGTGATGGACAGAATGTGGATCAATGTCACACATTCACCCCAGTCCAAAGATCTGGGCCCAAATCCATCGTTTTTTTTGCACTCCACACCACCCTGGGTTAGACAATGGCTATATGCAAATCAGCTCTGACCCTGTGCCCCATGGGAACAGTCCAGTCCGAACTACAAAAGCCATGTCCTTCCCAGAACGGAATCAAGCATCCGAGGACCGGACCAGTTTCGAGGTAACACCTCTCATCAGCCCGGCTAGCTTGACTCCAGTGGTGTGGAGTGCCTGGGACCCACGTCTGAGCATCCCCAGCGCACTTATGGCGGTATTGCAAACAAAACAGGTGATGGACAGAATGTGGATCAATGTCACACATTCACCCCAGTCCAAAGATCTGGGCCCAAATCCATCGTTTTTTTTGCACTCCACACCACCCTGGGTTAGACAATGGCTATATGCAAATCAGCTCTGACCCTGTGCCCCATGGGAACAGTCCAGTCCGAACTACAAAAGCCATGTCCTTCCCAGAACGGAATCAAGCATCCGAGGACCGGACCAGTTTCGAGGTAACACCTCTCATCAGCCCGGCTAGCTTGACTCCAGTGGTGTGGAGTGCCTGGGACCCACGTCTGAGCATCCCCAGCGCACTTATGGCGGTATTGCAAACAAAACAGGTGATGGACAGAATGTGGATCAATGTCACACATTCACCCCAGTCCAAAGATCTGGGCCCAAATCCATCGTTTTTTTTTAGCACTCCACACCACCCTGGGTTAGACAATGGCGATATGCAAATCAGCTCTGACCCTGTGCCCCATGGGAACAGTCCAGTCCAAACTACAAAAGCCATGTCCTTCCCAGAACGGAATCAAGCATCCGAGGACCGGACCGGTTTCGAGGTAACACCTCTCATCAGCCCGGCTAGCTTGACTCCAGTGGTGTGGAGTGCCTGGGACCCACGTCTGAGCATCCCCAGCGCACTTATGGCGGTATTGCAAACAAAACAGGTGATGGACAGAATGTGGATCAATGTCACACATTCACCCCAGTCCAAAGATCTGGGCCCAAATCCATCGTTTTTTTTGCACTCCACACCACCCTGGGTTAAACAATGGCGATATGCAAATCAGCTCTGACCCTGTGCTACATGGGAACAGTCCAGTCCGAACAACAAAAGCCAGGTCCTTCCCAGAACGGAATCAAGCATCCGAGGACCGGACCGGTTTCGAGGTAACACCTCTCATCAGCCCGGCTATCTTGACTCCAGTGGTGTGGAGTGCCTGGGACCCACGTCTGAGCATCCCCAGCGCACTTATGGCGGTATTGCAAACAAAACAGGTGATGGACAGAATGTGGATCAATGTCACACATTCACCCCAGTCCAAAGATCTGGGCCCAAATCCATCGTTTTTTTTGCACTCCACACCACCCTGGGTTAGACAATGGCTATATGCAAATCAGCTCTGACCCTGTGCCCCATGGGAACAGTCCAGTCCGAACTACAAAAGCCATGTCCTTCCCAGAACGGAATCAAGCATCCGAGGACCGGACCAGTTTCGAGGTAACACCTCTCATCAGCCCGGCTAGCTTGACTCCAGTGGTGTGGAGTGCCTGGGACCCACGTCTGAGCATCCCCAGCGCACTTATGGCGGTATTGCAAACAAAACAGGTGATGGACAGAATGTGGATCAATGTCACACATTCACCCCAGTCCAAAGATCTGGGCCCAAATCCATCGTTTTTTTTGCACTCCACACCACCCTGGGTTAGACAATGGCGATATGCAAATCAGCTCTGACCCTGTGCCCCATGGGAACAGTCCAGTCCGAACTACAAAAGCCATGTCCTTCCCAGAACGGAATCAAGCATCTGAGGACCGGACCGGTTTTGAGGTAACACCTCTCATCAGCCCGGCTAGCTTGACTCCAGTGGTGTGGAGTGCCTGGGACCCACGTCTGAGCATCCCCAGCGCACTTATGGCGGTATTGCAAACAAAACAGGTGATGGACAGAATGTGGATCAATGTCACACATTCACCCCAGTCCAAAGATCTGGGCCCAAATCCATCGGGTTTTTTTGCACTCCACACCACCCTGGGTTAGACAATGGCGATATGCAAATCAGCTCTGACCCTGTGCCCCAGGGGAACAGTCCAGTCCGAACTACAAAAGCCATGTCCTTCCCAGAACGGAATCAAGCATCCGAGGACCGGACCGGTTTCGAGGTAACACCTCTCATCAGCCCGGCTAGCTTGACTCCAGTGGTGTGGAGTGCCTGGGACCCACGTCTGAGCATCCCCAGCGCACTTATGGCGGTATTGCAAACAAAACAGGTGATGGGCAGAATGTGGATCAATGTCACACATTCACCCCAGTCCAAAGATCTGGGCCCAAATCCATCGTTTTTTTTTTAGCATTCCACACCACCCTGGGTTAGACAATGGCGATATGCAAATCAGCTCTGACCCTGTGCCCCATGGGAACAGTCCAGTCCAAACTACAAAAGCCATGTCCTTCCCAGAACGGAATCAAGCATCCGAGGACCGGACCGGTTTCGACGTAACACCTCTCATCAGCCCGGCTAGCTTGACTCCAGTGGTGTGGAGTGCCTGGGACCCACGTCTGAGCATCCCTAGCGCACTTATGGCGGTATTGCAAACAAAACAGGTGATGGACAGAATGTGGATCAATGTCACACATTCACCCCAGTCCAAAGAACTGGGCCCAAATCCATCGTTTTTTTTGCACTCCACACCACCCTGGGTTAGACAATGGCGATATGCAAATCAGCTCTGACCCTGTGCCCCATGGGAACAGTCCAGTCCGAACTACAAAAGCCATGTCCTTGCCAGAACGGAATCAAGCATCCGAGGACCGGACCGGTTTCGAGGTAACACCTCTCATCAGCCCGGCTAGCACGACTCCAGTGGTGTGGAGTGCCTGGGACCCACGTCTGAGCATCCCCAGCGCACTTATGGCGGTATTGCAAACAAAACAGGTGATGGACAGAATGTGGATCAATGTCACACATTCACCCCAGTCCAAAGATCTGGGCCCAAATCCATCGTTTTTTTTGCACTCCACACCACCCTGGGTTAGACAATGGCGATATGCAAATCAGCTCTGACCCTGTGCCCCATGGGAACAGTCCAGTCCGAACTACAAAAGCCATGTCCTTCCCAGAACGGAATCAAGCATCCGAGGACCGGACCAGTTTCGAGGTAACACCTCTCATCAGCCCGGCTAGCTTGACTCCAGTGGTGTGGAGTGCCTGGGACCCACGTCTGAGCATCCCCAGCGCACTTATGGCGGTATTGCAAACAAAACAGGTGATGGACAGAATGTGGATCAATGTCACACATTCACCCCAGTCCAAAGATCTGGGCCCAAATCCATCGTTTTTTTTTAGCACTCCACACCACCCTGGGTTAGACAATGGCGATATGCAAATCAGCTCTGACCCTGTGCCCCATGGGAACAGTCCAGTCCAAACTACAAAAGCCATGTCCTTCCCAGAACGGAATCAAGCATCTGAGGACCGCACCGGTTTCGAGGTAACACCTCTCATCAGCCCGGCTAGCTTGACTCCAGTGGTGTGGAGTGCCTGGGACCCACGTCTGAGCATCCCCAGCGCACTTATGGCGGTATTGCAAACAAAACAGGTGATGGACAGAATGTGGATCAATGTCACACATTCACCCCAGTCCAAAGATCTGGGCCCAAATCCATCGTTTTTTTTGCACTCCACACCACCCTGGGTTAAACAATGGCGATATGCAAATCAGCTCTGACCCTGTGCCCCATGGGAACAGTCCAGTCCGAACTACAAAAGCCATGTCCTTCCCAGAACGGAATCAAGCATCCGAGGACCGGACCGGTTTTGAGGTAACACCTCTCATCAGCCCGGCTATCTTGACTCCAGTGGTGTGGAGTGCCTGGGACCCACGTCTGAGCATCCCCAGCGCACTTATGGCGGTATTGCAAACAAAACAGGTGATGGACAGAATGTGGATCAATGTCACACATTCACCCCAGTCCAAAGATCTGGGCCCAAATCCATCGTTTTTTTTGCACTCCACACCACCCTGGGTTAGACAATGGCGATATGCAAATCAGCTCTGACCCTGTGCCCCATGGGAACAGTCCAGTCCGAACTACAAAAGCCATGTCCTTCCCAGAACGGAATCAAGCATCTGAGGACCGGACCGGTTTCGAGGTAACACCTCTCATCAGCCCGGCTAGCTTGACTCCAGTGGTGTGGAGTGCCTGGGACCCACGTCTGAGCATCCTCAGCGCACTTATGGCGGTATTGCAAACAAAACAGGTGATGGACAGAATGTGGATCAATGTCACACATTCACCCCAGTCCAAAGATCTGGGCCCAAATCCATCGTTTTTTTTTGCACTCCACACCACCCTAGGTTAGACAATGGCGATATGCAAATCAGCTCTGACCCTGTGCCCCATGGGAACAGTCCAGTCTGAACTACAAAAGCCATGTCCTTCCCAGAACGGAATCAAGCATCCGAGGACCGGACCGGTTTCGAGGTAACACCTCTCATCAGCCCGGCTAGCTTGACTCCAGTGGTGTGGAGTGCCTGGGACCCACGTCTGAGCATCCCCAGCGCACTTATGGCGGTATTGCAAACAAAACAGGTGATGGACAGAATGTGGATCAATGTCACACATTCACCCCAGTCCAAAGATCTGGGCCCAAATCCATCGTTTTTTTTTAGCACTCCACACCACCCTGGGTTAGACAATGGCGATATGCAAATCAGCTCTGACCCTGTGC
This sequence comes from Lissotriton vulgaris, assembly GCF_964263255.1. Lineage (NCBI taxonomy): Eukaryota > Metazoa > Chordata > Amphibia > Caudata > Salamandridae > Lissotriton > Lissotriton vulgaris. The sequence continues at coordinate 82,851,169 of NC_141693.1, forward strand.
CCCATGGGAACAGTCCAGTCCAAACTACAAAAGCCATGTCCTTCCCAGAACGGAATCAAGCATCCGAGGACCGGACCGGTTTCGAGGTAACACCTCTCATCAGCCCGGCTAGCTTGACTCCAGTGGTGTGGAGTGCCTGGGACCCACGTCTGAGCATCCCCAGCGCACTTATGGCGGTATTGCAAACAAAACAGGTGATGGACAGAATGTGGATCAATGTCACACATTCACCCCAGTCCAAAGATCTGGGCCCAAATCCATCGTTTTTTTTGCACTCCACACCACCCTGGGTTAAACAATGGCGATATGCAAATCAGCTCTGACCCTGTGCCCCATGGGAACAGTATAGTCCGAACAACAAAAGCCAGGTCCTTCCCAGAACGGAATCAAGCATCCGAGGACCGGACCGGTTTCGAGGTAACACCTCTCATCAGCCCGGCTATCTTGACTCCAGTGGTGTGGAGTGCCTGGGACCCACATCTGAGCATCCCCAGCGCACTTATGGCGGTATTGCAAACAAAACAGGTGATGGACAGAATGTGGATCAATGTCACACATTCACCCCAGTCCAAAGATCTGGGCCCAAATCCATCGTTTTTTTTGCACTCCACACCACCCTGGGTTAGACAATGGCTATATGCAAATCAGCTCTGACCCTGTGCCCCATGGGAACAGTCCAGTCCGAACTACAAAAGCCATGTCCTTCCCATAACGGAATCAAGCATCCGAGGACCGGACCAGTTTCGAGGTAACACCTCTCATCAGCCCGGCTAGCTTGACTCCAGTGGTGTGGAGTGCCTGGGACCCACGTCTGAGCATCCCCAGCGCACTTATGGCGGTATTGCAAACAAAACAGGTGATGGACAGAATGTGGATCAATGTCACACATTCACCCCAGTCCAAAGATCTGGGCCCAAATCCATCGTTTTTTTTGCACTCCACACCACCCTGGGTTAGACAATGGCGATATGCAAATCAGCTCTGACCCTGTGCCCCATGGGAACAGTCCAGTCCGAACTACAAAAGCCATGTCCTTCCCAGAACGGAATCAAGCATCCGAGGACCGGACCGGTTTCGAGGTAACACCTCTCATCAGCCCGGCTAGCTTGACTCCAGTGGTGTGGAGTGCCTGGGACCCACGTCTGAGCATCCCCAGCGCACTTATGGCGGTATTGCAAACAAAACAGGTGATGGACAGAATGTGGATCAATGTCACACATTCACCCCAGTCCAAAGATCTGGGCCCAAATCCATCGTTTATTTTGCACTCCACACCACCCTGGTTAGACAATGGCGATATGCAAATCAGCTCTGACCCTGTGCCCCATGGGAACAGTCCAGTCCGAACTACAAAAGCCATGTCCTTCCCAGAACGGAATCAAGCATCTGAGGACCGGACCGGTTTCGAGGTAACACCTCTCATCAGCCCGGCTAGCTTGACTCCAGTGGTGTGGAGTGCCTGGGACCCACGTCTGAGCATCCTCAGCGCACTTATGGCGGTATTGCAAACAAAACAGGTGATGGACAGAATGTGGATCAATGTCACACATTCACCCCAGTCCAAAGATCTGGGCCCAAATCCATCGTTTTTTTTTGCACTCCACACCACCCTGGGTTAGACAATGGCGATATGCAAATCAGCTCTGACCCTGTGCCCCATGGGAACAGTCCAGTCTGAACTACAAAAGCCATGTCCTTCCCAGAACGGAATCAAGCATCCGAGGACCGGACCGGTTTCGAGGTAACACCTCTCATCAGCCCGGCTAGCTTGACTCCAGTGGTGTGGAGTGCCTGGGACCCACGTCTGAGCATCCCCAGCGCACTTATGGCGGTATTGCAAACAAAACAGGTGATGGACAGAATGTGGATCAATGTCACACATTCACCCCAGTCCAAAGATCTGGGCCCAAATCCATCGGTTTTTTTTAGCACTCCACACCACCCTGGGTTAGACAATGGCGATATGCAAATCAGCTCTGACCCTGTGCCCCATGGGAACAGTCCAGTCCAAACTACAAAAGCCATGTCCTTCCCAGAACGGAATCAAGCATCCGAGGACCGGACCGGTTTGGAGGTAACACCTCTCATCAGCCCGGCTAGCTTGACTCCAGTGGTGTGGAGTGCCTGGGACCCACGTCTGAGCATCCCCAGCGCACTTATGGCGGTATTGCAAACAAAACAGGTGATGGACAGAATGTGGATCAATGTCACACATTCACCCCAGTCCAAAGATCTGGGCCCAAATCCATCGTTTTTTTTGCACTCCACACCACCCTGGGTTAAACAATGGCGATATGCAAATCAGCTCTGACCCTGTGCCCCATGGGAACAGTCCAGTCCGAACTACAAAAGCCATGTCCTTCCCAGAACGGAATCAAGCATCCGAGGACCGGACCGGTTTCGAGGTAACACCTCTCATCAGCCCGGCTATCTTGACTCCAGTGGTGTGGAGTGCCTGGGACCCACGTCTGAGCATCCCCAGCGCACTTATGGCGGTATTGCAAACAAAACAGGTGATGGACAGAATGTGGATCAATGTCACACATTCACCCCAGTCCAAAGATCTGGGCCCAAATCCATCGGTTTTTTTGCACTCCACACCACCCTGGGTTAGACAATGGCTATATGCAAATCAGCTCTGACCCTGTGCCCCATGGGAACAGTCCAGTCCGAACTACAAAAGCCATGTCCTTCCCAGAACGGAATCAAGCATCCGAGGACCGGACCAGTTTCGAGGTAACACCTCTCATCAGCCCGGCTAGCTTGACTCCAGTGGTGTGGAGTGCCTGGGACCCACGTCTGAGCATCCCCAGCGCACTTATGGCGGTATTGCAAACAAAACAGGTGATGGACAGAATGTGGATCAATGTCACACATTCACCCCAGTCCAAAGATCTGGGCCCAAATCCATCGTTTTTTTTGCACTCCACACCACCCTGGGTTAGACAATGGCGATATGCAAATCAGCTCTGACCCTGTGCCCCATGGGAACAGTCCAGTCCGAACTACAAAAGCCATGTCCTTCCCAGAACGGAATCAAGCATCCGAGGACCGGACCGGTTTCGAGGTAACACCTCTCATCAGCCCGGCTAGCTTGACTCCAGTGGTGTGGAGTGCCTGGGACCCACGTCTGAGCATCCCCAGCGCACTTATGGCGGTATTGCAAACAAAACAGGTGATGGACAGAATGTGGATCAATGTCACACATTCACCCCAGTCCAAAGATCTGGGCCCAAATCCATCGTTTTTTTTTGCACTCCACACCACCCTGGGTTAGACAATGGCGATATGCAAATCAGCTCTGACCCTGTGCCCCATGGGAACAGTCCAGTCTGAACTACAAAAGCCATGTCCTTCCCAGAACGGAATCAAGCATCCGAGGACCGGACCGGTTTCGAGGTAACACCTCTCATCAGCCCGGCTAGCTTGACTCCAGTGGTGTGGAGTGCCTGGGACCCACGTCTGAGCATCCCCAGCGCACTTATGGCGGTATTGCAAACAAAACAGGTGATGGACAGAATGTGGATCAATGTCACACATTCACCCCAGTCCAAAGATCTGGGCTCAAATCCATCGGTTTTTTTTAGCACTCCACACCACCCTGGGTTAGACAATGGCGATATGCAAATCAGCTCTGACCCTGTGCCCCATGGGAACAGTCCAGTCCAAACTACAAAAGCCATGTCCTTCCCAGAACGGAATCAAGCATCCGAGGACCGGACCGGTTTGGAGGTAACACCTCTCATCAGCCCGGCTAGCTTGACTCCAGTGGTGTGGAGTGCCTGGGACCCACGTCTGAGCATCCCCAGCGCACTTATGGCGGTATTGCAAACAAAACAGGTGATGGACAGAATGTGGATCAATGTCACACATTCACCCCAGTCCAAAGATCTGGGCCCAAATCCATCGTTTTTTTTGCACTCCACACCACCCTGGGTTAAACAATGGCGATATGCAAATCAGCTCTGACCCTGTGCCCCATGGGAACAGTCCAGTCCGAACTACAAAAGCCATGTCCTTCCCAGAACGGAATCAAGCATCCGAGGACCGGACCGGTTTCGAGGTAACACCTCTCATCAGCCCGGCTATCTTGACTCCAGTGGTGTGGAGTGCCTGGGACCCACGTCTGAGCATCCCCAGCGCACTTATGGCGGTATTGCAAACAAAACAGGTGATGGACAGAATGTGGATCAATGTCACACATTCACCCCAGTCCAAAGATCTGGGCCCAAATCCATCGGTTTTTTTGCACTCCACACCACCCTGGGTTAGACAATGGCTATATGCAAATCAGCTCTGACCCTGTGCCCCATGGGAACAGTCCAGTCCGAACTACAAAAGCCATGTCCTTCCCAGAACGGAATCAAGCATCCGAGGACCGGACCAGTTTCGAGGTAACACCTCTCATCAGCCCGGCTAGCTTGACTCCAGTGGTGTGGAGTGCCTGGGACCCACGTCTGAGCATCCCCAACGCACTTATGGCGGTATTGCAAACAAAACAGGTGATGGACAGAATGTGGATCAATGTCACACATTCACCCCAGTCCAAAGATCTGGGCCCAAATCCATCGTTTTTTTTGCACTCCACACCACCCTGGGTTAGACAATGGCGATATGCAAATCAGCTCTGACCCTGTGCCCCATGGGAACAGTCCAGTCCGAACTACAAAAGCCATGTCCTTCCCAGAACGGAATCAAGCATCCGAGGACCGGACCGGTTTCGAGGTAACACCTCTCATCAGCCCGGCTAGCTTGACTCCAGTGGTGTGGAGTGCCTGGGACCCACGTCTGAGCATCCCCAGCGCACTTATGGCGGTATTGCAAACAAAACAGGTGATGGACAGAATGTGGATCAATGTCACACATTCACCCCAGTCCAAAGATCTGGGCCCAAATCCATCGTTTTTTTTGCACTCCACACCACCCTGGGTTAGACAATGGCGATATGCAAATCAGCTCTGACCCTGTGCCCCATGGGAACAGTCCAGTCCGAACTACAAAAGCCATGTCCTTCCCAGAACGGAATCAAGCATCCGAGGACCGGACCGGTTTCGAGGTAACACCTCTCATCAGCCCGGCTAGCTTGACTCCAGTGGTGTGGAGTGCCTGGGACCCACGTCTGAGCATCCCCAGCGCACTTATGGCTGTATTGCAAACAAAACAGGTGATGGACAGAATGTGGATCAATGTCACACATTCACCCCAGTCCAAAGATCTGGGCCCAAATCCATCGTTTTTTTTGCACTCCACACCACCCTGGGTTAGACAATGGCGATATGCAAATCAGCTCTGACCCTGTGCCCCATGGGAACAGTCCAGTCCGAACTACAAAAGCCATGTCCTTCCCAGAACGGAATCAAGCATCCGAGGACCGGACCGGTTTCGAGGTAACACCTCTCATCAGCCCGGCTAGCTTGACTCCAGTGGTGTGGAGTGCCTGGAACCCACGTCTGAGCATCCCCAGCGCACTTATGGCGGTATTGCAAACAAAACAGGTGATGGACAGAATGTGGATCAATGTCACACATTCACCCCAGTCCAAAGATCTGGGCCCAAATCCATCGTTTTTTTTGCACTCCACACCACCCTGGGTTAGACAATGGCGATATGCAAATCAGCTCTGACCCTGTGCCCCATGGGAACAGTCCAGTCCGAACTACAAAAGCCATGTCCTTGCCAGAACGGAATCAAGCATCCGAGGACCGGACCGGTTTCGAGGTAACACCTCTCATCAGCCCGGCTAGCTTGACTCCAGTGGCGTGGAGTGCCTGGGACCCACGTCTGAGCATCCCCAGCGCACTTATGGCGGTATTGCAAACAAAACAGGTGATGGACAGAATGTGGATCAATGTCACACATTCACCCCAGTCCAAAGATCTGGGCCCAAATCCATCGTTTTTTTTGCACTCCACACCACCCTGGGTTAGACAATGGCGATATGCAAATCAGCTCTGACCCTGTGCCCCATGGGAACAGTCCAGTCCGAACTACAAAAGCCATGTCCTTCCCAGAACGGAATCAAGCATCCGAGGACCGGACCGGTTTCGAGGTAACACCTCTCATCAGCCCGGCTAGCTTGACTCCAGTGGTGTGGAGTGCCTGGGACCCACGTCTGAGCATCCCCAGCGCACTTATGGCGGTATTGCAAACAAAACAGGTGATGGACAGAATGTGGATCAATGTCACACATTCATCCCAGTCCAAAGATCTGGGCCCAAATCCATCGTTTTTTTTGCACTCCACACCACCCTGGGTTAGACAATGGCGATATGCAAATCAGCTCTGACCCTGTGCCCCATGGGAACAGTCCAGTCCGAACTACAAAAGCCATGTCCTTCCCAGAACGGAATCAAGCATCCGAGGACCGGACCGGTTTCGAGGTAACACCTCTCATCAGCCCGGCTAGCTTGACTCCAGTGGTGTGGAGTGCCTGGGACCCACGTCTGAGCATCCCCAGCGCACTTATGGCGGTATTGCAAACAAAACAGGTGATGGACAGAATGTGGATCAATGTCACACATTCACCCCAGTCCAAAGATCTGGGCCCAAATCCATCGTTTTTTTTTGCACTCCACACCACCCTGGGTTAGACAATGGCGATATGCAAATCAGCTCTGACCCTGTGCCCCATGGGAACAGTCCAGTCCGAACTACAAAAGCCATGTCCTTCCCAGAACGGAATCAAGCATCCGAGGACCGGACCGGTTTCGAGGTAACACCTCTCATCAGCCCGGCTAGCTTGACTCCAGTGGTGTGGAGTGCCTGGGACCCACGTCTGAGCATCCCCAGCGCACTTATGGCGGTATTGCAAACAAAACAGGTGATGGACAGAATGTGGATCAATGTCACACATTCATCCCAGTCCAAAGATCTGGGCCCAAATCCATCGTTTTTTTTGCACTCCACACCACCCTGGGTTAGACAATGGCGATATGCAAATCAGCTCTGACCCTGTGCCCCATGGGAACAGTCCAGTCCGAACTACAAAAGCCATGTCCTTCCCAGAACGGAATCAAGCATCCGAGGACCGGACCGGTTTCGAGGTAACACCTCTCATCAGCCCGGCTAGCTTGACTCCAGTGGTGTGGAGTGCCTGGGACCCACGTCTGAGCATCCCCAGCGCACTTATGGCGGTATTGCAAACAAAACAGGTGATGGACAGAATGTGGATCAATGTCACACATTCATCCCAGTCCAAAGATCTGGGCCCAAATCCATCGTTTTTTTTGCACTCCACAACACCCTGGGTTAGACAATGGCGATATGCAAATCAGCTCTGACCCTGTGCCCCATGGGAACAGTCCAGTCCGAACTACAAAAGCCATGTCCTTCCCAGAACGGAATCAAGCATCCGAGGACCGGACCGATTTCGAGGTAACACCTCTCATCAGCCCGGCTAGCTTGACTCCAGTGGTGTGGAGTGCCTGGGACCCACGTCTGAGCATCCCCAGCGCACTTATGGTGGTATTGCAAACAAAACAGGTGATGGACAGAATGTGGATCAATGTCACACATTCACCCCAGTCCAAAGATCTGGGCCCAAATCCATCGTTTTTTTTGCACTCCACACCACCCTGGGTTAGACAATGGCGATATGCAAATCAGCTCTGACCCTGTGCCCCATGGGAACAGTCCAGTCCGAACTACAAAAGCCATGTTCTTCCCAGAACGGAATCAAGCATCCGAGGACCGGACCGGTTTCGAGGTAACACCTCTCATCAGCCCGGCTAGCTTGACTCCAGTGGTGTGGAGTGCCTGGGACCCACGTCTGAGCATCCCCAGCGCACTTATAGCGGTATTGCAAACAAAACAGGTGATGGACAGAATGTGGATCAATGTCACACATTCACCCCAGTCCAAAGATCTGGGCCCAAATCCATCGTTTTTTTGCACTCCACACCACCCTGGGTTAGACAATGGCGATATGCAAATCAGCTCTGACCCTGTGCACCATGGGAACAGTCCAGTCCGAACTACAAAAGCCATGTCCTTCCCAGAACGGAATCAAGCATCCGAGGACCGGACCGGTTTCGAGGTAACACCTCTCATCAGCCCGGCTAGCTTGACTCCAGTGGTGTGGAGTGCCTGGGACCCACGTCTGAGCATCCCCAGCGCACTTATGGCGGTATTGCAAACAAAACAGGTGATGGACAGAATGTGGATCAATGTCACACATTCACCCCAGTCCAAAGATCTGGGCCCAAATCCATCGTTTTTTTTGCACTCCACACCACCCTGGGTTAGACAATGGCGATATGCAAATCAGCTCTGACCCTGTGCCCCATGGGAACAGTCCAGTCCGAACTACAAAAGCCATGTCCTTCCCAGAACGGAATCAAGCATCCGAGGACCGGACCGGTTTCGAGGTAACACCTCTCATCAGCCCGGCTAGCTTGACTCCAGTGGTGTGGAGTGCCTGGGACCCACGTCTGAGCATCCCCAGCGCACTTATGGCGGTATTGCAAACAAAACATGTGATGGACAGAATGTGGATCAATGTCACACATTCATCCCAGTCCAAAGATCTGGGCCCAAATCCATCGTTTTTTTTGCACTCCACACCACCCTGGGTTAGACAATGGCGATATGCAAATCAGCTCTGACCCTGTGCCCCATGGGAACAGTCCAGTCCGAACTACAAAAGCCATGTCCTTCCCAGAACGGAATCAAGCATCCGAGGACCGGACCGGTTTCGAGGTAACACCTCTCATCAGCCCGGCTAGCTTGACTCCACTGGTGTGGAGTGCCTGGGACCCACGTCTGAGCATCCCCAGCGCACTTATGGCGGTATTGCAAACAAAACAGGTGATGGACAGAATGTGGATCAATGTCACACATTCATCCCAGTCCAAAGATCTGGGCCCAAATCCATCATTTTTTTTGCACTCCACACCACCCTGGGTTAGACAATGGCGATATGCAAATCAGCTCTGACCCTGTGCCCCATGGGAACAGTCCAGTCCGAACTACAAAAGCCATGTCCTTCCCAGAACGGAATCAAGCATCCGAGGACCGGACCGGTTTTGAGGTAACACCTCTCATCAGCCCGGCTAGCTTGACTCCAGTGGTGTGGAGTGCCTGGGACCCACGTCTGAGCATCCCCAGCGCACTTATGGCGGTATTGCAAACAAAACAGGTGATGGACAGAATGTGGATCAATGTCACACATTCATCCCAGTCCAAAGATCTGGGCCCAAATCCATCGTTTTTTTTGCACTCCACACCACCCTGGGTTAGACAATGGCGATATGCAAATCAGCTCTGACCCTGTGCCCCATGGGAACAGTCCAGTCCGAACTACAAAAGCCATGTCCTTCCCAGAACGGAATCAAGCATCCGAGGACCGGACCGGTTTCGAGGTAACACCTCTCATCAGCCCGGCTAGCTTGACTCCAGTGGTGTGGAGTGCCTGGGACCCACGTCTGAGCATCCCCAGCGCACTTATGGCGGTATTGCAAACAAAACAGGTGATGGACAGAATGTGGATCAATGTCACACATTCACCCCAGTCCAAAGATCTGGGCCCAAATCCATCGTTTTTTTTGCACTCCACACCACCCTGGGTTAGACAATGGCGATATGCAAATCAGCTCTGACCCTGTGCCCCATGGGAACAGTCCAGTCCGAACTACAAAAGCCATGTCCTTCCCAGAACGGAATCAAGCATCCGAGGACCGGACCGGTTTCGAGGTAACACCTCTCATCAGCCCGGCTAGCTTGACTCCAGTGGTGTGGAGTGCCTGGGACCCACGTCTGAGCATCCCCAGCGCACTTATGGCGGTATTGCAAACAAAACAGGTGATGGACAGAATGTGGATCAATGTCACACATTCATCCCAGTCCAAAGATCTGGGCCCAAATCCATCGTTTTTTTTGCACTCCACACCACCCTGGGTTAGACAATGGCGATATGCAAATCAGCTCTGACCCTGTGCCCCATGGGAACAGTCCAGTCCGAACTACAAAAGCCATGTCCTTCCCAGAACGGAATCAAGCATCCGAGGACCGGACCGGTTTCGAGGTAACACCTCTCATCAGCCCGGCTAGCTTGACTCCAGTGGTGTGGAGTGCCTGGGACCCACGTCTGAGCATCCCCAGCGCACTTATGGCGGTATTGCAAACAAAACAGGTGATGGACAGAATGTGGATCAATGTCACACATTCATCCCAGTCCAAAGATCTGGGCCCAAATCCATCGTTTTTTTTGCACTCCACACCACCCTGGGTTAGACAATGGCGATATGCAAATCAGCTCTGACCCTGTGCCCCATGGGAACAGTCCAGTCCGAACTACAAAAGCCATGTCCTTCCCAGAACGGAATCAAGCATCCGAGGACCGGACCGATTTCGAGGTAACACCTCTCATCAGCCCGGCTAGCTTGACTCCAGTGGTGTGGAGTGCCTGGGACCCACGTCTGAGCATCCCCAGCGCACTTATGGTGGTATTGCAAACAAAACAGGTGATGGACAGAATGTGGATCAATGTCACACATTCACCCCAGTCCAAAGATCTGGGCCCAAATCCATCGTTTTTTTTGCACTCCACACCACCCTGGGTTAGACAATGGCGATATGCAAATCAGCTCTGACCCTGTGCCCCATGGGAACAGTCCAGTCCGAACTACAAAAGCCATGTTCTTCCCAGAACGGAATCAAGCATCCGAGGACCGGACCGGTTTCGAGGTAACACCTCTCATCAGCCCGGCTAGCTTGACTCCAGTGGTGTGGAGTGCCTGGGACCCACGTCTGAGCATCCCCAGCGCACTTATAGCGGTATTGCAAACAAAACAGGTGATGGACAGAATGTGGATCAATGTCACACATTCACCCCAGTCCAAAGATCTGGGCCCAAATCCATCGTTTTTTTTGCACTCCACACCACCCTGGGTTAGACAATGGCGATATGCAAATCAGCTCTGACCCTGTGCACCATGGGAACAGTCCAGTCCGAACTACAAAAGCCATGTCCTTCCCAGAACGGAATCAAGCATCCGAGGACCGGACCGGTTTCGAGGTAACACCTCTCATCAGCCCGGCTAGCTTGACTCCAGTGGTGTGGAGTGCCTGGGACCCACGTCTGAGCATCCCCAGCGCACTTATGGCGGTATTGCAAACAAAACAGGTGATGGACTGAATGTGGATCAATGTCACACATTCATCCCAGTCCAAAGATCTGGACCCAAATCCATCATTTTTTTTGCACTCCACACCACCCTGGGTTAGACAATGGCGATATGCAAATCAGCTCTGACCCTGTGCCCCATGGGAACAGTCCAGTCCGAACTACAAAAGCCATGTCCTTCCCAGAACGGAATCAAGCATCCGAGGACCGGACCGGTTTTGAGGTAACACCTCTCATCAGCCCGGCTAGCTTGACTCCAGTGGTGTGGAGTGCCTGGGACCCACGTCTGAGCATCCCCAGCGCACTTATGGCGGTATTGCAAACAAAACAGGTGATGGACAGAATGTGGATCAATGTCACACATTCATCCCAGTCCAAAGATCTGGGCCCAAATCCATCGTTTTTTTTGCACTCCACACCACCCTGGGTTAGACAATGGCGATATGCAAATCAGCTCTGACCCTGTGCCCCATGGGAACAGTCCAGTCCGAACTACAAAAGCCATGTCCTTCCCAGAACGGAATCAAGCATCCGAGGACCGGACCGGTTTCGAGGTAACACCTCTCATCAGCCCGGCTAGCTTGACTCCAGTGGTGTGGAGTGCCTGGGACCCACGTCTGAGCATCCCCAGCGCACTTATGGCGGTATTGCAAACAAAACAGGTGATGGACAGAATGTGGATCAATGTCACACATTCACCCCAGTCCAAAGATCTGGGCCCAAATCCATCGTTTTCTTTGCACTCCACACCACCCTGGGTTAGACAATGGCGATATGCAAATCAGCTCTGACCCTGTGCCCCATGGGAACAGTCCAGTCCGAACTACAAAAGCCATGTCCTTCCCAGAACGGAATCAAGCTTCCGAGGACCGGACCGGTTTCGAGGTAACACCTCTCATCAGCCCGGCTAGCTTGACTCCAGTGGTGTGGAGTGCCTGGGACCCACGTCTGAGCATCCCCAGCGCACTTATGGCGGTATTGCAAACAAAACAGGTGATGGACAGAATGTGGATCAATGTCACACATTCACCCCAGTCCAAAGATCTGGGCCCAAATCCATCGTTTTTTTTGCACTCCACACCACCCTGGGTTAGACAATGGCGATATGCAAATCAGCTCTGACCCTGTGCCCCATGGGAACAGTCCAGTCTGAACTACAAAAGCCATGTCCTTCCCAGAACGGAATCAAGCATCCGAGGACCGGACCGGTTTCGAGGTAACACCTCTCATCAGCCCGGCTAGCTTGACTCCAGTGGTGTGGAGTGCCTGGGACCCACGTCTGAGCATCCCCAGCGCACTTATGGCGGTATTGCAAACAAAACAGGTGATGGACAGAATGTGGATCAATGTCACACATTCACCCCAGTCCAAAGATCTGGGCCCAAATCCATCGGTTTTTTTGCACTTCACACCACCCTGGGTTAGACAATGGCGATATGCAAATCAGCTCTGACCCTGTGTCCCATGGGAACAGTCCAGTCCGAACTACAAAAGCCATGTCCTTCCCAGAACGGAATCAAGCATCCGAGGACCGGACCAGTTTCGAGGTAACACCTCTCATCAGCCCGGCTAGCTTGACTCCAGTGGTGTCGAGTGCCTGGGACCCACGTCTGAGCATCCCCAGCGCACTTATGGCGGTATTGCAAACAAAACAGGTGATGGACAGAATGTGGATCAATGTCACACATTCACCCTAGTAAAACAGCCGCATTTAATACTGACAAAGACAATAGACAAGGTTAGTTTATTACTTTCTTCTTTGTGTTTGCAACATAAAGCACATTAGTTAATCCCGCGTGTAATGTTTGCAATTTTAAACTAAGTTGATTAATAATTTCACCACCTGCTTATTAGTTTAATTAATCATTATGTGAGATTAACTTTGCAAGTCTGAACAAAATTTTGTTCTTCACCTTGCTCCATCAACTCCCTCATCTGGTGATTTCAAAATCACCAAACAATACCCAAAATTTTATAAATTTTTATCCCTTGAACATGTTTTGGACTTACTTAATATTAGTTTTTCTACACTTTGGATTCATCTGTTTTTCTGCATTTCTCATATTGTGTTCTCCGAAACTCGTCTAATTCTATTTCTTTTTCTTTTTCTTTTCTGATCTTGTAAATTCTTTTCTTTTCTATTAAGTGTTTTCTTCTCTGGTGTATCATGCAACTAATTTTCAACAAAAGTATTATTATAGCTATAATTATTAAAGGAAAAACTATTTTACCTATAATTGAACTACCAATCTCTTAAAACCAGCGTCTAATTGTTGCAAATCTTTTACTTAAACATTCTGAAACACTTTCATCTTCTAAGGGTTCAACCTCAGCATGTTATTCGGTTATGTTTTTTATATACATTTCTATATCTCTGCTCTTATCAGGAATGTACGTGCAGCAGTGTTGAACATGTAATATCCCACAGACTCCACCCTCTTTTGCTAGCAGAATGTCTAATGCAAGACGATTCTGCATTACCATGCTTCTCATGGCAACAAGTTCTGTGTCAACTAATTGAAATCCACTTGCAGTGTCTGTTGAAAATCTATCAACAATTGTGGACATTTTTCTGATTTTGTTTGCATTCAAGGTTATTCCTACCATAGGTATTAACGCACCAAATATATCTCCCAATATTTCTGAAAGGCTTTCCCTTCTAAATCTACTCAAGTGATTATCAATTTCAAATTAACCCTTCGCATTTCTATCCGCATGAAAATTTTTTGGAACAACTAAACCTACGAAACATGTCCCATACCAGTGGTCTGGGAGACTGTAATAGGCTTTATCCCCACAAATAAAATAAATTCCAGGAAAAATTGGATCTTTGCCTCCTTTAAATCCCCAACCCCCTGTAATACGATACGTGTCTTCACATTGACTTGCACCTACAAAATAGTTATCAAACAAAGAATTATCTCTTCTTATATAAAATTTTCCACTAACAGGTTTATCTATATGTATTGCAACATTTTCATTTCTACCATTTAGCTTTTCAACTTCCATCTGCCAGAATTTAGACTTAGTCTGCTTCGACATCTCATTCCTCTTGTAAATTGCCCTTCTCTCTTCCACCATGTTTAAAAACTTTTTCTCTTCTGTTCTTAATTTACATGTTAAGTTATTTATAAAAGCATGCTTATATGTAAGTTCGCTAGTCACTAAGAAAAATTCCCTCATCTGTCTAGCATATTTCACTTTATTCAAGCTTTCTACAATTTTTAAATTTGCAAAAATCTCATCAAAGTCTCAATAATAGTATTCCAGATGTCCAGTTTTATAAAACAAACTAGCTATTACACTACATGTCACACCGTGAGTAAGAGGAAGCATATTATAAGTAACGTCCTCTGACACAGAAGTTGCTAATTTCACACAAACATAGCAATCTTTTGCGTTCATCACCTTAACATATTCAGATGAAAACTCTTGAAAAGGTATTTCTAAAAAAATCTCCCACAGATCTGTCTTGATGAATCTCTGGTTTATGTACAATAACGTTATCAGGGTCATTCATTTTGTCATGATTGACCACAACTTTACTAGTCATGTTAACTTTATACATCTCTTTATCTATTCCAAAAGGAAAAATGACAGCTAGAATTAACCTGTTGGACAGGCCTCATGGTATGCCGGACCCCTCCCCGCATGGCGGGTCACGGACCCCTGCTACCCCTGTTCCCCGGACCAGAACCACACCGGCAGCCCGCCGGGTCAACACCCAGCTCTTCCCCGATGGAACCTTGGCTCACGATAATAACAGTCTCGGCTGGCCCGGGTCCCTTCCCGAACCACTGTCTCTGGCCCAGCCGCCATCTTGGACCCTCCACGACCAGGCCTCGTGGCCTCGGGTCGACCTCAGCCTTAGGCCCAGCCAGGCCCCGACATCGAGGCACCACCATCCACCCAGGGGGTAGAGAGACCACTTGGCGGGTCAATGGGAGAAGGAGTGTCGATGGCTCCCCTCCGCCAGGTTTCGATCGCCCCCAGCCTCCCCGGGCGCTGGCTCCACCCCCCTGCTGGGTGTCTGGACTCCCTCATCCCGGACCTCCCGACCTCCAAGTGCGAGGGTCCGGACATCAAAGGGCGCCAGACCTATAACTGGGGGAGCTCCAGAGCAGGAAGGCAGTTGTATCCTGGATTAGAGAGACACCGAGACAAACTCATCCTTGGAGGCCTGCTGGCGCTGCCGCGGCTCCTCTTCGTGAACTATCTTTGAAGGCCTGCTGGCGCTGCCGCGGCTCATCCTCGTCGTGAACCATTTTGAAGGCCTGCTGGCGCTGCCGCGGCTCATCCTCGTCGTGAACCATCTTGAAGGCCTGCTGGCGCTGCCGCGGCTCATCCTCGTCGTAAACCATCTTGAAGGCATGCTGGCACTGCCGCGGCTCATCATCGTCGTGAACCATCTTGAAGGCCTGCTGGCGCTGCCGCGGCTCAACCTCGTCGTGAACCATCTTGAAGGCCTGCTGGTGCTGCCGCGGCCCCTCCTTGCGAACCCTCCAGCTCGAGGATTGTGAGCTCCACACCTGCTACCCCCGTACCGAACCGGTACTAAGACTGTCCCGCTACCCCTTTCCCCAAAGAGACTAGAATTGACGGGATCCTCGTATCCTGGTCCCCACTGCATCGTCAAGTTAACCTGCTTAAGAATACCTATAAACGTGTACGTAACCTATCTTGGTGTGGTGTCCATCTGTGGGGGGGGAAGTTGCTCGTCCGTACGATTACAGGAGAGGGCCCTCGCCAGGAGACCTCTCCCCCTTGCTCGGCTGACCCTCCGGGTCCCGGTCTAACATTGGTGGCCAGCGGCGCGATCCGAACCGACACATAATCGTACAGAAAGTAACTCGCCCCACGACACACAGCAGCAATGACGACAAAAGAGAGTGGAACAACCGAAAAATTTCAGATGGAACGGCTGGAAGAATACAGCCACTACAGCAATTCTGCATAGATTTGGGCATCGCTACCACGGGACTGAGCACGAAGGATGACCTCAAGCACGCCTTGGAATCTTGGGTGGAGACGGAAGCGTCCCCACCCCAAAATCAAAACATTGAGACCGCAGAAACAAGTACCACCCCCGTAGAAGAAAGAAGAGCGGGCCTCTCGTCCGAAGAGGCCCGAGAACGGGAGAAAAGCCGGCTGCACAAGTTGGAGCTGGCTCGACTCCGCTTAGACGGAGAACTAAAACTGGCAGAACAAAAGATAACCCTCGAACACTTACGGCTCCGGGAAGAACGGGAAGAGAAAAAGAGCCAGAGGGAGCTGGAAGAAAAGAGACTAGCATACGAACATGAGCGCAATTTAAAAGAGCTAGAAATTCGACGACAAAACAAAGACCTCGGCGTCCCCGAGAACCAGAGCTCCACTCCCCCTACGGACCCCAAGGTCCACATCCCCAAGGACGTCGTCCGAGAATACTACCGGAACGACGATATCCAGCAATGGTTTAAGGCCTACGAGGTAGCCATGACCTCCCACCGAATCCCGCGAAGAGACTGGGGAGCCGGGTTATGGGGAAGGTTCGTCAACGAAGGCAGAGATGCCCTGCTGCAACTCCCCAACCACGAGATGACATCCTACGACCACATGAAAGCCGCCCTCCTCACTCGCTATGAGCTCACACCCGAGATGTACCGGCAGCGATTTCGAGACTGTAAAAGAATCCCTGGTACCACCTGGGTAGAGTACGAGAACTTTTTTAGCCGAGCCTTCGAGGGATGGATCAAAGGCAGCCAGGTCACCACCTACGAGCAATTATTCAACCTTATTGTGTGGGAGCACCTCTCCAATAATTGTTTCGTAGAACTAAGGCAGCACCTTCTCGATAGCAAGCTGACCGAACCTAGGAAACTCGCCAT
The DNA here is from genome assembly GCF_964263255.1 of Lissotriton vulgaris. NCBI lineage: Eukaryota > Metazoa > Chordata > Amphibia > Caudata > Salamandridae > Lissotriton > Lissotriton vulgaris. The sequence continues at coordinate 82,868,158 of NC_141693.1, forward strand.
CGAAGCAGACCGATGGGAGAGCACACGGGTCCCTCGGAGCTGGCCAAACGAACAGAACAGAGCCTCCCAAGGGCCCCACCGCCCACGGGGGGGAGGAGGAGGCCAGGGTCGGGGCCGGGACACCGTCACAGTGCCCCCCACTAGCAACCCCCCGCCCCCGGCCGGAAGAGGAAGCCCTCCGACGCGACCAGGATTCCGCTCCAACATTGTCTGCCACAAATGCCAGCGACCCGGCCACTACTCCAATGATCCAAACTGCCCGAAAAACCAGAGTCCCGTGAACTGCCAGATCACCGCCGTCGCCCTAGGAGAGGAGCAGGGCCACGAAGAAGCCGAAGAGTGCGAACAATACCAGCCCGAGTGGGAACCGGCCGCCATGTCCCTGGTCTGTCTAGGGGAAAGTGACATGGTCCCGCGGGCTCCCATCCCCGCCAACACGCAGAAATACAGCCAGTGGGTCACCATCAATGGACGCCGGGCTGAAGCCCTCCGTGACAAAGGGGCCAGTGTGACCGCAGTCCGCTGCCATCTGGTAACCCCCGACCAAATCCTACCCAATGTACTTTGTCCAGTACGGTCGGCAGACAAATCCGAAAGCCTGTGCCAGATGGCCCGCGTCCCCTTCGAGTGGGGGGGGGTGTCAGGCATGCTGAAAGTGACCGTCCGCGACGATGCCCCTGTGGACTGCCTTCTGCGGAACGATCTCGAGAGCTCCCCCTGGGCAACAGTTGAGCGGAGAGAGCACCTGGGGATGCTTGGTCTCCCTGAATGGGTCTGTGCAACGACCCGATCCATGGCCGCCCGCGCCATCCCCAGCACGGAGGAACCAGAGTGGCCCGAACCTCCTCCGCCGATCGTCGCAGAAGAAACCACCCCTGAGCCTGGTCCTCCGGGGCTCAACAACGAAGAACCCGACCAACTCCAAGACCTCCCGGAGCTGGCCCAGTGGCGCCAAGAGGGTGGCCCCACTCAGGAACAGTTCAGCCAAGAACAAAGAGCGTGTCCCTCCCTCGAGGGGCTCCGACAACAAGCCATAGCCCAGAGCGCAGGGGATGCCTCGGGGGCCCATTGGATCTATTGGGACAATGAGCTGCTCTACAGTGAGCAAAAGATTGCCGAGCTGGGAGCCAGCCGGGTGCTGGTGGTCCCCCTCCGATTCAGAGACTTCCTCTTGAACTTGGCACACGATGTGCCTCTTGCCGGACACCTGGGGCAGGACAAGACGTACAGCCGCCTGGTGACCCATTTCTACTGGCCGAAAATGCGAAACAACGTAATGAACCACTGCCGGGCCTGTCCCACCAGCCAGGCCAGTGGGAAGAGCGGCCGGAAACTAAAAATCCCTCTGCAACCCTTTCCCATCGTCACCACTCCCTTTGAGCGGGTGGGAATCGACATTGTGGGGCCCCTGGAGCCCCGGACAGCGCAAGGTCACCGGTTCATACTTGTCCTGGTGGACCATGCCACCCGCTATCCCGAAGCAATACCTCTCCGGACCGTGACAGCACCCGTGGTGGGCCGAGCCTTGATGGGGATCTTCTCGCGGGTGGGCTTCCCCCGAGAAGTCGTCAGTGATCGGGGCACAAACTTTATCTCCAGATACATGAAGTCCCTATGGCAACAGTGCAGGGTCACCTACAAATTTACGACCCCCTATCACCCGCAAGGGAACGGACTAGTAGAACGATTCAACCGCACCCTCAAGGGGATGATCATGGGCCTGGAAGAGCCCCTACGTCGCCAATGGGACGTGCTGCTCCCGTGCCGCCTGTTCGCCTACCGGGAGGTCCCCCAGAAATCCCTAGGTTTCAGCCCGTTCGAACTCTTGTATGGGCACCCCGTCCGGGGCCCCCTCAGCCTGGTCAAAGAAGGGTGGGAGGTGACCCCTCAGAAGACTCCCCCTGATGTGTACAAGTACCTCTTGACCCTCCGGAACCAGACCCGGCGGTTCAGGGAACTCGCCAAGGCCAACCTCGAAGCCAGCCAAGAAGACATGAAGCGCTGGTATAATCAAAATGCCTCGTCCATCGAGTTCGAGCCAGGACAACAGGTATGGGTGATGTCCCCGGTCGAACCCTGCGCCCTCCAGGACAAATGGACGGGACCCTTCAAGGTGGTGGAGCGCAAGGGCCCCGTCACCTACTTGGTGGACCTGGAGTCACCCCGGAACCCTCTCCGTGTCCTCCACGCCAACAGACTTAAGCCACACTTTGTACGCTCTGAACTTAGCCTCCTGATGGCTACCGACAGTGGGGCTGAAGATGACTCCGAGCCCCTCCCCGATCTCCTGAGGAACCTCGACAAAGACGGCTCCGTGGAAGGAGTCCACCTCTCCGATGCCTTGTCCCCAGCGCAACGCCAAGACTGCCAAGACTTGCTACAACAATTTGCCGACCTATTCTCCCTCATCCCTGGGGTCACCCCCTGGTGCCTCCACGATGTTGACACCGGGGATAGCCCCCCTATCCGGCACAGGGCGTACAGGGTACCTGATCGAGTACGCGCCTGCATCCAGTCGGAGGTATCCAAGATGCTGGCTCTAGGAGTGATCGAGCCCTCCGACAGCCCCTGGGCCAGCCCAGTCGTGCTGGTCCCCAAGGCCGCCGCTCCTGGCGTCGCCCCAGAGCTCAGGTTTTGTGTAGACTATCGGGGTCTGAACGCCGTCACCAGGACAGACGCTCACCCCATTCCCCGAGCAGATGAACTGATCGACCGCATGGGGGCCGCCCGCTACCTGAGCATCTTCGATTTGACAGCGGGCTATTGGCAGATCGGCCTCACTCCCGGTGCCCAGGAGCGATCCGCCTTCTCCACCCCGGATGGCCACTACCACTTCAGAGTGATGCCCTTCGGAATGAAAAACGCACCCGCCACCTTCCAGAGGCTCGTAAACAAAGTCTTGGTGGGACTGGAAGAGTTCAGCGCCGCCTATCTGGACGATATTGCTGTGTACAGCCGCCAATGGACAGAACACCTCCAACACCTCCGGGAGGTCCTGAACGCCCTCCGGCAGGCAGGGCTAACCATCAAGGCCAGCAAGTGCCAAATCGGCCCAGGGTTCGTGACCTACCTGGGGCACCAGGTGGGAAGTGGCCTGGTGGCCCCCCTCCAACTCAAGATCGCCGCCATTCAGGCGTGGGAGCCCCCGGTAACACAAACAGAGGTCCGAGCCTTCCTGGGGCTCACCGGGTACTACCGGCGCTTCGTAAAAGACTATGGCAGCATTGTGGGGCCCCTCACAGAACTCACGTCCAAAAAGAACCCCCAGAAAGTACACTGGACTCCTGAGTGTCAGGCTGCCTTTGAGAAACTCAAATCTGCCATGTGCACCGCCCCCGTGCTCCAAGCCCCCGACTACAGCCGAGAATTCATAGTACAGACGGACGCCTCCGATCATGGCGTTGGGGCTGTCCTCTCCCAACTCAACACCGAGGGAGTTGACCAGCCAGTGGCCTTCATCAGCCGACGCCAGTTGGCCCGAGAACAGCGCTGGAGCACCATAGAGCGAGAGGCCTTCGCCGTGGTGTGGGCCCTCAAGAAGCTCCGGCCCTATCTCTTCGGTACCCACTTCCGGGTGCAAACAGACCACCGGCCACTGCAATGGCTGATGCAGATGCGGGGAGAGAATCCGAAGCTGTTATGCTGGTCAATCTCCCTGCAAGGGATGGACTTCACTGTGGAGCATCGCCCAGGCCAAGATCACGCCAACGCAGATGGCCTGTCCCGCTTCTTCCGCCTCGGCGAGGAGATTACCCAAGAGGATGGGTGACTCTCCCTGCCTTCAGCTGGGGGGGACGCATGTTGGACAGGCCTCATGGCATGCCCGACCCCTCCCCGCATGGCGGGTCACGGACCCCTGCTACCCCTGTTCCCCGGACCAGAACCACACCGGCAGCCCGCCGGGTCAACACCCAGGTCTTCCCCGATGGAACCTTGGCTCACGATCATAACAGTCTCGGCTGGCCCGGGTCCCTTCCCGAACCACTGTCTCCGGCCCAGCCGCCATCTTGGACCCTCCACGACCAGGCCTCGTGGCCTCGGGTCGACCTCAGCCTTAGGCCCAGCTAGGCCCCGACATCGAGGCACCACCATCCACCCAGGGGGTAGAGAGACCAGTGTCAATGGCTCCCCTCCGCCAGGTTTCGATTGCCCCCAGCCTCCCCGGGTGCTGGCTCCACCCCCCTGCTGGGTGTCTGGACTCCCTCATCCCGGACCTCCCGACCTTCAAGTGCGAGGGTCCGGACATCAAAGGGCGCCAGACCTATAACTGGGGGAGCTCCAGAGCAGGAAGGCAGTTGTATCCTGGAGTCGAGAGACACAGAGACGAACTCATCCTTGGAGGCCTGCTGGCGCTGCCGCGGCTCCTCTTCGTGAACTATCTTTGAAGGCCTGCTGGCGCTGCCGTGGCTCATCCTCGTCATGAACCATCTTGAAGGCCTGCTGGCGCTGCCGCGGCTCATCCTCGTCGTAAACCATCTTGAAGGCCTGCTGGCGCTGCCGCGGCTCATCCTCGTCGTGAACCATCTTGAAGGCCTGCTGGCGCTGCCGCGGCTCATCCTCGTCGTAAACCATCTTGAAGGCCTGCTGGCGCTGCCGCGGCTCATCCTCGTCGTGAACCATCTTGAAGGCCTGCTGGCGCTGCCGCGGCTCATCCTCGTCGTAAACCATCTTGAAGGCCTGCTGGCGCTGCCGCGGCTCATCCTCGTCGTGAACCATCTTGAAGGCCTGCTGGCGCTGCCGCGGCTCATCCTCGTCGTAACCCATCTTGAAGGCCTGCTGGCGCTGCCGCGGCTCACCCTCGTTGTGAACCATCTTGAAGGCCTGCTGGCGCTGCCGCGGCCCCTCCTTGCGAACCCTTCAGCTCGAGGATTGTGAGCTCCACACCTGCTACCCCCGTACCGAACCGGTACTAAGACTGTCCCGCTACCCCTTTCCGCAAAGAGACTAGAATTGACGGGATCCTCGTATCCTGGTCCCCACTGTATTGTCAAGTTAACCTGCTTAAGAATACCTATAAACGTGTACGTAACCTATCTTGGTGTGGTGTCCATCTGTGGGGGGGGGGGAGTTGCTCGTCCGTACGATTACAGGAGAGGGCCCTCGCCAGGAGACCTCTCCCCCTTGCTCGGCCGACCCTCCGGGTCCCGGTCTAACATAACCAAACTACAATTATTAAAATTACACATATTAAAGACAATTTGCAACATCTTTTGAGAATTGAGCATCTCAAATTATTATTGTAAGAAGGCATCTTTTCTTTAAAATAAAAATAAAAATTGAAAAATTGAAAAATTACTAAATATACTCCCCTCTCCTTTTTTTTAACAGATAACTTTGTTTTCTAACAGCTTTTCTTCGACCTTATGTCATACATCAAATGTGTTCTCCAGCTAACACAATTTCTTCGACCTTGTGTCTCCTAACACAATTTTTTCGACCTTGTGTCACTTTAAACAATAAAATCAATCATTTTCACTATCATCATCTAAATTAATCTCACTACTACTAATTTCTATTACTGATGGGATCACTATGTAGGACCACTCAGGTGACTTATACTTCTGGTTTGGTGTTATTGTTCTCTTTGACCTATTACTGATCACTTCTATTCTTTTTCCTGTTTGCTTTTTCTTATTCAAGTCTTCCTCTTTTTAACTTGAAATCTCATTAACCTGCTCTTTTGCTTTATTCACTAATTTGAATTTTAGGCCTTCATTTTCACTTGGCCAATTGTCTCCTGTTATTGTTAACCTTCTCTTTGGCTCTGTAAAATTATATTCCACTCTCTAAGCTCTTTTCCTTGATCTTTTCACTTTTGACCCATCTCCACTGTCATCTGTTTCATTTTCTGTGTTATCAGCTGATTCATTTATTATCAATTTTTCTGTATCAGATTCTTCTTCAGATTCAGGTACTTCTTTACTCAGCAGTTTCACTTTGTTAGGAACAGCATCCTTATAGCTGGTACTTGGAATTTCTTCTTCTTCTTCTTCAATTACTTCCAGTCCACCAGTTTCAGAACTTTCGTTCCTTCTTCCAAAGTTTCCAATCTGCTTTTCAATACTCTCCTGATCTTGATCTTGAATCACTTCTTGTTCAGTTTGCTATTCTGATACTTGATTTAGCAGTTCATTATCATTTTCTTCTTCAGAATCTTGTATTACAACTTCTTCATTCAATGCCTCATTCGCATTTGAATCTTCCAGATCTCGACTTCTTTGTCGATCTTCCGAATCATCTGGATTTCTTTCAGGTTCTTCTTCTGAATCTGAATCAGTTGTTGTATCACCTTCTTCGTCAGGATTCTCAGGTGGGGTAACACATATGGTATGACTTGCATGAATCCACCTTTTCAAACCCCTACACTTTACTGCATTTGTTGTGACCAGTATCACCTGTCTTGCCTTCTGCCACCTGGGTACTAGGCAATTTCTTCTTCGATGAACCTTTGTCCTTACCCAGTCTCCTGGTAACAGATCATGAGCTTGTTCTTTTACTTTTGAAAGTACTTCAGTTCCCACCTGATGGAACACAGAAGTCACCACGTCAGATAGATTTTTGCAGTAATCCATAACGACGCTATCATTTATGCTCAGTAGTTTATCAACTGGAACAAATGCTTGTCTCATGACCCTTCCCGTTAAGATTTCGTGGGGACTCAAATCTGTTTTTCTATCTGGAATGTTTCTCAAAGTCATCAAAACAAGTGGAAGGGCATCTGTCCACTTCATTCCTGTTGCTAAACACATCTTAGCTAGCCTGTTTTTAATTGTACCATTGACTTGCTCAACAACACCTGATGCTTCTGGTCTGTAGACACAATGCAATTTTTGCTTTATTCCTAGAGCTTCACAAATCAGTTTTAGCAGTCTGTTTTCAAAATGTGTGCTGCGATCTGTTTCGATCGACACTGGAATACCATACCTTGGCATGAGTTCTCTCAAAAGTAATTTTGCCACAGTAATTGAATCATTGTGACATGTTGGAAATGCTTCCACCCATCTTGAAAACAAACAGACTATCACCAAAACATATCTCAGTCTGTTTCGAGGTGGCATGTCAATGAAATCAAGCTGTATTCTGGTAAATTGACCACCCTCCCGTCCTTTGGTTCCCATGCTTACAACAGTTTTTCTGTTTGGGTTAATCTGCTGGCATATGAGGCATAACTGACAAAAAGACTCTGCAATTATTCTGAATTTTGGATTGTACCATATCTGCCTAAACAATCTGATCATGGAGTCTCTTCCAATATGTCCCGGACCATGGTACATGCGTGCCATGTCAGAAATCATGCTGTCTGGCATTACTGGTCTGTCATCTTTGTAAACCCAGATCTCATCTTCCTCTCTTTGCCTGAATCCTGCTTTTAGCCATGTATCTTTCTCCTCTTCACTTGCCTCATCTTGTAACTGTTTTACTCCTTGCCAAGTTTCAACTACGGATATTAGCATAAGTGAGTTCAAAACATGTTCATTATTTTTCTCCCGATTTATGGACACATTTTGTTTTGCGCAAAATTTCGCTATTGCATCAGCATATGCATTTCCCAAAGTTATATAGTCCTCGCCTTTCTTGTGAGCTGTGCATTATAGTACAGCAATTTTTTCAGGTAGCTGTATCCCATCGATCAGTCTTTTAATTAACTGAGCATTTCTTATTGGTGATCCCGCAGAAGTTAAATAACCTCTTTGAGACCAAAGCTGGCCATAGTCATGGACTACGCCATATCCATACTGACTATCAGTCACTATGGTAATTTTCTGATCTTTTCCCAATTCACATGCACGAATCAAAGCAATTAATTCTGCCACTTGAGCTGAACAAATTCCTTTGAGACTGGAGGCTTCAATTACATCCGCAACAGTGCACACAGAATATGCTGCACTCAGAACACCATCATCTGTTCTTAAGCATGAACCATCAACAAACAAAACAAAATCTGATTCAGGCAACGGGACATCTTTAATATCCTGCCTTGGTTTTGTACAATACTCCAATACATCTAGGCATTCATGATCAACCTCATCTCTGACTTTTGTTTCAGTAGTGTCAGGTAATAATGTGGAAGGATTTAAATTCACACATCTCGAAATCGAAACATTATCTGATCCCAGAATAACCTTTTCATATTTTGTCAACCTGTTGCTCGTCAAATGCTGTGTTTTGCTTCTGGTGAGAAGAATCTTAACCGAATGTGGCACGCATACCTTAACTGGAAATCCCATTATTATTACTTCACTTTGTTCCAAACTCACACTTGTTGCAGCTACTGCTTTTAAGCAACCTGGTAATGCTTTTGCAAAAGGGTCAAGAACAGCTGAGAAATATGCTATTAGCTTTCTCAGTCTTCCATGTCTTTGAATCAGAACTGATAATGCACAACCTTCTCTTTCACTGCAATACAGCTCAAACTCTTTTTCATAATCAGGCATTCCCAATGCGGGAGCTTCACATAAACTTTTCTTTAACTGCTCAAAAGCTTCAAATTAAGTTTTTGTTAATCTAATTGGGTCTTTTATGTCTGCTTTTGTCAGTCTCTGGAGTGGTTTTGCAATTACCGAAAATCCACTGATCCATTGGCGATAATAACCTACCATTCCTAGAAACATTCTAACTTGTCTCTGTGTTTTTAGAGGTTGCATTGCTTGAATCATTTTAATTCTCTCTGTTGTCACTTGTCTGATTCCCTTTGCAATTCTGTGACCAAGATATTTTACTTCTTGTTTGCAAAACTGTAATTTCGCAGGTGACACTTTATGTCCCTCATCTGCCAGATGATTTAAAAGAGTAATGGAATCTGTTATGCAGTTATCTTTTGTCTTTGCAGCTACAAGAAGATCATCAATATACTGCACTAATGTAGATCTTCCAGGTAACTCTAAATCTTTCAAGGATTTCTTTAGCAACTGATTAAAAATGGACGGACTCTCAGTGTACCCTTGAGGGATTCTACACCATGCTAATATTCGCTCTTTGAACCGGAACACAAAAAAATTTTGTTGACTTTCTGGATGCAATGGAACAGTAAAGAATGCATTGCATAAATCAATAACTGTATACCATTCTGCCTCATGCGGAATCTGATATAATATCACCGCAGGGTTTGGAACGACTGGGCAACATGGAACAACAATTTTATTTACTTTTCTCAGGTCCTGAACAATTCTGAAAGTTCCGTTTGGTTTTTTAATTCCCATAATCGGTGAATTACATGGGCTACTCTCGATTTCTCTTAGAACTCCTTGTTTTATGAATTTGTCTATTACAGGAGTAACTCCTTCAATCACTTCTGCTTTCATTTTATACTGAGGAATGTTTGGATAATCTGCTCCTTGTTTTACTGTTATTTGTACTGAATCTACGTTTTTCATCAGGCCCATTTCATCTCCAGTGAAATCCCAGATTTTTACATTCACTGTGTCTTTTAATTCTTCAGGCAAATTATTTTTATCAAACACAGGAAATAATGTGCTTTCCTCTGCCTCAACCATTGACATTGTTAATTTGTAGAGCCCATCTTCTTCTGGAGTTATCAGCTCTATACCATCCGGTGAGCAATATATTGCGCAATTCATCTTACAGAGTATGTCCCTACCTAAAAGATTTACAGGACTGCTGTCACAAACTACAAGTCTATGCATGTCCTTAAATTTACCTATTTCAACTTCAACTGGTTCAGTTAGATCTGTTTTAATTTGCTGATTAGCTTCACCTACTACTTGGATTTTCTCACCAGAGAGAGGCAGGTTTTCTATTTCCACTGATCTAATAGTAGAACGGGTAGCACCTGTATCCACTAGGAAAGTAATTTCTACATCATTCACTTTACCATTTATAAAATGGACCAGATTGATCTACCTCAAGAGTGGCTCCAAGCACACACTCTTCCTCCTCTCTCAGGCACCGTCAGAAGTAATCCTCTGATTCACTCCCACCATCTTCTTTCATCCAAAATTGTTGAGACACATTTGACACATTCACTCTTGGTGATCTGTTTACCTGTTCACCTCCGCAGAATCCTGTTTCTGTATTGTATCTCTGCACCTTTACACAGTTTGGAAGTGGCGGTTGTGGTATCTGACTTTGCTGATTCACTATGTGTCGCTGTATAATTTTTCTGCAAACCCTTCTGCTTGCTCAAATCTACTTCTAATTCAAAAGCCATATCCTCTATTTGGTCATATTGATTTTTCGTTTTCCATGTTATGCTTTTGCAAATGAATAATAATTCATCATCCTGATATGCTTTCAATCTGTCAGTTCCAATTGTTCCAATTATTAATTCCTCTATGGCTGCTTTCAATTTTGCAACATCAAGTAATTTACATTCTGGGGTTTGCGGTAAATCTATTTTACTCAGACTCTTTACCGGAGATCCAGAATCAGAATCTGCACCAGTTGGGGTTTTACATGACAAACTTTGATTAAAAGTTAAATCAGGCATCATCATTTTTTCTCGATGTATTTCTGTTAAATCTGAATAAAAATTTTCAGTCACTTTCTGTATTTCTGTATTTAATGGGACAGTTAAAGCTGAATGTCTAATTTCTTTTTGATCAAAAACTGGAAGAACAGGTCCAATCGTTACAGGTACTGTTACTGCTTCCATGCTTTTAGTTAACTGCTGTATTAATTCATTCGCAGAACGAATGTATTCTGATGTATCTGGCAATCCCTCACACCTTTCTGTTCTAATTCCATATCTCGGGGTTTCATTTCTTTGAACTGGAGTTTCAGTATAATTACTATTTTCTCCAGATGTATTTGAATTACATCTTGTTTCTATTCTCTCGGGTGTTTTCCTATTGCTCTGGTTTGTCTCAGGAGATGTTTCTACTCTTTCAGGTATTCTTTTATAATTCAAATTTGTTTCAGGGGATGTCTCATTAATTATTTCCCTTGGAGGGGCACTTGGAGAAGTCCAGACTGGTTGATATGGTGACGTTTTTCTAGTATAAATTTCTTCTAACACCGCATCTTCTGAATCACTTTCTTCTCTAACATGTTTTTTCTTTTGGGAACATTTTTTACCAGTTACCTCATCAATTAGTCTCACTGGGTACAAGCCATCACACATGTCTGCTTTTCTCCATCGACGCATTCTATCTTCATGTGTTTCCCTATCCAGACCTAATCCTATTCTCTTTGGTAATCCTCTACTCTCTCTTTCTAATTCAAACATTTCATCCTCCCATTCAACTAAAGCTTCAAATTGAGTAGGTCTATGCTTTGGTACAAGTTTCATCATTCTTTCTCTTAAGTTTCTCAAAACCGCTATGTTAAATGATCCATCTTCCGGCCATGCTAATATACCCTCATTTTCAGTATATTTCATCCAATTCTCAATCCAAAGACAAGTATGATAACCATATTCACCTAACATATAAGCTGCAGGTGTTTTGTACTTATGAATTAGTCTTCCATTTCGCGTTGAAATTTTCTTGTCAGGTTTAATTTAGTTTTTCAACTTCTGAAACCATGTAAGTTTCTTTTTCCCTTTCCTGTAATATTAATCCATGTCTTTTAAACAAATTTTCTTTGCTTCGGTAAAGATCGTAATAACTTATAACAAGGAAATTGTTATTCCGCAACACCAACCAATCCGTGTGCGAAACTCACTAACTAACCAATCAGGTTAAGCTACGTCATTGTTCTGCTCAACCAATAGAATTACTGCTTTTCAGGATGAGCCAATCAGCTGTAAGCTCGTCTTGTCACGTGAACCAATCTGTGCGCGAATACTGTGACGTATGTTAGCCAATCACAGCGCGACTCTTGTGACGTATACTGCCGCTGCAGAGAAGCTGCAACTGACCCCTCCTTTACAAAAAATTTTCACAACGCCATATTTACAAAACCTTTCAATTAAATTCAATTAGTAACACCACAAAAAACAAACCATTTGTCTGTTTCGCTAAAATAAAGTGATAACTTTCTCAAACATTCAGATATTCTTTCGCGTGAAATAGACAACGCTATTTTCACAGAATACTCAAATTCGTCGATAAAGTAAGGCTACTCTACCCATTCATTTACGCACATTCATACGGAAAAAATCCCTAACCATGCATACATAAATCTTTAGTAGGACTTTAACCTACTGACAGAAATCTTCATTTGCCAGTAAGATAGACGACGCTTCCTTACCCTTCACTCAAGCTTAGATAAATTCTACTACTCTTTTCACAGTGAGTTTTAGAACAGGACAGATGTCCCTATATTCAAAAGCTACAATTTCATAGACAATCCTCACTATACATACTACCTTACACACCTAAAATCCCTAAACATGTGCTGTACGTCCACAACACTTGTGATATACGGCGATACCACTTTTTTGAAACAGAACAAATGCACTGTGTAACTTCACCTGTCACACTACTCTGGCCAGTACAACTAGGAATTTTCACACTGCTGGATAAAACCTTTCGACTACATGTAACAACTGAACAAACCTAACATGTTTTAGACATGAATCCTATATAATTACCATGTAACATGTCAGTTACCATAGTAACCGAACTCTGCTACCAAGTTATTGATCCACCGCTTCTGTAGAAAAACTGTCTCACAAACGCTACCTATCACCTCAATACTTACCATTAATCATAAAACACTTACGCAGGCCCATAACACCAATGAGACAATTTTTGAGCAACTGAATTTAGTGGTGTGATTTATGAAACTATTTACATGATATTTACAATTCTATATACAACTGTAGTTTATCAATCTCTTACCATTTAAATCAAACCACTTTAGGCGATTGGATCAACTGATAGTAACTAGACCATGAATAAACAAGACCTGCTTGTCTTTTCAAATCTAATTTTTATTAACTTTATTGTTCATAAGGAAAAAACATTTACGTTTTAGAATCTTTATTTTATTAGCAAATAAGGAAGCAGCATTTTATTTAGGAAATGTATTAATAAACTGACTTTATTTAAAGCAAATTCGGAAACATGAAATATTAGCAAATAACAGTTTCCATTCCCTAAATCTATTTCCCTGTCTATTTCTCATTCCACCTGAAAAGGAAAAATATCATTTAAAGTCTGCTGTCCTTACGTGCGCCAAAAGTCCAACAGCACGTCAATCAGGAATCGGGAAGCAAGAGTTTTTGCCCTGCTCATGATGTCAGGTTTTATACCTTTTCTCTAACTAAAACTCTCTACATTCTGCATTCTTTCAACAAAATCCAAGCCTCTCATTGGCTGAGCCATGTCAGTCTACCGTTAGGTCATCTTCATATTTTGACCAAGACCAGGCTTTATACAAACCCTATTGTTCATACAATTTCACGTTTCTCCGTTTCCTCGGAAATGTTACTTTCTTCGAGCTCAGAACATTACTTCCTAATCTTGGCAGAGACTTTCTCTTTCTGTCCTTGGGCCTTCTCTCCATGAGCACGTTTTATTCAAGCAAAAGACAGTTCTTTTCAAATAATAATGTTTGTGCAACAAAAATCTCCATAACGTAAATGCAAGGCTCCACTCTGGACAAGGTTTCACGTCTGTGTCTCTGTCAGCCATAATTTTCTCGAGCCACTTTTCAGCCCTCACTTTGGAAACTATTATTAAACAAACACAAGACATCAATTAATTAAAGAATTGAGACCCACTCTGTTACCCTCCCCCTTTACTAATTAACAGGGTTAATTATGTTACCTAGCAGAAGCACATACAGGCAGCTTTTTATATTTACTTTTCCTTCAGGAACTGCACGAACTCCAAAGGCTTTTGTCACAGAAAGACATAAATAAGCACATATAATAAGCACATGCCATTAGTAAAACAGCCGCATTTTATACTGACAAAGACAATAGACAAGGTTTATTATTTTCTTCTTTGCGTTTGCAACATAAAGCACATTAGTTAATCCAGCGTGTAATGTTTGCAATTTTAAACTAAGTTGATTAATAATTTCACCACATGCTTATTAGCTTAAATAATCATTATGGGAGATTAACTTTGCAAGTCTGAACAAAATTTTGTTCTTCACCTTGCTCCATCACATGCAAACATTCTAGGCATCCAGAGAATAGAAAGACAACCCAACACTCATATTCTAAAATTAGGACTAGAAGTCCAAGAATGCAAAGAAAAGCACGGACTGAATGAACTAGTCATCAATGTGTAATGTAACTGGTGCTCATGTAAAGCACTCCAAAATCTTTGGGTGAAGTTCGGCAATAGAAATCTGCACAAAAAAAAATGTATGGACCCATAAACTTCAACACTCTGCCACTTGTCAACAACTATTTACCAAATGTATCCAAAAGCAGTGTGTCGTCTGTACTACTCTTATTAATGTAACAAGCACTGGCAAAGCCAATAGGTCTCGTCTATGCAAGAGATACTAGTTTTGCAAATATGTTTTAGCCATGTTGTACACCAGTCTAGCCGCTGTTTATCATGGCTAAAGGTTAGTGGGGTAAAGTAGAATGGTGTAGAGTGGAGTGTCGTAAAGTGGAGTATAGTGGAGTGCTATGGAGTGGCATGTAGTAGCGCAGAGTAAGCATGGGCGTAAAATCCGTTCCGTTCGCGGAATGTGCGAATTTTCTGCAATTTCGCGGTCCGTGAATCTCGCGAAATTGCAGAAAAACCAGCGAAATCGCGTGCGGGTGGATTTTCAAAAACTGAAGTACATGAAGCACTTACAGGGTTAGAGCAATGCCCAAGTTGAAGCTAATTTCTTTGTAACCATTTACAAAATGGTTACAAAGAAATTAACTTCAACTTGGACACCTGCTGTAACCCTGTAAGTGCTTCCTGAGCAGCGCCTCCAGAGTTGTTGCCTACTTGCAACTATTCTCTGACCCTGCTCTGACCCTCGAAGCAGGGTCAGAGAATAGTTACAAGTATGGCACAATGCTCCAGGCTGTCACAAAAATTGAACCACAACAGGAAGCACTTACAGATAAGGAAGCAGGTGCCGGACTTGAAGCTCAAATTCAGTAACACATTAACCAGCCCCCGGTTGAGGCTGGGCAGGTGTGCTTTCTCCCCATAATCTACAGTGGTGAACCAGAGGGTGCTGTGATGAACCAGAAGGTGCAGCTGTGAACCAGAGGGTGCTGTGATGAACCAGAGGGTGGCAGTGGTGAACCAGAGGGTGGCAGTGGTGAACCAGCGGGTGCTGTGATGAACCAGAGGGTGGCAGTGGTGAACCAGAGGGTGGCAGTGGTGAACCAGAGGGTGGCAGTGATGAACCAGAGGGTGGCAGTGGTGAACCAGAGGGTGTCAGTGGTGAACCAGAGGGTACTGTGATGAACCAGTGGTTGGCAGTGATGACCCAGAGGGTGACAGTGATGAACCAGAGGGTGGCAGTGATGAAGCAGAGGGTGGCAGTGATGAACCAGAGGGTGGCAGTGATGAACCAGAGGGTGGCAGTGGTGAACCAGAGGGTGACAGTGATGAACCAGAGGGTGACAGTGGTGAACCAGAGGGTGGCAGTGATGAACCATAGGGTGGCAGTGATGAACCAGATGGTGGCAGGGGTGAACCAGATGGTGGCAGGGGTGATCCAGGGGGTGGCAGTGGTGAACCAAAGGGTGCTGTGATGAACCAGAGGGTGGCAGTGGTGAACCAGAGGGTGGCAGTGGTGAACCAGAGGGCGGCAGTGGTGAACCAGAGGGTGTCAGTGATGAACCAGAGGATGGCAGTGATGAACCAGAGGGTGGCAGGGGTGAACCAGAGGGTGGCAGTGATGACCCAGAGGGTGGCAGTGATGAACCAGAGGGTGACAGTGGTGAATCAGAGGGTGACAGTGGTGAACCAGAGGGTAATGAGATGAACCAGATGGTGGCAGGGGTGAACCAGAGGGTGGCAGTGGTGAACCAGAGGGTGGCAGTGGTGAACCAGAGGGTGCTGTGATGAACTAGAGGGTGGCAGTGGTGAACCAGAGGGTGGCAGAGATGAACCAGAGGGTGGCATTGATGAGCCAGAGTGTGGCAGTGGTGAACCAGAGGGTGCTGTGATGAACCAGAGGGTGGCAGTGATGAACCAGAGGGTGGCAGTGGTGAACCAGATGGTGGCAGTGATGAACGAGAGAGTGACAGTGATGATCCAGAGGGTGGCAGTGGTGAACCAGAGGGTGGCAGTGATGAACTAGAGGGTGGCAGTGATGAACCAGAGGGTGGCAGTGGTGAACCAGAGGGAGCTGTGATGAACCAGAGGGTGGCAGTGGTGAACCTTAGGGTGCTGTGATGAACCAGAGAGTGGCAGTGATGAACCAGAGGGTGGCAGTGATGAACCAGAGGGTGACAGTGGTGAACCAGAGGGTGGCAGTGGTGAACCAGAGGGTGCTGTGATGAAGCAGACAGTGGCAGTGATGAACCAGAGGGTGGCAGGGGTAAACCAGAGGGTGCTGTGATGAACCAGAGGGTGGCAGTGATGAACCAGAGGGTGGCAGTGCTGAACCAGAG
This sequence comes from Lissotriton vulgaris, assembly GCF_964263255.1. Taxonomy (NCBI): domain Eukaryota; kingdom Metazoa; phylum Chordata; class Amphibia; order Caudata; family Salamandridae; genus Lissotriton; species Lissotriton vulgaris. Next base: position 82,884,590 of record NC_141693.1, read on the forward strand.
GGTGGCAGTGATGAACCAGAGGGTGGCAGTGGTGAACCAGAGGGTGGCAGTGATGAGGGTGGCAGTGGTGAACCAGAGGGTGGCAGTGATGAACTAGAGGGTGGCAGTGATGAACCAGAGGGTGGCAGTGGTGAACCAGAGGGTGCTGTGATGAACCAGAGGGTGGCAGTGATGAACCAGAGGGTGGCAGTGGTGAACCAGAGGGTGGCAGTGGTGAACCAGAGGGTGGCAGTGATGAACCAGAGGGTGGCAGTGGTGTACCAGAGGGTGGCAGTGATGAACCAGAGGGAGGCAGTGATGAACCAGACGGTGGCGCTGCTAAACTGCCCGGGAGTCCTGTGGGTGTGAGCCCCCGCGCTGCTGAGCTGCCATGGGGTTGTGAGCCCATGCGCTACTGAACTGCCCCGGGGCCCAGTGGGTCTGAGCCCCCGTGCTGCTGAACTGCCCCGGAGCCCTCTCAGTGTGAAAATCATTTGTGCTCAATTGCCTGGCAGCCCTCTGGGTGTGAGCACAGATTGTGATAAGTGCCCCCCTGCCCCCAGTACATATATACCCGTAACGCACAGCACCATTATGCTCTTGCACCATGAAGTCTGGTGCCTGGATGCTCCTGACCCGTGTAGGTGGTACCACCGTCTGCTGCAGTCAAAATGTAAAGTCATAACTTGCTACACAGCACCAATAAACACATGTCCCCCCTGGGTGAACCAGAGGGTGCTGTGATGAACTAGAGGGTGGCAGTGGTGAACCAGAGGGTGGCAGAGATGAACCAGAGGGTGGCAGTGATGAACCAGAGTGTGGCAGTGGTGAACCAGAGGGTGCTGTGATGAACCAGAGGGTGGCAGTGATGAACCAGAGGGTGGCAGTGGTGAACCAGAGGGTGGCAGTGATGAACGAGAGAGTGACAGTGATGATCCAGAGGGTGGCAGTGGTGAACCAGAGGGTGGCAGTGATGAACTAGAGGGTGGCAGTGATGAACCAGAGGGTGGCAGTGGTGAACCAGAGGGAGCTGTGATGAACCAGAGGGTGGCAGTGGTGAACCTTAGGGTGCTCTGATGAACCAGAGAGTGGCAGTGATGAACCAGAGGGTGACAGTGATGAACCAGAGGGTGACAGTGGTGAACCAGAGGGTGGCAGTGGTGAACCAGAGGGTGGCAGTGATGAACTAGAGGGTGGCAGTGATGAATCAGAGGGTGGCAGTGGTGAACCAGAGGGTGCTGTGATGAACCAGAGGGTGGCAGTGATGAACCAGAGGGTGGCAGTGGTGAACCAGAGGGTGGCAGTGGTGAACCAGAGGGTGGCAGTGATGAACCAGAGGGTGGCAGTGGTGTACCAGAGGGTGGCAGTGATGAACCAGAGGGTGGCAGTGATGAACCAGACGGTGGCGCTGCTAAACTGCCCGGGAGTCCTGTGGGTGTGAGCCCCCGCGCTGCTGAGCTGCCATGGGGTTGTGAGCCCATGCGCTACTGAACTGCCCCGGGGCCCAGTGGGTCTGAGCCCCCGTGCTGCTGAACTGCCCCGGAGCCCTCTCAGTGTGAAAATCATTTGTGCTCAATTGCCTGGCAGCCCTCTGGGTGTGAGCACAGATTGTGATAAGTGCCCCCCTGCCCCCAGTACATATATACCTGTAACGCACAGCACCATTATGCTCTTGCACCATGAAGTCTGGTGCCTGGATGCTCCTGACCCGTGTAGGTGGTACCACCGTCTGCTGCAGTCAAAATGTAAAGTCATAACTTGCTACACAGCACCAATAAACACGTGTCCCCCCTGGGTGAACCAGAGGGTGCTGTGATGAACTAGAGGGTGGCAGTGGTGAACCAGAGGGTGGCAGAGATGAACCAGAGGGTGGCAGTGATGAACCAGAGTGTGGCAGTGGTGAACCAGAGGGTGCTGTGATGAACCAGAGGGTGGCAGTGATGAACCAGAGGGTGGCAGTGGTGAACCAGAGGGTGGCAGTGATGAACGAGAGAGTGACAGTGATGATCCAGAGGGTGGCAGTGGTGAACCAGAGGGTGGCAGTGATGAACTAGAGGGTGGCACTGATGAACCAGAGGGTTGCAGTGGTGAACCAGAGGGAGCTATGATGAACCAGAGGGTGGCAGTGGTGAACCTTAGGGTGCTCTGATGAACCAGAGAGTGGCAGTGATGAACCAGAGGGTGACAGTGATGAACCAGAGGGTGACAGTGGTGAACCAGAGGGTGGCAGTGGTGAACCAGAGGGTGCTGTGATGAAGCAGACAGTGGCAATTATGAACCAGAGGGTGGCAGGGGTGAACCAGAGGGTGCTGTGATTAACCAGAGGGTGGCAGTGATAAACCAGAGGGTGGCAGTGCTGAACCAGAGGGTGGCAGTGATGAACCAGAGGGTGACAGTGATGAACCAGAGGGTGGCAGTGGTGAACCAGAGGGTGGCAGTGATGAACTAGAGGGTGGCAGTGATGAACCAGAGGGTGGCAGTGGTGAACCAGAGGGTGCTGTGATAAACCAGAGGGTGGCAGTGATAAACCAGAGGGTGGCAGTGGTGAACCAGAGGGTGGCAGTGGTGAACCAGAGGGTGGCAGTGATGAACCAGAGGGCGGCAGTGGTGTACCAGAGGGTGGCAGTGATGAACCAGAGGGTGGCAGTGATGAACCAGACGGTGGCGCTGCTAAACTGCCCGGGAGTCCTGTGGGTGTGAGCCCCCGCGCTGCTGAGCTGCCATGGGGTTGTGAGCCCATGCGCTACTGAACTGCCCCGGGGCCCAGTGGGTCTGAGCCCCCGTGCTGCTGAACTGCCCCGGAGCCCTCTCAGTGTGAAAATCATTTGTGCTCAATTGCCTGGCAGCCCTCTGGGTGTGAGTACATATATACCCGTACCGCACAGCACCATTATGCTCTTGCACCATGAAGTCTGGTGCCTGGATGCTCCTGACCCGTGTAGGTGGTACCACCGTCTGGTGCAGTCAAAATGTAAAGTCATAACTTGCTACACAGCACCAATAAACACGTGTCCCCCCTGGCACCCGTATGCGCATGTACCAGACGTGGAGCACCCGCATGCCACTGCACCCTACTGCCCAGCGCCAGCATATGCCTGTACGGGGCAGTAAAGCATGAGATGGGACATTGTCCAGAAGCAGCAGCTGCTTGCGCCTGAACCCACTGAGCAGGATCAGAATGGCTTTGTACCAACACGCGCAGCAGAGCTATCTTGGACATCTGAAGGATTCTGGGGTCCTGTGCCAAACGTATTTTTGCATCCATGAGTTTCCCGAGCGCCACCCCCGTGTAGCTCCTGTGACCAGGAGGCTGCTTTCTCCTCATCTGCTGCTGTGCTCGGTCTCTGACCCTTTATAAACAAGATGCATGTGAACTCGCATAGAAGCCGTTTGGCCCCGTCCACCACACACTAGCGGTATGAAACGTCTTCCCGCCCGTCCCCACTATAATGGGCAGCTCACTCAAGGGACCTCGGCGCCTTTTGGCGCGCTGGCAAAGTTACTGGCACACGTTGTCACATATTTGTGCAAATGGCACAAAAATCTGCGAGTTCGCGTGAAAATTTGTGAACTTGCGGATTTTTTTTGCCATTTCGCACGAATTTGCGGGCCGCGAATTCGCAAATTTCACCCATACTTAGCGCAGAGTAGTGTTGAATAGGATGGAGTGCCGTAGAGGGGAGTGCCATGGAGTGCTATAGAGTTTTGTGGAGTGTCATGGAGGGAGCAGAGTGGAAGGGCATAGGTGGAGTAAAGTTGAGTGGAGTAGAGTGTTAGAGTGGAGTAGAGTGTCATAGGGGAGTGGCAAAGAGTGTTGGGGAGTGGTGTAGAGCAGAGTGGCATTAAGGGTGTTGCGTAGAGTGTTGTAGAGTGGGGGCGTAGAGTGAAGCAGATTCTCGTAGAGTGGAATGACATAGAGTGGAGTAGTGTAGGTAAGTGGAATGGCATGGAGTGGAGTAGAGTGTTATAGAGTTGGATGGTGTAAAGTAGTGTGGAGTGGCCTAGTGGCATTAAGTGGAGTAGTATAGGTGAGTGGAATGGCATGGAGTGGAGTAGAGTGTGATAGAGTTGAGTGGCGTAGAGTAGAGTGAAGTGACATAGTGGCATTTAGTGGAGTAGTCGGTCATAGAATAGAGTGGAGTAAAGTGTCATGACGTGGCATAGATGGAGTTGCGTAGAGCGACATAGTGTGGAGTAGTGTTGTAGAGTGGAATAGAGTGTTGTATTTACAAAAACACGTTATATTAGAGTGGAGTGGCATAGAACGGAGTAGAGTGTCATAGATTGAAGTAGAGTTTAATGGAGTAGAGCGTCAGAGAGTGGAATATTGTGTAGTGTAGTAGAGTGGAGTAGAGTTTCCTAAAGTGAGGTGGCATAAAGTAAAGTGGTGCAGAGCAGATTGGCATCGAGTTCAGTGGCGTAGAGTGCATTGGTTTTGAGTAAAATGGTGTAGAGTGCATTGTCGTAGAGTGCAGTAACATAGAGTAGAGTGGTGCAGAGTAGACTGCAGTGGAATAGAGTGTAGTTGCGTAAATTAAATTGTTTCAGAGTAGAGTGAAGTGGTGTAGAGTGGAGGGGTGCAGGGTAGAGTGTAGTGGTTCAGGATAGAGTGTAGAGGTGTAGAGTAGAGTGGTGTAGAGTACAGTGGCGTAGAGTAGAATGGTGGAGCTTGCAGTGGTGTGGATTGCAGTGGTGCAGAATAGATTAGAGTGACGTGGAGGGATGCAGAGTGTAGTGGTGTAGAGTTTAGTGGCGTATAATGCAGTAGAGTGCAGGGCCGTAGATTGCAGTTGCTTAGCATTGGGGTAGAGTAGAGTGGTGCATATGGCAGTACCATAGAGTACAGTGGTGCAGAGTAGAATAGAGTGGGGTAGAGTGCATTGACGTGAGAGCACTGGTGTAGAGTGGCGTAGTGTGCATTGGCATAGAGTACAGCGGTGTAAAGTAGAATAGAGTGGCGTAGAGTGCAGTGACAGAGCGCAGTGGTATAGCGTGCAGTGGCATAGAGTGCAGTAGCGTTGAATGTGGTAAAGTAGACTATAGTGGCATAGAGTGTAGTGGTGCAGAGTAACTGGCATAGAGTGCATTGGATTTGAGTAAAGTGGTGCTGTGTGCATTGGTGTAGAGTGCAGTCGTTTAGAGTAACGTGGTGTAGAGCACAGTGGCGTAAAGTGGTTCCTAGTAGAGTAGAGTGGCATAGAGAGGTGCAGCATAGAGTGCAATGTTAGACCTACAGACTTCACCCTCTCTGCTGGAATTCAGAATAGGACTCAAGACCTGGATGTTCAACTGAGCCCCCTGGAGCAACACTCCGAATCCCTGGATAGCCTCTTGGGTGATTAGCTGCACTATACAAATCATGATTGACAAATCCTGATTGATTGAATGGAGTGGCACAGAGTGGAGTAGATTGGCATAGAGTGCAGTGGCATAGAGTAGATTGTTTCAGAGGGGAGTGAAGTGGCATAGAATTAAGTGGTGCAGAGTAGAGTGGAGTGGTGTATGGCAGAGTGCAATGGCATAGAATAGTGGCGTACAGTAGAGTGGAATAAAGTGCAGTGGCGTAGAGTGGACTGGTGCACAGTGGAGTAGAATGGCGTGGAGTGCAGTGGCAAAGAGTGGGGTGTTGCAGGGTCTAGTGGAGTGGTGCAGGGTAGAGTGCAGTGGCACAGCGTGCAGTGTTGCAGAGGAAAGAGGCATAGAGGGGAGTGGCATAGAGTGCAGTGTTGCAGAGGAAAGTGGCATAGAGTGGAGCAGAGCAGACTAGAATGGAGTTGCCTAGACTGGAGTGACGTAGAGTGCAGCGGTGCATAGTAGAGTGGGATAGAGAGCCCTGACATAGTGTAGAGTGGTGTTAAGTAGAGAGGCATAGAGTGAAGTAGCAAAGAGTGGAGTGTCAGACTGCAGTGGTGCAAAGTATATTAGAGTGGCATTGAATGCAGTGGCAAAAAGTGTAGTGGCATAGAGTATATTGGTGTAAAGTAAAGTAGCTTAGGGTGCAGTGGCATAAAGTAGATTGTTGCAGAGTGGATTATAGTGGTGTATAGTGCAGTCGTTCAGAGTAGATTGACATAGAGTGCAGTGGCTTAGAGGGTATTGGTTTATAGTAAAGTGATGTAGAGTACAATGGCATTGAGTGCAGTGGCGTAGAGAGCAGCGTCATAAAATAGACTGGTGTAGAGTTCAGTGGCAGAGAGTTCAGTGTTGCAGGGTAGAATGTCATAGCGTGCAGTGGTGTGTAGTAGAGTGGCATCAAATGAATTAGTGTGGAGTGCATAGGCATAGAGGGGTGTAGAGTAGACTGGCGTAGAGATCAGTGGAGTAGAGTACAGTGGTGCAGAGAAGAATTGAGTGGCGTAAAGTGCAATGACGTAGAGTACAATGGCGTAGAGTCCAGTGGTGTATAGTGCAGTGGTGTTAAGTGTTGCAGAGTAGAGTATAGGGGCATATAGTGCAGTGAAACAGAATAGATTAGCATAATGTGTACTGGTTTTTAGTAAAGTGGTGTAGAGTGCAGTGGTGCAGAATAGAGTGGAGTGGCGCGGAATGGAGGGGTTCTGAGTGGAGTGGTGCTGAGTGCAGTTTTGCTGAGTGCAGTGACATAGAGTAGATTGTTTCAGAGTAGAGTGGAGTGGTGCATGGTAGGGTACAGTGGCATAGAGTTGTATAGAGTGCAGTGACGTAGAGCGGACTGGCGCAGAGTGTAGTAGAGTGGCATAGAGTGCAGTGGCGTAGAGTTGCATAGAGTAGTGGCGTGGAGTGCGCTGGAGTAGAGTGCAATGTTGCAGAGTAGAGTGCATAGAGTGGAGTGGGGTAGAGTGTAGGGGTGGAGACTGGCAGTGGTGCATAGTAGAGTGGGGTAGAGTGCACTGGCATAGAGTGAAGAGGCATAGAGTGCAGTGTCAAACTGCAGTGGTGCACAGTAGATTAGAGTGGCATTGAATGTAGTGGTGAAGAGTGCATTGGCGTAGAGTACATTGGCATAACATAAATTGGCATAGAGTGCAGTTGAGTGGCGTAGAGTGCAATGGCATAGAGTACAGTGGTGCAGTGTAGAGTGGCATAGAGTTCAGTGGCGGAGAGTGCAGTGTTGCAGAGTAGAGTGTTGTCGAGTGCAGTGGTGTAGAGTAGAGTGGTGTGGAGGGCATTGGTAGAGTGTAGTGGCATAGAGTAGTGCAGAATAAAGTGATATAGAATGCAATGGTGTAGCGTAGAGTGGCTACAGTGCAGTGGCGTTGAGTAGAGTGTTGCAGAGTAGAGCGTAGTGGTGTGCAGTGCAGTGGTGCAGAGTGCAGTGGAATAGAATATTATTGGTTTTGAGTAAAGTGGTGTAGAGTGCAATGGCAATGAGTGCATTGGAGTAGAGTGCAGTGGCATAGAATAGACTAATGTATAGATCAGTGACAGAGAGTGCAGTGTTGCAGCATAGCCTGTCATTGCATGCAGTGGTGCATATTAGAGTGTCTTCAAGTGCATTGGCATGGAGAGCAGTGGCGTGGAGTACAGTGGTACAGAGTAGAACAGAGTGGTGTAGAGTGCAGTGACGTTGAGGACAATAGCATAGAGTGCAGAGGTGTATAGTGCAGTGGCATTAAGTGTTGTAAAGTATAGTGACATAGAGTTCAGTGGTGCAGAGTAGATTGGTGTAGTGTGCACTGTTTTTTGGAAAGTGGAGTAGAGCGCATTGGCGTAGAGTGCAGGGTGCAAAGTAGACTGCATTGGTGCAGAGTAAAGTGGAGCGATGCAGAGTAGATTTGCACAGAATGGAGGGGCGCTGAGTACAGTGACGCCGAGTAGAGTGGCGTAGAGTAGATTGTTTCAGAGTAGAGTGGAGTGGTGCACAGTAGAGTACAGTGGAATAGAGTAGAGTGGTGTAGAGTGCAGAGTAGATCAGAGTGGCGTAGAGTGGATTGACATAGAGTGCAGGGTTGCAGAGTACAGTGGCATTGAGTGGAGTGGCGTGGAGTAGTGTAGAGTGCTAAGGTGAAGAGTGCAGTGGTGCATACTAGAGTAGAGTGGGATAGAGTGCTTTGGCGTAAAGTGATGCAGGTTAGAGCGGCGTAGACTGAAGTGGCAGAAAGTAGAGTGCAGTGATGCAATATGCATCGGCGGAGAGTGGAGTGGTGAGGAGTGGTAGAGAGTGTAGTGGTGTAGTGTGAGTGGTGCAGACTAGAGTACAGTGGCGTGGAGTGGTGCAGAGTAGAGTGGAGTGGGGTGAAGTGGAGTATGCATGGTGTAGTAGCGCACTGCCATTACAGACAACACATCTTCAGTTGAAATGACCATTACATTTGCACAGACAAACAGTTTTACTGATAAAAGTATACAGCACACAAAAATTGTGTGTGAAAATGTCATTAACTAGTCAATTGATTGGCTTTGATCCTATTAAAATATCTGTTTCCTCCACACTTCAGTATTATCAAAAAATTGCTTCATTTGTTTTTTTCTAATGCTGACATATTCTGAAATATATGCATAGTTCATTTACAGACGTTAACATTTTGTTGTCTGCTAGGAAAAAAAATAACATTGTACAGCCTCCCTCAAGCACACCCTCAGTAACCTGCATGATATCACATAAATCCTCTCACTTTGAAGTCAGAGAGAAAAAAGTAAACACCAAGCTACTGGGAAGACAGAGTCTGACATTTGATCCCTGTCGTTGAATACACAGCAAATGTGAAAAGATAAGAACCAGATTTAAAAGCACGTTTACATTAATCGAGCATTGGTGCAAGAATACAGTAAATAAGGATTGGGCAACGGAAGGGACAAACTTAAGTTGGATAGCCTAAAACAAACAGAGCAGGCAAATAGAAAGCAAGCAAATGTGAATTACAAACCACAAAGCCAATGGTAAGCAATGGGTGGGATGCATTCCCACGGAAGCTTTCTGAATGTTCCCAAGATGTTGTTAGAAAAACAGACAGCTGGGCTGTCTGGGAGGCTTTGACATAAACATCAAACATTCAACTAACAGAGTTTCCTTCCCTAGAGGATTAATTAAGAACAAGCATGACCATGGACTTTGCAAAGGTGAAATGACTGAGATGCTTAATGCATAACTGGCAAAGTCCACGTGCAGCTTGTTAGACCAGACCCAATTTCCCTTAAAATTCTAATACTCAAGTCATAATTAACCCAGTATAAAGATAGAATTACAAGTCCCCTGCCTAGCTAATCACACATGGACCGGGGAAACTAGGCAGCTAAGTTCATGGAGGATTGACACCTAGGGTAATCACCTGGGCAGGATTTTACCTGCCAGGCTGTCTTATATTAGGAAAAGTTTAAACAATGGTATATTCCTTCTTTAAAATATGAACTTAAAATACTAAATAGAAAATGAAATCCCTTCAAAACTTTAGAGCTAGCCAAAGTATTCATAAATTGTGCTTCAGTATCCAATAAAGGGGTAGCAAGCGTTTATAAATGCTACAATACAACAAAAGCAAATAGATAAAATTGCCTTTTCAAAAAATGAACACACAGGATTTTCCATAGCATGCTACTCCGGGACAAGTTCCTAGCCCTTCCAGAATGGAAAACATGATTTCATGTCTGGTATTTTTCTTTGAGAAAGCTGGCAATTCATTATAATGCCACCACCACTCTAATGCAGGCTATTGAAGAAAACTTATAACAATGGATATCAGAAGCCTCATGCATACATGCCAACATTTTAGTACAGGTAAGTGTGAGAATTAAAAAAGGAAAATCAGGGGACTATATTTTCATCATCTATTTTGGAACAGAGGCAATTTTAGGCAGGAGTAATTCTCTAGTCAGACGAAGTCGGGCAACTACATATTGTAATTGTAATTGTATTTATGTAGAGCTTACTACTCCTGACAAGGCATCAACGCACTTTCGGCGAGTATTCATGTCATCTCCCAACCATGATTCAGTTATGAAGAGTACGGCAGGTTGTGTGTTGGTGAGTAGGTCATAGATGTGGTGGGAGTATTTATCAGTAGGCAGTTAAGAGCTTGTGTTTTGGTGGTGATGTGACTTTGTTTTGTAGAAAAGTGAGCAGGATTTTATTAACATGTAGCAGGTGTGTCATTAGTGCTGTTACTAGCTGTATGAGGATAGCAATAGTGTTTTTCTATGTCGTATTCCTCGTCAAGCAGGTTTAGAAGGCATTTTGATGGGCCTGTGTGTTTAGGTGGTGAAGATGGTGGTTGAGAGTGAGTTAGTCAGTTGTGTTGTTTTTATAGAGTAGTCCTGTTGTGTAATAGACAGGGACATGCAAAGTTGTGAAGAGTGGCATGTTGTTTATTTTGTTTGCATCTGTTTAGGGTGGAAGGTGGATGAGTTGGGGTGGTGGTGGGGCATGTGAGTCATGTTGTAAGGTTCTGAATTGTGATTGTGCAATGGATGAGAGATGTGCTGGTGTATTTGAGTTAGGTATGGATGAAGAGAGAAAATGTGGGCTTAGGATGTGTATTATTTGGGTAGTCAGGAGGGTAGGAGTGGGCGTTTGTTTCTAATTTGTGATAGCATGTATTATGAAATAGTGTGTGTGTGACTTTTTGATGTGTTTGCGTGTGTGTTATGTTTTGTTTCTGTGGGGTAATGAGAGGAGAAGTTGATTTAGTGAGTGGAAGCTGAATGGTAAAAGGGGGTGGTAACTTGTTTAGGAAAATAGTGTATGGGGTGTGTGAGATGGGATGGACTAGAGTTATTAGTGTGTTAGAATTGATAGCTGGAATAGGTAATATGTGTTGTATTGGAGTGTAAGGAATGTCTGGTTGTATGTTTTTAGTAAAAAGTGGAGGAGAGTGTTAGTGGATGAAATGATGTAGGGCTGAGTATGGGTGTATTGGTGACAGAAAGGGGTCTGTTGGGAGCAAGTAGAGTGTAGAGCTGGTGTTTTGTATGAAGAGGGAGTGTGTGTCTGGATGGACTAAAGTTTTGTATAATGTGGCTTTGTGTTGTGTTTGTGATGTGCGGATTTGTAAGTGGTGTAGAGGGCTGTTTTGTGTGAGAGTGAATTTTGCCATTGTGTGGTAGTTGGGATAGGAGGGTGTATGGATGTGACTTGAGGGGTTTTGTAATGGTTGTTGAGACACTGAAATGTGGCTAGGGTTTGTTTGTAGTAAATGAGTAGAGTGCATTTGCTGAGAGTGTTTTTTTATGTTATTAATTGTCGATGAGTTAAGGTGTTTGCTGACAAACTACAAAAAGGGCAGCATCTCTGGTCTTAGGCCCGACCTATCCAGAACAGGCCTAAACAGGCAACTGACCTTGTCCTCTCCGCTCCTAGCCTCAACTTCCTGGGCCCTAAGGTCAAGTACCGTAGATCAGGTGACCTTTAGCCAATCATAACCGTAGTCCTAACCCTCACCAATTAGAACAATAGCCTAACCCTCACTAATGAGAACCCTAGCCCTAAGCCCTAGAGGCAATGGGAGACCTGGCCCTATTGACCAATCACGGCCCTAGCCCTATTAGCCAATCAGAATTCTAACCCTAAGCCCTAAGTCCAGTAGAAACCCTAGTCATAGGAACAATTAGAACCCCAGATCTATTTGCAAATCAGAACTCTAAATATAGGAACCAATCAGATCCCCTGATCTATCAGCCAATCAGGACTCTAACCCTAGTAACAAATCAGAACCCCTGATCTATCAGCCAATCAGAACTCTAACTCCAGCAATCAATCAGAACCCCAGATTTATCAGACAATCAGATCTCTAACCCTTGGAACCCATCAGAACCCCAGATCTATCAGCCAAGCAGTACTCTAGCCCTCGGAACCAATCAGAACCCCAGATATATCAGCCAATCAGAACTCTACCCTTAAGCCGTAAATCCAATTGAAACCTTAGTCCTAGGAACTAATCAGAGCAAACACAAGGAGATGATGGACGGAGCGCTGAAACTTTTCAGACACTCACCCCCAGTCACAGATCTGGGTTGAACCCATCATCGTTCTTTAGCTCACTTCGCCACCTCAGTTCAGACCCAGCTATATGCAAATCAGCCTTGACCCTGTGCCTCATGGGAACAGTCCTGCCCGAACTGCCAAGCCAGGTCTTCCCTGAACCAGAAACAAGCATCCAGGGACCGGTTATGGAGTAACACCTTTCATCAGCCAGGCTAGCTTGAATATTTCCTTTGAGAAGATCACGGCTGTATCTGAGATGTAGAACGTTCATCTGTGAATGCTAAGGTATGGGGTCCGCTACTAATCCCAGAGATTTTTGCTGTATAATCAGTTTGCTTCTGTAGAAGAGGAGGGGGTTATGCTATTCTGTCTTAGAATATGACAGGGCTTTTCGTAATATATGGTTTGTTGACAATGCTGGTGGTATTTTTGCTAGGAAGTTGTTTTCTGGCTGTGGCACATATACTGCATTTCAGAGCACAATAGTTTTAATAAACTTTTCAAACTTCTTTTGTGTCGCTTTCATATTTTATTGAGGATGAGTACGAGTGTGTGACCGAAAGGGAGTGTCCTGTCACCGCGATTCCTGAAAGGGTCTGGAGTTTTCTGTTCTGGGGTGTCAAATCACTTGTTCCTCTGGTTATGAGTACGAGGGCAAGGGAGACTCTATAGCTAGTCGGACTCTGGCTCATGGTACTCGGTGGTATGGTGACTCAGTCCCTAACTACTGATTTATTTTTATTTTATTTTATTTTTACAGAGTTTTATATAGCGCGAAGTTGACCTGAATCTGATGTTCTATGGTCCCAAGGATAGTTCTGTTCCTGAACAGAATCCCTGCAATAATGTGACCCTAAGCACAGGCTGATGGCCAGGGGGCAGGGAGCTGCTCCTGAAGTCAGAATCTCCTTGGAAATACCAAAACAAAAGAGGAAGCATAGAGGTGTTGATAGAATCACCCTCCTGACAGTATTATATAAACAATAAGATTCTATCAATGTGCAGTAGTGATTATTTTTCAGGTTTTATATTTTTGGGACTAGTGAATTACTAGGCTCTCTCTTAGGTTTAGAAAGACGAGAGCACTATGTGCTTTTTAAAATACCCCTCACACACTAAAAAGTCCTTTAGTATCCTGGAACCGGTCTCGAGATTTTCAGATGCCTTTCTCAGACCCATGGTTCAAAGGACATCAACATATCTGAGAGACACCAAAGATGTGTTGAATCTGCTCGAAGAAGTAACCTTCGACCCCAACACTCAACTCTTAATCAGCTGTGACGTGGAGAGTCTTTATACCAGCTTGCCACAACACGCAACTCTGGAAATCATCGAGGACGTACTCTTTGAGGATTACTGGGAATACCAGACCCCATGCAATGTGGTCATGGAATGTTGTTCTCTAGCATTAAAAGAGAGCTTTTTTGAATATAATGGCACCTCATACCTGCAAAAACATGGGACCAGCATGGGGAGCACATTTGCTCCCAGCATAGCTGGTCTCTATGTGCATCACCTAGAGGTGACCAAGATACTGAATCCGTGCAATCCCTTCAGAAATAATATCAAGATGTGGAAAAGATACATCGATGATATCCTTATCATCTGGGATGGAGATGAAAGAAACTCTGAACAATTTCTGACTTGGTTGAACCTACAAGATGATTTCTTGAAATTTACAAGTACCACATCAAACAGCAACCTGGTCTTTTTGGACCTCAATATCTTTCCAAAAGACGGAAGATTAATGACCACCACACACTAGCACCTCCAAAAGTTGCCTATTAATGTACAATAGCTTCCATCCCAAACACCTACGGGACAACCTCCCGTATGGTCAGTTCCTGCGTCTACGCAGGAACTGCACAGAGATTGGGAATTTTAAACTCCAGTCCAAAGACTTGAAAAGGAAATTGGAAGCCCGGATGTATCCTAACAAAATCATTGATCAAGCATACAAGCGGGCCAAAAATAACTGTCGGGAGAGTCTGCTTGAAGAGAAGGTACCAAAAGAGGAAGAGAAAAGACCTATCTGTGTGACCACTTACAACACTAGTTCGAACCAAGTGATAAAAATCATCAACAGAAATTGGAAGATTCTGAACAGTGGTGGTCTGCAGATACCTAAACCTATCTTTTCATACAAAAAAGCTCAAAGCATAAGAGACGTTTTGGTGCACACAAGACCCAAATCTAACAATACCAACATGCAGAGAAACCCCAACTTTGTACAGGGCCACCATCCATGTGGAGGATGCAAAGTCTGCTGTCTAACACAAAAGAGTAAGAAACTGACCTTCAACAACGGTACTGTTTGGGGGCAGAGAAGCTTCAGCAATTGCAATAGTGCAAATGTTGTGTATCTCATCACCTGCCCCTGCAAACTAGAGTATGTGGGCATGACAAGCAGGGCGATAAAGATCAGGATAGGCGAACATAAAAGTACGATAAAATGTAAAAAATCAAGTACCAAACTTACAAATCATTTTCTGGAAAAGAATCACAAACCCGATGACATTACCTGGACTGTAATAGAACAGGTTGGCAACAAGATTTATCTCCTGGAGAAAGAACAAAGATGGGTGTTTCGTATCCAATCCCACAAAATTGGACTGAACGATGAAATACCCTGGGGCCAGTTATAAAGAACTCCTGACCCTTGACAATCCTGTCTGAGTCCAGTCGCATATCTCCTAAAAATATCACCAGTGCATTACCCTTTTTCCAGAAAATCCACCATTAATATTGACACTGAACAGTAAAAACTGTATATATGTTCTGCCCCCTGAGTATGCTCCAACCACATGAATTACCAATATCCATAACTACAAATTCAGATATGTGGCCAGTATTTTGCAAAAAACCTCGCAGGATTTCCTTTTGTGAATTAGAGATAATTTTGGTATTTCTGCAGCGATTCGCGTGCTAATTATAAACCTTTTTTCCAAACCTTTTTAAAGAAAGAGTAGAAAGACTTCCGTTTTTTAGCACGAGCGTGCCACAAGCGGCGGCAATCTTAGGTTAGCGCACTAGCTTTTGTGCTGTCTTCGGCATACGGAAATGACAACGCGATACCGAAAGGGTCTTTTAATCGATGCCTAGCTCAAGACACCAGTAGTCCTCGGAGCAGCACGGGGGTAGGATTAAGGCAATGTTCTGGTACCGGTGATGTAAGTAATAGACTCTGACCTCGAGTCTTTAATAACTTGGTCACGGGGGCAACTACAAACTACGAAAAAAAAGCCGTAAATGACACAAGGGTGCGGTTTTATTTTACAGTCTACCGTGTTGAACACCCTTCGCCTGCAAGCTCATGGGGCATTGAACACTTGTAAAAAGAGTACGTATAACGCCATCACTATGGTCAAAGTCAACTATCACTGTTTTTAAACGCAAAAAAAAGGGTTTCTTTAACTTCTCCTATGATGGACTGTTTGTTTGTATGTGTTGAGCCGCAATTGTATGTTTGATGAGACAAAACCTATGCCCCAACAGCAGAAGGGCTTTACAAGACATGTTTGGTAAAATGAACCATTCACGAGAGGTATATTAGTCCTGCCTGTTTTATTATGAAAGGTATAACAATCGCTTCATCAGTACGAGGCGAGTCTCTACTATTGTGCTCTCTAACTATAATTTATAGTTTGTTCCATTACACAATATGATGTGAAACATACATATTTATGTTGTGTTTTTCTCCCTCTCTCTTTTTCTCGTTTTCCTTTACAGAGACCGCAATAGGTCAATATTTTTGGTATTCATTGAAATTTACCACGCTTCACATGGGCCAGCTCATGCCCTGAAGCTCAAATAGTCAGCTTATTTTTGCTGGTTGTTTGTAGGACAGTAGGCTTACTACTTTAGGACTGAGCTATCTGTAGTAGGGATCACTATATGGTCCTGATGAGTAAGCAGTAGGGGACTGCTTACGAAACATGTCGACTTGGTAGCAAGCTATTGCTCTACCTCAAAATCCCCTTCTTAACGTTCCCAGCTAGAGAAGTGAATAAAATGTATTTTTTCTACTAGCCAGGGAATTTTTAAACTTTCTTAATTTTGCACTCACTGGTTAGGTCCCTACACTTCACTGACACCCCTACACCAACACATAGCCTCTGTCACGAAATAAGTGCTCCCGCGTAGTTCGTTGGTCGCAGCACGCCCCGCCCCGTTATAGGGACGGGAAGACCCCTATGATGAAGCATGACACTAAAGGACTTTTTAGTGTGTGAGGGGTATTTTAAAAAGCACATAGTGCTCTCGTCTTTCTAAACCTAAGAGAGAGCCTAGTAATTCACTAGTCCCAAAAATATAAAACCTGAACAATAATCACTACTGCACATTGATAGAATCTCCTTGGAAATAGACAGGCTCAATCCACACTTTGCAGGTCCTTTTTAGGTCTCGGTAATATCCGGTCGCAGACCGGATGTCCGAGAATTAATGTTTCTTAGAGTGGCTGCTTTAGCCCGCCTCTCTTTTTATCTCTCCTTCATTGGCTGGCTTCCTAAATGGAGGCCAACCATTGGAGGAGAGAGCCGTCCCTCCAAAGAAGCTCCGTCTTTTTCGGATTCGGGGGCGTGATTTTTTGCATTCTTTAGCCCTGTGACGTCGTCTGTCACTCAGAGCGCAAAAAACACGCCCCCGAATCTGAAAATGGCGGCGCTTTTCTTTAGGCCATTTTACAACGACCTCCTCAAGAAGTTGCAGAGTCCTCGCCCCTGCTGCCGCCAGAGAGGGCTCCGTGTAATTAGGTCATTTTTGGCGGGCAGGGGAGGGGCCGGAGGGGGCTCCGTGTAATTAGGTCATTTTTGGCGGGCAGGGGAGGGGCCGGGGACCGCACTGTATGCGAAGGAACTGACAGCTCCCTCCCGGAGCAGCACCACGCCAGGCCCGCAATTACCTCGCCGCCGGTCCCGCAGGGCGACGGGCAGTGAAAAGCTGGCACTTCAGAGGGAGGAAGTGCTCGGGATGTGTGTCCCCTCGGCCGCGCCGCCTCGTTACGGGAGACTAGACAATCTCTGATATGTTATGACATGAACACTCAATTAGATCACTGAGTTCAAACGGGCCGGTGCGGCGCAGGATGCTAAGCAACCCTCGTTAGGTCCGGCCCGGGGTCAGGGCTGGTGACACATCGCATCAGGCTCAGGCGGGGAACGAGGGCGCCCCTGCAGCTCACAAGTGCGCCGGGGGCTCCAGGGCCTGCAGCATCTTTCTACCGATGCATGCCTCTGTGCTCACGATAAACGGCTGCACTGGTGGTATTAAACCAGTTGCACTCTCGCGTCTGACTCCTTTTACGCATGCTTTGGCGAAACATATTTATTCTGGTGCGGCAGCATTGATGGGGAGAATATTTTCACTTTGGCAGGGGTGACACGATTTAATTTGATAAAATTCGGTTTCTACTGTTGCATTGGTAAAATGTAAATGTCTTTTTGCTGGGTTGCTGAAATTGTTTCTTTTTACTGCTGCTTTGAGGGACAATTCTCTACTGGTGCATTAGCCGAACGAGCTTTCTTTTCATTGGAGGATTCTTGGAATGAATTGTATTTCTATTTTGGTGTTATCAGCTCTTTCTGCTGCTGTGTTGATGAAGCTGACGCCCTTGGTTCATGTAAGCAGTTGAACGCTGCAGAGGTGAAGTGACTTGTATACTGTGTTGCTTCAGGTAACTCTGCTGTTCGTCGTGTTAAACGAGCTCTCTTCTGCTGCTCTACTGACAAACTGAAGTTGTGTTCTTCTTTATTTGTAAAATGTGCTGTCTTGAACCTCTGCCTTGTTGAAATAAATTTTATTTGAGGCACGCTGGCGGGGGTCTCTTCGGTATTAGCAGCGCCGTTGCACTTTTCTCCACTCCGTAGTCTAGTGCTAAAAGTGCAGCAGATGAAATGCGCAACCTTCTGCCATGTGCATCCAAACAATATATGACGCTCAGAACATCGCTCTGCAGCAGTCTCGTTGGGCAGCGTAGGGCACCCTGGCACCTAGCCTCCTCCACCTAGCAGTCTCTGTGTGCCCAACAGTACACATCGCGCCGTCTCGATTTCTGTGGGCAGACAGGCGTTTAGAAGCCTGACCGTAGCACACAGCCCTGGATGCTCGGTCCGATTCTGGATCTCCATTGACTCCGATCCTCGCTGCCCCGGACCTGCGCGTCCTTCAGCCTCAGAGGGACCCCGCGGGCAGCTGTGCTGTGAGATGTGAGGAGGGGGGGGGGCGGGGGGGGGGGGGCGTGAGTATCAACACTGTTAGGTCCTGAGATGTCCCACCGCATGTGTGCGTCTGTATTTACATGTACCTGTGCTACACAGGTATGCTGAATGTGTGCGCGTGGTTGTACCAGTCTCTGCATGTATGCCAGTATCTGTGCCCATACGTGCGTGTAACAGTGCATCTGCGTGTGCACGTGTGTGTGCAGCTGCGCCAGTCCATCCATAAGTGTGCCAGTGTGCGCGTGCCTGCGGCGTGGTGTGCCAGTATCTGTGCCCATGCCTCCGTGCCTGTCTGCTGTGCGAACACTCCTGTAGCTGTGTGCCTGCGCATGCACGTCTGAGTGTGCACGTCTGTTTGTGTGTGAATATTTGTGTCTTCATGTACGTCAGCATGCTGGAAGGTACGGGGGCGACGGGGGCCTCAGGGAGGGCGGAGGAATAATGAAGTGAGAGTGGACAGCGGGTCCG
The DNA here is from genome assembly GCF_964263255.1 of Lissotriton vulgaris. Classification (NCBI taxonomy): domain Eukaryota; kingdom Metazoa; phylum Chordata; class Amphibia; order Caudata; family Salamandridae; genus Lissotriton; species Lissotriton vulgaris. The sequence goes on from NC_141693.1 coordinate 82,903,151, forward strand.
TTTAGCGTTAGGGTTTTCTATAATGTTATTTAAACATAATGTACTGAGTTTGATCTGTCTTAAATGGGCAACCATAGTAAATCCATACGTCATTGTTTGTTCTTAAAACGAAATGCAAGCCGGGGCCAGTATGGGAAGCAAGTGTTAAAGGGGGTGGTCAGGACTTGTTTCATCCGGTGCTCAGCTTTGTTCTGATACGTTGCATGTCCTGAAACCTGGACCACATGCATTTAAATCATATTGTTTATGTTGCCTGTGCGCCAGTGAAATATTACAGACCAGGTGTAACACTACAGACACCAGCCAAGGGCTACTTTGAAAATATATATGGGCATGTTACATTTACAATGCATCCCGTAAATTAAAAGAACATTCTCTAGTCATTGTTTTAAACGTGGTCATATGTATAACTATACATGTGGAACAATCAGATTGTGGAAGTTACCGATGATGTAATCTAGAATATGTTTCAACTGTTCCTAACTTCTTGTGTAGCAGTCTGCATCACATGGTAGCCGTATTGTCCTTGCCAGAGGAGTCAGTTGAGCCCGCCTTGGCAAACTGGTTAACCAGATGAGCCAGCAGCCTGCCTGTGAGTGGAAACACAGATCCAGTCATGGAAGGAGCTGGAAAATTGACATGTGTGTCAGATTGCTCGAAAGTGATGCTTACTTGGCGGATTCCACGCTGAGATAAATCGAGGCTGGCCTTGCGCCTGCCCGAGGCCACGCAGTGGCCATCAGGAGGGCGGGCTCCTAGTCACGGAGGGCTGTCCCGCCCCCGCATGACGCAGTAGTTCCTCTCCTGAGGCAGTCTCCCCTGGTTGGTGGAGACTGGTAGTGATGCACGTCCGGGGCGGTGGGGAGGAGCCGTCTGGAGTACATCAGACCTCTGCCCTGCTGGGGAGGCCTCTTTGCCGCCCCGGACGTCGCAGTTCCATGTTGGGACACTCTTTTCGTACTCGTCACTCTGGTTAGATGGTCGTGCCGAGGAGTCGCTGTGAGACTAGGACGTCGGGTCCCTGGTTTGTCTCGTGCACGTGGTGAGTGGCGGGGGTCGGTGTTTTAAGCTCTTTGTTTTCATGTCGGCCGTGTCGTGCTTCACTTAGCTTGGGGGCATTTGGGGCCCGTCCGGTTTCTCGCATGCTGGGGAGCATAGTGAGTGTGTGGCAGTGGGAACGGAGGAATTTGTTCGGGACATGTGCCCCCGGCGGTTGCAGAGAAGTATGGTACTCTGGTTTGCGCGGCGGTTTTCGAAACAGAGAATGGCCCGGTCCGGGCTTTAAGTAGCGGCGTGGCAGGGATAATTCTCAAATTGGCGCCTGCTTCATGATTGTAATATGGTAACTGCGATATGGCACTGTGGGGTACTATGTGTCCTAAAGCCTTGTAAGAATGGGCCACGTGGAGTACCCTCTGAGGTCCGTTTCTTCCGTGTGCGGTGAGTTTTGCCATGCGTTGTGTGTCGTGAGATATGATATTACCTGCAGCGGTGCAGCGGCGGGTCCCGTAATTTAAAGCCTGCGAGGGCGGCGCGAACGGAGCAGCACCCGGGTGCGTGAGACAGTTTTCTGCCATTGCAGGCGCAGCCGTACCGTGTCCCTTCTGCCCCCCTCTCCTGCTCCCCCCCCCCCCTCCTCTCCTGCTCAGCCGGACTCTGTGGAGTCGTGGCCCTTCCTTAAGTGACGCACGGCCACCAGCTGCTGCGTGTGTTCCCCTCTGCCTGCCTTCTGCCTCGCTGACGCCGTGGTCGCTCCCCTCTGGTTTCCCAGTTGTTTTGCCCTAAATTTGTGCTTGTCTGTTTCTGCCGTCTGCTCGCGTATTTTGCTGTTTTTCCTTGTTTTGCCCGTAATTTGTGCTTGTCTGTTTCTGCCGTCTGCTCGCGTATTTTGCTGTTTTTCCTCGTTTTGCCCGTAATTTGTGCTTGTCTGTTTCTGCCGTCTGCTCGCGTATTTTGCCGTTTTTATTTGTTTTGCCCTAAATTTGTGCCTGTTAATTTCTTTGTATCCCCTGTGCCGTGTCCAGTTTCCTTCCTGATTGGCCGCCTACCTCGCCGCCCTCCGCTCTCGCTTCCCGCCACCGACATTGGCCCCGCCCCTTTTTCTCTTCTGTTCCCTCCCCGCTCCCGCCTCCCAGCTGCTCCGCCCACCCGCGCACTTCGCCTTAAATGGCGACCGTGCGGACGCGCAGCGGTCACGCGCAGCGGGCGCGCCGATTGTGCGCCGAAGGCGCGCCAAAGGTAAGCCCGTCTACGCCCGTCCGCGACCGGATCGCGACCAGCGCCAGGACCCCTGGCCCACGAAGACCCCGACCGACCCGCCTGACGTACTCCGCCGCCACCCTCACCGCTCTCAACACCGGCCGACTCCCAGAATGCCATCAAGCCTCTCCACGACGTACCCACGGACCCTTCAGCTGCCACGCCTGCAAGTTCACCTGCATCCGGACCTGCCTCGCACCAGCACCCACCAAGCCGAACACCAGCAGTACCCACCTCAAGTGCATCCTGCTCAACACCCGCTCCATCCACAGACATGCCATCGAACTCTGGAACCTCCTCGACACCACAGCTCCAGACGTTGCCTTCCTCACGGAGACCTGGATGAACGCCTCTTCAGCTCCCGACATCGCCATCGCCATCCCAGAGGGCTACAAGATCGTCCGGAGGGACCGAAACGCCAACCAGATGGGAGGAGGCATCGCCATCATCCACAGGAGCACCATCCGTCTCACGACCAGCACCGACAACTCCCTGACCACCGCCGAACACCTGCATTTCCAGATCCACACCAACCCGAACACCACCCTCAGAGGCACCCTGATCTACCGACCCCCTGGACCACGCACACAATTCAGCGAGGACATCGCCGACTTCGTCAGCCCACATGCCCTCCCCTCCGCTGACTACATCCTCCTGGGAGACCTCAACTTCCATCTGGAGAACAACAACGACCGCAACACCAGCACCCTGCTCGACAACCTCACCAACCTGGGACTCAAGCAACTGGTGTCCACCCCCACCCACCTCGCCGGACACACACTCGACGCTGTCTTCTCATCCAGCAAGGACATCAACTTCAGCCACACCACAGAGCTTCAATGGACGGACCACAGCTGCGTCCACTTCACCTTCAAGAAAACAACGACCCACCACCACCAGCAACAGACCGCCCGCAGAAGCTGGAACAAGATCACAGCAGACCAGCTCGCCACCTCCCTGAGCCAGCACCCTCCTGCCAGCTCAGCGAACCCCAGCCAGGCCGCCGACAACCTCACGAAGTGGATCAGCAACTGCGCGGACGAACTCGCCCCACTGAGGACCCCGCCCAGCAGACCCGGCAGCAAGAAAGCCCCATGGTTCACCGACGAACTCAAGAGCTCCAAGAAGAACTGCCGAGCCCTCGAGAAAGTCTGGAGAAGGGAACCGACACCGGACAACAGGACCTCCTTCAAACTTGCCACCCGGAAACACCACCAGCTGATCCGCGCCGCCAAGAAAACAGCATTCAAGGACCGGTTGGACAACAACGCACACAACTGCAAGGAACTCTTCAACATCGTCAAAGAGCTTTCCAACCCCAGCGCAGGAAACAACGACATCACCCCATCGCAAGACCTCTGCAACTCCCTGGCTTCATACTTCCACAACAAGATCGCGGACATACACAACAGCTTCAACAACCAACCAACGCACACCATGACCGAACAACCACCCCCCACCACCACCCTCCGCGCCTGGACCCCGATCAGCACCGAAGACACCATCCGCACGATGAACTCCATCCACTCCGGATCACCGACCGACCCCTGCCCTCACCACGTCTTCAACAAAGCCGACGCTGTCATCGCACCCCACCTGCGAGACATCATCAACACATCCCTCGACACCACCATCTTCCCCGAGAGCTGGAAACACGCCGAACTCAGCGCCCTACTCAAGAAACCAACAGCGGACCCCACCGACCTCAAGAATTACCGCCCCATCTCGCTCCTCCCGTTTCCAGCCAAAGTCATCGAGAAGACCGTCAACAAGCAGATGGCCGCTTTCCTCGAGACGAACGGATCCCTCGACCCCTCACAGTCCGGCTTCCGAGCCAACCACAGCACCGAGACCGCCCTCATCGCCGCCACCGACGACATCCGAGCCCTGATGGACAATGGAGAAACAGCGGCCCTCATCCTCCTAGACCTCTCCGCGGCATTCGACACGGTCTGCCACCGCACCCTAGTACGGCGCCTCAGCAACGTCGGAATCCAGGACAAGGCGCTGGAGTGGATCACCTCCTTCCTCGACGGGAGAACACAGAGAGTCCGCCTACCACCGTACAAGTCAGAGGCCACCGAAGTCATCTGCGGCGTCCCCCAAGGATCATCTCTGAGCCCCACCCTCTTCAACATCTACATGAGCCCCCTCGCGGCCATCGTACGCAAACACAACCTCAGCATAATCTCCTACGCCGACGACACCCAGCTGATCCTCTCCCTGACCAACGACCCCGCCGCCGCCAGAGCCAACCTGCACGAAGGGATGAAAGAGGTAGCCGAGTGGATGACGACCAGCCGCCTGAAACTGAACTCGGACAAGACGGAGGTCCTCATCCTGGGCTCCTCTCCCTCCGCCTGGGACGACTCCTGGTGGCCTCCCGCCCTGGGCACCGCACCCAAACCGACAGACCATGCACGCAACCTGGGCTTCATCCTGGACTCCTCCCTCTCCATGACCAGGCAAGTCAACAACGTCTCCTCGGCATGCTTCAACATCCTACGCATGCTACGGAAGATCTTCTGGTGGATCCCCACCGAGACCAGGAAGACCGTCACCCAGGCCCTCGTCACCAGCCGACTGGACTACGGCAACGCCCTCTACGCCGGGACCACCGCCAAGCTCCAGAAGAGACTCCAGCGGATCCAGAACGCCTCAGCCAGACTCATCCTCGACATCCCACGAACCAGCCACATCTCCGGACATCTGCGAGACCTTCACTGGCTCCCCGTCAACAAAAGAATCACCTTCCGCCTCCTCACCCACGCACACAAAGCCCTACACGACCAAGGCCCGAGCTACCTCAACAGCCGAGTCAACTTCTACGCTCCCAAACGCCACCTCCGATCAGCCAACCACGCCCTCGCCGCCGTCCCCCGCATCCGAAGAGCGACTACAGGAGGAAGGTCCTTCTCCCACCTGGCCGCCAAGACCTGGAACTCCCTCCCGACCGACCTGCGCCTGACCCAAGACCACCTCTCCTTCAGGAAGAAGCTGAAGACCTGGCTGTTCGAGCAGTAGCGGCTCCCCCCCCCCCCCAGCGCCTTGAGACCCCACGGGTATGTAGCGCGCTTTATAAGTGTCACTGATTGATTGATTGACTGTGTTGCCCGCGAGTATCGGGGTGTGTGTTGGATGATGGCAGCAGGGGGCATATGCGGTGCGGTAGTTTTCGGGAGGAATATGCTGGGCCCCGTCCGGCGGGCGTTGAGGCCTCAGCTGCCGGTGTCACTGTTCCGTCATTGTTCCGTCGTGGTTCAGCGGATTTAAGCGCAGCCTATGTAGGGCAGTGGGTGCATCGGGCCGTTTCGCCCTTCCGGTGGCAGTAAGTGTTGCGCTTGTGGGTTACGGCCCTTTTGATTTTGGGGCAAGTTGTCGGGTGTTCGACTGGAGCCCGGGGGTGGTGGTATGGTGCTGAGCGCAGCGTCGCCAATTCTGTGCTGCCCTCCGTCCCGTGGTGTGTTTTGCTGCTGTGCCGGACTTGGCGTGTAGGGGTGGAGGTTAGAGGCATGAGGTCATCTCCCTGCTCTAGCCCTGGGCTATTCGCGTTGTAATGCGGCGGTGCCTGCGGTGGTCCCTTTTGGTGTGTTTCTGTCCGCGGCGCTAATTCTCTTCTGCGACGGGTCCTACATTCAAACTCGGCGACATCCCTGAGCCGTTATCATTGTTGTAGGTTGTTGTGCTGACACACTTTGGTCAGTCTCACAACATTCAAGGACGGCGCGATTTCGTTTACGCAGTGTTTGTTAAGTGCACACATATATTGATGGGCAAGCGTGCAGATGATGCTGGTCGCTGGCAGTTGTGTTCGACTTTTTTGTGCACGTGTGTAATAGTGGCCGGGTGCGGCCATTTTGGGGACACCATGGTGTGTTCGGCGCTCAGGGTAATGGCGTCCAGTGCGGCCATTTTCGGGGGCGGCTTGTTTCATTTATCTGCCGCAATTTGGGAGCACAATCCTTAAATAACTGCACATGTGGGTAAGTTCGGGCATTGATGGGCATTTCCTTGGAATGTATTGTTTTAAGGGGGATTCAATGTACGGGTCTTTACCAAATTATGTTGCCTTTCGTGCAAAGTGCCCATGATAGTGAAAGTATCTGAGATATGCGCAGTCTAATGTACGTGCTATTCATGTAGTAGCCTGTATATGCACTGCCTGCTAGTTCGCACAATGGGATATCATTCTAGCGATCTGTACAGTGTAGCTATCTGAGGGATGCGCAGTTGCAGGTACGGGCCGTTTTTGAAGCAGACCTCTATTAGCACTGCTTGCTGGTTCGTTCAGTGGTACTCCATTTTAGCACCCAGCAGTCTGTGTAGTATGCCCAGATTAAGGTGCGGCGAAGTGAAGTAATGCCAGCACGCTCCGCAAGGCCAGAATATTATTTTATGGATAGAAAGAATGCCTTCTGCAGCATGGTGTCTTTCGCTAGCTTGGCCCTGGCCGGCTGACAGTCTGCAGGAGATAAAGTTTGTAACATTGCGGGTCGATGGGGGGGTTGCGGCCCAGGTCGGTTTCAGCTCGGGGATGCATTAAATCTGGGCCCGCGAGGGGACTTCAGGGACTCGGGTGTGTGCCTCGGCGGGGGCAGGCTCGGCTCGGGGTAGCTTCCATCCTGTGCCCGTGAGTGGATTTTAGGTCCCGGATTCGAGCCACGGCATTTCTTCAGTGCCAAAATGTAAGCGGCAGGTAATACATGTTGGAACTACTTCTTCCGTGCCAAAATGTACGCGGCAAGTAATACATACTGGATCTATGTATTGCGCCGCGTTGTCTATTCCACGCCTCGCTCGGGCCATAAATGCCGCAAAAATAATTTCTTCTGGCTATTTGGGATAAGTCAGTAGTTTCCGCTTTTGTAACAGATAATTTTGTTACTTTGTTTATAAGTTACAATCCTACTGTAGTATTGTGAGTTATTACCTGTCATCACATAGTGCCTGCGAACTGCAAGTTATAGGATCGGAATTTTATGTTTCCACCAATCTCATTATCATAATGTTCCAAAAAAAAAAAAAAAAAAAAAAAAAAAAAATAAAAGGTTTGTCGGGTTAGAAATGCACTATTAGTAATGCCAACCGCAACCATTGTTGTATCTACAAAGTCTGGAGTTTGTGCTTCCCATTAACACGCTTATAATATACTGTCTCTGCATTGCATTATCACACCTTGTTTCCTGATTGTCTTATGTAACTTAGATAATAAGAACTGGGATGCCAGGTTTTGCTAGCAAAAGATGCACAGGGAGTATTCCGTGGCGTGAGCTAACTGCCCCCCTGGTATTGTTGCTCCCGGCATAAGACCCCTTGGTGCCAGAGTTCACAGAGGTCCAAATCGGATATATCCCTCGACCCAATTATGGATAAAAGCGAACTATAGTGATTAGGTGGCCTGTCGGCATTAAAATCTTACTTTAGTCACTCCTACCGTGCTCGGATCCAGCCAGTTAGTTACTCAAAGCTGCATTGTTTGCTTGCATTTGGTGTGTGTTTACCAAACTTGTTATTCGTTGTGTTGGATCACTGCCAATATAGTTTTGATTACGCATATTAATAATCATTTCTTTCTTGTGATTACCGAAACTGAAGTTTTGTTTCCTGCATATTATATCAGTTGGTTATACTTAGTTTTATACATGCAAGATATAGGCTTTAGGTCTCTCCCAGGCAGCACTAGTGCTGTATCGTCGAGGCATGTTGTAGGCACAATAAGGGCATGATGCCGCCCGCTTCCTGCTCATCTTTCATCGTATCTTCATCTTGGGTTTCTTGCATGAGTTGCGGGTGAAATCCAAGTACGTCCTGCTTACTAGTAACAGCCTTTTGAGGGTTCGCCCCTTGTAATTTCTGTAGGTGGTACTGACTCTGGTCTTCATATCGTACATGTATCGGGTTTTCTTTACAGCTTTACACTATAGCGTATAACTCTACTCTTATGTAGCTTGGTACCCCCTTATCAAGCTATAGATCAGCTTCGCAGGTAGTTATCTACATTGGTGTGGGTGGGAATATGTCATCAGCATAGCATGTGATAGAACTGGTTTGATAATATTATAACTGGACGCTGGACAGGATTTGAGAATAATCCCACTCCTGTTTTTTATATGAAGAGACTCCCTCACTGAGACAGGCAAACAAGAGCGTAGCTGCTGCGGGTGCAGTGGCACCGAGGACGCCTGTCTCCTCCTTATTGTTGTATTTGATCATGGCTGTAATTTTCATTCTATCTCTATCCTGGGACCCATATCGTTCCGGTAACAGTGCCTATGACACACCAACTACTCTATTAGGCTTGCTCCCCGCACCCACACCTTGCGATGCCTGCTCAAAGAAAACAAGGCATTTGCGGTTATAGATAATGCTGCACGCCGGGCCATGTTTCGGAAAGTAACCTGACGCTTTGGCAAGGCACGACTACTTTAATTCGATAGTTCTGCCTTGAATCTGACCCGCAGGTAATCTTAAAGGAAATCCAGTATAGTTTTATGTTATTATTATTTTCGAAGCACTTTCGTTATAACTTGGTCCCATTCACTACACAAGAGGTGGTCATCATACTGATAGGCTCTACGGCTGATCTCCTTTCAGTCCTTTTCTAACATGCGGCAAAGTGCTAGATATTAGACATTATATGTCACACGTAAAATGAATGGATATACCACACATACTTAGTCTCTAACTGTCAGCTATGTATAGGTCCCCGTATTTACTCCAGGAAGTTATACAGGAGGCTTGCTATTATTTTAATACTAGGGGTTCAATTGTTTTACAGGTACGATAAATATTATGTATGGGTGTGAATGTGGTGTGAATATACAAGCCTACAAGCAGTGTATGCGCTAGGGCACAAGTCATTTGAGCCGATAATTTCGAGCCCCTGTGGAGCAACTGTTTTTTCCCCTCGTTCTCACGAGAAAGCATCACTGTGAGCTATTGAATTGTCACTCATAATTACACTCAAATTATAAAATGTCGCACATAGCAGCCTGCACTTGGTAGGATGCGGATTGGCGTTAACTCCCCTGCGTCAGTTAAGTTTCATGTTACACGAGTGAGCGTTCATGTTAAACAAGCCAATGCCATATGGGACTGCCTTGGCGTGCCCTGTAGTCTGTTTGCGCCAGTAAAGGTGTACTGTTCCCAAATGTTTTGTTTACATGCTAACCAACAATTTCTTGCTACGATAATACACTAAATTGTGGGCAGACACCTCCTCCTGGCATGTCCCAGCTACCCAGACTGTACTTTGTGAGTGGGTGGGTGGGTATGAATTGTGCGCCTCACACTTTCAAATCTGCTGTAGCCATCACCAGGCTTAGTGCTGTGGCACACCGGAGAATTCTGAATGGTTCTACATTTTGGACTCTCCCCGCTATGATATCTCATTCAGAATAAACCTTCTCCCAACTAAATCGTCCCTGTTAGACATGTTTCTCTTATGCCAGGCAATTTTAGTGGTGTGGCCATTCTTGGGCTTATTCTGGCCAGAACCTGAAAGCGATTTTCTGAGTTGTATTCTGACTAGGGTAATCATAAATGCTGAAAACTCCGGGAGTTGATAGTACCCCTCCTGGTATTTTGGGCAGATGAAGGGGGTGCAGCACAAGCGCTTGCGCCATGCTGGTCGGCAAACTTGCCACCCAGTGTGGAGGCAATAGGTATAGCACGCAATAGACACTAGGGCATAAGAACATACGGGACGTTGGCAATGATAGCGCTGGTGTAAGTGCAAGCTAAACACGTGAGAAAGTGTAAGTGCAAAGAAACACGTGAGAAATAGCAAACAGTTCGGTCAGAGAAGTGGCGTGGCAGGCAACAAAGAGTACCACACACAGGTACATAGGGAGCACTGCAACAATGGCAAACACGTAAATTAGAGAAATACCACCTGTACACTCCCGATAACAGCACATGTGTTGCTCTTCCATGAATAGGGTAGGTCGTATGTCAATGGTCATTTCCCTCCTTCCATTGGTCCTGCTGTCTATCTTTCATCTTAGGCTCGGGTACCTGTTGGCAGCCCACCCGCGGTCTGCAGCCTCAGTGTAACAATCAATTCAGGTATAAGGAGAACATCTGTGGCTACCACAGCCCGAGCCCGGACTGTCAATAATCGTTGAGGTGGGTCCCTAGAAGTCCTTAGAGAATGTTCTATCTGGTATCTTACCCGGTGCCCCCCCCCGGTGTCGGTTCCCTATCCCTATGGGGGGGGGGGTCCTAGTTAACTTAGGACATGCTGTCACTGGGGTAGGATAGACTGGCAGCCGGCAGGCCGGACTGGGGGGCATGTGTTATCGGCTGTCCCCGTGGTTTTCTGTTTTTCACTTATAAGACCACGTCGCTAGTTATTCCAATACATGCATTTGCATACTGCAATAGACTTCTGTATTCTGTAGGGGTTATGCCAATGGGTGCCTGAGTGGCTTTTATTTCGCCTGGCATATCCCTGCGCAGGTCAGGAGCTTAGGGGGCTCTCCGTTGAAGGCGCAGTTCTCCCCGGGAGGTGGTTGTAAGGTGGCTTACAGACTAGTTAACTTATGGTATCATGGCCGATGCTGCTTACCAGCCCAAAACCCAAGTCGGCCTTCAGTCGAGCTAACTTAACGGTATGTCTGAAGCCGCTTCCAGCCTATAACCTAGTAGGCAGGGGATGCCGGCTGTTTGGCCTGGGAACCCGGATTATTGCTGAACTGGGACTCGTCCAAGTTCTATAGTATGTCTGGTGCCCTCCTATTCCCTCGTGTCAGTGAGCACAATTACTCTCCCTGCTGGATTATGAAGACAGTAAGTCAGATGTATCAGTGACTCCATGGCGCAGTTTTCTGACGCCCTGTGGGAAGGGATATGGTGGTGTCCCAGCGGCTTGCGCTGGACAGCCTATTTCATGTTACTGAGGGCCTCTGTGGTAGGGGCCCCTTCCTATCCCTTTGGTTTCCCTGAGGGGTTGTAGGAGAGGTTTTATTGGTGCCTGATGGTAGCACCCCACGCCTATGGGCGTTGCCCTGTTCCTCCTCTGACTGGAGGTAGCAATTCTAGGTGTAGGTTGCAGGTAAAGAGCAGTAATAATGGTGGGGGGCCCGTGCGGCAGCGGGAACCACCTCACGGGCTGTGGCGGAGTTACTGGGCGATCCGGAAGAAGAGAGGTGCAAACGCTGGACGTCAGCGGGCACATAGGGGTGCCAGAGCATAACCTCAGAGCCTAACCTGTAACCTCATGGGAGGTGCAGGAATCCGTGTCGGCGCCCCAGTAGTCCTTCGGGCGGTTGTGGGCCTGAGCAACCGGGGGTTTGCCTAGTCACGCCCAGCAAATGGGCGTGTCAGTATAATTATGGTATTTGTACAACAGTTGGGTGGTTCGCCACTGTGTTGTTTGGCTCAACAGGCGGGCAGGTGGCGAGAATGCGGCCTGCCCTAGGATCGCCCGTAAGCTAACCCACCGTCATTACATATGTTGTATGTAATAAACCTGCAGCAATTTTTTACCCAAACCTAACATTTGTGTCCTTGTGTTATTTGCGGGTTTGGGCATGTGGGGCGGGGGTTCATGTGGCCCTGATGTGACTATGCGCCTGCCCGAGGCCACGCAGTGGCCATCAGGAGGGCGGGCTCCTAGTCACGGAGGGCTGTCCCGCCCCCGCATGACGCAGTAGTTCCTCTCCTGAGGCAGTCTCCCCTGGTTGGTGGAGACTGGTAGTGATGCACGTCCGGGGCGGTGGGGAGGAGCCGTCTGGAGTACATCAGACCTCTGCCCTGCTGGGGAGGCCTCTTTGCCGCCCCGGACGTCGCAGTTCCATGTTGGGACACTCTTTTCGGACTCGTCACTCTGGTTAGATGGTCGTGCCGAGGAGTCGCTGTGAGACTAGGACGTCGGGTCCCTGGTTTGTCTCGTGCACGTGGTGAGTGGCGGGGGTCGGTGTTTTGAGCTCTTTGTTTTCATGTCGGCCGTGTCGTGCTTCACTTAGCTTGGGGGCATTTGGGGCCCGTCCGGTTTCTCGTATGCTGGGGAGCATAGTGAGTGTGTGGCAGTGGGAACGGAGGAATTTGTTCGGGACATGTGCCCCCGGCGGTTGCAGAGAAGTATGGTACTCTGGTTTGCGCTGCGGTTTTCGAAACAGAGAATGGCCCGGTCCGGACTTTAAGTAGCGGCGTGGCAGGGATAATTCTCAAATTGGCGCCTGCTTCATGATTGTAATATGGTAACTGCGACATGGCACTGTGGGGTACTATGTGTCCTAAAGCCTTGCAAGAATGGGCCACGTGGAGTACCCTCTGAGGTCCGTTTCTTCCGTGTGCGGTGAGTTTTGCCATACGTTGTGTGTCGTGAGATATGATATTACCTGCAGCGGTGCAGCGGCGGGTCCCGTAATTTAAAGCCTGCGAGGGCGGCGCGAACGGAGCAGCACCCGGGTGCGTGAGACAGTTTTCTGCCATTGCAGGCGCAGCCGTACCGTGTCCCTTCTGCCCCCCCTCTCCTGCTCCCCCCCCCCTCCTCTCCTGCTCAGCCGGACTCTGTGGAGTTGTGGCCCTTCCTTAAGTGACTGTGTTGTCCACGAGTATCGGGGTGTGCGTTGGATGATGGCAGCAGGGGGCATATGCGGTGCGGTAGTTTTCGGGAGGAATATGCTGGGCCCCGTCCGGCGGGCGTTGAGGCCTCGGCTGCCGGTGTCACTGTTCCGTCATTGTTCCGTCGTGGTTCAGCGGATTTAAGCGCAGCCTATGTAGGGCAGTGGGTGCATCGGGCCGTTTCGCCCTTCCGGTGGCAGTAAGTGTTGCGCTTGTGGGTTACGGCCCTTTTGATTTTGGGGCAAGTTGTCGGGTGTTCGGCTGGAGCCCGGGGGTGGTGGTATGGTGCTGAGCGCAGCGTCGCCAATTCTATGCTGCCCTCCGTCCCGTGGTGTGTTTTGCTGCTGTGCCGGACTTGGCGTGTAGGGGTGGATGTTAGAGGCATGAGGTCATCTCCACTGCTCTAGCCCTGGGCTATTCGCGTTGTAATGCGGCGGTGCCTGCGGTGGTCCCTTTTGGTGTGTTTCTGTCCGCGGCGCTAATTCTCTTCTGCGACGGGTCCTACATTCAAACTCGGCGACATCCCTGAGCCGTTATCATTGTTGTAGGTTGTTGTGCTGACACACTTTGGTCAGTCTCACAACATTCAAGGACGGCGCGATTTCGTTTACGCAGTGTTTGTTAAGTGCACGCATATATTGATGGGCAAGCGAGCAGATGATGCTGGTCGCTGGCAGTTGTGTTCGACTTTTTGTGCACGTGTCTAATAGTGGCCGGGTGCGGCCATTTTGGGGACACCATGGTGTGTTCGGCGCTCAGGGTAATGGCGTCCAGTGCGGCCATTTTCGGGGGCGGCTTGTTTCATTTATCTGCCGCAATTTGGGAGCACGATCCTTAAATAACTGCACATGTGGGTAAGTTCGGGCATTGATGGGCATTTCCTTGGAAAGTATTGTTTTAAGGGGGATACAATGTACGGGTCTTTACCAAATTATGTTGCCTTTCGTGCAAAGTGCCCATGATAGTGAAAGTATCTGAGATATGCGCAGTCTAATGTACGTGCTATTCATGTAGTAGCCTGTATATGCACTGCCTGCTAGTTCGCACAGCGGGATATCATTCTAGCGATCTGTACAGTGTAGCTATCTGAGGGATGCGCAGTTGCAGGTACGGGCCGTTTTGAAGCAGACCTCTATTAGCACTGCTTGCTGGTTCGTTCAGTGGTACTCCATTTTAGCACCCAGCAGTCTGTGTAGTATGCCCAGATTAAGGTGCGGCGAAGTGAAGTAATGCCAGCACGCTCCGCAAGGCCAGAATATTATTTTATGGTTAGAAAGAATGCCTTCTGCAGCATGGTGTCTTTCGCTAGCTTGGCCCTGGCCGGCTGACAATCTGCAAGAGATAAAGTTTGTAACATTGCGGGTCGATGGGGGGGTTGCGGCCCGGGTCGGTTGCTGCTCGGGGATGCATTAAATCTGGGCCCGCGAGGGGACTTCAGGGACTCGGGTGTGTGCCTCGGCGGGGGCGGGCTCGGCTCGGGGTAGCTTCCATCCTGTGCCCGTGAGTGGATTTTAGGTCCCGGATTTGAGCCACGGCATTTCTTCAGTGCCAAAATGTAAGCGGCAGGTAATACATGTTGGAACTACTTCTTCCGTGCCAAAATGTACGCGGCAAGTAATACATACTGGATCTATGTATTGCGCCGCGTTGTCTATTCCACGCCTCGCTCGGGCCATAAATGCCGCAAAAATAATTTCTTCTGGCTATTTGGATAAGTCAGTAGTTTCCGCTTTTGTAACAGATAATTTTGTTACTTCGTTTATAAGTTACAATCCTAATGTAGTATTGTGAGTTATTACCTGTCATCACATAGTTGCCTGCGAACTGCAAGTTATAGGATCGGAATTTTAGGTTCCCACCAGTCTCATTATCATAATGTTCCAAAAAAAAAAAAAAAAAAAAAAAAAAAAAAGGTTTGTCGGGTTAGAAATGCACTATTAGTAATGCCAACCGCAACCATTGTTGTATCTACAAAGTCTGGAGTTTGTGCTTCCCATTAACACGCTTATAATATACTGTCTCTGCTATGGAGGCATTGCATTATCACACCTTGTTTCCTGATTGTCTTATGTAACTTAGATAATAAGAACTGGGATGCCAGGTTTTGCTAGCAAAAGATGCACAGGGAGTATTCCGTGGCGTGAGCTAACTGCCCCCCTGGTATTGGTGCTCCCGGCATAAGACCCCTTGGTGCCAGAGTTCACAGAGGTCCAAATCGGATATATCCCACGACCCAATTATGGATAAAAGCGAACTATAGTGATTAGGTGGCCTGTCGGCATTAAAATCTTACTTTAGTCACTCCTACCGTGCTCGGATCCAGCCAGTTAGTTACTCAAAGCTGCATTGTTTGCTTGCATTTGGTGTGTGTTTACCAAACTTGTTATTCGTTGTGTTGGATCACTGCCAATATAGTTTTGATTACGCATATTACTAATCATTTCTTTCTTGTGATTACCGAAACTGAGGTTTTGTTTCCTGCATATTATATCAGTTGGTTATACTTAGTTTTATACATGCAAGATATAGGCTTTAGGTCTCTCCCAGGCAGCACTAGTGCTGTATCGTCGAGGCATGTTGTAGGCACAATAAGGGCATGATGCCGCCCGCTTCCTGCTCATCTTTTATCGTATCTTTCATCTTGGGTTTCTTGCATGAGTTGCGGGTGAAATCCAAGTACGTCCTGCTCAATCTTACTAGTAACAGCCTTTTGAGGGTTCGCCCCTTGTAATTTCTGTAGGTGGTACTGTCTCTGGTCTTCATATCGTACATGTATCGGGTTTTCTTTACAGCTTTACACTATAGCGTTATGCTGAAATTGTTTCTTTTTACTGCTGCTTTGAGGGACAATTCTCTACTGGTGCATTAGCCGAACGAGCTTTCTTTTCATTGGAGGATTCTTGGAATGAATTGTATTTCTATTTTGGTGTTATCAGCTCTTTCTGCTGCTGTGTTGATGAAGCTGACGCCCTTGGTTCATGTAAGCAGTTGAACGCTGCAGAGGTGAAGTGACTTGTATACTGTGTTGCTTCAGGTAACTCTGCTGTTCGTCGTGTTAAACGAGCTCTCTTCTGCTGCTCTACTGACAAACTGAAGTTGTGTTCTTCTTTATTTGTAAAATGTGCTGTCTTGAACCTCTGCCTTGTTGAAATAAATTTTATTTGAGGCACGCTGGCGGGGTCTCTTCGGTATTAGCAGCGCCGTTGCACTTTTCTCCACTCCGTAGTCTAGTGCTAAAAGTGCAGCAGATGAAATGCGCAACCTTCTGCCATGTGCATCCAAACAATATATGACGCTCAGAACATCGCTCTGCAGCAGTCTCGTTGGGCAGCGTAGGGCACCCTGGCACCTAGCCTCCTCCACCTAGCAGTCTCTGTGTGCCCAACAGTACACATCGCGCCGTCTCGATTTCTGTGGGCAGACAGGCGTTTAGAAGCCTGACCGTAGCACACAGCCCTGGATGCTCGGTCCGATTCTGGATCTCCATTGACTCCGATCCTCGCTGCCCCGGACCTGCGCGTCCTTCAACCTCAGAGGGACCCCGCGGGCAGCTGTGCTGTGAGATGTGAGGAGGGGGGGGGGCGGGGGGGGGGGGGGGCCGTGAGTATCAACACTGTTAGGTCCTGAGATGTCCCACCGCATGTGTGCGTCTGTATTTACATGTACCTGTGCTACACAGGTATGCTGAATGTGTGCGCGTGGTTGTACCAGTCTCTGCATGTTTGCCAGTATCTGTGCCCATACGTGCGTGTAACAGTGCATCTGCGTGTGCACGTGTGTGTGCAGCTGCGCCAGTCCATCCATAAGTGTGCCAGTGTGCGCGTGCCTGCGGCGTGGTGTGCCAGTATCTGTGCCCATGCCTCCGTGCCTGTCTGCTGTGCGAACACTCCTGTAGCTGTGTGCCTGCGCATGCACGTCTGAGTGTGCACGTCTGTTTGTGTGTGAATATTTGTGTCTTCATGTACGTCAGCATGCTGGAAGGTACGGGGGCGACGGGGGCCTCAGGGAGGGCGGAGGAATAATGAAGTGAGAGTGGACAGCGGGTCCGTTTAGCGTTAGGGTTTTCTATAATGTTATTTAAACATAATGTACTGAGTTTGATCTGTCTTAAATGGGCAACCATAGTAAATCCATACGTCATTGTTTGTTCTTAAAACGAAATGCAAGCCGGGGCCAGTATGGGAAGCAAGTGTTAAAGGGGGTGGTCAGGACTTGTTTCATCTGGTGCTCAGCTTTGTTCTGATACGTTGCATGTCCTGAAACCTGGACCACATGCATTTAAATCATATTGTTTATGTTGCCTGTGCGCCAGTGAAATATTACAGACCAGGTGTAACACTACAGACACCAGCCAAGGGCTACTTTGAAAATATATATGGGCATGTTACATTTACAATGCATCCCGTAAATTAAAAGAACATTCTCTAGTCATTGTTTTAAACGTGGTCATATGTATAACTATACATGTGGAACAATCAGATTGTGGAAGTTACCGATGATGTAATCTAGAATATGTTTCAACTGTTCCTAACTTCTTGTGTAGCAGTCTGCATCACATGGTAGCCGTATTGTCCTTGCCAGAGGAGTCAGTTGAGCCCGCCTTGGCAAACTGGTTAACCAGATGAGCCAGCAGCCTGCCTGTGAGTGGAAACACAGATCCAGTCATGGAAGGAGCTGGAAAATTGACATGTGTGTCAGATTGCTCGAAAGTGATGCTTACTTGGCGGATTCCACGCTGAGATAAATCGAGGCTGGCCTTGAGACCTGCAGTTGGAGCTGCTTTGATCAAAGGTGCTGACCGTGCTTTCAGCTACTGATGAAGAAGCTCAGGAATTTCGGTAAAATGGCTCAAACACGTTTGCTGCATGGAAAACATTTTTACTGTACAGTGGATGTTCCACAAACTTCAGCACTGCCTCCAGGAAAAAAACATCTGCTGTAGCAGCTCGGGTGTGGATCCATCTCCTGGGTCTCTTTCTGGGAACAATGCTACTACCGCCCCTTCTGGGAAAGGGACGGGTTGGAGGGTGCTTGTGGTTAGGTGACCTGGGAGTGGTAAGACTGCGCTCATCACGGAGTTGTTGTGGCCTAGCTCACCAGCTGGCTTCCATTTCTGCAGGGCCCAAGACTCTGATACACTGTGCCTTGGAGGCTTCATTCGAGGACTGGTAGCTCAGATCAGCAAAAGCGGGCTCATGTCTGGTTATGATGAGAAGCTAAAAGACCCAGCCGTTCAAAGTCTCCTGCAACCTGGGGAATGTGAGAGGAATGCATCAGAGGCATTTAAAAGGTGCAGTATGGCTTTCCTGTTATATTAGTGCAAGATTTGCCTTGCATGCAGTGTTCAACCTTTTAACCTGAAAGCTTTTTTGCCATTACCTACTAATATGAATGAATACAGGTGTTTCAGCGCTCTCAATCATTGGTCTGTTCAGGTGTCTTTCATATTTCACTTTGCCCGCCTCATCGTACCCATGTTGCAGTGGGTCAGTACATTTCACCCATTTGCTCTCTTGCACTGCGAGTGACAGCATTTTGCTTGATCACATGGCAGAGCTCCCTTAAAGTAGTGCACTTCAGGTCACTCCTTTTTTTTTATGTTATGCAATATGCAAAATAAAGTGCCAATGTTTGCTATACAGTTAAATGCATAAACAAAATAAAATGTTGCTTGCTTGCCAAGGCCAGACCATTCGACATCGCCAATGCAGGTTTTCTTATCCAGTTTCTACATAATAGGCTAAATTGGCTGCCAAGACATCTTAATGGTTTAAGTCGTATGTAATTGGTTTGGATGGGGATTTTATGAAACATTTCCCATGATGTATGTCGTAATGCATAGCCGTGGGTGAATATAACTATTTACACTATTAATATGTGTGTGGCTCTGTGTGGGGCTCGGTGTGGATAGCTTTTTATGTAGGTGGCTCTATGTGTGATTAACTTTTTTTGTAGGTGGCTCTATGTGTGGGTGGCTCTGTCTGTGTGAGGGTGGCTCTGTGTGAATGACTGTGTGAATGACTGTGTGAATCGCTCTGTGTGGGTGGCTCTGTGTGGGTGGCTTTGTGTGTGTGGCTCTGTGTGGGTGTAAATGCAATAGCTCATACATTTGGGAGCGATTAAGCTATTGGCAATGTAAATGACAATGCCATTTATTTATGATTTAAAAAAAAAAAAAATTAGCAATGCCAATAGCTCTCCCTTTAATAATGCCGAGACCATTGCATTGTAAATGCTTGTTTAACCCTGCTGGTAAGACCCAAATCTGAAGCCACTTAACATACTGCTTGTCACACACTTAAACAAATCACCTTTTCTAGCCAAAAACGAGTGCTACATACCCTTTCCAGTCACAGTTTAAACCATAAAGCAGATTAAGCAGTCTCTTAAACACACTCTGCTTAGCCTCTGAGTTGTAGTTTGCCTTTTTACCTTTTAAAAACAACACAAAATGGGATTGCCCCTACAGGTCTTAGCACAGCACATGTAAACGAAGGAGAGACATGCAGACAGTCTAGGGGAGACAATAATAGCAGTTTTAAAAGTACAAATTGCACAAAAACCAAGAGTTCAATTTAAACAGTCATGGGTAGAAAAAAACAGCAGTTTTAAAGTTTCAAGAATACATAACACAAGTCTGTGTTCTTACCACCTTCTCTGTCTTTTGCTCACTCGGCTATTTAGGGCACAGAGAGGCTGGGGTTACTAGATGGAGGTGGCTGTCTTGGGGTTCCCTCCACAAACCTTCAGAGCCTCTGCAGGTGCGAGAGGAGGGCTCAGTTTTATCTTTGCAAACTTTTGACACATTAGACTCTATTCTCCCTGTTGTTGGTGACTGAAATGTTTTGCGGCCCCCCCAAGGAAGACTCACACTCTGGAGCTCTGGATGGCACCTTCTTTATTATCACGGTGCAATCGCCATACTAACTTTTCCTCCGTCACTTCCGGCCCCTCCACTTCCGCCTCCGCCTGCCCTGTACCAACATCAGGGTCAGGCAGGGCGACATGACACCTCCCCCTTTTGTACAATAATGCTTACTGTCTCTCAGAGTTCTTCAATGAGTCGAACAGGTCGCTTGGCTGTTCGTCTTGGATGGCTGATTCACGCCTGTTCAGAAATATGGCAATCCCTGGCATCTTCAAGCCTTACTGATCTGGGACGCGCTCCATCACTGTTTCCTCCTTGGCTCGACGAGTCCATGCTGGAGCCACAGTCCTGGACTCGAGTGTGAGCAGAGGGATTGCATCTTTTGAAATGGGATATGTTTCGGGTTATCCGTTTGCCTTCAGACTCAGCTGTGATCATAGTCCCTTTCCGATTGGAGACTCGCAACGGGTGTGCGAGGCATCGGCTGTCTGCCTTTGGTCTACGGTCGCGTTTCACCAGCACCCAGTCTCCTTCCAGAATGTCCGTCGGTCTCGCATGCCTGCATTGATCAGCATAGTCCTTCATCTTTGATTTCTTTTCCTGGTCCAGTTTCACCAGGGTATCATGATCAGTGGTCACAGTTTGAGATTGCATGACGGTGTTTGAAGCGGGCAGCCGCGTGCGGGGAACTCGCCCAAGCATCAGGGTGGCAGGGCATTGGTTCGTGGTACTGTGCGGCTTGGTCCGGTATGCTCACAGCACTTCATTCAACGCTTGCTGGATGTCGCGATGAGCGAGTTCTGCTTGCTGAACCGTCTTCTTGAGGGTCCCCATGAATTGTTCAACCATACCGTTGGCTTAAGGCCATAGGGGAGTAATCTTCAGATGTTTAAAGTTGAGATGTTTTGCAAACTCATCGAATTCATGACCGTTAAACGGTGGTTCGTTATCTGTTTTTACTCCTATGGGGATTCCCCATGCCGCAAATGTTTCATCGATGGCGGGGATGACAGCCGTCGCTTTGGTGGAGGACACTTGATGCGCAATGGGAAAGCGAGAGTATTCATCCATAATGACGATGATATATCTGCCTGATTTCAACGGACCAAAGAAGTCAATAGCCACTTGTTGCCACACCCCATCTGGTAGTTCGGACATCTGTAAAGGGGCTGATGGTTTGTCTCGACCCACTAACTGACATGAGGCGCAGTCCTTAAGTGTGGCCTCCACCATTTGATCAAGTAAGGGGAACCAGACGCGTTCCCGGAGTGCTTTCTTGGTGGCTACTACTCCTCTGTGCCCTTCGTGAGCTAAGTTGATGACCCCTTGTCGCAGTCGCTGAGGAATGACTATCCTCCCTCTTCTCAGCAATAAACCATCCATGCTTATTGATAGATCTTATTGGACGTCTTTGAACGCCACGAGTTCTTGAGTATCAGCAGCTGCATCTTGGTGACTGTTGTCTAGATGTGTCCATGAGTTGGTGTGTATCCGGACCATGATGGCCTGAATTGTGGTATCTTTAGTAGATACTTCACAAATAGCTACTAGTGGCACCGCCGGTGGGCATGTATTGTCAATGATGAAGTGAATGTACTCTTCTGCTACAGAGCATCGTTCTAGGGTGTGAGACTGTGGGTGCCGTGACATGTAGTCCGCTGGGTTTTCCGCCTTTCCAGGTTTATGGACGATGGTGTAAATGTAGTCTTGCAAGCTTAGACCCGATCTTTCTATTCATGGGGGAATCTTCGCCCGTGGGTTGCCAAAGATGGTGATAAGCGCTTGGTGGTCTGTGATGAGCGTGAAATGTTTCCCATATACAAACAGGTGAAAGTGTTCACAGGCCCACACAACTGCGAGGCTCTCTTTCTCGGGCTGTGAGTAAGCCTTCTCCCTGTCAGTGAGACTGCTACTGGCATAGGCAACAACATGACGTTGGTCTGCTTCATTGTTATACTGTGCCAGGATGCGCCCAAACCGACAGGCTTGGTGTCCACAGTGATTTCAGTCTTTCTTTTGGTGTCTAAGTATGCTAAATTGATAGCAGTGCTCACAGCCTTCTTGATTTTATTGAACGCGTGTTCACACGTAGACGACCACAGGAATTGCTGACCTTGGCGGGTGAGTTCTCTGAGCGGGTAGCTGATGGTAGCACAGTCCTTAATGTAGCGGGCACAATAGCTTGCCATCCCCAGGAACGAGCGGAGGTCACTAATGTCCTGTGGCTGTGGAGTGTCCGCAAGGGCAGACACTTTCTCAGGGTCTGGTTTCATGGCATCTTTGGAAAAGATATGTCCATAGAATTTTAGTGTGGACTTGTGGAATTCACATTTATCCGGGTTGAGTGTGAGGTTAGCATTGAGTAAGGCGTGACACACTCGGTCTAAGGCTTTGTCATGTTCCGCTTGATTTTCCCCAAAGACCAGGATATCGTCACTGTAGTTAAAGGCATTTGGGATGCCTTGGATTACCCGCCGGATGGCTTCCTGAAATATCTCAGCAGCTGAGGATATTCCAAAGTTTAAGCTTTTATATCGGAACATTCAATCAAATACATTTATAGAGCGCACTACTTACCCGGAGGGTCTCAAGGCGCTTGGGGGGGGGGGGGGGGGGTGCTGCTACTGCTTGAACAGCCAGGTCTTGAGCTTCTTCCTGAAGGAGAGGTGGTCTTGGGTCAGGCGCAGGTCGGTCGGGAGGGAGTTCCAGGTCTTGGCGGCCAGGTAGGAGAAGGACCTTCCTCCTGTTGCCGTTCTTCGGATGCGGGGGACGGCGGCGAGGGCGTGACTGGCTGATCGGAGATGGCGTTTGGGAGCGTAGAAGTTGATGCGGTTGTTGAGGTAGCTCGGGCCTTGATCGTGTAGGGCTTTGTGTGCGTGGGTGAGGAGACGGAAGGTGATTCTTTTGTTGACGGGGAGCCAATGCAGGTCTCTAAGATGTCCGGAGATGTGGCTGTGTCGTGGGATGTCGAGGATGAGTCTGGCTGAGGTGTTCTGGATCCGCTGGAGTCTCTTCTGGAGCTTGGCGGTGGTACCGGCGTAGAGGGCGTTGCCGTAGTCCAGTCGGCTGGTGACGAGGGCCTGGGTGACCGTCTTCCTAGTCTCGGTGGGGATCCAACGGAAGATCTTCCGTAGCATGCGCAGGATGTTGAAGCACGACGAGGAGACGGCGTTGACTTGTCTGGTCATGGAGAGGGAGGAGTCCAGGATGAAGCCCAGGTTGCGTGCGTGGTCTGTCGGTTTGGGTGCGGTGCCCAGGGCGAGGGGCCACCAGGAGTCGTCCCAGGCGGAGGGCGAGGAGCCCAGGATGAGGACTTCCGTCTGTCTGAGTTCAGTTTCAGGCGGCTGGTCGTCATCCACTCGGCTACGTCTTTCATCCCTTCGTGAAGGTTGGCTCTGGCGGCGGCGGGGTCGTTGGTCAGGGAGAGGATCAGCTGGGTGTCGTCAGCGTAGGAGATGATGTTGAGGTTGTGTTGGCGTGCGATGGCCGCGAGGGGGCTCATGTAGACGTTGAAGAGGGTGGGGCTCAGCGAGGATCCTTGAGGGACGCCACAGATGACTTCGGTGGCCTCTGACTTGTACGGTGGTAGACGGACTCTCTGTGTTCTTCCGTCGAGGAAGGAGATGATCCATTCCAGTGCCTTCTCCTGGATTCCGACGTTGCTGAGGCGCTGCACTAGGGTACGGTGGCAGACAGTGTCGAATGCCGCGGAGAGGTCTAGGAGGATGAGGGCCGCTGTTTCTCCGTTGTCCATCAGGGCTCGGATGTCATCGGTGGCAGCGATGAGGGCGGTCTCGGTGCTGTGGTTGGCTCGGAAGCCAGACTGTGAGGGGTCGAGGGATCCATTCGTCTCGAGGAAGGAGGCCAGCTGTTTGTTGACGGTCTTCTCGATGACTTTGGCTGGAAACGGGAGGAGCGAGATGGGGCGGTAATTCTTGAGTTCGGTGGGGTCCGCTGTAGGTTTCTTTAGTAGGGCGCTGAGTTCGGCGTGCTTCCAGCTCTCCGGGAAGGTGGCGGTGTCGAAGGAGGTGTTGATGATGTCCCGCAGGTGGGGTGCGATGACAGCGCCGGCCTTGTTGAAGACGTGGTGAGGGCAGGGGTCGGTCGGAGATCCGGAGTGGATGGAGTTCATCATGCGGACGGTGTCTTCGGTGCTGATCGGAGTCCAGGCGCGGAGGGTGGTGGTGGGGGGCGGTGGTTCGGTCGTGGCGTGCGTCGGTTGAGTGCTGAAGCTGTTGTGTATGTCCGCGATCTTGTTGTGGAATTAGGAGGCGAGGGAGTTGCCGAGGTCTTGCGATGGAGTGATGTCGTTGTTTCCGGCGTTGGGGTTGGAGAGCTCTTTCACGATGTTGAAGAGTTCCTTGCAGTTGTGTGCGTTGTTGTCCAGCCGGTCCTTGAATGCAGTTTTCTTGGTGGCGCGGATCAGTTGGTGGTGCTTCCGGGTGGCAAGCTTGAGGGTGGTCATGTTGTCCGGTGTTGGTTCCCTTCTCCAGGCTTTCTCGAGGGCTCGGCAGTTCTTCTTGGAGCTCTTGAGTTTGTCGGTGAACCATGGGGCCTTCTTGCTGCCGGGTCTGCTGGGCGGGGTCCTCAGTGGGGCCTTGATGGGTGGTAAAGGTGGTAATGTAGCGGGATTTCTCATACAGTTCCAGCTGGTGGTATCCCTTGTTGAGATCCAGCTTCGAGAAAACAGATGCCCCATTGAGGCGAGTAATCATATCACTAATTTGAGGTCCGGGATGTCGTTCCCTCTCAATAGCCGTATTCGGGGCATGCATGTCCACACACAAGCGTACTTGTTGTCTTGTCCTTTCTTGGGCACTACCACCACTGGTGATCTCCAGGGAGTGGGTCCTGTGGATCGTTCAATGATATCTGTCCTCAGCAAGTCCTGTAGCTCGTCATCTACTACGTAATCAACAAAGAGAGAGTGAGGGTATTCTAATGGGTTCCAACTCCTTCGTCCCCTAGAATCCAATTTAACAAAACAAAAGAAAGGAGTATCCCCAGGACCCAAAGTCCTAGTGATCTAGCGTGGAGAAAGAGAAATATGGAAAGAAAGAATTCTTTCTTTCTTAGGAAACCCCTCACTCACCGACCTGGTCGGTGACATGCTTCATCATCGGGGTCCACCCGAGTGACCGAGTGCCACTCAGGTGTGCTTCGACGCCTGCAACTGCAGCGGAGCTGGATTTTTTGTGAGTTTGTGAAGAAGTTGTGAAGTTTAAAAAGTGTACTATGTGTACTCCTTGTAGACTTTATTCTGGAGTTAGTATGACACTTATACGCACAATTTGATACTCTCTGGTCAAATTACACCAATAGAAGGATCCCACTTGTTTTTATTAGTGTCATACTAACTCCAGAATAAAGTCTACAAGGAGTACACGTAGTACACCTTTTAAACTTCACAACTTCTTCACAAACTCACAAAAAATCCAGCTCCGCTGCAGTTGCAGGCGTCGAAGCACACCTGAGTGGAACTCGGTCACTCGGGTGGACCCCGATGATGAAGCATGTCACCGACCTGCTCGTCATCTACTGCCTGTTGCAGATGAAACGGCACCTTCCTGTGATGTTGCGCTATCGGTGATATTTGCTCGTTGATGTGCAGTTTGACTTTGAACTGGTTGAGCTTCCCAAGGCCTTTGAAGAGGTTTGGGAACTTGTTGACAATGTCATCCACCGTGTATAAAAGTTCGACAAGTTTTAGTCGTTCTGCTATCGGCAGACTGAGAAGGCAATCCGCTGCGTCAGGACCCTCGATCACATGGATGTGACCTTTGATCTGTCGGTCCGTATAGGTCAGAGTCGTGCTGAACTGTCCCAGGCATGGTAGGGGTTTCCTGGACATCCAGGTGTAGACTCGAACAGCGGCTGGTTCCAGTTTTGGCTGGGGTTTCATGCTTTGGTATTCCATGGCACATATGTAGTTCAAGGACGCTCCTGAGTCTAGTACAAACTTGGAGAGGTGACTCCCTATTTGAATGTTCAATCTTGGGTATTTCTTCAGTCTGTCGGGGTCTGACACCATGCACACGTATTCATCGTTGTCCTGCGAGACAGGTGTGGGAGACAACGACTCCCGAGACGTCGACCTCTGGGATCTGTATGAGTTAACTGACTGGGCGCTCGACCTTGATGAACTGGATGAGCGGATTTTCCTTCCCCTCACTGCTCTTGCATGGTGGCGGGTTTCTGAGCTTGACTTGGCTGTCTTCATTTCCGACCGTCGCATTTGACAGGCCACTTCGAAATGGTTTTCTCTTCCACAGCGGTGAGACTGCTGTGCTATGGCAGGACACTGTCCTGAGTGTGGGTAGTCCTGTCCGCATCTGTAGCATTTTGAGGCTGGTCTGCTTGTCCGACTGCTTCAGGTTCCGTCGCACGGAAGGTCTGTGTCGGTCTTCCCGACTTGCGGCGGTCGGAACGGTGCTTCGAGTCTGTGTGAGACTGCATTCGGAAAGCTTGCTCCTTTTTTTCAGACTTACTGGCTTCCATCTTCTTGGCATGGTCTTCCGCTTGATCATTGATGCGAGTGAGTTCCTCTATTTCTTCAAGCGTGTAGTATTTCTTTAACAATCGGCGGCATAGTGATTCTGACTGGCACCCTTCGATAATGCGCAGTCGCAGCGCGTCTTCGGTGTTGAACGTGTCGAATTTGCAATACCAGGCTAGACATTGAATGCGAGCAATGAAGTCACACATTGATTTGTTCTTTTCTTGCGACGCAAGGTTGAACGTATTATGCTTATAGTCTAAGTTTCGTTTGTGTAGAAACCTCTGATCTAGAGCTCCCTGCACATCTTCGTATGAGGCGGCGCTGGCAGCAGTCAATTCTTTGATGATCTGTGCAATGTCTTTCCCTATCAAATTTTGCAGTGCTATCAGTTTCTGTTTGGAGTCTTGCAGCTGAGACCCCATCATGAAGTCGTCGAAATTGTCAGCCCAGCTCTTCCATTTGGGCCCCCTGCTGTTCCCGGACTTCAGCTCTAGAGGCTCTGACGGGCGCAGATATGCCACCCCTAGCAACATTGGATGCGGTTGCAGGGCTTGCTGGGCAGATCCCATGGCAGCTGGACGTGAAGTGTCAGCTTCTACTGACATCCTGAGCAGAGGTGCAGGCTCCCCTGGCCGGGCGAGGCTTTATTCGCCGGAATTCACAGGTTTTTAAAAAGTTTTTATGGAATTGCCTGACTTCAAGATGGCCGCCGTGGTGAGAGACAGTGTTATCCTGTGCATGGTGCCTGGCTCAAAAATGGCCACCGGGGAGGACGTGGGTCTTTATCTTTGGTGTCTGCTTCAGTCTTCCTTACTGCCTCTCACAAGGGTAGTCGCTGCTTTAGACTCACCCTTTTGTGAAGCTCCAGTCTTTGTGGCACGGCGCTCGAGCAGCGCGCGACCCTCCACGCGATTTCGATCGCGTTTCGCGCACTTTTGTATCGGCGCTCTAAACAAGCTTGGCTTCGGCTGCTCGTTCTCAGCGAGGGGCAGAAGCGGTCAGTTACCAGCATCCCACCCTCGTCGCCAGTGAAATGTTCTCCGGCCCCCCAATGAAGACTCACACTCTGGAGCTCTGGATGGCACCTTCTTTATTATCACGGTGCAATCGCCATACTAACTTTTCCTCCGTCACTTCCTGCCCCTCCCCTTCTGCCTCCGCCTGCCCTGTACCAACATCAGGGTCAGGCAGGGCGACATGACAGTGACCTCAGTGTACTTGTTCTTCTGCCTCTCTAGTTATTACACGCTTTCAGTACATTTGCATGCCATCATGACATTGCAATGCATAAAAATGCATAAATAGATGCATTTTCCCCATTTCTATGCCCAGGGTGAGATTCTCATTTCCATATAGCAGTGGTTCCCAATTTGTGAGCCGCAGCACCCACGTGTGCCGTCAAACCTCTGTAAGACACATAAACAAAGGTATAAGTCGCTAATAAACTCCTCTTTCTCCAATGTCAAAAAAGAGACGCAAGGAGCGTTTGAATCGGTCACAACACACGCACCTCTGGTTGAACCTTGGAATGAGCAGATAAAGAGATGAAAGAGGAAGGTGGCTTTGGGGAGATATTTCTGGGATTGCTTTGTAATGGTAATAACTTGGAAGGGTGGAATAAGCATGCCACTTGGGTATTTGGTGGCCAAATAGCTGACTTGCTCATGTTTTTTAACAGACTGCATTCATCCAACCTGGTCCAGAAAGAAAAAAAAATTGCCGGTTTACTGTCGCCTGTTTGTTACCAGTATAGTTTTGACAAGTAACATTTTTTTTGCTCGTAAAAGTATCCCTACAATGTTTTTGTCATCTGCGACAGGAATATTGTTTCCCCAAAACTAATCAGAATATTTCCTTTATGGGTCATTGATATGTGATTGTATTTTTTCCTGATATCACTTTTACATTATTATGCTCAGGCCTCCTCACATCTGAACAAATAAATGCATGCATTTTTTACATAATGATTTTTAAAAGTAACAAATGGAGAGAGAGAGAGCCCTGTGCCACAGGAAGGTCGAGTCTTTTGAAGGTAGCTTTCTAATGGTGACCCTTGGCAGGCGCGCTCACAAGGGAGTCCATGCAGAGGAGTCTGATGAAAAGGAGCCAGTTCTTATTTCAAACTGAATTTTGGTGAAGTCACGATCAGAGCACCAGCATGGATTCCGGGGAGACAGCGCATGAGCCTTGATTCATTCTGCAGCCTCCATCTCTTCTGTAAGTGTTGCAGGCATACACAGTGACAAGACTTCGGCTTGCGTGGGGGTCTCCCTGGGTGCACGCGGGCTGTTTTTCTAGGAAATGGAAGATTATACACTTCCTGCTTTTCAAATATTTGAAGGGAGATGGAAACGAAATTGAAATATTCATCACTGCTTAAAGTTAAATAATTGACAAAAGTCACTCTTGCATATTTGTGAGATAAGAATAAAATATGAAGAAAAAATAAATTCTAAGTAATATGGTGAGAGAAGGAATCGAAGTGGCATCTCATTCTATATTTTTCATGTTAAAGATGTACCAGATAGATTCAAAAACACACCTCAGGATGTGCACTTTTAGCATGAGTGTGCAGATTTTCCAGATAGACATAATTATAGCCCATTATGTTCTTGTTCCAACAAGTGACCTTTTGTCAACACTCAATGGAAATGTCCTCTCACCTCTCTCGTAAGCAAAAAGATCAACTGAAAGGACAGGTATGCTTAGTTAGACCAATTTTTTATCATGGGATATTTGTGTAGACCCACAGCAAGGTCTCCGCTTCCTCGGTTCAAGTCAAATACATGTGATGGGAGGCACCGCAAGGGATCCTCCCATAAGCAGAACTGAACAATTTGGTGCTTTTATACTGACCAATTTTGAAAAAGTCTTCTCCGTGTCCAAGCTTTCCAGCATGTTTTATACAAACCTCTCTAAAGAGCACTACATCACAATGCAGTCACAGTTCACTTTTCTGAGAACCCTGTGTCCCTCCAATCACTTCATGGGGCTCTGCAGTGGATAGGAAAGGATTACATCTATGATTGTAATACCTTCATCAACTTCATCCCAATTATTTTCAGGGATAAAAATGGAAGTACTCCTGAGGCCGGGCTTACATACCCTCACCTGCCAAAATAATCAATCAATCAATCACAGGCATTTATATAGCGCACTACTTACCCGGAGGGTCTCAAGGCGCTAGGGGGGGGAGTGCTACTACTGCTCGAATAGCCAGGTCTTGAGCTTCTTCCTGAAAATAAGTACCATGATGGAGTGCCGCAGACAACAGGCAATAGGTCAAGGGAACCGCAGGTCGAAAAAGTTTGGGAACCACTTCCATATGGTAAAACAGCAGATCTGAAATTGTGTAAACATAGGTACGCCGTTAAGTATAATCAATCTGGTACAGCATACATTTTAACTCACATTGTAACACAGCGCACACTGCTACACATTAGCAAAATACTATTTTTGATCTTTTGGCAATCAATTTGGAATTGATGCTAAAATGAGCATTATTCAGCATGGTGACTGTTTTAGACCTTCAGCGATAACTCATCACGCGGTCTACTGTACAGATGCCTAAGATGCAACGACGCAAACACATACGTGCCTCCTCTGGCTTTTTACACCAATTTGAAAACATAACTGGTATTCTGCTTATGTGGAAGGAATCCTAGTCAAAATTGCGTCACACAGCACAAACCAATCAACTACATCACAGCAGGAATCACAGGCACTTTTCTTATTAATCATTGTCTTCACTGACCTCACCTCATTTCGCAAGCAGTGTGTTAGAGTCAACACGATTTACTGCTGCATGAACATGGGCACTTTGAAGGGGAATCAGCCTGGTGCAGTACACATTAAGTCATGTTGTTGCACAGCAAACACACACTCATACAAATTACCAATTGATGTTAGAGTTAACATTTTTCGGCATAATGGTTGTTTTTCCACCTCCAGCGATAACACTTCATGCATCTAGTTGATTTGCACCTAGGTACAGTGACGCATCCGGCCAGTGTCCGGCTCCTTATACCGATGTGAAAACATAACGAGTACTTTATTTATACAAAGAGATGTCTTGTGAAGATCCCACTGCACAGCACTTACTGATGAACTACATCACAGCAAGTATCTTGAGCCCTTTTCTTAACCCCTTCACTGCGGCGGCTATTCCGCCGCAGTGCTAAGGGGGCGGGGCGGAAATGTGGCGGGCGCATGCTGGTGACGGAACCGCTCCGTCACCAGCTTCGGTTGCGCTGTGCTTCTGACGGAGCGATTCCGTCATGGCCCCGCCCACTCAATAGAACGCTCTGCGCAGGCGCGGAATTCGCGCCGCGCAGGAGCGTTGGGCGGGCCATGACAGAACCACTCCGTCATCAGCACAGCGCCACCGCAGCTGATGACGGAGCGGTTCCGTCATCAGCAGGGGAGGGGTTAACAAAAGCAAGCATTGTCTAAACTGACCCAAGCTTGTTTCAAAATGACTCATGTACACAGCGCCGGCTCCTCCACTGAGGTGGAGGAGCATTGCCCCACTGCTTTGAAGCACTGAAAGAAAGGAAGCTTACTATGATAATAACTTGAGGTTATTATCATTTTATGTTTTTCTGCTGCAGCAGGTTTGCAGGCCGGGCTGGGCTGCTACAATGACAGAAGAGCTGGAGGAGGAGTGGTTTGCCGACTCTGAGTGCGCATGAATGTTTGGCCGGCCCTCTCAGCCAGCCAAGCATTCATGCACACTTTGCATGTTCTGAAGCCTGCGTGGCGAACATGCCTAGGCTCCCATTACCTGGCTGGGCGCCGAACCATGGTGCTCAGACCAATCTTAACACTCTTTTGCAGCGTTGTAATTGGCTCAGGGGAGCCTAGGTGCTTCTTTTTCTGACCCCAGGGGAGAGACGGAGACACGGAGTAGAGACGCTGCATCAGGTATGTTTTTAAAACTCTTTTTTAAACCCCCTTACACTCCTCCACCTCCGATACGTGCCAGCCGCCACTGCATGTACAGTCGATGTTATTAGGCTTAGCAAAATGGCTTTATTCACAATTTCTTCAGTTTTTATACTCATTTGATCATCTTTATGAGACAGCTGGCCTCAAACAGTTTACAACTCCACAATCATCTATATAACATAGAACCCAGTTATACTCATAACTACAAGCAAAATATTTTTTACTTTCATGTGAAACAACCCTTCATTGGGTAATTTGCATGTCTTTGAAATAACTGACTTCCTTATTAATGCTGTATATGATGGTGCTTCTAAAGTGGTGTAGTAATTTAGAGTTATTTTGTTCTAATGTACAATTTACTGTTTGATTGTGGTGTGTGTTGACGTTACCCCTGATGAAGGACCACAAAGAGCCAAAGTGCCTAGGGGCCAATTCTCGCTTTGAAATTATGTAGTCAGACCAACTGCGTACATTTTTTTTATTCTATCTAACAAATTATTTTTGTAAAGAAAAATGTAAGTTAAACTGTATTTTGACTCATTGAATTGAACAAGTAGCTACTTTCAGAATCATTTGTTGTGCTTTTGTAGAACTCGTCCAGAAGGAAAAGCTGAAAAACGCTGTCTAGAGAGCTATAGATCAGCTTGTAAAAGATGGCTTGGCTTGTGTCTGCGAAGACACCTGGATTCTGTGTGGTCCGAATTGGTTCACCTACTAATTTCTTGCAGTAACTGGCTTCACAAGGTCTTGCTTAAAAGTGAGTAAACATTTTTCGACTGGCAATATTAGTAGTTCACCTTCGTATAAATGGTTCACAGGTGGGTGGTACATATGAAGCGAAAAATCCATTAGTATCCGTCTCCGTGTCTGTTAGACGGGGACCCTGAGGGTCGGCCGAGCAAGGGGGAGAGGCCTCCTGCGAGGGCCCTCTCCTTAGATCGTACGGACGAGCAACTACCCCCCCACAGATAGACGCCACACAAAGATAGGTTCTGCACACTTTTATCGGTATTCTTAAGCAGGTTATACTGGACGATACAGTAGGACCAGGATACGGTGATTCCTTCAATTCTAGTCTCTGGGGGGAAAAGGGGTAGCGGGACAGTCTTGGTACCGGTCCGGTACAGGGGGTATCAGGCGTATAGCTCTTAATCCTCGGGCTGGAGGGTTCTCAAGTAGGGGCCGCGGCAGCGCCAGCAGGCCTTCGAGGATGGTTCACGAAGATGAGCCGCGGCAGCGCCAGCAGGCCTTCAAGGATGGTTCACGAAGATGAGCCGCGGCAGCGCCAGCAGGCCTTCAAGGATGGTGCACGAAGATGAGCCGCGGCAGCGCCAGCAGGCCTTCAAGGATAGTTCACGAGGATGAGCCGCGGCAGCGCCAGCAGGCCTTCTAGGATGGTTCACGAGAGGATGAGCCGCGGCAGCGCCAGCAGGCCTTCAAGGATGGTTCATGAAGAGGATGAGCCGCGGCAGCACCAGCAGGCCTTCAAGGATGGTTCACGAAGAGGATGAGCCGCGGCAGCGCCAGCAGGCCTCCAAGGATGAGTTTGTCTCGGTGTCTCTCGACTCCAGGATACAACTGCCTTCCTGCTCTGGAGCTGCCCCAGTTATAGGTCTGGCGCCCTTTGATGTCCGGACCCTCGCACTTGGAGGTCGGGGGATCCGGGATGAGGGAGTCCAGACACCCAGCAGGGGGGTGGAGCCAGCGCCCAGGGAGGCTGGGGGCGATCGAAACCAGGCGGAGGGGAGCCATCGACACTCTTTCTCCCATTGACTCGCCGAGTGGTCTCTTTACCCCCTGGGTGGATGGTGGTGCCTCGATGTCGGGGCTTGGCTGGGCCTGAGGCGGAGGTCGACCCGAGGCCACGAGGCCTGGTCGTAGAGGGTCCAAAATGGCGGCTGGGCCGGGGACGGTGGTTCGGGAAAGGGCCCGGGCCAGCCGAGAAGGTTGTGGATGCGAGCCTGAGGTCCGTCGGGGAAGAGCTGGGGGTGACCCGGAGGGCTGAAGGTGTGGCTCTTGTCCGGGGAACAGGGGTCACAGTAGTCCGGGACCCGCCATGCGGGGAGGGGTCCGGCCATGCCACGAGGCCGGTCCAACATGCGTCCTCCCAGCTGAAGGCAGGGAGAGTCACCCATCCTCTTGGGTAATCTCCTCGCCGAGGCGGAAGAAGCGGGACAGGCCGTCTGCGTTGGCATGGTCGTGGCCTGGGCGATGCTCCACAGTGAAGTCCATCCCTTGCAGGGAGATGGACCAACGCAACAGCTTCGGATTCTCTCCCCGCATCTGCATCAGCCATTGCAGAGGTCGGTGGTCTGTTTGCACCCGGAAGTGGGTACCGAAGAGATAGGGCCGGAGCTTCTTGAGGGCCCACACCACGGCGAAGGCCTCGCGCTCTATGGTGCTCCAGCGCTGTTCTCGGGCCAGCAGGCGTCGGCTGATGAAGGCCACTGGCTGGTCAACTCCCTCTGCATTGATTTGGGAGAGAACGGCCCCAACGCCGTGATCGGAGGAATCGGTTTGTACTATAAATTCCCGGCTGTAGTCGGGGGCTTGGAGCACTGGGGCGGTGCACATTGCTGTCTTGAGGGTCTCAAAGGCGGCCTGACACTCAGGGGTCCAGTGGACCTTCGGTGGGTTCTTCTTGGACGTGAGTTCTGTGAGGGGCCCCACAATGCTGCCATAGTCCTTCACGAAGCGCCGGTAGTACCCGGTGAGCCCCAGGAAGGCTCAGACTTCTGTTTGGGTGATCGGGGGCTCCCAGGCCCGGATGGCGGCGATCTTGGGTTGGAGAGGGGCCACCTGCCCACTTCCCACCTGGTGCCCCAGGTAGGTCACGGACCCTTGGCCGATTTGGCACTTGCTGGCCTTGATTGTTAGTCCTGCCCGTCGGAGGGCGGTCAAGACCTCCCGGAGGTGTTGGAGGTGTTCCGCCCAGTGGAGACTGTACACGGCAATATTGTCCAGATAGGCGGTGCTGAACTCCTCGAGCCCCGCCAATACCTTGTTCACGAGTCTCTGGAAGGTGGCGGGGGCGTTTTTCATTCTGAAGGGCATCACTTTGAAGTGGTAGTGGCCATCCGGGGTGGAGAAGGCGGATCGCTCCTGGGCGCCTGGGGTGAGGCCGATCTGCCAATAGCCCGCGGTCAGGTCAAAGATGCTCAGGTAGCGGGCGGCCCCCAGACGGTCGATCAACTCATCAGCTCGGGGGATGGGGTGAGCGTCAGTTCGGGTGACGGCGTTCAGGCCCCGGTAGTCCACACAAAATCTGAGTTCTGGGGCGATGCCAGGGGCAGCGGCCTTGGGGACCAGCACGACCGGGCTGGCCCAGGGACTGTCGGAGGGCTCGATTACTCCTAGAGCCAGCATCTTGGAGACCTCCGATTGGATGCAGGCGCGTACCCGATCACGAACTCTGTAGGCCCTGTGCCGGATAGGGGGACTATCCCCGGTGTCGACATCGTGGAGGCACCAGGGGGTGACCCCGGGTGTGAGGGAGAATAGATCGGCGAATTGTTGCAACAAGTCTTGGCAGCTGTGGCGTTGTGCTGGGGTCAGGGTGGAAGAGAGGTTGACTCCTTCCACGGAGCCGTCTTGTGCTAGAGTCTTCAGGAGGTCGGGGAGGGGCTCGGAGTCCTCTTCAGCCCCACTGTCGGTAGCCATCAGGAGGCTAAGTTCTGATCGCACAAAGTGCGGCTTAAGTCTGTTGGCATGGAGGACCCGGAGGGGGTTCCTGGGGGACTCCAGGTCCACCAGGTATGTGACGGGGCCCTTGCGCTCCACCACTTTGAAGGGTCCGGTTCATTTGTCCTGGAGGGCGCAAGGTTCGACCGGGGACATGACCCAGACCTGTTGTCCCGGCTCGAATTCAATGGACGAGGCGTTTTGATCATACCAGCGTTTCATGTCCTCTTGGCTGGCTTCGAGGTTGGTCTTGGCGAGTTCTCGGAACCTCTGAGTCTGATTCCGGAGGGTCAAGAGGTACCTGTAGACATCGGGGGGAGCCTTTTGGGGGGTCACCTCCCACCCTTCCTTGACCAGGCTGAGGGGTCCCCGGACGGGGTGCCCATACAGGAGCTCGAAGGGGCTGAATCCCAGGGACTTCTGTGGGACCTCCCGATAGGCAAACAGGAGGCAGGGTAGCAGCACGTCCCATTGGCGGCGTAGGGGCTCTGCCAGGCCCATGATCATACCCTTGAGGGTGCGATTGAATCGTTCCACTAGTCCGTTTCCTTGCGGGTGGTAGGGGGTCGTAAATTTGTAGGTGACCCCACACTGTTGCCATAGGGACTTCATGTATCTGGAGATGAAGTTCGTGCCCCGATCACTGACGACCTCTCGGGGGAAGCCCACCCGCGAGAAGAACCCCATCAGGGCTCGGCCCACTACGGGCGCCGTCACGGTCCGGAGAGGTATGGCCTCGGGATAGCGGGTGGCTTGGTCCACCAGGACGAGTATGAACTGGTGACCTTGTGCTGTCCGGGGCTCCAGGGGCCCCACGATGTCGATCCCCACCCGCTCAAAGGGAGTGGTGACGATTGGAAAGGGTTGCAGGGGGACTTTTAGTTTACGGCCGCTCTTCCCGCTGGCCTGACAGGCGGGGCAGGCCCGGCAGTGGTTTATCACATCATTCCGCATCTTAGGCCAGTAGAAATGGGTCACCAGGCGGCTGTAAGTCTTGTCCTGCCCCAGGTGCCCAGCGAGAGGCACATCGTTTGCCAGGTTCAAGAGGAAGTCTCTGAATCGGAGGGGGACCACCAGCACCCGGCTGGCTCCCAGTTCGGCAATCTTTTGCTCACCGTAGAGGAGCTCATTGTCCCAGTAGATCCAGTGGGCCCCCGAGGCGTCCCCTGCGCTCTGGGCTATGACTTGCTGTCGGAGCCCCTCGATGGAGGGACACGTTCTTTGTTCTTGAAGGAAACTGTTCCTGAGTGGGGCCACCTTCTTGGCGCCACTGGGCCAGCTCCGGGAGGTCTCGGAGTGGGTCAGGCTCTTTGTTGTCGGGCCCCGGTGGACCGGGTTCAGGGGTGGTCTCCTCAGTGATGACCGGCGGTGGAGGGTCGGGCCACTCGGGTTCTTAAGTGGATGGGATGGCGCGGGCGGCCATGGATCGGGTCGTCGCACAGACCCATTCAGGGAGACCAAGCATCCCCAGGCGCTCTCTTAATTCAACGGCGGCCCAGGGGGAGCTCTCGAGATCGTTCCCCAGGAGGCAGTCCACGGGGGCATCGTCTCGGACGGTTACTTTCAGCATGCCCGACACTCCCCCCACTCGAAGGGGACGCGGGCTATCTGGCACAGGCTTTCGGAGTTGTCCGCAGACCGTACTGGACAAAGTACGTTGGGCAAGATTTGATCGGGGGTGACCAGATGGCAACGGACTGCGGTCACACTGGCCCCCGTGTCGCGGAGGGCTTCGGCCCGGTGTCCATTAATGGTGATCCACTGGCTGTACTTCTGCGTGTTGGCTGGGATGGGGGCCCGCGGGACCATGTCCCTTTCTCCTAGACATACCAGGGACATGGCTGCAGGTTCCCACCCTGTCTGGTATTGTTCGCAATCTTCGGCTTCTTCTTCGTCTTGCTCTTCTCCGAGGGCGACGGCGGCGATCTGGCGGTTCATTGGACCCGGGGTATTGTTGGACTGGTTTCTCGGACAGTTGGGGTCATTGGCGTAATGGCCGGGCCGCTGGCATTTGTGGCAGACAATGTTGGAGCGGAACCCCGGTCGCATCGGAGGACTCCCTCTTCCCGACGGAGACGGGGGGTTACTAGTGGGGGGCACCGTGGCGGTGTCCCTGCCCCGACCCTGGCCTCCTCCTTCTCCTCGCGGACGGTGGGACCCCTGGGAGGCTCTGTTTTGTTCGCCCGGCCAATTCCGGGGGACCCGGGTGCTCTTCCATCGATCCGCTTCGATGGCGAGTTTCCGGGGTTCGGTCAGCTTGCTGTCGAGGAGATGCTGCCTTAGTTCAACGAAACAATTATTGGAGAGGTGCTCCCACACGATGAGATCGACCAATTGCTCGTAGGTGGTGACCTGGCTGCCCTTGATCCACCCCTCTAAGGCTCGGCTAAAAAAGTTCACATATTCCACCCAGGTGGTACCGGGGATTCTTTTACAGTCTCGGAATCGCTGCCGGTACATCTCGGGGGTGAGCCCATAGCGAGTGAGAAGGGCGGCTTTCATGTGCTCGTAGGAGGTCATCTCTGCGTCGGGGAGTTGTAGCAGGGCATCTCTTCCTTCGTTGACGAATCTCCCCCACAACCCGGCTCCCCAGTCTTTCCGCGGAATACGGTGGGAGATCATGGCTACCTCGTAGGCCTTGAACAACTGCTGGATGTCGTCGTTCCGGTAGTATTCTCGGACGACGTCTTTGGGAATGTGGACCTTGGTGTCCGCAGGGGGAGCGGAGCTCTGGTTCTCGGGGACGCCGAGGTCCTTGTTCTGTCTTCGAATCTCTAGTTCTTTTAAACTGCGCTCGTGTTCGTAAGCTAGCTTCTTCTCTTCTAGCTCCCTCTGGCTTTTTTTTTCTTCTCGTTCTTCCCGTAGCCGTAAGTGTTCGAGGGCTATCTTTTTTTCCGCTAGTTTCAGTTCCCCATCTAAGCGGAGTCGAGCCAGTTCCAACTCGTGGAGCCGGCTCCTCTCCCGTTCTCGGGCCTCTTCGGAAGAGAGGCCCGCTCTTCTTTCTTCTTCGGGGGTTGCAATTGTTTCTGTGGTCTCAATGCTTTCGTTTTGGGGTGGGAACGTTCCTGTCTCCACCCAAGACTCCAAGGCGTGTTTGAGGTCGTCTTTGGTGCTCAGTCCCGTGGTAGCGATGCCCAAGTCTATGCAGAATTGTTTCAATTCCTTGTGGCTGTATTCTTCCAGTCGTTCCATCTGGAATTTTGCGGTTGTTCCGGTCTCTTTTGTCGACATTGTTGCTGTGTGTCGTGGGGTGAGTTACTCTCCGTACGATTATGCGTCGGCTCGGATCGCGCCGCTGGCCACCAATGTTAGACAGGGACCCTGAGGGTCGGCCGAGCAAGGGGGAGAGGCCTCCTGCGAGGGCCCTCTCCTTAGATCGTACGAACGAGCAACTACCCCCCCACAGATAGACGCCACACAAAGATAGGTTCTGCACACTTTTATCGGTATTCTTAAGCAGGTTATACTGGACGATACAGTAGGACCAGGATACGGTGATTCCTTCAATTCTAGTCTCTGGGGGGAAAAGGGGTAGCGGGACAGTCTTGGTACCGGTCCGGTACAGGGGGTATCTGGCGTATAGCTCTTAATTCTCGGGCTGGAGGGTTCTCAAGTATGGGCCGCGGCAGCGCCAGCAGGCCTTCGAAGATGGTTCATGAAGATGAGCCGCGGCAGCGCCAGCAGGCCTTCAAGGATGGTTCACGAAGATGAGCCGCGGCAGCGCCAGCAGGCCTTCAAGGATGGTGCACGAAGATGAGCCGCGGCAGCGCCAGCAGCCCTTCAAGGATAGTTCACGAGGATGAGCCGCGGCAGCGCCAGCAGGCCTTCTAGGATGGTTTACGAGAGGATGAGCCGCGGCAGCGCCAGCAGGCCTTCAAGGATGGTTCACGAAGAGGATGAGCTGCGGCAGCGCCAGCAGGCCTTCAAGGATGGTTCACGAAGAGGATGAGCCGCGGCAGCGCCAGCAGGCCTCAAAGGATGAGTTTGTCTCGGTGTCTCTCGACTCCAGGATACAACTGCCTTCCTGCTCTGGAGCTGCCCCAGTTATAGGTCTGGCGCCCTTTGATGTCCGGACCCTCGCACTTGGAGGTCGGGGGGTCCGGGAGGAGGGAGTCCAGACACCCAGCAGGGGGGTGGAGCCAGCGCCCAGGGAGGCTGGGGGGCGATCGAAACCAGGCGGAGGGGAGCCATCGACACTCTTTCTCCCATTGACTCGCCGAGTGGTCTCTTTACCCCCTGGGTGGATGGTGGTGCCTCGATGTCGGGGCTTGGCTGGGCCTGAGGCGGAGGCGGAGGTCGACCCGAGGCCACGAGGCCTGGTCGTAGAGGGTCCAAAATGGCGGCTGGGCCGGGGACGGTGGTTCGGGAAAGGGCCCGGGCCAGCCGAGAAGGTTGTGGATGCGAGCCTGAGGTCCGTCGGGGAAGAGCTGGGGGTGACCTGGAGGGCTGAAGGTGCGGCTCTTGTCCAGGGAACAGGGGTCGCAGTAGTCCGGGACCAACCATGCGGGGAGGGGTCGGGCCATGCCACGAGGCCGGTCAACAGTGTCCTTGATGCTAAACTGGGGGGATGTGAATACAATGTTGAATTTCTGCTTTCTTGGCCTCAGAAAAAGTATCTGAGCAGGAAGGACCTGTTGGGAGAATAGAAATGTTGCTATGCAAGGTGTCCTATAGGAGAGTGCCGATGGCATAGATTTAACAGGTAGAATTATTTACACTCCCAAGGGAGTCAGATTCAATTTGAATAAAGCCAAACTTCTCCTTACGGAATTATTTCATATCCGGAACTTTGGGCCCGATGTAGGTAATCCTCATTTACCGACTCTAAAATACCGAATTTTACCGATTCGGTATTCTAGATTCAGTAAATGAGATGTAGCAAAAAATTCGGTATTTTTTACTGAATCCGTAGGATTCGGTAATTGCCATTGATTCCTATGGGCCTTGAGGCCCATAGGAATCAATGTCAATATTCCACGTCACACACTCTAGGGCCAGATGTAGGACACCAAATACCGGTCGGTAACGGACGATTTCGGCCGTTACCGACCGGTATTTGGTGTTTGACATGTAGGGGGCCTTATATTTACAGAATCGGTATATTTACCGATTCGGTAAATTTACCAATTCTGTAAAATACCGAATCGGTAAATTTACCGAATCGGTAAATCCAGATGTAGGTGGCACTTCAAACAGTGCCACAGGCCATTACCGATTCGTTATTTACCATGTAATACTAATGCATGGACCGGTAAATAACGAATTCCTGTGTACATGCACATCTGTGCATGTACACCTGTCCACACATACATGCGCTTAGGGCATGTATGTGTGCCACATGGCACACAAGCCAAAATCAGGGGTGCAACAGGTTGTCAAAGTGACACCCTGTTCCCCTTGACAATTCGGTAATTTTACAGAATCAGTATTTACCGATTCGGTAATTGACATTGACCTTAATAGTTAGTGTTTCCAATCTAGAGCAGTTACAGAACAAAAATTGTGAAAATATTGAAAACAGTGTTATGAAACAGATATAAATAAAGTTTTTTGATTAAACTCAAACGTAAAAAGTGGTTTTGTCAGGGCAGCAGTTTGATTCACTGCCTATCAAACCAATGGTCAAAGAATAGTGCTGTACTGGCATTTTGTTTTGTTTTTTGAAGGTGAGAATAGTGGCACCTGCTGACATTTGAAAGTGGTTGGACGAATCGTTTGGGACGTGTGCTCTCTGGCGAGCAAGCAAAGTGAGTGAGCACAACCATCATGTGTGGGTTCGGGGGGCGGGGGTGGGGGGGGCAAATGGTGCATTTTCGAGCTCATTTGGGAGAGCAAGAAGGTTAATAAGGCAGTTGGGAAAGCGTAGTTATGGCGTCAATAAACAGATTTCATATAATTACGTAGGTAGCTGCTTATTCGGTATACCCACAGAACTTCATGGCAGACTTTGAGATAACAATGCTGAGTACCTCACATATTTCTTTATTTGTTGCTATACCTTTCCAAATGAAATCTACTGCGGAAATACAAGTTATTGTGATTTTGTGGACTGGGCACAATGAGACAGCAAGTAATAAACATTAAAGGCAGTAGAGCACCCTACAAGGCACGGTACGTCTCATTCAGTGGCTGAAGAAATATGATTACAGGATCTATTTGCCTCTTGGAAAGGGCTGTAGATACCTATTGGCTGCAGTGAGGATATTTCCTTAGCTTGTCAGACTGCCATTCCCGGTTTTTTCACAGGACATTTTAGTTCACTATTCAAAGGTCACATGCCACAACTGTATCCAGTTAAAACCATTTGGAAGCCATCAACTGGAATTTCCTCCATTGATCTAAACTTGTACACATAGATTTATTTAGA
The DNA here is from genome assembly GCF_964263255.1 of Lissotriton vulgaris. Classification (NCBI taxonomy): domain Eukaryota; kingdom Metazoa; phylum Chordata; class Amphibia; order Caudata; family Salamandridae; genus Lissotriton; species Lissotriton vulgaris. Next base: position 82,944,341 of record NC_141693.1, read on the forward strand.
TTCTGCTCTCCTTAGGGTCACAGATGCTGCTTGCAGTCGGTAAGAGAATCGCTGCACACGTCATGAATACAAAAGGCCTCGCTTATATGTTCCTTACAGACTTACCTGTGCTAGAGCAATGGGAAGCTCAGCTGTAATTTGAGCCTCCTTGATAGGGGACCGTGTCACCTGCAGCAGGAAGCGGTGTAAGCCTGCAAGAGCTGGATATAATGCAGCCGTGCCTGTGCAGCGCTGTGAGCCTCACCGCCGGGATGCAGCGGTGGCTGGCATGTAAGGAGGGTGGTGTAAAACATAAGTAAACAAGCATTTACAATGCAATGGTTTCGCCTTTTGAAAAGTTTGAGCTATGGGCATTGTAAATGACAAAATTTGTATTTATGTGTTGGTTTTGAAAACAGATAAATAAATGGCATTGTCATTTACAATGCCAATAGTTTAATCTCTAGATCGAACCTTGTAAACAGCTACTCCAACCGGAGTGTTCCGGCGCTAGAGGTTCACAAATGACGGCAGCCAAGGACGACTTAACTCGTAAAAAGGCATGTTTTTAGCTGTTTCTTAAAAAGGTAGTCGTATCAGTGGATATCAAAAGCACTTTTGTATGTATATTGTCAAAAACTGCACGAAATACACTAGCTTGACTAATCATTTCACATGACAACTACACAATAGCACTAGCTGTACCACAAACCTTCCCTTGATCGCAATCACCAAATTCAGACCATTACTATCTCGACGACAGAAAAACACTGAATTCCCTCTCAAACAAACTCAGCCACATGTAGACTCTGTTTACTAGCTGCATGGAGCTTCTTACCAACAGGAGAGCCATCTGGTTGTATGCACCAAACACGAACATACCGCACACGGAAAGCGGGAGGGGGGCGGGAATGGCACACGGACAGTGGGAGGGAGGGGGGCGGAAACGGGCACACCCACAGCGGGAGGGGAGGGGGGCGAGAACGGGCACACGGACAGCGGGAGGGGAGGGGAGCACTCACCTGGACTTCTTCCGGGGGCAACAAAGACAACACCACGGAGACAACATGAGGCGAGATAGACGTAGCACAGAAACAACGTAAACATGCTGACGAAAGCATTCTTAACTCTTAAAAAGGTAGTCGTATCAGTGGATATCAAAAGCACTTTTGTATGTACATTGTCAAAAACTGCACGAAATACACTAGCTTGACTAATCATTTCACATGACAACTACACAATAGCACTAGCTGTACCACAAACCTTCCCTTGATCGCAATCACCAAATTCAGACCATTACTATCTCGACGACAGAAAAACACCGAATTCCCTCTCAAACTCAGCCACATGTAGACTCTGTTTACTAGCTGCATGGAGCTTCTTACCAACAGGAGAGCCATAGGGGTTGGATGCACCAAACACGAACATACCGCACACGGACAGCGGGAGGGGGGCGGGAATGGCACACGGACAGCGGGAGGGGGAGGGGGCGGGAACGGTCACACGGACAGCAGGAGGGGAGGGGAGCACTCACCTGGACTTCTTCCGGGGCAACAAAGACAACACCACGGAGACAACATGAGGCGAGATAGACGTAGCACAGAAACAACGTAAACATGCCGACGAAAGCATTTCATTGGAAAGGACATGAAACGGGGGCAACAGAGACAACCCCACGGAGACACAGACAGGGAGACAACATGAGGCGAGATAGACGTACAAAGTTAATAGATATTAGAAACAAAATGCTGCTTACCAGATCGCAAATACACAGTACTTCCCGGCAACTTAAATCTCGCAGCCCACTCCAACAGAAGACATTTCGAAAAAGACAAAAACATGACCTAAAAAAATAAAGAAAGAAAGAAAACCCGCCCACCGCCGCATGACGATCGCAATGGGGCGGGATGAGTAAAAATCGCGGGAACGCCCACGAATCTGCTCCGGTAATGACGGACAGATCGCTCTTCCAATGGCTAGCCTCCATTTATGGAGATAGCCAATGGAAGAGAAGGCGGGACCAAAGCCAGTACTGTTCTAACATTAGATTTCGCCTGCGCGAACGCTGCTGCGCAGCGGACGCCAGGCGAAACCTAAAAAGGATGTCCGGTGCAAGTGAGTTGAGGTCCCAGACCTCGGTGGAGTATTTGCTAAGAGAGGACTTGTTAAGTAGTGAGTATATGATCCGATGTTGTGTTGCAGGTGTGGTGCAAGGAGTGGTTTGAAGGGGATTTGGGGGTGTAGGAGTGGCAGTAGAGCAGCAGATGAAACGTTAGGTGCTGCAGGTGAAATGTCCTACCGTGGTAAGTGGGGCAGCACAGCAGCAATGTTTGCTGTAATCAACTGGTCTTGAGGGAGCAAACTGTGACAGAGGTGTAGCTCTGAGGAGGAGGGGTGGGGTCAATGGGTGTGGTCCTGGGTGTGCTAGATGCAGACGGACTTGCCGTTTGGCGCTCATATGGCACGGTTGCTGTGCGGGCACCATTAAGTAGGTCCTGGGAGGTGTGTGGTGGTCAAGGGCTCGTGAAGGTGGGAAGACGCGCAGGAGTACAGATAATGACCGATGGGAGGGAGGAGTGGGTGAAGGCTGCTGGTAGCAGCAGAAGGGGTAAAGGAAGGGGTACAGAAAAGATTGCAAAAGGTGGCAAAGCAGAGAGGAGCAAAGAGGCATGGCTGAAGGCAAAAAGATGCAAAACCTGGGAAAGGGCAATGAAGTAAAAAGGCACAAGTGAAAGGCAAACAAGGGCAAAAAAAGGCACAAGTGAAAGGCAAACAAGGGCAAAAAATAAAAAAGAGTGATGAAGCATGAGTGAGAGGTGAAGAGCACAGAGAGAGAGTGAGGAGGTCAGCAGCAGTAGCGTGGAACTCGGCCAGAAAGGGACTGGACTGGTCGGAGGACCATTTCAGGTAAGTGGGTAGCAGGGCCTGGGCATTTGATACCAATAAGGTACTAAATGCAAGTGCCTCTATGAAATTTGACTAAGACACAATATTTAGTATGAATTTCTTCATTTTCTAGTTCATCAGTACATCGCAGTCAGTTTCCTTTAAGAATAGCAACATTTGATGACTTACCAGTTCCAAAGTATGTAGAGAAGTGTGGCTCACTGGTTAGAGGAGGCAGACCCTGAAGCAGAGGTCAGACCCGGGACCAGGGTTCAATTCCCGACGCAGCAGGGTCTTGAGCCCAAATGTCCACGGACTCGATAATTCTTGCTTCGGTGCCTACTCGAATCACGGGTTCACACTCTGCAACTCTGGGCAATAGCTTCCTTAATCTCCACTACGGGCCCCCCCCCCCCTGCGGCGGGATGCCTGGCTTTCACCTTGGGGATGCCCAGTACGGGTTATCTCACAGGGAAAAGCCAGGACGGGTTCCCAAAGCAAGCGTCTTGAGACCTTGCGGTGATACGGCGCTATATAAGAACCTTTAACATGACATGACAGCTGTTGAATCTGGCTGCTGGGGTACAACATGTGTCTGAAGAAAATTACAACTCTTGTGCCGAGAAACCTTATGACTGGGAGTTCAGTTAAATAAAATGCACCGCTAGGCTGGAGTCACTTTACAATATATATATGAGCATGCAAATCTATGCAGCTGCACAAGTGGTCAAATATCTGTGTGCAAAGAGCTCACCTTACTAAGCGCATGAGACATGTGCCTACTCTCCAACATGTAACGAAATGAGGCGAATTTTCGCCCCAAACCAATTGCACAGCTTCGAACCGCCTCCTTGGCTAATTCATTCATCTGTTCGACCATCAATTAATCATTATTATCAATTTACTCCAAAACTTTTTCATTTACATCATCCTTTGTGACTAGTTTTGCGCTCTACATGCGGAGTTCAAACGGCTTTTTTCCAAGTTTCACATGTTAAAACTGTGCCCATCCGAGCCTCTTGTAAAAACACGACTGATGCCATGGTTCGTTCCAAGCAGTGTTTATTAATAGCCCAATGCATTTCGGGCGGAATACGCCCTTCGTCAGGGGTCACTGTAAAGTAACAATAAAGCCATTACTGTCTTGCATTGCTTTCTATTAAGATCGCATTCAAAAAGTACAATTTGCATTTTTAAAGAAACATTTTTATCCATGTAAGCATAATTATCTATATTTATGCTTTAAATTATTTCAGCAAGAACTTGGTGTATACAATACATCTATGTTCCCTTACTGCTTAACAAGCCATAAATACTTTAAAACCATATCCTTGCATTGTAACCGATGTTATCTACTGGTAATTACAAGATCTCATGTTGTAAATATAACGAACAATACACCAAACCACCTATGTAAAACCCACGGTTTCCAACTCCTCGTCTCTCTGCATATTTTTTGGGCATAAAGCCTCTAACCTACTCACCCCTGATAGCCATTTATCTCCCAACATTCACCCAAACATTTCATAAACCTCCGATCTCTTTTCAAAGTGCAACGCGCACTTGACCCTCCATGACCTTTCCCTTCCGTGTTATCAAATGCGTTCTCAAAACCTGTTATGAATGTCTCATTTTAGTAAAAGACAAAACTAGAATCACTGTTAGCTATCATACCTGCTCAGAAAGTTTTCAGCGCTACATTCTCACGTTTTCGAAACAATATCTTTGCCACATATTTTTTTCTTTACGTTTAAATAATGTTCATGTGACCTGCTCTGCCCTCATTGGTGCTCAAAACGCTATTTTCGCGCCGCGCTGCGCACTGACTGAACTTTCTAACTCTCTAGGGAGACTCACAAGCCCACAATGCATCATTTGGATATACATATAATATAAAGGCGACCTGTAAAAATGTTCATTGTTTTTCAAAACAGTGTTGCTGTGTTCCTACTCTCCAACAGGCACATTGGGTAAAATGGGCCTGGAATATCAGTGTGGCACACCCTAATAGCAGCACATACCTTGTGAAAGAGGATATGTATTATCTTTGCACTCGTGAAAGTGCATAGTATAGAAAGTTGGACGTGGTCTCTTGTGTGCTTCAAAGTATCCTCCAATACGTTACAGGTACGGCTACTTAACTTCTGAAGACATGGACATGAAGTAATATCTCAACGCGGTGCAGAAAATGTTGAGAACTGTGCAGTATTCACTGTCATACAGGCAGGCCCAGCTCAATTCTTGTGTTTAACCACATACAAGTTCCAGTACAATCGTCAGTAAGTTCTATGAGCCCCATCGGATGTTATAATGCAGGTCAATCCTCCTCCTGGTGATCAGTCCAACTGGCTCCTGTTAAGATACTCGGGACTCTGGAAGCACACATTCACCTCCTCGCGAGGCTACTCTGGCATGCACCACTCACACAGCAGACACTCCCCCCTAGATATCACTGACTGCCAACTCACATCCCACCATCAGTTCAGCTGTTGCATCTGCTAAGGTTCTGGACGGTCCCCTGGAAATACTAATAGTCTATTAGTTCGTCCGGCTTCTGAATACTCATGAGGATGAAAACACTGTGGAGGAAGGGGCTGAGCACCCACCCAGCCTCCTCACAGATCCAACCAACGCCAGCACCTGCACAGATGCTTCAAATGTGAAAGAGCCGGGCTGGCTGGATCCCCAACCAACTCAGCCCATGAAAATGTTCAGCGTGTGTGTTGCAAAACTGCAGACTGAAGAACGCAGCTGCTATGGAGTCGGGTCCAACATTACCTGGCTCTGCATAAGCAGGCCTATGTCCAAAACCAAGACCGTCTGAGCCCAGGAAAACAAATGAAGCTTAATAATGTTTAAAGAATTCATAGTGATGTCTAGAAAATCACAACATAACTAATGCTAAGCCTGCGCCCTTGTGGGCTGTTGCAGAGAAGATGTAATATTATAACAGAAGCAGCTCAAACGTTGTGCTACTGACAGCGGTGTGGGTGAGGGGTCCAGAGGAGACATAATTAGAGTAGCCTCGGTGTGTGAGAGAGGGTGGTGCAGCTACACCTCGACACGGCTGAACGACGCACGCTGTAGTCGATGTTTACATACTTCGAGTTATTGAGAATAACTAATCATTAGGCTTTACATTCTACAATATAGAAATGCGGAAAACCCACAAGAGGGGCAGGGTTCCTGCAGTCTTTATTTTAAGGCAGGGTGGGACCCTGGGGAATGGATGCTGTCCACGGAAGGGCAGAGGAGAGCCTTCTTGGGCTGCGACGACCATCAACACGTTTGCAACACAGGAGGTATTCACAGGCATTCGCCGCGGCCTTTTCGACCTTGTTTGCTCACTTAAATTCGCTCCTAAAATGGATTGGAGGAAATGGTGGGAGCGTCCTCTAAAACCCCCATAATTACTGGGGATGAATATCTCTGAATGAAAGGAATAATATCTTACATACAGAGAAAACAAAATGAAAATGTTCATTTATGCAACACTTACCTTGGGGACTGCCCGCACGTGAGTAGAGAGAGGGGGGATACATGTGGGATACGCAGGGCTGTTCTTCGTCACGAACACACGCTGACACAGAGCACACGGCGTGCTTGCTGGTGGAACACAACAGCTGTATCACGACATCCTGAGAACATGGCTCGACATTATAAAATGATTAAGACTGTAAGGCCCTCAGCTGGCTGAGGTGCACGCTGCGGGCGAGGACAGGGCTGGTACCAGTTCAACAGGATGTGAACAAACGTGGCTCACACAAACAACGCGTCCTCTGTGGGTGCCATGTTAGTTTCCCGCAGCTCGAGGGTGGGTGCCGCGTGCCAGATTGGACGTCTCCAGTAAAGTGACACCATGCTAAGTGCATCTGTGTGCCGAGGCTTTGCTGCTGCAGCCCGTCCGTACCCTCTCAATAATGCATTATCCTTTCAAGAAAGCGGGTTTGGGCTCAGAGGTTTTTTTTTTTAAATGTGAATACTTTCCACATAGCTATATATGCGCGCCAGAACGTCGAAGGAGGTGGACATGTGTTCTTTTTACATAATGTGATCAGAGGGACTTCTTGGCGCTGGACGCTTATATGACTTCGAAGCTCTAAGTGGAAAACTTATCAAACATCAGTAACATTCAGCTACATGTAATCATCACTACAGTAAAAATGCGTTCCCGCCAAATTAGTAATCCTTAGATTGGATCACCTGCAATTCGACAAGGCATCGATTCGCAGACTTCCTCTTTATTTACTTCTTTAGAAACTCAATTTAATGTTGCATTAGTGCCCCGTAAATTATACTGTTAGTTCTTTAAAATGATTTGGGTAACTGTAAAACATAACGTAAGAATGTACTGTTAGTTAATTTGTTTGGTAAATATAATACATACCATACCGTAAGTATGCACATTTACACGCATCAGGTGTGTAACTTTTTCTTCTGTTGTCAGCTGCGTCTTAGACTAATGAATCTACTCAGAAATCTGTGCTGAGAATCCCAAAGGCTCCGCCTAGCCTTTCTTCCTTCCTAAGTCGATAAAATGCGTGTCCTTAAACAGAGCAACAAACATTTGATATTCAGTTCAAAAACGCTCCAATGAGCAAAAGCGTGCTTCCAAATAGAAGCCAAGCTAATAGTTCTAAATTCATTTCATTTGCAGAAGGTCTTTGCGAAATGCCTGACATGAAATATAAAGAAGCAAAGATAACAAATATAATACCTGCAAGGTTCCTCTTGAGAAGTGCTGAATGTGGCATTCACAGCCCTCGCGCAATTAAATCTCAGGCACAGCGCTGCTTTTAGTCCCACTGGACGCTAACACCCCTTTCTCGTGAAACTGCATGCGCCTCGAGGTTTTACCGTAATGTCCTCACTACTTCCGGACAGCTATTTCACCCAAACGGTGATCCATCACCACCAATTACCACGGCCTTCAAGTTCAACTAATAAATCAGCCTTACTTCCTTTACCATCACTTAAGGGAGATGCATTCCAGGAAAGGAAATAAAGGACAGGAAAAAAAGCAAACTTGCTTGGCCGTGAACGCCTTTCCTTTCGGCTGTGATTAGGTTAACACTGTTCCCTCTAGCAGGTTTTTGAAAAGTGGTTTTGTATGAATCCGTGCTATCTCGTTGGTAGTCTCTTTGCAATTCAGTTTATTTATTTATAAAGTTGTATTATAGCGCAAACTTGATCTTGCTCTGACGCTATGTTATGTGCGTGTTTTCTCTTTTAACACCTGAAAGTAAATACAAAGTGAAAATTAAAGCTACTCTGTATATTTATATCTCACCTACTAGGCAACACTAAAGTGTATAAGTGAGAAAGGGCTTTTGTGGGTTTACCAAATCGTGCAGTCTGCTTACTGTCTGCATTGATTTCCGTTGGGTGGCTTTAGTGTCACTATAAAAACCAGAAGAACAAGTCAGGTCCCGAGCCGGCAGCCAATCACAGCGTGGCCCGGGGAATGACGTCACGGGGGTGTCCCGGGCCGGCAGCCAATCACAGCGCGGCCCGGGACACACGGCAAAAAGGGGCGGGGGCTTAAAAAAAGAGTCAGAAACGCCCACGATTCGCGTTCTGACCGGGAAAGAGTGATGGAGAACCGCGTCTTCCAATGGCTAGCCTCCATTTATGGAGCTAGCCAATGGAAGAAGGGGAGTGTTCAAGTCCCCCATAGTGTAAACAAAAGCTTTCGCCAGTGATGCAGAACTGGGGCTTCTGGGGCTGCTGACTCCTTGACGTTCCCGGGGATGACCTTGAGGTCCCAAATCCTGCTGTTGAGCCCATCGCCTCCCCTAAAACCTGCTGCCCCTCGACTGCACTACAAAGCCAGGTTACCGCCAAGTATGTCTCAGAGCAAGGGGAAATTGGGGAAGTTCCCGGCTTACTGGTTGGCCTTCCTGTTGTGGGGGCTGCGGAGACGCTGCCCCCCGTCGAGAACCGTAGCATTGCAGCTGTGACGGACCCCTCGTTTAGGGTTTTCAGCTGGAATGTGGCGGGCCTCGAGAGGAAGTTAGCGCTCCCAGACTGGAACTCGCTGGTGGAGCAATACTCCATATGCCTGTTCCAGGAAACCTGGAGCGGGGTGCCTCTGCATAAGGCAGGTTACTCCACCCACTTTCTGCCAGCAGCCCCTAGTGCAACCGGCAGGGGCCGCCCTTTGGGCGGCCTCCTAATTTGGGTGGCTTCAGAACTCAACTGCAGGGTGGTGGAGCGGGACACTAAATGCCCTGATCTCCTGAACATAGTGTTGAAAAACTCCCAAGGCCGAGTTATCTTAAATATTTTTAACATTTACGCCCGAGGCACTAAGGGGGGCAGAGAATCTCCAATAATATCTTGCTTAGAAGCCCAGCTCCGCTTATCACCTCATAGGTCCTGCACCCTGGTGGGGGGCGATCTTAACTGCACTTTTGAGCCCCTGGACCTTGAAATTTTATCTGATCAAGATGAACTCGATGCCAGGTGGGGGATCCCATCCCTTGAACTGAATCCCATTAAGAGGTGGTCAGAAGTGGCCCTCCAGATCAATTCGATAGCTTTGGAGTTTGGCCTGAGGGCCGCCAATGGCAGGACCAGGTCTGACAAAGCTGGGGCCCACACTTACAATAGGCCAGGGCACACGTCACGGATTGACTACTTTCTCCTTGACATTCACCTGTGGAGCATGGTGGAGGACATGGCGATTATACCATCTGTCGAGAGTGATCACAATCTTCTCTCTCTCACCATGTCTCACAGGTGGATATCTTGCCCTGTGACTAGAACTCCCTGTAACCCCCCCCCGGACCTGTCAGTAGTCGCCAACTGTGGACGGCGGCTAAAGTGGGCAAAGCTAGCACTCTCTGAGGAGAAAACCTGTGCCATCAGGCAGCTTCTTGCTTCAGCCCTAACCAACTTGGACCACCAGGTGGACGGGTTGTCGGAGGTGGCCTTGAGGTTCTGCACTATAACCCAGGCTATTGGCGATCTTTTCGTAGTGCCAGTTAACACAAATAGAAGGAAACCTAGCCCACGAGGCAGATTGGGCTGGTTCAATCAGAAGTGCAGGGAGGCGAAGTCACTTCTCATTGAAGCAGTCAAGTCCAAATTACCATCTAGGACTAGGGTGGCCAGGAGGCATTACGCACTCTGCCAAAAAAATGCCAAGATGGAGTGGGAGGATAACTTCTGGCAGGATCTTCTGACCGCCAGTCGAGGGAAAGACGCAAAACGCTTTTGGGATTTGGTGGGCATTAGGAACCGTCCTGACGATACTTTGAGGCCCTGTACCATCAACGCCCAAACTTGGTTCTCCCACTTCCAAAAACTCTATTCTGCCATCGAAGGCTCACTAAATGACCCCTTTGTCCCCCCGCCCTCCAGTCTGGCCCAAGACCTGGAACCCTTTTCAGTTTTGGAGGTTACAAAACAGATCAAAACCCTGGTCCCACTTAAAGCAGCTGGCCCAGATGGCCTCCCAGGCGATATCCTTCGAGCATACCCGGAAGAGTGGGGGGTAATAATTTCTGCACTCCTCAACGCAATTGTCGCGGGAGGCCCGGTGCCAGATTCCTGGAGAGGTGCTGAGGTGGTCCCCATATATAAGAAGGGCAGTAGGGACCTACCTGGGAACTATAGGCCTATAAGCCTAATAGACTCGTCCCAGAAATTGGCGGGGAAAGTGATTTTGGGGAGGATCTCGCAATGGGTGGATGAAAACCACATCCTGTCCGACATGCAAGCCGGGTTCCGCTCAGGTACCGGAACCATTGAACAGGTATTTAGGCTCCTGCTACTACACTGGAAGGTGGTGGAGCTAGGCAAAGGCAGTCTCTATTTGGCCTTTATTGACCTAAAGACTGCCTTTGACCTGGTTCCCAGGGAGGAACTTTGGAGGGTGCTACACAATCTAGGGATGCCCCGGTATCTATTAAACCTCCTTATCAAACTGCACAATAACACCTATGCTCAGGTTAGATGGGGGTTGAACGGGGAAAAGACCGATAAGATCAGGGTCGAGAGGGGAGTAAGGCAGGGCTGTGTCCTGGCCCCTACCTTATTTTCCCTCTATATCAACGGGGTGGTAGATCATCTACTCGGCGAACCAGCAGACGCTCCCACTTTGGGAGGCGTAAAAATTCCAACCTTGCTGTTCGCCGACGACACCCTCCTCATCTCTAAAACCCCCCAAGGTCTCCAGACATTACTAAATCGCTTCCAGGACTTTTGTACCTCCAGGGGCCTTGTCATCAATGTGGAAAAGACCAAGTATTTAGTTTTGCACCCGCCCCGCAAGCTTGGCCGCCCCCCTATTTTGAATTCTATACCCCTAGAAAGAGTGGCAGAATTCGATTACTTGGGAATTCGACTCAACGACGTGATGAACTGGACCGCCCATATCAACAAAATGGTATTGACCCATAAAAGGGTGGGGGGGGCTCTCCTCAAAGAGTTTAACAACTCAACTAAACACTGTGTAGCCCCTCTACTTGATATATACAAAGCTCGTGCGGTCCCTGGGTCACTATATGGAGCCGAATTATGGGGTCTGGGTAAAGTGGATCTACTGTGCAAGGCGGAAAATAAATTCATCAAAGACCTCCTTGCCATACCATCGAGTAGTCCGACTATCCCAGTGCTCATGGATGCTGGCTGCAAAGCAATAGGGGATCAGGCTCGCCTTCGACCCCTCTTGCTCTGGGCCCGCCTGTGGAGGGCACCGGAGCTAAAACCCTACGCTGACGGCCTTGCTGAGGTGATGCACTCTGACGGCTGGCACAGAATCAAATGGCTGAAGAACATCAAACACCTTTTAGGGGATCTAGGCTTGGACTCTTGTTGGCATAGTCACTCCGCTCCCCCGAAGGAGAACCTAAAAAAACTGTTTTGGGAGTGGGTCCGCGTGAAGCGCAGCAGTAATCAGCACCACTGCAAAGCCACCGCAGCTTTTCTGCTGATAAAAGATGTTGTTGCCTACGAGCCATACATGGACCTAATAACAATTGCCATGGACCGGTCCCTGTATATCAAATTTCGGCTGGGGTTGTTACCCTTGGCTGACCTTTGTTCCAGGTGGAACAAATCCCAGCCCTCTTCACGATACTGTGCTTTCTGTCCCGATAAACCAGAGACTGTGCCACATTTTCTTTTTGAATGCCCTGATTACGGCCGACCAAGAACACGCTGGCTCGGACCTATCTGTAGAGAACTGGGTACTCGCCAGCACTCTGTCGCCCTTCGGATTCTTTTAACTGACACAGCCCCCCCGATTGTTTGTGCCGTTGCCAAGTTTTTAAAATGGGCCTGGTTGATTAGACTTAGAAGACTGTCCATATCAATTTAATCTCCTTTTAATTAATTTATGATGATCTAATGTGTCTTAATGTTTTTTACTTATTGTACAGTCATATTCTTTTCGACATGCTGTTTTAATCTTTTGTATCGCTTTTATGATATATGCATATCGAAATAAAGCAATCAACCAACAACAAAAAAATAGAAGCCAAGCTAATAGTTCTAAATTCATTTCATTTGCAGAAGGTCTTTGCGAAATGCCTGACATGAAATATAAAGAAGCAAAGATAACAAATATAATACCTGCAAGGTTCCTCTTGAGAAGTGCTGAATGTGGCATTCACAGCCCTCGCGCAATTAAATATCAGGCACAGCGCTGCTTTTAGTCCCACTGGACGCTAACACCCCTTTCTCGTGAAACTGCATGCGCCTCGAGGTTTTACCGTAATGTCCTCACTACTTCCGGACAGCTATTTCACCCAAACGGTGATCCATCACCACCAATTACCACGGCCTTCAAGTTCAACTAATAAATCAGCCTTACTTCCTTTACCATCACTTAAGGGAGATGCATTCCAGGAAAGGAAATAAAGGACAGGAAAAAAAGCAAACTTGCTTGGCCGTGAACGCCTTTCCTTTCGGCTGTGATTAGGTTAACACTGTTCCCTCTAGCAGGTTTTTGAAAAGTGGTTTTGTATGAATCCGTGCTATCTCGTTGGTAGTCTCTTTGCAATTCAGTTTATTTATTTATAAAGTTGTATTATAGCGCAAACTTGATCTTGCTCTGACGCTATGTTATGTGCGTGTTTTCTCTTTTAACACCTGAAAGTAAATACAAAGTGAAAATTAAAGCTACTCTGTATATTTATATCTCACCTACTAGGCAACACTAAAGTGTATAAGTGAGAAAGGGCTTTTGTGGGTTTACCAAATCGTGCAGTCTGCTTACTGTCTGCATTGATTTCCGTTGGGTGGCTTTAGTGTCACTATAAAAACCAGAAGAACAAGTCAGGTCCCGAGCCGGCAGCCAATCACAGCGTGGCCCGGGGAATGACGTCACGGGGGTGTCCCGGGCCGGCAGCCAATCACAGCGCGGCCCGGGACACACGGCAAAAAGGGGCGGGGCTTAAAAAAAGAGTCAGAAACGCCCACGATTCGCGTTCTGACCGGGAAAGAGTGATGGAGAACCGCGTCTTCCAATGGCTAGCCTCCATTTATGGAGCTAGCCAATGGAAGAAGGGGAGTGTTCAAGTCCCCCATAGTGTAAACAAAAGCTTTCGCCCTGGGCGTAGCACCTATGGTGCTACAGCCAGGTCGAAACCTAAAAAATTAATGATTCCACTTACCTTGCTGGTGCAATGTCCTCTTTTCTTTAATCTTCTCTAGACAGGCAGGCTCCAGCAGGACCCAGGAAACTACAGTAGCCAATCCTGGCGCTGCTCTCATGTCTCCCGAGGACACTGAAGCCCTGTGCTGTTTTTATCCCAGCTGTTAAAGTAATTTAAAATTCGTATGTCTGGCTGGCCATCGCAAAACGGCCGAACAAAAAGACATGCGCACTTTAAAGTGCCCTCTCCATCACTTCTTTCTGCTGCTGCCTGACCTTCGGCTCTGGATAAATGAACTTTATTACCTTTTTAGGGCTCGCCTGCTGATGCGCTTCTGCGCATCGCTGGCGAAGCTCTATTACGGCTTATCCAGTGTTTAACCACCACTGGCGATTCCACTGGCGATTCCTTCAAGTGCATGTGCTTTTTAGGTCATTGCGCAAGCGCAAGCCCTAAAAAGCGCGTGCACAATGCCACCAGCCGCCTGCCTGCCTGCCTCGCATTACCAGATCAAAGGCAGCCCAGCCCCCCTCCCACAAGCTTCTCAGCGTGTGCTCTGCCTCAGGCCGGCATTTCTCCTCCCCTCGGGCAAACAGATAGCCGCAATAACACCCTCCCTGCTCAGCTTTTTTTTCTCAATTTCTCCCCGTCTACACTTCCCATTAGGAGCCCTTCCTCCCCCCAGATAATCTATCTCCATAAGAGATAAGCAGCTCTTCCACCATCTCAAACCCGTATCTTATTAGTGCACGATATACAGCTCGGGTGTAGCTACATCTGAAGGGATTTAACACGAATACAAAGTGTGAACTGATCACCTGGGACGCTGCACGTCACATTCGATGTACTGAAGGCGACCAGTACTGCTATAAACAATTCCGTTTTCGACGTTGAAAGGATGAAATGCGAAGTCAGCCTGTCTGCATTGGGACTTCTGACATGGTATGCTTACGAGTGCTTGCAGTGAGGTCACAACAGTGGTTAAAAAAACTCACTCTGAAGCGTTGACATTTGGATCACTAATAAGCTTTTAGGGTTTATTTTCGGCTTGCAATTTTACCATGGATGCTTGCTGTGCCCCTCAATTGGAAAACATTGAGCATTTTCTATCTAGATTTGAGTCTTTACATGAATCGGCTATTGTTTGTAATACATTTAATGGGAGCACGGGCCGGGAGGAGTGTGTTTTCAGTTTTACCAGTTTCGGACTGCTCTCTCGAATTTTCTTTTCTTGGTATTGTTTGCAGACCGGCGAAGCTGGCAGTGGAAATAGCACAATATTCACTCAAACATGTCCTATGCATGGTGTAGAAATGTTCCCGCACTTTTAAATGTTAAGATAACTTATTCGTTTTTAAAACTCAACTACTTAGTTTGCCTAATTCATAGTTAGAAAGCGATACAATATTTGATGACTAGCGTTCGCATGTGAAAGTCATTTATTTTCCTTATGTCTGTTAGTTGGCTAGATTCAGGAATGCGCCCCCTTCGGCCCCCCTCCCCTTCTGCTGGGTCCATGAGCGGGGTATTAATTAACATTCTTATCATGGTTACGGCAGGCGGGATGGCCTGTCTTTCCTAGAAGTGGGCGGGGCTTGGAGCTGCAGACTATGCTGAGGTAGAGCGCATATAGAATAGCCATCCCGTGGCCGCTCAGGAAAGCATGAGCAGCATAGCCGTGCAGGGCCATGTTTGATGGTAACGGGTTGCATTTTTACAGTAAAGTTCCTCTCGGTGCTGCTGCCTTTGATCATAGTTATTTTCAAATATCTGGGTCCACAGAGGTGTTTTTAAGTTAGTCGGTGAATAATTAAAAAACATTGTTGGAGGTCTGCCAGGCAGCTTACCTCGTCTGGTTTTCATATTGAAACCTAGAGCAGGGCATTATACTACCGCTGGCAAAGTGCTATATCGGTTCAAAAGTAATATCTAGGGTATCAAAATCATGTCCCTATTGCTGAAAGGTAAATTGGGTGAGTTGAACAGAGTGCATAGTGTTGTTTCCATGTTCTCGGGGTCCAGAGCATTTGTTAGGATTGGCCTAGACAATCATTCTAGTCTTATAAAAAATGCATGCACACATAGAAAGGCTTTGACTCGGACCTCCTCATCAATTGGCATGTGTCGTCAGTAACATTTTTGCTTTCGCACCAATATACCAAGGCAGTGGCGCAGCCCACCTCTGGGTACCGATGCACCCACCACACAGCTCCACCGAGGCACCCACCACACAGCTCCACCGAGGCACCCACCACACAGCTCCACCGATGCACCCACCACACAGCTCCACCGATGCACCCACCACACAGCTCCACCGATGCACCCACCACACAGCTCCACCGAGGCACCCACCACACAGCTCCACAGATGCACCCACCACACAGCTCCACAGATGCACCCACCACACAGCTCCACAGATGCACCCACCACGCAGCTCCACAGATGCACCCACCACGCAGCTCCACAGATGCACCCACCACACAGCTCCACAGAAGCACCCACCACACAGCTCCACAGAAGCACCCACCACACAGCTCCGCCGAGGCACCCACCACACAGCTCCACAGATGCACCCACCACACAGCTCCACAGATGCACCCACCACACAGCTCCACAGATGCACCCACCACACAGCTCCACAGATGCACCCACCACACAGCTCCACAGAAGCACCCACCACACAGCTCCACCGATGCACCCACTACACAGCTCCACCGATGCACCCACCACACAGCTCCGCCGAGGCACCCACCACACAGCTCCGCCGAGGCACCCACCACACAGCTCCACCGATGCACCCACCACACAGCTCCACCAATGCACCAACTAAGCTCCACCGATGCACCCACCACACAGCTCCACCAATGCACCCACCACACAGCTCCACCAATGCACCCACTAAGCTCCACCGATGCACCCACCACACAGCTCCACCGATGCACCCACCACCCAGCTCCACCGATGCACCCACCACACAGCTCCACCGATGCACCCACCACACAGCTCCAATGAGGCACCCACCACACAGCTCCACCGATGCACCCACCACACAGCTCCACCGATGCACCCACCACACAGCTCCACCGATGCACCCACCACACAGCTCCACCGATGCACCCACCACACAGCTCCACCGAGGCACCCACCACACAGCTCCACCGAGGCACCCACCACACAGCTCCACAGATGCACCCACCACACAGCTCCACAGATGCACCCACCACACAGCTCCACAGAAGCACCCACCACACAGCTCCACCGATGCACCCACCACACAGCTCCGCCGATGCAGCCACCACACAGCTCCGCCGAAGCACCCACCACACAGCTCCGCCGAGGCACCCACCACACAGCTCCGCCGAGGCACCCACCACACAGCTCCGCCGAGGCACCCACCACACAGCTCCGCCGAGGCACCCACCACACAGCTCCACCGATGCACCCACCACACAGCTCCACAGATGCACCAACTAAGCTCCACCGATGCACCCACCACACAGCTCCACCAATGCACCCACCACACAGCTCCACCGATGCACCCACCACACAGCTCCACTGATGCACCCACCACCCAGCTCCACCGATGCACCCACCACCCAGCTCCACTGATGCACCCACCACCCAGCTCCATAGAGGCACCCACCACACAGCTCCACCGAGGCACCCACCACACAGCTCCACAGATGCACCCACCACACAGCTCCGCCGATGCACCCACCACACAGCTCCGCCAAGGCACCCACCACACAGCTCCACCGATGCACCCACCACACAGCTCCACCGATGCTCCAACTAAGCTCCACCAATGCACCCACCAAACAGCTCCACCAATGCACCCACTAAGCTCCACCGATGCACACATCACTCAGCGCAACCACAGCATCACTCAGCGCAACCACAGCATCACTCAGCGCAACCACAGCATCACTCAGCGCAACCACAGCATCACTCAGCGCAACCACAGCATCACTCAGCGCAACCACAGCATCACTGGTTCAAATATGTTCTTTCAATGTTTCAAGCAGTTTTCAAGCTTTCATGCTTTATTACAAATCACAAAAAGATGTTAATATTTCACTTCTGTTCTTGGATTTTTGTCACAATAAAAAACACTGAACATAATCTTCACAAAAGTTATTTACAAAAGTTTAAGCTATTGCCATTACAAATTAAATGAATTATTTAAGTATTAATTATTTAAAAAAATTAAAAGCCATTGTTATTTGTAATATCAATACATCTAAGTCACGTAAATACAAAACATGTTGCATTAAAAATGCTATAGGTGTCACATTTGCGAAAGTTATAACTATTGGCATTGTAAATGACAAAGCTATTAATTTAGCTATTTAAAAAAAAAACATAAATAAAAAAAATAACTTTATAAGACCAATAGCTCAAACTTTCCTAATGCGAGCCCTATTGCATTTCCAATGCTTGTTATTTTTCCATCTCTGGGAGCAATTATTTTGTGGGGTGACGCTCCTCCACCTTAACGGAGGAGTCGCCCCGTCTCTAACATCTATGAGCACTAGAAGGGGGAGAGCGGCGAGCCACTTAAAGCTCAAGCTAGGCCAGACTCTAGTTCAGCTCGAGGTTCTCTTGGAATCTCGAGCCCAAAACGAGCTGAGCTTCTTTCAGCCGGCCACCTCGCTCTACCCTCCTGCACAGTATTAAAAACAAAGCATTAACATGTAATTTAATAAAAACAGATAAATAGATATCCATTTAGTGGCTGATTTGTACAAAGTGGAACCTGAAAACCTGTGATTTATCTCAGCTTCCCTGCTTAACCAACTGCGTAATCTTAGGCAAATATTTCATTTCTCCATTACACCTTTTGCTTCATTACCTCTGAATGAACCTAGAGTGTGACTTCTTCACGTCAAAGCTGCTTCGTCTTGATGAAATGTGCTGTTTTAAATTCTTTAATTTTAAAGGATGTTTGTTGCAAGCTTAACACTGCAAATATTTGCAGGGCTTGGCTCGTGCAAGGACTCTTGGAGCCAAGCCAGAGCCGAGCCAAGGCTATGGCCTGGCTCTCCCTGGTAATTTTCTGGCTCACCCACCTCCATGGAGCACTCCTCCGAGATAAACCAAAAGTCTCTATGATGATTATGAAAGATAGGAGAATGAGAGCAGTTCGCAGTTCACTTAAGTGGATTAGAGCAACAAAAAAAAATACAGGTTTTCCACAAGAAAATATCTAGTAATGTCAGATTTCGCTTTACCCAGTTTAACATATTACATTGGGCTTACCTTACACCTCAAATCTTACATCCGATATATCCCAGCATGCCAGGTGAATGCCCAGCAGTGGAACATCCTTTTCAATGCGGATGTTACCCCGCAGTGCTTTTACGACGCGTCCTTTACAACGCAAGTTGTAACTACGACTTGCGCTGGAGGGCGCTAAAGGATAAAGAATAGTATATTTACTATTCCAACACCTTCCCTACTATCCACGGGGACTGGTGTTAGAATAGTAAATTATACTATTTACTATCCGCGCCCAACAACGCAAGTCATTGTAACGACTTGCGTGGTAAACAGACATAATATCGAATCCAAAATATAGACAGGACATAATATCGAGGAAAAAATATAGACTAGACAAAATATCGACCAGACATAATATAGACTACAAAAATATCGAGTTATATCGATATTAATAGCCAAAATATCGAATCAAAAATATAGACTAGGCATAATATCGACTAGATAGAATATAGACAAAAAAAAATCGAAAATAAGGTACGTTTTTACTAATTTGTAATAATTGTGTAATATAAATCTGTAGCGGGTAGTGGGTTTATAGGGGAATAGGGTGGGAAGTAATTTAAATATAATTAATTAATTATGTAAATTAATAATAATTGTAAAATAAATAATAATTGCTAATTAAATAAAATATAATTGGTAATTAATAATAATTGATTAATTGATAAATAATTAATTTATAGTAAATTAGTTTCAGTAGCGGGTTGTGGGTTTATAGGGGAATAGGGTGGGAAGTAATTTAATTAAAAATAATTAATTATGTAAATTAATAATAATTGTAAAATAATTAATAATTGGTAATTAAATAAATTATACATGGGAATTAATAAAAATTGATTAATTGATAAATAATTAATATTTAGTGAATTATTTTCAGTAGTGGGTTGTGAATTTCTAGGGGGATAGGGTGGGAAGTAATTTAATAAATAATTAATTAATTAAGTAAATTAATTAAAATTTTTAATTAATTAATAATTGTCCATGAAATAAAAATGAATTGGTTAATAAAAGTTATTGGTATTTTTTATTTTTTTTGAAAATCTGTTTATTAGCATAGTAGGTAAAGCAGTCACAGAAATTTCCAGTCCTGGAGGGAAACAGGGTAATACATACATAAGATTGCTTAGAACATATAATTGCATAGTTGTCTTGAGTTTTCATTTTGTTGGTGACAAGAACCGTCACACTATAGACAAACCCCGGTCAATGCTATCCCTCCCCCCACCCTCAACAAACCCACCCGACACTCTCACGAAAACATATGATTGAACAATCAGTAGACTGGGGCACTTACGGTAATACAACATATGGCTCCATCCGTCTGTACACATAGATGGAACGAGACAAGTACAGTGATTGTGATTGTGATTGGGGGGCCCTTCGCACCTCTCCATAGCGCACCACAGTCAGTGACAGTGCATGTCAGTCCGGCTACGGACACATTTATCTTTCATTCGGAGAGGCACCTGCATCCTCGTCCTCTCCGTCGTCCCCAGTTTCAAACATACCTAATGTGGTAAACCAGTCCAGTGAGATTGGCGTTTTCCTCAGTCCTCTGTATTCCTCCCGCTGCAGCGCATCTCCCTCTGCCTTACCCCATCGCACCACTTCTGCCCTCCACAGTTCAGGGCTGGGAGGTTTGGGTGACTTCCACCTCATCGTGATGGCACGCTTCGCCAGCAACAGGGCCAGAAGTCAGGCAAGCCCATGCCACCGGCGTCAGAGGGGAGCTGCAGCTTGGACAGACCTATACGCCTGCGGCCGTGCCCCCACACAAGTTCGGTGAGTAGAGTGTCTAGGGTCTTAAAGGTTGCTGCTGGGATCAGGTATGGCAAGTTAGTGAAGTGGTAGAGAAGGCGGGGGAGCATCACCATCTTGGATATCGCCACCCTGCCGGGTATAGAGAGTGGTAGTGTGAGCCAAAATTGTATCTGCGATTTCAGTGCTCTGATGGCCCTCCCAAGGTTACTGTCAAGCATTTTGTCGGCTTCCCTGTAGATCTGCATCCCCAGGTATCTGAAGGTGGTTTCAGCCATCTGGAACTCGTGGGGGGCGAAGGGTAGGGGAGTGGCCAGGCCTGCGGCAGCAAATGTGAATCCATAGGATTTGGATTCGCTTGTGGTCAGGCCTGAGATCGACCTAAAGTCCTCAAAGACCTGGGCAATAGGGCTCAAGTCGCCCCTCAAGTCCCGGAGATATAAGATAATATCATCCGCGTAAGCGGACACTATATGTGCCGTCCCATGTCTTAGAATGCCATATCTTCGGGCCATCTGGCGGAGCCTACAGAGCATCGGCTCAAGGGCAAGGACGAAGAGGAGGGGGGAAAGTGGGCAGCCCTGTCTGGTGCCCCGTGCTATAGCTATAGGGGCTGATATATGGCCTGAGGTGCGCACTCTAGCTGTGGGGGCGGTGTACAGCAATCTGACCCAAGCGAGGAATTCGGGTGGAATCCCAAATTTAGCCAGCGTGTCAAACATATAGTCCCATCTAAGGGAATCAAATGCTTGTTTCAAATCTAGGGATATGCAGCCTTCGGAGCTCGTGTCCTCACGGTCACCGAGCATGAGCTGGGCTAATCGCCTGAGGTTCATGGCCGTGTTGCGGCCGGCGACAAAACCACATTGGTCCGAGTGGACCAGCTGAGGTACGTATTGCACGAGCCTCGATGCCAGCACCTTGCTCAATATCTTGGAGTCAGTATTGAGAAGGGACAGGGGTCTATAGTCAGCCATCTGAAGCCCTTCTTTAGCAGGTTTCAAAAGGGACGTGATTAACGCCTGCATAGACGATTGCGGTAGGGTAGTTGTCCGTAGAGCTTCTAAATAAATAGGGTGTAACCGTGGGGCCAGCAGGTCTATGTATGTTGCGTAAAAGTCGGCCGGTAGGCCATCTGTTCCAGGGGTCTTGCCCTTTGGAAGGGCGCGTATTGCCTGTCTGATTTCAGTTATAGTGATGGTGCGCTTAAGGTCTTTGATTTGCCCGTCAGTAAGTTGAGGCAGGGCTAAGTCCCTCGTGAAGGCCTCGAATGCAACCTCGGGAAGGGGCTGTGGGGGGCTGTACAGCGTTGTGTAGTATTCCTTGAACGCAGTGTTGATCCCGACCTGGGTGGTAGTTGGGCTGCCTGCTTGGTCCAAGATTTTCAAAATGTGGTGGTTCACTGGGGAGTCCCGCAAGAGGCGGGCCAGAAGGGGGCCAGCTCTATCCGCCTGTGTATGCTGCCTGTTCGTGTATTCTCTATAGTCTAGGAGCCTCAGGTCTTCCAGTAGCTCTGCGTGTCGAATGTGAGCTTCCTGAAGTGGTGTGAAGGGTGCACGGGTGCCGGCAGCCTCATTCTCTAGGGACGCTAGGGAGCCCTCCACCTCCTTCAGTTGATTAATTATCTCCCGTTTCCTGCCCATTCCAGCGGTCATTGCTGCCCCCCTCAGACAGACTTTAAATGCATCCCATTCCACTTGACGGGTGCTGGCCATGTCCATGTTTGTGGAGAAGTAGGCTACTATAGCATCGGACAGAGAGGCCCGGAATACCGAGTCCTCAAGGAGATCTGGAGACAGTCTCCAAGTGGGGATGGGGGCTAGTCGCCTGCCCCATTGCCAGGTGAGTTCTACGGAGCTATGATCGGACAGAGTTTTCCCCATGTGTTGGGCCTGGACAATTGCATCTGCTACGGAGCGGGAACAGAAAATGTGGTCAATTCTGGTATGAAGCTGGTGTGGTGGGGAGAAAAAAGTATATTCCCTCTCTTGTGAATGTGTGTTGCGCCATGCATCAGTCAGGTCCCAGCCCTCAGCCCACCCAGTAAGAGCATCCGCTTGTTTCCTACTCTCAGTCGCCTGTAAAGGGGGATGTGACCTATCCAACGTAACATCAAGCACAGCATTGAAATCACCCCCAATAAACCAACGATGATCAGCCCATTCCGCCAGCACCCCGTTCACTGTTAACAAGAACTCCGATTGATTTGAGTTCGGCGAGTAAACACATCCAAATACAACAGCATCCCCGTCTAACAGCCCCCGCACAAATACATATCGGCCCTCCTTATCGATTCTTTGCTCTAACATCTGGAAGGGGACAGAGCCGCGGAACCAAATCGCTGCTCCCCTCGAAAACGCAGAATAGGAGGTAGCAAATAGTTGTCCCCTCCATTTCTTGCGCAGTTTTACAGCTTCAGCAGCGTTCAAATGTGTCTCTTGCAGGCATGCAATCTGAGTCCCCCTGCGATTAAGCTGGGCCAATATTCTATGACGTTTCTGCACTGCTCCCATGCCACGCACGTTCCAGGTGCACAGTTGGTAATTATTAAGTGGCCCCATATCCATCTGTGTGGTGCGACCCAGTGAAACGCTCGGGCCCCCATGTCAGTTCTGCGTTGCGATAAGGTGAGAGTGTCGTGAAAACAAATAACCCCTGAACAAAAAGGTCCCCAAGCCAACGTGCCCGGGATCCAAACCGTGGTGCCCAACGTGGGCACAAGTCAATGGAGTCCGTCTGCATACCGGGGGGTGACAGGCCTCTGTCGACTGTCACTGAACGGTCTGCATGGGCTAGTTAGTCCTCAACAAAGTGGGTCCCCCATGCAACCCACCACATACGAAAGGAGGGGGGGTGGGAGTTCAGTTATACATTACCACCCGGAGGGGATCATATTCTCAGCAGATCAGAACTCCTCTGCCATTTGGGCTGTAATTTTCGGGAACAGCGGCAAGCTGTCCACTGAGCCAGACACCTCCGTATGAGTGTCGGTAGTGGCGGTGTGCCTGTCTCCAAGTGCTTCCGCGTCGTGAGCTGCCAGTGCCTCCTCCGTGAGCTGCTGCCGGTGAGTTGACGACGGGCGGCTAGCCACCCGAGTACCAGGAGGGTGCATCTTCGCAGAGGGTCCATGGGAAGAGTGGTGTCCCGGGCTGGGAGTGTTGTGCCGTTGGTCCGGTGGGTCTCCGTGGTCGCTGCGGCCGCCTCCGTGGTGCTCCTCGAATGGGTCCTGTGAGGTCGGTGGCGTCAGAGTGACCTCCATCCATTCCTCTGCCTCTTCTGGTGAGTCGAAGAAGTGGGATTTATTGTCGTGCAGAATTTTGAGCCGAGCAGGGAACAGCAGCGCATATTTCATATTCCTGTCTCTTAATTTGCGTTTTACACCCATGAATGTGGATCTGCCGCGCTGCACAGTGGGCGTGAAATCAGGATAGACTGAAATGTTTTTATCTTCAAATCGTATCGGTGCTTTCTCCCTGGCCGCACGCAGTACAGTGTCTCGGTCTCTGTAGTGAAGGAGGCGCGCGATCAGGGGACGAGGGGGCGCCCCCGGTTTGGGGGGCCGCGGAGGCATCCGATGTGCCCTCTCCACGCTGTACAGGGCAGTGAGATCTTCTTGGCCCACCAGCGTTCGTAACCAGTCCTCCACGAATTGGGTGGGGTTCCTCCCCTCGCTTCTCTCCGGAATGCCCAAGATGCGGACGTTGTTGCGGCGCGCTCGTCCTTCGGCCTCGTCCACCCTGTCCCAGAGATGTTTGAGCTGTTTCTCCACTCCCTCCAACTTCGTGGAGTGCTCCGTCTGTTGTGGCACTAGGTCATTCAGCGCTATCTGTTGCTCCGCTACTCGTTCCGCCAATTTGTTATGGTCCGCCCTTAATAGCGATAGGCCAGTCGCCATATTGTCTATACGCGATTCCAGGGCTTCGTGAGTCGCTCGTATCTCGTTGAGGATAAGGTCCAACTTTGCGTCCTGGGACCTTTTCCCAGTCGGCGGAATGATGTCCATGTTGGAGGAGGCCAGTGGGTCCTCGGAGCCCGTGGACTGCAGGTCCGCCGCAGCGCCCTGTTCATGAGTCTTGCTCCTATGTTTGCCCATGGATCTCGTTAGCAGGGTGACGCTGGAAAGGGCACAGCAGATCGCCGCCGCCCACCCTCGTGTCTACTCTGAACGTCGGTCCGCGTCCACCGCGGGATCAGGGTGTGGTGGTCAAGGGTGGTAGTAGTGTAGACCCAGGGTTTGGCAGGGAGTGCGTGGAACCTCTGTCCGTGGCGTCGGTATCGGGATAAGCGGCTTCCACCGGGGGGCCCCGTGGGCAGAAGTGACCTTGGCTCCCAAGAGGACAGATGAAGGGAGAAAGACGATCTGTTGGAAATGTCAAGTGAGTCGGCCTCACGCAGGAGCACTTGAGAAGTCTGGGCTAGCGCATGGCGGCAGGTCCGCAGCGCACGTGTCTCACCCCCTTACCACTGGCTGGGGCCGGCTGTCTGGATATCCAGGGTCTGCTGTCCACTGTCCGCTGTTTGCTGCCGGGCACACTGACCCCAACAGTGCGTCACTTCGCGTGAGATCCCTGTCGCAGTTCCGCCGGTCGGCAAGTGTGTGGGCCAGGGAGACGTCTCAGCGCAGGGCCGGGGACACTGTCCGTTCGGGACCCGAAGACAAGATGGTGCCGATGATACTGCGTGTAAGGCCTGCAGTGCCCGGGGAGGTCCAGAGTAAGCCCGGTTAGTAGCGTTGGTGTCAGGAGCCCGGCGCCGCCCGCCCCACAGTCCCGGCCAGCGCAGCAGATAACAGGCGGCTCGCTCACTGTGTAGGCTGGTGGCGAGCCGGCCAGCCGGTCAGGAAGAGCCTCCTCTCACTCCGCAGGTCCCCCAGCAGGGAGGCCGGGCAGGGCTCCGCAGCGGAGAGGGAGGCCGCAGGGTCGCTGTAGGAGCAGGGCGCTTCTTCAATGGCGGTGACTGCCGCTGGTGTCCGCCTCTGTGTTCCGGCGCGGAGTCCCGATCGGACCATGCCAGAGGCTATGGGGAGGCCGGGGAGATTGCCCACTTGAGCCCGGGGCTTCACCACGAGCAGCAGGCCGCGGCCGGAGCAGCCGTATCAGCGCGCCAGCAGAGCGGGCACAGTGGAGAAACACCGCTCCGCTTCCAGCAGGATACCTCCGGGGGCCTCAGGTACAGCAATCAG
Source organism: Lissotriton vulgaris (assembly GCF_964263255.1). Taxonomy (NCBI): domain Eukaryota; kingdom Metazoa; phylum Chordata; class Amphibia; order Caudata; family Salamandridae; genus Lissotriton; species Lissotriton vulgaris. The sequence continues at coordinate 82,970,030 of NC_141693.1, forward strand.
GTGGGTTGCAGGTGGGGGAACCAGGATAATTCGCTTGTGTGGAGGACTACGGACGGAGCTCTAGAGCTACACGTCCACCATCTTCGGCTTCAGGCCACGCCCCCTATAAAAGTTATTGGTATAGGAAAATTAATTTACTTGGTACTAATATTTATATAAATAATAATTCATTATGAAGTTTTTCCTTTTTATACTGTTGCACTCACTGGAGTGGGAATAGTAATTTTAGCCCCTACGCTATCCAACGTTTTCCCTACTGTAGCACCCACTGGAGTGGGAATAGTAATTTTAACCCCTATGCTATCCAACGCTTTCCCTACTGTAGCACCCACTGGAGTGGGAATAGTAATTTTAACCCTTACGCTATCCAACGCTTTCCCTACTGTTGCACCCACTGGAGTGGGAATAGTAATCTTTACCCCTACGCTATCCAGCGATTTCCCTACTGTTGCACCCACTGGAGTGGGAATAGTAATTTTAACCCCTACGCTATCCAACGCTTTCCCTACTGTTGCACCCATAGGAGTGGGAATAGTAATTTTTACCCCTACGCTATCCAGCGCTTTCCCTACTGTTGCAACCACTGGAGTGGGAATAGTAATTTTTACCCCACACTATCCAGCGCTTTCCCTACTTTTGCACCCACTGGAGTGGGAATAGTAATTTTTACCCCTACGCTATCCAACGCTTTCCCTACTGTTGCACCCACTGGAGTGGGAATAGTAATTTTTACCCCTACGCTATCCAACGCTTTCCCTACTGTTGCACCCACTGGAGTGGGAATAGTAATTTTTACCCCCACGCTATCCAGTGCTTTCCCTACTGTTGCACCCACTGGAGTGGGAATAGTAAATTTTACCCCTACGCTATCCAACGCTTTCCCTACTGTTGCACCCACTGGAGTGGGAATAGTAAATTTTACCCCTACGCTATCCAACGCTTTCCCTACTGTTGCACCCACTGGAGTGGGAATAGTAAATTTTACCCCTACGCTATCCAACGCTTTTGCTACTGTAGAATTCACTACAGTTGTTACAATAAATTTTAACCATTTTGCTATGCTACGGTAAAAATATTATATATGTTTATTTAATAATATTTTTTTATATATATATATATGTATTATTTTTGTAATTTTTTTAATTTACAATAAATATTTCTTAATATAACATTAATTTAATAGGTTTAAGTAAGTTTATATTCAATATATTTATTATAACATTAGTTTTAACTTAATTTAAAGACATTTAAAAAAACGATATTTTAACAGTCTATATTTTTGTAACTCGATATTTTAGAGTCAATATTTTAGTACTTACTTGTTTAAAGATAGCCAGTCGATATTTTGTCCATCGATATTTTGTCAACGATATTATGGTTTCTCGATATTTTTGAGGTCGATATAATTTCAGTGATCCGACTTGCGTTGTTAAAGACGCGTTGTAAAGGCACGCGTTGAAACGGTACGCGTTGTACCGTCATACATCCTGCCCAGCATGCAGACAGGATGGCACTGATGCCCTGCGTATCATCTGTTCTTGGCCTGGAGTTGGTGAATTTTGGAAGCAAGTGGTGCATGCATTGCGGGTGGCACCTGGAATATCTCTGGCATGCTTCATGTCGCACTGTATTTTGAGCCTTCACCATAAATCTAGAAAATGTAAACTGAGATATAAATTTGTGGTGCTGCAACAATTATTAGCAAAAAGATGGCTACTGAGCCCCTGGTTGCAGCATCAGGGCCCCTTAGCACTACGGACGAGAGATATGAATGATGGCTGGTGTCTAAGGTGCGTAAGGATGACAGACCCCAGAAGACCTTCAGGATGGAGAGACAGACATGTATGTGTTGTGTGGTTGCCGGGCTCTCACTTGACCATGCAATAATGTCAATGTTTCCAAGAAAAGCAATAAGCTACGTTACAAAAAGAAAATACTAGTGGTCACATAGCAACCTTACCTTTTTACCAACCTACAGGCACATGCATCAAAGGAAAAAACGGTTTAAAACGGGCAGATTCCCAGAATCTGCCCCTTTGCGACCGGTAATTTTGCATTTGAGATGCATCATCCCAAATACAAAAATCGCAATTTAAAGAATCTCTAAATTGTGATTCCTTAAATTGAGATTGCATTTAAGGAATCCCAAATTGAGATTCCTGAAATACAATGCATGAAAGTTAAAAAATTAGCAATTTCGCTAATAGGAGTAGCAACTTCATGGTAATTTGCAAAAACTTTGAAAAATATTCCGGGGGGGTAAGGGGGCTAATTCTTCCAACCATAGACAGAGATGCTTTTGTTGTGTGTTCACCCCTTCAGCCAGTAAGAAGGGGTGAACACACAACAAAAGCCTCATTTACAAGTAAATGGTCTTATAAAGACCTGTTAAGTACTCGTGTGTGGCTGCAATTAAATGGTCTCCAGCCCGCGAAGCTGTCTCCGACCGGGCTGACACACACAACGGGGGGGTGGTGGGTGGGGGGTGGGGAGGGCGGAAACCCTGTGAGCCCAATGGGTGTTGCGCGCCTGGTCCTAGTCGCCCTCTCGGCCAGCCGGTAACCAAAGGCGGCGTATGCCTTTTACTCCTGGCTGCTTCCTCGGGTCAGTCAAATAATGTTCATTCCCTGCCCCTCCTCCGCTCCCCCAGCTCCTTGTCCTGGACCCTGAGGTGTGGAGGTCCAGTCACACGAGTTCCCCATCTTACACTGGGGAGCCAGCTGAAGCACGTGCAGATACCCAAATCTGTCACATTTAAGCCCTAGGGACAGATAGTAAGTAGATCGGGGATCCGGGAAGCAGACAAAGCAGCGTAATAGAAAAAAATTACATTCATGCACGTACTTCACACATTTTACAATAATTCTGAATAATAACATGATTTCGAATCATCTTTAAACACCACCTGCATGTTGCTTACGATGGTTGCTAGGTTACCAGGCTTTCAAATGCTGGATGCTAGGCAACTGCATTTTTATTCTTTTAGTACATATTTTTCTCCTTCTGTTTCCTTGGCTATTGGCAGAAAACAAACAACTACACTGGATGAATCATTCGCAGAGTTAAAACAATAACGGTTGTCCTCTAGTTCGTTTCCAAGTAATTAACAGCTCGTGCAAAAACGAGGCTCTTTGTACCCAAGGCTCAGCTGTTTAAAGTGCCTGCCTGCCTCGTGGTAAGGTCGGGCAGTAACACCCCAGCAGGACTGCCCATCCGCTGACTCTCAGTGCAGCCACTGCCTTGTGTGCTGGGGTTGGGGTGGGGGGTTATGATAACAGTCAATAATACAGAAGGGCCCACACAGAGCAGCTTCTTTACAAGAGGGTACCCACATTTACAAGTAGTTATATACCTACCACAGTAACATACCTCTCACAGCGATCTGCCTACCTGTGTCTCACGTGCCAGCATCACTCACACCGAAATCCAACCAGGAACAAAGTGGAACGAAAGAAATGGTGGTAGTCACTAAAAAGGGGCGTGGCCTACAAAGGTAACTAGGAATCCTTTCCGAGAGGCATGGCCTATATAATAAGCATATTTTAAATCAAACAAGGGAACCCACGAGGTAGATAAGGACCTTGGGTGTCAATTTTTTTTTGCAGAAACAAAGGTACTTAAAAACTTGTTTAAACACTATGCACATCAATCCAATGTGTTAAAACAAGTGCACTAACTGTTTTTTTCTAAAAGCTTGCCCTAATTATTCATATTGGCTACAAGCTACTCTTGTCTTGCCTGAAATTTTTTTGTCCAAATGTAATTGTTTTGTGTTTGTGTAGGACGCAGGACTGTGTCCCACTTTATTACTGTGCTCTTATTCACTTTACTTTCCTTCATTAAATTGATTGTCAAGCTGGACATCTTTAATATAGCGCTGATTCCAGTCTATATTTATCGTAATTTTATTGTGTTTTTAAGGACCTTTGTTTCTGAAAAAAACTATATAATAAGCGCCAGGCTTAAACATGTAAACTAGAATCCTATGCTTCCCGTAGCATATCACCCCACCAGCATGTTGGTACCTTTCTGTTTTGCCTCCGGACATATCATACATAACTGGCTTGCTCCCAAAACAAGACAAACCTTTTGGCGTTGCCAATGCTTGTTAGCAGTTTCAAGTACATGAGGACCAACAATAATTTTGTTCTAAATTCTTAGACCTGGAAATGTTTCAGTTCTGAAAATATCCCACTATGAATGACACATTGGAAGGTGTTTGGGCGGGGTGGTGGTCTTTAAAGAGTTTCAGTCACTCCCTTTCTTCTTCCACCCCTTCCCTTTGCAGTCTCTCGCTCTGTTATACTCGTGCTCGTTTTCTTTCCACATCTCTCTGAAATCCTCCATCTACATATCTCTTTTGTCATCCCGTTCCTCTTCAGCACCCTCTTTTCTCCCTCGTGCATTTCCTTGCATCCCCTTCACCTCACCACAGTCACACACAATGCACACACTCACCTGTAAGCACTGCATTTTCTTTTACTTGCACCCTTCAATGTTTCGACAGCTGTGTAACTCCTTCACACTCTTCCCACAGAATCACAATTACAATTGGTGCATATGGCAAAAGCTCTGTACGATTTGCAGAGAGGCCAAGGATTGGATGAGCATGTGTTCAGAATACATGCTCATCCAATCCTTTGCCTCTCTGCATATCGATATATGATATACCCATCTTATAAACCTATATGTGAGGGTCATTGTGACTCAATGGGAGAATCAATGCAGGTTATGTGGCTGTCTTTTAAAAGCTACGTGGGTTTCTTTTGGGTTATCTGAGGTGTGTATTTCCATGCATCAATTAGTTTCAGTCAAACTTCTAAATTGATACAGAACATTCATACAGCTGGCTTGGCCGTGGGATCTAATAATTGTCATTTGCTCTTTGTGGCCACGTTGCACCAGTAACTTTTGACCCTCAACTACATCCAAATCAGGTTTCTTCTGTCATGGAATTATGAGAAGTGACCAAAACTACTTCTTGCACTCTGTCATAAAGGCTTCAAACTTTTGAAAGAATCAGGTGGTTTTAAACATACAGAGTTCTTTACGAGCATCTAATTGCACAAATATTTTGGAATTTTTAAGCCTTGATGTCTTCACCCTCTAAGTTTTGAAAATGAATGTCCTTAACCTTTCTTAGGATTCGATAAAATAAAATGTAAGATGGAATGTGGTAATGCAAGAAATTTGTTTTCAGCGATCCATGGACGTTCAGAGAATGAATTTCTTTTTTTTGTAAAATTCCCCAAATTATTTTTGCAGTAGCGCATTGAAGAAAGATCTCGACAACTGTTTTGTACCTTTTAATGCCAATGCAGTATTTTCAGTTCTTATTTGTGCACTTAAACTAGGAAGAATTCCTATCTCTACATTAAAATTGCAATATTTTACTTTTCAAAGGTACTGACGCCGTGCATTTTTATGAATTGCTGCAGACTTGATTTTGTGGTTGTTTTCATTCCACTTTCCCAAACATGAAGTGGGTACGAGATTGCTATAGTTTGGCTTGGCTCTGTCCTTTCCTGATTGACTTGCTAAATTCTTTCACAGACTCTTTAAAGCCCTATAGTCAGTCAGTCAGTCAAAAATTTACTTTATTTGGTTTGTCACAACCATAAAGCATACATGTACAAAAATTCAGTTTAAATAGCAACAGGTTAAAAGTTCATATAGTTAAAATATGTTTTTGCATTCATTAATTAAATACTTCCTCCCAGGCCTTATCTGTGGTCTGTTTCTATTTTTTGGAGCAAAGTCTCTACTAAGTTCATGAATTTTACCCCGCGGCATATTAGGATGTTTGAACCTGCTCCCATCCAGCTGGTCACAGCTTGCCTGCAGGTACGGATCTGTAGCATATTAAAAATGGGTTTTAATAAATTTTTCCTTTTTTCTATGGAAGATTCACACGTGCACTTTAAAGCCCTATAAATATTTTCCAACTGTTCTTTTGTGTGCCTCTTCATTATATATAGGTGGCAATAGTTAGAACCTTGTTTCCATAGGAAGAGCAATTTTTGTTTTGCCAATAACTTTGGGGCCATTTGATGAATCCTCATGATATTTTCTAAAATAACGACACTCACTTCAGCTGCTGTCTTGAAAGTTTTCGGGGTGATCCGTTAAGTGGGGCCCGAAAAAATGTGGGGAGTCCCAAAACACGTTTCCCCATGCAAATTCCCACAGGGATTTTAGTCATGGCTACAGCCGTTCTGCTGAATGGAATTACACCAAATTTGGCAGAAAGGCAGCAGTGGGTTCATCAAGTGACCTTTATGTGGATTACTGTAAATCCATTCAGTCGTTTTTGAGATATTAAAAGAAATCCAAATTTAGATAAAGAGAGACGTGGATCCTCCGAGGATCTGACAGTCCTAGTGCTCATATCTGATTGGCTGCTAACACTTCAACCAGTCAGTGTTGGCAGCTATCTTAGAACTCAGCTTCAGCCAAGTCCCACCCTAATTTTTTTTTTAAAGAAAGAGTGCAGGGTAGGAATACCATGACCCCTTTGCTGTGGTGCTGGGGTTCCCCTGTGACGCAGACAGGGCCAAAAAGCACTTTGTTTAAAAAAATGTTTGCCGCAGGAATGCAACAGAGCAGTGAATACACATCACAAAAAGAAAGCGTGGCCTCCCATGCTTTTTTTGGATGCAGGCGCATGGTGCCCACCTCCATGTGCTCCAAAAGCCCTGGGGACCATCACCGCCCGGGGCTAAATAACATCTAATGGGGGGCCCTGCGGACCCCCCCGCTGGGCCCTGGGGACCACCATCTTCCTGGGGCAAATATTTTTTAAATGAGAGAGGGGCACATAGGGCCCCAGGGACCACCACTTCCCCGGGGCCAGCCCTGAAAAGTAAAGAAGGGGGGACATGCGACCCCCCTCCCTCCAGGAGTAAGTAATGGCCCTGAGGACCCCCACGCCCCAGGGCTGGCTCCTGTTATGTCCCCTGGGACAAAGCTATTTGCTTTTGCTTGGAGGGAGCTGTGACAGCTCCCAAGACAAAATAAACAGTCTGTTTCCAGCAGGTGGGAGATGTCAAAGTGCAGTAAGAGGTAGAATAACGGTCAGCAACGAGCCGAAAGAGGCAGAATAGAGATCAGGAATGAGCAGCAAGAGGCAAAATTAAGGTCTGAAACGAGCAGAAAGAGGCAGAATAAAGGTCAGAAACTAGCAGAAAGAGGCAACATAGAGGGCAGGAGCAAGCAGAAAGATGCAAAATAAAAATCAGAAATGAGGCAGAATAGGGGTCAGGAACGAGCAGAATAAAGGTCAGCAAGTAGTAGAAGGTAGCAAGAAAAGGTGAGAAACAAGCAAAAAGAGGCAGAATAAAGGTTAGAAACAAGCAGAAAGTCAGAATAAAGGCCTAAAACAAGCATAAAGAGGCAAAATAGAGGTCAGGAAAAAGAAGCAAGAGGCAGAATAAAGGTCAGAAATGAGCAGAAAGAGGCAAAATAGAGTCAGAAACCAGCAGCAGGAGGAAAAGTAATTGTAATTGCATTTATATAGTGCTTACTACCACTGACGAGGTGTTGAAGCACTTTTTCGGCGAGTAGCACAATACTCCGGATCCCAAAGAGAATTAGTAGAGAATTAGTATGGGGAGATATGAAATTAATTTGAGCGGTGCACATGTGGATTTGTTATTTGGATTAAAAAAGGATAGTGGAGTGATAGAGGAATGAAGTGTTTGCATTTAATATAGCGCTTGTTACCTCTGATGAGGAGTGAAAGCGTATTTTGGCAGGTAGCACGCTACTCCGAAACTCAAACAGGATTACTGGGGAATTAGTATAGGGAAATATGAAATTAATTGAGCGGTAGACATATTAGTCTGTTAGTCGTAATGAAAAGGATAACGAAGGGATAGAAGAGGGAAGGGAAAAGGGTCTAGAAAGTGGGTTTTTTTGGGAGCTCAAAGCAGCAGGAGGAGGTTTGGGATGAGTAAAGGGGAGGTGCCTGGTGTAAGAGCTAGAGGGAAGGGTTTAGAAAGGCTTGTTTGGAATATCTGAATAGTAAAAGAGGTATAAGATGATGCAAGGAGGGGTAGAGGAGGGAAGAGTCTGTAAAGGGTTATTTTGTGGATCATAGTAGTAGAATTGGTTTGGGATGAGTCAGAGAGTGGAGGTAGAGGATATATTGAGAGAGATATAGGGTAAACAATAAGGTAGTGCATTGGAAAGAGTAATAGAATGAAGTTAAGATGTGTCATAGAGTGGAGGTAGAGGATATATTGAGAGAGGTATAGGGTGAGATATGGGGTAGTACATTGCAAATGCTGAATTAGAAGTAAAATAATAAATATAAAGATACATAGGTACATTGAAGGTATATATGTATAAGGAAGGTAATATATGTAGATTTAAGCTATATTTAATAAACACAGACTTTCAAGTGTTGATGTACTTTAAGTTAATTTATTTGTTTTTGTAAATATTATTTGGGTGTAATTCAATGTGAAGTAAAGGTTGATAAATTGTTATGATAACGGTTTACTTATTTATACAGTCACCTAGATTCATGTTAGACATAGAATAATATAACCCTAAGTAATATGTACATTTGTAAATCAGAACTAACGAATACCTATATGTTTATAACATAATTATTATGCATGTCTATACAAAGCAATACACATCTAGGCACACATATATAGTCCAAATATATTTTTATATACATGGGAATATGCTGTATATTTATGTTTGAGTGTGGTGGTTATGTGGGTAAGAGCCAACTCTTGAATAGTCTTCTGATGATAAGGTAGTTATTCATGGATATTATTTTGGGGGGTAAAGAGTTCCCTAGTTTGGCTGCTTGAACAGAAAAGGATGTGCCCCCTATGTTTTTTTTCTTGTATGGTGGGATTTTGAGGTGAGGTGTCACTCTAGAGCAGAGGTTCCTATGATGAATGTATCTGGTGATTTTATTCCTGATGAAGAGTAGTCCTGTTCTATGTATCGCTTTTCAGTGATACAAAGCAGCTTGAAAGTAGATCTTCTGGTAACAACAACCAATAAAGGGCCTTCAAGGCAGGGGATATGTGGGATTGTGGCTTTATAAGTAAGAGTAGTCTGGCAGCAGAATTTTGAATCCGTTGTAGTCTTTTCATAGTTGTTAAAGATGATCCGTGGTAGAGGCTACTGGCGTATTTGGAGAGATAGTAGCCTGGACCTTGTGTGGCAATCCTAGGTGGAGGAAGATGCGTCTCGGACTTTTTATAGTAATGAAGCTTGATCTTGCTAGTTTGTCCACTTGGGCATTCTTTGATAGCTTGGAGTCCATGGTAATTCCAAGGTTTCTTACTTCCTTTGATACTTTAGGTGGTGTTCCAAGATCATCAGGCCATGCAGCGAGTGGGTCATAGTTTTTCCGATTGCCACATGTGAGTATTGGAAGCATTCAATTTGAGATGGCTTCATGTCATCCATTCATCCACAGCTCTGAGGCAACTTAAAATGCTTGAGTTTCCAATGTCTTTGGGTCTTTCCAGTTTAAGGTGTGTTTGTGTGTCATCTGCATAGTTATAACATGTAGGGTGAAATTGATTGTTCAGCTCTGGTAATGACTTCACATAGATGTTGTAAAGCATGGGTGAGATGATAGAGCCTTGAGGGACCCTAGAAGGAGCGGAATTCTTTCACATGTCCTGGAGCTGCCTGAACCTGGGGGACGTTTGGGAAGAAGTGGCCACAACCTTAGCAGATGTGACCGGAAAAGAAGTAGCAATAACACCTGGGTATTGCCTATTACACTGGATCCCCCTCACGGCTAAACACAAAGTGACGAGTAGGTTCCAGGACATTGACCTGGTATTAGCAAACAGAGATTTCACCAGCCACTGGAAATCCAGAGGGGGCCCTAATATACTCAGATGGAACAAATAATTTATGAAATGGGCAGAATGTGAGGGAACAGTTAGGTTACAAATAGCCACGAAAATGGGGAGCGAAAAAACACTGGAGGCAGCTAGAGCATAGACAGCGTTGGTGGAAATATTGAGGAATCCAGAGAATGATGTAGAGGAGGACCCAACAGGGGAAACCCTTGCAGGTGAAGGCTGAACCCCCAACTGTAGACACCAAGGGAGGATGAACGGAGGAGCTGATACATGGCGGTAGTAACTCCTCAGACTGATAAGATATATATGCTGGACCCATAATGACAGCTTACAGAACAAATGAATGGGCATTCCCACAGTAGGAAGACGGGTGATTGCCTACCTACGATACACCTGGAGGGAGGTGGGGTGAGGGGAATGGTTCAGAATATTTCACAATGTTATACAAAAGAGAGCTCGATGACTAGATTGTGATGTAGCTTGCAGTGCCTTTATTAATTGATAGAGGGGGAGGGGGACCTGAGTTACTGGTATGATGCACCATTTTGTTTTAGACAAGTATGGTAGACTACTGGAGAGTACGATTGCATATCTGTAACTTGAAATATTGTTGTAATTTATTAAAGAATTATACATCTGTATGCTTAAAAGCTTAATAAAGTCTGTTTACAAAACAATAGAGCCTTGAAGGACCCCTACTTTTGTGAAGTATGGTTTGGATGAGAAAGGGGGATAAGGATGACATTAGTTCGGTTTTGAATGGAGGATGTGATCCAATCAAGAGCAGTCCCCTCTATGCCGGCTTCATTGAGTCTTGATATTAGAGTGTCATGGTCAACCATGTCAAAGGCAGCTGAGGGGTCCAAGAGAAGTAGTGCAGCAACCCTGTTCCTGTCACCTGTGTTTTTAAGGTCATCCCAGAAGGCAACAAGGGCAGATTCTGGTTCTCTTCCTGCACGGAATCATGTTTGGAAGCCTGAAAGCATAGAATTATCTTCAATGAATTGTGACATCTGGGCAAAAGCTGGTCTTTCTATCAGTTTGCCTAGGAAAAATCCATTTGTTATCTATCTGTAGTTGTCAAAGTTAAGCGCGTCCAGGGTTATTTTCTTTAGTAATGGGCGTACGTATGACTTTTTTGGATCTTCTGGACATTTTCCCGTAGTTAAGCAATTGTTGACGATTCTTCTTACTGGTGTGGCAGCAGAGGTAGTTAGAAGAATTTCCTTGAAGGTATGTGGTGCACACAGGACAAAAGACCTGAAGTCACTACCTCACGATGCAGCAACAGTTGACTATCAGTCTAATCACACGTTGACAGTATCTAACCCCATGCAGCTCTCTGTTGCCTTCTGGCTAGTTCTCTCTATGCAAATAGTACATGCATACATTTTTGTGTTGGCTGAAAGCCAGAAAAACAAAACTATTTTTCTCTCCTTTGGAATTCTTACATTTGCAGATAGGTTGCTGAAGTTTGAGGATATCTTCAAAGCAGTGAAGGGAAAACAGAATGGCAAACAACCTATTTCACTGCTGTCTTATTCGTCTTTAGAGCTCCTCTATATGCCATTTTCTGAGCAGGAAGAGACAAAATAAAGGTGAGAAACAAGCAGAAAGAGGCAAAATAAAGGTCAGAAATGAGCAGAAATAAGCAGGCTAAAGGTGGAAAATGAGCAGAAAGTCAAAATAACGGGCAGAAAGAGGCATGAGAAACGAGCAGCAAGAGGCGAAATAGATGTCAGAAACGAGTAGCATGAGACAAAATAAAGGCCAGGAGCAAGCAGCAAGAGGCAAAATAGAGGGCAGGAGCGAGCAGAGAAGAGGCAGAAAAATTAGCAGAAAGCAAGCAGAGTAGGCACAAAACCAAAAGCAGCAGAGGGTGGTGGACAGCAGGCAAGCTGGACAGGAGGACCATCACAGGGGGAGCTGGCAAAGGGACCTGCTCTCATGTGCCCCCTACTTTTTTTTACTGTGCATCCACCAACAGACCCACTCACGCACTGTAGGAGGGACAGGTGGAGATAGAAGCTAGTAGGCTTGATATGCTTCACAATTTTTGCGTATTTATTAGCAGAGTGGACTTTACATATGAACTATTTAATTTATTTTCCTGGACTTCTGGTTTTATCTGCTTGATCACTCCTTTTGCTTTTCTTCTTTCTTTCTGTCACTCTTCTCAAGGCAGAAATCCCCAGGAGTCTCGAAAAGAGGAACAAGCATTTACAATGCAATGGTTTTGCCTTTGTTAAAGTTAGAGCTAATGGCATTGCTCTTGACATTATTTTTATTTATGTTTTTTTTCAACATAAATAAATGGCATTGTCATTTACAATAGCAGGACAGGGCACAGGGAAGGGGGGCGAGGAGAGACGAAGGAAGGCTGCGGGCTCAGGGAAGGGGGGGCGAGGAGAGAAGAAGGAGAGCTGCGGGCTCAGGGAAGGGGGACGAGGAGAGACGAAGGAGAGCTGTGGGCTCTTGTTGTAATGCTTGCATGGATGAGTTGGTGGATGCATGGATGGGTGCATGCATGGATGGGTGTATGGATGGGTGTATAGATAGATGCATGGATGGGTGGATGGATAGATGCATATATACAGCCAATTCCTCAACATTGACATTGCAGTAGGCCATGCTACGTAACCAGGCTTGAGCGCTGGGAGCGGGTTTGGCACCCCAAAGCAGTGCAACTTCCCTCTTCGCCAAGAGTAAACTAATGGCAAACAGCCTGCGAGAGGAGCGAGAAAATTCACAACATAGCCCATTAGCGCCACTTCAGGAGTGGGAGTCAACTCTAAAGCCAGCATTGTACCCAGAATCTTATGGCCAATAGGTATGTAAACGTGGGCACTCCCAAGAGAGATGGGCAAGGTCGGCCTGCGGTGCCTTGCATTTAGGACAACAATGCGACCTGCTAGCGTCTATCCTGTGCACCAGCGCAGGGGAATGATACATGCGCCTCAGAAACTTCAAATGTATAAGCTTATGCCTGCTATTAATGGACACCTCTTTAGTGGCCGCGCAGCAGGCAGCCCATTGGTCGTCTGTGATCTGTACACAGGATCAACGACCAACTTCCCAATCCTTCGCTTTGATGATCAGACCTTCTTCTTCTAGCGAGCATTTGCCTTTCCAACAGGACTTCTCTAATGCATTTTTCTACATAAACAAGCATGTGCCCATGGCTGGCTGTAATTATTAATGAGTGACGCAGAAAAGCTCTGGACCAGAGATTCCAAACATCACCTTCTTATTAATTGAAATACCTTTTCGGTTCCCAACAACTCGTTTAATAGGAAATACTGTGATGTCCTCCCCCTGTGGGGATTTTTTTCAATGGAATCATAGAAGAAATGTAAAAATCATTAAGCATTGACTGTTTTTAGCCCCATATGTCTGGGCACGTCAGTTCTAGATTAACAGTTTGTATACCATTCAGCCTGCACTCAGTAGGACATTGTAGTGTTGTTCATTGCACAGAGATAATTTTCTATGTGATGTTTAGGTTCCCATAACAGATTGAGTCAGAGCCATCCATCCGGTAATGAGGAGTTTCTTTTTTTGAGAAACGGTCCATCTCTACTGCTTTGATGGGTTGCATGGTGGCCTTGCCTTACTTAATGAGCAATGGAAGTGCTTAAGTGGTGTGGTCAGTGTTTTTCTTATTTTTACCCTTCTCTTAGGTTGGTAAAATGTCAGTGACCCAGCATTTGGGAATTTATTGGTACGTTGATACTGGCTAAACTATCAGTGTTGAATATGTGTATGGTGCTCTATCAAGGGGTTTGTATTTTTGTAATACCTCCTAATGGTTACTGTTGTCTGGTGTCCCATTGGTTTTGTGAATGGACATAGTTAGACGATCTGTCTACCATGTTGTGTTACTCAGCTCTTAAGCACACCAGTTAAGACCGCACTATCCATTAACTGACAGGCTGATTTCCCCACCTTAGAAAGATACACACTTATAACCCTTAACCCGGCAACAGCTCTCAGCGAGTTATACCCCTCTCTGGGTCCTGCACTCGGCTCTTGGTTGTGAGCTACAGCTGGGAATTCTAAAAATTAAATAAAAACCTGAGCAGCAAGCCAACCTTAGCCTCGTCAAAGGAAATGATAATATGCTGAACTCTATAAAAAGACATGCTTCTCTCGTCGGACAAGTGTCTGCATTTTGCTCACAATTAACCTCACTCTCCTATGATCTGCAACTCGCGTTCTTTTCAGATTAAATTCTGAATACCTTTGTCATGGCCTTTCCAGTAAAAGATTTGATTCAAAACACACTATGGGAGAGGATTGCAAATCAAGCACTCTTCTGCAACGGGGAGCCCCACCACTGCCTGCACGAACGCCGAAAGCATCTTATATTATTTCTGCCTCTCATTCCGAAAATCGTCTCAAATCCGAGACCATCGTGCTTACCTTAAATAACTGGGATGCCAGGGCACCATGCTAGCCGAGGACCCTTCCTCACCAGCACACATCCATCCTTCAACACCGTGTACCCGATGCAGCGCGACGGCCTGGGCTAAGTCAGAGCCTTTCATTTGTACAATTTGTGCGCCTTGAAGTATCACGTATTTTACGTAGCCGAGTAAACAGTAAACACGCTGCAAGAAGAAAGGGGCCCGATGACGCCCTATTTACACACCTTCCTGCTTACCAAACACATCGAGCTGCCAGCAAGACGGTCACTTCCCGAATAAAGTTGAGTGCAAAGAACGAGAATAACAAGAAACAAAAAAAAAAAGAGCACTCACCTGGACATCTTCCCTAGCCTCGTCAAAGGAAATGATAATATGCTGAACTCTAAAAAAATACATGCTTCTCTCGTCGGACAAGTGTCTGCATTTTGCTCACAATTAACCTCACTCTCCTATGATCTGCAACTCGCGTTCTTTTCAGATTAAATTCTGAATACCTTTGTCATGGCCTTTCCAGTAAAAGATTTGATTCAAAACACACTATGGGAGAGGATTGCGAATCAAGCACTCTTCTGCAATGGGGAGCCCCACCACTGCCTGCACGAACGCCGAAAGCATCTTATATTATTTCTGCCTCTCATTCCGAAAATCGTCTCAAATCCGAGACCATCGTGCTTACCTTAAATAACTGGGATGCCAGGGCACCATGCTAGCCGAGGACCCTTCCTCACCAGCACACATCCATCCTTCAACACCGTGTACCCGATGCAGCGCGACGGCCTGGGCTAAGTCAGAGCCTTTCATTTGTACAATTTGTGCGCCTTGAAGTATCACGTATTTTGCGTAGCCGAAACAGTAAACACGCTGCAAGAAGAAAGGGGCCAGATGACGCCCTATTTACACACCTTCCTGCTTACCAAACACATCGAGCTGCCAGCAAGACGGTCACTTCCCGAATAAAGTCGAGTGCAAAGAACGAGAATAACAAGAAACAAAAAAAAAAGAGCACTCACCTGGACATTTTCCCGCAGATCAGAGGGGGCGGGAAAGGCGACCACGCCCACGCGAGCAGGAAGGCGGGTGCAGGCTCAATGCCGGACCAGATTCTGGGGCGTTGACGAGAACAGGCTTTCGGCTGACGTAGCCAAAAGAGAAAAGTTCTCGGGAACGCCCCCGAATCTGGTCCGGGATTGACGGACAGAGCCCTCTCCCAATGGCTAGCCTCCATTTATGGAGCTAGCCAATGGGAGTAGGGGGCGGATACCCGACCCCACAGAGAAAAGCATAAGCTTTTCCTAGCGCATGCGTACTTTACTTCGTACTTCGTACGCATTTGCTAGGCAAAACCTAAAAAGGGTGATAAGTATCTTGAGGCTTGTAGGTTTTGAATTGGAGTTGGGATAGTTCACCACACCAAGAGTGAATAGATTTTAAAAAATGAGGATTACACTCTCTAGTTTTATGGTTTAATCCATTTTTATTGAATTCTAGTTGCAAATAATGAGCATAACATGCACCTACAACCACTGGCTGGTGGGGAATAGCATGGCTTATATGCAACATTTAAAAGATAAGAAGAGTAGAAGGAAAGAGAAAGAGAGAAGGAGGAAAGCAGAGAGATAGGAGAAAGGAGAGAGATATGGGCCTACCCATTGCCCAAAGCAAGACATTGTAGGGTTCTAGCTAAAGTGCGGCGCTGCCGCATCTTGGAGGGTGTGTGGTGGGAAACGGCAGGACCCTTAAGTAACGGGTGATGGGGAGCTCAACAAACTCAGAGGAAAAGTAGGCCACATGGATCCAATGGTATTATCAACCTTGGGCAATGTACGATTAATACCAGCTGTAATCCTTTCCATCCCCACTACCTCCCAAACTCTATGAAGCCAGTCTAGTTTTGTTGGAATGTCTTTTGTGCCCCACTTTGCTAGTAGCACCTGCTTAGCCACTCCGAGTGCCAAGGTGATCGCCCTCCCCTGCAGGATTTTAGGGGATATGTCAGAGGGTTAGGGAGTCCCAACAGAATGTAGCTAGGAAATCTGGGGATCTCCGTCTGATAGATCTGGTCAACAACGGGTATGATCATGTTCTAAAAGGATTGTATCTTAGGGCATTGCCATAGTATGTGAGTCAATGTGCCCACCTGTCCGCAGGTGCGCCAGCAGAGGTCATTGCTACGGGGTCTCCACCGGGCCAGACTTGCAGGGGTATAATACCAATAATGGGCAATCCTTTGTAGCAATTCCTTACTTGAGGTACTGAATGAAGAAGCCCGGGCCCTGTGGATGATATCTGTCCACTTCTTCGGGGAGAATTCCTTTTCCATCTCCAGTTCCCACCTGCGCTGAGCCGGGGACTTGACAGGGTTCTTGACCTTGTTGAGAAAATTATAGATATCTGATAAGAGATGTTTATTGGAGGTGCGGGTGACAAACCAAAGCTCGAATTTGGCAAGGGGACGGCCTGCATGCGCACTCACTTGTGGTTGTGTGACCAAGTGGCGAAGCACCAGCTACTGCCAGTACGCATCCTTGGGATCCCACACCCGTCACCAGTTGGGGGAAATCCATGACTCCCTGTGGTCAAATAGGTCGCCTAAGCGTTTACAGTTCGCTTCCTGCCATTTCACATACGCATTCCCTACGTGAGACAGAGGAAAGTCCGGTTTCCCTATAAAAGGCATCAACTGCAACACGGAAGTCAAGAGTCCATACCTCTCCTGTACCCTGTCCCATACCATCATGGTGGATCTCAAAACTGTAGAGATGTATACCCCCAGCGGACGGTGTCGTTTGGGAAGCTAGGGGACCTTCCAGATGTAGATTTAAGCCACTCCTCAATCTATAAAGCACCAATGTTTTTTGGATTCTAATTGGTGCCACTCGATCATACAGCGTAGTTATGCTGCCTCATAATAACGCCTCAAATGCGGAACCCCAAGTCCCCCATCTTCCTGCCTCAGATATGTTAGGTGGTAGGCAATTTGCACGTCCCCCACCCCCCCAAATGAAACCATTGACTATTTGCTGTAGTTGAGCCTGCACCTTGGATGGAGACACAAGGGAAGTGTCTGCAATATGTAGAGAAGACGGGGAAAGATCGTCATCTTCATGGCGTCAACGTTACCTAGCCATGAGAGGACGTGTTTCTTCAAACTAAGCAGCTCCTGTTGGACCTTGGCCAATATCTCTGAGTAATTCACCTAGGCAATCCTCACAGTTGTCAGAAAGACCCGGATCCCCAAATAAGTAATACCGCTAGAGGTCCAAGAGAAAGGGAACTGCGTTGCTATTTGGTGTTGTTCTGCAGTAGGCAACGATAAGCTAAGAGCCTGCGTCTTTCTGAGGTTGATCTTAAATCCTGATGCCGCACTGAATGTATCGATCTCTGCCAATGGGGGAGGGGGAGAGAGAGTAACAGGCGAGTCAAGAAGAGCACCACGTCATCCTCGTAGAGTGAAATCTTGTGCTCTCCATATCCCATCCGAATCCTGGTGACCGTGGGGAGTTGACGAACACATTCTGCAAAAGGCTCCATATAGAGCCTGAATAGGAGAGGGAAGAGTGGGCACCCCTGCACCATACCTCGCCCGATCTGACAGGGCTGGGAGGTCACTCAGTTCACTCTTATGCGAGCCTGCGGACCCTGATACACACAGCTCACCCACTGCATGTATCTCTCCCCTATAATGATCTGACGGAGGTAAGGCCAGTGGACCCAGTCAAATGCTTTCTCGGCATACACTGATAGAAGGATCGCTGGGGTCTGGGTGCGTTGGGAATTATCTAGGAGATGACATAATCCCCGGGTCCCGTTGCTGCAATTGCGATCTGGGATAAAGCCCGACTGATCCAGATCGACCAGGCCCTGCATATGGGGAGTGAGCCTCGCTGCTAAAACGCTTGTAAATATCTTCAGATCTATATTGAGCAGTGATATAGGGCGATATGATGCGCAATCTTGGGGATCCTTCCCCGGCTTGGAGATAACCATGACCTCGGCCATGGACGTCGAAGGGATAGCCTTCCTGTCCTGGTAAAGGAGTTAAACAGGTGAGTCAAAAGGGGGGCAAGGTCTGAAGCAAAGATTTTATAGAAGTCAACCGGGAAGCATGTTCGCCCGGGGCTTTCCCGGTGGAGTGCCCCTGAATAGCTCTTAGGATCTCTTTGGTTCTAATATCTGCATCTAGACGGATTGCATCTGACGTAAAGGGTCACGGGCGCAACACGTGCATGTTCCTCGGCCGCCGGCGGATCTAGGCAATCCACCGAGTAGAGGGCGTTATAGAAGGCCTCGAATATGGCTGCTATATCCTTGTCCAACCTTAGGATCTCTCCTAGTTCGTTTTTAATCTCCGCGACCCATCATGCCGCCGTTTCGGTCCGGAGTGCATGTGCCAAAAGCGTCCCGCCTTGTTCCCCACCTCATTGTAATGCTGCTCAGTACGAAGCACCTGGGTACCTAGAGCTGCACACAGCATGTAGTTGGCCACTATTAGCTGGTAGCAGAAGTTAAACAACCTTGTTCCCGAGAAACTAAACAGCAAGCGGGTGGGCCAAGGTCTCCTGAGTGGTGTTTCAGAGAGACGAGCATCCAGGGTAGAGCTGCAACGCGAAGGAGAAGTGCTTTAATGCGAGTCCCTTGAGGTGCACACACGGTAATGCAAACATCATGCACGCTGGCGAGGTTACTTTTCATCTTTCACTCTGGTATATTTACCTTTAGGCTAAAGGTCACCCCTGGCTGTGTGCACACTCATAGTTAAACCCTCCATGTGACGATGCTGCAGTCTTTTAGAGTAGCGTAGAGCTGTTATCTGTAAACTCGCTGAATCCTAAGACAAAACTTTAAATAAGTGCTTATTTTTACAGTGTCCAGCTTCAATCAATCAATCAGGGAATTCTAAGCACGCTATTCACCCGTGAGGGTCTCAAGGTGCTGAGGGCTGAGAGGGGGGGGAGCAGCTCCGATAAGTTGAAGAGTCAAGTCTTGAGTGTCTTCCTGAAGATGTGCAGGGTGGGGTTGCATCTGATTATATCGGGAGCTCGTTCCAGGTCTTGGCCGCGATGTAGGAGAAGGTTCTTCCACCCGTTCTAGCTCTGCGGATGTGCGGGGGTCGGCGAGGTCGGCGGATCAGAGGTTTCTCTTGGGTACGTGGAAGGAGATTCTGTTGTTGAGGTATTGTGACCCGGTGTTGTGGAGGCATTTGTAGGCGTGGGTGAGTATCTTGAAAGTTACTCTCTTCTCTTGGCGAGCCATTGGAGGTTGCGCAGGTGTTGGGTGATGTGTTCGTGTGGAGGGAGGTCAAGGATGAGTTTGGCTGCAATGTTCTGTATGGTCTGGAGTTTGCAGACCAGAGACTGGTTGATCCCAGCATAGAGGGCGTTTCCGTAGTTCAATCTGTTGGTTATGAGCGCGTGGGTGACGGTCCATCATCGATTCAGGGGGGGATCCATTTTTAAGGTCTTCCGGAGGATGCGGAGGATGTTGAAGCAGGTGGAGGTGACGGTGTTGACCTGTTGGGTCATGAAGTGGGAGGAGTTGAATACGATGCTGATGTTCCGGGCGTTGTTCGTGGGGGTGGGAGCTGCTGAGGGCGGTGAGCCACCAGGTGTTGTCCCAAGCAGAGTGGCGATGTCCTTCACTCCTTCCTGGAAGTTGAGTCTGGTTGTGATGGGGTCCTTGGTGAGGGAGAGGATGAGCTGCGTGCCGTCTGTGTAGGATACTATGCTGAGTCCGTGATGTCTGACGATGGCGGCGAGGGGGGCCATGTAGAAGTTGAAGAGCGTGGGGCTGAGCGATGATTCTTGGGGTACTCCGCAGTTGATCTCTGTGGGTTCAGAGAGGATGCGTGGAAGTCTGATTCTCTGGGTTCTGCCGGTGAAGAAGGAGCGGAGCCAGTCGAGGGCGGTTCCCTGTATGCCGGCGTTGTGGAATCTGGCAGTGAGTGTGCGGTGGGAGACTGCATCAAAGGCTGTCGAGTAGGATCAGGGCTGCGGTGTGAACTTGGTTGACGAGGGGGCGGATGTCATCTGTAGCAGCGAGTAGAGCGGTCTCAGCGCTATGGTTGAGGATGGAGTTCTATTCAATGAATTGCATTGGTTGGACGTTGATGTCCTTCTCAGTGACTTTGGCCCTGAAGGGGAGGAGGGAGATGGGTCTGTAGTTCTTGAGGTCTGTAAGATCTGCTGAGGGCTTCTTGAGTAGGGGCCTGGCGTCTGCGCGTTTCCAGTCGTCAGGGAAGATGCCAGTTTCAAAGGTGGAATTGATGGTGCATCATAGTTCCGGTGCAATGGCGCCGCCAGCTCTGTGGAAGATGTGTGAGGCAGGGATCCATGGGGGTTCCTGAGTGAATGCCTTTCATGGTTGATGCAATGTCTTCGTTGGTGACGGGGGTCCAATAGGAGATGGTGGGCTGGCTGGCGTTGCAGGAGGAGGGAGTGGATTTGGAGTCAGGAGTCTGGTCATTGAAGTTGTGGTAGAGCCACTTGATTTTCAGATGGAAAATCCGGCATTCCACTGAGAAGGTTATCATCTCGGTGATGGATGAAATTGAAATTGAAATTGTGTGTGTCTTATAAAGCGCACTTCTACCCGCACCGCAGGCCTCGTAGCGCTATAGACTGCTGGGGAACCCGTCCTGGCTTTCCCTGTGAGATAGTCCCTCCTGGGAGTCTCCAAGGTGAAACCAGGCATCCCCGGCGTTTGTGAGGGGCCGTTGAGGAGATGAGGCAAGCTAATGCCCAGAGTTGCCGAGTGTGATCTCTGGTTGGAGTAGGCACCGATGCGAGAATTATCGAGTCCGCTGATCCTGGTCCAAGACCCTGCCGCGTCGGGAATCGAACCCTGGTCCCGGGCCGTTCTCTGCTCTCGGGTCTGCCGCCTCTAACCAGTGAGCCACACCACTCCACTGTTGCTTAGAGCTTAGAGAGGGGCTAGATACCAACACTCCCCAGGCCCTCGTTCTTTTGGCTCTTTCGGACGCCTTTGACACCGTCGATCATGCCATTCTTTTCGACCGCGTCAGGGCCGCCGGCATTGGGGGCCCAGCCCTTACCGGGGTCAGCTCCTTTCTGAACGGTCGCACCCAGGCCATTCACCTCGCCAAATTCTCTGCCCGCCCTTACCCGGTCCAGTGTGGTGTTCCCCAGGGCTCTTCTCTTTCACCCTTATTATTTAACCTCTATATCTTCCCACTTATTTTTGCACTCCAGCAGATGGAGGTCACCGTGTACAACTATGCCGATGACCTCCAACTCATCTTTCATCTCTCTCACTCCCCTGCCAGAATTCACAATTTTCAATCTGTCATGCTATTCATCAGTGATTGGATGAATTGTAATCGCCTTAAATTAAACCCCGACAAGACCGAGCTGGTCGTCACTGGTTGCACCCCTGGCCCTTGGTCCCCCATTTTATGGCCTCCCTCCCTGGGAACTCCCCCCACACCCTCCCATTCAGTCAAAACACTTGGGATTTCACTTAACAAGCACCTCACTCCTCACTCCCAGATTAGTTCAGTCGTTTCTTCTTGTTTTTTTGCCCTCCGCACTATCAGGAAAATTTCCCGATTTTTTTCCTTCCCCGCTCTGAAACTAATTTTAATGGCAATGGTCCTTTCCCGGCTAGATTATGGGAATCTGGTGCATAATGGCTCCCCCGCATATGCCCTCCATCACCTCCAGCTAGTCCAAAATCAGGCTGCTCGCCTGATTTATGGGCTGCCCAGATTCCACCACTCTACCCCACTACTCAAATCCCTGCACTGGTTGCCTATTAAGGAACGGGCTCTCTTTAAACAAGGCTGCACTACCTTTCAGGCCATAGCAGGGACTGCCCCAGCATTTATCTCTTCAGCCATTAAGGTTTATCGTCCAAACAGAGACCTGCAAATCAGGGGGTCTGAAATTTGCTGTTCTAGCCCCCACTTTTTGGAACACCCTACCCTGGCAGATCAGATCTCTTTCCCTGTTATCTTGAATTCCGTGGGGCCCTTAAGACTTTCCTCTTTTCACGTGCCTTCCCTTCCCAGTGATTCTCTGTGCCCCTGCCCTGGGTTTGACATCCTCCAGCGCCATGAAACTGCAAGGTAGACGTGCGCTTTACAAATGCTTGTAAATTCAAATTCAAATAGGAGCTGAGCTTGTTGCAGAGGTCCTGGGAGGGGGTGATGTCCCTGGTTTTGCTGGGGGGTTTGGTGATTTCCTGGATGATGCTGTTCCTTTGAGTTGCTGGAGTTAGCGAGGATCTTTTTCTGGATGAAGGTCCTTTTGGTGGATTCGGTGTTTCTCCAATTCTTCTCGAGATGTTTGCAGGTGCGTCTGGAATCTTGGAGGTCGGTGGTGAACCAGGTGGCTTTTCTGGGGCGCTGTCTGTCGGGGGTTACGTAGGGGTGCAAGCTCATCTGTGCAGTTGGTGATCCATCTGTGAAGTTTTTTGGCAGCGAGGTTAGCGCTGGTCGAGATGGAGGGGTCATTGCGGTTGAGGGTGGAGTTGAGATGCTCCTCAGTGACCATGCTCCAGTTCCTTCACGGAGGGTGGGTGCAGGTTTGGGGGCAGTGGGTTTGTAGACGTGGAAGTGTGCGCATTGGTGGTCCATCCACTGGGCTTGCGTGGTGGGGCTGAAGTGGATGTTGTTACCTTCTGTGAAGATGGGGTCGAGGGTGTGTCTTGCCTTGTGGGTGGGGACAGGGACAAGTTGTTTCAGTTTGAGTTTGGCGATGGACTCTGGGCAGGTGCTTTACATTTTGCACAGAAATGTTGTTAATGGAACAAACATTTATCTGAAGCTGTTTACAGTTTATATTCTAACTGGAAGCCTAAGGGAGGAAACTGGATATTGCAAGTTCAGATTATTCCACATACACCTTTCATTTGACATTTCTAGTGATTATGAATTCAAAATGATCTATTCTTGCATTGCCTGGATTTAAGTAGTGATTTGCAAACCTACTTGTTGGAAAGTGGATTATTGGTAGGGGCAAATGTAGGCCTGCCACTGGCAATAAGGTCACTAACACAGTATAGGGCTCAGAATAGGTCTCAGAAAATTATTCCTATGCTCAACCCTTGGTAACTTGGCTGCGAGCAGGCAGGCTTAACTTCAAAGACAGGTATTTAAAAACATTTAAAAACACCAATTCAGTAAAAAATTAAGACACAACCCAAAAAAAATCCAACACCAGTTTATAAAAATAGGAAATATTTTTCTTTTTTAAATGACACCAAAATAAAAACAAGCATTGCAATGCAATAGGTCTCGCATTAGGAAAGTTTGAGCTATTGGTATTGTAAATGACAAATTTTTTATTTATGTTTTGTTTTTGAAAATAGAAAAATGAATAGCTTTGTCATTTACAATGCCAATAGTTATAACTTTCGCAAATGTGACACCTATAGCATTTGTAATGCAATATGTGTTGTATTTACGTGACTTACATGTATTGATATCACAAATAACAATGGCTTTAATTTTTTTAAAATAATTAATACTTAAATAAAGTTATTGTAATTTATAATGGCAATAGCTTAAACTTTTGTAAATAACTTTTGTGAAGATTATGTTCAGTGTATTTTATTGTGACGAAAATCCAAGAACAGAAGTGAAATATTGTTACATTTGTAATAAAGCTTGAAACATTGAGAGAACATATTTGAACCAGTTGTTGAATGGTTGCACAGATTGATGCTGTGGTGGCGCTGAGTGATGTTATGATGGCGAACGAGTGATGCTGTGGCGTTCAGTGATGCTATGGTAGCGCATAGTGATGTTGTGGTGCCCCTGAGTGATGCTGTGGTGGTGCTGAGTGATGCTGTATGCTATTGTAGGAAATGGGACCCCCGGCCGGCCAGGGCTTGCGCCACAGCCGGTCAGAGACCGCCACTCCTATGTAAAAGTCGACCCCTGCTCACCCTCTAGGTAACGCGGCGTGGGCAGTCAGGCCTATCTCGGAGGACATGTGAAGCATTTGCGCACGCACCCACCAACAACAACATCCCGGGCCTCCCACAAAAGGAACTCCACACCAAGTATATATGAAAATAGTCTTTGTATTAAGAAGGAAACATAGGAACATACACTTCACAATGTGCTCAAGGCACGGCAGGGGTTACAAGGGAAAAGGTACAGGGCAGGGCCAAGGGACCACCGCCAGGAATATGCACATGATGGAGTTGGCATTTAGGACATATAACAACTGGGAGCTTCCTCGGACTAGGACTAGAACACAGAATCACCAGGAGCTTAGCATTAGAATACGTCACGCCCCAGGGTCTCATAGGATTAGCAATAGAACTCACTCTACCAAGTATCGACATACATGAGGCAAGGTTATACGAAAGGAATGGCAAGGTACATAACACCACAGACGTACTTGTAGGAAGGAACCACAGAATTACTCTCAAGGAGCACAGTTAACATTTAGCGAGTACTCTCAACAGGCCAACCGGCCTTCGGGGGCTAGGACGCCCAAAGTCTCAATGTCAGGGTGGGCTGCAGGTAGCCTACAATAAACCTAAACGTGGCGGCTGCCCACGAAGTGCTGGGCCGCCGTAGATGATGGGGCATCACGTTGGAGCCTCGCAGGCTCGGAATAATTAGGCAGCAGGGGGGGAGCCTCACGGGCTCGATGACAGGGGTGCTGGGGCTGAGCCTCGCCGGCTCGATAGGGCAAGGGACAATGGTGGAGCCCCTCGGGGCTCGGGTTACTGGGACTCGTGGTGGAGCCTCCCGGGCTCCGGAGGAATGCGCCAAATGGGAGAGCCTCTCTGGGCTCGAGAGGCAAGGGGCCACGTGGGAGCCATCTCGGGGCTCTTGGAACGAAATAGTGGGCGGAGCCTTGCAGGCTCATCGGAACAGCAGCCAAAGATGGAGCCTCTCGGGGCTCGGGACCAGGTATGGGCAAGCGGGGTCCCCCTCGGGGGACCCGGCATCACTGGGGGCCCCACAGGCCCAAAAGCACACAGACGGTCGTTGGAGGGGAGGGGCGGGCACCGACAATGTGCCCCGATGCCCCCACCTCGTATCTGCACTCACCGGGTCGGGTGGTGGCCGTTGGAGGGGAGCTCCTGCTCCAGGGAACCCTCCAGGCGTGCGGGCAGCCTTTCCTTTCCTCCCCGGGCTCGCCTTCGCTCGGGGATCTCCCTCTCTCCTCGGGGGAAGCCTCGCTGCCGGACAGGCGGGGACGCCCTCAGGGCCGGGCCAATCCCTGCGCGGCCCCGCGATGACGTCCCGGGAGTCCCGGCGGCCAGGACCAATCAGCGGACAGCAATGCTCTCTCCAGGGCCGCCAATGGTAGCGCGGCCCCGGGTAGGAAGGCGGGAGCAGCGCCTCCCCGGCTAACTCCGGGCTGCGGCGGTGATCACGGGGGAAGTAACGGGGGCCGGGCTCCCTCGATCATGTAGCGAGGGCGGGGGCAAGCGAGGTAGGCACTCGCTGGGGGCTCGGGCCCCCTTACACGAACGGCCAATTGCCGGGTGGCACCGGCTGGTGAAAGATAGCGCTCCCAGCGCTAGAAGCATAGATGAAGCGCCCAAGGCGCTAGGACAGCAGGAAAGCGCTCCCAAGGGCTAGTGGCATAGAAAGCAGAGTCCATAGGAAGTCCAGGAAGTCCGTAGTTCAGGAGCAGAGCAGGGCTCAGGGAGGCACGCCCTTCCCTGAGCCCAAGCAGCAGCACGACCCTGGCAGGGTCCCAAGCAGGAAGAAGAAGAGATAGAGAAGAGGGCCCACCCTCCTTTTATACATGAGCTCCCTTTGTCTCCAAAGGGGCAGGCAGGGAGAGAACCAGCTAGAACTGGTTATAAGGAATTTCTTGTTACTGGCCAGGCTAGGGACACTGGACGCACCCCAGGGGGGTGGAGCCAGCCTGGTGGGGGAAGGCCCAGCCGGCTTCAGCCAATCATACGCCAGCACACCTACTGCACACACGCACCAAGGTCTAGAAGTGGCACTTCCCTTCTAGTCACACACGTGCCGCATACATCATCTTGTAGCATTCAACCTCACGAGCGCACACATACCAAACTCGACCCGGCACGCCCCACGCATCAGGGACTACCAGAGCCACATACATTCCCCATGCATCCCTATGGGAGGCAGGTCTCTCTCACCACACACACGCTCAGAAGGGGAATCACCATTCCCAGGTCACATATAACAAGCACAAAACTTCAGGGGTGGACCTGCCAGACGGGCCAAGTCCAACACATGCTCCTCCCAGCCCAAACGCAGGGGAGACCAATCACTACCGTGATGGACTTCCCTGCTGCAGGGCGATAAAACATGGACGCGGCCCGCACTGCCGGACACCCTCCAGTTCTACGCCACATGGACCGATAGACATACACAGACCAACAATAATAAAAATAAAAAAAATAAAATTAAAAAAGATGAAGATATAGGCCCAACCAGGCTACCCACCTGGTACTCCTTAGTTATCCATGACTAGGACCAGGCCCTAAGCCATCCAGATACCACTGGTCCCTGCTAGTCCGAAGTGGGGGCAGTACCCCTGGCCCACAATAGCCATTCTCCACTCCCTTTCTCAGTGTAGCCACGACTACCACTGTTCCTTCCACCTAGGGTCCGCACCCTCAGGCTTGCCAGAGGTCACGGGCAAGAATGCCCCACCCTACCTCTACTTCTGAGGTTCCGCGTTCTCCCAGGAGAAACACCCTCAGAACACACTTTCCTACCAGTCTTGGAACTTCCTCCCTCCACTGGTCTTCCACCTGGGAACTAAACGTTCAGCTCTCCCCAAGGCAAGCCGCGGCCGAGCCAGCAGGTCTTCCTTGTCCGGGATACAACTTAACATAAACTCAACAAAATGAGCCGCGGCAGCGCCAGCAGGTCTCAGTGTTCAGCTCTCCCCAAGGCAAGCCGCGGCAGCGCCAGCAGGTCTTCCTTGTCCGGGATACAACTTAACATAAATTCAACAGGATGAGCCGCGGCAGCGCCAGCAGGTCTCAGTGTTCAGCTCTCCCCAAGGCAAGCCGCGGCAGCGCCAGCAGGTCTTCCTTGTCCGGGATACAACTTAACATAAATTCAACAAGATGACCCGCGGCAGCGCCAGCAGGTCTCAAGGTTCAGCTCTCCCCAAGGCAAGCCGCGGCAGCGCCAGCAGGTCTTCCTTGTCCGGGATACAACATAACATAAATTCAACAAGATGAGCCGCGGCAGCGCCAGCAGGTCTCAAGGTTCAGCTCTCCCCAAGGCAAGCCGCGGCAGCGCCAGCAGGTCTTCCTTGTCCGGGATACAACCTAACCTAAATTCAACAAGATGAGCCGCAGCAGCGCCAGCAGGTCTCAGTGTTCAGCTCTCCCCAAGGCAAGCCGCGGCAGCGCCAGCAGGTCTTCCTTGTCCGGGATACAACTTAACATAAATTCAGCCAGGGCGACACCTGACGCCTAAAACACATTCAGCGGGGTACGGAACACATGATGCGTCAAACACATTTAGCGGGAAAAGGGGGGACATCTGACGCATCAAACACATTCAGCGGTGTACGGAACACATGATGCATCCAACACATTCAGCGGGGTAAGGAAGGACACTATTACCGTTGATTCAGCAAGCTCCCCATCCCAGAGAACTTACACTCCATTACTCAGCACACCTCAACATTCATCCACCCACCGTCCCCTAGACTGGTAAGACAGTTTTCCACCGCCCCTGATTTCTCAACCTGACCCTTGTGGCACAGGTACCATTACTCTGTGGAGAAGTGTGGCTCAGGGGTTAGAGGCGGCAGACCCGGAAGCTGAGATCGGCCCTGGACCAGGGTTCAATTCCCAGCCTCGGTGGGTCTTGGGCTAAAAATTCCACGGACTCGATAATTCTCGCTCCGGTGCCTTCTCGACTCACGGGTTCACACTCTGCGACTCTGGGCAATAGCTTGCTTAATCTCCACAATGGCCCCTCGCGGCGGGATGCCTGGCTTTCACCTTGTGGATACCCTGCCGGGGGTTATCTCACAGGGGAGTACCAGGACGGGTTCCCTAAGCAAGCGCCGGGAAACCCACTGCGGGTAGCTGTGCGCTATACAAGCTCAAATACATTTACATTTACAAGGGACAAGGACCATACACATTTGAACACAATTACGCAACCACTACTGGATCCCACCCTTCTGGTGAATCCAGAAAACCATATTGCACTAGGGAGATGATTTACCCTCCCAAGCTAGGGACACCTAACTCACAGTATACATGCACACATTTTTCCACAGAACAGACATTTACGTAACCTTTAAAACTTTCCACAGAACGGGTATTTCTATTAATCTTTAAACATTTTCCACAGAAAAGACATTTTTAGCAATCTGACCTGACCCCATGTGGCACAGGTACCATTACTCCAGGGAAGGGACAGGGACCATACACATTGAACACAATTACGCTGCCACCACTGGATCCCACCCTTCTGGTGAATCCAGAAAACACATTGCACTAGGGAGTTGATCTACCCTCCCGGGCTGGGGCCACCTAACCAGAACACATTTTTCACAGAACGGACATTTAAGTAACCACCTAAAAACAATAATCTCCTTTCTTTGCGACCATTTACAATACATAGTTTTGTAGGGAGGCCAGTTATCATTGTGGTACTGCGCAAACACAAGTCCGGATCCCACCGCTGCCACCAGTGTAGGAAATGGGACCCCCGGCCGGCCAGGGCTTGCGCCACAGCCGGTCAGAGACCGCCACTCCTATGTAAAAGTCGGACCCTGCTCACCCTCTAGGTAACGCGGCGTGGGCAGTCAGGCCTATCTCGGAGGACATATGAAGCATTTGCGCACGCACCCACCAACAACAACATCCCGGGCCTCCCACAAAAGGAACTCCACACCAAGTATATATGAAAATAGTCTTTGTATTAAGAAGGAAACATAGGAACATACACTTCACAATGTGCTCGAGGCACGGCAGGGGTTACAAGGGAAAAGGTACAGGGCAGGGCCAAGGGACCACCGCCAGGAATATGCACATGATGGAGTTGGCATTTAGAACATATAACAACTGGGAGCTTCCTCGGACTAGGACTAGAACACAGAATCACCAGGAGCTTAGCATTAGAATACGTCACGCCCCGGGGTCTCATAGGACTAGCAATAGAACTCACTCTACCCAGTATCGACACACATGAGGCAAGGTTATACGAAAGGAATAGCAAGGTACATAACACCACAGACGTACTTGTAGGAAGGACACACAGAATAACTCTCAAGGAGCACAGTTAACATTTAGCGAGTACTCTCAACAGGCCAACCGGCCTTCGGGGGCTAGGACGCCCAAAGTCTCAATGTCAGGGTGGGCTGCAGATAGCCTACAATAAACCTAAACGTGGCGGCTGCCCACGAAGTGCTGGGCCGCCGTAGATGATGGGGCATCACGTTGGAGCCTCGCAGGCTCTGAATAATTAGGCAGCAGGGGGGGGGCCTCACGGGCTCGAGGACAGGGGTGCTGGGGCTGAGCCTCGCCGGCTCGATAGGGCAAGGGACAATGGTGGAGCCCCTTGGGGCTCGGGTTACTGGGACTCGTGGTGGAGCCTCCCGGGCTCCGGAGGAATGCGCCAAATGGGAGAGCCTCTCTGGGCTCGAGAAGCAAGGGGCCACATGGGAGCCATCTCGGGGCTCTTGGAACGAAATAGTGGGCGGAGCCTTGCAGGCTCATCGGAACAGCGGCCAAAGATGGAGCCTCTCGGGGCTCGGGACCAGGTATGGGCAAGCGGGGTCCCCCTTGGGGGACCCGGCATCACTGGGGGCCCCACAGGCCCAAAAGCACACAGACGGTCGTTGGAGGGGAGGGGCGGGCACCGACAATGTGCCCCGACGCCCCCTCCTCGTATCTGCACTCACCGGGTCGGGTGGTGGCCGTTGGAGGGGAGCTCCTGCTCCAGGGAACCCTCCAGGCGTGCGGGCAGCCTTTCCTTTCCTCCCCGGGCTCGCCTTCGCTCGGGGATCTCCCTCTCTCCTCGGGGGAAGCCTCGCTGCCGGACAGGCGGGGACGCCCTCAGGGCCGGGCCAATCCCTGCG
Source organism: Lissotriton vulgaris (assembly GCF_964263255.1). NCBI lineage: Eukaryota > Metazoa > Chordata > Amphibia > Caudata > Salamandridae > Lissotriton > Lissotriton vulgaris. Next base: position 83,000,327 of record NC_141693.1, read on the forward strand.
TGGCCCCGCGATGACGTCCCGGGAGTCCCGGCGGCCAGGACCAATCAGCGGACAGCAATGCTCTCTCCAGGGCCGCCAATGGTAGCGCGGCCCCGGGTAGGAAGGCGGGAGCAGCGCCTCCCCGGCTAACTCCGGGCTGCGGCGGTGATCACGGGGGAAGTAACGGGGGCCGGGCTCCCTCGATCATGTAGCGAGGGCGGGGGCAAGCGAGGTAGGCACTCGCTGGGGGCTCGGGCCCCCTTACACGAACGGCCAATTGCCGGGTGGCACCGGCTGGTGAAAGATAGTGCTCCCAGCGCTAGAAGCATAGATGAAGCGCCCAAGGCGCTAGGACAGCAGGAAAGCGCTCCCAAGGGCTAGTGGCATAGAAAGCAGAGTCCATAGGAAGTCCAGGAAGTCCGTAGTTCAGGAGCAGAGCAGGGCTCAGGGAGGCACGCCCTTCCCTGAGCCCAAGCAGCAGCACGACCCTGGCAGGGTCCCAAGCAGGAAGAAAAAGAGAGAGAGAAGAGGGCCCACCCTCCTTTTATACATGAGCTCCCTTTGTCTCCAAAGGGGCAGGCAGGGAGAGAACCAGCTAGAACTGGTTATAAGGAATTTCTTGTTACTGGCCAGGCTAGGGACACTGGACGCACCCCAGGGGGGTGGAGCCAGCCTGGTGGGGGAAGGCCCAGCCGGCTTCAGCCAATCATACGCCAGCACACCTACTGCACACACGCACCAAGGTCTAGAAGTGGCACTTCCCTTCTAGTCACACACATGCCGCATACATCATCTTGTAGCATTCAACCTCGCGAGCGCACACATACCAAACTCGACCCGGCACGCCCCACGCATCAGGGACTACCAGAGCCACATACATTCCCCATGCATCCCTATGGGAGGCAGGTCTCTCTCACCACACACACACTCAGAAGGGGAATCACCATTCACAGGTCACATATAACAAGCACAAAACTTCAGGGGTGGACCTGCCAGACGGGCCAAGTCCAACAGCTATGTTTTGGTTTGTTTGGGGGTGTGAGGGTGAGTGAGGGTGTGTGAGGGTAGGAGGGTTGTGAGGATGAGGGGTGTGAGGGTGTGAGGGTGAGTGAGGGTGAGTGAGGGTGTGTGAGGGTGTGTGAGGGTGTGAGGGTGAGGGTGAGTGAGGGTGAGAGGGTGTGAGGGTGAGGAGTGTCAGGGTATGTGAGGGTGAGGGGAGTGAGGGTGTGTGGGGGTTTGAGGGTGAGTGAGGGTGTGTGAGGATGTGTGAGGGTGAGGGGGTGTGAGGGTGAGGGGGTATGAGGGGATGAGGGTGAGTGAGAGTGAGAGGGCGTGAGGGTGTGTGAGGGTGAGGGTGTTTGAGGGTGAGGGGAGGTGAGGGGAATGAGGGTGAGGGTGTGAGAGGTTGAGGGGGGAGGGTGAGGGGGTGTGAGGGTAAGGGGGTGTGGGAGTGTAAGGGGTGTGAGGGTAAGGGGGTGTGAGGGTGAGGGGCTGTGAGAGTGAGGGGGTTTGAGGGTGAGGGGGTGTGAGGGTGAGGGTGAGGGTGTGTTTGAGGGTGAGAGGGTGTGTGAGGGTGTGTGTGAGGGTGAGGGGTTGTGAGGGTGTGTGAGGGTGAGGGGGAGAGAGGGTGAGGGGGTGTGAGGGTGAGGGGGTGTGAGGGTGAGGGTGTGAGGGAGGGTGAGTGTTAGACTCGGCCTCGTGGCGTGGTCCTCCCTGACCCGTAGCACCCCCTTCCGAGCTTTACACCACAACAGACCCCTGAGTCCCCCGGCCTAGCCAACCCTTCCCTCCATGTTAACCATGACTATCCCCGGACTTCCCAGCCTGTGCCACCATCTTCCCGGCCAGTAGGCCCTGTGTGCCCACTCTCCGGCACCTAAGATGGCCACCCAAACCAGCGCAGCCTAGGCCGAGAGGCGCCACCCTGGCTAGAGGACAGAGCGCTCCCCTTGAGTGAGAGAGGGAGGAGCAGTATCCTTTACACCTCGGACCTCTCCTCGAGAAGTAGGTTTCGATCGCCCTCCGACCACCCGGAGGGCTGGCTCCACGCCTGCTGTGTGTCTGGGACTCCTCCCGAACCCAACCTGAATGGATCAAAGGGCCGCGTGGCAGGAAACCCCAACAAGCGGCCCCCAGGTGCCAAGACCCCTACAACCCAGAACTCCGGAGATCAAAGAGGAGCAGTCCTATAACTGGGGATGCTCTGGGACTATCGGCAGATTCGATTCTGGAACGAAGAGAGCCCTGCTGACGTGCTAGCGGCTCGCTTGGCCGAGAAGAACTTCTGCTGGAACCACCTGAGCCCTGCTGAGTGACTCGCGGCTCCCTTGCAACCTTGAAACCTCTGAGCCCTGCTGAGTGACTTGCGGCTCCCTTGCAACCTTGGAACACCTGAGCCCTGCTGAGTGACTCGCGGCTCCCCGAAAGATCGTAAGCCCTCCGACATCGTGCTTGAGCCCTGCTGAGTGACTCGCGGCTCCCCTACAACCTTGGAACACCTGAGCCCTGCTGAGTGACTCCCGGCTCCCTGACTCTCCTGGTCCGGCTGGACCCCAAAGATCACATCGTATCCCCCGGCTCGAAGATTGAGAGCCGTGCGCCGGAGACGCACCGAGATTGACACTGATCCTATAAGACTGTCCCGCTACCCCTACCCTGTCCGAGACTCTTTTGAGCCCTTGCACTATTTTGTAACTAGCTCCCTTTACCGATCATAAAGATCCCTTGAAATCACGAGATAAAGAAACGCTCTTAAGAAGCTACGGTGTGGTGTCTGTTAGACGGGGACCCTGAGGGTCGGCCGAGCAAGGGGGTGAGGCCTCCTGGCGAGGCCCTCTCCTTAGATCGTACGGACGAGCAACTACCCCCCCCCCCCCACAGATAGACGCCACACAAAGATAGGTTCTGCACACTTTTATAGGTATTCTTAAGTAGGTTATACTGGACGATACAGTAGGATCAGGATACGGTGATTCCTTCAATTCTAGTCTCTGGGGGTAAAGGGGTAGCGGGACAGTCTCGGTACCGGTCCGTTACAGGCGTATAGCTCTCAATCCTCGAGCTGGAGGGTTCTCAAGTAGGGGCCGCGGCAGCGCCAGCAGGCCTTCAAGGATAGTTCACGAGGATAAGCCGCGGCAGCGCCAGCAGGCCTTCAAGGATGGTTCACGAAGAGGATGAGCCGCGGCAGCGCCAGCAGGCCTTCAAGGATGGTTCACGAAGAGGATGAGCCGCGGCAGCGCCAGCAGGCCTTCAAGGATGGTTCACGAAGAGGATGAGCCGCGGCAGCGCCAGCAGGCCTTCAAGGATGGTTCACGAAGAGGAGCCGCGGCAGCACCAGCAGGCCTCCAAGGATGAGTTCGTCTAGGTGTCTCTCGACTCCAGGATACAACTGGCTTCCTGCTCTGGAGCTACCCCAGTTATAGGTCTGGCGCCCTTTGATGTTCGGACCCTCGCACTTGGAGGTCGGGGGGTCCGGGATGAGGGAGTCCAGACACCCAGCAGGGGGGTGGAGCCAGCGCCCAGGGAGGCTGGGGGCGATCGAAACCAGGCGGAGGGGAGCAATCAACACTCCTTCTCCCATTGACTCGCCAAGTGGTCTCGTTACCCCCTGGGTGGATGGTGGTGCCTCGATGTCGGGGCCTGGCTGGGCCTGAGGCTGAGGTCGACCCGAGGCCACGAGGCCTGGTCGTGGAGGGTCCAAGATGGTGGCTGGGCCGGGGCCGGTGGTTCGGGAAGGGACCCGCGCCAGCCGAGAATGTTGTGGTTATGAGCCTGGGCTCCGTCTGGGAAGAGCTGGGGGTTGACCCAGCGGGCTGCAGGTGTAGTTCTTGTCCGGGGAACAGGGGTGGTAGTAGTCTGAGACCCACCATGCGGGGAGGGGTCGGGCATGCCACGAGGCCTGTCCAACATGCGTCCCCCCCAGCTGAAGGCAGGGAGAGTCACCCATCCTCTTGAGTAATCTCCTCGCCGAGGCGGAAGAAGCGGGACAGGCCGTCTGCATTGGCGTGGTCTTGGCCTGGGCGATGCTCCACAGTGAAGTCCATCCCTTGCAGGGAGATGGACCAATGTAACAGCTTCGGATTCTCTCCCCGCATCTGCATCAGCCATTGCAGAGGTCGGTGGTCTGTTTGCGCCCGGAAGTGGGTACCGAAGAGATAGGGCCGAAGCTTCTTGAGGGCCCACACCACGGCGAAGGCCTCTCGCTCTATGGTGCTCCAGCGCTGTTCTCGGGCCAGCAGGCGTCGGCTGATGAAGGCCACTGGCTGGTCAACTCCCTCTGTGTTGATTTGGGAGAGGACGGCCCCAACGCCATGATCAGAGGCATCCGTCTGTACTATGAATTCCCGGCTGTAGTCGGGGGCTTGGAGCACTGGGGCGGTGCACATGGCGGACTTGAGGTTCTCAAATGCGGCCTGACACTCAGGGGTCCAGTGTACTTTCGGGGTTTTTTTCTTGGATGTGAGTTCTGTGAGGGGCCCCACAATGCTGCCATAGTCCTTCACGAACGCCGGTAGTATCCGGTGAGCCCCAGGAAGGCTCGGACCTCTGTTTGGGTGACATGGGGGCTCCCAAGCCTGGATGGCAGCAATCTTGAGTTGAAGAGGGGCCACTTGGCCACTTCCTACCTGGTGCCCCAGGTAGGTCACGGACCCTTGGCCGATTTGGCACTTGCTGGCCTTGATTGTTAGTCCTGCCCGCCGGAGGGCGGTCAGGACTTCCCGGAGGTGTTGGAGGTGTTCGGCCCAGTGGCGACTATACACGGCAATATCGTCCAGATAGGCGTCGCTGAACTCCTCAAGCCCCGCCAATACCTTGTTCACGAGTCTCTGGAAGGTGGCGGGGGCGTTTTTCATCCCGAAGGCCATCACTTTGAAGTGGTAGTGGCCATCCGGGGTGGAGAAGGCGGATCGCTCCTGGGCGCCTGGGGTGAGGCCGATCTGCCAATAGCCCGCTGTTAAGTCAAAGATGCTCAGGTATCGGGCGGCCCCCAGACGGTCGATCAGTTCATCAGCTCGGGGGATGGGGTGAGAGTCTGTGCGGGTGACGGCGTTCAAGCCCCGGTAGTCCACACAAAATCTGAGTTCTGGGGCGACGCCCGGGGCAGCGGGCTTGGGGACCAGCACGACTGGACTGGCCCAGGGACTGTCGGAGGGCTCGATTACTCCTAGGGCCAGCATCTTGGATACTTCTGACTGGATGCAGGCGCGTACTCGATCAGGCACTCTGTAGGCCCTGTGCCGGATAGGGGGGCTATCCCCGGTGTCGACATCGTGGAGGCACCAGGAGGTGACCCCAGGGGTGAGGGAGAACAGGTCGGCAAACTGCTGTAGCAAGTCTTGGCAGCCTTGGCGTTGTGCTGGGGTCAGGGCAGAAGAGAGGTGGACTCCTTCCACGGAGCCGTCTTTTTCGAGTGTTCTCAGGAGGTCGGGGAGGGGCTCGGAGTCCTCTTCAGCCCCACTGTCGGTAGCCATCAGGAGGCTAAGTTCAGAGCGCACAAAGTGAGGCTTAAGCCGGTTGGCATGGAGGACCCGGAGGGGGTTCCGGGAGGATTCCAGGCCCACCAGGTAGGTGACGGGGCCCTTGCGCTCCACCACCTTGAAGGGTCCCGTCCATTTGTCCTGGAGGGCGCAAGGTTCGATCGGGGACATGACCCAGACCTTTTGTCCCGGCTCGAACTCAATGAATGAGGCATTTTGATCGTACCAACGTTTCATGTCTTCTTGGCTGGCTTCGAGGTTGGCCTTGGCAAGTTCCCTGAACCGCCGAGTCTGGTTCCGGAGGGTCAAGAGGTACTTGTACACATCAGGAGGAGTCTTCTGGGGGGTCACCTCCCACCCTTCCTTGACCAGGCTGAGGGGACCCCGGACGGGGTGCCCATACAGGAGCTCGAAGGGGCTGAATCCCAGGGACTTCTGTGGGACCTCCCGGTAGGCAAACAGGAGACAGGGTAGCAGCACGTCCCATTGGCGGCGTAGGGGCTCTTCCAGGCCCATGATCATCCCCTTGAGGGTGCGATTGAATCGTTCCACTAGTCCGTTTCCTTGCGGGTGGTAGGGGGTCGTAAATTTGTAGGTGACCCCACACTGTTGCCATAGGGACTTCATGTATCTGGAGATGAAGTTCGTGCCCCGATCACTGACGACCTCTCGGGGGAAGCCCACCCGCGAGAATATTTCCATCAGGGCTCGGCCCACCACGGGTGCTGTCACGGTCCGGAGAGGTATGGCCTCGGGATAGCGGGTGGCATGGTCCACCAGGACGAGTATGAACCGGTGACCTTGCGCTGTCCGGGGCTCCAGGGGCCCCACAATGTCGATCCCCACCCGTTCAAAGGGAGTGGTGACGATGGGAAAGGGTTGCAGGGGGACTTTTAGTTTCCGGCCGCTCTTCCCGCTGGCCTGGCAGGTGGGGCAGGCCCGGCAGTGGTTTATCACGTCGTTCCGCATTTTAGGCCAGTAGAAATGGGTCACCAGGCGGCTGTAAGTCTTGTCGTGCCCTAGGTGCCCGGCGAGAGGCACATCGTGTGCCAGGTTTAAGAGGAAGTCTCTGAATCGGAGGGGGACCACCAGCACTCGGCTGGCCCCCAGTTCGGCAATCTTCTGCTCACTGTAGAGGAGCTCATTGTCCCAATAGATCCAGTGGGCCCCCGAGGCATCCCCTGCGCTCTGGGCTATGGCTTGCTGTCGGAGCCCCTCGAGGGAGGGACACGTTCTTTGTTCTTGGCGGAACTGTTCCTGAGTGGGGCCACCTTCTTGGCGCCACTGGGCCAGCTCCGGAAGGTCTCGGAGTGGGTCAGGCTCTTCGTTGTCGGACCCCGGTGGACCGGGTTCAGGGGTGGTCTCTTCAGCTACGACAGGCGGTGGAGGTTCGGGCCACTCGGGTTCTTCAGTGGATGGGATGGCGCGGGTGGCCATGGATCGGGTCGTCGCACAGACCCATTCAGGGAGACCAAGCATACCCAAGTGCTCTCTTCGTTCAAACGCGGCCCAGGGGGAGCTCTTGAGATCGTTCCCCAGGAGGCAGTCCACAGGGGCATCGTCTCGGACGGTCACTTTTAGCATGCCCGACACTCCCCCCCACTCGAAGGGGATGCGGGCCATCTGGCACAGGCTTTCAGAGTTGTCCGCAGACCGTACTGGACAAAGTACGTTGGGCAAGATCTGATCGGGGGTCACCAGATGGCAATGGACTGCGGTCACACTGGCCCCCGTGTCGCGGAGGGCTTCGGCCCGGTGTCCATTAATGGTGACCCACTGGCTGTACTTCTGCGTGTTGGCTGGGATGGGGGCCCGCGGGACCATGTCCCTTTCCCCTAGACATACCAGGGACATGGCTGCAGGTTCCCACTCGGTCTGGTAGTGTTCGCACTCTTCGTCTTCTTCCCTGCCTTGCTCTTCTCCGAGGGCGACGGCGGTGATCTGGCGGTTCATTGGACCCGGGGCCTGGACTGACTGGTTTCTCGGACAGTTGGGGTCATTGGCGTAATGGCCGGGCCGCTGGCATTTGTGGCAGACAAGGTTGGATCGGAATCCCGGTCGCGTCGGAGGGCTTCCTCTTCCGGCCGGAGACGGGGGGTTGCTAGTGGTGGGCACCGTGGCAGTGTCCCTGCCCCGACCCTGGCCTCCTCCTCCCCCTCGCGGATGGTGGGACCCCTGGGAGGCTCTGTTTTGTTCACCCGGCCAATTCCGGGGGACCCGGGTGCTCTCCCATCGATCCGCTTCGATGGCGAGTTTCCGGGGTTCGGTCAGCTTGCTATCAAGGAGATGCTGCCTTAGTTCAACGAAACAATTATTGGATAGGTGCTCCCACACAATGAGATCGAATAATTGTTCATAGGTGGAGACCTGGCTGCCTTTGATCCACCCCTCTAAGGCTCGGCTAAAAAAGTTCACATATTCCACCCAGGTGGTACCGGGGATTCTTTTACAGTCTCGAAATCGCTGCCGGTACATGTCGGGGGTGAGCCCATAGCGAGTGAGAAGGGCGGCTTTCATATGCTCGTAGGAAGTCATCTCTGCGTCGGGGAGTTGTAGCAGGGCATCTCTTCCTCCCCCACAACTCGGCTCCCCAGTCTTTTCGCGGGATACGGTGGGAGATCATGGCTACCTCGTAGGCCTTGAACCATTGCTGGATGTCGTCGTTCCGGTAGTACTCTCGGACGACGTCTTTGGGAATGTGGACCTTGGTGTCCGTAGGGGGAGCGGAGCTCTGGTTCTCGGGACCCCGAGGTCCCAGTTTTGTCGTCGAATCTCTAGTTCTTTTAAACTGCGCTCGTGTTCGTACGCTAGTTTCTTCTCTTCCAGCTCCCTCTGGCTTTGTTTTTCTTCTCGTTCTTCCCGTAGCCGTAAGTGTTCGAGGGCTATCTTTTTTTCTGCTAGTTTTAGTTCCCCATTGTTAGACGGAGACCCGGAGGGTCGGCCGAGCAAGGGGGGAGAGGCCTCCTGGCGAGGGCCCTCTCCTTAGATCGTACGGACAAGCAACTACCCCCCCACAGATGGACGCCACACCAAGATAGGTTCTGTACACTTTTATAGGTATTCTCAGGCAGGATAAACTTGACGATACAGCAAGACAAAGATACGATGATCTCGCCAATTCTAGTCTCTGGGGGAAAGGGGTAGCGGGACAGTCTCAGTACCGGTCCGGTACAGGGGGTAGCTGGTGTATAGCTCTCAATCCTCGAGCTGGAGTGTTCGCAAGTAGGGCCCGCGGGAGCGCCAGCAGGCTCTCGAAGATGGTTCACAAGGATTGGCCGCGGCAGTGCCAGCAGGCTCTCGAAGATGGTTCACAAGGATGGGCCGCGGCAGCGCCAGCAGGCTCTCGAAGATTGTTCACGAAGAGGATGAGCCCCGGCAGCGCCAGCAGGCTTACGAAGGTGGTTCACGAAGAGGATGAGGCGCGGCAGCGCCAGCAGGCTTTCAAGGACAGTTCACAAAGAGGGGCCGCAGCAGCGCCAGCAGGCCTCCCAGGATGAGTTCGTCTCGGTGTCTCTCGACTCCAGGATACAACTGACTTCCTGCTCTGGAGCTGCCCCAGTTATAGGTCTGGCACCTTTGATGTCCGGACCCTCGCACTTGGAGGTCGGGGGGTCCGGGATGAGGGAGTCCAGACACCCAGCAGGGGGGTGGAGCCAGCGCCCAGGGAGGCCGGGGGCGATCGAAACCTGGCGGAGGGGAGCCATCGACACTCCTTCTTCCATTGACTTGCCAAGTGGTCTCTTTACCCCCTGGGTGGATGGTGGTGCCTCGATGTCGGGCTTGGCTGGGCCGGAGGTGGAGGTCCACCCGTGGCCACGAGGCCTGGTCGTGGAGGCTCCAAGATGGCGGCTGGGCCGGGGACGGTGGTTCGGGAAGGAACCCGGGCCAGCCGAGAATGTTGTTGTGATGGGCCGGGGCCCCGTGGGGGAAGAGCTGGGGGTTGGCCCGGCGGCTGCAGGGGTGGTTCTTGTCCGGGGAACAGGGGTAGCAGGGATCCGTGACCCGCCATGCGGGGTGGGGTCGGGCCTACCACGAGGCCTGTCCAACACCCATCTAAGCGGAGTCTAGCCAGTTCCAACTCGTGGAGCCGGCTCCTCTCCCGTTCTCAGGCTTCCTCGGAAGGGAGGCCCGCTCTTCTTTCTTCTTTGGGTGTTGCAATTGTTTCTGTGGTCTCGATGCTTTCGTTTTGGGGTGGGGACGCTTCTGTCTCCCCCCAAGACTCCAAGGCGTGCTTGAGGTCATCTTTGGTGCTCAGTCCCGTTGTAGCGATGCCCAAGTCCATGCAGAATTGTTTTAATTCCTTGTGGCTTTATTCTTCTAGCCGGTCCATCTGGAATTTTGCGGTTGTTCCGGTCTCTTTTGTCGTCATTGTTGCTGTGTGTCGTGGGGTGAGTTACTCTCCGTACGATTATGCGTTGGCTCGAATCGCGCCGCTGGCCACCAATGTTAGACGGGGACCCTGAGGGTCCGCCGAGCAAGGGGGAGAGGCCTCCTGGCGAGGCCCTCTCCTTAGATCGTACGGACGAGCAACTACCCCCCCCCCACAGATAGACGCCACACAAAGATAGGTTCTGCACACTTTTATAGGTATTCTTAAGTAGGTTATACTGGACGATACAGTAGGATCAGGATACGGTGATTCCTTCAATTCTAGTCTCTGGGGGTAAAGGGGTAGCGGGACAGTCTCGGTACCAGTCCCGTACAGGCGTATAGCTCTCAATCCTCCAGCTGGAGGGTTCTCAAGTAGGGGCCGCGGCAGCGCCAGCAGGCCTTCAAGGATAGTTCACGAGGATAAGCCGCGGCAGCGCCAGCAGGCTTGCAAGGATGGTTCACGAAGAGGATGAGCCGCGGCAGCGCCAGCAGGCCTTCAAGGATGGTTCACAAAGAGGATGAGCCGCGGCAGCGCCAGCAGGCCTTCAAGGATGGTTCACGAAGAGGGTTAGCCGCGGCAGTGCCAGCAGGCCTTCAAGGATGGTTCACGAAGAGGATGAGCCGCGGCAGCGCCAGCAGGCCTTCAAGGATGGTTCACGAAGAGGATGAGCCGCGGCAGCGCCAGCAGGCCTTCAAGGATGGTTCACGAAGAGGAGCCGCAGCAGTGCCAGCAGGCCTCCAAGGATGAGTTCGTCTAGGTGTCTCTCGACTCCAGGATACAACTGGCTTCCTGCTCTGGAGCTACCCCAGTTATAGGTCTGGCGCCCTTTGATGTCCGGACACTCGCACTTGGAGGTCGGGGTGTCCGGGATGAGGGAGTCCAGACACCCAGCAGGGGGGTGGAGCCAGCGCCCAGGGAGGCTGGGGGAGATCGAAACCAGGCGGAGGGGAGCCATCGACACTCCTTCTCCCATTGACTCGCCAAGTGGTCTCGTTACCCCCTGGGTGGATGGTGGTGCCTTGATGTCGGGGCCTGGCTGGGCCTGAGTCTGAGGTCGACCCGAGGCCACGAGGCCTGGTAGTGGAGGGTCCAAGATGGCGGCTGGGCCGGGGACGGTGGTTCGGGAAGGGACCCGGGCCAGCCGAGAATGTTGTGGTTACGAGCCTGGGCTCCGTCGGGGAAGAGCTGGGGGTTGACCCAGAGGGCTGCAGGTGTAGTTCTTGTCCGGGGAACAGGGGTGGTAGTAGTCCGAGACCCGCCATGCGGGGAGGGGTCGGGCATGCCACGAGGCCTGTCCAACAGTGTCCCTTTGTCATGTGGTGCTTGTGCAGTGTGTACGAGCATAGGTTTGAGACTCTCCTCCTGAGAAGTCTCCCGCCAGCGCTCGTCTGGGTAACTAGGGGGGTGGATCCCAGGGTGGTCAGGTACACTTCCTGCCCTCCCCTGAGGTCGCCTTCTAACAGTGAGGGGGTGTGAGGGTGAGGGGGGGAGGGGGAGGGGGAGGGTTGTGAGGTTGAGGGTGTGAGGGTTAGTGAGGGTGTGTGAGGGTGAGGGGGTGTGAGGGTGAGGGTATGTGTGAGAGTGAGGGGGGTGTGAGGGTGAGGTTGAGGGGGTGTGGAGGTGAGGGGGGTGAGGGTGTGTGAGGGTGAGGGTGTGTGAGGGTGAGGGTGTGGGGTTGTGAGGGTGAGGGGGTGTGAGGTAGTGTGAGGATGAGGGTGTGTGAGGATGAGGGGGTGTGAGGGTGTGAAGGTGAGGGGGTGTGGGAGTGAGGGTGATGGGGTGAAGGTTACTGGGGTGAGGGTGTGTGAGGGTGAGGGGTGTGTGAGGGTGTGAGGGTGAGGGTGTGTGAGGGTGAGGGTGTGTGTGAGGGTGAGAAGGTGTGTGAGGGTGTGTGTGAGGGTGAGGGGGTGTGAGGGTGAGGGTGAGTGAGGGTGAGTGAGGGGGAGGGGGTGTGAGGGTGAGGGGGTGTGAGGGTGAGGGTGTGACAGAGGGTGAGGGGTGTGAGGGGGTGAGGGTGAAGGGGGAGGGGGTGTGAGGGTGAGGGTTGTGAGGGTGAGGGTGTGAGGGTGTGAGGGTGAGGGGGTTTGAGGGGATGTGAGGGTGAGGGGAGTGAGGGTGAGGAGGAGTGAGGGTGTGTGAGGGGGAGTGTGGGTGAGGGGTGTGAGGGTGTGTGAGGGTGAGGGTGTGTGTGAGGGTGAGGGGATGTGGGTGTGTGAGGGTGAGGGGGTTTGAGGGTGAGGGTGTGTGCGGGTGAGGGGGTGAAGGTGAGGGGTGTGAGGGTGACGGGGTGAAGGTGACGGGGATGAGGGTGAGGAGGTGTGAGGGGTGTGAGGGTGTGTGAGGGTATGAGGGTGAGGGTGATGGGGTGTGAGGGTGAGGGGGTGTGTGAGGGTGAGAGGGTGTGTGAGGTTGTATGTGAGTGTGAGGGTGTGTGAGGGTGAGGGAATGTGAGGGTGAGGGTGTGTGAGGGTGAGGGGGTGTGAGGGTGTGAAGGTGAGGGGTGTGAGGGTGAGGGTGACAGGGTGAAGGTGACTGGGATGAGGGTTGGGGGGTGTGAGGGGTGTGAGGGTGTGTGAGGGTATGAGGATGAGGGTGACAGGGTGTGAGGGTGAGGGGGTGTGTGAGGGTGAGAGGGTGTGTGAGGGTGTGTGTGAGGGTGAGGGGGTGTGAGGGTGAGGGTGTGTGAGGGTGAAGGGGTGTGAGGGTGTGAAGGTGAGGGGTGTGAGGGTGAGGGTGACGGGGTGAAGGTGATGGGATGAGGGTGAGGGGGTTTGAGGGGTTTGAGGGTGTGTGAGGGTATGAGGGTGAGGGGGGGTGTGAGGGTGTGTGAGGGTGAGTGTGAGGGTGAGGGGTGTGAGGGAGTGTGAGGGTGAGGTTGAGGGGAGTGAGGGTGAGGGGGAGTGAGGGTGAGGGGGTGTGAGGGTGAGAGTGAGGGGGTGTGAGGGTGAGGGGGTATGAGGGTGAGGGTGTGAGGGAGGGTGAGGGGGTGTGAGGGGGTGAGGGTGTTGGGTGTGAGAGGGTGTGAGGGTCAGGGTTGTGAGGGTGAGGGTGTGAGGGTTAGTGAGGGTGTGTGAGGGTGAGGGGGTGTGAGGGGTGAGGATTTGAGGGGGAGTGAGGGTGAGGGGGAGTGAGGGTGAGGGGGATTGAGGGTGAGGGGGAGTGAGGTTGAGGGGTGTGAGGGTGACGGTATGTGTGAGGGTGAGGGGGTATTTGAGGGTGAGGGGGTGTGAGGGTTAGGGTGTGTGAGGGTGTAGGAGGGTGAGGGTGTGGGGTTGTGAGGGTGAGGGGGTGTGAGGGTGAGGGTGTGTGAGGGTGAGGGTGTGTGAGGGTGAGGGGGTGTGAGGGTGTGAAGGTGAGGGAGTGTGAGGGTGAGGGTGATGGGGTGAATTTGATGGGGGTGAGGGTGTGTGAGGATGTGAGGGTGTGTGAGGGTGTGTGAGGGTGTGCAAGGGTGTGTGAGGTTGAGAGGGTGTGTGAGGAGGTGTGTGAGGGTGAGGGTGTGAGGGCGAGGGAGTGTGAGGGTGAGGGGGTGTGAGAGGGTGAGGTGGTGTGAGAGTGAGGGGGTGTGAGGACCAGGATACGAGGATCCTGTTAATTCTAGTCTCTTTGGGGGAAAAGGGTAGCGGGACAGTCTGAGTACCGGTCTGGTATAGAAGCAGCAAGAGATGGGGCTCACAATCCTCGAGCTGTAGGGTTCTCAAGGAGGGGCCGCGGCAGCGCCAGCAGGCTTGGAAGATGGTTCACGATGAGGAGCCGCGGCAGCGCCAGCAGGCTTGGAAGATGGTTCACAACGAGATGGGCCGCGGCAGCGCCAGCAGGCTTCGAAGATGGTTCACGGTGAGATGGGCCGCCGCAGCGCCAGCAGGCCTTGAAGACGGATTACGACGAGGATGAGCCGTGGCAGCGCCAGCAGGCCTTCGAAGGTGGTTTCACGAAGAGGAGCCGCGGCAGCGCCAGCAGGCCTCCAAGGATGAGTTCGTCTCGGTGTCTCTCGACTCCAGGATACAACTGCCTTCCTGCTCTGGAGCTGCCCCAGTTATAGGTCTGGCGCCCTTTGATGTCCGGACCCTCACACTTGGAGGTCGGGAGGTCCGGGATGAGGGAGTCCAGACACCCAGCAGGAGGGTGGAGCCAGCGCTCAGGGAGGCTGGGGGTGATCAACACCTAGCGGAGGGGAGCCATCGACACTCCTTCTCCCATTGACCTGTCAAGTGGTCTCTTCATCCCCTGGGCGGATGGTGGTGCCTCGATGTCGGGGCCTGGCTGGGCCCGAGGCTGGGGTCGACCCGAGGCCACGAGGCCTAGTCAAGTAGGGTCCAAGATGGCGGCTGGGCCGGAGACCGGGGGTCTGTAAGGGACCCGGGCCAGCCAATACGGTGGGGTTCAGAAGCTCATGTTCCGTCGGGGAAGGGCTGGTGGATTGCCCCGGCGGGTTTGCACGGGTGGTTCTTGTCCGGGGAACAGGGGTCCGTGACCCGCCATGTGGGGAGGGGACGGCCGGCCACGAGGCCTGTCCAACAGTGAGGGGGTGTGAGGGTGAGGGGTGTGAGGGTGAGGGTGTGAGGGAGGGTGAGGGGGTGTGAGGGGTGTGAGGGGGTGTGAGGGTCAGGGCTGTGAGGGTGAGGGGGTGAGGGTTAGTGAGGGTGTGTGAGGGTGAGGGGGTGTGTGAGGGTGAGGATTTGAGGGTGAGGGGGAGTGAGGGTGAGGGGGATTGAGGGTGAGGGGGTGTGAGGGGGAGTGAGGGTGAGGGGGTGTGAGGGTGAGGGTGTGTGTGAGGGTGAGGGTTAGTGAGAGTGTGTGAGGGTGAGGGGTGTGAGGGGGTGAGGATTTGAGGGTGAGTGAGGGTGAGGGAGAGTGAGGGTGAGGGGGTTTGAGGGTGAGGGTGTGTGAGGGGGAGTGAGGGTGAGGGGGTGTGAGGGTGAGGGTGTGTGTGAGGGTCAGGGGTGTTTGAGGGTGAGGGTGTGTGAGGGTGTGTGAGGGTGAGGGTGTGGGGTTGTGAGGGTGAGGGGGTGTGAGGGTGAGGGCGTGTGAGGGTGAGGGTGAGGGGGTGTGAGGGTGTGAAGGTGAGGGGGTGTGAGGGTGAGGGTGATGGGGTGAAGTTGATGGGGATGAGGGTGTGTGAGGATGTGAGAGTGTGAGGGTGAGGTTGTGAGGGTGAGGGTGTGTGAGGGTGTGCGAGGGTGTGTGAGGGTGAGAGGGTGTGTGAGGAGGTGTGTGAGGGTGAGGGTGTGAGGGCGAGGGAGTGTGAGGGTGAGGGGGTGTGAGGGTGAGGTGGTGTGAGAGTGAGGTGGTGTGAGAGTGAGGGGGTGTGAGGATGAGGGGGTGTGATGGTGAGGGTGTGTGTGCAGGTGAGAGGGTGGGTGAGGGTGGGTGAGGATGAGGGTGTGAGAGTGAAGGGGTGTGAGAGTGAGGGGGTGTGAGAGTGAGGGGTGTGTGAGGGTGAGGGGGTTTGTGAGGGTGAGGGGGAGTGGGGGTGTGAGGGGGAGGAGGTGTGAGTGTGAGGGTGTGTGTGTAGGGGAGTGTGTCAGGGTGTGTGAGGGGGTGTGAGGGTGAGGGTGTGCGAGGGTGAGAGGGTGTGAGAGTGAGGGGGTGTGTGATTGTGAGAGTGAGGGGGTGTGAGGGTGAGGGGTGGGGGTGTGTGGGTGTAAGGGGGTGAGGGTGAGGGAGTGTGAGGGTGAGCTGGAGTGAGGGTGAGGGGTGTGTGAGGGTGAGGGGGTGTGAAGGTGAGGGGGTGAGAGGGTGTGAGGGTGGGTGAGAGGGTGTGTGAGGGTGAGAGGGTGTGTGAGGGTGAGAGGGTGTGTTTGGGTGAGAGGGTTTGTGAGGGTGAGAGGGTGAGTGAGGGTGAGGGTGTGTGAGGGTGAGGGGGCGTGAGGGTGTGAAGGTGAGGGGTTGAGAGGGTGAGGGTGATGGGGTGAAGGTGATGGAGGTGAGGGTGTGAGGGGTGTGAGGCTGAGGGCGTGTGAGGGTAAGAGGGTGTGTGAGGGGGTTAGTGAGGGTGAGGGTGTGAGCGGGTGTGAGGGTGAGGGGGTGTGAGGGTGAGGTGGTGGGAGAGTGAGGGGGTGTGAGGGTGAGGGGGTGTGATGTTGAGAGGGTGAGTGAGGGTGAGGGTGTGTGAGGGTGAGGGTGTGTGATGGTGAGGGGGTGTGAGAGTGAGGGTTGTGAGAGTGAGGGTGTGTGAGAGTGAGGGTGTGTGTGAGGGTGAGTGGATGTGTGAGGGTGAGGGTGAGGGAGTGTGGGGTGTGGGGGGTGTGAGTGTGAGGGTGTTTGTGAAGGGGAGGGTGTCAGGGTATGTGAGGTGGTGTGAGAGTGAGGGGGTGTGAGAGTGAGGGGTGTGTGAGGGTGAGGGGGTTTGTGAGGGTGAGGGGGAGTGGGGGTGTGAGGGGGAGGAGGTGTGAGTGTGAGGGTGTGTGTGTAGGGGAGTGTGTCAGTGTGTGTGAGGGGGTGTGAGGGTGTGTGAGGGTGAGGGTGTGCGAGGGTGTGAGAGTGAGGGGGTGTGTGATTGTGAGAGTGAGGGGGTGTGAGGGTGAGGGGGTGTGAGAGTGAGGGGTGGGGGTGTGTGGGTGTGAGGGGGTGAGGGTGAGGGAGTGTGAGGGTGAGCTGGAGTGAGGGTGAGGGGTGTGTGAGGGTGAGGGGGTGTGAAGGTGAGGGGGTGAGAGGGTGTGAGGGTGGGTGAGAGGGTGTGTGAGGGTGAGAGGGTGTGTGAGGGTGAGAGGGTGTGTGTGGGTGAGAGGGTTTGTGAGGGTGAGGGGTGAGTGAGGGTGAGGGTGAGGGTGTGTGAGGGTGAGGGGGTGTGAGGGTGTGAAGGTGAGGGGTTGTGAGGGTGAGGGTGACGGGGTGAAGGTGATGGAGGTGAGGGTGTGAGGGGTGTGAGGCTGAGGGCGTGTGAGGGTAAGAGGGTGTTTGAGGGGATTAGTGAGGGTGAGGGTGTGAGCGGGTGTGAGGGTGAGGGGGTGTGAGGGTGAGGTGGTGGGAGAGTGAGGGGGTGTGAGGGTGAGGGGGTGTGATGTTGAGGGGGTGTGTGAGGGTGAGAGGGTGAGTGAGGGTGAGGGTGAGGGTGTGTGAGGGGGAGGGTGTGTGATGGTGAGGGGGTGTGAGAGTGAGGGTCGTGAGAGTGAGGGGGTGTGAGAGTGAGGGTGTGTGTGAGGGTGAGTGGATGTGTGAGGGTGAGGGTGAGGGGGTGTGGGGTGTGGGGGGTGTGAGTGTGAGGGTGTGTGTGAAGGGGAGGGTGTCAGGGTGTGTGAGGTGGTGTGAGAGTGAGGGGGTGTGAGAGTGAGGGGGTGTGAGGGTGAGGGGGTGTGAGGGTGAGGGTGTGTGGGGATGGGGGGGTGTGAGGGGGTTTAAGGTGGTGAGGGGTGTGAGGGTGAGCGGGTGTGTGGGTGAGGGGTGTGTGAGGGTGAGGGTGTGTGAAGGTGAGGGGGTGAGAGGGTGTGAGGATGGGTGAGAGGGTGTGTGAGGGTGAGGGTGTGTGAGGGTGAGAGGGTGTGTGTGGGTGAGAGGGCGTGTGAGGGTGATAGGGTGAGTGAGGGTGAGGGTGCGTGAGGGTTAGGGGGTGTGAGGGTGTGAAGGTGAGGGGGTGTGAGGGTGAGGGTGATGGGGTGAAGGTGACAGAGGTGAGGGTGTGTGAAGGTGTGAGGGTGAGGGCGTCGAAGGGTGAGGGCGTCGGAGGGTGAGGGTGTGTGAGGGTAAGAGGGTGTGTGAGGGGGTGTGTGAAGGTGAAGGTGTGAGGGGGTGAGGGTGAGGTGGTGTCAGGGTGAGGTGGTGTGAGAGTGAGGGGGTGTGAGGGTGAGGGGGTGTGATGGTGAGGGGGTGTGAGAGTGAGGGGTGTGAGAGTGAGGGGGTGTGAGAGTGGGTGTGTGTGTGAGGGTGAGTGGATGTGTGAGGGTGAGGGGGTGTGAGTGTGAGGGGTGTGTGAAGAGGAGGGTGTCAGGGTGTGTGAGAGTGAGGGGGTGTGTGAGGGTGTGAGGGCAAGGGGGTGTGGGGGTGTGGGGGTTTGGTGGTGTCGGGATGAGGGGGTGTTGGGGTATGAGGGGTGAGGGGGTGTGAGGGTGAGCGGGTGTGAGGGTAAGCGGGAGGGTGAGGGTGTTTGAGGGTGAGGAGGTGTGAGGGTGAGAGGGTGTGAGGCTGAGGGTGGGTGAGTTGATGTGTGAGGGTGAGGTGGTGTGAGGGTGAGAGGGTGTGTGTGGGTGAGAGGGTGTGTGTGTGTGTGTGTGGGTGTGTGTTGGTGAGAGGGTGTGTGAGGGTGAGAGGGTTTGTGAGGGTGAGGGTGTGTGAGGGTGAGGGGGTGTGAGGTGAGTGTGTGTGAGAGTGAGGGGGTGTGAGGGTGAGGGTGTTTGTGAGAGTGAGGAGGTGTGAGGGTGAGGGGGTGTGAGCGTGAGGGGGAGTGAGGGTGAGGGGGTGTTAGGTTGAGGGGGAGGGGTGTGAGGCTGAGGGGGTGTGAGGCTGAGGGGGTGTGAGGGTGATGGGGAGAGAGGGGGGTGTGAGGGTGTGGGTGTGGGGGTGTTGAGGTGTGAGGGTGAGGGGTGGGTGAGGGTGAGGGGGTGTGGGTGAGGAGGGGTTGAGGGTGTGAGGGGGGTGTGAGGGTGAGCGGGTGTGAGGGTGAGGGGGTGAGAGGGTTAGGGGGTGTGAGGGTGAGGGCGTGTGAGGGTGAGGGGGTGTGAGTGAGGAGGTGTGAGGGGGTGAGGGGGGGTGTGAGGGTGAGCAGGTGTGAGGGTGAGGGGGTGTGTGAGGGTGAGGGTGTGTTGGTGTGTGAGAGTGAGGGGGTGTGAGGGTGAGGGGTGTGAGGGTAAGGGTGGGTGTTGGTGGGTGAGAGGGTGTGTGAGGGTGTGGGGGTATGTGAGGGTGAGGGGGTATGAGGGTGAGGGGGTGTGAGGGTGTGGGTGTGAGGGAGGGTGAGGGTGTTTGAGGGTGTGTGAGGGTGAGGGTGTGTAAGGGTGAGGGTGTGTGAGAGTGAGGGGGTGTGAGAGTGAGGGGTGTGATGTGAGGGGGAGGGTGAGGGTGATGGTGCAGGGGTGTGAGGATTTGTGGGGGTTTGAGGGGATGTGAGGGTGAGAGGGTGTGAGGGTGAGGGGGTGTGAGGCTGAGGGGGTCTGGGGGGGTGATGGGGTGAGGGTAAATGGGTGTATGGTTGAGCATGAGTGAGGGTGCGAGGGTGAGGGTGAGGTGCATGCGTGTGCTGGTTTTCTTCTGGGATTAAGCCTCTCTTCATTCAGATGCTGCCTGTGAGCCTGCTGTCAGCCTTCCCTAACGGGAGGGGCCTTGCCATGTCTGAAGGTGACAATGGTCGTTTTTGAACCCTGTGGGTTCCGACGTCAACATAATTCAGCACACGGACCTTTCACCTCACAGACCCCACGCCAGACGCATGCTTTTAAACGACTCCAGCTACCAGGTTCACGCCTAGTTCAGTGCCTTAATGCAGGATGTTGGACCCGGCCTCGTGGGGTGGTCCCACTCCTCCCGCATGGCGGGTCCCGGACTTCCTCGACCCCTATTCCCCGGCCGAGAGCAGCACCATCCACTCTCCACGAGAGCCGCCCCTCCGGGCAGCCCCCAGCTCTCCCCCGTTGGAACTCGACGACCTCTCCTCAACACCCTCGGCTGGTCCGAACCCTGTCCCGGACCACCATCTCAGACCCAGACTCCATCTTGGACCCTCCACGACCAGGCCTCGTGGCCTCGGCCCGACCCCTGCCGCAGACCCAGCAAAGCCCCGACATCGAGGCACCACGATCCAACCAGGGGGTAAAGAGACCACTTGACAGGTCAATGAGAGAAGGAGTTTTGATGGTCCCCCCATCCGTCCTCCGACGGCTGGTTTCGATCACCCCCAGCCTCCCTGGGCGCTGGCTCCACCCCCCTGCTGGGTGTCTGGACCCGCACATCCCGGACCCTCCGACCTCCAAGTGAGAGGGTCCGGACATCAAAGGACACCAGACCTATAACTGGGGTAGCTCCGGAGTAGGTCGGCAGTTGTATCCTGGAGTCGAGAGACACCGAGACAAACTCATCTACGTGGAACCCGTACCACCTTGGGGTCCTGCTGGCGCTGCCGCGGCCCATCTTCGTGAAACCAACCCTGGAGTCCTGCTGGCGCTGCTGCGGCCCATCTTCGTGAAACCATCCTTGGAGTCCTGCTGGCGCTGCCGCGGCCCATTTTCGTGAAACCATCCTTGGAGTCCTGCTGGCGCTACCGCGGCCCATCTTCGTGAAACCATCCTTGGAGTCCTGCTGGCGCTGCCGCGGCTCATCTTCGTGAAACCATCTCTGGAGTCCTGCCGGCGCTGCCGTGGCCCCTACCGAAGAACCCCCCAGCTCGAGGATTGAGAGCTGAGCGCAGGGTATCCCAGTACCAGGATGGTACCAAGACTGTCCCGCTACCCCCTTCCCACAGAGACTAACCTTGAGAGGATCCCTGGATCCAGCTATTCCTGTATCGTTACGATAACCTGCCTAAAAATACTGATAAAAACGTTAAGAACCTATCTTTGTGTGGTGTCCATCTGTAGGGGGGGTGATTGCTCGTCTGTACGATCCTAGGGGAGGAACCTCACCAGGAGGCCTCTCACCCTTGCTCGGCCGACCCTAAGATTTCCTTTCTAAGATTGGTGGCCAGTGGTGCGATCCGAGCCGACGCAGATCGTACAGAGAGTAACTCGCCCCACTACGAACAAAAAGCGCACAGCAACCATGACAACTAAAGAAACCGGACCAACCGCAGAGTTCCAGATGGAACGACTGGAAGATTACAGTCACAAAGAATTGAAGCAATTCTGCAAAGACTTGGGTATCGCGACCACGGGACTAAGCACCAAAGACGATCTCAAGCAGGCCCTGCAGACCTGGGTAGAGACAGGAGCGTCACCACCCCAAAACGAAGGCATCACAATCACCGAGAACCCCGCAACCCCAGAGGAGGAGAGAAACACGGGCCTTTCCCACGAGGATTCTCGAGAACGAGAAAGGAGCCGGCTCCACGAGTTAGAACTGGCTAGACTCCGCTTAGATGGGGAACTGCAACTGGCTGAAAAGAAGATACCCCTTGAACAGCTACGATTACAGGGAGACCTGGAAGAAAAAATAAGCCAGAGGGAGCTGGAGGATAAGAAGCTCGCGTACGAGCACGAACGTGGCTTGAAAGAACTAGAGATTAAGGCGAAAAACGGGGACACCGGCGTCTCCGGGAGCCGGGGCCCCCCTCCCTCTAAGGACACCAAGGTCCACATCCCCAAAGATGTCGTCCGAGAGTACTATAAAAACGAGGACATCCAACAATGGTTTAAGGCCTACGAGGTAGCCATGACCTCGCACCGGGTGCCGCAAAAAGACTGGGGTGCCGGGTTGTGGGGGAGATTCGTCAACGAGGGGAGATACGCCCTGCTACAACTCCCCGACGCCGAGATGACCTCATACGAACATATGAAAGCCGCCCTCCTCACTCGTTATGGGCTCACCCCCGAGATGTACCGGCAGCGATTCCGAGATTGCAAGAGGATCCCCGGTACCACCTGGGTAGAATATGTGAACTTCTACAGTAGGGCCTTAGAGGGGTGGATCAAGGGCAGTCAGGTCACCACCTACAAGCAGTTGTTCGATCTCATTGTATGGGAACACCTCTCCAACAACTGTTTCGTCGAACTCAGGCAACATCTCCTCGACAGCAAATTGACCGAGCCACGGAATCTCGCCATCGAAGCAGATCGATGGGAGAGCACCTGGGTCCCCCGGAACTGGGTGGGAGACCAAGGCCGAGCCCCCCAGGGGTCCCACCGTCCGCGAGGCAGAGGAGGAGGAGGCCAGGGCCGGGGCCGGGACACCGCCACGGTGCCCCCCACCAACACTCCCCCCTCCCTGGCCGGGAGAGGAGCCCCCCCTGCACGGCCGGGGCACCGCTCGAACGTTGTCTGCCACAAATGCCAGCGATCAGGTCATTACGCCAATGACCCCAACTGTCCCAGAAACCAGCCATCCAACCCCTCGGGTCCGCAAAACCGCCAGATCGCCGCCGCCTCCCTGGGGGAGGAGCAGGGCGAAGAAGAAGCCGAAGACTATGAACAATACCAGACCGAGTGGGAGCCCGTAGCCATGTCCCTGGTATGTCTGGGCGAAAGAGACATGGTCCCCCGGGCCCCAATCCCGGCCAACACTCAGAAGTACAGCCAGTGGGTCACCATTAATGGACACTGGGCCGAAGCCCTCCGTGACACAGGAGCCAGCGTGACGGCCGTCCGTTGCCACCTGGTGACCCCGGATCAAATCTTGCCCAATGTACTGTGCCCAGTACGGTCCGCGGATAACTCCGAGAGCCTGTGCCAGATGGCCCGCGTTCCCTTCGAATGGGGGGGAGTACCAGGCATGCTGAAAGTGACCGTCCGAGACGATGCCCCCGTAGACAGCCTCCTCGGGAACGACCTCGAGAGCTCCCCCTGGGCTGACGTCGAGCAGAGGGAGCACCTGGGGATGCTTGGCCTCCCTGAATGGGTCTGTGCGATGACCCGATCCATGGCGCCCGAGCCATCCCCTCCACTGACGAACCCGAGTGGCCCGAGCCTCCACCACCCGTCATCGCCGACGACGCCGACCCTGAACCCGGTCCACCGGGGCCCAACGAAGAAGAAGTTGCCCCGCGCAGCGACCTCCCGGAACTGGCCCAGTGGCGCCAAGAAGGTGGCCCCACTCAAGAACAGTTCCGCCAAGAGCAAAAAACGTGTCCCTCCCTCGAGGGAATCCAACAGCAAGCCGCAGCCCAGAGCGCAGGGGATACCTCGGTGGCCCACTGGGTCTATTGGGACAAGGAGCTCATCTACAGTGAGCAGAAGATTGCCGAGCTAGGAGCCAGCCGGGTGCTGGTAGTACCCCTCCGATTCAGAGACTTCCTCCTGAACCTGGCCCATGATGTGCCTCTCGCCGGGCACCTGGGGCAGGACAAAACTTACAGCTGCCTGGTGACCCACTTCTACTGGCCCAAAATGAGGAACGATGTGATCAACCACTGCCGAACTTGCCCCACCTGCCAAGCCAGCGGGAAGAGCGGTGGAAAGCTAAAAGTCCCCCTGCAACCTTTCCCAGTCGTCAACACCCCCTTCGAGCGGGTAGGGATTGACATCGTGGGGCCCCTGGAACCCCGGACATCACAAGGTCACCGGTTCATACTCGTCCTGGTGGACCATGCCACCCGCTATCCTGAAGCCATACCTCTCCAGGCCGTGACAGCTCCCGTGGTGGGCCGGGCCCTGATGGGGATCTTCTCCCGGGTGGGCTTCCCCCGAGAAGTCGTCAGTGATCGGGGCACCAACTTCATCTCCCGATACATGAAGTCCCTATGGCAGCAGTGCGGGGTCACGTACAAATTTACGACCCCCTACCACCCTCAAGGGAACGGACTGGTGGAACGCTTCAATCGCACCCTCAAGGGTATGATCATGGGCCTGGAAGAGCCCTTACGACGCCAATGGGACGTGCTGCTGCCCTGCCTCCTCTTCGCCTATCGGGAGGTCCCCCAGAAGTCCCTGGGATTCAGCCCCTTCGAACTATTGTACGGGCACCCTGTCCGGGGTCCCCTAAGCTTGGTCAAAAAAGGATGGGAGGTGACCGCCCAAGATGCTCCTTCTGATGTGTACCGGTACCTCCTGACCCTCCGGAACCAGACTCGGCGGTTCCGGGAACTTGCCAAGGCCAACCTCGAAGCCAGTCAAGAAGACATGAAATGTTGGCATGATCAAAACGCCTCGTCCATCGAGTTTGAGCCGGGCCAACAGGTCTGGGTCATGTCCCCGGTCAAACCATGCGCCCTCCAGGACAAATGGACCGGGCCCTTCAAGGTGGTGGAGCGCAAGAGCCCTGTCACCTACCTGGTAGACATGGAGTCTCCCAGGAACCCCCTCCGGGTCCTCCATGCCAACCGACTCAAGCTTCACTTTGTCCGCTCAGAACTTAGCCTCCTGATGGCTACCGACAGTGGGGCTGAAGAGGACTCCGAGCCCCTACCCGACCTCCTGAATACCCTCGAAAAAGACGGCTCCGTGGAAGGAGTCAACCTCTCTTCCACCCTGACCCCAACACAACGCCATGATTGCCAAGAACTATTGAGACAATTTGCTGATCTGTTCTCTCTCACCCCCGGGTTCACCCCATGGTGCCTTCACGATGTCGACACCGGGGATAGCCCGCCTATACGGCACCGAGCCTACTGAGTTCCCGATCGAGTAGGAGCCTGCATCCAGTCGGAAGTGACCAAAATGCTGGCTCTGGGGGTGGTCGAGCCCTCCGACAGCCCATGGGACAGCCCTGTTGTCCTGGTCCCCAAGGCCGCCGCCCCGGGTGTCACCCCCGAACTCAGGTTTTGTGTAGACTACCGGGGTCTGAACGCCGTCACCCGAACCGACGCTCACCCCATCCCCCGGGCTGATGAACTGATCGACCGTCTGGGGGCAGCCAGCTACCTGAGCACATTCGACCTAACGGCGGGCTACTGGCAGATCGGACTCACTCCAGGCGCCCAGGAGCGATCCGCTTTCTCCACCCCCGATGGCCACTACCACTTCAGGGTAATGCCCTTCGGGATGAAAAACGCCCCCGCCACGTTTCAGAGACTGGTGAATAAGGTACTGGCGGGGCTCGAGGAGTTCAGCGCCGCCTACCTGGACAATATCGCGGTGTACAGCCTCCACTGGGCTGAACACCTCCAACACCTCCGGGAGGTCTTGGCCGCCCTCCGACGGGCAGGACTAACAATAAAAGCCAGCAAGTGCCAGATCGGCCAAAGTTCCGTGACCTATCTAGGGCACCAAGTGGGAAGTGGCCAGGTGGCCCCCCTCCAACTCAAGATCGACGCCATCATGGACTGGGAGCCCCCGGTCACCCAAACGGAGGTCCGAGCCTTCCTGGGGCTCACTGGATATTACCGGCGCTTCATAAAAGACTATGCAGTATTGTGGGCCCCCTCACGGAACTCACTTCCAAAAAACAACCACCGAAGGTACACTGGACACCCGAGTGTCAGACCGCCTTTGAGACCCTCAAGACAGCAATGTGCACCGCCCCCGTGCTCCAAGCCCTGGGAGAGAAGTGCCGTTCTCTCCCAAATCAACGCCCAGGGAATTGATCAGCCAGTGGCCTTCATTAGCCGACGTCTGCTGGCCCGAGAACAGCGCTGGAGCACCATTAAGCGGGAGGCCTTCGCCGTGGTGTGGGCCCTCAAGAAGCTCCGGCCCTATCTCTTCGGCACCCACTTCCGGGTACAAACTGACCACCGACCTCTGCGGTGGCTGATGCAGATGCGAGGGGAGAATCCGAAGCTGTTGCGTTAGTCCATCTCCCTGCAAGGGATGGACTTCACTGTGGAGCACCGCCCAGGCAACGACCACGCCAACGCAGACGGCCTGTCCCGCTTCTTCCGCCTCGGCGAGGAGAATACCCAAGAAGATGGGTGACTCTCCCTGCCTTCAGCTAGGGGGAACGTGTGTTGGACCCGGCCTCGTGGCGTGGTCCCACTCCTCCCGCATGGCGGGTCCCGGACTTCCTCGACCCCTATTCCCCGGCCGAGAGCAGCACCATCCACCCTCCACGAGAGCCGCCCCTCCGGGCAGCCCCCAGCTCTCCCCCGTTGGAACTCGACGACCTCTCCTCAACACCCTCGGCTGGTCCGAACCCTGTGCCGGACCACCATCTCAGACCCGGACTCCATCTTGGACCCTCCACGACCAGGCCTTGTGGCCTCAGCCCGACCCCAGCCGCAAACCCAGCGAAGCCCCGACATCGAGGCACCACGATCCAACCAGGGGGTAAAGAGACCACTTGACAGGTCAATGAGAGAAGGAGTTTCGATGGTCCCCCCCATCCGTCCTCCGACGGCTGGTTTCGATCGCCCCCAGCCTCCCTGGGCGCTGGCTCCACCCCCCTGCTGGGTGTCTGGACCCGCACATCCCGGACCCTCCGACCTCCAAGTGAGAGGGTCCGGACATCAAAGGACACCAGACCTATAACTGCGGCAGCTCCGGAGTAGGTCGGCAGTTGTATCCTGGAGTCGAGAGACACCGAGACGAACTCATCTACATGGAACCCGTACCACCTTGGAGTCCTGCTGGCGCTGCCGCGGCCCATCTTCGTGAAACCAACCTTGGAGTCCTGCTGGCGCTGCCGCAGCCCATCTTCGTGAAACCATCCTTGGAGTCCTGCTGGCGCTGCCGCGGCCCATCTTCGTGAAACCAACCTTGGAGTCCTGCTGGCGCTGCCGCGGCCCATCTTCGTGAAACCATCCTTGGAGTCCTGCTGGCACTGCCGCGGCCCATCTTCGTGAAACCATCCTTGGAGTCCTGTTGGCGCTGCCGCGGCCCATCTTCGTGAAACCATCCTTGGAGTCCTGCTGGCGCTGCCGCGGCTCATCTTCGTGAAACCATCTCTGGAGTCCTGCTGGCGCTGCCGCGGCCCCTACCGAAGAACCCCCCAGCTCGAGGATTGAGAGCTGAGCGCTGGGTATCCCAGTACCAGGCTGGTACCAAGACTGTCCCGCTACCCCCTTCCCACAGAGACTAACCTTGAGAGGATCCCTGGATCCAGCTATTCCTGTATCGTTACGATAACCTGCCTAAAAATACTGATAAAAACGTTAAGAACCTATCTTTGTGTGGTGTTCATCTGTAGGGGGGGGTGATTGCTCGTCTGTACGATCCTAGGGGAGGAACCTCGCCAGGAGGCCTCTCACACTTGCTCGGCCTACCCTAAGATTTCCTTTCTAACACAGGATGAGTTTGTCTAATGTTCGAAATAGACCCTTTCTCTTGTGAAGAATAACCGCTCGCGCTTCTTTAAAAAGCGGGGGTTGGTGTGATTCCTTCTCGTAATCACGAGAGTAGGCAGCAGAAACCAGTTTCCAGAGATGCCAATCTCTTTAGTGCACCCTGATGGGTTGGCTAGTCTTCAACACAATCCCATTGTCACAGCCTACTCGTGGGAATGTGCAGAGTTACAATTCTGTGACAACTCATGAAAGCATTAAGAAAAACTAGCCATTGTGCAGCATGCTATGTGTGACACCTGGAGATACATCAAACTGTGTGCAATGGCATTTGCAATGGCAGCAAGACTGAGTTTTGTTTAATTGTAAGATATGTATTTCTCATGTTTTCAAGGGTCTCACGACATGAGCCATGATTTCACAGTGCATATTGTAGGAGCTATACCTGGTTGATTTGATAGGACATGCTTGCTTCATTGGACATCAGAGGTTTGGTTGCATTGACAACAAAGGACTTGGTAGACATGGTCGAAGGCTTATGCCTCGGGGACACTCTGACCCTTATAAATGGACATGGTTTGAGGCAGACAAAGCTGGCTATCACTTCTCTATGTGCCCCTGAACTCAGCGTGCACGACTTGCAAAGCACCTCTTTATTAGATACCAGCAGTCGTACTTCTCACCCCAGTTTTATCAGAGTCACATGACAGACCCTCAGTTCCCAGGCAATGTGTATCCTTTCAACAACTCAGCTATCTGTGGCTTTCATGTTGTTGGACATGCTCACGACTGAAGATCTGGTCCAGAATGTCTTTGATGAGGACAGACAAAAGAGTGTGCACATTCGTCTATTTGAAATACAGTCATCAGTTTGGCAACATTCCATATCCAGTGGTTTCTTGGTGCTTTCCCCCTACTGATGTGTAGGCAATGAGAGGCAGACGAGTTGTTTGTCTTCCAGTAACAGAGAACTATGTCTGAGGGATAGTAACGACTCTCATTCCTGGGCCAGGCGGGGGAAACACAGTGCCCCGGTGCCGTGAACATATCAAAACAAGTGAAACTGCGATGCAAAAAAAATGAACACACTGCTGCCTCTGTCGGAATCCCCTTGTCCTCCTTGTGAACCCTGGCGCCTCTCCGCTCCGTGCCTGCTTGCCCGGAGTACACAAAGCAATAATGAGGGCAGAGGGAGGGAGAGAGAGGGAGGGAGAGGCGGCACAGACATTCCCAGAGCAGAGAGAGATAGAGCGAGGGGAAACAAGTGGTGCGCACATATGCTTCCAATTATCGCTGCCCGTGTCTGGCCTCGATAATTTAAAGCATATTTCAGAAAATGCGCGTAATAGACACCAATGGGCCAGGGGCGGAGCTATGGCCCACCTCTGGTCTATCGGTGTCTATTTTACAGAACAGCAAGCAGTGAAAGGCCAATAGCAGGCCCCAAATGGCAACTCACACACACGAGAGTGAGGAATTTGCAAGTCCATTTTTAAACCCTCCTCAACAGGGCTTTTCGCTTCGCTCACCCTAAAAATCCATTGTAGGGAACCAGAGATATGAATTTTTAAAGATTAGTCACTTTCTAGTGCTTAGAAACCAACAGTGCCCCTTTTAGTAATTGCGTGGCCTCTGACGGGGACACATTCACCTTTAGCAATTGTTCTGTAGCATCACTCACCACTCTTGTGCAGCCCCCTCCAGCAGGCTGGGTCCAGTTAGAACTCCTTCCTGAAGTTCTTCTTGCGGGTCTCAAAGTATCCAACACACAATCCAAGGTTCTGGAATCTCCAAGAGGGTCCTTGAAAGTGTAAGACTTCAATTCCCACACTCCACTTGAACAAAACCCTTACAAATCCACTGGTAGTACTCCAGGCTGGGGATTCTTTTAGTGATGTTCCCAGTGAGCTCTGTAAACCTGTAGCTTGCAGAGAGTCCACTCTTTAGTCCTTTTGAAGCAGGTGTAATCCACAGGGCTGTAGTTTCAAATGGTGCAAACAGGCGCAAACTTCAGAGTCCTGGCCTTTGGAAATACACATCAAACTCTTCAGCGCAAACCCTTTTGATTCTCTTAAGTTTCAAGCAGCAGATCTGAGAGGCACCGCCCCTCTCAGGTACTTATTCAGTGTTCTCTGGGGTCAAGCAGGAGGGCACTCCTGTCCAATGCGCTGCAGGGTTCCACCCAAAGGTCTGACCACTTCCTGCAGAGTGTGGCAAAATATTATCCCAGAAACCACTATTCTTCCAAAATTCAATATGTCAGAATTTTCAGCAGGGAGAGAAGAGCTGCCTAAACACTCCCCTAGGATGGCTAATCTCCCTAGTCACTCCCCCTTGCATCTGCTCATTCCTTTCCTAAGCCTAGCATCTGCCTTGGGTCGAAGAGGAGAGTTGTAAATGACATTGGGTCCTCCCCTTACTCTTGAAGTCCATGGTTTACAACTCCTCCCCCTGCTCTGGCATTCCTATGCCCAGCAATCTCTCCTCCCCGAGAGGCTTCCTAACCCCAGGGATCATTTATCACCTCTTCAAAGCAGCCAGGGTCACCCACTTATCTGTGACCAATCATGGCAGAGCAGTACAGGGTTGAATTTTGGCTTCCAGACAAAAAAAGTATTATAACTTCTGGTCTGTAGATTTTACAATAAATTCAACAATACCATATTGTTGGATTTATCATTACCATTCTACTGAGTCCTTCAATCCTAGTTTTATGGCTTTTTTTTCTCCAGTTATTAACTAATACCCTTTTCCAATGTTAACCTATGGCATGGGATTTGCAATGAGAAAACAGATTTTGGCCATTTTTCCAGCACTAGGGCTTATGAAAACATCTTTTATAAAGCGCTACATATATCTACAGGACCCCCACCCCAGAAATGCCTATGTGAGCTTTAGGGGTTCTGAATATGTAAAGATATTGCAGATCCTCCCTCCACAGTGCTCCTACCACCAAAGTCGATTTTGGACAGCACTGTATCACAATGTGGAGAGTGAAATGTGCTATTTCACTTTACCCAGATGTTAAACCTGACATCCATGGCGTAGTTTCCCCTGACTTTTTGCCTCTACCTCCTACATTTTTGACACTGTGATGGATTTTTTTTGTTTGCTGGTTTAGATGCTTTGGGCACTTTGCCACTGCTGATCAGTGCCAAAGTGCAAGTGCTCCCTGGTTAAATTATTACTGTGATTGGTTATCCATGATTGGCATATTTGTTTTACCAGTAGGTCCCTAGTAACGTGCACTGAGTGTGCAAGGGCTGGTGATTCAAATGCTACTAGGGGGCCTGCAGCACTGATTGTGCCACCCACATGAGTAGCCCTAAAATGGTGTTTCAGGCCTGCCACCGCAGTGCCTGTGCGTAGTCTGTGAACTGTAATGTTGTACTGGCCAGTGTACACACTAGCCAGGCCAGGCCGGACCCTTCCCTTTTCTTACACATTGGACACCTGCCTCGGATCAAAGAGGAGAGTTGTAAATGACATTGGGGTCCTCCCCTTACTCTTGAAGTGCATGGTTTACAACTCCTCCCCCTGCTCTGGCATTCTTATGCCAGAGATGTCCATCTTGGACATGTCACAACATGGATTCTGGGCTGAATGCAGCACCGAGACAGCCCTACTAAGTGTGACAGAACAACTCCGTATCATTCTAGACTCTGGCGGAATGGCAGCACTGATTTTACTTGACCTCAGTGCTGCCTTCGACACGGTGTCACAGAAAGTTCTGCTGTTCAGGCTAAAGGAGGTCAGGATATCAGGACACGCCCTTGGCTGGTTCAGAGACTTTCTATCAGGCAGATAATTTCGAGTCTCCACCCCCCCTTATCTCTCCAAAGAATGCCCCATTGAGCAGGGTGTGCCCCAGGGGTCAGTTCTTAGCCCCTCCCTGTTCAATGTGTACGTCCAACCCCTGGCAGAGGTAGCCAGGAGGCACGGAATGTCTCTCGTGTCCTACGCTGATGACACACAGCTGGTGGTGGCATTAAATGATGAAATGGGCCACGGCGCCCAAAAATTCCAACAAACTCTCGTTGACATCACAGAATGGATGACGGCGAATTACCTCCAGCTCAACGCCGGAAAAACTGAGGTGCTGCTGGTGGGAAAAAAGACAGACACTTGGGGGAACAACTGGTGGCCAGAAACCCTCGGCCAACCGCCTGAACCTAAGGACTGTGTCAAGAACCTAGGAGTCTGGGCAGACTCTGCCCTAAGATTTACCCACCATACAAAAAAAGTGGCGGCCACCTGCTTTGGCATTTTACGGAATCTTAGACCTATCCTAGGATTTTTTGACCACCAAACCTGTCAGATGATAGTCCAAGCAGCCATTCTCTCAAGGTTGGACTACACCAGCTCCCTCCTGCTAGGAGCTAACGTGGCAGAAAAAACTAGACTCCAGCGAGTCCAGAACGCCGCCGCCAGGGCTCTGGTAGGACTCCCCTAACATACGTCTGTGGCTAGCGTCCTTACCAAACTCCACTGTCTTCCAATGGAGAAAAGGATTCACTTCAAAACGCTATGCCTAGCATTCAAAATCCTAAAAATGGCTTCTCCCCCCATTCTCTGCCCACTCCTGTCAACCTACGTCCCTCAACGTACTCTACGATCAGAAGGGCAGAACCTAGCAACCGTACCTCGCATCGAACTAGCCAGGATGGGTGGCCGTTCATTCAGATATCTAGCCGCCAAGCTCTGGAATGGCCTCCCAGACCAGATCCGAGGGATACAAGATCTGCTATCTTTCAGAAAAGCAATCAAAACACACCTCTTTTGTTAAACAGTATTCTCCCTTCTTTCCTCCCTGACCCTATCCTCCGTCCATTATTTCATGCAGAAAGCGCCGGGACGCCCCTTCGCTGGGGCAGCCGAGCGCTATACAAGCACATATAACATTAACATTAACATTAACATTAACACCCCTATGGTAGGACCAAGGTACCCTCCTGGGCAGGGTGCAGTGTATGTGAAAGGTAGGGCATTTACTAGTGTGGGTAACATGTCCTGATAGTGAAATACTGCCAATTTTGTTTTTCACTATTGAAAGGCTATCTTGCACATAGGATAACATGGGGAATGCTGTGTAACATGTTTACCTGCACATCTTCCCATAACGGCAAGATAAACATATGGAACCTGATACATTTGAACTCAGAATTTAATAACACATCTTTTAGTGAAGATGGTTTTTAAATTCTAAGTTTGGAAATAGCACTTTTAGAAAGTAGCTATTTTCTTGTTCAGCCTTTCTGTGTGCCTCTGCCTGTTTGTGGATTGACTGTCTGGTTTGTGAGTGACAGGGGCTGGGGTGGCTCCAGGAGGCTGGGGGAGTCAGCACCAGGCTGAATAGACCTATCTGCATTAGAGTGGAGGGAGGAGTTGCACCTGGGTCTGAATAGGGCTGTGCCTGCCTTCCACAACTGGGATGGTGCAGTGAGCTAAAAAACGGTGTTGGATCTAGCCCTGATCTCTTGACTGGGTGAGAGCTTTCTGCTTAATTCAGAGACTCTGTCCCTCACCACCCCTTGCTGTAAATATTTTTGTCCACCCTAAGCGTGGAAGGGTATTCTCAGATGTGAGACCCTTGCTCATTGCACCATCAGGATTCAAGCAAACCGGGCCGAAGACGGCTGTAATGCCAGAAACCGGTCCCCGGGAGCTTGTTTCCTTCCCAGTGTAAGAATTGGCTTTTGTAGTTTGGTTTGCCCTGTTCCCATCATGCACTGGGACAGGAACAGACTAATTTGCATACAGCCAGGTTCTGAAACTGGGATGGTGCAGTGAGCTAAAAAACGGTGTTGGATCTAGCCCTGATCTCTTGACTGGGTGAGAGCTTTCTGCTTAATTCAGAGACTCTGTCCCTCACCACCCCTTGTTGTTAATATTTTTGTCCACCCTAAGCGTGGAAGGGTATTCTCAGATGTGAGACCCTTGCTCATTGCACCATCAGGATTCAAGCAAACCGGGCCGAAGACGGCTGTAATGCCAGAAACCGGTCCCCGGGAGCTTGTTTCCTTCCCAGTGTAAGAATTGGCTTTTGTAGTTTGGTTTGCCCTGTTCCCATCATGCACTGGGACAGGAACAGACTAATTTGCATACAGCCAGGTTCTGAAACTGGGATGGTGCAGTGAGCTAAAAAACGGTGTTGGATCTAGCCCTGATCTCTTGACTGGGTGAGAGCTTTCTGCTTAATTCAGAGACTCTGTCCCTCACCACCCCTTGTTGTAAATATTTTTGTCCACCCTAAGCGTGGAAGGGTATTCTCAGATGTGAGACCCTTGCTCATTGCACCATCAGGATTCAAGCAAACCGGGCCGAAGACGGCTGTAATGCCAGAAACCGGTCCCCGGGAGCTTGTTTCCTTCCCAGTGTAAGAATTGGCTTTTGTAGTTTGGTTTGCCCTGTTCCCATCATGCACTGGGACAGGAACAGACTAATTTGCATACAGCCAGGTTCTGAAACTGGGTTGGTGCAGTGAGCTAAAAAACGGTGTTGGATCTAGCCCTGATCTCTTGACTGGGTGAGAGCTTTCTGCTTAATTCAGAGACTCTGTCCCTTACCACCCCTTGTTGTAAATATTTTTGTCCACCCTAAGCGTGGAAGGGTATTCTCAGATGTGAGACCCTTGCTCATTGCACCATCAGGATTCAAGCAAACCGGGCCGAAGACGGCTGTAATGCCAGAAACCGGTCCCCGGGAGCTTGTTTCCTTCCCAGTGTAAGAATTGGCTTTTGTAGTTTGGTTTGCCCTGTTCCCATCATGCA
This sequence comes from Lissotriton vulgaris, assembly GCF_964263255.1. Classification (NCBI taxonomy): domain Eukaryota; kingdom Metazoa; phylum Chordata; class Amphibia; order Caudata; family Salamandridae; genus Lissotriton; species Lissotriton vulgaris. Next base: position 83,033,657 of record NC_141693.1, read on the forward strand.
CTGGGACAGGAACAGACTAATTTGCATACAGCCAGGTTCTGAAACTGGGATGGTGCAGTGAGCTAAAAAACGGTGTTGGATCTAGCCCTGATCTCTTGACTGGGTGAGAGCTTTCTGCTTAATTCAGAGACTCTGTCCCTCACCACCCCTTGTTGTAAATATTTTTGTCCACCCTAAGCGTGGAAGGGTATTCTCAGATGTGAGACCCTTGCTCATTGCACCATCAGGATTCAAGCAAACCGGGCCGAAGACGGCTGTAATGCCAGAAACCGGTCCCCGGGAGCTTGTTTCCTTCCCAGTGTAAGAATTGGCTTTTGTAGTTTGGTTTGCCCTGTTCCCATCATGCACTGGGACAGGAACAGACTAATTTGCATACAGCCAGGTTCTGAAACTGGGATGGTGCAGTGAGCTAAAAAACGGTGTTGGATCTAGCCCTGATCTCTTGACTGGGTGAGAGCTTTCTGCTTAATTCAGAGACTCTGTCCCTCACCACCCCTTGTTGTAAATATTTTTGTCCACCCTAAGCGTGGAAGGGTATTCTCAGATGTGAGACCCTTGCTCATTGCACCATCAGGATTCAAGCAAACCGGGCCGAAGACGGCTGTAATGCCAGAAACCGGTCCCCGGGAGCTTGTTTCCTTCCCAGTGTAAGAATTGGCTTTTGTAGTTTGGTTTGCCCTGTTCCCATCATGCACTGGGACAGGAACAGACTAATTTGCATACAGCCAGGTTCTGAAACTGGGATGGTGCAGTGAGCTAAAAAACGGTGTTGGATCTAGCCCTGATCTCTTGACTGGGTGAGAGCTTTCTGCTTAATTCAGAGACTCTGTCCCTCACCACCCCTTGTTGTAAATATTTTTGTCCACCCTAAGCGTGGAAGGGTATTCTCAGATGTGAGACCCTTGCTCATTGCACCATCAGGATTCAAGCAAACTGGGCCGAAGACGGCTGTAATGCCAGAAACCGGTCCCCGGGAGCTTGTTTCCTTTCCAGTGTAAGAATTGGCTTTTGTAGTTTGGTTTGCCCTGTTCCCATCATGCACTGGGACAGGAACAGACTAATTTGCATACAGCCAGGTTCTGAAACTGGGATGGTGCAGTGAGCTAAAAAACGGTGTTGGATCTAGCCCTGATCTCTTGACTGGGTGAGAGCTTTCTGCTTAATTCAGAGACTCTGTCCCTCACCACCCCTTGTTGTAAATATTTTTGTCCACCCTAAGCGTGGAAGGGTATTCTCAGATGTGAGACCCTTGCTCATTGCACCATCAGGATTCAAGCAAACCGGGCCGAAGACGGCTGTAATGCCAGAAACCGGTCCCCGGGAGCTTGTTTCCTTCCCAGTGTAAGAATTGGCTTTTGTAGTTTGGTTTGCCCTGTTCCCATCATGCACTGGGACAGGAACAGACTAATTTGCATACAGCCAGGTTCTGAAACTGGGATGGTGCAGTGAGCTAAAAAACGGTGTTGGATCTAGCCCTGATCTCTTGACTGGGTGAGAGCTTTCTGCTTAATTCAGAGACTCTGTCCCTCACCACCCCTTGTTGTAAATATTTTTGTCCACCCTAAGCGTGGAAGGGTATTCTCAGATGTGAGACCCTTGCTCATTGCACCATCAGGATTCAAGCAAACTGGTCCGAAGACGGCTGTAATGCCAGAAACCGGTCCCCGGGAGCTTGTTTCCTTCCCAGTGTAAGAATTGGCTTTTGTAGTTTGGTTTGCCCTGTTCCCATCATGCACTGGGACAGGAACAGACTAATTTGCATACAGCCAGGTTCTGAAACTGGGATGGTGCAGTGAGCTAAAAAACGGTGTTGGATCTAGCCCTGATCTCTTGACTGGGTGAGAGCTTTCTGCTTAATTCAGAGACTCTGTCCCTCACCACCCCTTGTTGTAAATATTTTTGTCCACCCTAAGCGTGGAAGGGTATTCTCAGATGTGAGACCCTTGCTCATTGCACCATCAGGATTCAAGCAAACCGGGCCGAAGACGGCTGGAATGCCAGAAACCGGTCCCCGGGAGCTTGTTTCCTTCCCAGTGTAAGAATTGGCTTTTGTAGTTTGGTTTGCCCTGTTCCCATCATGCACTGGGACAGGAACAGACTAATTTGCATACAGCCAGGTTCTGAAACTGGGATGGTGCAGTGAGCTAAAAAACGGTGTTGGATCTAGCCCTGATCTCTTGACTGGGTGAGAGCTTTCTGCTTAATTCAGAGACTCTGTCCCTCACCACCCCTTGTTGTAAATATTTTTGTCCACCCTAAGCGTGGAAGGGTATTCTCAGATGTGAGACCCTTGCTCATTGCACCATCAGGATTCAAGCAAACCGGGCCGAAGACGGCTGTAATGCCAGAAACCGGTCCCCTGGAGCTTGTTTCCTTCCCAGTGTAAGAATTGGCTTTTGTAGTTTGGTTTGCCCTGTTCCCATCATGCACTGGGACAGGAACAGACTAATTTGCATACAGCCAGGTTCTGAAACTGGGATGGTGCAGTGAGCTAAAAAACGGTGTTGGATCTAGCCCTGATCTCTTGACTGGGTGAGAGCTTTCTGCTTAATTCAGAGACTCTGTCCCTCACCACCCCTTGTTGTAAATATATGCCTTCCACAATGCTGGCTCCACCTCCTCATGTCCCTGGCCAAACTCATAAAGGAAGAAGAGGTGCACTGGCAGAAGGCACCATGAACTGGTTTGGACTGGGTCCAGGACCCCTCACACATGAAGAACAAAGACTTTTTGGTGCATAAAAATCAGAGCTGAAACCCCAGAACTTTAGACTACTTCGTGATCAAAAGGAATCCCTGCCAAAGAAGATCAGCTGAAGAGACAGCGGAGAAGTAGGGCTCGAGTGTGTCCAGAGCTGGCCTGCAGTTTCCTGTTTCTGCTGGGGAGAGATCTAAAGGACTTTGCTGTGTGCTGCGTCCCCTGCTTGAAGAAGGTCTTTGCTGAGTGCTTTGTCCCCCTGAAGAAAAGTCTCCAAGGGCCTGAGTAGAGCTGGCCTCCTGTTTCTGAAGTCCCAGGCACAAAAGGACTTCACCCAAGCTTCCCTGAACTTCCTTGCTGGGAGTTCTCATCTGCCAAGAGGGCCTGAAACTGTGTGTGAGGCCTTTCTGCTGTGGGGAGCTGAACAAGAGGAAGAGGAACAAGAAGGAAGAAGAGGAAGAAATCCTGTTTTTCGATGCCGTTGAGGCCGCCGCTGTGACCTGCTTCGAGGCCCGGGGAAGCCACTTGTGAAGTGAACTTTTGTCACAAGAACATTACTAAAGTGAACTTTTTGCCATAAGAAAACACTGCTAAGACAAGATTGATAGTGTATGTGATTTTTATCTCATTTTTGATCTGCCTAATCTATATAATGAGGTTTATATTTTTTTAAATAACTTGTGTAGTGTCCTTTTGTGGTGTCTCATTACATTACTGTGAGTGTTGGTATAAATACTTTACACATTGCCTTGGATAAGCCTGTCTGCTCGTGCCAAGGGACCAAGAGGGTGAGCAGGGGTTATCAACAGTGTGTATCCCCCTTACCCTGACTAGAAGCAAGGGTCCTTTTTTAGACAAAAGTACTTACCTCTGTCAACTAGAGACCCCCAAATCTAACACCAGGGCATATAAAACTAATGTTATAAGGGTCTACCTTATAGATACCTGAGTCACCACCCCTGGGACACCTAGGGGAGACCCTGCGGGTACCAAATATACCCAAACATTGTAGGTTAACCATTTTTAAGTGCCCCAAACACAAAAGTCGAATTTGGGCACTATTTACTTTTTAAAAGCAGTCCTGCCACACAGAGCCACTTTTAAAAATACCTCAGGCTTCAGCAGTGCACACATGCAAGTGCAGAAAGGTCTGCTGGCCTCTAAACTGCCATGCTCTATTATGTACTAGGGACTGGTGGTTAGTTTCAATCACCCTGCCCTAATATGTACTAGGGCCCTTTGGGGTAGGTCATGCCAATCACAGGGGTACCCCAATCCTTAGTGTACCATAGTGTATGTAGGTGTTTTCACTGTATTCTAAGTGTTTTCAGTATAGCACTGGCCCTGGACCTGGTTAGGCAGAGCCCAGGGTCAGTCAGAGTCAGTTACCACTAGTACCAGTCAGCAAAAAGTTGAGGGGGCCCAGGGCACATAATGACCTTGCTATTTATTTGCAATACTCTAGCGGTTGCTTTCTTTTCACATTTTACCTACAATTAGTGTAAAATTAAATGAGTCTGGCTTTCACATGGCTCTTTGAAATTAGCATTTCAGATATTGTTACAGAAAGGCTTAATGAGACTTCAAGGGGGCCAAACACTTCACAAAACATTGTAGCTTTTGATACCAGAATGCAATTGTCCTTTTCTGACTCGACTCTTTTCCAGACACAGCCTTAGTGGAGTGATGCCCCTCACAATAGGGTAATCTCCAGCCTAGAGCATGCACAAAGAAGTTTGAGGTCTCTGAATTGTCCTTTGATCAAAAAAGACAAAAGGCTGGTCCTCACCTGAAGGGTGATCTTCACCTTCCACAAACAGATGCTGCAGTCCCAACCCGCCCTCTTCCACTCAGTGATTGGGGAAGCCTAATGGCCAGCCCCAAGCTAACAAAGTCTTCAATTAATTTCTAAAGTAAGCCCAATCATGACCCTTCTCATCTCGGTGTCTGCATCTCCACTCTTTAGCTATAGGGATGAAGGAATACACTTTCACTGTCTGGGAAGCTGTACCCCCCTCATTGTGACATGCTACAACCAGGGGTTTCCAAAGGGATACCACTTTGCTTTCTATAATTAATAAAATGAGCCAAACTAGCAGATAGATGTCACCAGACATCCACTCCAGCATTTGCAGAATCTTCCTCTCAATGTCAGCATTATTTACCCATATATTTTCTCACATTGTATGGTCATGAGCTTACTGCATACTTCAAGTACAGCATAAGGCTGTTGATATTTCTCACTATATATGTACAGCCAATACTTTATGCTTCCAACCCCTGCACTGGTCAGTTGACTTTGCTGGAGTAGTGGTCTAATGGTAGCCTTGGAGTAGAAAGGCTGGGCCCGATTCACAAAAGTAATCTGAGACAAAATTCTAACTTTACGACTTTCGGTATTCACAAAGGGTATTTAGGAGTAGTAAAGTTAGGATTTTGTCTCAGTTAAACTTAAGTTTGTCTTACGTTGTGGTCAACAATAAGAAATCAGAGGTATTCGATCTGGGCCGTCGAACCCGCTAGGGCTGTCCGCTCTCGCACTTACTCTTCGCTCTCTCCCTGGAACCATTTGCGGCACGGATCGGTAGGGATCCACTGATCAAGTGGCTCAAGTGGACGGAGGGATGGGAAGATCGCATCTCATTACATGCGGGCAACATTCTTCTATACCTTGCAAACCCGAAAAAGTTGCTCCATAGATTGCTCAATATCTTCACCAACTTTGGCAAAAACTCGGGGTACATAATTAACTGGAGAAAGCCCTTGATGTATGTTCTTCATGGTGAGCCTCCCTCCCCACCCAGGGACTGTCCCATACAAACAACAAAAGAGGGCTTCCAGTATCTGGGAGTATTTATTACCTCAGACCCCAAACTCCAATACGAGTGCAACCTACTTCCCCTACTGCAGAGACTGAAGCGAGATATCCCAAATTGGAAAGCACTGCCACTTTCGCTGCTGGGAGGAGCAGCACTTTTTAAAATGATGTCACTACTGCGCTTCCTCTATGTCCTGCAGAACTCCCCAGATATGGTCCCGGCTAGATATTTCAAGGAAATAGAGGGCCTGCAGAGAGAACAGCAATGCATAAGCTTGTGCTTGGGTGGTATGACTGGGGATTGGGCTCCCAGACATCAAAAAGTATTATTGGGCCACCCACCTGGCTGCCATACATCATTCCACATATCGCCTTGGAAACGACCCAGGATACAGAATGGATAAATGGCTACTCCCTGGCGGAAACCACAACAGGCCACTTTACTGTAGACCCCAATGATATCCCCTCACAGGACCGACCAGACACTCGGTCCAGGTTTGGCATGCAGCGAACCTAAGCCTGGGGTGGAGCTGGAATCTCACGCTATCTACTCCTCTATGGGATTCGGAACAATTGGGCACTCTGGGCACCTCAGAGGGATTTGATAAATGGGACCTCATTGGAATCTCGAAGATCGGGGACCTATGGGAAAAGGCCAAGGTGGTTCCATTCGCATCGCTCCAACATGAACATGAAGTAGCTGACATCGAGTGTTTTTTAGATATCTACAGGTCCGACCTGCCCTCCAGACGAATTTGCCAGAAGGGACCTCCCCACCAGAATCCTCTCCATCGGAGGACAGGCTACTAGACAGTTACCTGCCAGACAAAGCAATATCCCTGACTTACAAAAAGTTCCCCTAGGACACATACGAGAGTGATGGGGGAAGGGGGGATGGGTTGGAGATGGACGACGAGGAGTGGCAGGAGGTGGTAGCCTCTCCACGGGAAGTTGCGATCTCATCCAGGCTACGTCTTATCCAACTAAAAATTTTACATAGAGTGTATGTTTCTGGACCTAGACTAGCGCATCTGGGAAGGGTGAATGACGGAGAATGTAGGAAACAATGTGGCCAAGTAGGCACTTTCATGCACATAATATGGGAATGTGGGTATATCCAGGAATATTGGAAGAAGATATATGACTGTATGGGTGAGGTGTTAGACACTGTGATTAGGCCCAAAGCAAAAAGATGCCTTTTAAATGTGTGGGAACCCACAGACCTCAACAGTAAAGACAAATTATGGGTCACACTGGGGCTAATGGTGGTCAAAAGAAATATTGCACAGTTGTGGGGGGCAGAAGTGTCTCCAAAAATTGCGGCTTGGAAAGCGGATATGGACTGGTGCATGATCAGAGAAAAAAAACGGTATTTGTTGCATGCAGATGCCCCCAAAAATGGACAGCTGTATGGGGCAAATGGAATGCTTTTCGGGGAAATATTTGTGTCCCACCTGAACCCCCCTCCCACGATGAACCAACTTCACCGTAAATGCTGTAACGTATATTGTCTCATGGAAAGGGCTCTGTAACACACTGTTGTCAGCTCTTTGTGGCTGAATACTGCAATTGGCGCCTGAGGCTTGAGCCGGGCGGTTACTCTTTTCTCTTGTCCTTGTTTTTAAAAACTTATTGTGAGCACCTGCCCTTTGTGTCCTCTCCCCCCCCCCTGCACCAGCGTGCAGATTTAGCGCAATGCTTGTTGTCTACACCGATTTTCGGGTGAAGGCATTATTTTACTACTACTTTTAAAAACAAACAGATTCCACTGACCCAATTTAGCGCTGCCTTCCCCCAGAGTGTCCGGCCGATTTCAGGGCTGTTGTACCTGGGGCACGGGCGGAGTTACAGCGGCGGCCATCTTGGGTAGGGCTATCCTCCCTTGGGGCGAGAGTCACCAGTATAAAAACAGCTGATTCCTCAACTCGCAAGAATACTGCAATTGGCGCCTGAGGCTTGAGCTGGGCGGTTACTCTTTTCTCTTGTCCTTGTTTTTAAAATCTTATTGTGAGCACCTGTCCTTTGTGTCCTCTCCCCCCCTGCACCAGCGCGCGGATTTAGCACAACGCTTGTTGTCCACACCGATTTTCGGGTGAATGCATTATTTTACTACTACTTTTAAAAACAAACAGATTCCACTGACCCAATTTAGCGCTGCCTTCCCCCAGAGTGTCCGGCCGATTTCAGGGCTGTTGTACCTGGGGCACGGGCGGAGTTACAGCGGCGGCCATCTTGGGTAGGGCTATCCTCCCTTGGGGCGAGAGTCACCAGTATAAAAACAGCTGATTCCTCAACTCGCGAGAATACTGCAATTGGCGCCTGAGGCTTGCGCCGGGCGGTTACTCTTTTCTCTTGTCCTTGTTTTTAAAAACTTATTGAGAGCACCTGTCCTTTGTGTCCTCTCCCCCCCTGCACCAGCGCGCGGATTTAGCGCGACGCTTGTTGTCTACACCGATTTTCAGGTGAAGGCATTATTTTACTACTACTTTTAAAAACAAACAGATTCCACTGACCCAATTTAGCGCTGCCTTCCCCCAGAGCCGATTTCAGGGCGGTTGTACCTGGGGCACGGGCGGAGTTACAGTGGTGGCCATCTTGGGTAGGGCTATCCTCCCTTGGAGCGAGAGTCACCAGTATAAAAACAAACGGCTATGGCTCCGCGCAGCGGACGCGTTCAGCGGGCGCGCCGTATTCGCGGCGGAGTCAAGCCAGAGTCAAGCCAGAGTCAAGCCAGAGTCAAGCCAGAGTCAAGCCAGAGTCCAGCCCGTCTGCGCCCGTCCGCGACAGACCGGGGCGCGGGGCGACTCCCCCTAGTCCTTTGTTGCCATCTGGCATTTTGGGACCGGCCAGGCATAACCTACAATATACCACACAGGAGCTACTGTCCCTGCGCCCAAGTGTGGCAAACAGCTGTGGTCACTCCTTTCAAGCTGATTCACTACCCCTGTCATGCGGCTTCTGTGATCAGACCTTTCAACTCCCGAAGAAGAACACACATGAAATTTCCAAACCGAACATGCTATTATTAAATTGCAGGTCGATGAAAAAACATAGACTTGAAATACATGATTTACTAACTATAAATAGCCCTGAAGTGCTTTTTCTCACCGAGACGTGGATGGATGAAGATACGTCTCCTGAAGCGCTCGAGGCCACTCCTCCTGGTTACTGTCTACTTCGATTAGATAGACATAAACAAAGAGGGGGGGCTAGCCCTTATTCATAAGTCTGAGTTGGAATGCACCTTAGTTAAAGCAACTTTACCTCATAGTGAAAGTGGCCTATTCACTATTAAAATAGGGCAGAGAAATGTCATTATTGGTCTGTTGGTGTACCGCCCGCCTGGAGTGGCTGGACAGTTCGGTAACCAGCTTCTAGACTACATTACTCAGTCAGCTCTCCGATACAAAAAATTCATCATTTTAGGTGATTTAAATCTCCATTTTGATGATAGGGACTGCAGTGAGGCACAGGATGTGGCGGTTGCATTGACATCTTTGGGGCTTAATCTGCAATCCACTGCCCCCTCACACCAACTGGGCCATCTTCTGGACCCCATCTTTGCTAACTGGGAGGGCATCAAAGTCTTTCCTCCGGTTAGAATAATTTGGTCAGATCACTACATCATCCCGTTCTCTGTAGATAATACCCGTCTAGAAAACAGATTTTTTAAACCCCCTTCCCTAAAACGGAGAAACTGGAAAACTTTTAATCAAGAAGCATTCAGATGTGCACTACAAAAAAATCCCCCTCCGCAAAGTAACTCTCTTCAGGAGGCTTGGAACAGCTATGAAAAATGGATGTCCACGGCTTTGGACGAGATAGCTCCTTGGACATCCAAGCCCCCTGCTAGGCAATCCAAAACCGCTCCCTGGTTTTCGTAAAAACTTAAACTTGCCAGAGCCAGATGTAAAAACCTAGAGCGCAGCTGGAGAAAACACTACAATCCTGAAGATAAATTACTGTATAAAAAGGAATTAAACAAATACCATAAATTGGTGAGATCAGAAAAAAGCTGCCACCTCAAAAGCAGAATTGATTTAGCGGATAATCCCACTATCTATAGAGAGCTTACGGTCCCAACCAGACTGGAAGCTCAAGACACCTACTCGAAGGAATTGTGTGACTCTATTGCCGATTTTTTCGTAAACAAGATCGATAAAATCCATGCCACCTTCACAGTGGATGAGACCTATCCGAGTAAATATGCAGAAACCAAAAACACCTATACGGGGAATTCTAGTCTCACTTGTTTTATTACACCTGAGAAGCAAGAGTTATTAAGCATCGTCAACAGCATACAATCTGGTTCACCGAGCGATGTCTGACACCGGCTCGCTGTAAAGGAGTCATGGAGACTATAATAATCGACCAAATCAGCCTTATTGTGTCGCTCTCCTTTCAAGAATGTCACGTACTAGATGCATGGAAAACTGCCCAGGTAATCCCCCTCAAAAAAAAGCCCAACACCCACATCTCCCAGTTTCAAAACCTTTGTCCTATTTCCCTCCTCCCCTTTTGTGCAAAGATTGTGGAAAAGGTGGTGAATAAGCAGCTCATGAGTTATTTGGAGGAACACTCTCTCCTACACCCCACACAATCGGGTTTCAGAGCTGGCTATTCCACAGAGTCAGCCCTACTCTTTTCCACCGAGGGCCTAAGGCGCATAGTGGATGAAGGAGAGACAGCAGCGTTGGTTCTATTAGACCTAAGTGCAGCCTTTGACACCGTGCTGCACTCAACGCTGCTGTCTCGACTGTCTGACATGGGAGTGAGGGGACAGGCTCTGGCCTGGATAGAGTCCTTCCTGGTCAACAGGAGCTTTCAGATGCACTGCCCCCCCTTTAAATCCTCTCTTAGGAAGGCAAGCCATGGGGTTCCTCAGGGCTCGAGTTTGAGCCCTACACTGTTCAATATCTATATGGAACCCCTGGCTCGCATAGCTGAGACATTTGGGGTGGGCATTGTCAGCTACGCTGATGACACCCAATTGATGTTCAAGCTCACGCCCGACCACAGAGAGGATGCCACCAATTTTTCCAACTGTCTTTCATCAGTGGCAGGTTGGATGAATAGTAACTGCCTACGCCTTAATGGCGACCAAACCGAGCTGCTGGTGGTAGGGAAATCACCTTCTGCATGGTCACACATGTGGTGGCCGGCGGAACTAGGCAGTCCTCCTCGTCCTGTGGTTTCGGTGCGTAATCTGGGCATAATACTCGACTCAGACCTTTCATATAAGTCTCATGTCAGTAAAGTAACAGCCAGGTGCTTCAGCATTCTGAAAGTTCTCCGCAAGGTCTTAGATCTCCTTCCCATCGATTCCAGAAAGACCATTTTCCATGCTCTAGCAACCCCCCATCTTGATTACGGGAATGCTCTGCTTCTGGGTTTGAGCAAAAAAGGACTTCACCAACTCCAGTGTGCTCAGAATGCCGCAGCGCGCCTTGTGCTCAAACTCCCTCGCAGAGCATCAGGGAAATCCGCTCTGTCTAAACTTCATTGGCTCCCTATTAAGGAGCGAATTAAATTTAAGTCCCTCTGCTTTGCTCATCTAATCGCCCATGGCATTGGCCCAGGCTATCTACAAAGCCTTCTCACAATACACCGCCCCATCAGGAACCTGAGATCTTCTGGAACGATGATGTTCAAACTCCCCAAAATCACAAGAGCTTGGATGCGAGGATGTTCGTTCAGATACCTGGCTGCCAAGTGTTGGAACGAACTCCCGCTCGAGCTCCGGATGGAACCCTCTGAAAATAGGTTCCGGGGAAAACGTAAAACTTTTCTCTTTCCCCGTGAATAACCTCTTCTCCTTTTCCCCGCTCCTTTCCAGCTCCCCCTTGCTCTTTCCTTTGAGCTAATTTGCAGTATCTAGCGTGGGGACACACTGTTTTTGCGTAACCAGGCGCTTTAGAAATGGTTTTATTCTTATTATATTATAATTCTCATATATGTAATGTACAATGCCAAACTCATTAATGGTTAATAAAAACAATTATAAAAAAAATATAAAGGGAATCTGGGGTAAAGCACTCTGGAGCTCCACACGGTTAAACTGATGCTCAGTAAATTCCTCGCCCACAATTGCTGTTACAGATACTGACTGTAAATACCCACATAATGGATATACAAGGAAAAGGCAGGGTCTGTAGAGCTGATACCTATGGTGATGTTACAAATGTAACTCAAAGACAATACTCATAGTGAACGAGAAACATCACCTAGGTTCTCAGCTGTATCCTCGGGTCCTGGTGATCAAACAGGAACACGCAAGACAGTAACAGCAAGGGCGTAGAACTAAACACAAGCATGATAGACAAGAAGCTTGTAAGGAGGAGTGCTTAATAGAAAAGAAGGGAAATCACAGGGCACACTTGGCAGAAAGCAAGTACCAAACATACAAGGAAACTAGAAGCAAGACAGCAGGAATAGAAAGACAGCAAACTAGGAACTGGAACCAAGGAAATGGGAAGAAAGGCGGGGACTTGAAAAGGATATGCAGAAGGAGAGGCTACAAAGATAATCTAGAATCAAGGGAACAAAATAGCACTGAAGGTAGTGCTGGTTCTGGAACAAGGATTTTGCGAAAACTCAGGAGTCAAGGTAGTTTGCAGGCAGTACTAGTTCAAGACAATGAATTAGCTACAAATCAGGAACCAAGGTATCACTGAAGGTAGTGCTAGTTCAGGAACAATGAATTAGCTACAACTCAGGAACCAAGGTAGCACTGAAGGTAGTGCTAGTTCAGGAACAATGAATTAGCTACAACTCAGGAATCAAGGTAGCACTGATGGTAGTGCTAGTTCAGGAACAATGAATTAGATACATCTCAGGAATCAAGGAAGCACTGCAGGCACTGCAAATTCAGGATCAAGTAAAACAGCTACAGCTCAGGAACAAGGAATAACTATAGGTCAGAAACTCTGGAAACAAGGATATTAAACACTCAGGAAACAAGAGTCTGTCTCACTGGTGCACAGCTACAATGACTAACGCTGGACTGAAGGGAGCTGGGGCTTAAAAGAGCACGCCGCAATCATATGCATCAGGTGTGAGTAGGCTAGCAGCAGCCAGCCACAGGTGAGCTGAATTCCTCCCTCCATCCTTGGCCTGCAGGGGTGGAGATGAAGCAGTGAGCAGGTGATTATAGGTAATAGAGTTTCCAGCATGAGCAGACTGGATTCCACAAAATTTGGCATGGATTGGGAATGGATGTCAATTCCCAAACAGTGTCCAATGGCTGGAAAAGTATATGTATTCATTTTTAACATGCCTTTTCTGCCTCTTTTTACTTTCGTTATTACCCAGGGGTCATTAATGCAGCACTAGGACACATTTAAAAGTGTTTTCTATTTATATTTGCTGTTGGAAGTATGTACAGATAAAAGATAAAAATACTGACTTTAGGTGATTTTGCCTATTTTTGTACCAGTGGGACATTGAAATATCGACAGTGCCTGTAGAAAAACAGCCAAGTGGTAAATCTAATGCCAATAGACCCGATTCAGGAGAGAAACTCACTAATTTGGGAAGCCCAAAATCATTTATTTTACCTGTCTCCTGCCTGAAATTGGGAACATTTGAAAGTCAATTGGGAAAATCCATCCCACCTAATTTTTTGTCAAAATCTCCCACTTTTCTAGATTCAAATGTTGCCATGTATGAATAAGTAAAGTGAGCTGTATTAATTTACGATTAATTTTCAAGTCATTGTCATAATTACTGGTGGAACTTTGTGTTTGGAGTGAATCTGCAGGTATGACATTTGAGCATGAGCAGGCAAGGGGGGTCTCATGTGTGCAGATGGAATTGAATAAAGAGTTGTCTACAAAGACATTGTTATGCAGATTATCATTACAATTTGGGGACGAGGATGGGATTAGAAAATTAACTAACTGCATCACTTTTCCTTATTTACTAACTCCATCAATTATTGAACCACTGAAGGCATCAGAGTGGCTTTCTCCGGTAATGATCACAACGAAAGGGGTTGCCAAATGAAGATTCTGTGTGGATCTTACATCAATCAATCAGTGTATTGTAATGGATAGTTTTCCGTTGCCCAATATTTGAGAAATGGTATTGATGATAATGAATGTGAACTTCTTTACCAGGTTGAATTTAAAATCAGAATATCATCAGATACAATGGCATCCCAAATCCAAGAAATACACAGCCTTTGTTACCATGAAGGGGGTGTTTTAATGTAATAGACTTCCGTTTGGCCTGGCATCAGCTGCCATTGTGTTCCAATGTATGATGAACAAATTATTTGGTGATGTAACTAATGTTCATTTTTTTCCGGATGATATTTTGATTACAGGAACTACAGAAGATGAACATAATAAGACTTTGGCTAAGGTTTAAAAAGATTTGAGTGAGGCAGGCTTAACATTGAGGATAGAAAAATTCCCATTTTTATTGAGAGAGATTGAATATTTAGGGTACATGACCTCTGAGCATGAAATACCAACAAAGGAAGATTCAGTAAAATCAATAGATTTGGCCTCAACTCCCGCAGCAAAGGAGCAATTACCCTCATTCATGGGCTTAGTAAAGTATTATTCAAAGTTTGTTAATAATTTTGCTGAAAATACAGAAGCTTTAAGAGTGTTGTTAAGGAAGGGCAGAGTTTGGTGGGGGAAAAAAAGCAGAGTGCATTTGAAAGAATGAAGAATGAAATAGTAAATTCTGAAATTATAACACCATTCAAACCAAGTAACCATGTTAACGGTAGATGCGACTGCACATGGAATTGGAGCGGTCTTGTCACAAATCAAAGATGGGGAAGAGAACCAGTAGCATTTTTTCTTCAAGGACCCTTAGCCAGACAGAGAGGAATTATGTGGTAATTGAAAGGGAGGCCTTAGCTGCAGCATGGGGTCTGGAACATTTTTGCTCATATTTATTAGGAGTCCAATTTAAATTAGGAACAGACCATAAACCATTAGTGAGAATATTGAGTCCTGGAGGAGCAGGCAAGGGGTCAAGCAGATTAGCGAGTTTTGCTTAAAGACTGCAGGATTATAGATATAAAGTAGAATACGTGGCAGGCTGAAAATACATGCAAGAAGACTGCTTGTTTAGGCTGCTATTGAATGTTGATGAGGAAGACATGTGTAAAGGAGAAATTATTTGTGTAGTAGCGAATGTGGAGGATACATGGGAGGGAAAGTTTGCATCGATGACTTGGGAGAAATGGGAAATGGCAGCACTCAAAGATGTGGTTTTCAGAGACTTAGGGGGTCATTATGATAACAGGCGGATCTCCACCGCCTGTATGGCGGTGGCGATCCGCCCACCAAAATCCACCACCCGCGTGACTTTTCCCTCCGGTTTTCAGCTGGTAGGCTATCCGCGTGATTGCCTACTGGGCAGAAAATCCCAGAAATATGGTGGTGGTGCACCGCCATCCATACTAGCATCATGGAGGTGGAATGCCTTTCCATGGCGGAGACTACGCCCTGGAAAGGCATGCGATTTTGTCTCTGGGGACCCGTTGTGGGCCCCCAGGTTGTTTGTGCGGGTGGGGGGTGCACATGGGGGGGTACCTATGGTACCCCCCTGCAGTTTCATGCACAACATGGCAGGCACCGCGCTGTGCCTGCCATGTTGTGCATGAAAATGCATGACATGCCTTTTTGGCATTGAGGCGGGCGGTGCTGACAGCACCGCCCGCCGCAATGTCAAGAATGCAGGATACGCCCACCAGTGTGGCGGGCGCATCCTAATGACCCCCACGGGACCGCTGCACTGATGGCGGGCGGTCTCTTTTCCGAAGTCCGCCCGCCATACTAATGATGCCCCAAGTGAGAAGCATTCATGAGGGGTGAAAGCGAGAATGTGATGTGAGACCATCTTTAAGGAGTATTGTCAAAATACAAGTGGAACTAAGTAAAGGATGTGATAACACTTTGGTTTTGAGAGGGAAAAAATGTGTGCCTCCACAGGGAGTAAGACAGAAATTGATTGCATTAGCACATGAAGGGCATTTGGGACAATCGCTCACAAAGAAGCGGTAAAAAGGCACATATTTGACACTGATTACCCAGGCCCTCCACATCTTCCCAGAACTAAATGATACGCCAGACGTCTCTATGGCCACGCTCTGGGAAACACTGAACACAGTAATTAGGGGGGAATTGATTGCTATCTCAGCCACGGATAACAGGATTCATACAGAATAGAGAGACCGTTTGTCCCACCAGGTGAAGGAGCTATAAACCATCCATCAAAGCACGGGCCCACGAGAGTCTGACGCCTGTTGAAGGCAGCTTGCTGTCAGTTGGCGGGTTTAGATTTAGACAGGGCTGAATATGCAGCACTTCAATTACGCCATTCTTTCCACATAGGGGGAAATAAATGTGGGCACCTTCTGGATAACAAGTTACGAGCCCAGAGACAGGTGACTGGGGTTCATTCTTTACAAACGCCAGATGGCAGTGAGATAATAGATGATAAATCTATAGCCACCGTGTTTAAGGACTTACAAAGAACTCTATACTGGGCAACCTCTAGACCTGGAAAGCCCCTCCATATATTTGTAAGAGGCAAATATGACACACCTTTCCCTGGAACACGTGACCTTCTTGGACTGCTATATCTGTCTAGAAGAAGTCATCTCAGTCATCGCTGGCCAAAAATGCTTGAAATCATCATAAACCTGACAGGTTCCTGACTTTCTTCTAAAACACCTTTTGCCACGTCCTCACCCCAATCTCGACCAAACTATTTAACTCATTTACCAGACCGGGATCTATACCCCATTGATGTTAACAGCAGCCAATGCAGTTCATACCATCCCATATATCTCCTAAATGTACATATAAATCTTTTTACTAGTATACTGGCTGTCAGACTGGGCCCTCAGATGCCAAACATTTATCTCCAAAGACAGTGCAGCGACAATACTAAGCGTATTCTGATAGATAAAGCCAAATGTTCAAATAGGGAGACTATGCTACAAACGATTGATGTTGAGAAGGCCTTCAATTGTGTACATGGGTCATACCTGGAAGCATCTTTAGCCCACTATGGCATCAGTGAGAGATTTAGAGCGTGGGTCCTTGTCTGCCATAGTCACCCTAGAGAGACAGTTAGAGTTAATGGCCAAATATTGGCGCCCTTCCCCATTGACAGAGGCACATGACAGGGGTACCCTGTGTCACCCCTGTTGTTTGCTCTCTAAATGGAACCCATGGCCCAACCCGTGCAAGATAATTCCAACATTACTTGTGTTATGAAGAATGGGCACAGATGGAATAAGAGAAGAGTGGCATTGTAGTCTAAGAATGGAGATGAAGGTAGTTGGAGATGGAAAGGAGAAAGTGCAGAGGAGCAAAGAAGCAGAGGGTTCGTGTTGATGAGTGATGGGGAAATGAGCGGTGTGCAAATGAGTGGTGACTGAGGAGTTGTGGACAGATTGAGGGAGTTTATATCAAACAAAATGGGTAGATAACATTGTAGACAACATTGTGTACCAGGAAGATTTTCAGTCTGTGATCAAGTAAGTTGCTATTCTAATGGTAGTGTCATTTCCATTGGATAACTATTCCAGAAGCTATTTATGTCTGATGCCTGTGTGGTATGTAAGTTCAATTTATTAAAATATTTTGACGTTTCGTGAAATCGTTAATTTAATGTTTCTTAATATGTTTCCTTTCTATGTTTGTTAAAAAAAATTATTTTCACTTTTGTGTGTAAAAAAGGGGATATGTTGTAATTTTTAGTTGATGTTCTTGTGTCACACACTGTTCTTGTGCTCATGTCATTGTCAAAACTACCGGAGGAACTTTGTGTTTGGAGTGATTTCGCATGTCACGTTATGACACACACTTGAGCATGAACAGGCGACGGGGCCTCATGTGTGCAATTGGAGCTGATTTGTTTACAGGGACATTGGCGTGCAGATTATCATTATATATGCGAAAACAGAAAAGTTGTTTTTCTTTTCTAAACTTTCTAAACCGCAATCCCTGCCTTTCCCTCCTGTCAAGTCTCCTGGAGTCGAGATGAGTTACTTCTCCTCCGAAGAGAGCTATGCGGGCTTTGTCCCCATAGCATTGACGCAGGGACCAATGCGGGCTGCAGCCACTGCGAGTACACCTTTAACACCGGTAAGGCACTAACCGCAGGCCAACATACTTTGGTATGTGGCCTATTAAATGTTCGCTCCTTGCGGAAACATTCCCTTGATATCCGTGACCTTGTCACGGGGAAACAATGGGATCTTTTATTTCTTACAGAAACGTGGCTTGATCAAGACTCCATGCCGGAGATCATTGAGGCCATACCTGAAGGCTACTGCCTACATAGGCTAGATAGACCACGTGGGAGAGGGGGCGGTATAGCCATTGTTGTGCGGCAAGATTATCAATGTCAGCTGGACCGCATTGTGATCGATGACAGTGAAGCTGGCGCCTTCTCCATTTCTATTAATGGCCGCTTCACCCTGAAAGGCTTGTTAATCTATCGTCCTCCAGGCTCTTCCGCAGCCTTTGTTGGAAAGCTAGTGGAAGGTGTCACTGAAGCCGCCCTACGCTCGGATAAATATCTGGTCCTAGGAGATCTTAACCTACACCTAGATACCCCCTCGGACAGAGTGGCGAGCGAGCTATGCCACACGATGGCTAGCCTACAATTCGAGCAGAAGGTACTGCTACCCACCCACAAGCTGGGTCACCTTCTGGACCCAGTCTTTGCTAACTGGAGCCAAGTGAACGCCCAAGCGCCGATTCCCATTGCATGGTCCGATCATTTCCTCGTCCCTTTTACCATCGGAATACAGGGACCCCGCCCCAATGACCCTCCCGCTGACAAACATCCTAGGCGCAGATGGACAGCATTCTCCCTGGCCAAATTCAATCGGGCTCTTACCGAGAAAGGTCATCCGGGGGGCGACGGGGTTGATGAAGTTAATTTCAACTTGGACCAACGCATTTTGGAAGCCCTGAATCAGGTGGCACCTCTGGGTATGTCGAAACCAGGTGGCCGAATACAACGGTCGGCACCCTGGTTTAATGAGGATCTGCGTACGGCCAAGGCTGCATGTAAACGCGCCGAAAGGCAATGGAGGGTCGCATACTCCACGCAGGCCAAAATTGCTTACACTGACTGCAGACGTGCCTATCACGTGCTGATTAGGAAAGCTAAATCATCATATTATTGCAATAAAATTGAGGAAGCCAAGCAGTCCACCAAGGAGCTTTTCTCTATTTACAAATCTATTGCAATAGGAAAATCCGCCGCAGCACCAAAGGAACTTTGCACTACGGAGGGCTGTAATCGTATTGCGGAGTACTTTGCAACCAAGGTCTCCAATATATACAATTCTTTCCCTCAGAGGACAGATAGTGGCATTGCCCTCTTGGAAAACCCAAGAAGGGAAGGGGAACATCGGTTGACCATGTTTGTCACCCCCTCCACTACGGAGCTTCTTCGTATTTGTGGAACCATCAAATCTGGTTCCCCCAGAGACCCGACCACCCCCAGCCGGCTCAAGGACAGCTTGCCAGTGCTGGAGCCCTATGTGCGTCAGCTTCTGGACACTTCCTTTGAGTCTCAAGTGGTTCCGAAGGCCTGGAAACAGGCGGTGGTACTTCCCCTGCAAAAAAAGGCCAATGTCAGCTTTGACAAGCTGGACAATCTCTGTCCTATTTCCCTCCTTCCCTACATGGCAAAGGTGGCGGAAAAAACAGCCAATATCCAGCTTATGCAGTTCGTGGAGACGGCTTCGCTACTCCACGACTCGCAGTTTGGCTTTCGTCCCCGTCACTCGACGGAGTCTGCTCTCCTCGTGGCGGTGGAGGCCCTCAGACAGGGAGTAGACGAGGGCCAGACGATGGCATTGATCCTCTTAGACTTAAGTGCAGCATTCGACACTGTAGCACATTCCACCTTGCTACAGTGTCTGAATGGAGGTGGGGTGACAGGAGCTGCACTTGGATGGATTAAGTCCTTCCTCTCTGAGAGGTGCTTCCAAGTCAGACTAGGGGAGTGCTACTCTAGGGAGATTGAGCTGGGCCAGGGCGTTCCTCAGGGTTCGTCCCTGAGCCCAACTCTATTTAACATCTACGTCTCCCCCCTAGCGGCCATTGTGGAGGGTCATGGCCTTCGCCTGGTGTCCTACGCCGATGACACGCAGTTGGTCATCTCCCTTTCGCGCGCGCCCGGTCTTGCGGCAGACATCTTCAGGAACTGCATGAATGATCTTGCTGCCTGGATGTCTGCCAATTGTTTAAAGTTGAACGGGAGCAAGACCGAGGTGCTCGTGGTGGGGGGTGTACCGTCGGCATGGTCGTCGGCGTGGTGGCCACCTTGTTTGGGGGAAGCTCCCGCTCCCTGCCGTGAGGCCAGGAACTTGGGCGTGTGGCTCGACAGGGACCTCACCTTTGGCCCACATGTCGGTCGGGTGGCGGGGGTATGCTTCAGTGTTCTGAGAGCCCTCAGGAAAGTCTTAGACCTGCTTCCTATTTCTGCTCGTCAGACGCTGGTGCATGCCCTGGTCACCTCCCGACTTGATTACGGGAACCTACTCTATCTGGGGGCCACAGGCAGGGTCATCGGTCGTCTGCAGGTTCTTCAAAACGCGGCAGCGCGGCTGGTCCTCAGACTCCCCAGGAGGGCATCCGCCAAGCCAGCCCTGCGAGCGCTCCATTGGCTCCCTATTGAGAGGAGAGTGCAGTTTAAGGCTCTTGCCACTTGCCACCGTATTTTGAATGGCAAGGCACCTCTCCCGCTCCAGAGCCTAATAGCCTACTATGAGCCTACACGCAGCCTCCGGTCCTCGCAGACCGGGCTGCTAAAAGTACCTAGAATATTTAAAGCTCGCATGGGAGGCAGATCCTTCAGATACCTTGCCCCCAAATGTTGGAATAACCTGCCACTGGAACTTCGGTTGGAATCTTCCGAAATCCAGTTTAGAAAAAAACTTAAAACTTATCTGTTTCTGTAGATAGCTTGGTTGGGAGGAGGGGGGACAGTCACTCCACTTGTCATAGCGCGGGGACACGCCAGTGGCGTAACCAGGCGCTTAATAAATGTCCAATAATAATAATAATAAACTTACCGGGTGCTGCCTTTCCCGGACACGCGGTGAAGACTCTTGGGCCCCTGCAATCCCACCTCCTGCTCCAGCAACTGTTGGCCCTGTGGTCTCCCCCTGCCGCTGAGGCCTTGTGTCATCCTGCACGGCCGCAGTACGGGAGGGGACCACCAAGTCCAGCTACACCTGCGGCAGGAAGCCGCCGCCCACCACTACGCGCCAGGAGGCGCTTTAAATTGAAGTCCAGCCCCGCGTCGCGGGAGCGCGGGGAGCGCCCGAACAAAGCCCGGACAAAGGGCGGACAGTCTGAGACAGTCCGGGACTTTAAATTGAATGGATTGAGCCAGGGACTCTGCTCGTAGTTCTGTGGGACCTCCGTGACATTTATGCTGTAAGACTAGCTTTCCCTTGTTATCATCGTTGTTACTTGCGACATTGTGACTTATCTGCCCTAGCAAAAAATTGTTATACACTGTCTGGCTTAAGTTTAGCGGAGCGTTATTGATTACCATTGTGATACTATATGTGAGGAAGAAGGGGTATCCCCGACTAGAGTTCCTAATTCGGGATAGGTATAGTATGTGAAAGAAGGGTAATTAGGAACTGGTTTGAAAAGGAGGGCAGAGGCGGACAATTGACAGAAAAATTTAATCATGTTTTTTTACTAAAATAAGAATTGAATAAAATAAAAGTCACAATTTTGCATCATATTTCTCTACTAGTCTTTTCTGTCAATTGTCCGCCTCTGCCCTCCTTTTCAAACCAGTTCCTAATTACCCTTCTTTCACATACCATTGTGATACTAGCAACTGGGTGCGCTATGCCCAAACAAAAGGTTCCCTCCGTGTCTAACACTATAGACAATTACCTAGTGCAGGTTGTGAGCAAAATCAACAGCGAGAGAAGGCAGTCACTGGGATTGAGCCCCTCTCCCACGTCCCCCGTGTCAAGCCCTATGTTGAGCCCTCTGTTAGATCCCCCCCTGTTAGAACCCCCGTTGCAGGTCATCAGTAGTGATGCCCCTAATATCGATCCCCCTTTAATAGACATCTCTGAACATAGCATACCCCCAACTGTCGACTTAGCAATAGATCCTGAGGTCCAGGTAGTTACTATAGCAGACAAATCCTTGTCACCTGTGCCTGTAACCAGAGCAGTTAGAACGTGCAGAAAAGCACAGACCAAACGTGGTGGGTCACGCTCCAGTAGAAAGAGGATAGCCTCTCCACCCAAAATTGTGGATAATGATGAGGTAGATGGGGTGGAAGGTGGTAAAGTGGTCCTGGAGGAGGAGCAAATTAATAAAATAGTTAGCATGATTGACTCTAAGATCAAGGGTATTATTAAACCGCTGGTGGCTAAAATCGACCAGCTTACGGCAGAGGTAAAAAGACTGGGTGGACTTCTAAACAAGACAGTGGAGGAGGTGGGTAATATATCAACCCTAGTTTCAAGTAGAGCAGAAACAATTGAGGAGAATCCTGGGAGTGTGGGGGGTGGGGCGAAAGTGGCATTGATTCCTCCCCCCACTCAGCCCCCAGAAGGTGAAGATGGCCAGGTAGTGGCCAAAGACTATCCCCCACCAAGACCCACTGTATCTTGCCTAGAGAAAGGCTCACTCTAGTTTATTGTAGAAGCTTCTCCCCTGGTCTTGGTCCTGGCCAACGTACCTCCTTTGGCGCCTGGCCAGGTGGAATCTCCAACCTCTTTGATCAGCAAAGCTCTGCATTGGTTGTCGAACAATATGTTGATGTCCCCATGGGGTAAACAGCAGATGGCTGGGGAAATTAACATGGCAATAAGGGTATCGTGGATAGGGAACCGTCCGAAAAAGTTCAAGGGAGATTGTATAGTCTTGAACTTCTCTAGTTCAGATGTACTCCCTAATGTTCTGGCAAATATATTCCCCCGCAACGTAGGAGCACCACCATAGTTCCACTTACGCTCAAATTTTTCTATTGTACAAAAGGAAGTGCAGCGAATTCTAGCATACTAAGGCCAAAGTGGAACCCAGTGTTAAATAAATGGTGTAGGGATGTCCAAACTAGTGCCCAAACTAGTGATTGGGGAATTAGCTTGGAAAATAGGTTTGTGGTTTTGTCAGACCTAAATGAATGTGATTGACTTGAGTGGGCCGATAGCATTGTGAATAAGGAACTAGCCGAGCCTGGTAGAATGTGTGCTTCCACAGTCCAGGGGATTTCTCTCACTAATGTCACTCCAACGCCCCGAATAAAAAGGTTGGGAGGCTCCAATTTCCCAGGGAGGTTGATAGAGAACATTGACCCTGAACAACTGATCTGCCCTAATCCATTAGAGATATGTGACAGCCCGGGACGTGAGGTATCACCACCAGAGACACCAGACTATCCAGCTATCAATATAGAACCTGAGTCTGGGAGGGAGGGTGATACCCAAAGCATCTTAACATCACAGGATCCTCTCTGCTTTTCGGCAGTCGAGGCAGGGGTGACCGTTCTCTCTTGGAACCTTGCAGGAATTAGTAATAAGCTAACATCTCCAGAATGGTGCAGTTTTATTGACCAGTTTGATATCATTCTTTTCCAGGAATCATGGTCATTGATCACAGTACACCATCTGAGGTTTCTTAACTTTCACGCACTTTCTACAAAAAAACCCAAAGGGCGCCCATCTGGGGGCCTGATAATTTGGATTCGCCAATCACTATGTTGTAAAATTCAGCAAATCAATTCCCCATCAAACGATATACTGCCAGTTAATATTACATGGGCTAATGGCCAGGGGGTGGCAATCTTTAACATTTATGCTAGGAGGGTAGTGGGAGGTCAAACATCAGAAGTAATCTCTGCTCTTGACCTCCAACTTGAGGCGCTCCCAACCCAGCTGTCCATTATTCTGGGAGGTGATGTCAACACAACCTTTGAACCACTTGGACAGGAGGATCAAATTCTTGCTGCTGAGGAGGACAGTAAATGGGGTGTCCCTCAGCTTGATCTACCTATAATTAGAAGGTGGTCAGCTGTAGCTATCCAACTTAAGGCTTTATGTCTAGCGAGAGGACTCAGAGCAGCCAATGGGCGTACCCAGTCAGATCGCCAGGGGGAAAAAACATTTGACAACGGCAGGTCTTCCAGTCGAATAGATTACTTCCTGGTGGACATCAGAGGATGGGATCGATTGATTGATATGACAGTAAAAAACAGGTTGGAAAGCGACCACAACCCACTCTGTATGGAATTCCAAGCACAAAAGGGGTCTGGAGAACCCAACATGGGGGGCGGCAAAGTCACCCTAGATATTGTTGCCTCGAATAACCTGCGCCATATTAAATGGGGCAGATTAATTGAGAGTCCAGAGAAGCTGGAGGACATTAAAAAAGTGGTGATCGAAGAAGTGGGAAACATAAATACCCATAGTAGCAAGCAAAATTTTCCCCAAATTATGCTAGAGGCTCATACCCATTTCTTTACTAAGCTCCAGGGGTTCTTTAGGAAGAGCACAAAATCAGATAAGGTCGGTAAAAATCTACCTGAGGTGGGGTGGTACAACCAATCTTGTAAATTAGCCCGCCAGAACCTAAGTGTTAAACTCAGATCCAGGAATATCTTAGGCGTGAGAAAGGCTAGGGAGATTTATAGGAAAGCCCAGAAAGCAGCCAAAAAACTGTGGGATGAGGATCAGTGGCGCGATCTGAAAACTGCTTGTACAGCAAAGGATCAAAAGCAATTCTGGGCTATAGTTAAGTGGGATAGAGGAGGGACAACACAGACCCCGCAAAATAATGTCGCCAAACACCAATGGGTAGAATTTTTCAGACCACAATACTCCTGTAAACTTGCCCAAGGAGAGTGCTCACTACCCCCTACAGTCTTTTATCAGTGTCAGCTATTCACAACTAAAGATGTCAGTTTAGCGCTAGACTGTGTGACAGGGAGCAGAGCCCCTGGAATGGATGGTATCCCTGCCGATGTGTTTTTAAGTGATCGTTCATCTTGGTGTCAGTATTTTGAGTGGTTAGCCAATTCCTCGGCTAGGGGTGCGCCAATTCCCACTTCATGGAAAGGCGTGGAAATAATTCCGTTTTTTTAAAAGGGTGACAAACCACTACCTAGTAATTATAGACCTATCAGTCTGATTGACTCGGCCCAAAAAATAATAGGTCGTTTAGTGCAAAACAAATTGCAATCTTGGATAGAAGAAAAAGATATTTTGTCCCCTTACCAAGCTGGGCTTCGACCCTGTACTAGTTCAGTTGACCAGGTCTTTTTTTTTCATAGCTCTCTATTGGAGGAATGTGACCTTAACTAACGGGACACTCTATGCGGTGTTCGTAGACCTGAAATCAGCTTTTGATTTAGTTCCCCGTCCCAAACTTTGGAGTGTTCTAGCTGAAGCAGGGATGGCCCCGGAACTGTTAGCGTTACTTGTCCGCTTGCATGAGAACAACTATGCAAGAATTAGATGGGGGGGCACAGGGTGAGGTGACCGACTCATTCCCTGTTGAACGTGGTGTTCGGCAGGGGTGTGTCCTGGCGCCCACACTGTTTTCCCTATACATCAACGGCATAGTAGACCATCTAAGCTGCTCCCCCACCGATGCTCCTGTATTGGCCGGGGCACGCGTGCCAGTTCTCATGTTTGCGGACGACACGCTGATAGTTTCTCGGACTCCGAGTGGGCTCCAGAAGGCAGTAAATGCGTTTGGAGAGTTCTGCCAGCTGCATGGACTTGAGATAAACACCTCCAAAACCAAGTTCATGTCCCTGAATCAGCGGAAGACAATCAAAGGCACAATTAACTTTGATGGTATTCCACCGGAACAGGTTGAGGCTTTTACGTATTTAGGAATATCCCTTCAGAGTAATATGAGCTGGAAAAACCACATTGTTATGGCTGTTTTAAAATTTCACCAGCTGGCGGGTGAAATAGCCCTTAAACATAAAGCTTCTCTGACCAAACCAATCACCCTGGCCCTAGAAATATATAACATGAAGGTGATAAGTGCCTCTCAGTACGGTTCGGAACTGTGGGGATTTTCCAATTTGAATCAATTAAATTTAGCGGAGAATAGGTTTCTACGTCGTCTAGTTGGGGTCCCCCAAAGTACCCCCACTGTACCGCTTGTATATGATCTTGGCAGGAAAAAAATAGAGGATTTGGCACAGTTACGTTCCTTATTATATTGGAGACGGATCATGACAACTCCCGAACTAGTTCATTATGCCACTGCCCTGAAGGACATCACTAGGGCAGATCGATTTCATTCTATCCCGTGGCTCAAAGAAATAAGGGGCTTATTAACAAAGTTGGAACTAGATCACCTATGGGACGACCCAAATGCCTCAAGTTTCCCGTCAAAGATAACCCTGAAAAAAATGTATTGGAACATGGTTTGGTTGTCTGCCCTTAGTACTGGATCCAACACAGAGTTAACTGGTCGTTTTCTTGATATTAAACTCCTACCATTGTGTGAGTCTTACTGGGACATTATAGAAAGGCCCTATGAAAGAAAATTGTATTTTCAATTTAGAATTGGGACCCTTCCAGTAAAAGCTTTTACTTATAAATGGTCGGTAAACCAGAATGACAAATGTCATTATTGTAAACATATGATTGAGAATGCACCCCACCTGCTGTTTGTATGTCCCCTTTATATAAGCCCCCGTCGTAAGTGGATAAAACCTGTGTGCACAAACCTGGGGACACGCAGTTTTGTAGAGGCTCTAAGAATACTTGCATCACATTGCACACCCTCCATGGCGATAGCCGTTGCAAAATTCCTAGGGTGGGCTTGGACAATACGCACCCGCTCCTTGCAGTCCCTAGAGGCTAGCCAATGAATTTTTTCACATCGAGTAATGTACGATCAATTTTTTAACCAATGTTTAATCGAATTGTTTTAATTATTTTTGTATTAATTGTTTTTAACTCTTGTAAGCGACAGCACCATGGTTTAATACGTTTTTAAAAATGATTAATTTAACTTTGTAGTATTTATAGTGTAGTCTTAGGATGCATAATACTTTGATGACATGCTGTCGAATAAAGCTTTGAAATTTGATTATGAAAAGTTGTTTTACAAATGACTACAGAAAATCTTATATGAAGTTCTCTTTATATGTTCTAGGCTTCGCAAACTCTTAAAACATAAACTAATGGCCTGTATTTTTTGCTCTAAAACACCTCAACAGGGGTAGTTAACCAGGACGATATAAATGCAATTATAATTATAATTTATAGGGGGATACGCCTTTAACCCCGAAATACGGAATACGACTAAATTATATGGCTCGTTTTGCTGTAAAACAGAACCAAAGCAGCGACCGCAGTTTTTCAGCTTTCCCAGGCTAGTTTAAAATTGAGGCATGTGAGACCATAAGGAATTGGAAATTCAAAAGATTATGTAATTGAAGCAAAATAGGTACGCTATGTTCCAATATGGTGGACATTTTCGCTAAAACGGCGAGTGCGTTTTCTATGTTTACGTTCCGTAGGAATTGGACTGCACTAACAAGTCTCGGTCGTGGGGGTTAAACAGTACCACCCCTCCTCATACGCAGCAGTTGGTACGCGCCGTTACCCGGAAGAGCTCGCCTTGTGGCTCTCTGCTTTCCTTTCCGGTGGCGGCTCGCAGCAAATATGGTGAGTTGCGGTAGTCCCGGAGAATCCGTCTTAATCTGCCCGGTTCTCGGTATTAGCGTTGTTGGTGATATTGTCAGCCTACGAAGAAGCCGCTTAGCTCGCGTTCTGCCATCTTATTTCAGAAGTTTCTGGCCTCGCTGTAACGAGAAAGACACTTGGAATAAAACTGTCTTGAGGGGAGACTACGGCATTATACCGCCCCCGTTACTAATGCAAGGTTATTGTCGGTAGAAGGCTTGAGGTGGGCATGACATGGATTTACGATTAGCAATGTAGCGCTGATTTTGTTCCTTGGTCGATTCTTGTAATCACGGACGCTGTTTACTGCCCTGGGCCTGTAATCGAGTAATTCATAGCTATGGGGGAGTCTGTGACCGATGTAGTTAAAGGAAGCCCAGACTACAGTACCCACAATGCACTGTTGTCACATGAATGTCCACGTTTCAAAACTGCCCACGGTGACCACTTGGCTAGTGCTGCAGTGGACTCCGTAGATTAGGGTTCATAGTTTGGGTCCAAAGCAGCATGCAAGAATATAGTAAATCGTTTTCTTTGTGACGGCTTTGGGTGGGCTACTAGACTGTTGGGCGAGGAAACTGGTTCGTGTACAGACTTTACTAACCAACTGTTTTGAGCTCATGCAGGTCTCACTTAACTGACTCCCCCTATTTTGTTTATATTTAGCTGGTGAATAACGGCATGATCCTTCCTTTCATGTTTTTAATGAGTTCAGGTTTTTTCTTGTGCGTATCTGACACGAAATTGTTGTTTATCTACATAGTTTTGTAACGCACTAGCCAGGCCTGGACTTTAAAGTCTCACCTAACAGCAGATGTGTAGAACATATGTACAACATGCACTGTAGTCAATCGGGGTCCAGTGTATCATAGAGTACATCTCAGCCATGCACGAATTTCTCTTCGCCTAAAGGCATGTACCAGTTTAAGCTCGTGCAAAAACATGAAGAAAGACTTACGGAGAATAAAACCCGCATTTTTGTGTTTTACCACCTATTGTGTTTTCATTTTAGGCAAAAATCAAGGCCCGTGATTTGCGTGGTAAGAAGAAGGAAGATCTTCTAAAGCAGCTTGATGACCTCAAGGTCGAATTGTCGCAGCTCCGGGTTGCTAAAGTGACTGGTGGAGCTGCATCCAAGCTGTCCAAGATGTGAGTGCAACCGGTAGAGACTTAAGCTTCCACAGCATGAGGGCCTTATAAATAGCCACAATAAATGAATGTTGTTTCGGGAAAACTATGGGAGATGTAGCCAGTGGCTTTTTTTATGGAGCCATGTGTTGACCATGTTTTTGTGTAATGGGTAGGAAACGTTGCAAAGGGAGGGGTATTTTGGAAGTTACCTAGTGTGAGGCCTTTTTAGTGAGGGGCCATTCAAAATTTGTTAGAACTGTGATGCAGCTGACAACGCATGCACTCTGTGAGCTATTGTATACAACAGAAGTCTTCAAACCTTTGTAGGTTGAGCCCCTCCAGCTGAATTTTCTTAGATGTTGTGCCCCCCCACCACATGCCAGAAATTTCTGGAATCTGGTACACTCCATAATCGACTGCCATGTGCATATCACGGGCCATATTCGGCAAATAATGTTTAACACAATGAGTGTTTAGTAAACTGCAGGTTTGTGAATTGGTGTGGTGAAATGACAGTCTTATTACGCAGCTCAAAACACAATTTTCCAAGATAAAATGTGCGCAAATTCTTTTTACAAGGTGCTTTGTTTTACACATTACCTAGATTAATAACCCCACCAAAACAAATGTGTGGGCCTGTTTTGATCTAAAATAAACCTTTTTATGGTTGTTGCTCGAAACAAAAATATTTCTCTGCAAATAGTAATAGACTCACATCAATCACATTAAGAAGAAATGAAACAAAACAGTATTTTACAAGACTCTACTCAAAGGTATTATTAGTGCTTTACATGAGCACCAGGACGTTTAGTATCCCTTCCGAGACTCCAACCCAGTTCTCCCTGCTTCGAGGTCTACTGCTCTAGCTGTTAAGCCACACCCTCTCACCTTTTGATGCCTGCAGGGTGGCAGGTATTGTCCTTGAATAATAGTAACCCAGGCAGGCCTCTCAGCCGGTGAACATAACTAACCTGCTTCTTCATTCACTATTTGCATTGTTCAGGGTATAGCAGTGGTCTTCAAACTTATTAATTCTGCGACATCTCTCCCCCTGTGTAGAGGGGAAAAAAGGAATTGCCGCCCCTCAATTTTTCACTATTCTATTAAACTGACAATGTTTGAATATGTCTAGACTTATTTAAACATTGCAGCTAAGTTCTGTCACTGTTTTAGAAATGCAAGCAAATATGATTTCTAAACACACTATTCTGGTGAGGCAGGCCTTACTAATTTGTAAAAGTATCCACAGTGTGGTTATTCGAAATGGTAGTGGGGGTTTTGTAGAAAATTTGGAGTCCCTTCCCTTTTGACACCTTCTCCCAGCCAGGATTTAAATGACAAAGGATGTTAATGATGGCCCATTACAGATGTGCTTACGCTGCTCATTTTTTTAGGCTGAAAACAAAGCATAATGTTTCTTCTGGCGAGTGTTTGAGGCCCCCCCCAGTTTGTAGACCTCTGGGGTAGAAGGAGGCATGAATGTTTCTAAATACATGTTTGCAAAGTATCGCTTTAAAAAAGTTCTTTTGAATACACTGATATGAGGTGAAATGTTTCAGTATGTTAAATGTACTTATTTTTTATTTTTGTAGAGATTTGTTTAAAAATAAAAAACTTGAGTGGTGCTGGACCCCTTGTTAGCTTCTTTTCTTTAACTTCAGTTAACCTGTATTTAAATCCTTGCACCTTGCTTTAATTAACATCTTTTGGAATATTAGTGCCCCCTCAAGTGAACACCAGCCCAAGTGCTGCGGTGTAAAGGTTAAGAGGGCCGCACTTTGATGATCACTGCTCTAGTCCTTATTGAACCTCTTGCCAATTGTAGCCATGTTTTACAATGGATGTCATCTGCTGCTAAATGTGTTTTCACGAACGGGCGCATTACTTTCTATATGTGATGGGATTTTTTTTGCCAATTGTCATATTTTTAAAATCTTTTTCACACATGGGGATATTTACTGATTTTGCTCAATCACTGGGCTGTTGTGCCGAGACCTAAAAAGTATTGGCAAAGCATGTAGTTCACGCCTTTTACACTATTGGTTTTGCCATTGCTTTGGCTAAATAATGTTTGCCGTCCTGTATAGCACTGTGCCTCCTGTGCAGCATGGCCAAAAATGATAAATAAAAAGGCAATGATGCATTCAGCGCTGGTGCACTAAGAATAAAGCGCATTCATTCTGCCTACATCATAGCGCTTTCTTAAATTAGTTTTTGCCACACTGGAAAGCCTCCAAACTGCTGCATAGTATAGCTGCAATACATTGTCAAAGCTAATCGCTCTCAGCGAGACCTATTGGCTTTACCAATGGCTGTTTTTCATTTAAGATCTTTCTTCATCTACATATGACTTTTGAGTGATGTGGGCGGCGCATTGGTTCCCTGCGTGGGTAGTCCCTTAGATCAGACATACGCTGCACTTTTATCTGTTAGCAGAACCAAACTCTTAAATGTAGCAGGTAAATGAAGATGCATTTAATGGAGCGTTGGACGTCTTGCTACTACATACACCATGTTTGTGCACTTAGTGTTAACCCCTTAAGTGCGGCCGACGGCAATGCTACCTCTCTAGTGCTGCGAACGACCGTTGGCAGACGGGCCAGCGCTCGGTGCTGAACGTTCGACGCAGTAAAGGAGTTAATGCAAACTGCTGCTTTACAGCCGTAGTGCCCCATTGATTGACTAGGACCCGTGTTCTTATAATTGGACTGTATCTACAGGTGTCTCCTTGTATATGCAAGCAAGGTGACAAACGCACTTTCCTCACTTGAAAATAGTGGTGCGACAAAAAATGATGGGCGGAATGCTGAATGAATCAAACCTTGTCATCTCCCCCCCCCCCCCCCCCCCCCCCCCCCCGGAGATCTGGGTGAAATCCATTGTTTTGCGCACTAAGCCACCCCAGTTGGGACCCAGCCATATGCAAATCAGTCTTGATTCTGCTCCTCATGGGAAAAGTCAAGCCCGAACTGCCATGCTGGGTCCTCCCTGGACTGGAAACAAGCATCCTGGGAGTTGTTTTGGGGAATGTCGACCCTCATCACCCATGCTGGCTTGAATACAGTGTTGCAGCAAACAAGGTACCCACATCTGGGCATACCCCTCACTTTGAATTTAGTGGCACACCGAAAGGGTAACACACTGAAACGGTCCCAGGATTTGTTTCCGGTCAAGGGAGGACCTGGCTTGGCAGTTCGGGCTGGACTGCTCACATGAGGAGCAGGGTCCAGACTGATTTGCATATGGCTGGGTACAAACGGGATGTAGTATTCAATTATATATTTTTCTCTGGAGTATATCCCTTTAATGCTTGTGGTTTAGATAGTAGCCTTGAGTATGTTTCTTTAAATACTTGTAGCCTTTTGAATGTATTTATGTTCTAATTCAGAGTTGTAATGGAATGCTGTATGTTCCACTGCTGGTCAGTTTCTGCCTTTCAGCTGATCTTACCAAACGTGCTCATTTGTATGGAATAAACTTATTCTTCAACCTTATTCATGGATTCCTTTGAATAATACTACACATTTTTGGCGACAATAGGGATTTTTTTTATATTTCATATCTTTTAAATTTTTTTAGGAAATCATTTTTTTCTCAACCTTGCTTCATAAAACATCTATCTTCAAACGGGTGTTTGAACTTATTCTTCAACCTTATTCATGGATTCCTTTGAATAATACTACACGGGGTGGCGTATTGAGCAAAAGAACGATGCATGTGACCTAGATCTTTTGAGTGGGGTTATCCATGTTTTGTTGCTGCAGCACTTTCCACTTGAAAAAAAGCCTTTTCGAGCATCTTAAGCTACACTTTTTAAGTTATATTGAAAATCCAAATGGAGAGCACACCAAATAACTTTGGTATTTTTGGGATCCGAACTTGCAGCATTCCTAGTGTTACTGTCTTGTTGGTTAGACAAGCCAGTATGAACATTTTGTCAACTAGTCATGTGCATGTCAGTTTCATTTTGTTGTCTAGAATACCCCAAGAGCTAATTCTTTCCCAATTTCTTGTTATAGCCGGGTTGTCCGAAAATCCATTGCCAGAGTCCTCACAGTCATCAACCAGACACAGAAGGAAAACCTGCGAAAATTTTACAAAGTGAGTAAAAAAATACAATTCAGTAAAAGTTTTGTAGGGCCGGGGCTATTCTGTACTATGTTCCCAAGCTACACTAAGCACGGTTTACCAGCAAAACTTTCTTTACTGTGATTTATAAATTTTTATAAATAGCGCGAACTTGATCCCGAAGGATATCTGAGCGCTTTACATTTAATCTGATTGAGACATTATTCGAAAGGATACATGGGTGTTTGCACAGGGTAGCTGCTGCTTACATGTGTACTTCAAATTAACATACTTGGTGGATAACTACGGTCTGCATCCTTGCCCCACCCATGCCCTTCTCATCTATCCCATCTATACTGCAGTGTATTCCTGTGTGCGTCAATGTGACGCTGTAATTGAGATGACAAACTGCAGGGCAGGATAGCAAGTAAATGTTCTCACAATATAGTTCATTATGCTGACCGGTCTCCTCAGTTGCTTGTAATATAGCCCGATCATTGAGTTTATAGGCATTTAGGTTTGTTCTACGATGTGCCTTTATACATGCATTCTTGCAGGACGTGTAGAAAAGGCCTTAACGTATGAATGATTTGCTGAGTCTTCCATGATTACTGTACAATCGCACCCTATAGTTCCCCTTTTCAGAGCTTCCAGCCAATGATGAAACTAGTATTTGGGCATTCACATGGTGACCCAGTCTTAACTTTTCATGCCCCATAAAAAACGCAGTACAACGTTTAGTTTTTTTTTTTTTTTTTTTTGCTAGTACAATGCTTTATAAAATTAAACTTGGAGAACACCATAAATATCACATTGCTAGGCCAACTTACATTTATCAAATTGGGAACGATAGGGGTTTATTCTTTTGCTTTACGGGGGTGGGCGGTGCTCTTTCTATGGTCTATGGCTTTAAAAAAAAAAAAATTGCCACCAGCGGGCAGTTTTTGGAATAAATAATTTTCCTTCTACAAGAAACGCTGCTTGTTATACACCATGCTCTAAAAAGTTACTTTTTTTGGTGGGCTCTTGCCTATAACAAGATTTGTATGGGGGGCCACCTGGCTATGACTTTTCTGAATTGTTTGTGCTTGTAATTTCTACATTGGTGATGGCACTATTCTGGTCTTTGTGTAGTGAAAAAAAGTTGGCAAGCTTGAGGGATACTTAAAACTAGTGGCTCGTTAACATTACTACTCATATTGGCCTGTCAATACAAAGTGTTTTAATTGCTATATAACTTATTTTTAAGGAGACCGCATGATGGAATGCAAAGTAAATGCCTCTTTACACTGTTGTAAATACTGCTTTTGTAATAGATAAATTATCCTTCCAAATAAAACCCTTGCAAAGCCTTGAATTGAGTGAAAGGTGGTGAATTTTAAAATGTCTTAAAGATTTAAAGTGCAATATGAAGTTTTATTTGATAGACATTTTTTTGTGAGGCGCAAAAGGATAGACCCTCACTGTCAAGATTTGTAAATTCACTTGGAAGTTGTCAAAGCAGTGTGTGACCCATTTTACAAACTTTCTAAAGAGATACATTGAAAACTTTTGTCCATAATGCCTCTTAGGTCAACCCTTCTAGATTCCGAAAGACAGATTGTGGGATTACCAAGAACATAGTGGGGCTTGCAGCCTGCTCATTGCTTACCATTGGTTGGCTTTACTGTCCCTCATTTGTTTGATTATTCTCTGCTTGCTGTTCTGGGACCTATTTTTAGGTGGAGCTGGAGAAAAGCAATGCGAACCTGAGACTGGGTCGGGCACGCGTGGCGATTGGTGTCTGTGGATGCGCACGTCCAGGCCGGCGCAGTGCACATCCCCTGCCTCAGATTCCCTTAAGTGCGCACACACACAGCCCAGGCCCCCCCCCCCCCCCCCCCCCCCTCCCCCGGGCTCTTTTGTCGGGACTACCCTGGTATCTCCGCCACATCACCTGGCCTGTTCGAAGACTGGGACGCATTGTAATGAGCCCCGCAGAGTCCCGGTGTCCGTCAGTGGTGAGGGGTGTCCTGGAGTCCCACGCGTGTCAGCGCGTGGCATCAGTCACTATCCGGCCGCCTCTGCCCGGCTAGACTTCTACTGCCGGTGGGAAGTGCCTCGGCGCGCTTCATGTCCTGCCTGCAGCGGATTGGTGCGGCAGCACTAAGCACCGCCTTGTTTTATCCTGTCTCCCCAGTCAAAACAGTCGTAAAAATGCAGGATGTCTTTAGTTAATGCCATCGCTCGGTTGTACTGGTTTTATGTGCAGTGGCTGTGGTTCCAGCTCCACGGATTGTGTGCGGCTTGCGGACGGCAGTCAGTGTCAGTCACTGCCTCTACCTGCGGGCCCTGCTCTTGCCCTATGTGTGGTAGTCGCTTGACTGCCCTCCTACGCTTCGGACATATTCCTTCTTCGCTATTAGCATTTGGACAAAGGACAGAGCATCAAGCAGACAAACAGGCCCCTTTCATGTGCAAATCCGGCTCTGAATGGAGGATGGATGGGTAATTAAATAAACAGATAATTGCATACAGAAATACTGCATTTAAAGCCTGCCGTCTCTTCTTTACACGAGGGCGCCGAGTGGTTGCCCACTTTGTTCCCAAGATTTAATTGAGCCAGGTGATGAAACGAAGAATGAATGCCCTAGCTGATACTCTCCAGACCAGAGCAATGCCCCTCTCGAGAGCCGTAGCAGAGTCCCCGTAGAGTTGAGAGGGGTCGTTCTGCTGCACACTCGTCTCTGTGAAGCCTGCAAGCCACAGCTCTCAATATCATTGGGGCCGACTCAGCCTCTCGACTTTCTGGAGTTGGCAAAATACGAACCACGGAACTGTCCGGTGATAGTCACACCTGTAATAGAAGCGTGCAAATCCGCATCGCAGAGTGAGGGCTGACACTTGACCTGGTTCACTAGTGAGAGACACGGCTCGTGCTGTTGATACAGAGGTGGTCAAGGGTGACTGCTGCTCGCACATCGAAACAGCATTTTATTTTCTTTGATTTATTTCTGAAGAGTACTGTGCATTTTAAGAATCTCGAACCACACCAGCAACCTAAATTCTGACGAGTGGGATAGAAGAAATCGCAAGGTAGAGATTGTTCACAATCACTTCAAGGGGAAAATGTGGGGATAGGCACATTCTGTTCAGGGGAGCAGTCTGCACTAAGCAGGCGGGTGTTCTATCCATGCTGCTTTTTTGGTGCCTGCTGCACTAGAGGCACAGGACCACACAGACAGCCGCCCGCAGAAGGGAGGATCCAGGCATTGCTTTAAATCCTGCGACTAGATGTGGAGGCTGGGGCTAAGGGCGGGTCTAGGTTTTATAACTTCAAGCTTTGAGTGCAAAAAGCTGTGTGGTTTGTAAGAATGTAGGATAGATGTGGGAAAGAAAGAATAATCTCAATAACTCTACTAGACAGTAAATATGGCTGACTCCCTGTAGTCAGACGCACACAAATACAATATCTGGGCTCCGTGCAGATTCCAAACCTAATGAAAGCATTCAAAGTGATCTGACAGCCGCATAATGATGCCAGAAGTTTAGAGAGTCACAAAATTCCTGAATTAAATAAATGCCAACCTACTAATCAATGCTTACACTCACATTTGTCCATGTTGGCAATTTATTGCAGAGTTATAAAACAAGCATTTGCAATGCAATAGGTCTCGCATTTGCGTGAGTTTGAGCTATTGGCATTGTAAATTATCTAAGTGTTGGTTTTGAAAACAGATACATAAAAGGCATTGTCATTTACAATGCCAATAGCTTAAAATTTCGCAAATGCGAGACCTATTGCATTGCAAATGCTAGTTTTCTCTGGTCAAAGCACTGCACAAAAGTGCAGGTGTTTCAGCTCCCTAGTGTGCTTCTCTCCTGCCACAACCTGTGCTCTTTACCCGTGCTTCTCTTAACCCCCCCACTTCTCTTAACCCCCCCCCCCTCCCACACCCTCAATGAATAACTTGCCATTGCGTGCTTACCCGCAGTGGTGTGCGTCTGCCCCTCCATGTCAACGTTTATTTTTTCACTCTGCTTTTCTGCCACAGTGGCCTCTGTGCTGCTTCCCACCGATGCATGCACTTCATGTTGCTTTCGCCTGACTAATGCAAAATGTAATAAAAATGGTAACTTTCCCACTTTTTTTTTTTTACTACCAATCCAACTCTGATAGGTATATTACAAATAAAAACAGCAAGCGTGGCGTTTTGCAGAGGTTTGTTCATAGTATGTGTGCCTACCAGAAGATGCAGGCGGCTGTACCATTCCCCCCCCCCCCCCCCCAACCACCCACCCGCCCTTGTCAGCATTGATAGAGATAATTAGCAAAGCCAATAGTTTCCAAAGGAGACACCTGTTGGCTTTGTCAATGCTTGTTATGTATGTGGACATTTTTACCAATATGGGAACGTGGCAACTGAAGGACTGATGTGTATTGCTCGGACTGTGGTATTTCTACAAGCTAATTTAGATTATGGGCTCCACAGTAACCCTTGAAATCATTTTAGCAATGGGGTTTTGAGTGTTGGTTTAGTGAGTTGTAGTCTTTAAGTACATGCAATTTCTGCACCTATCCACCGAATTCAGACCCGGATGTGCCTGCTTATCCTAGTTTGCTTTTATTTGTGCTTCTTTGATACGAATAATATCGGAGTTTGTCAAGTCTGTACGTTATTGCATACTACATAGTTGTAAAGGCCAATTACATAGAGCTTGTTTGCACAAACCACACGCTTTGTACTATTTTTTTTTATGCACCTCGACTGGTTTTTTTTTTAAACCTTTTTTATTCTTTTTAATAGGGCAAGAAGTACAAGCCCCTTGATTTGAGGCCCAGGAAGACTCGTGCTTTGCGCCGTAGACTCAACAAATATGAAGAGGGTTTGAAGACCAAAAAACAAGTCCGAAAAGAACGTCTATACCCAATGCGCAAATTTGCTGTGAAAGCTTAAATGTGTTGTACAAAATAAAGGCTATATGGTTGAGTATTCTAGGCATGTTCATTTTGTTTATAGACCATTATCGACATTCATTTAAAACTACTTGGATCAGCAGGCCACATTATCTACTGTGAGATGAGTGCATCCCTTGAAGTATTTAACGGTGCCAGGCAGAATAGTCCTGTATGTGGTAGATCTCTGGCTGGTAAGTTTATTGGTACATGGGAGAGTGCCGAATGAGGTCCAAAGCATGTGTTTTTCCAGATACGTTTTTATGTCCTGAAATTCACTTCTCAACATGGGCAGAAATAATTCATCTTGCCGTTTTTTGTTACTTCAGCGTTAATGAACCTGCAAACATTTACTGGCGTACATGGGGACTTCAGAAAAACTATTTAAGGAGTAATTAAACTAAGAGCCCTCGCATTGATTGGAGCTGAACAGGGAATTTTGCTAGGCTTCCTGGACTTGAACAGTTTATTAAGCGGTATTATAAGCACTTTGAAGTAGCCTGGAGATGGTGCAGTGCTATACAAAATGCCACTTTACCCCTATCGGTCATGGTCGAAATGGGTTAGGAAATGGCCCCATAGGCAAAAAAAAGCCCCACATTTGCAGATCAGGGCAGTGTTGAAGCTCTACATGTTATCTGCAAGGTATTTGAGACCGCATGCATTTGAACTTGCTGTAGTCGATGTCTAATATAGAATAAATCAACAGTACAAATGGCCAAAACTTTAACCCTCACACCGACCTGTCAGACCAGCCTTGACCGTACCAGGTTTCCCTATGGGCCAGTCCGACCCTGCTCGCTGGATGCTTCTGTGATCCCAGTCAAACTGGGTTCCTGATAGCCTGCCAGGGCTCTTTGGAGTTTGGGGTGGC
This sequence comes from Lissotriton vulgaris, assembly GCF_964263255.1. NCBI lineage: Eukaryota > Metazoa > Chordata > Amphibia > Caudata > Salamandridae > Lissotriton > Lissotriton vulgaris. The sequence goes on from NC_141693.1 coordinate 83,071,869, forward strand.
GGCAGGGAGTTGGTACGACTTCTGCCTCGTCTCTGGGGGACACCACATATATTTTGTCCGTGTGGACTGTCGCTAGTGTTAGTCACATTTATTATTTTTGGGCTATTTTGGCCGCAATGTGTTTAAATGAAGAAAGTTCAGTCATTCACAGGCATCCAGTGACAAATGTTGGCTATATTGAACATATATTAGTTGACCATCCTGCAGGTTCAGTGTTGTCTGGAAATACAATGAAATGTTCAGTTATCCAGTTGGCAAAGGACCGGCTATTAGTGGGTGATGTCAGATAAAACTGCGTATTTATTGGGTTGCATACCATCATTAATCTGGCATACACGAACACCTAGTGCGGTGGTGAGCTTGTCAGTTAGGGAATTAGAACTCTGGTTAGTGTTGCATAGGCGTTCTGGAGCAATTTGAGGCTTTTGAATCAAAGCTTAAGGAGTGTGTATCTAAGAAGTGTGATGCAAGGTTTTCTAGGTGGCTGCAGTGTTGTATTGAGTGTTAGGCTGGGATTTCTTTGCTGAGGCATAAAAGGACCGTTGAGAGGAACTCCTTACTATGCTTCTAAGCAAGTGGACCAAATGAATACAGTTTCTTGCTGATGGTTATAGTTGGATCCATCTTGCTATCCTGCGAACAACAATACACTTCAAATGTTATTTGTTAATGAGGAGTGTCACAGTTCATTGGCTTCTTTATTAACCCAGTACTGCCACCAACAGTGCAGCCTTCCAGTATGCGCGGTCTCCCAACTGACTACAATAGCACATTCCTCCATGGAGACTGAACATTTTTTGTCGCAAATATATATTTTTTTTATTTCAGTAATTTTTTTATTGAAAATAAAGAGCATATTTACATGGTACAGGGTGAATCACATGGGGAAAAGGAAAGGAAAAAGATGGGGAACAAGCACCGGGGGGGGGGGGGAGTCGAGCATTGTCTAGATTGGCTTATATTAGTTTGGCTCTTGACAGTCCATTCTCCAGTTTGTTTCATCTTCTTCTCGCCCGGCTTGCATGTTTCCAGTTTTCCCCCGTGCCCCCTTGCAACCTGTCTGGTTATCTTTTCGCACCCCTGGTGGTGTGAGGAGATGGAAGAACAAAAGAAGAGAGGTGTAGGAGTAGAGACATAGGCGCATTATGTTGTTGAGTAGGATGCGTGTGTGGATTATGCAGTATCGTCTGGTCTGGGTGTTTAGGGTGGCTTATGAGAGGACAAGTAGTTGTCTAGTGACAGCCATATCTCGCTCTTTTTCCCTGAGTTCGTTTGGCTGTTGGTCGTTATGGTGTCAGCTCCTCTTAGGAAAATGACCCAGTTGAACCAAGCTTTAAAGGTGGCTTTTGCTGTGTCCTTCCAGTTGTTCAACACTGTTTTGACCGCCGCTGTGAGCAGGAGGTTAATCAGGTCTGTCATTTTCGGATGTTATGGATGGGTCGGTGTATCCCAGAATTAGGTGGTGAAAGTCCATTGATAGTGTGGCTCCTGTTACGTCATTGATTAGAGTGTTTATGGAGTTCCAGAACTTCTTTGTTTTGGCGCAGTGGAAGAGGTGTGCCAGGACTCCCTTCTGCATGTTGCAGTTCCAGCAGGAGTCGGTCTCTCTGAGGTAAAGCACTTGCGGCATACCTCAAGGGCAAGCAGAGGCAGCACACAATAACAGCAGTCAGGGACAGCACAAACAAATCACACACATCGAACAAAGGAATACTAGACACTTTCAGAGACTTTTACGCACAGCTATACAAAAAAGACGAAACGCTAAAGGCAGATAAGGGGAAGGAGCTACTGGGGAACATCACAACTCCAACACTGACAGAAACACAGAAGGAAATACTGGACTCAGAAATAACTGGAGATGAGAGAGAGCGGTCAAAAGCCTGAAAGATAAAAAAAAAGCCCCAGGGCCTGACTGGTTCACAGCCAAGTTCTACAAACACTACATCACAACACTCAGGCCAGCGATGACATCAGTTTTCGTGAGCTGTATACATAAAGGCCGCATGACGCCGTCGATGGCCGAAGCCAACATTATAGTGATCCCAAAGGAAGGCAAAGATACACAACATCCGAAAAACTACAGGCCAATCTCACTTATCAATGTTGACTGTAAAATATACGCCAAGATCCTTGCTACCAGGCTCAACACATACCTTCCATCCCTCATACACTGCGCGCAAGTGGGATATCTGAAGAACAGGATGTCCCAGGACAATACAAGATTGCTATGCCACGTAATCAACCACGCGACCAAAAGCAACAACGCTGCGGTCATGATCGCCCTTGATGCAGAAAAAGCATTTGACAGTGTCATGGCCTTACTTAGACCAATGTATGCAAAAATTCGGACTAGGCCAACACTATAGGAAGATGGTAATGGCACTGTACAATGAACCCAAAGCACGAGTGGTAGTGAATGGAGGCACGTCAGATCTACTAGATCTCAAAAGAGGGACGAGGCAGGGCTGCCCGCTATCTCCAGGCCTCTTCCTACTAGCTATTGAACCCCTACTGAGCATGATACGTTCAAACCCAGACATCGGAGGCATACCTATAGAGGGAGAATCCTTCAAATTAGTAGCGCATGTGGACGATGTCCTCATTGTAACAGAGGACCCTGATAGATCTATTAAAGCACTAATGGACACCATAGATCCGTTTGCGCAAGTGTCAGGATACAAACTTAATAGAGAGAAATCTGAATGCAAACCACTGAACATGCACACCAACAAGACTGTACTGGGGTCCTCAGGTCTAACCTGGCAGAAGAAAGCCATTAAGTACCTGGGCCTCCTTTTCGAGAAGGACCTGCGGACCACATTAGACCAGAATGAACAAGCAATCCTACACAAAATAAAGGAGAGACTAGAGGGATGGTCACCAAGATTCACTACATGGTGGGGAAGGGTTGAGACCATCAAAATGGTCACCCCTATGGTCAACTACACGCTCAACATGCTACCACTAACCAACACACCTGACTTTCACAAAAAACTGGACAAACTACTGAACACATTTCTATGGAGAGGGAAGAAACCTAGCATCAGCCTTCAGAAACTCGGACTCCCCAAGGCTCTAGGAGGTCTGAACATAACAAACTTTAGAACCTTTCAAACAGCCTGCTTGGCAGCACAGGGTCTGCACTGGATATCACCAAAGAGCGATTACACCCCGGCCTGGCTCTACCTAGAGCGGAGACTACTAGGGGGAATGGAACCCGTGGCACTACTCACAGCGACAAAACACCCCGCGATCAAACAGAACGCAATCCTTAGGAACACACGACAGGCCCTACTAAAATTAGACAAACTACTAGACATTGGTGTCAGACAAACTCAGCTAGAGTCGCTCTGGCACAACCCTAGAATTAAGTATAGAGATAAATCACTGGATATGCACACTTGGTACCGGCACGGCATAACAACGGTGAGCCAGCTACAGGAGAAAGGGACTCCGACTGCGTTTGACAAACTCAGACAACAATACAATTTTGACACCATAGAGCTCTATAACTTCCTTAAAATAAGAGTGGCGATGGCCAAAGCCAACATAAACATGCTCACCCCATCAATAACACAATACGCTAACAGCCTGAACATCACAGGACACCAGATAGCGCACATATACAGAGCCATGAGCCCCAAAACCTCCAAATTAAACAGAACTTTAAGCCAATGGGAAGCAGCGGCAGGGAGAGAGCTAAGCGAGAAGGAAAGGGCAGATTTATGGTCCTCCACATCAAGGAGGAAGGTGACAACGACCCTAGATCAGACAAAATTCTGGCTAGTACACAGGGCCTACTGGACCCCAGCACGTCTAGCAATTTTTTTTTGAGGTAATAAACAGAAGTAAATCATCGTTCACTGTTGGATCTCAGATTGCATGGCATCTCATATCACATATGGCATAACATTTACCTCTTCATTTAATCTATCAATTTTGATACCCCGGGGGCAAAACTATCCTATTTTCACCCTCAGTCCTCCAACTGAGCAATCCTACTAAAGGGCATATATAGTATCCCTCTACGCCCATTCTAGTGCCCCCAAACCTTCGTACTTCTCTGCCTGCATGCACCAATCCATATCTGCTTTCCGTTCACCTCAGTGCAGGCCCTGTAGCCGGCCTCCCTTTTTAGGCCGAGCGTAGCGATGGACCTTTTGTTGGCGTGTCTGGGGGAATGTGAGACAGCGATCGCCCACGCGCCTCGCTGTCTCAGATTCCTCCTCGTGGGCGCGCATGGCGCCGTGCCTCCTATTCCCGACACTCACGCATGCGCACATACACAGCCACACGCATACACAGGCACACACCCCCCCCCCCCCCCCCCCCCCGGCCGCACCTACACACACTAGCGCACCTACACGCACACACAGAGACCCCCCCACACACACCAGCGCACCTACGCACGCACACATACAGAGACCCCCGCCATCGCATACATACACACACAAGCGCACCCCCCTAGAACTAAGCCCCACTTACCGCCATTCGGGACTTCTGTAGCCGGGGCTCTCCCTCTGGCATGGGAGCCCTGCCTTCAGGCACTCCGTGGGCGCGTGCGCGGGGCTTCCGAAGACGGAAGTCCCGCCCAAAGGAACTGGCTCGTACAGGCGTCTCCAGCGACTTCCCTCACTGCTAGTTCTTCAATACTTTGTTTTCCTCGGGTAACTACACACAAAGATTTTTCCTTACTTGCTACTCTTTGACTGCCACTTCGGTTTTTATATGAATGCCCATCTCATATTAAATGTGCAGTAAAAGACCTAGAACTATCACCGTGATCACTCTTTCACTTCTGATAAATGCAATTCATAACAGTACCTAGACAAATGCTGATCGTCATTCCTTTGATCGTGAGGGTACCAAGACTTCCAAAGCATGTTCCCGATTGTTACGTTTCGTTCTATGCTGAAGTTTCTTTCCTAATTGCTTCCCCCCACACGATGCAGAGCTTGGAAATCCGGGTTCTTCGTCCATTTCCGGTACCATTTTTTTTATACTAATGCCCATCTCTTACTAAATGTGCAGAAAAATACTTGGACCCATCATAGTGATTGCTCCACCACTGCTTGAAAATTAAATATATAAAGAAAAGTACCTAGGTAGCCGACATCAACTGCTGATCTGTGATTCCATTGATCGTGAGGGCTGATCTGTGATTTCATTGATCATGAGGGCTGATCTGTGATTCCATTGATCGGTAGGGTACCAAGGCTTCAGAAGCATGTTCCTGACTTTGTAGATTCTATGTCAACGTTTATTTTCCAATTCCTTCACACACATACTGCAGAGCTTGGATATCCGAGTTCTTTCTCCATTTCGGGTAGAATTTGTTTTGCCTCCTCCGAATTGGGGTTTGGACCACAGGTTAATTGAAGGTTGACATTACTACCAAAGCAAATACTAGTGCTGGATATCACACTGAAGCCTCAGGTGGCATGCTGCAGACTGACAGATAGACGCTGTCTCACCCTATTACTCCCCTACACCTCCCACCTCTCTCGCTGTACCCTCCATCTCACCCAACCTTTCTCTCACTCCCTTTTGCCCCTCATTTACTGCATCCCTCCTTTCTGTCATATATGATGTTGCCAAAGGCTACCCGCACCGATTCCCCCTCAATGTCTTGAGAACAGTCTTATGCAGCAGAAAGCATTATCCAAGCAACCACTGTAAGCATAAGTGGAAATCAAAGATGCAGGCACCTGCTTCCCTGGTTGAAATAACACCTCTGCTATCATAATAAATGCTCACACTTCTGATTTTTTTATTTGTTAATTATTACTGCTGACTTCTGAAACGGAGTTAATTCTCAGTCGTCAACATCAATACAAATTATAATAACAAATCAACATTCAATGAGCATACGTAAGTAAAATACAAAATCTCTCTCTACAAATTAAAATCATTGTGCTGAGGGGTCTCCCGCCCACACCGGTCAACAGACCAGTTCCATTTATTTTCCCGCCATGTCCACACGCAGAGCAACTATGTGATAAGCGTCACTTTCCCATGGTGCACTGGGGTTACCGTTCATGTAATGTGATGGTACAGGCCCGGTCAGCTCTGCCTGCTGCTGGACTCGCAGTGCCCGGTGGCCAGCGGTCACCAGTTGCTACCTCAAGCTGAGACTTGCCAACCCTTTTTAGGTTTCGACTGGGGAACTGAGCGTTAGCTCCGCCCCCAGAGAAATCTCTAGTCTTTAGTAAGGGACTCTTGGAACCCGCCCTCTGTTTCATTGGCTAGCTCCATATATGGAGGCTAGCCATTGGAACAGAGAGGCGTCCGTCATGGCCGGACCAGATTCGGGGGCGTTCCCGAGAATTTTTGGCTTTTGGCTACGTCATGCTACGTCAGCCAAAAGCCGGGAACGCCCCCGAATCTGGTCCGGCCGGGCTGTGCTCGCTGCTGTCCTGCCTTCCTCCGTGTCCCTCCTCCCGCAGTCCCCCCTCCTCGCTGTCCTGTGCACGTTTCCCCTGTGGGTACAGCATGACATGGGGAGAAGGACTTGCAGTTATTACCTGTCCTAGAGTCTGATTTATATATGGGTTGTAATAGTAAGCACCACTAACTCAGGCGGAATTGCTAACCACCGGTGGGCTTTCCCCATCTATAAATAGAGATGGAACATCCATCGTGTATGTTCCGGGATTTAGCGCTTCCGGGATTCGAAAGATACTATATTACCAGCCAACACAGTACCTAACACTCATTGCCCGTATGTGCCGGGCATTAGTGGCTGTTAATCGTCCGTCACCCCAACAATAATGTCACATCATTGCAAAGGGGGCAAACACTGGCTCTCTTGTCTCGCGGTACCCGCCTCTTCCGTGCTGGGCGCCGCAGAGCACATCTGCGGAGTGAAAGATGCGGGGATTGAGGTGGTATATCGGGGAGCGGATTTTTATGATGTTGTTGTGATGCATTGCCGAGATGCAGCAGTGACGCGACCAGACATGTTGCTATGATTAATGACTATTGGGTTCCATCGATTCAAGCCTCCATACATCACTTTTTGTTTTCCACGGTGCCACAAACAGGCAGCGGACCCGCTCCTGCAGAATACGGGCAGCCTTCCGGCCTGAGCAATGATATGTCCATGCCACCTTGGAGAGGGGCAGGGGGAGGCTGCAGAGCGTGACTGCACCTTGAAGGATATTTTCTTACACAGCACACACTGAACTGAATCACCTCTGCGTGTTCTTATTACCGGCCAGAAATAGAGTCCGAGGCCCGGGCAGGTGAAGTGATTTGCCCAAGATCACACAGTTTAGTCAAATAGGGATTCACTGAGTCTTTCAGGGTTTATTGTTTGAAAGGTTGCTTGACTCCTCCAGTCATACATAACTGTCTTGAACATCACGAATACAGACTAGAAATGCATCGCTGCCTCTTACGCTGACGGTGGGTTAGATAGATGTGTGGGTTGTGTGCCTGTCGCAGAGATCTGCATCAAATACCGGACGGGGCCAACTCTGGTGTTACTTTATGCATTGAATTCCGTTATTTGAGGCTGCATTATGCCGTGGAAGCAGCCAGACTGCGCATCAGTCTGGAGGGGAGGGCGCCAGAGGGAGCCGACTATGCCAGCACCGCCGGATCCGAAGACCTCGGTGCCCAGCGCGGGGTGGTAAGGGCAAGGCTGGCCCCAAGTTTCCGCGAGCCGAGTACGGCATGTCTTCAACACAGACGGGAGGATCTTCGGGGGGCCTGCGGGTGGCCTCTCAAGGTTGGTGATTGCTTGCCCTTGCGATCTTCAGATCTGCCGCAGAGCAATCTGCTGAGTGGGAGATGCGGGGATTGAGGTGGTATATCGGGGAGCGGATTTTTATGATGTTGGTGTGATGCATTGCTGAGATGCAGCAGTGACGCGACCAGACATGTTGCTATGATTGACTATTGGGTTCCATCGATTCAAGCCTCCATACATCACTTTTTGTTTTCCACGGTGCCTCAAACAGGCAGCGGACCCGCTCCTGCAGAATACGGGCAGCCTTCCGGCCTGCGCAATGATATGCCCATGCCACCTTGGAGAGGGGCAGGGGGAGGCTGCAGAGCGTGACTGCACCTTGAAGGATATTTTCTTACACAGCACACACTGAACTGAATCACCTCTGCGTGTTCTTATTACCGGCCAGAAATAGAGTCCGAGGCCCGGGCAGGTGAAGTGATTTGCCCAAGATTACACAGTTTAGTCAAATAGGGATTCACTGAGTCTTTCAGGGTTTATTGTTTGAAAGGTTGCTTGACTCCTCCAGTCATACATAACTGTCTTGAACATCACGAATACAGACTAGAAATGCATCGCTGCCTCTTACGCTGACGGTGGGTTAGATAGATGTGTGGGTTGTGTGCCTGTAGTGTCCGTCTGTCTGCCTGCCTGTAGTGTCCCGCTGTCTGTGCGCCTGCAGTGTCCATCTGTCCGATTGCAATGTCCGTCTATCTGTGTGCCTGCGGTGATCGGCTGTCTGTCTGCCTGCAGTGTCCGTCTGTCTGTGTGTGTGCCTGCAGTGTCCGTCTGTCTGTGTGCAGTGTCAGCCTGTCTGTGTGTCTGTAGTGTCCGAGGTCTGTCTGTCTGTCTGTGTGCCTCCAGTGTCCGTCTATCTGTGTGCCTGCAGTCTGTCTGTCTGTGTGCCTGCAGTGTCTAAGGTCCGTCTTTCTGTGTGCGTGCTGCAATGTCAGCCTGTCTGTTCGTTCCCCCAGCAAAAAAAAGTGAGCAACCACTGTCAAGGCAACCACAGTGTCATGGAGCAGCCCCTCTCCTATCTGTTCCTTCCTTCAACAAATCTCGCACAGGGTGAAACGCCGAAGATGCGCCACTCCGTGCCAGCAGGAATAAGAGGACTTTGCAAACAGCAAAAAAAAACTGGAGCACATTAAAATTTGGCTGCGCAGCCATGTAAGAGGCAGGGCATGTCTGCGCTTGTGCAAAGTAGTATATTATAACCAGCCACGTAAGAGGGCCGATCTGCGCTTGCGCAGAGTCTCCAGACCTCACACGCGTCACCCAGCATCACAGGCACTGGTCACGCTCGAACCCACGCCATCTTAAACCTTTGCACCTAGGGTCTCCGTGCAAACCAGAGCGCTCCACAGCCCGGGGATGAAGTGCTGTGTAAATGTCACAGTGCAGTACATGGTATAGGCCAATTCTACTACAGTACCTGCTTCAGTGCACACTTGCACTGAGAGCAACTGCTGTGCTGTGACAGCTGTGTGGGCTGTGAGAGCTGTGTGGGCTGTGAGAGCTGTGTGGGCTGTGAGGGCTGTGAGAGCTGTGTGGGCTGTGAGAGCTGTGTGGGCTGTGAGAGCTGTGTGGGCTGTGAGAGCTGTGTGGGCTGAGAGAGCTGTGTGGGCTGTGAGAGCTGTGTGGGCTGTGAGAGCTGTGTGGGCTGTGAGAGCTGTGTGGGCTGTGAGAGCTGTGTGGGCTGTGAGAGCTGTGTGGGCTGTGAGAGCTGTGTGGGCTGTGAGAGCTGTGTGGGCTGTGAGAGCTGTGTGGGCTGTGAGAGCTGTGTGGGCTGTGTGGGCTGTGAGGGCTGTGAGAGCTGTGTGGGCTGTGTGGGCTGTGAGGGCTGTGTGGCCTGTGAGGGCTGTGAGAGCTGTGTGGGCTGTGAGAGCTGTGTGGGCTGTGAGAGCTGTGTGGGCTGTGTGGGCTGTGTGGGCTGTGTGGGCTGTGTGGGCTGTGTGGGCTGTGTGGGCTGTGAGGGCTGTGAGAGCTGTGTGGGCTGTGAGGGCTGTGTGGGCTGTGAGGGCTGTGTGGGCTGTGTGGGCTGTGTGGGCTGTGAGGGCTGTGAGAGCTGTGTGGGCTGTGTGGGCTGTGAGAGCTGTGTGGGCTGTGACAGCTGTGTGGGCGGATGGCTGTGAGAGCTGTGTGGGCGGATGGCTGTGAGAGCTGTGTGGGCTGTGAGAGCTGTGTGGGCTGTGAGAGCTGTGTGGGCTGTGAGAGCTGTGTGGGCTGTGAGAGCTGTGTGGGCTGTGAGAGCTGTGTGGGCTGTGAGAGCTGTGTGGGCTGTGAGAGCTGTGTGGGCTGTGAGAGCTGTGTGGGCTGTGAGAGCTGTGTGGGCTGTGAGAGCTGTGTGGGCTGTGAGAGCTATGTGGGCTGTGAGAGCTGTGTGGGCTGTGAGAGCTGTGTGGGCTGTGTGGGCTGTGAGGGCTGTGAGAGCTGTGTGGGCTGTGTGGGCTGTGAAGGCTGTGTGGCCTGTGAGGGCTGTGAGAGCTGTGTGGGCTGTGAGAGCTGTGTGGGCTGTGAGAGCTGTGTGGGCTGTGTGGGCTGTGTGGGCTGTGAGAGCTGTGTGGGCTGTGAGGGCTGTGTGGGCTGTGAGGGCTGTGTGGGCTGTGTGGGCTGTGTGGGCTGTGTGGGCTGTGAGGGCTGTGTGGGCTGTGAGGGCTGTGTGGGCTGTGTGGGCTGTGAGAGCTGTGTGGGCTGTGACAGCTGTGTGGGCGGATGGCTGTGAGAGCTGTGTGGGCGGATGGCTGTGAGAGCTGTGTGGGCTGTGAGAGCTGTGTGGGCTGTGAGAGCTGTGTGGGCTGTGTGGGCTGTGAGAGCTGTGTGGGCTGTGAGAGCTGTGTGGGCTGTGAGAGCTGTGTGGGCTGTGTGGGCTGTGAGAGCTGTGTGGGCTGTGAGAGCTGTGTGGGCTGTGAGAGCTGTGTGGGCTGTGAGAGCTGTGTGGCCTGTGAGGCCTGTGTGGCCTGTGAGGGCTGTGAGGGCTGTGAGAGCTGTGTGGGCTGTGTGGGCTGTGAGAGCTGTGAGAGCTGTGTGGGCTGTGAGAGCTGTGTGGGCTGTGAGAGCTGTGTGGGCTGTGAGAGCTGTGTGGGCTGTGTGGGCTGTGAGGGCTGTGAGAGCTGTGTGGGCTGTGTGGCCTGTGAGGGCTGTGAGAGCTGTGTGGCCTGTGAGGGCTGTGAGAGCTGTGTGGCCTGTGAGGGCTGTGAGAGCTGTGTGGGCTGTGTGGCCTGTGAGAGCTGTGTGGGCTGTGAGAGCTGTGTGGGCTGTGAGAGCTGTGTGGGCTGAGAGAGCTGTGTGGGCTGAGAGAGCTGTGTGGGCTGAGAGAGCTGTGTGGGCTGTGAGAGCTGTTGGCAATGTAAATAACAATGCCATTTATTTATAAGTAAAAAAAAAAAAAGAAATGTCATGAGCAATGCCAATAACTCTAACTTTTCCAAAGGCGAAACCATTGCATTGTAAATGCTTGTTTTTATTACAAGTAGTATGGCATCCCCAGTTCCCCTCTGAATGTATGTTAGAAGCAGGAATTAATTCTTTGGGGGGGTTTCTATACCATATAAAATGGCAGATAGGCATCTGTGAATAATGAGGGTGCTATTCATCTCGCGGTTCGAAGTGACATCATAGGTAGCGCAAGCTTCACTCTCGGCCATAAGATGTCACTCAAAAGCCGCCCGTGAATGACATCCCTTTATTCCCAGTTCTTCTGCTATAATTCTGTATGTGACCATCCTCTTTGGTTCCTACTGGACTCTGCCACTGTCTACACATTGTCTTTTCCTTTCCCTTTTCATAGCTTTTCATGCGTTCTGCTGTCAGTCCCTCCTTCCTCCCCAACATTCCCTTCACCTCCTTCCCTCCTTTCTACTTTTCACCCTTGGTTTTTACCATCTTTCTGTTCTACTTTCCCTTTTGTCTTTCTTGTTCCTCCTTTCGCTTTCCTTCCCTTTTTCTCACTTCTTTCTCACTCACAAAGTCCGACCTTCTGTACTGTTTATGTTCCTGCTGCTTCCTTTCCTCACACTCTTGTCTTCGCCAGTCTTTCCTCCTTGCAGCGTTCAGCTCTTCCTCACATTTAATTTATTTCTTCCTGTTCCTACAGTTATTTCCACTCCCTTTTCTCATCCTTCTGTCTTCTCTCCTTCCTTGTCTCCCCTTTCTCTCGTCCCCTCTCCCTTCCTCTTCTTCCGATTCGTCTGTTCTTGTCTCTTCTTTTTCTTTGTCCCCCTGTCTATTTTCCTATTGCTCAATTCCCTCTCTTCTCTTGTTCCTTGTTCACTGAGCAGTTCAAAGCCGCAGCAGACGTCACAAAGTAATTTTACTACGTCTGTTGTTGGTGGTTGTTAGAGGTTGCGGACTGGGGAAACAGGACTGTGTTTTTTTCTCTGCACTGGAAGGCCTTTTATATCTAGTGCTTCACAGACGGTGCCTATATGTGTGCATTAATTGCTTATACTATAAAATACTGTTTATGTATGGACGACATATTTTGAAAAGGGGCATTTTGGCATTACATTTGTTTAAGGTGTTTCTAATAACATATGTTTTTAAGTTTGAAAAGCAGAAGCATCAATTGCTGATCAGAGATCGAGTATTTTTGGTATTTACAAGAGTATTTACACAAGTTTAAGCTATTGGTATTGTAAATGCCAATGCGTTTTATTTAGGTTTCTTTTTTAAAAACATGGATAAAAGGCATTGTCATTTTTAATGCCAGAGTTTAAGCTATTGGCGTTGTAAATGACAATGCCATTTATTTATGTTTTCAAAACCAACGAATGGGTGAAGGGTTTGTCATTTACAATGCCAATGTCTCAAACTTTTGCAAATGCGAGACCTATTTCATTGCAAATGCTTGTTTTTCTTGCTACGCTTAACCCCCACCAGGCTTAGTGTGACCCACAATCTCCCCCCTGCCATTAACATTCCTCCAAGGAGACTGAACATTTTTGGCATGAGCTGTGCACGTGAATTTAAAGGGGATGTGCAATAACCATAACACATCCTGATTCCCCTTACAAAAGTGAACCGAAACACATTAGCTAACAATACTAATATATCAATTAACCAAACCAAATCATACCACACTTCGATGAAACTGAAATGCAAAAAGAAAAGGGTAACTGATTGGTGTCATAGCTCTACTTCATAAAGTCTCTAAAGAGGATGGGTACTTTCCTATGCCTCTTAGCAGGCCAGTCGGACATTTTTTTTTTTTTGGCAGTCTCATGAGACACCTGCATCTCCATAAATGTAACCAGGATATCTCACTAGTCTGGACATGCTCAACGTGCAACCAGTATGGACTGTCACCATATTCTTTTTGATGGCGGTATTCGTAATACTCCCTCTCCCATCTTGGGTTTTTTCATCGGCACCTGGTCCCACAGGTTCCATTTCTTGACCCTCAGTTTTTCCCATCATACCTACATGTGTATTTCCGCTGGTAAGAAGTGACTAATATGAATCTCCTTACTATTATTTGTAGGCAGCCACACAATTTAGTTTAGAGGCAGCTGCTCTGCTTCTTAAAGATTCAGAAGGAGATCTTTGTCGTGCAATTGGGAGTGGTATGATGTCCCTCAATACCACTAAGTGGCACACTTGTTCCCACTGCATTTTGCACACAAGCCTTCAGTATTCTATTCTCTTCCACAAGACCATTGACTTGTGGTGCATACAAAGGTGTTCTGTTTCAGAAACCTGTGCATCTCCTGCTAGGTAAACTGCAACCCATTTTCCGTTTCCACGTATTCAGGGATTCCTTCACTTGCCAATTCACCTCTAAGGAATTCTAACTCCATCCTAGTGCAAACAGTACCCACACATTTGGTCGACACCCACTTCGACGTGTAGTCTATCAACAGCACCACAAACCTTTCTGTTGGTGGTAGTATCTCAAAAGGCCCTATTATGTCCAGACCCAGTTTTGTCCACGGCATATCTGGTACAACAACTAGGGACAAAGCCTGTTTTGTGGGATTTGTCATTGGAAGCACACACAGCACTCCTTCACTACCTGTTCCACCTTATGATCATTGGATGGCTGGCCACCAATACCTTTCACAAACACAGGATTTAGTTAGGCTCCTGCCCAAATGTCCCTCGTGACACAGTAGGTCTTGTGCTTGGTGGAGGAATCTCCCTCTCATGAGATCTGGATGTATAATCAGATCGTCCCTCACTGACCAGAAAGATTTTAATTCAGAATCCAGGCCAACCCTTAACAAAAGTTTTGGAAGTGGGAAACCCTTCATCCTCCTGGCCACTTCGTAACCACTTGTGTCTTGTGTGATGGGTTCTCACACTATCCAATTCTTCCGCTTACCCCGTCACATATTCCAGGGGCAGGCGCAACAAGCAGTCTGCAGTCTTTTTAGGTAATCCTGGGAGGTATTGCACTTGGAAATAGAATTCCTCCAACCCATCTCTCCAACTCCAGTCTAGGAGTCCCTCTTTCACTTTGACAACAAGAGAACACCAAAATGTGAATTCCCCCACAAGTTAAATTTGAACAGTTTAATCGCCCACAGTATTATCAGGCGTGTGGAATTTAATAAAATATCTACTTGTCCATGGTGCAGGTTGCTTCATAAATCGACTTGCCCTGTAACAAAATCCATGCCATGTAATGCGGTGACAAATTACGGCAGCAATCTCATTATATAAGGGTTATTTGATTTATCAACTTATACAGCGCGCGATTGCCCGAAGGCGTCTTGGCGCTAGGACATATAGCAGGCCTTAACGATGAAAACATAACTCCCTTATCAGTCAGCCGTAAAAAGCCAAGTTTTCACTGCCTTTCGGAATAGAGCCAGTGTTGGACTTTCTTTTATACCAAGTGGCAGCCGGTTCCATGCCCGTGCTGTATGTACCAGAAAACTTCTCCCACCCCAATTGGTTCGTTTGAATTTTGGCATACTAATTCATTTCAATTGCCTTGATCTGAGCACCCTGCCTGGTTCATACAGTTTCAAGTTAGTTCGCAAAAACTGTGAGCCTAGGCCCTGAACAGCCTTATATGCCAGGCATAGTGATTTGAAACAAACGCTCTTTTCCACTGGGAGCCAATGCAAACGTTTTAATTTAGATGTAATTGGCTCATATTTGGGGATACTGAGCACCAGCCTCGCAGCTGCATTCTGTAGGCGTTGCAACTTGTTTAAGATTTGTTTTCTGGCTCCAGCGTACAAGGCATTGCCATAGTCTAATCTAGACAATGCCAATGCCGTCACTACTGTTTTTCGGGTATCATCTGGTATGTAGGGCAGTAGTTTCTTTATCATCTTTAGGGTGAGCCAAACTGTGGATGCAAGTTTGTTTACTTGAGCATCAAAAGAAAGCTTGATGTCTAGGGTCATTCCCAGGTTCCTTACTTTGTCTACTGGGTCTGGGCAACTCCCCAGATTGTCCGGCCACCATGCTGGCGACCAGATGTCATCATTACCACCCAGCAACAGCACTTCACTCTTGTCACCATTCAACTTTAGACAGTTGTCCATCATCCACTGACTGACCTGTGACATACAATGTTTGAATTTAGCTGCTGTCTCATTCACCTCCTTACTGATAGACACCACTATCTGGGTGTCGTCAGCATAGGATACTGGGGTAAAGCCACATTCCCTTATGATTTTTGCCAGTGGAGCTACATATAAATTAAAAAGGGTAGGGCTTAATGCAGACCTCTGGGGTACCCCACACGGTGAGCTGAATGATTTGGACTTTGCCTCACCCAACTCAACAAAGAAAGTTCTATTTCGAAGGTATGATGCAAGGAAAGATATTGCAGAATCAGGGACCCTTGCTTCTGCTAGGCGGGCCAGGAGTATTTCATGGCTGACCGTGTCGAAGGCCGCCGATAGATCTAATAATACTAAGGCGGCCTTCCCTCCTTTGTCTAGCAGCCTCCTGAGTTCTTCAACCACCATCAGCAGAGCTGTTTCCGTGCTATGTCCCTCTCGGAATCCATATTGAGAAGGATCTAACCATCCACCCTCTGCTATGTACTGAGACAGCTGTTTATTTAGCAGCTTTTCTAGGATTTTCGCCGCAAATGGGATCCTTGCTATGGGTCTGTAGCTGCTGGGCTCATCACTATCCAGATTCGATTTTTTCAGGAGCGGCCTTATTGATATCTTTTTCCAGTCATCCGGAAAAATTCCTGACGTTATAATTTGTGCGAAAAACTTCGTCCGAACAGAACTAAGTAGTTCTGGAAAAAGCTGTATTACTTTTGGCGGACAGGGGTCCATTGGACTGCCTGAACTTGTAGAGTTTACTTCCTTTATAATTTCCTCTACAGTTAGTGGGGAAAAATAAAACATTGGAGTTTGCAACAGGTCCTCCGAAGCTTTTATTGGGCTGGAGATAACCAAATCTACATTATTTGAGAGGTGAGTCTTAAAGGAGTTAAAAACCAAGGAAACCTTATTCACAAAGAATTCACCCAGTGTGTTACAGAAGTCCGCTGTAATTGTCTCTATACTGGTATTGTCAATTTTAGCTAGTTTCTTGACAGTAGAAAAAAGGGCTTTACACTAGATCCTTTTGAGTCATTAATTTTTTGCACAAAGTATTTGCTTTTTTCTGATATTATCAACTTTTTGTACGTGCCTAAAGCTACTTTATAATCTTCTTTATGCTTAATATCGTAGTTTGACCTCCATTTTTTCTCTGCCCTTCTACCTCCGTTTTTGCGCCCTCAATGCTTCCGAGAACCAAGGCTGTGATGGAGTTTTCCTCTTGAAGGTCACTTTCCTTCGTGGGACAGCCACCTTCACAGCTGCCTTTATCCAGTCATTAAATTGCTCACCGGCTATATTGCTCCCTGGACTAAGGTCGGGATAGGATCCTTGTAGATTATCTATAAGAACCTGAGAGTCCGTCTTTGCCCAGTGAGGGTATGTGGCCTGCCTAAGCTTTTCCACCGGCCTTCCAGTACTTTCCCTGATTTCTAGTGAGAACATAATTACCTTGTGGTCAGACCAGGGGACCAAAAGAGTGTCAATGTTATTTAACCACTGACAGGATGAAAAAATCCCATCTAATGAATGACCCGTGCAGTGAGTATCTACAAAAACCTTTTGTTCTAAGGAGGAATTGGCTAACGCATCCTTAAAAGATGTTATCTTAGGGTAATCATCTTTCTCCAGGTGCAAATTAAAATCACCCATAATTGTATAGTCCGTCTTAGCTAGACTTGATTCTAAGAAAGGGCTAAGTGAATCAATCAGTGTGTTCTTTGCACTGGGGGGGCCTATATATTAGTAGCCCATTGAAAGTGAAATTATTTGTAAGCCTAATTTGAAACAAAAACGTTTCACAGTTTGGATTGCTGCCCTTCTCTGAGCTCTTTACCCTATAATGATATAACCTCTCTAATTATGCCAGGTCTCGTACCATAGTAGGCTTGCATACTAGCAATTCCCTTTTCCACGTTTCTGCAGGTTTACATACTGGGCTGAAGGTATTGGTAAGAAATAGTTCAAGGGTTGGAATGCCCTTTTGAGTCAGTGCAAACCAACTAACATGCGTGTTGGGTTGCACCAACTCTTTTCTAATATTTTCCCGTACTGAAAAAGGTTGGAAATTTACTCCTGACACGTGCAGACTTTAAACTTCTTCCAGGGTTGGGAAACAAGTGGTTAGAGGAAAAGTGAACTTGAAACATTAAGATTTTCACATGAGACAATCTACACATGCGCTCATGCTAAAATGCAGTTCACAAATAATTTCTAGGAGTACTATTTCTTGACCTACTTCTGTAAATTCTTGTGAATTCATGGCAACTGTATATTTGCACTTAATGCAAGGATATACCATGGATGCACTTTTGTGAATTTCGTTAATAATTGGGCTTCTAATTAGGGCTGGCGTTAACCATGAACTATTGTGTTTAATAAATTTCTGTCTCTCTCTCGCTCTTTTTTTCTCCGTCTGTCAGATGGCTTCACTGTCGGTGACCGTATTCTGCTCTCCGACAAGGAGCATATTGGCACACAAAGTAGTTTTGTTCAGTGCCCGGAACTGCTGTGGCAATGTGTGCTTTTTGAGACCAAAAACTATTTTTGCTTTTGCCAATGCTTGTTAGAATGGTGAGGGCCCAGCAGCTCCCACACGGATACGGTTTTACGGTATGCACCTGTTACAACGCATTTTTTACAACGCAATACTGTTACAACGCATCTATTACAACGCAGATACTGTTACAACTCATGTTTTTACAACGCAGGTACCTTTACAACGCATACCATTACAACGTAAGTATTGGTAAGTATATAATTATATTTTAAATGTTATATGTTTGGGGTAAAGGGGTATTTTTAGGGTTTAGGGTCAGTTTTGGGTTTTAGGGTAAAGGGGTATTTTTAGGGTTCAGGGTCAGTTTTTAGTTTTTGGGTAAAGGGGTATTTTTAGGGTTCAGGGTCAGTTTTCAGTTTTTGGGTAAAGGGGTATTTTTAGGGTTCAGGGTCAGTTTTCAGTTTTTGGGTAAAGGGGTATTTTTAGGGTTCAGGGTCAGTTTTTAGTTTTTGGGTAAAGGGGTATTTTTAGGGTTCAGGGTCAGTTTTCAGTTTTTGGGTAAAGGGGTATTTTTAGGGTTCAGGGACAGTTTTCAGTTTTTGGGTAAAGGGGTATTTTTAGGGTTCAGGGTCAGTTTTCAGTTTTTGGGTAAAGGGGTATTTTTAGGGTTCAGGGTCAGTTTTCAGTTTTTGGGTAAAGGGGTATTTTTAGGGTTCAGGGTCAGTTTTCAGTTTTTGGGTAAAGGGGTATTTTTAGGGTTCAGGGTCAGTTTTTAGTTTTTGGGTAAAGGGATATTTTTAGGGTTCAGGGTCAGTTTTTAGTTTTTGGGTAAAGGGGTATTTTTAGGGTTCAGGGTCAGTTTTTAGTTTTTGGGTAAAGGGGTATTTTTAGGGTTCAGGGTCAGTTTTTAGTTTTTGGGGTACAGGGGTACAGGGTAAAAATAAATTAAAATTAATTTTAAATTAAATTAATTATTTGAAATTAAATTAAATTACATTAAATTATTTTTGGGGTTGAGGGTCAGTTTTGAGTTTTTGGGGTACAGGGGTACAGGGTAATAATAAAGTAAAATTAATTTTAATTTATTAAAATATTTAATTAAATTAATTAATTGGAATTACATTAAATTAAATTACTTTAATGTATGTTTGGGGTTGAGGGTCAGTTTTGTTTTTGGGGTACAGGGGTACAGGGTAAAAATAAAGTAAAATTAATTTTAAATTAAATTATTTAATTGAAATTAAATTAAATTATATTTTAGAAAATTAATTTACGATTATAATATTAATATTAATATATACTTACCAATACTTACGTTGTAATGGTATGCGTTGTAAAGGTACCTGCGTTGTAAAAAAATGCGTTGTAAATACATGAGTTGTAACAGTATCCGCGTTGTAAAAGATGCGTTGTAACGGTATGCGTTGTTACAGTCCGCGTTGTAACATCATATATCCCGGTTTTACAAAAAAAATGCCTGAACAAGTCACGCATTGACAAAACCAAAAGGCTGACCACCAGTTTCAGACCTAGTGGCTTTGCCAATGCTTGTATATTTTTGTTTCTGGTAATCTTATTTAAACTGGCTACACTGATTTTCCATTATGAATATTTTTTGGGAAATATAAGCATACATGAACATGTTGCTAAATGATGCTGCAAAGATATGGTACCTAAAATCTTACAGTAGCAAAATGGTTTTTTTTCCTACTTGCATTTTTTTTTAAAACATTTTATTTTGAAAGCAAAGAATCATCACTCTTGCTTTGAAGCTTCGGCAAGTATTTGCATATAATCAGAGCATTCTGGGAGCATTATACATAGCTTCATATTACTATACTTTGAAAACGTGCATACACATGAAACCACCGTCAGTAGTGCAGGCCGAGCTTACAGTGTTTACTTTTAGTGCTCACCCTAATAATAAAGGTTTTGCATTAATTAATCATAAATACAAGCTTGAACAGCATTTAACACATGGACACAAATATTACCTTCACTGCAGACATTACCCTTTTCTGATCCATAAAGTGATACTGTAAACTGGCAGCCAAAGGGTTTGTGTTGTAGGGGGTTGGGCCTACTTGTCCCAAGGACAAAATACACTTAAACGTGTTGCCCCTGACCCCAAACAATATGTCCCGGGAGTCTGGCTATAGGAATTCCACATCCCTGAGTATTGCAAATGCTGCCCTCAATAAATGAGTAATGCTCCTCAACATAGCCTGGGAAGTAAATGCCACCACCTTCTCCTCCCTCAAACTGTGAGAGGACTGCCCCTAAACCCTTCACACTGTCATCGGTAGTGAGGATAGTTTTCCTCCTAGTGTCAAATGGCCCAAGGGAGGCATCTTATGTCCGTCACTGTCTAGAATGCCGACCGTCACTCTTGCGTCAATGTAAAATGGACTCCTTTTTAGGTTTCGCCTGGCGAACAGCTGCGCAAGCAGCGTTTCGCGCAGGTGAAAATATTTGTTAACTAGTATGGGACTTTGTCCGGCCTCTGTTTCATTGGCTAGCTCCATAAATGCAGGCTAGCCATTGGAACAGAGAGGCGTCCGTCATTGTTCGAGGTGATTGGTGGGCGTTCCGTAGAATTTTTCTCTTTTGCCAACATCATGCGGCGGTGGGCGGGGTTTTTTTTTTGTCGGCATCCTTCCTCACACCAGCCGGACGGCTCTCCCTGTGAGGACGCAGACCCGACCCGCTCCCTACTCCGAGCCGACTCCCGGAGGTAAGTTTTTCCTACACGTTTTTGTAAATGCTTGTTGCTCATTCTGCCTCTCCGACCTGGTTTTGATGGTCACTTTTTGAGCAGCAGGAAACCGCAAAGGAGCCCGGCGATCCATCAGGGGCTCTTTGTCCTTGATTGCACGGCGCTTCACCGGCTGATAATTAGCCCCTGACTGCCGCGAGGCCGGCGCCAAGATTGCATAGAGCATTATCCTGAAAATAGAGCAGCCTCGCTCGCACCGAGATAGTCATTAGCAGCGGCGGTCCGCCCGCCGAGTCACCGAATTGCACTGTCACAGATGACTTCTGGCTCCAGTCCTCTAATTTCAGTACTTTTCACCAAAACTACAGTGCCATGAGGCAGTTTCATTTGAGGCGTGTTTTATACAAGGCAACTCACCACAGGCGCGTGCTCTTTTCACTGCGTGTTTGTAGTGGCCTTTCCCTAGTTAAAAGGTGGAATCGACCAAGCTGCATAATGGAGAACGGACAACAATTAATTAAAACAAAACAACAATTAATTAAAACAAAATTAGCACGTCGTGTATTCGAAGAGCGTGTTTTTCTCTCACCTCGACAGAATGTGACGGTGATGAATGAGATTGTGTGTTACGTTGTCACTGCTAGTCTCCAGCGAGGGCTGTTCGGCCCCCTCCCACCACCCCCAGCCCTGCCAGAAGAGATGCATCTGCCTCCCAGGACGGCTTACACTTTGCGGTATAATTACAGTATGCAGTGTGCTAGCCGGAGTGTACCAAGAAAACGTGTTGCCTGGAAGCCTGTTTTGTTAAACGGACCAAAGTGTCCCTGGTGAAAAATCTTACTGAGCGCTTGGGAAAGGGGGGGGGGGGGCAGCTGAAACCTCTGTGTTTTCGACACTCCCCCCGAGCACAATGGGATATGCCCTGGTGGGCGATTTATAGTAAGTGACTGTGTCCAAGAACTGGGCGCTGGCGCCCGGGCACTGGGTGGGTGTGCCTGAAAGGTGGTCGGGGCACCTTGTGCCTAAGCAGTGGGCGCTAAAGGGTGGACGGGGCACGGGCTATGCTCCAAATAGTGGGGGCTGAATAGTGCACACTCTGTGTGCTCCAAGCGGTGGGCACAGACGGGTGGGGCAGTGACGTATCAGTAGTCCCCACAGCACCTGTGGTGCGTTGAGCCGGGAGGTGATCTCCAGCATTCCCCCCACCCCTCACGGGCTGCGGGTCCCTGGCATGAGGGTTCCTGTCTGGGTCCGGAGTGTGGGGGGTGGGGCGGGGGTAACTGAAGTCCCCTTGCGCCACTAGGGTGGGCACTGGATTTGATGCAAGCAGCGACCGCTGATGGATACTAGCCATGGTGGGCATTGGAGGTGGTCCTAGTCACAATGTGGTGCCAGGCACACCCATCTCACCTCCGCTGATTGGCCACCTGACGCCCCTCTCCTGGCTCCTTACTGTAAATAATTTTTTTTTTTTTTTTTATGGAAGTGCAAATTAGCTGTTAGACTTGCCGGCTTCCCCACTCCTAGCGCCCCCCCCCCACTTTGTTGAGGAAAATGAAAGGGGTGTTTGAAAAGTGGGGTAGGGGCGAGGGGGGGTCGATGCGACAGAAGCACTGATTCTCCCCGGCGCTTACACACGAGGTGCACGTGGTGTTAAGTCTCTCTAAGTGCACCCCTTCCCACAGACACTCTTTTTCCTTGCACGTTTTGTTTTTCTTTGAAACAATACACACGCAAAACTCTCAGACGCGGGCACACACAAAAAACACCTTGCAGCCCAGGCACGCCCAACCGTGACTGTAATATAATAAAGGCTAATGCCGAAGCGCGTGTTCTGTGTCTAAGTGGGACAGGAGTTATGTGTCTCTGAAAAGAGGCCAAGGTTTGTTGAGCCCACACAAAGGCGCGATAGCCAGAGGAGTCTTTTACCTCACGCGCACCTAGTGAGCGATGAAAGTGCACTGCTGAGAGGCATAGAAGAGCGCTCCTTGAAACCCCTTCTCATGTTTCTTTTTGGAGGGTTGGGTAAGATAGTGCCACCCCTCAACACTTCCGATCCCGGCAGCTCCCCCGCCCCCCCCCCCCACACACACTCACACACGCACACCGCACGTTATATGCATTGTACTCTGTTCGCAGTGAACCAGGCGGAGGTAAAACGGAGGCGCTTTAACTATGGGTAAATAAACAAGCATTAGGTTTATCTGCTGAGTGCTGAGCCCACAGACACGAGCTCGCAGTGTCCAAGCTCCGGGGCCGAGGCCCCGTGAAATTCCACATGTCGCATCTAAACATCGCGCAGGGTTGGGGGGCGGTAGTAGGAGCGCAGTGCTGTGCAGGAGGGCGCGGGGCACTCCCTTACTCAACTCACCTCCCATCCAGCGGTCAGGACTGGGCACCGGTGACCAGTGGGCAGGCCTGGGCACCGGGACCAGGGGCAGGACTGGACACTGGGGAACAGCGGGCAGGACTGGGCACCGGTGACCAGCGGACAGGACTGGGCACTGGGGACCAGCGGGCAGGCCTAGCTGGACATCTGGGAGGCAATGATTGGCCCGCCTGCAGACAGACAGAGGCCGGCCTGGAGCGAAGTCGGCATTTCCTGGCACGTTGCTACACAGGGTGACCTCTGGGCAGAGCCGGCCTTTGCTAAGATAGCGCCCTGGGCGTGGCGGAGAGTCCTGGCGCCCTTGCTGGTGGTAGGGAATTAAATGAGGCAGTAGCGGGGGTCTTTTGTGTTCACCTGGTCCCTAAATACAAACACCCGGACCTCCCCCAGCTCACGTAAATCCCCGACAGTCTAGCGCCTCTCTCAGATGATGGGTTTGTTGATGTGTGCCAGGAGGGGTCAAAGGGTGTGGGGGGGGGCTCTGTGTGGGTGTGTGTGTGTGTGGGGGGCTCTGATTGTGTGTAGGGGGGGCTCTCTGTGGGTGTGTGTGTGGCATTTGCGAGAGATTAAGCTATTGGCATTGTAAATGACAATGCCATTTATTTATCGGTTTTCAAAACCAACACATACATAAAAATGTTGTCATTTAAAATGCCAATAGCTCTAACTTTTGCAAAGGCGAAACAGTTGCATTGTAAATGTTTGTTTTTAGGTCTCGCCTAGCGACGCAGCGCCATGCGCTGCTCGCCTGGACGAGATCTATTGTTGCCGACTTGCTTTGCGATGCTGGACAGGATAGGTGCACACGATTAAAAGACCTCAATAAGAGACATCATTAAGTGTAATGACTCCGCTGGGAAGGAGACAAGACGGTTCCTTAGCAGGGACTGGAATGGTTACTGAAGAAAGCTAGCTCCTCTCCAATATTCCATCTTTAAGGCTTGTTTGAGCCGGGGGATCAGGTGGACAACTACGCTGCCTTCTATTTTTACATTACTGATCATCTTGATCAGATCGCTCCTTTTAAAATACTAAAAAGAGATGGTAAACGCTCAGCACCATGATATAATACTGCCTTGAAAAATTTGGCTGGCAGGCAGAGCGAAATGGAGGAAGGGGTACACTGCTATTGATCCATTTGAAAGAGAAAATTGCTGACTATAAAAAAAGTATTGTTTCCACTAAAGCAGAGTATTTCTCAGATGTAATTCTGAATGCCACCAATATCTAAAAGTTTTTTCAAGGTATTGAATGATATTGCTAACTAACCCTGGGCGTAGTTCGCGAAGTAGCGCTATGCGAAGCACTACGCAAACTGCGTAGTACCCTGTCCGCACTGTGCAAGATGCTGTTTTCAATGATTGAACAGTGCGGACAAGCATCCGGCATTGTGCAATCATTGAAAACTGCATCTTGCACAGTGCAAGCTGTAGTTTTCTGCCCCTCGAGTAGATTTTTAGTAGAGCGGCAGCTTTCTCAATGCGGACTGGTAGCTTCTCATCGTGAGAGGTCATTAGCATACGAGACTACTTGCAATGATAAACCTGACCTCCCCGCGTAGATAATCTCGCCCGGAGGTTTATTTTCCACGCTCGCGATCGGCAACTTGATGTTGCTGATCGTGAACGAGGAAAAAGTCTCGCCAGGATGTCATTTTGCTTGTTCGCGGTCTCCAACTTGACGTTGAGGACCGCAAGCAAGCAAAAAATGACCGCTGCGCTACGCGTGTTTGCACTGTGCTATGCGCAGTTTGCGTAGTGCGAAGTAGTGGAAACTTTGCAAACTACGCAAGTGTAGAGCTTTGCCCAGGGTTATTGCTAACCCGGCCTGCACTAAAAATAAGATCTCCCCTACGCAGGAACTTACGACAGTCTGGCCGTCTTCTTTGATGGCAAGATTAATAAAATCATTGAAGGGCTAGAGAAGTGCAGTTTGGTTGATAAGACCACTGACTTATCATTGGTCGGGCAGGAGGACTCTGGAGTGATGAGGGAGACCCCAGCTCCGATGCTTCTGTTGGATCATTTTGACACACTTTCCACTGACGTGTTTGAACAGATTGCGCTTAGTCTCCTCTGGCTCGCCTTTAGACCCTTTCCCACACGGGGTCTGGAAAGTGTTTGGTGCTGTTTCCTCCTCTCAGACAGATGTGTTATCAATCTCTTTGCAGTAGGATGGGTTCCTCCTGCTGGAAGCAGGCAGTTTCCCCTCTATTGAAAAAACCCTCTCCGGATCCAGCCTGTTTTAAAAATTACAGGCCTATCTTGCTTCTTCTTTACCCTTTGAAGATCATGGAGCGCCTTGTGAGCAGGGCCCTCTCCCAGTTCCTGGAGACAAATGGCCTACTGGATGATGTTCAGTTTGGATTCCGCATGGGACAGAGACTGCACTGTTGACTGTTTTGGATGATCTTCCTCTGCGTAGAGACACAGGTCAACATGCCATCTTGATCCTATTAGATCTGTCTGCCACATTCGACACGGTCAATCACAGGGTTCTCTTGAACAGCTGGAAGGAGTTGGGGTAGTTGGTCAGTCATTGAAATGGCTCCACTCTTTTCTATCTGACAGATGTCAGGCTGTGGCCATCCCCCCCTTTTCAATCATAGTTGACCAAGATCCATCATGGTGTGCCGCAGGGCTCTGCAATAAGCCCCATTCTTTTTAACATCTATATGTGGCCACTGGTGGGCATTATTAAATCCTTTGGTATAGGTGTGGTAAACTATGCTGATGACACCCAGTTGATTTTATCACTGGAGGGAGAACAGTCATCCTCTTTGGAGAATTTTCAAATCTGCGTGCAGAATGTGGCCCAGTGGCAAAGAAACGACTCTTTGCAGTTTAATGCAGGTAAAACTGAAATGCTTTGTACTAAAAGTGGGAGAGTACCTTATCTTCCGCCTGACTTTTGGCCTATTGCTGCGGACCCTCCACTGTTACCATCTAAGTCTGTCCGTAATTTGGGAGTTTCATTTAATGAGGAGTTGACCTTGGAGACACGTTAGATTTGGGGGTCTCTGGTTGGCACGGGTAGGCACTTGTGACAAATAGGGACCCTCTCCTCTAGTCAGGACAAGTCCTGACTAGACACAGAGAGTCCGTCTACCACCGTACAAGTCAGAGGCCACCGAAGTCATCTGCGGCGTCCCTCAAGGATCCTCGCTGAGCCCCACCCTCTTCAACGTCTACATGAGCCCCCTCGCGGCCATCGCACGCCAACACAACCTCAACATCATCTCCTACGCTGACGACACCCAGCTGATCCTCTCCCTGACCAACGACCCGCCGCCGCCAGAGCCAACCTTCACGAAGGGATGAAAGACGTAGCCGAGTGGATGATGACCAGCCGCCTGAAACTGAACTCAGACAAGACGGAAGTCCTCATCCTGCGCCCCTCGCCCTCCGCCTGGGACGACTCCTGGTGGCCCCCCGCCCTTGGGACCGCACCCAAACCGACAGACCACGCACGCAACCTGGGCTTCATCCTGGACTCCTCCCTCACCATGACCAGACAAGTCAACGCCGTCTCCTCATCATGCTTCAACATCCTGCGCATGCTACGGAAGATCTTCCGGTGGATCCCCACCGAGACCAGGAAGACGGTCACCCAGGCCCTCGTCACCAGCCGACTGGACTACGGCAACGCCCTCTACGCCGGAACCACCGCCAAGCTCAGAATAGACTCCAGCGGATCCAGAACGCCTCAGCCAGACTCATCCTCGACATCCCACGACACAGCCACATCTCCGGACATCTGAGAGACCTGCACTGGCTCCCCGTCAACAAAAGAATCACCTTCCGTCTCCTCACCCACGCACACAAAGCCCTACACGATCAAGGCCCGAGCTACCTCAACAACCGCATCAACTTCTACGCTCCCAAACGCCATCTCCGATCAGCCAGTCACACCCTCGCCGCCGTCCCCCGCATCCGAAGAACGACAACAGGAGGAAGGTCCTTCTCCTACCTGGCCGCCAAGACCTGGAACTCCATCCCGACCGACCTGCTCCTGACCCAAGACCACCTCTCCTTCAGGAAGAAGCTCAAGACCTGGCTGTTCGAGCAGTAGCAGCACCCCCCCCCAAGCGCCTTGAGACCCTCCGGGTAAGTAGTGCGCTCTATAAATGTCTTTGATTGATTGATTGATTGATTGACAAGGGGATTACACTCCTAAAATAATCCCTGCTCACCCTCTAGGTTGCGTGGCGTGAGCAGTCAAGGCTTATTTCAGAGGCGGTGTAAGTTAAGCAGTTGTGACCACATACAGTAACCCTGTGACAACACTACAAATGGACACCACACAGGTTTTATATAAAAAAATAAGTAGACTTTATGTAGTTACCACAAGACCATAAACGACAAAAATACACACTATGATTACTTTAAGATGGTCACAAGTACCTACCTGTGCCAACCAGAGACCCCCAAATCTAACATTGGTAGGCAGCGGAAGGGATGCCGAATTTGCATTTGTGACTCCTGTACAGTGACTGGTGAACACTACTTAGTGAGTGCAGACCATAAAGATACCGCATACTTTTTGGTAGGTCCTTTTTGAATTTTTGGATTGCCAATCTTTTTTAACCTATTTTTATTTTATATTAACATAACAATCGGGGCAGCGATACATACACTTGGTGCATCATATAATGCGGTTATTGCGTGCACAACTCAACTTCGTTCAGTTTTAAGATACAATCAAGAACGGGCGCATTGACACATCAACATTTCATAATTCCATTACAACCAGATTCTCCGAGTCAACCTCCTCCCCCTCAATGTGTGGCGGCTCACAAATATAACCCCAAAACCTGTTCCAAGCCCCCCAAATTTTCCCCCATTTCCATGGGGACCCACGATGGATGAAGACAGCTTTCTCCGCCACCATCGCCTCATACATGTCTCTACAACATTTTCTAAGTGTTGGCAGAACTGCTGAACCCCATAACATGGCGATATTGCGCTTCACCATCATCACGCCCAAAATTACCCAGTCTTGTTGCTGGTTGTTTAGATCATTGGGTTCCCATACATTAAGTAAACGGCCACGAGGCTCTGGTAATAAGGAGATATCTATAGTTTGGGAAATCGTGCGCATTACCGATACCCAATATGTCGCTATGTGTCTACAGTCCCAAATAGTGTGGAAGAACGTTCCCTCCTCACCGCAGTTTCGTAGGCAGAATTTATGTGTAGCTTTCCCTATCTTGTGTAATGTCGTTCTAGTATAATACGTACGATGTAGTATTTTAAGTTGGACGAGTTTTAACCTAGAGGGAATTGCTGTTTCCCGGGGGGGAGGAGAGGGCCTCCTGCCATTCGGAGTCCTCGAAGGTGCCCACTTCCCTGGACCAGTTCTGTTGCAATGTGGACGTCGTGTCTGGGAGGTTGTTAATGAGTTTCTGGTAAGTCAAAGAAGTGGCCTTTTTCCGACATATGTTCTGTCGGAAGTCTATCTTCGAGAGGAGATGATTCCTGTAGGACATTACCTGTCTGTATAGCCGACTGGAGTGCATGCTTAATTTTTAAGTATCTGAACTTCTCCGTCTGTGACATCTCGTATTGTGTTTGCAGGTGGGAGAAATCTAGCACTTTACCCTCCTTCCATAGATCACCCACCACCGAGATGCCAATGGTGTCCCAGGCCTGGAACCCCTTACTGTTACGCAGAAAGCCTAACTTGCAGGAGTCCCACAGCGGTGTCATTTGCGTGATAGTCCCCGAACAGTGAAGACGTCTGTTAGCCTTGTACCAAAGCTGTACAGAGTGTTGCGTCGGTCCAATCGAATCTGGAGGCAGGCGACGGCAGTAAAGATTACCTAACAGTCCCTTACATTCCAAAGACTGTCTGTCAGCAAGGTATGCCGGCTCGGTCTGTGGGGGGGTGTAGCCAGAAGTTTATCTGTTTAAGATGCGCTGCCCAGTAATATAGTTCGACATTTGGAAGCGCTATCCCCCCATCATACCAGCTTCTAGTTAACTTATCTTGTGCGATTCGGGCTGGCCTCCCGCCCCACAATAGGTGAGAGACTGTCGCAGCTGTAGCTTTAAAATATGTTACAGGGACCAGAGACAGGGTGTTTTCAAGCACGTACAGAAAGCGCGGTAGCGCCATCATTTTATATAATATCGCCTTGCCTAAAAGCGCGAGAGGGAGAGCCTGCCATACTTTAACGTCGAGTTCAAACCGCTCCAGAAGGGGGCAGAGATTTAAAGCGTAAAATTCGTTCGGGTCCGGTGTAATGTATATACCCAAGTATTTGAACGCCGTCGCCGTGGTTCTGAGGGGGCAGCTAACGGGTAAGACAGGTGGGGGGCCAGCGAGGACATAAAGGATGGACTTGGTCCAATTAATCCTATAACCTGACACCCTACAGAACTTCTCACAGACGTTCAGTAGTTCAAGAATTGATTTTTTGGGGGAGGTGATATATAAAAGGATATCATCCGCGTAAAGGGAGATGTGATCCTCCCATACATCGGTCGAGCAGAGTCCTTTGATAGAGGGTTCCCACCTGATCCAAAGGAATCCAAGTGCAGAATTGGGGACCAAATCCCATGTGTTGGAGCACTGCGAACAAGTAAGGCCAGTCCACTGTATCGAACGCCATAGTAGCGTCGAGTGAGAGAATGACGGCAGGCTCCTAGATATAGGCTGTGCGCGCCAGGACCGCATAGAGCCAACGGAGATTGAGGGCCGTGCTTCGATGTGGCATGAATCCCGACTGGTCCGAACTTACTAAGGACGAAAGGTGTGGAGTCAGCTGCAACACCAGCAGTTTGGCAAGCATCTTAGGCTCTGCATTTATAAGAGAGATCGGATGGTAGGAAGCGCAGTCCGTCTCCGGTGTACCGGGCTTGTGGATTGCGACAATTGTGGCCAGCCACAGATCCCTCGGCAGCTCCCCTGCCTCAAGGCTGTCAGATAACATGTTTAGGAAGAAGGGGGCCGTTATTTGCACCGTCCTTTTATGCAGTTCAACTGGGAGCCCATTTGGCCCATTTCGCCTTGCCAGACGCCAGTGAGAAGGTAGCCTGTATTTCATCAGTAGTAATGTCTGCCTCCAACAGAAGCGCTGCTTCAGGGGAGAGCTTTGGGATCGTTAGATCCTTAATATGTTCATATGCTTCCTCAATCGTATAAGACGCCCGAAGGGGCATATATTTGTTCAAAATGGTCGCCCAAGATTTTGACTATACCACTGGGATCAGAGACAATGGAACCTGTGGGTGATGCCAGTTGTGCAATGACTTTATTCGCTCTTTCTTTTCTGTCTAGCCAGGCTAGCATCTTCCCTGCTTTATCCCCCATCTCGTATATCCTATGATGAGTGGCTTGGATTTTACTTTGAACCACTTCCCTTTGGTAAGCCACAACTTCAGTTTGTTTAGAACGAACCGCACGGGCGGTTCCCGTAGAAGGGTGGGCCTCCTGTTCTGTCATTGCTGCGGCTAGTTCTGCTTCAAGGCTGTCCAATTCCGCCCGCTGTCCCCGCTTGTGGCCTGTGATTGAAGCCATTGCTTGCCCTCGAAGGACTACTTTATAGGCCTCCCAGAGCATGCTGGGTGAATCCACCGAGCCAAGGTTTTCTTGGAAAAATTGTTTGGTAGTGTTTGTGAGGGTTGACATGAGGTGCCACCTGGAGGAAGCCGGCATGTACCGGGAACATACGTCTCCTGTAAGTCTGGTGATTGGTATATTTTAACATTATTGGAGAGTGGTCCGATATGCCCCTGGGGTGAATAGTTACTTCTTCTATGCCCTGCAAGCCGTCTGCGGATATCAGGATATAATCAATGCGCGTGAGACAGTTATGGACCCCGGAATAGAAAGTGTAGTGTTTCTCGGTAGGGTGCTTGTACCTTCAGCTATCTGTGAGTCCTAAGGCATCTATCAGACCAAGAAGACGTCGCCCACCCTGCATCTCTGCCCTAACGTGTAATCTGTCCAGTGTGCCATCAAGTATATAATTAAAGTCGCCCCCTAACAGAAGTGTCGCTGTCGGTAGTTTCAGCAAAAACGCTGTGAGAGCGGAATGGGCTTGCCTGTGGAGGGCAGGCGGAATGTAAACAGAAACAAAATTGAACAACCGCCCTTCCCATAGACACGTTAGTGCCGCGAAGCGGCCTTGATCGTCCACTCGTGTCTGCTGTATCACCAGTGGGAAGTTTTTCCGAATAAGAATCCCCGTGCCTCTGGAGCCTGAGGAGAATTCCGCATGCGTTAACATCTTGTACCCCCATCTATCCATAGCTTTACCCGCTGAACCCACTAGGTGCGTTTCTTGCAAGAAGACCACTGCAGGGCCACAGCGTTTCAAATATTGCAATACCAGACCTCTCTTCACTTTGTCCCCTAACCCACGGACATTCCAGGTAAGTACAGTTAGGGCTTGTAGCGCTTGTGAAGCGTTCTCAGCCATCAGAGAAAATGTGGTGTGTCAAACATCTAGAGTTGCACTTGTCCCGCAAAGCTTCAAAAACGAAATATATTGCTGCCCCACTAAAATTGCATTCAACAAAGCCAAACAAGGAAAGCATACATGTAACGGAATCATCAGAATTGAGTAAACCAGTTACTTTCCCATCCCTGTTCCCACCCACCCTCCCTGCCTAGCGAACCTACAACTGCCCGCCACCCCAACTTAGCAGAGTGCTTCTTTTCTCCCTTAGCTACATTACTTGCTTGTCGGGGAATAGTCCTACGAGGCGC
Organism: Lissotriton vulgaris; assembly: GCF_964263255.1. NCBI lineage: Eukaryota > Metazoa > Chordata > Amphibia > Caudata > Salamandridae > Lissotriton > Lissotriton vulgaris. The sequence goes on from NC_141693.1 coordinate 83,103,444, forward strand.
AAGCCCTTTGGAGTCTCTCAGGCCTGCCCCAGTCCAAAACTTCAAGACCGCTCGAACACAGATGTCCATGTTGCCGCATTAGGTATTAATGAATATCCTTGTTGTGGCCGGACTTATTCCTCTTCCATGGGTAGTTCGTGGTGGGGCTCTTGGCTGCCGGAGCCCAGGTCGTCTGGAGTGTCTTCTCCTTCTCGGCGGCGGTGGGATCTCGGTCCTCGGCTCGCTCGGTTCACAGGGCGCCATCCCTCCAGCTATTCGTGTGCCGCCTCTGGCGATTCAAAGAACCAGGTCCGTCCTTCAGCTACCACCCTAAGTTTTGCAGGGAAGAGCATGGAGAACGGCAATTCCTGCGCTCTGAGTAATTTTTTTACATCAAAGAAGCTGCAACGTCTTCTGGATACGTCTGCAGTGTTATCAGGGAAGAAGGATATAGATGAATTCAGTATCCGGATAGGGGGAGAAATCCTCGCCGCTTGTAGAATTGCATCTCTATCCCTGAAGTTAAATAAGCGGGCTAGCACTGGTCTCGGGGGTGCTCCCGGCTTCGGCCTGCCGCCCAGCACTCTATGAGCGCGCTCGACCGAGAAGAAATGCGAAAGTCCCTTAGGTTGTAACCTGGTTTTAATCAACCCTTCCTCATATAGATCCATTGCTTGGGCTCCTTCTGTCTCCGGAATACCTATAATTCTTACGTTGTTCCGCCTTGTGTGCCCTTCTTGGTCGTCAAGCTTCTCCGCTAGCATCTTATTCTCCTATTCTAGGCGGGTCACCGATATCTGCAGTTCTGAAGTGTCTTGAACCAGGGATTTTGCAACAATCTCCACTTCTTTCACTCTATCCGCCATTTTGTGGAGGTCCGCCCGCAACACGGTTACGTCCGTGGAGATTGTTCCGACCGTCGTCTGGACATTCGCTAGAGCTTTCATGATGTCGCCCAGTGTGATCTTTTTTCCTCCGTCTCCCTCCTGCGCTTTACCCTGAGGTGGCGTTGTGGTTAGGCCCTTGTCATAAGCAAACATGTCCAGCTTAGCCTGGACAGCCTGGTTTCGGGGCCCTCTGCTCGTCATAGTCACGTGGGTCGTAGAAATGGTAACTCGTCCACCCGCCAAATGACTAGATTGCCTATTTTTGAAAGATGCCTGGATCCGTTATAGTAGAGAGAGCCGAATCAGTAGCCTCTGTTGATCTTGAATGGGAAGAAGAGAAATTGGAAAGCTACAAAGTTGCACACCTGAAGTACTTTTGCAAAAAGTTCAATGTTTCCACCTCTGGGTTCAGAGTGAAGGAAAAGTTCTACAAGGCGCTGAGGGCCTGGGTAGAAGCAAGGAAAACTCCTGTATTTGAGGAGAAGGATGATGATGCAATTGTACAACAGGAAGGGCCAGTGGGCCTAGGAGGAAGGAGAATACCTTCTCCTGCAGGTAGCAATGCTTCTAACAAAAGTCTGTCTCCAGAGGTGTTGGAGGACAGAGAGAGATCAAGAAGGCGTAAAATGGAATTGAACAAGTTCAAGGTGAATAGGCAGCTAGAATTAGAAAATTGAAAGTTAGATCTTGAGGAAAAGAAAATGCAGTTTGAGCATGAAAAAGTTTTGAGGGAGTTGGAGTTAAAAGCTAAAAGTTTGGAAATTACTCCCTCTGGTTGCAGCGTACTGTCAGTACATACAGAAAGTAGAGTGTATATTCCCAAGGATGTGGTGAAGGAATTTTACAAAAATGATGATATTGGTCACTGGTTCAGAGCCTATGAGGTAGCCATGTCTTCCCACCGGGTCCCTGAGAGAGATTTGGGAGCGGGGTTGTGGGGAAGGTTCCTTAGTGATACATTGTTAGACCTGCCTTCTGAAGTCCACAATTCATACAGTCACATGAAAGATGCATTGATGTCTAGATATGGTTTGATACCTAAGCTCTATAGGCAGAGGTTCAGGAAATGCAAAAAGTTAGAAAACAGTACTTGGGTTGAATATGTCACTTTCTTTTGCAGAGCATTGGATGGTTGGGTAAAAGGCAGCAAGGTTAAGGATTTTCAAAGTCTCTTTGATTTGATTGCATGGGAGCACGTATCTGATAATTGTTTTCCAGAGCTGCGCCAGCATCTGATAGATAGCAAGCTGACTTACCCTATGAAGCTTGCTGAGGAGGCGGACCGCTGGGTCAGTACCAGGGTCCACAAGGGTCACATGGGAGACTCAGCCAAAGGTGGGCAGGGTCTGTAGCAGAAGAGTGGGAGTGACAAGGGTAAACAGAAGGAGTTTCGCAAAGGGCCCCAAAGTAGTCCCCAAGGGAACCCCGTGAAGGGTTCATAACCTCCCCCTGAGAGAAAGTAAGGGGCCCCGACAGGTAGTCCTGTTACCAAGGGGCCCCTGAAATGTTACAAGTGTGGTGATCTGGGTCATAAGGCGAATGATACCAGGTGCCGCCTGTTTGGTAACCAAGCACCCACTGGTGCTCTGCTCCGGCAGATGGCTAGTGTAGCCTTGGGGGAGGAGATTAATGTCCAAGGTGGGGGTGGGGTCCCGCACAGATGACCCTAGTCTCTTTAGGAGACAGTGAGATGGTCTCAGAGGCTCAGCTGCCCAGGAACACTAAGAAATATGGGCAGCGAGTGACCGTCAACGGCCAAAAGGTGGAAGCTCTTAGAGATACAGGAGCCAGTGTGACAGCTGTCTGGTGTCACCTGGTATCTCAAGAGCAGGTTGTCACTCATGCATTTTGCCGAGTTGTTAACGCCGACAACACAGAGAATCATTGTCCAATGGCTCAGGTTCCCTTTGAGTGTGGGGGGTTGGGGGGTCCAGGTAACTGTGAGACCCGCCATGCCTGTTGACTGTGTGTTAGGAAATGATTTGGAGAGCTCCCCTTGGGAAAAGGTGGAGAAAACAACTCACTTGAAGATGGTTGGACTGCCTAGACTGGGCGTGTGTGACCACCCGGTCAATGTCAGCCAGTAGGGGTTCTCAAGAGGACCTGGAGCCTGAGAGGGACTGTTGGGGCCGTATCAGAGTGTGGTCTCTAAAAATCCCCTTTGACCCTCTTCTAATGTATGTTGTTGTTGTTGCCTGAGAGGGAGGCCCAGGATCCTTCACACAGGTAAAAACCACCAGAAAATAAAAATTCTCCCAACCCTCCAGCAGCAGCACACTTTCAACTCCAATCCTACACACGCACACTTACAACAAGCACGTGAAAGTGGCCGTTAAGTGAAAGCCGCTGCAGCGTCCCGCGAGCAGCGTCACCCGCTTGTGTGAAATCTGACACAAAACAGATGGCATACTGCTGCTCGTAACAGCAAGCAGTAGGCACATAGGTTTTCATTACTCATGCTGCTGCCTGGAATTCAATCCCATCAGTTTTATTAAAGCAAAGGAGGAAAGTGGCACAAAGCAGAGGGGCGGGCGCGGCTTCGAAACCGCTCTCATCGCCGCCACGGATGACATCAGGACCCTGCTAGACAATGGAGACACAGCGGCCCACATCCTCCTGGACTTATCAGCCGTCTTCGACACGGTCTGCCATTGCACACTACGATCACACCTCCACGACTCCGGGATCCAAGAGAAGGCCCTGGACTGGACCACATCCTTCCTCTCTGGCAGAACACAGAGCGTCCGCCTACCTCCCTTCTGCTCCAATGCCACCAAGATCATCTGCGGCATAACCCAGGGCTCATCCCACGCCCACGTCGCCCGACAGCATGGCCTCAACATCATCTCCTACGCCGATGACACCCAGCTGATCCTCTCCCTCACCAAGACCCCCACACCGCCAAAACCAATCTCCATGAAGGAATGAAGGCAGGTGCCGAATGGATGAGGAACAGCCAACTGAAGCTGAACTTGGACAAGACGGAGGTCCTCATCCTCTGATCCACCCCTTCGGGCTGGGACGACTCCTGGTGGCCGACCGCACTGGGAACAGCCCCAACACCCACCGACCAGGCACACAACCTAGGGTTTATCCTTGACTCCACCCTCTCCATGGCCAAACAGGTCAACACCGTCCACATGCTCCGCATCATCTACAAGTGGATCCCCACCAATAGGAGAAGAACGGTCACCTAGGCCCTCATCAGCAGCAGGTTGGACTATGGAAACGCACTCTATGCAGGAGCTTCGGCCAAACTCCTGAGACGGCTGCAATGCATGCAGAACGCCTCTGCACGTCTGATCCTCGACATCCCCGCTGCAGCCACATCACACTCCACCTGAAACCTGCACTGGCTCCCCGTCAACAAGAGGATAACATTCAAGCTCCTCAACCAAGCACACAAAGTACTTCATAATACCGGGCCAGCTTACCTCAACAGACGACTCAGCTTCTACACCCCACCCGCCAGCTCCGCCGCCCTCCCCGCAGTCCCCCGCATCCAAAGAGCGACTTACGGCAGCAGATTTTTCTCTCACCTCCCCGCCAAGACCTATAACACCCTCCCCACCCACCTGCGGCTGACCCAAGACCTACTGACCTTCAGATGACTCCTCAAAACCTGTCTCTTCGAGCAGTAGCAGCACCCCCACCCCCAGCGCCTTGAGACCCTCATGGGTAAGTAGCTCGCTTTACAAATGATATGATTAATTAGTTGATTGATGTACAGCGTTTACCTTGCGGGAGAGAGCACTGGTGCCATCTGTTTCTAAAGCACAGGCGTGATAATTGCAAACAGATGGTGCTGCTGCTCACTCTCGCAAAGTATATGCCATACATGCACGAGCGCTCATTGGAAACAGTGCAGTACATGCAGGAGATTTCAAAAAAGTGCGGACCGATTCCAAGAGATCACTCCAAACCAGTGCTTGTGTGCTGATTAGGCAAAACCTAAAAAGCACCAACCTTTCCATTAAATTTTTTTGTGTGTGTGTGAATTAAATAAATAAAATATCCACATATAAAAAATCTGGTAATTTCTACGTCTTTGATTACTCCATCATCTCATCTGAGCTGGTAGACTCCCTTCACAAATATCAAGTATTACCCAGGATAGAAAGTGATCATAATCCACAATCAATTTCCTTGGCACTATCACTGGATCATCTACCGGAAGCAAGATCACTGAAAATTGTACCAATAGCCTTTAGCCTCAAAAGGCTAGAATGGCGTCCGAGAAACCAAAAGGAAATATTGGATTTTCTTGAACTCTTAATCAACAACGTTCTGGAGGAAAACAAAGAAGGGAAGTCTATGGTTGATATTTGGCCTTGTCTGTGTGCTTCACTTTTAGAACGTTTTTCCCCATCTACATCATTTAAAGGCTCCATTATGATAACAAAAAAATCAGGATGGTATAATAATCCGTTGCTTCGCCTACAAAGAGAGTTTAATAGAGCTATCAGGGCGACTTTCAGAAAATAGAATGGAGCACAAAAAACTTTGGAAATTCATAAATTAAAAAAGTGCAGAAAACAATACAAAAATGAACTATGGAAAGCCAAACAATTTTATTATGAGGGACTATGGGCCAAACTAAATTTTTCATGTAACACTCAAAATCCAAAACTATTTTGAGGCATGATTAACAATCTTGAAAATGGTAGCAAAAGGGTTAATAGTGCTAATATCAATTAATCTTGCTGAGCAACTTTTATCTATAATCTTTATGTTGCACCCTCAGTCCCACAGTCCGACTCCAATATTGCTTGCCAGATGACAAACATATCAAGCATAACAGCTAGTCCAGATTAACTCGAGGACCCGGCTACACCCGGTACCGACACCGTGCGACGCCCTGTTTTCAGCCCATTGGATCACTCCTGACTCAACGGCTTCCAACACTTTTACCTCGTGTGACAGCTCAAGGACGAGCCTGGTTCCCCTTCACGCCATCTCCACCCAAGCAAACTGAGGATTAGACACCAGCAAGCTTAGGACATGGTTCACTTACCTTGAGGAGTGGACCTCTATGAACAAGATCTTTTTGGCTAAAGGACAGACTGAGCTGATTGGCCCTGATGAGAATCCTGAGAACTAGAAGGATTCAAAACGCGTAGGCCGTTTGGTCTGCTGGTTGCGTCTTGGTGCCCAATAGTTTTGCATTTTGATTTGCTGCTTTACACTTCAATTTTGATGACTACGTCTTCAATTTTATGATTTAATTGCATTGTTTATAGTGTATTGCTTAGAATATTAGAAAAGGTTTTGATTTCTTCAGCAGACCTAGTACTTCACCAACTGGTTTATTTCTCCTCCAGATTGCGTGGAGTACATTGTTTGAATGTTGGAATGGAAGATGGTTGATTGTGATATGCTTGAAGAATTATAAGTGGTAGTGTGCTTGAGGTTTTATCCCACTTTTTCATTGCTGTCATACAATTTGGTTTTGAATTGTATCATTAATTAAAAAATTGTGCATAATTTAAAATATTCCAGAATAAACAGCTATTCATTAGCACATACATGTATTGAATTGTGGTCTTTACATTGATAATTAAGTTCATGTTTGGAAATCAAACATCAGTATTGGCATTTCTTTTGTTGTCCAAACATATCAAGCAGGCAGAGAAGAAGGCTGAAAATACAGTTCTGTTCAGCATATTGACCAAGCAGAGTTACACGTTGAGGAGTTATGGCCTAAGGAGCAGGTCCCGCACATTGCCCAAGCTGAGTCACAAGTAAAAGAGTTTTGGCATGTAGAGCAAGTCAAAAAGGCAATGAGCAGGATCAGATTGAATGGAGCGACCGGCCCTAACGGGATTCCAAGTTCTACTTTTAAAGCTAATCTCAAGCATTGGCCAGAGGTTTCAACGATTTTATTTAATGGTGTTATTAAATCTGGATCAGTCCCCGATTCGTAGCAAGGAAGCATAATTCAGCCGATATATAAAAGTGGTCCACAAGACAATCCTGCAAATTACCGACTAATCGCTTTAACTGATGTGGAGGCAAAAATCTTTGCGAGTTGCCTCCTTGAAGACTTGGAAGATTGGGCCACAAGAAATAAACTAATTCCAGCTTTCCAAACCGGTTTTAAAAGAGTCGAATCAACCAGCACAAACCTGATTTTATTGATTTTATTAGGCGATAGGGCAAAATATAGAAAGCAAAAGTTATATATTTGTCTTGTCGATCTTAAAGCCGCCTTTTATTCTGTTCCTCGAAAACTACTTTGGGCTAAACTTTTGGATTGGGGTATCCCAACCCAACTGCTTGATATGATTACATTATTATATTCTAACACATGGGTTCAGATCAAATTGGAGATGGCAGAAGTACTACCAACCGACTTGAAACTAAGACTGGTCTGAAACACGTCTGTGTATTGGATCCATGCCTTTTTTATCTTTTTATGGCTGACCTTCCTAGACATTTTAAAGAAGTTAATTCTTACTCACCTTCCCTCTTAGGCCAAGACATCAAATATTTACAATACGCAGATGACACTATATTATTAAGTCATTCTGTTATAGGTCTAAGAAGATTAGTTGATTCTTTTAATCATTATATCACTCTTTACGGTTTTAAAATCAATACCAAAAAGACAAAAAAAATGATTATAGGTGGAACAAAAACAGATAAGAAAGAATGGAACATTAATGGGTTACTTAACGAAACTGTAAAATTTTATAAATACTTAGGAATAACATTTGATGATAATATGTCTTTCAGACAGCATTTTATTAACCTCAAAGCAAAGGCAACAGCTTTGTCATTTGCTTTTAGGAAGTTGAGGGACAAATTGCCATGCCCAAATCACGAACATCTATTGAAGGTCATGAAAGCAAAGCTGATTACATCTTTGGCTTACGGCTCAATGATTCGTGGTAAAGACGGGAAAATTCTTGATGCCCTGCAAATAAAAGTCTTCAAATCATTTTATAGGATCACCAGGTATATCGGACATACTAATGTCAGATTAGAATTTGTTCTGAAAAGGCAATCTCTGGTACGGAAATCTGCCTTCTTAAAAATGTTATATTCATTATATCGCTTAGAACAAGGTACCCTTGCAAACCAGTGCTGGCAGGAAATAACGAGGTATGAGCATGCTAGCAGCTGGAGATCTTTTTTAAGGGACAAATTTATGTTATTGCGGTTTGGTAGATACCCTACCAAGGACGTAATACCCAAATGGGGAAAAAATGGTCCTCTAACCTTTGTAGGTTATGTGGTTCCTATGACATAACTTTAATACATATTGTGACTACATGTCCTCAACTACTAGAAGAGCGGAAGACTCTGCGAAAACTTATTTTTAATGAATTAGGGGTCAGAACATGTCTACACGCCATCATTACCTGTCTCACTGGGTCTATGTCTCGCTTGATCTCCTAATTTATAAAGTTTATCTTTATTGCAGAAAAAAACTATTAACCAAAACTGACTCTGATTGTTAATACAGTAACATGTTGTTAATGATTTTAATGCAGAATTGAAATGAAAATGAAAAATCTGCTTTTGAAAAGTTCTGCACAGACTTTACATCTTAGTCACTATATATTCTAAACTGTTACAGGATTGGTTAATCAACTTTCAGACTAAAGACAAAGCGTTTTAAAATTTTAGTGTTTGGATAACCTATGACCCTGCTCGTAGGCAGGTCACTCCCCACGCAGCTGCACGGCTCTGCCTGCATTGTTTTTGCCTAATCTTGTATTTTTCCCCTGTGCCTAACTTGCTTTCTTGCCCAGACTTGTTTTTATTCCCCTGTGCCTGTACTTGCTTTCTTGCCCAGACTTGTTTTTATTCCCCTGTGCCTGTACTTGCTTTCTTGCCCAGACTTGTTTGTATTTCCCTGTGCCTGTACTTGCTTTCTTGCCCAGACTTGTTTTTATTCCCCTGTGCCTAACTTGCTTTCTTGCCCAGACTTGTTTTTATTCCTCTGTGCCTGTACTTGTTTTCTTGCCTAAACTTGTTTTTCCTTCCTGTGCCCAGTTCTTCTGCGGCCCCCGCCTGTTTTTCCCGCCCTTGCGTCCCTGTGGCCCTGCCCACCTGCAATCCCATTCGCCGCCCCGCTCCCGCCTCCCAGCTGCTCCTCCCTCCCACATCCCCTCATATGGAAGCCGCTATGCGGCCGCGCTCAGCGGGCGTGCCGCTGGCGCACCTAAGGCAAGCCAGTCTGCGCCCGTCCGTGCCTGGACCGCGCCCAGCGCCAGAACCCCTGGCCCCCAAACCCCCACCTCACCCGACGCCGACTCCCTCCACGCTCTCAACACCGGCCAAGACCAATGCTGCAACCAGGCCACCCCGAAACACACCCACGGACCCTTCTCCTGCCGCAGCTGCAGATTCACCTGCGACAGAACCATCAAACCACCAAGAACCAGACCCAACCACCTCCGCTGCATACTCCTCAACACCCGCTCCGCACGCAAACACGCTATCGAGCTCTGGGACCTGCTCGACACCACAGGCCCGAACGTAGCCTTCCTGACCGAAACGTGGTGGAACGACTCTTCTGCACCAGACATCGCCGTGGCCATCCCAGACGGATACAAGATCACCCGCAGGGACCGCGCCAACGGCATCGGAGGAGGAATAGCCATCGTCCACAAGTCCACCCTCAAGGTCACCCACGCAGACTACTCCCTCAACACCGCCGAACACCTACACTTCCGGATCCACACCGACCCTAACACCACCCTCAGAGGAACTCTCATCTACAGACCCCCGGACTCATGGCCCGCTTCAGCGACTCCATCGCCGACCTCGCCAGCCCCCACGCACTCGCCTCCACGGACTACATCCTCCTCGGGGACCTGAACTTCCACCTCGAGAACAACAACAACGCCAACTCCTCCACAGCCTCGTCAACCTCGGCCTTAGACAACTCGTCACCACGCCCACCCACGCCGCCGGCCACACGCTGGGCGCCATCTTCTCCACAAGCACCCACGTCACCTTCGACCACACCACCAAACCCCACTGGACCGACCACCGCTGCATTCACTTCACCTTCAAAAAAACAACCACACACCATCGCACCCAACAGCTGTCTCGCCTCTGCTGGAGCAAAGTCACTGATGATCAGCTGATCACCACCCTCTCCCAGAACCCACCCACCGACCCCACCAACCCAGACGCCGCAGCCCGCAACCTCAGACAGTGGATCAACGACTGTGTCAACACCCTCGCCCCACTGAAGAAACCCTCCAACAACCACGCCAGCAAGAGAGCCAGCTGGTTCACCAACGAGCTCCTGGCCTCCAAGCGCGCACGCCGGAAACTGGAGAAGAAATGGCTCCACGAACGCACACTGGAAAACCACGCAGCCCTCAAGGACGCCACCCGCAGACACCACCACCTCATCAGATCAGCCAACAGATCCTCCTTCAAAGACCACCTGGATAAAAACGCACACGACAGCAAAGAGCTCTTCCGCATCGTAAAAGAACTCTCCAACCCCAGCGCCAACACCAACGACATTCCGCCCTCCCAGGAACTGTGCGAATCTCTGGCCATCTTCTTCCAAAGCAAGATCGCCGACATCCACGAAAGCTTCAACACCACGACCGACCCGACCACGCCAGACTCCACCCCTCTCCCGAACACCAACAGCACCAACCGCCTGACCTCCTGGTCCAACGTCAGCGACGTCAAGACACGCAAGGTCATTAACTCATTCCACTCTGGATCACCGACAGACTCGTGCCCACACCACATATTCAACAAGGCAAACGCAGCCATCGCACCCCAACTACGGAAGATCATCAACATCTCCTTCGAAACAGCGACATTCCCGGAAAGCTGGAAGCACACCAAAATCAACGCCCTCCTCAAAAAGCCCAAGGCAGACCCCAAGGACCTCAAGAACTTCCGGACCATCTCCCTGCTCCCGTTCCCGGCAAAGGTCATCGAGAAAATCGTCAACATGCAACTGACCCACCACCTCGAAGACAACAACATCCTGGACCCGTCCCAATCCGGTTTCAGACGAAACTACAGCACCGAGACAGCCCTCATCGCTGCCACAGATGACATCAGGCGCCAACTAGACAAGGGCGAAACATCTGCCCTCATCCTCCTGGACCTCTCGGCCGCCTTCGACGCGGTCTGGCATCACACTCTAAAAACACGCCTCCAAGAAGCCGGTATCCAAGAGAAGGCCCTCGACTGGACCACATCCTTCCTCTCCGACAGATCCCAGAGCGTGCACCTCCCACCTTTCCGATCCGAAGCCACCAACATCATCTGCGGAGTCCCCAAGGGTTCCTCCCTCAGCCCAACGCTGTTCAACATCTACGTGGCCCCTCTCGCACAAGTGGCCCGCCACCACAACCTCAACATCATCTCCTACGCCAACGACACTCAGCTCATCCTCTCCCTCACCAAGGACCCACGCTCTGCCAAAACCAACATCCACGATGGAATGAAGGCCATCGCCGACTGAATGAGGAGCAGCCATCTGAAACTGAACTCGGACAAGACGGAGGTCCTCATCCTCGGACCCAACCCCTCAGCCTGGGACGATTCCTGCTGGCCAACCACTCTGGGGACAGCACAGACACCCACCGACCACGCATGCAATCTTGGATTCATCCTCGACTCCTCCATCTCCATGTCCAAACAGGTCAATGCCGTCTCCTCCTCCTGCTACAACACCCTCCGCATTCACCGCAGGATCTACAAGTGGCTGGACTGCGGCAACGCACTCTATGCCGGAATCCCAGCCAAACACATACGACGTCTACAGCGTATCCAAAATGCCTCCGCCCGACTTATAATCAACGTCCCCCGCCGCAGCCACATCACCCCCACCTGAGAAACCTACACTGGCTCCCCGTCGACAAGAGGATCACCTTCAAACTCCTCACCCACGCACACAAAGCACTCCACAACGCCGGACCAGACTACCTGAACAGCAGACTCAGCTTCCACACCCCGACCCGCCAGCCTCGCCCTCGCCGCCGTCCCCCGCATCCAATGAAATACCTCAGGTGGCAGATCCTTCTCCTACCTCGCCACCAAGGCCTGGAACACCCTTCCTACCTACCTACGGCAGACCGAAGACCTACTCGCCTTCAGAAGACTCCTCAAGACCTGGCTCTTCGAACTCCCCTCAGCGCCTTAAGACCCTCACGGGTAAATAGCGCGCTCTACAAATAGATTGATTGATTGATATTGTCTTCTAACCATATGCTCCAACGCACTTTATTCATTGCTACTCTCTATTATTGCTGCTAAAGTCTTCAGTGGCTATACACACATTTTATGGGTACAAATAATGTTTCTTACCTACTGTGTTTTATCTTTGTTTGTAACGATTTTTATTGATCAACAAATAAAGCAATTACTACTACAGTAAAAAAAAAAAGATTTCCTTATTTGTATGCTTGTTTTTGAAATGTTTACGGTTCAAATCATCAAAATTGCTTAGGCTGGAGGGTCCGGATTCCAATAACTATTCAGTGGGAGTCCACAGAAGCCAAAAGTTTAAGAACCACTGTCCTAGAAGATTATGACTTACTTGTAGGGACATTATTGAAAACACAACACAGTTCTTACCAATGCTAAAAGAAATGCACAAAAAGTCATCTGACGCATTTAAAGACCCTGTGAGGGCTACAGTTATAAGAACTCCTAGTGGCTTTACATCAGGGGGATAACAACTGCCATACTCTTTAGAGGTGCATACTGCACGTAAGTGCAAATGCCGAAGCCACGGGGGATCTCTTTGGGCTGCACGTAGATCCAAGGCTGAAATAGGTCCAAGATCCAAGGCTGTAAAAGGTCACAGATTCAGGAAAAACTATACGTTCCCTTCAGTCTGCATCACACAGCTGTTCCTTTTAGAGACAGCACTACAGGGCAGGCAGCAAAAATAACTCCCCAGACTCAGCCGCACCCTACCAGAGATAATAGCAGCATGATCAGCAGCAGTCTCCCGGGGGTACTCGCAAGGAGGGTTCTGTAACAACAATAACAGGGTAGAGGCAAAGGAGGTTCCTCCACCATCAAACAGTAATTCCCCCTCCCCTTCCCCTGGCATGGCAACAGGTTTCAGATGCCTGCGCACTGGACATAGTTCAGCTGGGCTACTGTCTAAAAAAATGAACAACCCAGCAAACATCCCGCCAGGCAAGCACATCCTCAGTGGGAAACATCTTCACCATCCTTCCCTGAGAAGCAGTGCCTCCATATCTACCAAGAAAGACATCACAATCCGACCCCTTCTAGATCGGAGACCGCTCGACGAATAGATACTCTCTCAATACTTTCATATGGTGACATTGCACAAGTCCTTGCACCCAGTTTCTTATTTGGAATCTTGCTTTATTGTATCACTGACCTCTTTATGTCGCATGTATGATATACAGGCCCTCATGCTTCAGGAACCCTTCAAAGAAGTCCACAATGATAGGGTAGTCCTGTAGGACAAATCCTAAGTTTCTTCCTAAGCTGCTCTCCTTGTTACACCTCAACCAGACCATAGAACTTACGGTGTTCTTCCCACACCTGAACTCATTCACGGAGAGAGCACCTCATACCTTAGATGTAAAACGTGCACAGATGAATAGCTAAGTGCAATCTAACCTGCTACCAAAAGGCTAAGGCAAAAACAACAATTGATGGACAGAAAGCCCAACAATGTCATACATTCACCCCAGTACAGAGATCTGGGCCTAAATCCACTTTTCCTTTGCTCACCATGCCATTCCAGTTTGAACCCAGCCATATGCAAATCAGTCTTGACCCTGCGCCCAATGGGAACATTCCAGCCTGAGAACTGCCAGGCCGGGTCCTCTCTGGACTGGAAACAAGTATCCTAGGACTGGTTTCGGGCTTTCAGCCCTCATCACCCGAGATAGCTTCACTCCAGTGGCATGGAGAGCACGGGACCCACGTCTGAGCATACCCGTCCCACTCGGGGTGACAAATGCAAAAACAACAATTGATGGACAAAATTCAGAACAATGTCATACATTCACCCCAGTACAGACATCTGGGCCTAAATCCATTGTTTTTGTGCTCACCATACCATTCCAGTTTGGACCCAGCCATATGCAAATCAGTCTTGACCCTGTGCCTCATGGGAACACTGCAGACCGAACTGCCAGGCAAGATCCTCCCTGGACTGGAAAGCCCCTCCAGCCCTGCCCGGCTCCATCCTTGAGGTTGGATCAGAGCAGAGCCACGCTGAGAGGCAAGTGTCCCTACTCAGTGTCAGCCACCTCTCAGATTGCAAATATCAGTCGGATCTAGGGCCCTCCATCAGCTGCAGGCCGCCACAGCGAGATAGACCCAATGTCAGATTCCCCAGTCCTGGGCCGCCGCCATTTTAGACATCAGCGGAGTGGCACGGGCCATGGGGAGCAAAATCTCCCCTGCTGTCTCTCAGGCAGCCGTTGGTCGGGATACAGCCGCCCCACATAACCGGGAGGGCGAGCGTGTTGGCAATGACAGCTTAAGAGACCCAGGATGCCAGATCAGGAAGGATTTTAGAGGGGGTCACAGTAGCGTCTTTAGAACGCATCCTCCATCTTGGCTGCGTCGACCACACCCCTACTTACTTTCAATAGTATATTTTCAGGAGATTTCACAATCGGTTGTCTCACAAGTTTGTCTCTATGGATCAGCAGCCTTTTACAATATATCTGGATTCTAGAACAGTCTCCCAGGATATGTAGTAATCTTCCCTCCTCAGTTTTGCACCTCCGGCACCTGTCTGACACATGTGGCTAGTTAGCCTGTATGGTGGGAGATACCACAGGATCCTGACTCTCTGTTCTGTCTCCCTAAGGGTCTGGCTCTGGAGATGCTTTGCTTGACTACTTTTATCCCACTGGAAGTCAGTAAATTCCGTCCCCAAATCCGCCTCACATTGTCAATGGTATCTCCATTTTGGGGTGATTATCTTGTAATTGAGTATGTTATATATATTTAAGATCAGACCCTGGGTGGTTCCAAACTTTGCTAGAAGTGTCTCAAGAGCAGAAAACTGTCTGGTGGCTGCCGCTATATTGCTAAACTGGAGTACCCAATGGTGCAGCTGCACATAGTGTAGTCAATTCTGTTCGGTAATTTCAAAGATGCACTTAGATTCAAGAAGGGATTTAATGACACCCTTAACAAACAAGACCTGTAACATTTAACATTCTCCCGTTTTCCATCTTTCAATCATTTTCCCTTCCAGACCCGGAGTGAAGCTGGAATCTGATGTAGCGGAGTGCACAGAGTCGGGTAGGTGGTGTGCCTCCACAGCTATTTAACCCCAAATTGCAGAGGCTGTTTTGTTAAGACTGAGATGTAAAGATTGCGAGACCGGTGTGCTTTTGGCTGGCAGGTGGTCTCCTATATGGGGTTTCCTGGACAGTATTCTCTCTATATGTATCAGGGGGCATATTATCAAGCCTGTGCGCTAAAATTATCGCCGCTTTATCGGCCGAAAACGGCCGATAAAGTGGCGATAATGGGCTTGATAATATGCTCTGTGGAATTCGAATCGAAGCCTGTGAGAAGTTGGCCTGATATGTAGTGTTTCCAATTCTGGAACCACTGGGTATCAGTCCAAACAAACCCCAAAGATGTCAGGTTGTAAGTCAACCTTGTTAGACAAGCTATCCTAGTGGTAGCATGGACTAAGCAGCCTTAAAGGCTTAACTTAAGAGGTCGTGTTAAGCGAGCTGTTTTACCACATACAATCCTGTAATCAAATGAAAGGACACCACACAAGTATATATTGTAAAAATATATGTATTTATTTCTAAATTACTCCCCAGTACTCTTTATGAGGAAAGGGGCACAAGCGTTAAATCAAAAGCACTGTTTAAACATATAAAGTTGCACAATTATGGATGAGGGCGGGTGGCCACTCAGACCATATACTAAAAAAGTGGTATAAGGAACACTTATCGAACAGTGGTTAGGCCTAGGGCCTAGAGATTCGCTGGGAGCAGTCAGGACTAGCAATGATGAAGTCGGGAGTAGCCCACAGGAGACGGGTGCAGCACGGAAAGTGCGGCGCGCACCAATGCACTGTCAATGGTGCGTAAAAGTTAGTTAAAGTGAATTAAATGATACTTCCGCTGAACCTAGGAACACAAAACTTTAGACACAGACCCTAGAGGTGTGTACCAGTGTATAGACACCGGCGTTGCAATGTTACCTCACCCACAGGCCGTGGGTGCACAGGGTCGAAGTGGCGTCGGGTTCTGACACGCAGGTTCTTGGTGCTTGAAGCTGTTGCAGCTGCAGGCGATGTGAAGCAGAAGTGTCCGGTGCGATCCAAGGGTGGATCGAAGTAGAAAAGTACCTGAAAGCAGAGGGGACAGAGTCTGGGTCACTCAGCAGTGACCAGGGTGGAACCAGGACGGAACCAGGCAATGTCGGGCGCAATCAGGTGGATGTCGATAGGCTTCTCTCCGCTGTCACGTGGGCTCTGGGGCATCTGCGACGTCCAGGAGCGGGTCACGATCTGTCCCACGTAGGCTCTCGCTGTCAGCACCGTCGGCTTCAAGATTGCAGCAAACAGCACTTGGCAAAAGCAATCCACGCGGAACCGGGAGATTGCTTATCACTCGAAGCAGGAGGGTCAGAGTGGGTGCTCCTTTTCACAGGAGCTGGTGCAGATCTGGAGCAACCAGAAAAGCGAGTCGTATTTCAAGTTTCGTCGGCACAGGGGCCACAAGCCAGCTGGCAAGTGACCGGGCCAACGCGTCGAGCCCACACAAGCAGAAGGGCCCCACGCAGCACTCGTCGAGTGTGGAGGGGTGAGCTTTGGTGCAAGTGGAGCTCGGGGCTGGGGCTTCTCAAACCCCGGTGTACAGCTTCGAGGGTCACTCGTGGGCTGCACGGTCAGCGTCTCGTGGCCTTTTCAAGATGGCGTGCCCCACGCTTCCGGTCGCCTCCACGGGTCTCAGCTCTGCAGGGACTGTGGATCGGGCAGGTAGAAGGCAGGCAAGTTTGATCTCGTCGATCTCTGTCGCTCGAGTTCCGGCGGGAACTGCAACAAAGCAAGGGTCGAGGGCTGGATGGTACCTGTTTGCACAGGGTGGTCACTCCTTGACCACAAGGGAGATTCTTCAGTCTTCTCACGTCGTGTAGAAAGTCGAAGGGTCCAGAATTCGTTTCTTATGTTTCTTCAGGATGATCTGAGTTCCATTGGGACTGCTCCCCCTCTTATTCGAATCTGGGGGGTTGGACATCCTGCTAGGTCCCCTCCTATGGGTGGGACCCAGGAAGGGGGTGGTTACACCCCTCTCCTTTGATCCTGGCCACGCTGGGACAGGGGCTGGGAGGCCCCAGAACCGGTTTGGCCGGATCCTGCAAGGGGCAGCCTTGTGCTCCCCAGGCAGTGTCTGGTTTCTTTGAAACCTCCCTACTCCAATCCACTATCTCCTGTCTGGGGTGGTTTGACACCGCCCTGTGACAGGAAACTCTTTGTCCAGGCCCCCTCTGCCGGGTTTCGGTCAGCAGCAGGAGGCCAGACCCGTGTCTGTGGCAGGGGCATCCATTTTGTGGATCTGAGGCTCATTTTAAATCAACCGCGTTTCAGTAAAGTAACAGGTCTTCTCCCTCTAGAAGGGTGGAATGCTACCCCCGTCGCCAGAACTGGCGAGGGGGTAGTATTCCAATTCGTATGACACCTTACACGACATGTTTTGATAAAGCCAAACCAAAGTTGCTATATAACCGCGAGGATTATAAGGCGCTTAAGAGTATATGGTATGGCATTATCCCGGATCAGCTTAGGGAGTTGTTCCCGACAGCTGCAGACAGGCTCAGCTCATGCCAGAGCACCATCTCACATAAAACCACGCACTCTGCCTCCAGGATTGATGAGGCCTTCCATAGGAGTGGCTTACAGGCTATATATGTGTCCAGATATAGGTTTAGATATAGGTATACTATATCTAAGCAAGGGGTGATTACACCCACTTGCCCCAGCTGAGTGATCAGCCAGTTGTGTCAATTTAGATAGCCAGCCAGGGGTGGCAAAAGATATGCTGCAGCCCCTGGTAGGCCTTGGATGCACCTATGCCCTGGGCACCTATAGTGCACTGTACAGGGGCTGATAAGGTGACCCAAGCCAATCTAGTTATGCACCTAGGGTACATGGAATCCATTTTACAGAGAGAGCAGATAGCCTGGGGCCCTGATTAGCAGGGAACCAGGCCAACTAAGTCGAAAACCAGCTAAACACAAGGCAAAAAATCTGGGGTAACCATAGTCAGGTAGCCACCTTCCTACAAAGCCCATGTTAGATGTCTTCACATCTAACATGTGCTTCGATTGGAATTCCATAGAGCATATTATCAAGCCCATTATCGCCACTTTATCGGCCGTTTTCGGCCGATAAAGCGGCGATAATTTTAGCGCACAGGCTTGATAATATGCCCCCTAGTGTTTCTCTGCTTCTCCATGAGACCACTTGATTATAATTAGGGCTCCTGGTTCATGGTATTTATTTTTTTTACATTTCCATCTGTATTTATCCATATTTATTTTGGGTTTTGTGGAAAAACGAAGCTGAAATTAGTATATTTATTTAACGGGTAAATATGCATTCATGCTTGAATTCCTACTAGGTTTAAATGTTGTAAATCCCCACAGAAGATAATTCAATGCACTGGTAATAAAATATGCATATTTCAGTATCAATGTTGTGCATATCTACTGCTGTTAAAACCTCTTTACTAAAATTCCTTACTTTTTTAGCCCCCTTACCTATCAATCCACACAGCAATTGGCCTGACTGTCATGGCAGACAGTATTCAGAATTGCTAAAAAAGCAACCTAATTTCCGTTTATATCCCCATTTAAAAATAAATACGGACAAGAAAATAAACGTTTTCTTTCTGTATTTATCTGTAAAAACGGAAAACAGGGAGCCCTAATTATAACCCAAAAATGCTCTGCGTAATAATATGGTAGAGTATCCGGCCATGCTAGTCCCCCTTTTGCATGTGGGGTCATCGACACCCTTTTCAGAGATTCTAGCTCTCCCTTGAACTCAAAGGATAGCAATTTTTTCTGCAGCTCTTGGATTTATGAGTGAGGTATGGCGGTGGGAGCAATGCATTCATTTTAAGAACATTAATGTAGTCTAACCATGATCTATAGAGCCCCGCTATCTCGCCAGGTCTGTCGTTATTTGGTATCTGAGTGAAGGCCAATTAAGTCGAGTCCAGTTTGAAACTGTCCCTGAGATTTTAAAGCCCAGGCATTTGATGGGAGACAAAGACCATTTAAGTGGGTGCAGGGTTTCAAGCAGGCCTCTAGTTCTAGGGGGAGATTAATATTAAGGATTTCAGATCTGTCCTTATTGATTTTAAATCCTGTTATCTTCTCAAGCACTTCCAGAGTTTTCATTATCTCTGTGAAGGTATGCTCTGGCTCTGTGATAGTGAGAACCACATAATCGAAGCAAAGTGAAGAGAAGAGGTGTATCTTGTGCTGAGGTTACTCCCTTAGTCCCCAGGAAGTTGCGTGTGTATGAGGCTAAAGGGTCAATTACAAGTGCCAACAAAGGTGGCAGGGGACACCCTTGTCGTGTCCCTCTTTGCCTAAAAGTTTCCCTTGAGCTTGCACCAATGACGCTCTCTATAGCAGTTGAATAGAATAATCAATGAGATGATAAACAGAACGGCAGCATTTTTTAATGGAAGGCAGCTGGGATATTTCAGAATGCAGGACCTCCTTCGGATTACCAGCCTTCACACAGGACAGAACCTCTTGAGCCTTCCATTGCCTGTATTCTTTCTACAACCAGTCTTTAGCAGAAAGACCCCTTCACCCTCTGGATGTGAAGGAAGCAATCGCATACTACACTGACAGAATTAGGACTTTAGAAAGTCTACTCAACATTTGTGGTTTTGGTAAAACGCCACAAAGAACCATGCCATCATGAAAACTGGCATTACTAGGTGGATGGTTAAGTGCATTGAGACTTTCTATTCCAGGTCTAAGCGCACACTCACGGTGCCCTCTATAGGCAGTTCTACATGCAAAAAGGGAGCAACCATAGCCTTTTTAGGCAATTTCCCTTAAATGAAAATTGGCTAGGCTGCTACTCTGTCAACTGTTCATACCTTCACTAAGCATTATTATGTTGATATCTAGCACATCAACAAGCTTTAGTTGGCAAGCACCCTTAAGAACACTGTTTCAAACACTTTCATCACCTGCTTGCAAGGCCCTGCTTGGGACATGTACCGCTTTACAGTCTATGCAGAGTGTGTGTAGTTTCAGATACACATGCTACTAACAGAAAACATTGCTTACTCTGTCATCATCTGTTCAGAGCGTGCAGTGCTCTTGATTTACATGCGCCTACCCACCTCCCCGGAAGCAAGCGAGGATCACTGATATGTTCCATGTCCATATGCACATCACACTCTGTCTTTACACTGAATTTCACTAGCATGCCTTGCCTGCTGAATGGAAAACAATCTGAGGTGGAGCCTTTGACCTGCTGCTTAGTGGACCAAGGTAGGAGTCAAAACTGATCTTGAATTGAACTAATTTGAAGAGCAGCAGGGAGGCTGCTCCTGGTGGGGCTATGCTAGGGTCCTAGCCATGGATGTACTTATCTGCAACTAAGACTGAATAAATAATCTTCTATACACACAGCGGCTACCAGACCTTCAATACAACAAAGTTGCAAACATCCAGCCCAATACTAGATGGGAGGAGTATGCAGAGCATGTGAATCGACCACATTATACGCTATGAAAAGATGGTAACAGGGTAACATTTTCCCTTTCTTGTATTACTGGGGCAGCCGGTGAATGGGTGTCATCTGGTGAAGGAATGGTCTTTTATCACTAATGTTCTGGGGCCACCAGTATTGAGTCCCACACTGTAATTGAATAATGTAGGTAATCCCGTTAGATGTTTGATGCTGCAGGGGTAGTGAAGTATTCCAGCTTTACTTGAGGTAATAGGGATCAAAAACGAATTCACTGCACAAGACAGTAAATAATACACAGCAAGCCGCACATGCATCCTAATGTAAGAATAGGACCTTCATGTACATGGACGTAAAAAGTGCATTTGAAAATCCAACACATAAAAATCACAGAAGATGCTAGTACCCCTCTGTGGCCAAGATACACCCTAGCAGTATAAGGATTGATGATACTCAATAAACATACATCTTTTCTCATATTCCACATTAGTGGGGGTGGCCCTTCGTTGTTTTAATCACTGCAATATAGGACTTCGCCTTTTGCGCTCATAGTCGCACGGCTGAAAAACAGTCTGCCCTTCTCAGAGGTTAGCTTCAATCTGTGCAGCGCCTGCTCGACCTTTTTAGTTCATAACATTTGAAGCTGCCCTTTGAGAGAGGTGATCTCCCTACCACTTTGAACTTGGGGCCATTTTCGTGCTTGTTTTTGAGCTCAACTGGCTCAGCTGGAGAGCTCATATCGAAGTTAAAACACAACCAAGGGACGTGTAGTGTTTAAGTGCCAGATTTTGGGCTCATTGTCAATATGGCGAATGTTCTAATTTGGGGCTGGGCTTAGGGAGGCGAGGATGATACTAGGATGCAAAGGCTGAGAGAGTGGAACAGTTGCGAGCCCCAGCCAGTAATCTGTTAAAACTAATAAGAAACACTTGCTTCCAAAAACCCACCACACAAATAAGAATCTCTCACAAGTGCAGTTAAATTGTAGAGCTTAGGGTGCCAAGGAGCTGTGCCCATCTCATGGATGACTAGAGGTTCAGCACCGCTGTTAAGATGAGCGTCTGCCACATGTTTAAACAATGCTATCCCTGGGCCTGCAGGGTTTAGAGAGATGGTTGAAACAGTAGCAGGTTTGGACAGCTAGCTTTAGTCAATGAAAGAGAGCACCTCATCAAAGTTTGGCAGGATCCAAACCTCCATATTTTTCTGGGACTGGAATGGTGCGGGCTCACCAGAATTGACTCATGAGAGCAGCTTTTCTGCAGTGCCACTACCCATATAATGCCCATCGGTGGTCTTTATCTTACTTACAGACCAGCTGGACTGCAGGGCTCTTTTGGCTCTTGGGTGAGCTCAGAGTTTCTTGAAGGTTCTGAAATTAGCTCACCCTTGTTGCTCTGAGCCAAACATAGCCCCTACAGAAGCCTAATGTTGCCAGGTGAATGCTTGCACCACCAGCTGAGGGCAGGCTTCACTCTAGCAAACCTAAACTGAGCAAACGCAGGCGATTGAATGGTTCCCTCACCCAGCAGGTTAGACTAGTTTTAGGGAAAAGGGTCCTAAACAAAGGTCCACCCCCTTGTGTATGCAGGCACAGAGTCCCAAGCAGAGAGCACAATATCCTAGACTGTTATTGTGAATCCACACACTGGAGAAATAGACAACTGTGGAACTGAATGGATTGTAAATTAGAAGCCTGCCCACTGAGGTGCAGCTAAAAAGGGCCGTGCCTCAGGGCTAAAATTTCACTACCATTCGCCTCATAGCCTGGGGTGTGGGGCTGGAGACAAGTCCATCGGCATTCACTGAAAATATAGGTTTATTCGTAGTACAACCCCAGAGACACGCAGTCGTCCCTTTAGCTGCTGCCTCAACTGCTACTGCTCTTCCCTTTGTTCTACACTCCAGTACACCGAGAAGACCATGGGCATGAGCATAGAATACAACTACGTCAACATAGGATATAACGAGTTGCATAATACAAAGTGTAATACTCATATAAATATAACACATCTCCCCTTCTCAAAATTAAAATAAATAAATAAATAAAAAAAATAAAAAAACAGAACAATGCTAACATTAATATGCTGATGACATAAACAAAAGTAAAAATGTTAACTATACTATTTTATGATGAAGTCACATAATCACGAAACCAGGTTGGTTTAGAAATGATGCGAACAGACAACCTTCTGACTCCAGGATTATGTGAAATAGATTCATTGGTTGTCACATCTTTGGAAATTTTAACAGAACTAGACTTCACTTTAATAGGGACAGAGGTATTATCTTTATCGCCTAACCAGATGTTGCATTCCAGATCATTGCATAGAGTTACTTTATTGAGATTCCACCTCCGACCATCATTCAACAATGCACAATTCAATTTTTTTTAGGTTTGGACCATCTAGATTAATTCCCTTTCGACATTCCAGCCTGTGAAGTTCTCACCCAATCTCCAATACAGAAATTTCGAACATGGCTTTTAATTTTGTCATGATGTCTCTGGGCATATTTGCTTTGGTATTCATTTATTCTTTGCTGCAAAACATCCCTGGAGACAAATCTAGAAGAAGCTTTACACATCCATGCAAGAGTCACTTTACTACAAGCAGAACGTCCTTTGAGAAGACTGAAAGGAGTCTCTAGGGTGGCTGAATGTGGGGTATTACGATAACTCCAAATCATTTTTTAATAGCCGACTTGCAATCCACCCCTTCTAAAACAGCTAGCTGAGCACTCTCTTTCAATACATGGTTGAACCTTTCACCCATACCATTCTCCCTTGGACTGTAAACAGCAGTAGTATTATGCCTTACACCATGCGCTATCAAATATTCTTCAAATTCCCCTGCCAAAAATTGTGGACCATTGTCAGTAGTAATACATTCAGGATAACCTTCCCTATGAAATATTTCCTCACACAAATTAATAACATTAGAAGCTTTGGTTTCCCTTACAAATGCTAGCTCAGGCCATTTGGTATAATAATCCATTAGAACAAAAGCACATTTTCCAGCAATATTACCAACACTAAATGGACCACAAATATCCATGGCTAATTTTTGCCAAGGTTTATCTGGAAACGCAATGGGTGTGATTGTGGTGTCTTGTGATACATGAGTTTTGTCTCCACACATGCACGCAACACAATTTCTGACACACCTTTCAACATCCTTGTCAATGCCTGGACACCAAAAATCACACCTGGCTCTCCTTTTCATGCCTGACATACCAGAATGACCTTCGTGAATACGCTCTAACAATCTAGAACATAAACTTGAGGGTACAACTAATTTGTCTGCTCTCCTGACAATTCCAGATTCAGATTCACAAGATAATTCAGACCACACTGTTTTGTACTCTGAAAGTTCTTCGTCACACCACAACTTGCGATTGTTATCACGTGACAAGCATGAAATCACATGTAAAACGAATCATCCATTACAGCTTGTTTCCATTCCTCCACACTGATAGCTCCATTGCATGCTTCACTTACAGTGGCTACTAACCATTCCTCCTCAACTTCCGCACACACCTCAACCTTATCTGAACTATCATAAAGAGGAAGCTGTGACAAACAATCAGCGTTAACATTCTTAATGCCTGGTACATACAAAACTTGAAAATCAAATTCCTGTAATCTATATATCTATTTAGCAATTATAGGAGTTGCTTTACCTGCTCCTTTAGTGGTAAAAATATCTACAAGAGGTTTGTGGTCGGTCCTGAGTTCAAAATGTGTGCCCCAGACAAGTTTTCAAATAGTTGATCCCCCAATAACAAGCTAATGATTCCTTTTTTATTACAGAGTAAGTGGCTTCTGCTCCTCTCAGGGTACGGGAGCGAAAGCTACTGCCTATTCAGATTTGTCTTTTTGTTTTGCATTAATACAGCGCCTAGTCCGTAAGCACTAGCATCCACTACAATGATGGATTTGTTATTAGGATTAAAAGGTTTGAGAGCTACCGCCTTGATGATATTGTTCTTTATGCTGTCAAAAGCTGTCTGGCACTCAGAATTCCAGACAAAATTAACACCTTTTTTCATAAGAAGTCTTAAAGAATGTACCTTTGACGCAAAATGTAATACAAAATTCGAATAATACTCTGCCAACTCCAGAAAAGAGCGCAATTGCTCCTTGTCTGAAGGTGAAAGGGCATTTTTGATGGCATCCAACAGATTTTTTTGTGGTTTAATACCGTATGCAGACAAAGTGTGTCCTAAATACTCAATTTCTGTTGTGGTGAATCTGCATTTTTCAGCAGTACAGTCAAACCTGCCAGTTGTAGCTTCCTTAAAACTTCATTCAAAATACGATCATGATCTACATCACTTTTGCCCCAGACCAACACATCATCCTGAAATACAAGCATGTTATCAATGTCTTTGAGAATTCTACACATGAGCCTCTGAAACACTGCTGAGGCAGAAGCTAAGCCAAAAACCTAATTAAGAGTTGAACAGATCAGGAAACTTTTTACTCCACTTAGAGACTGCGACATCTTGAGTTAAAAGAACTTGATTTGGATGGTTGGGATCAAGAATTATCCCTAAACTCTTTTGTTCTTTCCATTCCAACAAATCTTTACCCTTCTCAACAACATAAATTTTAGCCCACAAAATATCCTAAAACAGGAAGTTTGTTTCCACAATAGCCAACAGATTCAACATCAGGTCGTAATAGATACATTTTCCGGTGGATTCCCACATATTCTTGTCAATTATAGTAAATGGAGAACAAGAATCTGCCTATAAAGCAGCACTACATTAATTATTAGTAAGATTGCATTTGGGCGGTTGATTACTACCAGATATTTCACCAACTTCATTAGCCCAATTAGCCATAACCTCAATTTCGCTATCACTGCTGTTTTCAACAGCATCACTAACTAAATTCACAGAACGTTTCCAAGATTCTCGATCACCAGTTCTACACATTTTGGAAAAATTACTATTTTTGTTGCATTTAAAACATGTAACATTGATAGCAGGACACCATGGAGTGTCTGCAGAATGTCAATTACTACCACACCGAAACAAAAACGTTTGTTGTAAGTTAATTGTGTTCTACCATTGGTGAATTTCGTCTGTGAATTGATATTTCTATCATTGCCAGAATTAAACTTTGATTTAGGTTTGATTTCATCGCGATGATTGCTGAGTTTATCATTTGATATTTTAGGTTTGCGACTGCTAATGGCACAAACATCGCACCGGTCTTTGGTGTGTTCATTGCTCAATTCTTTTACATAGCGTAAATTATTTTCAACTCTCCTAGCAATATTAATAGTCTTTTGTAAAGATGGATCTTTTAAATCCAACAATCTCTCTTGGATTTTGGAATTATTAGTCCTATTAATAAATTGATCTCTAATAATCTCCTCGTGCAAATCTTTAAATATACATGTTGCAGCTAAAGTTCTTAAAACAGCAATGTATTGCTCAACGGTTTCTCCTGCTAATTGAGCCCTGGAAAAAAAGTTGTGTTTTTTAACAACTATGCTTGTTTTTTTGCCGTAATCTTCTTCTAAAGCTTTTAGAGCATTAAATACTCGTCAGAAATAATTTGTTCAGTTTTTGAACTGTCAAATACAACTTCCTCCTCACTGGAGTTACTATTCTCACCATCTGTAACATTCAAGGTAGTGCAGTTTACTATTACAGATTTAGGTAAAGTCTTTAAAACTTTTCTTCCTTCAACACCCAAATTATGTTTTAAAAGAGCTAACTTACATGAAGCTAGGAAGGTTTCGCCACCAGTGGCTTCTAAGTAAGTTTCAAATGATTCTTCCCAATCCTCCCACGCCATGGCAAAAATTTAGGTGGAGCTAATACTGAATTCGTTTCCATATTAGAAAACTAAAAGATATTATGACAGAGAAATGGATTAGGAGATATCTAAATTCAAATGATGTTTACGATAAATATTGTTAAAAGCAATAGACTGTATAAGGTAGACACCGCTGTCATAACATGTTACTTGGTGGTAACACAATGTCAGAAATACTAAAAAAAATTGCTAACATAAATAAAGTAGTCACCGTTGTCTTTGAAGCCACATCAACATAAATAAAGTGGTCACTGTTGTCTATTAGTCACTTTGATGGTATCTATGCGAAAGAAAATCAGTAAAATAAAAGAAATGTTGAATACCCAGATGAAATCCAATGTTCATGCATAAGAATTATGCGCAGTTGAAAGTAACTTACTCCAGTCATCAAACGTTGAAATGCGCAGACTGCAATTTGCCAAAATGCAGGAGATCGCTGACAAAATGCTTTGCTAAGATACAGGAAACGCACCCACAATGCAATGCACACCCACAATGCATTGCGCGATGACGAAATCACCCACCATTCAATGCGCAATGATGTCTGTGGGAAAATTCTCAGCGTCAGCAATGGAGGCGTCACATTGGAATGACCGGTATTCAGTTGGAACTTGCAAGATGCGTGATTTGAAGGTATACAAATACGCCATTACATACTTCGCATAGACTGCAGTGACGCCCTTCACCAAATTGTCATTGTAGCCTGCTGACAAACTTGTCACTGTAACACTGCTTACTTTTACTTCACAAGTCGTGTAGTCTCATTTACCGAGCACAAAATTATTCTTTACTTCAGTACCATTACGCTTGACAATTCTTCGTTAATAAGCATGCAATACACTGCGTTTGACTGCATACACACACAAATAAAAGTACCTTTTTAAGGGTGTGAAATTTTATCCATAGATGAGCAGAAAGAAGATAATGATGATTGGCAATGCGTGTTCTTGAAAACTCAATATTTGTTTGTCCCAGGGGTTGTATCGGGTTCAACTTTCCCTCGTCGCACTTTTGTAATGAAGACAAGTCCATCGCCATTCACTAAAAATATAGGCTTATTCGTAGTACAACCCTAGAGACACGCAGTCGCCCCTTTAGCTGCTGCCTCAACTGCTCCTGCTCTTCCCTTTGTTCTACACTCCAGAAAACTGAGAAGACCAAGGGCATGAGCATAGAATACAACTACGTCAACATAGGATATAACGAGTTGTATAATACAAAGTGTAATACTCATATAAATATAACACAGTAGGGTTTTTCATGGGGAGGGAAGTAGGGGGGCACTGGGGGAGGGTTGGTGGTGGGTGGTGGCAAAAATATAAAAATTTTCTCGATAAGCCAAATTGTGTTATAAGGGACGGTAACAGACTATTCTTGGGTAAAGATTCAAAATTACAATGGTCACTCTTGGTTTTCTTTTCTTTTTTTTTTGCTTCCTGTATGAGGGATGGGTAGTGTGAAATATATCTCCTGGAATGTTAATGGCCTCCGCACCAAGCCTAGATCTAATTTAATCTTGCAATATTTGCGGGACTTTGATGTGCAGGTCATTATATTGCAGGAGACCCATCTAACTCAAAGTGAAATTCTTACCCTCATCATGAAAAACAGGTGGATTGACTTTGCTGTCTCAACTACTCAGACAACAAATACCAGGGGTGTATCGGTTATCTTTAAAAAAGGGGCCAAGGCTAGGTTGGTGTCACAAGCGGTGGACTCATGTGGCAGATGGGCCATCGCGTCAGTGATTATAGCAGGGTCTCAATGTACAAGCTTGGGTTATTATGGCCCGAACCAAGATGACCCTACAGTTCTGGAGTCTATGTTTTCCCATTTGCTATCCTACCCTGAACCCACTATATTTGCCGGAGACTTTAATGTTGTGTTGGATCCTGTGTTAGACAAATCTGTTAATAGTCGGTCCCTAGTCCTTTCTAAGACCAGATCTTTCTTACAGGCTGCAATGAAACAGTATGGGTATGTCATAACAGAGGTCCGGGCAACAACAAGGGGTCTCTTTCCGTAATTTTAAATATCACCATCAGTCCAGGATTGATTTCATTCTAATTAGTCAGAGACTGGTAGATTCTGTTAAGACCATCAACTATCTCCCATCACATCTATCAGATCACTCAGCAGTAGTGATGGATTTGGTCTGGTCTATTAAGATGCCCCTCAGCTCATGGTCTTTTGACCGTTCTCTTCTTTCCAATCCAGAGGACATTGCAGACCTTAAGTCGGAGTCCCATAATTTTTTATATCTAATAGTGGCTCTGCCACAAATAGAATTATTTAGGACTCTTTTAAGGCTTTTTTGAGGGGACTTATTACGGGGAAAGTCGCCTATCGTATGAAGCAATATAGGGAGGAAATCACCTTAACTGAAGCAGATATAGCGCAAATTCAACATGAGATAGATATTAATCATATTGCTCCAGAATCTGTTTTAGATCTTCTCCGGGACCAACTATCGGTCTTGAAAGGCAGTCTTGCCTCTGTTTTAAATCTAAGAATCCAACAGAGATGAAAGGCGAGCAAGTTGGCACATTTTGAATATAGTGAGGGTGCAGGGAAATTACTTGCTTGGAAGACGAAAATAGATCAGGTCCGCAACAATATAGCTGCGATTAATGTGGATAATGACACTTTCTTGTTGGATGAGGATATTAGGAGGGCCTTCAGAGAGTTTTTTCAAGATATATACAAAGAACACTGTAGGTACCCTCACTCCAGTTTTGGTTTAACTTGTGTGAATTCCTTTTGGGATAAACCGCACTGTAAGATGAGTCTCCCATAAAAGACAAGCAGTATTCTGGGTACACTGGAGAACCAACATGCATGACCAAGCGTCCAGTATTTGTTTCGAGAATTCATTTTGCAACATCCACTCCCAGGGTTGTGAAATTTGAATACCATATAAATGTTTCCTAATTTCATACGCATTGAAAATATTAATACATTTTTCCCGAATGCTGTTATTCTGAGCAATTTTATGAACTTGTTGATTGATTTAAAGAGTTTTCAAAAACCTTTGTTAACTTTCTATGCTTCCTATTTTTTGTGTTTGTCTTTCTTGCACAGTCACACTCAGTTCCAAAGGATGGATTTGAATCTGTATTAGTACATTGTTAGATCAGCGATTAAACTTTAAGATATGGACACGGGCCACCATCCCTAAAACCTTTTCCAGAATCTTTGGGTCACTGATACTTTTATGGAAGTAGACTAAAATCTGCAGTGATGTCTGAAAAGTGGCAGAATTGCGGATCTTATCTATGACCCTCCCACCTCGCCGCTCGCCCAATTTCTCAGCAGCAGAGTGCTGAATTCGAATTTCTACTGAGGTGCTTGCACCTCCATTTATTTGTATGTTGAAGTTTTGGATTGTTTCTATTGAGTTGTTCACTCATGGGAGGTACAATTGCTCAAGATTGCTTCTCTCTAAAGACATCCAAGTAATGTGTATCTCATCCAAATTGTTTCAAATCTAACCTGCTTATGTGTAGAGCTCTCCTGGTGACCAATTAATTCTGATTACTTAGCTCCATGTAATGGGTATCTGGTGATCAGTTTATTTTGATAACTTACATCTGAGTAATGTGTAGCTGGTAACCAGTTCATCCTGTTGACTTACATCCGAGTAATGTGTATCTGGTGACCAGTTCATCCTAATGACTTGCATCTGAGTAATGTCTATCAGGTAACCAGTTCATTCTGTTGACTTACATCCGAGTAATGTGTATCTGGTGACCAGTTCATTCTGTTGACTTGCATCTGAGTAATGTGTATCTGGCAACCAGTTCATTCCGATGACATGGTTCAGAGTAATGTCTATCTGGTAACCAGTTCATTCTGTTGACGTACATCCCAGTAATGTGTATCTGGTGACCAGTTCATCCTAATGACTTGCATCTGAAAAATGTCTATCTGGTAACCAGTTCATTCTGTTGACATGGCTCAGAGTAATGTGTATGTGGTGACCAGTTCATTCTGATGACTTGCATCCAAGTAATGTGCATCTGGTGACCAGCTAAATCTACTGACTTGCTTCTGAGTAATGTGTATCTGGTGACTAGTTCATTCTGATGACTTGGCTCCGATTAATGTATATCTGGTGACCAGTTCATTCTGATGACATGGCTCAGAGAAATGTGTATCTGGTAACCACTTAATTCTACTGACTTGCGTCCAAGTAATGTGTATCTGGTGACCAGTTCATCTGAAGACTTGCATTCGAGTAATGTGTATCTGTGGACCAGTTCATTCTGATGACTTGCATCTGGTTAATGTGTATCTGGTGACTAGTTCATTCTGATGACTTGAATCTGTGTAATGTGTATCTGGTAACCAGTTAAATCTATTGACTTGCATCTGCGTAATGTGTATCTGGTGACCAGTTCACCTGAAGACTTGCTTTCGAGTAATGTGTATCTGGAGACCAGTTCATTCTGATGACATGGCTCAGAGTAAGTGGAGAAGTGTGGCTCACTGGTTAGAGTAGGCATACCCTGAAGCAGAGGTCAGACCCGGGACCAGGGTTCAATTCCCGACGCGGCAGGGTCCTGAGCCCAATTGTCCACGGACTCGATAATTCTCGCTTCGGTGCCTGCTCGAATCACAGGCTCACACTCTGCAACTCCGGGCAATAGCTTGCTTAATCTCCACAACGGCCCCCCGCGGCTGGATGCCTGGCTTTCAACTTGGGGATACCCAGTACGGGTTATCTCACAGGGAAAACCAGGATGGGTTCCCAATGCAAGCGCCGAGATGCCCTAGGGTAAGTCGAGCGCTATATAAGAACACACATACATACATACATACATCTGGTAACAAGTTCATTCTGATGACTTGCATCCGGGTAATGTGTATCTGGTGACCAGTTCATTCTCATGACTTGCATCCGAGTAATGTGTATCTGGTGACCAGTTCATTCTGATGTCATGAATTGACTTTGAGCTCTGCACTAGGATATCTTCAGACACATCTCTCACCCCTGAACCATGTTTTTTTCTGCCTTAATTGCCAGAGATATTGTGAATTTGTCATCTTTCCTGCAAGTGAAACAGTTCCACCAGAGTACTTTAGCTGGTGCCTCTTCCTAAGAAGTCACTTTGTTTTTATGGCCGCTTTCCCTAGAGGCTTGCCTGCTCTATGGGTCCTGATAGTACCAAGGTTCCATTTGGGGAAAAGGCACAGGCGTAGGCTGGATCCAAAATTCCCTGCAACAAGACAAAAAGAGTATTTCACTTATTCTGCAAGCTCGTGAATGACTGTTGACACACGGTTTAACAAAAGGCGCAATTTTAAGACAATGATTTTATTACCTACATTAAACAGACAATCTCAAGGAGGCGATTTAGAAAAGGGGGTGGTGATGAACAGAGTGTCTGAATTAAGCAGACCACTCTTACCCAGTCCAAAGATCAGGGCTTGATCCATCACCGTTATTTATCTCACTGCCCCATCCCAGCTCAGAACCTGGCTATATGCAAATCAGTCTGTCCCTGGCCCAGTGCATCATGGGAACAAGGCAGACTGAACTACCAAGCCAATTCTTCACCAGAAAGGAGACAAGCTACCGGGGACCGGTTTCTGGCATTTCAGCCGTCTTCGGCCCGGCTTGCTTGAATCCTGATGGAGCAGTGAGAAAGGGACTCATGTCTGAGTATACCCTGCCACACCTATAGTGGCCAAAAACGATTTAGAAAAGGGGGTGGTGATGAACAGAGTGTCTGAAATAAGCAGACCACTCTTACCCAGTCCAAAGATCAGGGCTTGATCCATCACCGTTATTTATCTCACTGCCCCATCCCAGCTCAGAACCTGGCTATATGCAAATCAGTCTGTCCCTGGCCCAGTGCATCATGGGAACAGGGCAGACTGAACTACCAAGCCAATTCTTCACCAGAAAGGAGACAAGCTACCGGGGACCGGTTTCTGGCATTTCAGCCGTCTTCGGCCCGGCTTGCTTGAATCCTGATGGAGCAGTGAGAAAGGGACTCATGTCTGAGTATACCCTGCCACACCTATAGTGGCCAAAAACGATTTAGAAAAGGGGGTGGTGATGAACAGAGTGTCTGAATTAAGCAGACCACTCTTACCCAGTCCAAAGATCAGGGCTTGATCCATCACCGTTATTTATCTCACTGCCCCATCCCAGCTCAGAACCTGGCTATATGCAAATCAGTCTGTCCCTGGCCCAGTGCATCATGGGAACAGGGCAGACTGAACTACCAAGCCAATTCTTCACCAGAAAGGAGACAAGCTACCGGGGACCGGTTTCTGGCATTTCAGCCGTCTTCGGCCCGGCTTGCTTGAATCCTGATGGAGCAGTGAGAAAGGGACTCATGTCTGAGTATACCCTGCCACACCTATAGTGGCCAAAAACGATTTAGAAAAGGGGGTGGTGATGAACAGAGTGTCTGAATTAAGCAGACCACTCTTACCCAGTCCAAAGATCAGGGCTTGATCCATCACTGTTATTTATCTCACTGCCCCATCCCAGCTCAGAACCTGGCTATATGGAAATCAGTCTGTCCCTGGCCCAGTGCATCATGGGAACAGGGCAGACCTAACTACCAAGCCAATTCTTCACCAGAAAGGAGACAAGCTACCGGGGACCGGTTTCTGGCATTTCAGCCGTCTTCGGCCCGGCTTGCTTGAATCCTGATGGAGCAGTGAGAAAGGGACTCATGTCTGAGTATACCCTGCCACACCTATAGTGGCCAAAAACGATTTAGAAAAGGGGGTGGTGATGAACAGAGTGTCTGAATTAAGCAGACCACTCTTACCCAGTCCATAGATCAGGGCTTGATCCATCACCGTTATTTATCTCACTGCCCCATCCCAGCTCAGAACCTGGCTATATGCAAATCAGTCTGTCCCTGGCCCAGTGCATCATGGGAACAGGGCAGACTGAACTACCAAGCCAATTCTTCACCAGAAAGGAGACAAGCTACCGGGGACCGGTTTCTGGCATTTCAGCCGTCTTCGGCCCGGCTTGCTTGAATCCTGATGGAGCAGTGAGAAAGGGACTCATGTCTGAGTATACCCTGCCACACCTATAGTGGCCAAAAACGATTTAGAAAAGGGGGTGGTGATGAACAGAGTGTCTGAATTAAGCAGACCACTCTTACCCAGTCCAAAGATCAGGGCTTGATCCATCACCGTTATTTATCTCACTGCCCCATCCAAGCTCAGAACCTGGCTATATGCAAATCAGTCTGTCCCTGGCCCAGTGCATCATGGGAACAGGGCAGACTGAACTACCAAGCAAATTCTTCACCAGAAAGGAGACAAGCTACCGGGGACCGGTTTCTGGCATTTCAGCCGTCTTCGGCCCGGCTTGCTTGAATCCTAATGGAGCAGTGAGAAAGGGACTCATGTCTGAGTATACCCTGCCACACCTATAGTGGCCAAAAACGATTTAGAAAAGGGGGTGGTGATGAACAGAGTGTCTGAATTAAGCAGACCACTCTTACCCAGTCCAAAGATCAGGGCTTGATCCATCACCGTTATTTATCTCACTGCCCCATCCCAGCTCAGAACCTGGCTATATGCAAATCAGTCTGTCCCTGGCCCAGTGCATCATGGGAACAGGGCAGACTGAACTACCAAGCCAATTCTTCACCAGAAAGGAGACAAGCTACCGGGGACCGGTTTCTGGCATTTCAGCCGTCTTCGGCCCGGCTTGCTTGAATCCTGATGGAGCAGTGAGAAAGGGACTCATGTCTGAGTATACCCTGCCACACCTATAGTGGCCAAAAACGATTTAGAAAAGGGGGTGGTGATGAACAGAGTGTCTGAATTAAGCAGACCACTCTTACCCAGTCCAAAGATCAGGGCTTGATCCATCACCGTTATTTATCTCACTGCCCCATCCCAGCTCAGAACCTGGCTATATGCAAATCAGTCTGTCCCTGGCCCAGTGCATCATGGGAACAGGGCAGACTGAACTACCAAGCCAATTCTTCACCAGAAAGGAGACAAGCTACCGGGGACCGGTTTCTGGCATTTCAGCCGTCTTCGGCCCGGCTTGCTTGAATCCTGATGGAGCAGTGAGAAAGGGACTCATGTCTGAGTATACCCTGCCACACCTATAGTGGCCAAAAACGATTTAGAAAAGGGGGTGGTGATGAACAGAGTGTCTGAATTAAGCAGACCACTCTTACCCAGTCCAAAGATCAGGGCTTGATCCATCACCGTTATTTATCTCACTGCCCCATCCCAGCTCAGAACCTGGCTATATGCAAATCAGTCTGTCCCTGGCCCAGTGCATCATGGGAACAGGGCAGACTGAACTACCAAGCCAATTCTTCACCAGAAAGGAGACAAGCTACCGGGGACCGGTTTCTGGCATTTCAGCCGCCTTCGGCCCGGCTTGCTTGAATCCTGATGGAGCAGTGAGAAAGGGACTCATGTCTGAGTATACCCTGCCACACCTATAGTGGCCAAAAACGATTTAGAAAAGGGGGTGGTGATGAACAGAGTGTCTGAATTAAGCAGACCACTCTTACCCAGTCCAAAGATCAGGGCTTGATCCATCACCGTTATTTATCTCACTGCCCCATCCCAGCTCAGAACCTGGCTATATGCAAATCAGTCTGTCCCTGGCCCAGTGCATCATGGGAACAGGAGAGACTGAACTACCAAGCCAATTCTTCACCAGAAAGGAGACAAGCTACCGTGGACCGGTTTCTGGCATTTCAGCCGTCTTCGGCCCGGCTTGCTTGAATTCTGATGGAGCAGTGAGAAAGGGACTCATGTCTGAGTATACCCTGCCACACCTATAGTGGCCAAAAACGATTTAGAAAAGGGGGTGGTGATGAACAGAGTGTCTGAATTAAGCAGACCACTCTTACCCAGTCCAAAGATCAGGGCTTGATCCATCACCGTTATTTATCTCACTGCCCCATCCCAGCTCAGAACCTGGCTATATGCAAATCAGTCTGTCCCTGGCCCAGTGCATCATGGGAACAGGACAGACTGAACTACCAAGCCAATTCTTCACCAGAAAGGAGACAAGCTACCGGGGACCGGTTTCTGGCATTTCAGCCGTCTTCGGCCGGGCTTGCTTGAATCCTGATGGAGCAGTGAGAAAGGGACTCATGTCTGAGTATACCCTGCCACACCTATAGTGGCCAAAAACGATTTAGAAAAGGGGGTGGTGATGAACAGAGTGTCTGAATTAAGCAGACCACTCTTACCCAGTCCAAAGATCAGGGCTTGATCCATCACCGTTATTTATCTCACTGCCCCATCCCAGCTCAGAACCTGGCTATATGCAAATCAGTCTGTCCCTGGCCCAGTGCATCATGGGAACAGGGCAGACTGAACTACCAAGCCAATTCTTCACCAGAAAGGAGACAAGCTACCGGGGACCGGTTTCTGGCATTTCAGCCGTCTTCGGCCCGGCTTGCTTGAATCCTGATGGAGCAGTGAGAAAGGGACTCATGTCTGAGTATACCCTGCCACACCTATAGTGGCCAAAAACGATTTAGAAAAGGGGGTGGTGATGAACAGAGTGTCTGAATTAAGCAGACCACTCTTACCCAGTCCAAAGATCAGGGCTTGATCCATCACCGTTATTTATCTCACGGGCCCATCCCAGCTCAGAACCTGGCTATATGCAAATCAGTCTG
The DNA here is from genome assembly GCF_964263255.1 of Lissotriton vulgaris. Lineage (NCBI taxonomy): Eukaryota > Metazoa > Chordata > Amphibia > Caudata > Salamandridae > Lissotriton > Lissotriton vulgaris. Next base: position 83,139,480 of record NC_141693.1, read on the forward strand.
TCCCTGGCCCAGTGCATCATGGGAACAGGGCAGACTGAACTACCAAGCCAATTCTTCACCAGAAAGGAGACAAGCTACCGGGGACCGGTTTCTGGCATTTCAGCCGTCTTCGGCGTGGAAGGGTATACTCAGATGTGAGTCCCTAGCTCATTGCACCATCAGGATTCAAGCAAGCCGGGCCGAAGACGGCTGAAATGCCAGAAACCGGTCCCCGGTAGCTTGTTTCCTTCCCAGTATAAGAATTGGCTTGGTAGTTTGGTCTGCCCTGTTCCCATGATACACTGGGCCAGGGTCAGACTAATTTGCATATAGTCAAGTTCTGAGCTGGGATGGTGCAGTGAGCTGAAAAACGGTGATGGATCAAGCCCTGATCTTTGGACTCGGTAAGAGTGGTCTGCTTAATTCAGACACTCTGTTCATCACCACCCCCCTTTTCTGAATCATTTTTGTCCACCATAAGCGTGGAAGGGTATACTCAGATGTGAGTCCCTAGCTCATTGCACCATCAGGATTCAAGCAAGCCGGGCCGAAGACGGCTGAAATGCCAGAAACCGGTCCCCGGTAGCTTGTTTCCTTCCCAGTATAAGAATTGGCTTGGTAGTTTGGTCTGCCCTGTTCCCATGATGCACTGGGCCAGGGTCAGACTAATTTGCATATAGCCAAGTTCTGAGCTGGGATGGTGCAGTGAGCTGAAAAACGGTGATGGATCAAGCCCTGATCTTTGGACTGGGTAAGAGTGGTCTGCTTAATTCAGACACTCTGTTCATCACCACCCCCTTTTCTGAATCATTTTTGTCCACCATAAGCGTGGAAGGGTATACTCAGATGTGAGTCCCTAGCTCATTGCACCATCAGGATTCAAGCAAGCCGGGCCGATGACGGCTGAAATGCCAGAAACCGGTCCCCGGTAGCTTGTTTCCTTCCCAGTATAAGAATTGGCTTGATAGTTTGGTCTGCCCTGTTCCCATGATGTACTGGGCCAGGGTCAGACTAATTTGCATATAGCCAAGTTCTGAGCTGGGATGGTGCAGTGAGCTGAAAAACGGTGATGGATCAAGCCCTGATCTTTGGACTGGGTAAGAGTGGTCTGCTTAATTCAGACACTCTGTTCATCACCACCCCCTTTTCTGAATCATTTTTGTCCACCATAAGCGTGGAAGGGTATACTCAGATGTGAGTCCCTAGCTCATTGCACCATCAGGATTCAAGCAAGCCGGGCCGATGACGGCTGAAATGCCAGAAACCGGTCCCCTGTAGCTTGTTTCCTTCCCAGTATAAGAATTGGCTTGGTAGTTTGGTCTGCCCCGTTCCCATGATGCACTGGGCCAGGGTCAGACTAATTTGCATATAGCCAAGTTCTGAGCTGGGATGGTGCAGTGAGCTGAAAAACGGTGATGGATCAAGCCCTGATCTTTGAACTGGGTAAGAGTGGTCTGCTTAATTCAGACACTCTGTTCATCACCACCCCCTTTTCTGAATCAATCTCAAGGAGGCAGCATCATTCTATATATGGGACATCAATGCACCATCTCTGCAGCTATAGGCAAAGCATCAATATGCACACTTTCATGTAGGTGCAAAATCTGATACATCCCGAAAAGTTAACTCTTTTGACAATATGGAACATTCAATGTGTTGATGTTACATTCAAGGGATGGAAGAGGCATTTTAAAAATTCTGACGTTGTAGAGTCCTAAGTTGCTAATGTCTGTTAATAAACCAGGCGCTATTTCCTGTTCGTATGCTTGACATTGTTTTATCAAGTAACTTGCATGGGCTAGAAAATAATTACGTAAAAGATATGCTTACTGGTAAGATTACATGCATGTGAATTCATGAAAATGCCAGGGATAAGTGGAAGTATTCATTCTTTGACACTTGTTGACATCACAGTGCTAACCACTTGTCCTTAACTATACCCTCAATATACAGCTATTTGTTTTTGTGGTGCAAGATTAAACATATTCTACCATACTACCAAAGTTTTTAAATAGCTATCTGTTCTTAGATAAGATCCACAATATCAACTACAAATGTATCATGAAGATAAGTAGATTTGGAGTTAAGAAAATTAAATCTATACTACTGTATGTACTCTTACATTGATGACCAGTTCGTAAACCTTATACATGCAGGTCAATTTTCCCGCCCTTGATCTTGTGACATACAGCCGAGAAGAAAGAAGCAGTTATTGCAGATAACAAACAGGGGTTTTCGAGACTTGTTTAGTTCCTGTTGACTTCCTCACACCAGCTGCTACCACCGAATCGATCTCCTTGTAACTTTATTTATTGCCAGTTACCAGAGAAGAAAGGAGTATTGACAATGGAGTATATATTGATGTGTTTTCGATCAGTGATTCTGTGGTCTGTGAATTCCTCTGGGTCTGCAAGTGCCTACTCCAGGGGTCTGTGACTTGTTTAGAAAGTTAAATAATATTAGCAGATTAATCGAGAAAATATACACAAAAAAGCTAAATTTAATATAGAAAGTTTTTAGAACTCTAAGTAAAGGTGAAGGAATTAGAAACTGGAAGTTGATATCCTTATCTTTATTTGTGGGAGCACAGTAAATGCAACAAATTGGAAATTGTTTGCCTCAATTTAAGATGCACTTTTAAGCGCTGACAAAAAGAGAGCAGGCAGTAGGAGCAAATAAGACAATGTGATAGACTAGAGCCAAGCATATTAGTTTGTATTTAAAAAAATTACATTTTGAAAAGCTTTATGTTCCCATTAAAATTTAATTAAATTAAAATTTCAACTTTCCAATATTTTTGTGAATTAAATATAATACATCATAATTCATGACTTTGTTTAAGCTTTACTAGTTTCTGTATTTTTGTGTTTTATTTGGAGGTTCAAATCGAAGAATTTGTGTAGACAGGGGTTCCTGGCTTCCATAGTGGGTGTCTACAGAAGTTAACATTTTCTAACTGTTAATAACAGCTGGTTTACATTATAAAATGGAGTCTGGTCAACCAAAACAAAAGGCTTTCCATTTAAGGTAGTTGTCCAAAACAAATGTCTCTTGCCTCATCATTAGACAAAGGACCAACACTTCATGCCTGCCCTGAAATCCCTCTATTGGCTGCTCTGCTGCCAAAGCAGTGTTCAATTCATATCCCTCTGCATAGTTCAAAAGCACCTACATGTTACAATCCTGCCTACTGAATGGTGTTGAAAGGCTTACTAACAGCCAAGCCAGATGAGTGAGTGCCAGTGTGTACTCTTTCAAAAGATGATTGGTTGCTAAGTGGAAGGGTCGGTACCAGAACAGGAAACGTTACTTGTTTCCAAGGCCCCAAATAGCTTTCACCGGAGATAATGGTAATCATAAAAGATGGCAGTTCGAGCACCCATGTTAATGTTGGTTGCTTTTAGATATTGGTGCAAGAGCATAGGGAGTATTTTGGAATCTGGTGGATCAAAAATGTTAAATTGGCAAGGCATAGTTATTTTTCAGTAAGGTTCACTCAGGTTAGAGTTTTCAAGTTACAAGGGGTAGGAAAGTTATGAGTCGCAAACCTGTCCACCAATGGTTGCCATCATGAGCACAGGTCCAGCATAATCTGCAGGTGTGGCATTTCCAAAGATGCCCATTGACCTTGAAGGACCTTGACAAAGGTCCATTTTCAGTTGTTGTGAAAAGGCAGGTCTTCCTCTGAAGATGGTGGACATGGCAGAGAGAGAAGACATAGAGGTGAAGAACGCTTCTCTGGTACAGATAATTGAGGGGTCAGTAGGAATGTGCTCACTGTTGATGGAGGGTCATTTGTTTTCTGAAGCTCATTGCCTTTCCAGACTGTGAGTGACACACAAGTATTTGGAACAGGCAGCTGGGATTGTTTGAGTGAAATCTCAGGGGTCGAGGTTTGCAATTATTATGGCATGGATTGACAGATTGTGAGCCCTGGGGCAAGGATGGGCGGAGGTTCAGTATGTATACTCTGTAGCAGATGATACCTTTTTTGGTCTCGCATGGCGTTGGAGCGCACATGCGCTCCTCGCCCAGCAAAAGCTATAGTAAACACTCTAAGAAGGGGAACTTTAATACATGCCCCTGTGTCTCGACCGTTTCCAATTGGCTTAGGTCGTGATTAATGTTTTTTCCGTGCTTCTGGTTTGCTGGTTGTCACTTTTGTTGACGCCCTTGCAGTTTTGTGATGCGGCCCATCGTGACATGCGTATCTGTTTTCACTTAGCCCCAGCGCGATGCAACAAATCCAAGAGGCTGAATGAAAACTGATGGTGAGCGCTTTTTAGATCTCGCCCCTCTGTCCTAATCGTTTCCGATTCGCTCATGTCGTGATTAATGTTTTTATTGTGCTTTTCATTTGCTGGGCGTCATTTTTGTTGACACCCTTGCTGTTTTTTCAAGCCCGCCCATCGGGACAAGCGCACGCCATCTTTAATCACGCTGTATTCACGCCGTGTTAGCATGCACCAGTCATCTCTATGATTGGTGGACCTTGTCAACCAATCACAGAGACAACTGCCGCATGTGCATGTGGCGTGAAGGCAGCGTGTCGCGTGTGGATCTCAGGCATGTGTACCTAGCTCTCTCCACACTGAATTTGTGTGCAATTCAATTGCCTGCAGCTATTTCCATGGAAGCTAAAGCTCTGCAGTTGAAATGCAATAAGGGTAGGTAACATCTGTCCTGTACCCTCCGCTCCAAATAATCTCCTGACCTGCACACCGTCACATGTGATACCCGCGTCGGAGGGGGCTGCATGTCCGCTGTGTAATTGGAGCAGTCTCCGTGAACTGTGCATGCAGCGTGTGATCATTTGACAATATGTCGAGTGTGAACTCACACCGCCACAACAGATATATGTATTCACTTTGCCATCATTAGAAGTTAGTGCATTTCCCCCCGTTTTTTTTCTCGATGTCTCTCTCTCATTTTTATCGCTCTCTGCCTCCTATTTCTCCTCTTTTCTGTTATCGCCCCTTGCCTCCGTCTCAGCCTAACTGTGGTAACTAGCATCTGTGCGTGCAGGGACCGGAACATTTAATTATGCATGATCCTTCCCTAAAAGTAATGGGACGTTAGGAAAAATGAAAAATATTCCGCTGTGCTACGTTTAGACTCAGTTCTCGCCAGGAAGAAGGATGTTGGTTTGTGCATAACACCCACCTTATCTGCATCGTCTCCTGGGTACATAGCTGAGTTTTAGTGGCCATGACAATAACTTGTCCATGCATTACCACTGGTGTCTCCCTGAGCTCCACAAAAATAAACAGCAATGCAATCTATGCAAAAAAGTATAGAGAACAGTTCCACTCAAGTGCAGAAGTAATGTCTTTCTTGAAAGAAAATATATCCGTTGAGGTAAAGTGATCCACAAATCCAATGTTATGATTGTCCCATGTATTTTAATGGTCGTTTTCCAAAATACGCTCTTTTGTAGTTACTTGCTTTCAATATTCATTCTTCAAATAAATCCTTTAACAGCCACACAGCCAACACGTGTTTCGTCAGATGCTTATTATTGAATCAACTGACTTCATCAGGGCTGCAACCCAGAAAATAAGACATTATATAAGTAAAGCAGTCTTGTACCAATTTCTTAATAACCATCACCGAAATTCAAAAGGTTGAAAAGGAAAGTAACAACAAGTTAGAGAGACAACCAAGCAACTAGTGTAAATCAATAAAAGGCCACCTCAGTGAAAATACATATGCACCATAGTATTAAAAGACGTGCTTCAGTTGTACAGTGAAAAGTAGTCCCAGCGTACCATACAAAAACAACTCAACATAAAAAGAGAGTAGTTTACCTTAAACGTTATCTAGTCCTTCCCTGGACTATTAATCATAATATTCAAAGTCTGAGACAAGTTTGAAAATGCCTGGAATAAAGGTATACCGGACTGATCAATTTTAGTGAATATATAACCAATCCAATTATCAATGTACTGAATACAAAGCCATGACACCTATTATTAGGGTTGTATATTAAAAAATCATCTATCTGTGACATCCATGTGTAATTACAAAATAAAACTGCACTGTCACAATTAACCAGTAAATATAGCCACATATGTCAAAGTCCCAACTATATCCAAAACGTCTCCTATACAATATATGCCACATACCTATCTATAAATATTTTATTAGGCGTATAACCTCACCTCATTTCATCCGCTTCTTAGACTCCACAAATTATCTAATCTTCAAATTCTACATAGATCGTAATTTGTCCAAAAACGAGATACACGAGTACATGTACCTGTAAAGATAACGGTAATATGTTTAAATATATGTTCCTCTAATAAACGACCCTGCTCCCCTCGATGTCGGCACTCACCTATCTAATATCGCCGATGCTCCCTCGTACAATTCCTTGCTTTCGCGTTCGCGTTGTACCCTAGCGCCATCTTTATATTATTATCGTTAGTCAAAATAACGGGCGCCATGTTGTACATCCGATATTCTCATCTGGAGTAACTAGCTTCAACAAGTCCATTTTTAATATGTAAGGATTAAATATCGGATCAGGTACGTGATCTGTGGATAATCTAATCTCATTCTTAACCCCTTCGACGCTCATGACGAGCTCAGCTCGTCATGAGGTACACCTCTCGTACACTCATGCCGAGCTGAGCTCGTCATGAACAACGGGTTTTACAGATTTTCAGCGCAGGGGGGGAAAATCATAAGAGTTGATGGTGTTAATCAGATGTCGATATATATTCGACTCATCAATAATTACCGTTACAGGTTTTAATATTTCCCAACTGGCCATCCAGTCCGCAAGTATTACGATAAATTGGTAATTCGACTGTACAAGTCCGTCTAAATCTAATGTGAGTCCGACTTTCTTAGTACCTGATCCGATAATTAATCCTTACATATTAAAAATGGACTTGTTGAAGCTAGTTACTCAAGATGAGAATATCGGATGTACAACATGGCGCCCGTTATTTTGACTAACGATAATAATATAAAGATGGCGCTAGGGTACAACGCGAAAGCAAGGATTTGTACGAGGGAGCATCGGCGATATTAGATAGGTGAGTGCCGACATCGAGGGGAGCAGGGTCGTTTATTAGAGGAACATATATTTAAACATATCTCGTTTTTGGACGAATTACGATCGATGTAGAATTTGAAGATTAGATAATTTGTGGAGTCTAAGAAGCGGATGAAATGAGGTGAGGTTATACGCCTAATAAAACATTTATAGATAGGTATGTGGCATATATTGTATAGGAGACGTTTTGGATATAGTTGGGACTTTGACATATGTGGCTATATTTACTGGTTAATTGTGACAGTGCAGTTTTATTTTGTAATTACACATGGATGTCACAGATAGATGATTTTTTAATATACAACCCTAATAATAGGTGTCATGGCTTTGTATTCAGTACATTGATAATTGGATTGGTTATATATTCACTAAAATTGATCAGTCCGGTATACTTTTATTCCAGGCATTTTCAAACTTGTCTCAGACTTTGAATATTATGATTAATAGTCCAGGGAAGGACTAGATAACGTTTAAGGTAAACTACTCTCTTTTTATGTTGAGTTGTTTTTATATGGTACGCTGGGACTACTTTTCACTGTACAACTGAATCACGTCTTTTAAACTATGGTGCATATGTATTTTCACTGAGGTGGCCTTTTATTGATTTACACTAGTTGCTTGGTTGTCTCTCTAACTTGTTGTTACTTTCCTTTTCAACCTTTTGAATTTCGGTGATGGTTATTAAGAAATTGGTACAAGACTGGTTTACTTATGTAATGTCTTATTCTCTGGGTTGCAGCCCTGATGAAGTCAGTTGATGCAATAATAAGCATCTGACGAAACACGTGTTGGCTGTGTGGCTGTTAAAGGATTTATTTGAAGAATGAATATTGAAAGCAAGTAACTACAAAAGAGCGTATTTTGGAAAACGACCATTAAAATACATGGGACAATCATAACATTGGATTTGTGGATCACTTTACCTCAACGGATATATTTTCTTTCAAGAAAGACATTACTTCTGCACTTGAGTGGAACTGTTCTCTATACTTATTTGCATAGATTGCATTGCTGTTTATTTTTGTGGAGCTCAGGGAGATACCAGTGGTAATGTGTGACGAACTCTGGATTGTTATTCAGAGTTTTCTGGGGATTGTATGGTAACCTGTCCCTTTCTCTCTTGGAGTTCACTAATATTACAACTTATTTTGATATTGTTTTACCTCCAGCTGTGCGCCTGACTTATGACCTGGTTGCCAATTCTATAAGTGAACTTGTCCATGCATTCCCTGGAGTAAATGTGTAGGGAAACCCGTGTGAGGTCACAGACTCGTAGCCCTGAGGAACAAATGCAGCAATCCTGCGTTTTAGTGTTTACATCATTCTTTATGTGACTGGGAAATCCATATTATAATCTGTCTTCCCCGCTCAGGCAGGCTGTGTGATCCTGGGGAAGTCCCTTTATCACGCTGTGCTTCGGATCTTTCCCTTTCAACAAACTGATAGGTCTTCAAAGCGGTGGAACCCTAGAAGCTGCTAACAGTCTGGACATTACAGGTGCCATGGGTTGGAAAGTGGAACGAACAGACCTGGTATGTACTCAATCCCGCCTCAGAAGACTGAGCAGTCTGCTCTTCGGCACACGATCACATGTGGGGCCGCCCGCCTCTGCTTCTCTGCCCTGTATCGAGGGTCCGATGAACCCCCCCAGGGTGCTGCATACTTACGGTAGGTAAATGACTGCAGAGTGGTCGGAGTGTCACACCCAACTTACCCCTCTCCAAAGCACTGCACCTCGGCGCCGTGCCTGCTGACAACTGCTCGGTGCCCAGCTCGATACTCTGAGGGCACCTCGCCAAGTGTGGCATTGGTGAGCCCAGCACGGCTTGCGCAGACGTCCAGCGATGTCGAAATCCGGAACGACTTCAAAGGGAGCGACCATTGAACGAGGCGAACTGTTCAAAATACGGTATCACCAGTTGGGAGGGAGAGGGAATAACAAGGTGGGAACTTGTCCATACCCTTTGGGAGTTTCAGTTTGTATAGCGCAGATTTTGATCTCAGTGACTTTTTGGGCCCTGTGGGGCACTTGCAGTGTTAATCTATTCGAACAGGATTTCCATCAATTACAGACCCCAGGGGGATTTAACCCCTTCACTGCGGTGGCAATTCCGCTGCAGTGCTAGGGGGTCGGGGGGGGGGGCCGCGCGGCTCACCTGCGCTTGTGACGGAACCGCTCCGTCACGTGCCTCGGGTGAGCTGTGCTAGTGACGGAACGGTTCCGTCACGAACGCGCCCACTCAATAGAACGCGCCGCGCAGGCACGAAATAAGCGCCGCGCAGGCGTGGCGAGCGGGCCGTGACGGAACCGTTCCGTCACTAGCGCAGCTCACCCGAGGCGCGTGACGGAACGGTTCCGTCATAAGCGCAGAACGGGTTAAACAGCAGTGTTAGCTTGTATTATCAGATTATGCTAATGAGATCAATGTGCTTCCCGTGGACAGGTGGGTCAGGCTCACGCTGGTGTGGCGAGACTGTTTGGTGAACTAATAACCCTGAGCGGGAGGTAGATCGGTAGTTGGGCGCCTGCTGCAGAGATCTAAATGCAATCTGCATATTAAGGGCATGGACACTCAACAACCCATCTCAGCGTTTAGTTAAATAGGCTCTATGCAAGTACAACAACATAAGCGGTAAGGAGCTTTTAAGGTCTGGGAAAGAAGGACTACGTTTATCACCATCTTGCGGCAGTTCAAAAGTGACCAAAAGTGATGCACAATAGAGCAGAATGTAATTAAGGATTTACTTTTAGTGAAATATTTTAGGGGCGGGTGCAGTGTCCACTTAGAGGCACCACGCTTTCTGTTTCAGTTTTTGTTGTTGTTTTTTTTAAACCCCTGTGATGAAAGATTCCAGAAGGGCCTCATGGGCGTGAAGTGCGCAAAATGTGGGGACGCAGGCAAACATGGCCGACACCTGGACAGGCTTCAGATTCCAACAGGCGTGGCGGGCCTGGCTCCTCGCATATGGAGATTTGCACCCAATGGTGTGGTAGGTTTCTGTGGGCTCTTTGATCCGACTCCCATAGGTGCCTAGTACCCCCCAGCACACCCCATGTTCAGCTGGCTGTATCCCACGGTGCTCACACGCTCTCCTTGATGAAGAGCCCTCAGGCTGCACGCCAGAGTTAAGTTAATCAGCCTTTCCCTCCAGGGAGCTCTGGTAAGCATGTGGAGTACACCCCTCCCCGAACAGCTAAGTGTGGTGTCCACCTGTCCCGTCTCCTCTTTCCAGGAGTTCCTCTGCGTCAATAGTTTGCAGGACCCCCGGTGTTACAACAGAAGGGGCATTATATCCAGCTTCGGGTGGACCGTTCTCGTCCTTCCCTCCATCTCTTACTCTCTACCCCTTCGTCTCTTACCCACACTTTGCTTCTTGCTACCCCAGTATACCTTGCTCCTTACACCCCCCTCTTACCCTCTACCTCTTTATTGCTCTCCATCCTAGTGGCTTTTGCACCCTACCCGCTGTCTCATACTATCTAGCCCTATCTTTTGCCCTCTACCCTGTCCCTTGCTGTCTAACCCTCTCTCTTTCCTCTAGCGCTCTCTAATCCCCATACTCCTCAGTCTCCGCTCCCTGCCTCACTATCACTTGTGCCAAACAATACTGTCTCTTGATTCTGTCCTCTCTTTTCTTTCTCCCTCCTCAGCGCTGTCATAAGCAAATAGGTATTGTGTAACCATGTGTGTATATGTGTATATTTATCGGGGCGGGGAGGTCCCTACAGGCCTCGTGGACACAGTTCTGAGATCACCCACTGCTAAGATGTGAAGGGGCAGAGCGGGGTCTATCCACAGACAGAAGCATGAGATCACCCACTTGCTTTTTAGGTCGAGCAGACCTATGTCTGCGAAGACATCTTTTGTTGGCGTGTTCCGATGAATGTGAGACAGGGGATGTGCACAAGCTTTCCATCGGCGATTTCACCTCGTGGACGCGCACGCCCAGCCGGCGCCGTGCACATCCCCTGCCTCTGATTCTCACCTAAACACGCAGTCAGGCACACACGCAGGCAGGCACACACACAGACGCAGGCACATACAAGCGCACGCACACACAGCCACACACGCACATGCACCCCCACCCCCAAACAGCCACGCACGCACCCCCACCACTCACGGGCGAGCACACACACACACACACACACACAGAGATACAAACCCCCACTCACCGTGCTCTTTCTGCCTCGTCCGTGTGCCTCTCTCCCTCGGCAGCCATTGGGTGTGTCTCGGCGTGGGAGCTCCACAGCGCTGGTGGTCACTCAGGACGGGACCCGGGACTTCAGCTGCCTTAGCGCCGGGGCTCCCTCTCCAGCAAAGAGCGCGCATGCGCGGGCAGCCCCCGCCCTCAGTCGCAGCCCAGTCCTGAGATCTGCTTTCGGTTTCGCTGTAACTCTGTCTGAGGTTCATTTATGGTAGCAGTCAGTAATTCAAGTAGTAGGTCGATTCAAGGACATAAACGAGATCTCAAAGAGAGCTGGACTGTGTCATGTAAGACATAAGCTTAATGTGTTCCTTGTAACGCTAAAGGGAGTGATTCACAGTCCGTTTCAGACTGTTTTTGTGAGATGAAAACTCTGAAGTGATCTTCCTTCCTTTTTGTTTTTTTCATAATCTGCCTTTCTGGTGACCATTTAGATCAAATGCTGTATTGAAGAGGTATCTAATGAAATTTGACTGCGAGCACAATTTTTCCCAGACGCATTTCTAATTTTTCATATATCTCTTGAGTTATAAAATGGGAGCTTACTAGTCTGTTAACATTTCACCTATCTTGTTAACTCCATGCGCATTTTTCCTCTTGTTATTTTGTTTTAATTCTAAAAAGTGTATGACGTTTTATTTTTTTACTTTAAATGTGACTCTTAATGTGGGCCTCTTGTAACACAAAACCTCTGGGAGTACAAAAAAGAACACTCAGAAAATGTAAATAAGCTTTATGACTTGGGCCCAGAGTGTAATAGGACTGCAAATGCAGCTATGTAATTATGCTTTGATATAATAGTTACGACGCCCCGGCCCACTCCGCCCACCACCGCTGCTGTTCCTTTAGGTTCTTCTGGCTTGCGGCAGGTATGTGTACACTGGGGCCGACAGATGATCATCCTTTACAGTCCCAGGCAGTAGCGTTATTATGTATGGATGATGTCCGAATGGCAGGGAGTTGAAGAGCGTTTGAAGGGCCTAGAAAAGCAGGATGTCCATCCTGGGGAACGTGACCAGGGAATCCCTCTTAGAGAGCCGGTTTGAACGTGTCCCGCACTTCCTCCAGCAGCAGTCCCTGTGTATTGGAGGTAGCGGGGTCAGTTCCTTTGAATGTTATGTGGGGGGTGTGTTGTTCATTTATCTTGTGATCCAGTTCTAACGTCAAGGTAATGCCTACAGATCCTCTTTACTCCTCTATGATCCTCTAGAGCAGGGATCTGGAACCTCCGCCAGTAAAAGGCCTCTATGCACAGCTGTGGCAGCGCTTGTGTTACGGGAGCTTCACTTTTGGGTCGATCGCAGGGCTGAAAAGTGTTTTGTCGGTGCTTCCAACTGCTGATCGCTGATGTATGTGACCAGCAGTTTATATGTTTGCAATTCTTTGGCTTCCTGCCAAGGGCTCGTGCTAGAAAACATGTGGATGCAAGGTATGAACCTTGTTGCGAAAAGTCAAATGAGTCTGGCAGAGAGTGCGACTAATCTCCAATGTGTGAGACATGATGTCTCAGGGTAATGAGGTGAAAAGTATTTCAAATGAGTTTCTGACACCGTGGAGGCACTACAACACTCTACACATACCTGCATTTGGACTTGTGGTAATCGTTTTCAGTATGTGTTTTAAGTTCTTTTGCAAAAATGCGTTTTCCCCTCTGGTATGTATGTTTTTTGTTTTTTTTTAAATGCGATTACTTTATACATCTTTCGAGGTCGGGGTTCCACGTGATGGTTGGCAGGTCGAGGACACCCCAGAAATGTTGATCCTAGCGAAATCACCTGCATGTAAATAAGCTTTAGTTTGCGTTTAAATTGTTTAAATTTGCTTAGAGAGAGTACGAGTGTGTTGATGTTTTACACGTGATTGCTAACAATTACTTGCAGCCAAACAGTTGGTGACTAGTTTTATCAAGCTACTAGATTTCTGTGCGATTATTTCATGATGGCGCATAGCTGGGAAACGCTTGATGCTTGTTTAAATTAGGAAAGTGATTTCGAATTTAGCTTGTGCTATCACTTTAAGCACGCATGGAATAGGATTTTCAGGAAGTTCGAGGAAGCAAAAGATATCTGGGCGCTCGGAGTACCCAGGGTGACTGAGAGAGGTTCAGCGAGAACGTAAAGTTTACTCAGTGAGTATTTCTAGAGATCGCCACTCACTCGACATATAGAAGAAACACATTACGGCCACCTTGAATGCAGAAATGGATCTGCTGGGCTTTTTCTCCTGGCTCTTGCTCGTTCTGTTGTCTGTTGCAGCCCTTGCCTTCCTGCTGTACTGCTGTTATGTGAAATACATCCACATGAAGTTTGACGACATCCCAGGACCTCCGAGGGACAGGTAAGGCCTTTGATAGCTTAACTCAAAGACCGAGAAGGATAGGAGAGGGTCATATGCGTTAGGTGACAACCCAGAATTGTTTCTTAACACCACTGTCTGCAGAGACTAATAGACGCATGTATGGTACTGAACTGTAGATTAATTGCATTCATATAGTACTTACGACATCCTTCCCATGCTTTAAATGTGAAGAGTGAAACTGTAAGGCTTTCAATGCAAAATGCTTTTGGCTATAAAATATAAAACTGCAAAAAAAACAAGCATCTGCAATGCCATAGGTCTCGCTTTTGTGAGAGTTTAAGCTATTAGCATTGCAAATGACAATGCCTTTTATTTATGTTTTAAACACAAAACCATAAATAAAAGCCATTGTCATTTCCAATGCCAATAGCTCAAACTCGCGTAAATGCGAGACCTATTGCATTGTAAATGCTTGTTTATTCTGCACCACAAGGAGCTTTGAATCCGGAGGCGTAGGCGCTATAGGCCTCTCACAAGTGGCGCTTTTATTAGCTTTTTTAACAATAAACATCTGTTATTCAGTGCCAAGAGACCCCGTTGGGGTGAGCGTTATTAATATCCATGGTATATTTCTCTCAGATGGGGGAGGGGACTTAACATGGGGCAGAGGGTGTACAAGAGACCATGTCATCCTCTCAGGTTGGGGGCGAGGGCTTCACATGGGGTCTGAGGGTGCACAACAGACCAGACCATGCAAAAAACATTGCCATTTACAATACCAACGACTTTAAACTTTACAAATGCGAGACCTATTGCATTGCAAATGCTTGTTAAGTTTAATGTTCTAGTTCGCCTTAACATGGGTGGGATGACACCTCTTGCACTAACCAGAAGAGAATGAACATCATTGTAATACATATATCAATGGTCACTGTGCACAGTCATTTTGGGGGTAGTATTCACATTGATAGGGCTAGGGTGTGAGGGCAACAGAGTGTTTTATCAGCATGACCTGGGGCAAACCAGGTTAACAATAGTTGTATGAATGTTTTCTTTTTTTAGGTCAGTGGGTTAATAATAATCAATTTTTGTAAAGTGCAAGCATATCACCCTTAAAGGTTTCAAGGCGGGGATCGAACCGTGATCCCCATGCTCGGAGTCAGCCGCTCTGGCCACTGCACCACACCTCTCCCTGAGAGAATACATGAAAATAAACAATAATCATTGATATAAGAAAACACCTTTTCTAAATCCAGTTTGGTAAGTTACCTCTAATGTTGTAAGGCACTTTCCATTTTCACAATCCCAAACCTTCACCTGTTTAAAAATAAGACAAATAAAAAACTTAGTTAACATTGAAAATAATGATACACATATATTTGATGAGTAAGAATCATACACCAGGAGAAATGCACCCACAGGTTTGCTTTGGATACACACTGGGGCCAGGTGAGTGTATTTAGTACTAGTAGAATTCATTGATGTTTTTCTTCAACTGTAGCTTGCTTTTTTTGGTGCTTTATACTGTTCATCTGCTCTTTCTAAGCCTGTATGTAACGTGTATATCGACAGGCGATGTAGAGCTAACTTGGTGATTATTTCTTTGCTACTCTTGATGCTGAGTTTCTCTCCTTCACAGAACACAGCGATTTCCGTATATTGAAACAGAGTTTTCTTTCCATAAGATTGCCAAATAGGTTTCTAGGCTCCGCCATGTTTCTAGGATAGTGCTTTCCTGTCGCACATCATTTCCTGTAGGTGGTCTAGTACATTTGCTCCCCTAGAAAGCATCGATTTGGGAAATAAAAAAGTGTGTACTGTGACATGGAATGGATTGGGAAATTACTTGGTGCTAGGACACAGTTATTAAATTGAAAATGGATTAGGTGGGGGAACTGACCCTAACGGGTTAAGTATAACGATGAACATCAAATCTGTAATAACACCTGCTGACAATTCTACCTATTTAAATCCCAAGGTGAAAAGAGGATAAACTATCACATTCATTGAAAAAACTTTCAGGAGTCTAATGGAGAAAGTTCCCATTTTTGGGTTACATACATATTTTGAGTCATAGGGCCTCATTAGGATGGCGGGCGGGCGTATCGGAAAACAGGACCGCCCGCCATAAGGGCAGGGGTCCGGGGCTGCCATTAGGATGTGCCCGCCACAGTGGCGGGCACATCCTGTATTCTCAGCATTGTGGCGGGCGGTGCTCTCTGCACCGCCCGCCACAATGCTGACAATACATCCCAGCATTTTCATTTGCAAAGCGGCAGGCACCGCGTGGTGCCTGCCGCTTTGGAAATGAAAATGAAGGGGGGTACCACAGGTACCCCCCATGTGCACCCCCCACTCACCTTCACTCTGGGGGCCCCCAGAGTGAAGAACGCCTGCCTTTCCGTGGCGGCAGGCATTGCACTCTTGCCATCGTAATATGGCTGGCGGTGTCTAATAGACACCACCACCATATTAAACATTTTCCATGAGGGGGCGTGGCTAAGGCGCCGATGTAGGTGGAAGCGGGACTCCGGAGCTCCTCCGTGCCCGCCTCGCACCACCGCATATCCTGAACCCCGGCTCGCACCCAGACCCCTCAAAAATACATAGGAGGGCAACGGGGGCACGCAGGGTGAGTTTGGAGGACTGGGGGCCCCTGTGTGCACCCCCACTGGACTTAACAATTCGAGCGCGGCTCCCGGAGAGGAGAGCGCCCAAAATGGCGGCCGCCGTCCTGCCCTGATGTGCCTGGCGGCTGACTCCAGGAGGCGAGGAAGGACCCCCTGACGCGGTGACGACTGACCGCTGGCCGGCGGAGAACCCCCGGAGACCGGACAAAGGTGAGGGGACCTGGCTGGCGCACTCGCGGGTGACGCTGGAGGACGGGAGTCGGCGGCCATGCCTGACCCTAAAATGGCGCTGGCGGTGACCGAGTGACCGCGTTGGCGGCCGGCGACAGAGCCCCTGGAGCTGCGTGGGCCGCTGGACCAGCGCACAACACACGACCCGACCTCCTGGTGGCGGCGTTGGGGGGTGCGCGAGGACACTGGCCGTCAGGGAGAGCGGGGTTTGAGGGACTGACTGCCCTTCCCCCCCCCCACCACGAGGCGCCTACCTAGGCTGGGTGGCTGTCTGCGGAGCTGTGGGGGCCGAGTGGAGGCCTGGACCTACGAGGGGCACCTGTCCTGATATCCCGGTGACGGTCTTGCCAGGGAGCCTGTGCCACTGTGGATTGGCAGCACGCGCACAAGGGGGACGAAGAGGGGAACGGGAGACGAGGTGCTGACTCCCCACCCCTATGAGTCACTGACGCTCCGGGCGGGAAGAGGTGCCTACCTGACCGGGGGCGTCCGAGCACAGCGGACCAGGTACTCATCGGTGACTACCCTGCCTTAGCCTTCTAGGAGCCCGGACCAGGGGCACTGGTGCCACACGACGCCGGCGGAGACTCGCCCTTGAACTGGACCCCACGAGACGCAGGCCCAGTGGTCGGAAGGCACGGCGGGCCTGAGGCGGACCAAGGACGGAGAGGGGGAACATCGGTGGCCACCGCAGGGGCGCTTGACGATCACTGCCCGCCAGGATGGTGCGGGGCAACAGCAGGAAGAAAGGCTTCGAGGCCCTGAGACAGGACGACCCGGGGCACCTCGTCGAGGACGACCCGCCGGGGGAAGGGGCCGGGAGCTCGACCCGCCCACGGGATCCCTCTCTGGGGGACATAATGCAGGCGATTGTGGCGTCGCGGGAGGCGCTTGAGAAGCGCATGGACACCATAGGGTCGGACCTAATCCTGTTGAAGGACGACCACAGGAAACTGAAGGAGCGGGTGACGACCTCAGAGGTGGCCCTGAAAAACTTGCCAGGGGACGTGGCGGAGCTCAAAACGTCATTGGCGGAAATGGCCCAGAAGGTGCGGGTCCTGGAGCTCCGAGCAGAGGACAGTGAAGGACGCTCTCGGCGCAATAACCTCCGCCTGGTGGGGGTCCCTGAGAACGCAGAGGGGCGGGATGCGGTCACCTACCTGGAGGGCTGGCTACGATCCGAGGTGGCCCCGGAGGGACTCTCGCCGTTCTTTGCCATTGAGCGCGCGCACAGGGTCCCTGCGCGTCCCCCCAAACCGGGGGTGCCTCCGCGCCCGATTGTGCTGCGGCTTCTGCACTTCAGAGACAGAGACCATATACTGCGGAGGGTGAGGGAAATCCCGGACCTGAGAATAGACAACAGCAGGGTCATGGTCTTTCCGGACTTCACCAGAGATGTGCAGAAGCAGCGTGCCTCCTTCCTGGCGGTCAAACGGAAATTGAGATCACTGCACCTGCCCTACGCTATGCTGTTCCCGGCGCGGCTGCGGGTGGTCGATGGAGAACGCACTCACTTTTTCCTGACGCCGCAGGAAGCTTGGAGTTGGTTGGACGCGAGAGGGGAGCCGGGCACGGGCCCTACGCCGCAGACCCCCCCCAGGAGACACTCCGCGGAAGCGACACCGACGCGACGATCTGGCTCCCCAACGGGCTGGCAGCAGGAGCGAGCCAAGGCGGTGCAAGCGGTGGCGGCCATCAGCCAGGGGGACGCCAGCCCCTCCAGCAGCGCATCTGAGCAGTCGAAGGACAGCACTCCCAGCCCTGGCTCCAGCAGTGGGCACGAACATTCTGAGACGGACCTGCCGGTGGTGACCCCCCAGACAGCGGAAGGTATCCTTGGCTGAGACGGTTCGTGAGACATTGGCCACACAAGTAAGACAATGGGACATGCAGGTGGGGGGGGGGGGACCGCTACTGGACGCTCTGCAGTGGGATGCGGATGCCCCCCCGGGACTTCGCACTGGCACCGTGGGGGACGGGGAGAGTCGGGGGGTCTCTCCTGATTGTTGTTAGGGGTAGTGGGGCGGGGGCGGGGGGCTTCGGACCTGTCTGGAGCCGGCATCGCTGCCACTCCAGCCCTACTATGTAGTGATACGCTCTTTGATTCTTGAGTTTGGATGGGGTTTCCACGTTGGTTGTCTGTCCGGGGGTGTGGGAGTTGGGGTAGTTTGATTATGCAGGTTGGGGGGGGGACGGGGGGGGGGGACCTAGGCGTGCTGGGGGGGTTGCCGGGAGAGTGAGTGGAGTGGATGGGGCTTGGCAGACTTCGCCATGGGATCCGACTTAGGCTATAGATGTCTCACATGGAACGTGAGGGGGATGCACTCGATGCACAGGCGTCATAAGATCCACTCCTATCTGGTCAGGCGGGGCATACACATTGCCTTCCTTCAGGAAACCCATCTGCTGGACAAAGAAGGGAGGGCACTGCAGCGGCGCTGGAGGGGGCAGGTCTTTCACACCGGCTACTCCGCTTATGCTAGGGGGGTGGCCATCTGGGTGCGGGCGGGGATTCCCTACCAATGCACACAACAGGTGATTGACCCAGAGGGGAGATACATAATGGTGCGTGGCAAGCTGGACGGGAGGGACCTTAACCTGGGTTGCATATATGCCCCAAATGTGGACCAACCTGCATTCCTAGCACTACTGTCCAATAAACTAGCTCAGTTTCTGGTGGAACCCTTGCTCCTGGGCGGCGACTTTAACAGCGTGGCAGACGTTAACCTGGATAGATCCCACCCTCCCCTTCCGAATGCACCAGCTGGTAAACTTGCACTCGCGCGCTCGGCCTGGCAGCGCCGATGGGGACTGGTTGACTCCTGGAGGGCTAACCACCCGTCGGACAGGGACTACTCCTTCTTCTCCGCTCTCCACGAGCTACATGTCCGCATTGACGCCTTACTAGGCTCGCAAGACGTGCACGCGGAGGTGTGCCACAGTGAGTATCTCACGCGCTCGATCTCGGACCACAACCCGCTCCTCGTGCGGCTGCGCTGGTCGCAGCTCCGCCCGAGGATCCCGGCTTGGAAGCTCCGCCCTGAGGCACTGGACGATCAGCTCTTCCGTGCCACGATTGCCTCGGGCATTGAGGCATATTTCCAGGAGAACGCGGGTACGGCGGGGTCAGCCGCGACGGAATGGGACGCCTTCAAATCGGTACTTCGGGGCCAGTGCATTGCAACGGCTCGGGAGTGCGGAGAACGCTACTGGAAGACATCGAGAGGGAGGACGAGACCCTGCGGAGACTGGAGAGGGCGAGACCTGAGCGGCCGGACACCCACGAGGCCCTGCTAGGGGCGCGAGAGGCGGTGGCGGCGACAGTGGAGCGTCTCCGATGCTTTGACTACAAGGCCTACCTCACGCGAGCGCACTCGGAACGCGACAAATCGGGGGCTCTCCTGGCCTGGCTGGCCAACCCGTCCCGCCGAAGCTCGGTCATTCTTGAGCTCCGAGACCAGGCGGGGGCGGCGAGGTTTGATCAACAGGGAATTAACGCATTGTTTTATGACTACTACACAGAGCTCTACCGCAGCAGGGTCCTCCCGTCGGCGGAGGAGTTTAGGGCCTTTCTGGAGGGTCTTGACCTACCGGTGCTGGAGGAGGGGATCGCAAAGCGACTTGGGGACAAGATTGAGGAGAGGGAGGTACGGGTTGCCATCAAGAGCATGGCAAGAAATAAGACGCCGGGCACCGATGGATTCCCGACGGAATTCTACCTCACCTACACGGATCTCCTAGCGCCCCGGCTGACGTGGGTATACAACGAGTCGAGGCGGCTGGGCTGCCTCCCTGCGACCACGAGAGAGGCGCTGATAGTCCCCCTACTGAAGCCGGGTAAGCAGCCATGGGACAGGGCAGCGTATCGCCCACTGTCCATGCTCAACCTGGACTATAAGATTCTGAGCAAGATCTTGGCGACGCGTTTGCTCCCTCACATGCCCATGCTGGTACATGCGGACCAATCGGGCTTCATCCCGGCCCGCAATACAGCGCTTAACGTGCGGCGACTCCTGCACATACTAGAGGCCGACACCTACGACGGGGATGAGGCAGTGGTGTTTGCTGTCGACATGGAGAAGGCCTTCGACAGCCTGGAATGGCCGTATCTCTTCCATGTTTTGCGAGCGCTGGGCCTTGGCGAAGGCTTCGTAGATTGGACGAGGCTGCTCTATACGAACGCGACGGCAAGGGTCAGGACGGGGAGGATCATCTCTGAGATGTGCGGAGTGGGCAGGGGCACCCGTCAGGGTTGCCCTCTTTCCCCCCTGCTGTTTGCCTTAGCCGTCGAGCCGCTTGCGGCTCGGGCCCGGCTGGGGCAGGCGTATCGGGGCCTGGACGTCTATGGTCAAGACCACCACATCGCACTATACGCAGATGATCTGCTGATGTTCCTGGCGGATTCGGCGGACTCCCTGCGAGGAGCTAAGGCCCTCCTGCAATCGCTGGGTAGAATCTCGGGCCTCCGAGTGAACTGGGAGAAGTCCCACCTATTCCCGGCCCGCCCACGGAGGGCATGCCCGCAAACTACAGAGGGAGTGACCTGGGAAGAGAGGAGCCTGCGATACCTTGGCACCTCGATCTTCCATGACAGAGCCGATATCCTTGAGGGTAATATCGGTACGGCGATACGGCACACTAGAGAGAATTTCGACTTTTGGGGCACGCTCCCATTGTCGCTCATGGGCAGGGTGGCGTTGCTCAAGATGGTAACCCTCCCGCGGCTGCTTTACTTCTTCGGGACCCTCCCGATCTGGATCCCGGCGAGCTACTTTCGGCGGCTGCGATCGATGGTCATCGGCTTCCTGTGGGGGACGGGAAGGCGCAGGGTGGCCCATGCCACGCTTCTCCGCCCTAGGGCGGACGGAGGTCTAGCGGTGCCGGACTACGAGCTCTACTACTTAGCGGCGCAGCTGCAATGGCTGACACAATGGGTGGCTCGGGCCAGGAGGGGGGAGGATGGAGCAGGAGAACCGGCGGGTCCGGTCCAGGTGTTGTCCCGGATTGTCCTGGGACTTCCGATGGGGGATTTCCACCTCACCCAGGAGTTTGCGACGGCCCGGAAATGCTGGAACAGGTATCGCCGGAGATGCGGTGTTACGGTTCCTTACGCACCAGAGATCCCGCTTAGACTCTGCAGGGCGCTTCCGCACGGAGGCTCGTGGCGCGGGCTGAACGGCTGGGACCAGCAGGGGCTGTCATCCATAGGTGACCTGTACGAAAATGGAGTGATGTTGCCCTTCGACCTCCTGCAGGACCGCTTCGAACTGGCGGGTGGGGACTTCCTTCTACATGCGGCTTTAACGGCGGCGATCCGCAAACACTGGGGGGCGGGCATCTCGGAGCCACCATTGTCCCTGGGGTGTCAGTACGTCGTGATGATGGCAGGGACGGTCAAAGCGGTCACGTGCCTGACTCGACGCATGGTCTCGGAATCCACCGCTCCGCTGCTGACCCTGAAGACGAAATGGGAGGCCGACCTGGCGACTGAGATCCCCGAAGAGGCCTGGAATGGTATACTGGAGGGGGCCCGGAACGGCACGCGCAACGCAAGGTTCCAGCTGGTGCACTTTTATGTCCTACATAGGGCGTATCTGACCCCTGATAAATTACATAAGTACTTCCCGGCTCACCCAGCGTCCTGTCCGCGCTGCCCGGCGGATCCCGCAGACTTCCGACACATGTTCTGGTCCTGTCCCGAGCTGGGGCCCTTCTGGGGGGAGGTGGTGGAGGTTCTGAGGGAGGTGACGGAGAGGGACCTGCAACTCACCATGGCACATTGCATACTACACTGGTTCCCACACACATCAAAGAACAAAGTCACTAGTAAGTTCCTGGACTTGGGGCTTCTCCTGGCGAAGCGGGCCATTACGTCCCAGTGGAAGGCGTCCCGGGGCCCCGTAGTAGAGCGCTGGAAGGCTGAACTGCTTAAATGGGCTAGATGTGAGGGTGAGCTTCGCCTGCGAGCTGCGCTCAGGATAGACAATGACTTGGCACTGGAGAGAGCCAGGGCGTGGGAGGGGCTGGTCCTAGATCTCACGCTCCTGGACGTGGAGGAGGAGGAATCCCCAGTACATAGCCCGGCTCCAGAGGGACGCCTGCCTGACGGGGGGCGGCATAGACCCGCTCGGCTATTGCACTGCCCTTGCGTTCCATTGAGATGATTTACGGATGATTGCAGACGAATCCTGGTACCATGCTTCGGGTCTGATCTTGGTGACAAGGTTGAGAGTTCAATTAGGTGATACTCTGGCACGCCTGGGGGGGTGGGGGGGCTGGGTAGGGGGCAGGGAGAGTTGGGGGGGGGGGGAATCCTGGACGGGGAAGGCGGGGTAGGAAAAGTTGAGGGGGGTTAGGGGAAGGGGAGGGGGGTATGTTCACGGGAGTTGCACAGAAACTCTTGGCTTCAACTGGACTTGGGACAGGGGAGAGGGAGTGTTAGGTCCGAAAAGCAGCGCTGCCGTTTCCCATCCACTTGTTGGCTGTAGCCATGCACAGAATGCTCCAGCGCAGTTCCCTATGTACCTGCGACTTTGCCGCTCGACCTCCGGGGTGCGAGCTGAATGGCTGTGTGATACTGGGGAGTGGGAGCGGAGCTCACACGGAGCGTCAAGGGGAATGGCATAAATTGTACTGTATACTTATCTATCATTGCTGCAATAAAAAGATATTTACAAAAAAATTAAACATTTTCCACCCCGGCCGCAAGGCGACCGGGGCGGAAAAGTGGCAGGCGGTGTTTTCTTCCACCGTGGTCTCCCCGCCATACTAATATGGCGGGGGGAATACAGGGAAGGATGGCGGGGGGATTGCCCCCGCCAGGCAGGCGGTGGCTACCGCCAGCCTGGCAGGGGCAATCCGCCCGGACTCCTAATGGGCCCAATAGATTTTGATGTTAGCCGTGGATGCATTAGGGACAATTTTGGGATGTTTTTGTTTGTTTAAAAATGCTTTATTTGATGTAAATATGAACATAAAATAGAGATAAAATTCAATTTCTAGAAGTAATAAAACACAATTCAACACATTCTCTATATATATATATTACCTTACTTACCACTTGGCAGTTTTAGTTAGGTCTGCTTTTCCGTAGAAAGAGCGTTTTTTCTAATAACTATGGCCCCGTTTGATGAATCTTCACAAAACTTTATAAATACATGTTCACCCCCCTCAACTCCTAACCTGAAAAGTTTCGGAGTAATCTGTCAAGCGGCGGCAGAGAAAAAAGAGGTGTCCCATGCATTTTCCATAAATGTCTTTAATATGGAATTACACCAAATTTGCAAGGAAGCTAGATTTGGTCCTCAGATTGTGCTTTTTGTGATTTGGTGTATATCTGTTCAGTAGTTTTGGAGAAATTAAGGTTAAAAAATAATTGTATATCTGTACAGTTGCGTCTGCGAGAGTCTTGAAAGTCTCTCGTGGGGCGGCAATTTAAAAGTAGAGCGTTCTGACTGGCCCTGGGAGCTTTTTTTTCCTTAGGCTATCTCGCTCCAATGAGAGTCACACTCCCTCGGGAGCAAGAGCTCTGACTAGCTGCCAGCAACATGAGAAAAATGCTATGCTGCTAGCAGCCATTACAAAACTCAAGGACTTAGACCCCTGTCTTGAAGTTAAAAAAACATAATAATATAAGGGGGCAGGGTAGGGATACCCTGACCCCCTATACCCACGGGGCAAAAAATGATGCAACACTGCAGGACTCCAGCGAGATCAGAAAAAAAATGGCAGCCGGGCTGCATTTATGAGGCTTATGCCCCAGGGAGCCCACCCCCAGGGCTGTATTTATAAAGGGGAGATGGGCTGTGTTGCCCCCCCTCTGCAGGGGACCCACCCCCAGGACGAAACCTATTTAAATGGGGAGGGAGGCTGCACAGACCCACCTCGCTGAGCCTCTAAAGGTCTGAAACTTGACGAAATGGGGAAGGGGGCTGAGCGGGCCCCCAACCCGAGCCAATAATGGTCCAGCATCCTTCGGGTTGCAGTTTCTGTGCCTGCAGCAGCATGGACAGGGAAACCAATGTTTGCGCTCACTTGATGGGAGCATTTCTGAAATTCCCACCAAGTGGGACCAAACACCAAGTCTGCTCCAAGCAGGCGGGAGCTTTGAAAATGCTCACGCCCGATGGGAGCAGACTTTTGATCAGTGCGGGCAGGGAAATACATCAAAATATTGCTCCCGCCCGCAGGGAGCAGCATTACTAGCTGCATTCAGGGAGCTGACTGGGTGTGCGGGGGCCTTGGGGCTCCCAACACTGCCCCAAACGAGAGTATGATAGGTGACCTAGGTGGGCACCCACCTTTTTACAAATGCGGTCCTGGGGCCAATAATGGCTCGGGGAAGGGGGTCGCGTGGCCACCTTTCCCTTTTAACATGGAACCTGAGGGATGGGGTTTCTAAATAGGCTTGTGATGGAGGCCATATGGCCCCCTCCTCTTCTTGATATATATTTGGCCCTGGGGATGGGGTCCCCAGGGTTATTAAGACTCAGGAAGGGAAGCCTTGCAGTCCCTTTCCCCTAAATAAATAGAAGGCCCGAGGATGGGATCCCCATGCGGCCCCACTCCCCTACATTAAAAAAAAGGCCCTGGGGGAGGGGTTCCCATGGACTACTAATGCTCTGGGAGGGGGGTCACACAGCTCCTCCCTCCTTAATTACAGAAAATTCCCTGTGGATGGGGTAACCTAGTTCTAATAAGGTTCGGGAGGGAGGTCAAGTGACCCACCTCCCCTTTGAAAAAAGACCCTGGTGTATGGGGTCCCTAGGACCATGCCCTGTGGCCAACACCCACCATGCACAGCTCAAGGACATCTGCAGTGTGAGGTTGCCTGCCTTTGGGGAGGTTGGCCACAGGGTCTGGTCGCAGGCCAGGGCTTGTGGCCAACCCCCACAGTCCACGACTGAAGTCTGTGCGCAGCGTGGGGTTGGCTTCATGTAGGGGGTTGGAAAAAGGCTTGGCAGCAGACTAGGCCCTCTGACCAACCCCCTGCCATGCACGGCCAAAGGCCCTGCCCCTTGTGGGGTTGACTGCTTTTACAGTGGCTGGTCACATGCCTTGGCCGCACACTAGGCCTTGTGGCATACCCTGCAGCTGCGCACAGCTGGTTGGCTGCATGTGGGGGGTTGGCAACAGGCCCTGCAGCCAACCCTCTGCCGAACACGGTCTTTGGCAGGAGTTGGATATATGTATTGTAATTAAATATTACTTCAGGTTAAAAGAAAACTAGAAATTCACTGAAACAAAGGTAACATTATAGGTAGGTGTGAAAAAGATATGTTTTTTTAAACCTTTAGAAGTTCACGGAAAAAAACAAAGGTTAAATTAATGTTATAGTTAAGTGAATTTGTCAGTGACAACATTAATGTTTTGAACTAAAATAAAAACACAGAAATTCACCAGGTATAGTTAGAAGAGCAAACTATAACTTGCGCCCCCGCCATGCACTGCTTATGACCTCACATATGACACCACTCATGACATGTTCTATGACATCATTTGACATTTGACATCTCAAATGATATCATTGATGATATCACTGATGATATCAGCTCATCATCTTTTGTATACATTGCTCTATAAATGGGTATACCATTAGAGTTATAAAAGTAAGTGCATAATTGTTCAGAATAATACATATATCTATATCGAGATATCTAAAGATGTATTAACATATTAGTGTAATCTGTAAAACCAGTTAATAATTGAAAGAACCCTAGGTAAAGAAAAATAAAATAAAAACATTTATTAAAAAAAATAATTATATAAAGATAAAAAGAAGTATAGAGAATAAAGAAAGACAGAAAGAGTGAGAAAAGAGAAAGCACAAAAGAGAGTTAATATAGCCTTATAGCCCGCCGTAGAGGGCTATACCGGCTATTAAAGGCCCTCTCCAGCGTTAAAAGCCCCGAGCCGAAGGCGAGGGCCTTTAACAAGGGAGAGGGACTTTAATAGCGGTATAGCCCTCTACGAAGGGCTATAAGGCTATTAGAACATTCTGTCACTAGAGGACAGAATGTTCTAACAAAAAAACAAAGCCTTTTGGGAGCGCGAGGGGATTGGAATCCCCTCAGGTTCCCTGAAGCCTTTGTTCACAGCCAGAGCTGTGAACAAGGAAACATTGGAATGTTGGAGCTCCAGGCTTATACCAGCCATTATCAGCCCGGAGCACTCCATTGTTTTCAATGGAGCTCCCAACATTCCAATGTTCTAATATCTAATAGTACACAGTTCAGCTAATATATACAGGTGCAATTATAATATTCATTTAAATAACTATTCAAAAACCAGAGAAAAAGAACAAAATCTTTGACATCTCTTACTGAAGAAAACATATAGAATATTTTGAGTGAATAATACAGCACCTAAACCTAATGCCGGAGGTTTATAAACCTCTACCACAACTGGAACAATGCCTGGTTACTGGACTGTGTTTTTGAATTTGTCTGACATCTTGAATTTAACATAGGCAAGGGTTACAAATGAACCAGTCAACCGTGACACATGATGGTAATTTGAGTAATTTAAATGTTGCTGCACTGCAGAGGGGCATTACCATCTCGTCATATCCTGCCGAGGCCAATAGAATCCCATCCTTGGAGAATGACAAGCTCTTCAGCCAGCCCAGATGTCCTGCCAGCAGGAAGATGAGTGTGCCCTTGTTAGGATTCCACACACGCGCGGTTTTGTCCCAGGAACCAGTGGCCTACAGAAAGAAAAGAGGATCAGTAAATTGACATACTGTTTGTGCATGTAGGTACCATACAGAAAAGGGGATTTGTCTCACTTAAAAAAAAATTTGACGATGGTTCCAAATAAAAAAATAAATCCTATATTAGTCTTGTATGTTATTTAAAATGTATGATGGATAAGGAAGCAGTTAATCTGTCAAAGTTACCCACATCTCTAGGCCACAATGTTTGCTCTGAAGCAGCCCAAGCGTTTAGTTGAAAAAACGTTGCATTCTGTAGCTTGTCACTTTGCTTTTCTAAATATACGCCTCTGAGGACAACCACACAGAGTTTGTCTGTTAGGACTTTAGTTACAGGTGAGCATGGTAACATGGGGCTAGTGGACTGTTATGATATTTCACATTTACATCAGCATTCTAGGTTTCGCTATGCGTTTGACATGATGTTAGATTATGTATTGCCAAGACAGGTTTGAGTTTGACCTCCACCACTCATGGTTAAAAGTCACCATATGGCTTTTGTTGGGTTGACCATTGACCTTAGAAAAGGAGTTTGATGATATCCATCCAAAACCACCATCTCAGTAAAATATACATTAGTGTGTTTTGATTGATCCTCCTACCAGCGAGTGGGGACAATTCGTGGGCCTGGGGTCTTGGTTTCCCACCCATTCCCAGTTCAGGTACTTGTAGAAGATTCAGTAAGGAAGCCTCAGTAATTCCTAAGTGTCAGGGTATAGTGTTGAGTGGGTCCTTTAATGTTTTCAAAGTACGTCGGTAGAGACGCTTATAACAGATTCTTTACTTATGAGAAATAATATATTCACTGAACATTGGCATTATTGCATTTTATTGTGTTTTGGTGTAAAATATACGTGTGAATTGCCCCCGACGACCGCAGTGAGCTGCTTCTCCCTGCAGAATCAATTGCCTGAAACAAAGCCGTTCTCAGGGCTCCCGGTCACTCTTGCAATCCCCCTCGAGGCGCAGAACTACGGGCGCCATCTTGAAACGGGGCCTGGACAGCGCTCTAGTGGCTGGGCGATTTGGGCTCACTCGCTATAAAAGAGCCTCACACTGTCCCTTCCCATATTGATTGATTGCACTAACTCCTGAGGCGGAAGCCGGGAGGTTAGAATTCTAGTAGCAGAATAATTGTTACTTTCCATTTTTGAGCACTGCACTTTGAAAATGAATAGCGCTTTTTAAACATTGGCATTATTGCATTTTATTGTGTTTTGGTGTAAAATATACGTGTGAATTGCCCACGACGACCGCAGTGAGCTGCTTCTCCCTGCAGAATCAATTGCCTGAAACGAAGCCGTTCTCAGGGCTCCCGGTCACTCTTGCAATCCCCCTCGAGGCGCAGAACTACGGGCGCCATCTTGAAACGGGGCCTGGACAGCGCTCTAGTGGCTAAGCGATTAAGGGCCCACTCGCTATAAAAGAGCCTCACACTGTCCCTTCCCATATTGATTGATTGCACTAACTCCTGAGGCGGAAGCCGGGAGGTTAGAATTCTAGTAGCAGAATAATTGTTACTTTCCATTTTTGAGCACTGCACTTTGAAAATGAATAGCGCTTTTTAAACTTTGGCATTATTGCATTTTATTGTGTTTTGGTTTAAAATATACGTGTGAATTGCCCCCGACGACCGCAGTGAGCTGCTTCTCCCTGCAGAATCAATTGCCTGAAACGAAGCCGTTCTCAGGGCTCCCGGTCACTCTTGCAATCCCCCTCGAGGCGCAGAACTACGGGCGCCATCTTGAAACGGGGCCTGGACAGCGCTCTAGTGGCTGGGCGATTTGGGCCCACTCGCTATAAAATGAAGCCCTCTTTCCGTCCGCGCAGCAGGCGGGCGCAGCGGGCGGGCGCAGCGGGCGCGCCAATGGCGCGCCGGAGACGCGCCAGAGGCAAGCCCGTCTGGGCCAGGCCGGGCACAGGGCCACCCACTATGCCCATTTTACTTAATCACCGGATCAAATATTCACGAGATCACCTTTTACAATACAGCACGGCTGCCTCCCCTCTCATCCCACCACCTTCGCTTCAGGGTGAGTCCATTTGGAAAGCTAATCGCCGTATGCCAAAATATGTCAGCCTGGCTCTGCTTAACTGTAGATCTGCATCCAAACATTCCATAGAGATCAACGTGTTGATCCAAGATATTAAGCTAGACATACATTTCCTCACGGAAACTTGGTTGACGTCTCATTCCGAGGCAGATATTGTCAACATGTTACCTCACGGCTATGTAATACAGTACCAGAACAGAACAAAGGGAAAAGGAGGCGGTTTAGCGATCGTGCACAGAGACAACCTTACATGCAGGACACAAGAGGGAGGAATTGAGGATTGCGAAAGCGTCCACTTTTCCTTCCAAATCACTCCTAACAAATCCCTCTCGGGTATTCTTATATACCGCCCGCCCGGTAGTCTAGGAAATTTTGTCGGATCACTGCTAGAGTCCACAATCTCTTCCTGCACCTCGACCTCCAATTTCATCCTACTAGGAGATCTAAATCTGCATTTTGAGGATAGCACAGATATAATTGCTAGCGACCTCATTTCAGAATTAAAGGCATTCGACCTCTATTTAAAAAACTCAGAGGCAACGCATGCCAAAGGACACCTTTTAGACCCAGTTTTTGCCAACTTCCCTAAGATAGAAATTTTACCCTCACTCCCTCTTCCATGGTCTGATCACTTGCTTATCCCGTTCACATGGCAAACCAATATAGACACCCCCCAAATTCAAATATCTAGAGAGCAGGATAGAATATGGTGAAAACTCTCACTCGAGAACTGGACCCAGGAATTAACACAATCTGCCCCTCCCGCAGACCCTGACCCCGTGAAAGCAGACAAAAATTTTACTAGATGGCTCACCTCCACCCTGGATGTAGTCGCACCCAAGAAAAATCTAAAGAAAAAAAGCAAAATCTTCAAATCTCCATGGTATTCCCAAGAATTGAGGAACCTAAGAAAAATCTGTAAAATCCAAGAGCGGAAATGGAGGAAAGATTGGGATCCCCTCAACAAAGAGGAATACAAAAAAGCAATGAGGACTTATAAATCAGCCCGAAAAACAGCCCAAGCCTCCTTTTTTGAAGAAAAAATTAAATCTGCCTCTAACTCGTCCCGGGAGACCTATAAAATAGTCAAAGAGTTACTTAAAATCCCTAACCCCCTTCAATTCAGGAACCCACAGTTGCTAGCTGCAACCAAGTAGCAGCCTTCTTCCAGAATAAAATAACAAACATCTTACAAGCCCTTCCGCCAAAATCTGATGACAATCCCCCTGCGGCCCTGCTGCCCTCAACCATAGGCCCGACCTTGGACAGTCTTAACCAGCTGTCCAATGAAGACTTCCTGAAAGCTCTATCAGGCATGAAAAGTGGTTCACCGAATGACCCAGCCCCTATTAACATCATCAAACAAGTCGGACCTACCATCTCGCATTTGGCCACCAACCTTATCAATGCTTCACTTAGCCAAGGAGTGGTCCCCCCCAGTTGGAAACACGCAATAGTTAAGGCATTACAGAAAAAACCAGGACTTGACCCTCAAGACCTTTCTAACCTTCGACCAATCTCTCTTTTGCCTGGCATAAGTAAGATTGCAGAGAAGGCCGTCAATCAGCAATTGTCGGCTTTCCTTGAATCCAACAATCTCCTTCGCCCCTCACAAACAGGTTTCTGCCCGGGTCAGGGGACCGAGACCGCTCTTCTGAAAGTGGTCGAAGAAGCTAGGTGCATCTTGGATTCAGGAGGATCGGCTCTACTGATCCTCCTGGATCTAAGCGCTGCATTTGACACAGTGGATCACAAGATCCTGATCCAGCGACTCCTCAACCTAGGGGTGAGAGACACGGCACTATGTTGGCTCACATCCTTCCTTAAGGACAGAACCTTCCAGGTCTGTGAAGGGAATGTGCGATCCAAATCTTTCCCCCTCCAGTGTGGGGTTCCGCAGGGCTCTTCACTGAGCCCTACATTGTTTAACATCTACATGGTCCCCCTGGAGGATGTGGTCATTCCCTTTGGGATCAAAGCCGTCACATATGCTGATGACACCCAAATGGTTGTTTTGTTTTCTTTAGAAAGTGATAAACTTAGAAACCTGCATGACTGTCTTGAAGGAATCCATAACTGGATGTGTGACTCAAGGCTTAAACTAAATGGCTCTAAAACTGAGCTCATGCTGCTGGGACACCAAACAACATCCCTCCCCATTGCTATGGGGCCATCATGCTTAGGAACCCTTCCACAACCCAAGACAGAACTCAAAAGCTTGGGTTTCTGGCTGGAGCAAGACCTCTCTCTGAAAACGCAGGCCAAAAAGACGGCTGGTACCTGTGTGGGCCTACTCCGCTCTGTCAGGAAGATTCTTCCATTACTCCCCACACAGTCTCAAAAATTGCTTATTCAAGGTCTAATCTTGTCCAGATTAGACTATAGCAACGCCTTTTTCTTGGCTGCCCCAGAATCCACTATTAACATTCTTCAGCGAACTCAAAACGCTGCAGCAAGACTTCTGACAGGCACCCCTCGGAGAGCATCAGCTAAACCAGCCCTTAAGGCTCTCCATTGGCTACCGATCCGTGAAAGGATCAAATTCAAGGCCCTATGTACTACTCACACAGCTTTGCAAGGTAAAGGGCCCCCCATGCTTAAGACCATGCTCTATCCCTATAAACCTAACAGGTCCCTGCGTTCCTCCCAAGGTAACCTGGCCACTGTCCACAGAGTCAAGAAGGCCCGCACTGGAGGGCGACGCTTTTCGGTCACAGCAGCAACCCTATGGAATTCCTTGCCAACTCAGCTGCGCTCTGAACCGAACTACATGAAATTCCGGAAGCTACTTAAGACCTACCTTTTCCCGCAATAACTTTAACTCCCCTCTTCTACCCCTCTGTTTTTTTCTCAGTTGTTAACTGCAATCACAGCGTTGGGACGCTCCCGGGCAGCCATGCGCTATATAAAGCCCCCTTTCATTTCATTTCTATTGAAAGTCTCAAGAATAACAGGAATGTCAAAATACAGAAGAATACAACGCGTGGATGTCTTTTTAGAATCTTTGACTCTGATCTATCACTTCATAATCAAATCTTTTCAGCATGGTGCACATATTGTTTCCACTGTACAAGATCAATAAATCTGTGTTTTTCTTCCAACTTTACCTGTTGATCTTCTTATTCAATACCAAGTCCCCTCTTGGTTAGACTGTTATCTTCTCTGCGTAGGACTCACTCAATACGCTCTCCTGCCACTTCTTTTATTCGTCAATGCTCCCTTTGCATACTATTTTATCCACATTTAAAAATAAATACAGACAATAAAATAAAAGGTTTTCTCTCTATAAATCTGTAAAAATCAGTAAAAACGGAAAACAGGGAGCCTTACTTATGATCCTACTACACCTTTTATCTCTGATTTGGGCGTGCTGGTTCCCTAGTCTACTTTCTTCTCAATATTTTTTTCAAATGACCTAAGGGAATTCCTCCTTCCCATCACAATGATTTACTCTATCATTCTACTAGACATTAGTGTTCTGCTAGTCAGTGTCTTATGGTCCATCCTTGGCTTCCTGGTTTTGCCTCTTGCTTCAGGTTCTTTGTTGTGTACAAAAATCTTCAACAGCCTATCGGTTTACTTGAGACTTTCTCCAACACCGACAGCACTTAAAACATTTGAAAAATCATCTACTACACTCCACTCCACCTCTTCTGTAGCCCTGACGTGTTTTATTTTGAGTTGATTGAGGTTCAACTGATTTCATATCATTTTGTGCCATGGATATTTTTAACAGTGCTTTGGATAAAGGAGCTATATAAATTAAAGAAAATAAATAAATAGTAACTCGTTCAATAGAGTCTCAACCCATGATGGAGGCAGGCAGCATTGGGCTCAGTTCTTACCAGCATTCCAGTTACAGAGAAGCAAATGCAGCTGATGTTGCCCGTGTGTCCTTCAAGGGTCCTACAGCGGCCATCATTCTGCAAGTCCCAGACTTTAACCGTGTAGTCCCAAGACCCAGTGGCCTGAAAAAAACAAAGACAGATGTAACCAAAGCTCTGTTTTCACTCTGTCCCAAACACAAAATAAAGTAAAATTAATTATTGATGTTTCACAACAACACAAAGTACTGTCTGTACTTTTGGATCAAAAGGTTTAAAGAACTTTTTAACAGAGAATGACACAAATATGATAATTTTCATATAAAGCTTAAATGAAGGTAGATAAGAGATGTAGAGCGATAGTGTAGTTCATCATTGTACGCGAGGTGAAATAAAGCACTTCTTACTTCTTTTGACAAAAATTATGACGGATAGAAGTAACATTTGTATATCATATTTGTGAAGATATTTTTTTTGCATGAACTCTTCTAGTAGGTTCTGGAAAACTGTGAAGTTGGGCTTGCCAGTTATGTCCGATAAGCCTTGGTTGATGTCCTAAGTGCGCTTTCAGAGAAACTGATTCACCAAATAGCCAAGAAAGCAGAGGTGACATCATACACCCTTTGACCCACAGCTGACATAAGAGTGACTTCTTGGCCAACCCTTAGCCGCTCAAGAGCCTCTGATTTGCTGCTGAGGGGCTAGGTGAAGGGCAATCAGAGGTAACTTCAGAATGTAAACAGAGGTGGACTGCCTGTCTCCTTTCAGTTGCTGCTGCTGTCTTCATTGGCACGTTGGGATGCCCCGTTGCGGGGGCAGCAATGCGCTTTATAAATATTATAACATAACATAACATTACTGCTGAGATCAGGGGTAGCACAGGCAGTGCAAGGAGTGAAGAAGTGCAGGCAAGGGGAACTAGTCGCAACCCTCTGCTATCCCTATTTGACGCCCATCACAAGACAAAAAACAATTGAAGGTAGATTTTGTTTTGAATATAAAAACATTGATAATATATTTCCTACATACTGCAGCATCTCCAAAGTAACCGAATTAATGACATTTTTCAGAGAGGAGGTCATATCTTGTGTAATGTCTTTACCATATATCGGCCGTTCAATGAGAAGGAACAACTTTGGATGACGTCTTGGTGTCCAGAGAAGGTCTTTAGAAATGTACCTTGCTGGAAATGTAGAAAAAATGGGATTTCAACATCAATGTACTGTTAATTTCAATGTCCAGGTGCATTTTGTAATAGTCTCTAATGGTGTTGTCAAAATTAAACCCCACTTCATCGTTTTGTTTATTTATTTATTTAAAAGGTTTCATATAGCGCTGGCTAGACCGGGAGGTATCAGAGTGTTACACAGTTATTAGAGCCTGGCAACATAGTTACAAGTAAGGTCGGGAAAAAGGACATATACGTAAGGGAAGAAGCAGGCATGGGGAGAGATTCCGGGGAGGGGGGGTAAGTGCAGGGAAAGTAGACAGAGAATGGAGGAGGGAAAGAGGAGGGGAAGGTGAGAGACACAGCATGGAAAGAGGAGGGAAAGGGTGACAGGGACACCCCCTGTTTAAAACATGGCTTGTGAAGAAGGGAATAAGGTAAATGAACTAGCATGCCACCTTCTTCTTCCCTCTCCCCTCTACAACCCTATTACCTTTGGTGTTCCCTCTCGCCTCCCATTACCCTTTTGTGTTCCTCATTAGCGCTTTGAGGTGGCAAAAGGGTGGCATTAGCACTATACAAGCAGCCAATAAGATAAGAATGTCCGTTTCCACTCTCTGCCTGCACCCTTCCTCTCTTCCTCCTGCACCTCTTTGAATCGACCCTAAGGAGGAATTACACGCTCCACAGGGAGGACAGGACGACAGGGGTCTTTATTCGCTGATTCTTACCGAAGACCCTTCGAATGACGTGAATGAGCAAGCGAAGTGCTTAATTTGTACAGTTTGGAGGCACTGACCCTAATTCTGGGCATCAGGTCTTATTTTTCATCATCAGACTTTGACCATGGGCAAGAATATAAGATAAAAAAGGAAGAAAGTACGAAAGGAAATGTAGGAAAGCAGTGTCAATGGGAGAAACCAGAGATAAAAATTTACCTGCAAAAGTAAGCTAAAGAGATAGAAAGTGAGGGTGGTGGAAGAAAGAGGCGTGAGGTGAAATCAAGACCCGACAGCCAGTGGTATGCAGCAGCACCAGCTTTCGGAAGTGCTGGCAGTGGGCTCGCATGAAAATCTTTGGTTTCCTGAACATATGTATTCTAAACAAACTTAGCATTGAGTAAAATAGTTACCAGGTGGGTACCACCCTCCAAGAATGCGTCGGAGCTTTATTTACTGGACACCGATAGGCCTCTGTACTGTACCTGCAGGTCCCACAGGATAGCTGTTTGGTCCCAGCCTGCAGATAGAAGCTGTCTGGAGTCAGGGCTGAAGCACACAGTTTCCACACTCTTCTGATGGCCTGCAAAGAGATTATTTGGCTATTTAGCTTCAAGAAAGAAGTGACTAAGTTTAAAAGAATACAATAAACATGTACACAGCCACAACAGTTTTCTGATCTCGGACGGAACCTGCTAGTTGGCCTCCCAGACTCTACAACTGCACGCCTAAGGGCATCCTACACACCGCAGCTCGTCTATCCAGGCCCTGAAGAAAGATCATCACATCAGCCCCATCATCATGGAACTCCACTGGCTCCCCTCGCCAGCCTGCACCATCTTCAAAATGAGCTGCCTCAATTACAAGGCCATCACAACAGGCACCCCTGCTTATCTTGCAGACAAGTTAATCATCTATTGTGTTCTTGGAACACCCACAGCCAGGACACCTCTTCAGGGTGCAGACTAAGAAGTGTATAGAAGAAAAACAGGCAGCTGGCATTTCTATTTATGGAACAGCATTTCAGTATCCATCAGGACTGCCCCAATGCCAATCCAATTTAGGAAAGAGTTGAAAATGCACCACTTTGAAGACCACTGCATCACAATGAGTTATAAGCCCTCAAACCAGCTACTTCTCCTATAACATGTTCACTTTATTCTTGACTTTGACCTTTTTGAGAGCTCTGCTCTCTTTTGGCTTAGGTTTGCGTTATAAAAATGCCATACACACATATATATATATATATACATATATATACATACATATATGGGCAGATTGCCAAATAGGG
Organism: Lissotriton vulgaris; assembly: GCF_964263255.1. Lineage (NCBI taxonomy): Eukaryota > Metazoa > Chordata > Amphibia > Caudata > Salamandridae > Lissotriton > Lissotriton vulgaris. Next base: position 83,175,654 of record NC_141693.1, read on the forward strand.
TGGCCGGTGGCTCCATGTTGGCTGGACCCCATCTAATGAGCCCTGGGCTTTCCTTTTAACAAATCATTGTTATTAAAAGGACTAGTCCAATTACTACGACTAAAGCACGTAAAGACCTGATCTCCAGGAGCAAACTGCTCATTGACTACATAGGTAATGGCATTGGCACCTGACCCCAGCAGCACTTGCAAGCAGTGTTCTCTAGGGGAAGGTTTCCAGAACTGATTGTGATCCAGAAGTGACTCTCACAACACTTAACGCTTCCTCACCAGAGAGCGAGTCAAATGCATAAGAATCCATGAGGAAGGGGTGATGAGAGGGTAGAGAGGAACTAGTTAGCCGCTTTACATGGAAACACTTACCTCATGATCTGTACAGAAGACATGATGTCCCTCGGAGGTCAACGTCATAAATACTTTGCCCACTTTAACTTGGCTTATTTAGAGCTGTGGAGGAGTTGTTTGGGTAATTTGCGACATGTATTTCAGATTTGTATTGTGGTGTGGCTTAACAGCTAGAGTGACCGATTTCGAAGCTGGGGAAGCAGGTTCGAGTCTGGCTGGAGGTTCAAGCATCCTGTGATTCTGGGCAAATGACTTAATCTCCTGGTACCTAAAAATAAAACAAGTTGTCCGTCTATAATACAAATGGTGCGCATGTAAAGTGCTCTTATACCTTCGGGCCAAGTTGGGCTGCAGAGCTCTATGTGGGCCTCTTCAGGACACGTAATAGGGTTGTGGAGCTCCAGGTGGGCCTCTTCAGGGCACGTGATAGGGCTGCAGAGCTTCACGTGGGCCTCTTCAGGACACCTAATGGGTTGTGGAGCTCCAGGTGGGCCTCTTCAGGGCACGTGATAGGGCTGCAGAGCTTCACGTGGGCCTCTTCAGGACACCTGATAGGGCTGCAGAGCTCCAGGTGGGCCTCTTCAAAGCACCTGATAGGGCTGCAGAGCTCCACATTGGCCACTTCAGGACACCTGATAGGGCTGCAGAGCTCCACATGGGCCACTTCAGGACACCTGATAGGGCTGCAGAGCTCCAGGTGGGCCTCTTCAAAGCACCTGATAGGGCTGCAGAGCTCCACATGGGCCACTTCAGGACACCTGATAGGGCTGCAGAGCTCCACGTTGGCCTCTTCAAAGCACCTGATAGGGCTGCAGAGCTCCAGGTGGGCCTCTTCAGGACATCTAATAGGGCTGTAGAGCTCCACGTGGGCCTCTTCAGGACACCTGATAGGGCTGCAGAGCACCACAGAGGCCTCTTCAGGACACCCAAGAGGGCTGTAGAGCTCCAGGTGGGCCGCTTCAGGACACATAATAGGGCTGCAGAGCTCCACGTGGGCCTCTTCAAAGCACCTGATAGGGCTGCAGAGCACCACATGGGCCTCTTCAGGATACCTGGTAGGGCTTCAGAGCTCCAGGTGGGCCTCTTCAGGACACATGATAGGGCTGCAGAGCTCCAGGTGAGCCTCTTCTGGACACATGATAGGGCTGCAGAGCTCCAGGTGAGCCTCTTCTGGACACCTGATAGGGCTGCAGAGCTCCAGGTGAGCCTCTTCACGACACCTAATAGGGCTGTAGAGCTCCACCTGGGCCTCTTCTGGACACCGGAGAGGGATGTAGAGCTCCCCGTGGGCCTCTTCAGGACACCTAATAGGGTTGTGAAGCTCCAGGTGGGTCTATTCAGGGCACCTGATATGGCTGAAGAGCTCCTCATAGGCCTTCTCAGGACACCCAAGAGGGCTGTAGAGCTCCAGGTGGGCCTCTTCAGGGCACCTGATAGGGCTGCAGAGGAGCTCCAGGTGGGCCTGCTCAAAGCACCTGATAGGGCTGCAGAGCTCCACGTGGGCCTCTTCAGGACACCTGATAGGGCTGCAGAGCACCACAGGGGCCTCTTCAGGACATCTGATAGGGCTGCAGAGCTCCAGGTGGGCCTCCTCAGGACACCTGATGGGGCTGTAGAGCTCCAAGTTGGCCACTTCATGACACCTGATGGGACTGAAGAGCTCCAGGTGGGCCACTTCAGGACATCTAATAGGGCTGTAGAGCTCCACGTGGGCCTCTTCGGGACACCTGGTAGGGCTGCAGACCTCCAGGTGGGCCTCTTCGAAGCAGCTGATAGGGCTGCAGAGCTCCACATGGGCCACTTCAGGACACCTGATAGGGCTGCAGAGCTCCACGTTGGCCTCTTCAAAGCACCGGATAGGGCTGCGGAGCTCCAGGTGGGCCTCTTCAGGACATCTAATAGGGCTGTAGAGCTCCACGTGGGCCTCTTCAGGACACCTGATAGGGCTGCAGAGCACCACAGGGGCCTCTTCAGGACATCTGATAGGGCTGCAGAGCTCCAGGTGGGCCTCTTCAGGACACCTGGTAGGGCTGCAGACCTCCAGGTGGGCCTCTTCGAAGCAGCTGATAGGGCTGCAGAGCACCACATGGGTCTCTTCAGGACACCTGATAGGGCTGCAGAGCTCCAGGTGGGCCTCTTCAAAGCACCTGATAGGGCTGCAGAGCACCACATGGGCCTCTTCAGGACACCTGATAGGGCTGCAGAGCTCCAGGTGGGCCTCTTCAAAGCACCTGATAGGGCTGCAGAGCACCACATGGGCCTCTTCAGGATACCTGGTAGGGCTTCAGAGCTCCAGGTGGGCCTCTTCAGGACACATGATAGGACTGCAGAGCTCCAGGTGAGCCTCTTCTGGACACATGATAGGGCTGCAGAGCTCCAGGTGAGCCTCTTCTGGACACCTGATAGGGCTGCAGAGCTCCAGGTGAGCCTCTTCACGACACCTAATAGGGCTGTAGAGCTCCACCTGGGCCTCTTCTGGACACCGGAGAGGGATGTAGAGCTCCACGTGGGCCTCTTCAGGACACCTAATAGGGTTGTGAAGCTCCAGGTGGGTCTATTCAGGGCACCTGATATGGCTGAAGAGCTCCTCATAGGCCTTCTCAGGACACCCAAGAGGGCTGTAGAGCTCCAGGTGGGCCTCTTCAGGGCACCTGATAGGGCTGCAGAGGAGCTCCAGGTGGGCCTGCTCAAAGCACCTGATAGGGCTGCAGAGCTCCACGTGGGCCTCTTCAGGACACCTGATAGGGCTGCAGAGCACCACAGGGGCCTCTTCAGGACATCTGATAGGGCTGCAGAGCTCCAGGTGGGCCTCTTCAGGACACCTGGTAGGGCTGCAGACCTCCAGGTGGGCCTCTTCGAAGCAGCTGATAGGGCTGCAGAGCTCCACATGGGCCACTTCAGGACACCTGATAGGGCTGCAGAGCTCCACGTTGGCCTCTTCAAAGCACCTGATAGGGCTGCAGAGCTCCAGGTGGGCCTCTTCAGGACATCTAATAGGGCTGTAGAGCTCCACGTGGGCCTCTTCAGGACACCTGATAGGGCTGCAGAGCACCACAGAGGCCTCTTCAGGACACCCAAGAGGGCTGTAGAGCTCCAGGTGGGCCTCTTCGAAGCACCTGATAGGGCTGCAGAGCTCCACATGGGCCTCTTCAGGACAACTGATAGGGCTGCAGAGCTCCAGGTGGGCCTCTTCGAAGCACCTGATAGGGCTGCAGAGCTCCACATGGGCCTCTTCAGGATACCTGGTAGGGCTGCAGAGCTCCAGGTGGGCCTCTTCAGGACATCTAATAGGGCTGTAGAGCTCCACGTGGGCCTCTTCAGGACACCTGATAGGGCTGCAGAGCACCACAGAGGCCTCTTCAGGACACCCAAGAGGGCTGTAGAGCTCCAGGTGGTCCTCTTCAGGACACATAATAGGGCTGCAGAGCTCCACGTGGGCCTCTTCTGGACACATGATAGGGCTGCAGAGCTCCAGGTGAGCCTCTTCTGGACACCTGATAGGGCTGCAGAGCCCCAGGTGAGCCACTTCACGACACCTAATAGGGCTGTAGAGCTCCACCTGGGCCTCTTCTGGACACCGGAGAGGGATGTAGAGCTCCACGTGGGCCTCTTCAGGACACCTAATAGGGTTGTGAAGCTCCAGGTGGGTCTATTCAAGGCACCTGATATGGCTGAAGAGCTCCTCATAGGCCTTCTCAGGACACCCAGAAGGGCTGTAGAGCTCCAGGTGGGCCTCTTCAGGGCACCTGATAGGGCTGCAGAGGAGCTCCAGGTGGGCCTGCTCAAAGCACCTGATAGGGCTGCAGAGCTCCACGTGGGCCTCTTCAGGACACCTGATAGGGCTGCAGAGCACCACAGGGGCCTCTTCAGGACACCTTATAGGGCTGCAGAGCTCCAGGTGGGCCTCTTCAGGACACCTGGGCGGGCTGCAGACCTCCAGGTGGGCCTCTTCGAAGCAGCTGATAGGGCTGCAGAGCTCCACATGGGCCTCTTCAAGACACCTGATAGGGCTGCAGAGCTCCAGGTGGGCCTCTTCGAAGCACCTGATAGGGCTGCAGAGCTCCACATGGGCCTCTTCAGGATACCTAGTAGGGCTTCAGAGCTCCAGGTGGGCCACTTCAGGACACCTGAATGGGCTGCAGAGCTCCACGTTGGCCACTTCATGACACCTGATGGGGCTGAAGAGCTCCAGGTGGGCCACTTCAGGACTCCTGACAGGGCTGCGAAGTTCCAGGTGGGCCTCCTCAGGACACCTGATGTGGCTGTAGAGCTCCACGTTGGCCACTTCATGACACCTGATGGGACTGAAGAGCTCCAGGTGGGCCACTTCAGGACAACTGACAGGGCTGCAGAGTTCCAGGTGGGCCTCCTCAGGACACTTGATAGGGCTGCAGAGCTCCAGGTGGGCCTCTTCAAAGCACCTGATAGGGCTGCAGAGCACCACATGGGCCTCTTCAGGACACCTGATAGGGCTGCAGAGCTCCAGGTGGGCCTCTTCAAAGCACCTGATAGGGCTGCAGAGCACCACATGGGCCTCTTCAGGATACCTGGTAGGGCTTCAGAGCTCCAGGTGGGCCTCTTCAGGACACATGATAGGACTGCAGAGCTCCAGGTGAGCCTCTTCTGGACACATGATAGGGCTGCAGAGCTCCAGGTGAGCCTCTTCTGGACACCTGATAGGGCTGCAGAGCTCCAGGTGAGCCTCTTCTGGACACCTGATAGGGCTGCAGAGCTCCAGGTGAGCCTCTTCACGACACCTAATAGGGCTGTAGAGCTCCACCTGGGCCTCTTCTGGACACCGGAGAGGGATGTAGAGCTCCACGTGGGCCTCTTCAGGACACCTAATAGGGTTGTGAAGCTCCAGGTGGGTCTATTCAGGGCACCTGATATGGCTGAAGAGCTCCTCATAGGCCTTCTCAGGACACCCAAGAGGGCTGTAGAGCTCCAGGTGGGCCTCTTCAGGGCACCTGATAGGGCTGCAGAGGAGCTCCAGGTGGGCCTGCTCAAAGCACCTGATAGGGCTGCAGAGCTCCACGTGGGCCTCTTCAGGACACCTGATGGGGCTGAAGAGCTCCAGGTGGGCCACTTCAGGACTCCTGACAGGGCTGCAGAGTTCCAGGTGGGCCTCCTCAGGACACCTGATGTGGCTGTAGAGCTCCACGTTGGCCACTTCATGACACCTGATGGGACTGAAGAGCTCCAGGTGGGCCACTTCAGGACAACTGACAGGGCTGCAGAGTTCCAGGTGGGCCTCCTCAGGACACTTGATAGGGCTGCAAAGCTCCAGGTGGGCCTCTTCAAAGCACCTGATAGGGCTGCAGAGCACCACATGGGCCTCTTCAGGACACCTGATAGGGCTGCAGAGCTCCAGGTGGGCCTCTTCAAAGCACCTGATAGGGCTGCAGAGCACCACATGGGCCTCTTCAGGATACCTGGTAGGGCTTCAGAGCTCCAGGTGGGCCTCTTCAGGACACATGATAGGACTGCAGAGCTCCAGGTGAGCCTCTTCTGGACACATGATAGGGCTGCAGAGCTCCAGGTGAGCCTCTTCTGGACACCTGATAGGGCTGCAGAGCTCCAGGTGAGCCTCTTCACGACACCTAATAGGGCTGTAGAGCTCCACCTGGGCCTCTTCTGGACACCGGAGAGGGATGTAGAGCTCCACGTGGGCCTCTTCAGGACACCTAATAGGGTTGTGAAGCTCCAGGTGGGTCTATTCAGGGCACCTGATATGGCTGAAGAGCTCCTCATAGGCCTTCTCAGGACACCCAAGAGGGCTGCAGAGCACCACAGGGGCCTCTTCAGGGCACCTGATAGGGCTGCAGAGGAGCTCCAGGTGGGCCTGCTCAAAGCACCTGATAGGGCTGCAGAGCTCCACGTGGGCCTCTTCAGGACACCTGATAGGGCTGCAGAGCACCACAGGGGCCTCTTCAGGACATCTGATAGGGCGGCAGAGCTCCAGGTGGGCCTCTTCAGGACACCTGGTAGGGCTGCAGACCTCCAGGTGGGCCTCTTCGAAGCAGCTGATAGGGCTGCAGAGCTCCACATGGGCCACTTCAGGACACCTGATAGGGCTGCAGAGCTCCACGTTGGCCTCTTCAAAGCACCTGATAGGGCTGCAGAGCTCCAGGTGGGTCTCTTCAGGACATCTAATAGGGCTGTAGAGCTCCACGTGGGCCTCTTCTGGACACATGATAGGGCTGCAGAGCTCCAGGTGAGCCTCTTCTGGACACCTGATAGGGCTGCAAAGCTCCAGGTGAGCCACTTCACGACACCTAATAGGGCTGTAGAGCTGCACCTGGGCCTCTTCTGGACACCGGAGAGGGATGTAGAGCTCCACGTGGGCCTCTTCAGGACACCTAATAGGGTTGTGAAGCTCCAGGTGGGTCTATTCAGGGCACCTGATATGGCTGAAGAGCTCCTCATAGGCCTTCTCAGGACACCCAGAAGGGCTGTAGAGCTCCAGGTGGGCCTCTTCAGGGCACCTGATAGGGCTGCAGAGGAGCTCCAGGTGGGCCTGCTCAAAGCACCTGATAGGGCTGCAGAGCTCCACGTGGGCCTCTTCAGGACACCTGATAGGGCTGCAGAGCACCACAGGGGCCTCTTCAGGACACCTTATAGGGCTGCATAGCTCCAGGTGGGCCTCTTCAGGACACCTGGGCGGGCTGCAGACCTCCAGGTGGGCCTCTTCGAAGCAGCTGATAGGGCTGCAGAGCTCCACATGGGCCTCTTCAAGACACCTGATAGGGCTGCAGAGCTCCAGGTGGGCCTCTTCGAAGCACCTGATAGGGCTGCAGAGCTCCACATGGGCCTCTTCAGGATACCTAGTAGGGCTTCAGAGCTCCAGGTGGGCCACTTCAGGACACCTGAATGGGCTGCAGAGCTCCACGTTGGCCACTTCATGACACCTGATGGGGCTGAAGAGCTCCAGGTGGGCCACTTCAGGACTCCTGACAGGGCTGCAGAGTTCCAGGTGGGCCTCCTCAGGACACCTGATGTGGCTGTAGAGCTCCACGTTGGCCACTTCATGACACCTGATGGGGCTGCAGAGCTCCACGTGGGCCTCTTCAGGACACCTGATGAGGCTGCAGAGCTCCACGTGTGCCTCTTCAGGACACCCAAGAGGGCTGTAGAGCTCCAGGTGGGCCTCTTCAGGGCACCTGATAGGGCTGCAGAGGAGCTCCAGGTGGGCCTGTTCAAAGCACCTGATAGGGCTGCAGAGCTCCATGTGGGCCTCTTCAGGACACCTGATAGGGCTGCAGAGCACCACAGGGGCCTCTTCAGGACACCTGATAGGGCTGCAGAGCACCACAGGGGCCTCTTCAGGTCACCTGGTAGGGCTGCAGAGCTCCAGGTGGGCCTCTTCGAAGCACCTGATAGGGCTGCAGAGCTCCACATGGGCCTCTTCAGGACACCTGATAGGGCCACAGAGCTCCAGGTGGGCCTCTTCGAAGCACCTGATAGGGCTGCAGAGCTCCACATGGGCCTCTTCAGGATACCTGGTAGGGCTTCAGAGCTCCAGGTGGGCCACTTCAGGACACCTGAATGGGCTGCAGAGCTCCACGCTGGCCACTTCATGACACCTGATGGGGCTGAAGAGCTCCAGGTGGGCCACTTCAGGACTCCTGACAGGGCTGCAGAGTTCCAGGTGGGCCTCCTCAGGACACCTGATGTGGCTGTAGAGCTCCACGTTGGCCACTTCATGACACCTGATGGGACTGAAGAGCTCCAGGTGGGCCACTTCAGGACACCTGAAAGGGCTGCAGAGTTCCAGGTGGGCCTGCTCAACGCACCTGATAGGGCTGCAGAGCTCCACGTGGGCCTCTTCAGGATACCTGGTAGGGCTTCAGAGCTCCAGGTGGGCCACTTCAGGACACCTGATAGGGCTGCAGAGGAGCTCCAGGTGGGCCTGTTCAAAGCACCTGATAGGGCTGCAGAGCTCCACGTGGGCCTCTTCAGGACACCTGATATGGCTGCAGAGCTTCACATGGGCCTCTTCAGGACACCTGGTAGGGCTGCAGACCTCCAGGTGGGCCTCTTCGAAGCAGCTGATAGGGCTGCAGAGCTCCACATGGGCCTCTTCAGGATACCTGATAGGGCTGCAGAGCCCTCTTCAGGACACCTGATAGGGCTGCAGAGATCCAGGTGGGCCTCTTCGAAGCACCTGATAGGGCTGCAGAGCTCCACCTGGGCCTCTTCAGGATACCTGGTAGGGCTTCAGAGCTCCAGGTGGGCCACTTCAGGACACCTGAATGGGCTGCAGAGCTCCACTTTGGCCACTTCATGACACCTGATGGGGCTGAAGAGCTCCAGGTGGGCCACTTCAGGACTCCTGACAGGGCTGCAGAGTTCCAGGTGGGCCTCCTCAGGACACCTGATGTGGCTGTAGAGCTCCACGTTGGCCACTTCATGACACCTGATGGGACTGAAGAGCTCCAGGTGGACCACTTCAGGACAACTGACAGGGCTGCAGAGTTCCAGGTGGGCCTCCTCAGTACACTTGATAGGGCTGCAGAGCTCCAGGTGGGCCTCTTCGAAGCACCTGATAGGGCTGCAGAGCTCCACCTGGGCCTCTTCAGGATACCTGGTAGGGCTTCAGAGCTCCAGGTGGGCCACTTCAGGACAACTGACAGGGCTGCAGAGTTCCAGGTGGGCCTCCTCAGGACACTTGATAGGGCTGCAGAGCTCCAGGTGGGCCTCTTCGAAGCACCTGATAGGGCTGCAGAGCTCCACCTGGGCCTCTTCAGGACACCTGATAGGGCTGTAGAGCTCCAGGTGTGCCTCTTCAGGACACCTGATAGGGCTGTAGAGCTCCACCCGGGCCTCTTCTGGACACCTGTTAGGGCAGCAGAGCTTCACATGGGCCTCTTCAGGACACCTAATAGGGTTGTGGAGCTCCAGGTGGGTCTATTCAGGGCACCTGATATGGCTGAAGAGCTCCTCATAGGCCTCTTCAGGACACCTGAAGGGGTTACAGAGCTCCAGGTGGGCCACCTCAGCACATCTTATAGGGTTGTAGAGCACCACAGGAGTACCTTCAGGACACCTGGTAGGGCTGGAGAGCTCCACGTGGCCACTTCAGGACACCTGACAGGGCTGCAGAGCTCCACGTAGGCCACTTGAAGACACCTGATCGGGCTGAAGAGCTCCAGGCGGGCCTCTTTATGTTGGTGGATAGGGCTGCAGAGCTCCAGGCCGGTCTCTTTAAGATGCGGGATAGGGCTGTAGAGCTCTGTGCCTCCTGCTCTTTTCTCAGTCAATCTCCAGCTTCTGACACCCCATTCTATCACAACTTCGAGGCGTGACATCGCAGCTGTCATGCTGATATCACCAGCTGAGTACAGCTTTCCTCAGACTCTCTGTATCTGTTCCAAAGTAAATCAGAAGAAATGCTGTCCCTAGAACAAACACAACTCTAAGGATACCTAAAAACCAAGCATTTTCAATGCAATAGGTCTCGCATTTGCAAACGTTTAAGCTATTGGCATTGTAAATGACAATGCCTTTTATTTATGTGTTTTTTTAAATCAACACATGTATGAAAGGCATTATCATTTTTAATGCCAATAGCTCAAACTCTTGCAAATGCAAGACCACTCTAATAGTGGCCACACCCCTTTCGTTAGACGCTGCTCGCCGTATTCAGGTTACAGCGAACAGCGTCTAAAGAAAGGGGCACGGCCAACATTAGCTGGAAAGCGCGTCTGGTGAGCTTTCACCCTAAGCAAAAAAAAAATCATCCATTTATAAAGGTTCTGTAGCGCAGGCGCTAAATTGAAAGCGGCCCGCGCTACTGATTTAATAAATAATAAGCACGCCTGCTAAAGTCAAAGTGGCACACACTGTAAATTAAATAATTATATAAGCGCGGCCTCTATAGTTACAGAAGACTGCACTATAATTTAAAACCAATTATTATAAAAGCAGGAGGCCTGCTGCAATGTCGTGGGTGGAATGGGGAAGAACATTAAAGAAAATAGTGCCCACCAACTTATAAAGCAGACTGTGTAACAACATAAGTAAAAAGTCCAGTCGTAATGGGAGGTTACAAATGCAGACAAGGCGGTATCAAGGAGGGATTACTAAGCCTTCTCACAAATAAAAAGCAACGATTTCGCAAGGACAGTAACAGGAGCCAATTGAAAAGGGCAGGAAATGGGCGGAGCTTCTATGCAGTACATCAATACAGCACGCCTCGCAGAGCAGAGCATGCGCTGCCCAGGCTCGACCTAACAAGTCAGACAGAATACAATAAGACCCCCTCCCAAGAGTGAGTCTCACTCTGCACCTGAAGGGATTTCAAACACAGAAACAACTTACTTATGAAAATATTGGTAATTTAATATATGTTCCTAGCGACCTCAGCTCATAAAACATCATCAGTCTGCAGAGTGGAAGCGCTGTTGGCTTTTATTTTAAAACTATCGGACCCATTAGGATGGCTGTTGGTTCGCCCCCGCCCGGCCGGCGGTAGCAACCGCCTGCCATCCACACCAGATGTATTATGACCCCCCAGCCATATTAGGATGGCTGGGGGGGTCCGCGGCGGACAGAAAGACCGTCCGCTGTTTTTCTGCCGGTCGACTCGTCGACCGGGCAGAAAACATGTTTAATATGGTGGTGGTGGTGTCTGCAAGACGCCGCCATCCATATTAGGATATTGGCGGAGATCAGCCTTTCCATGGCGGCGCTGCTGCCATGGAAAGGCATGCGGTCTTTGCTCTTGGGGGCCTGTTTCGGTCCCCAGGGTGTTGGGGTTGCAAATGGGGGGTACCTATGGTTCCCCCCTGCATTTGCATGCACAAGGTGGCAGGCACCGCTCGGTGCCTGTCACGTTGAACATGCAAATGAATGACCTGCATTTCTGGCATTGCGGCGGGTGCTGCTGACATTAGAAATGCAGTATGTGCCCGGCGGTGTGGCGGGCGCATCCTAATGTATATGGCGGACCGCCGCGACATGGGCGGTTGGTCCCGTGACCCGATGCGGTGCCCGCCATCGTAATAGGCCCCTAAGTTCCCATCTCTTGGAGGAGGTTCGGTTGAAACACATCCTCCCTGGAGACTCTGCCATACACAAAGTATAGAGAAATGGAGCCACAATTTCAATCAATCTCTTTCCTGTTCCTGTTTTCAAAAGAACATCTCTGCCTATGCTTCTTGTATTTCCATTTCTCAAACTAGCATATCTGTACTCACAGCTTTGAGTGGAATGCAAAAAGTGGGGTGAGGGTCTCTAAAAGGGGGTGCTCTGTGTAATTAAAGGCGAGGCTTAAACACCTAAGCTACGTTTCTGTGAATCCCATAGTGTATTTTGGTTCCTTCCTGAACCCTCTGTTACTGCATCCAGATGTATAACACAACCACCTAAAATCAGCCAGAACTGATGACTTTGTCAATGTTTGCTTGCTGTTTAAAAATAAATGAGTAGCAACAATGCTTTTGTTGTAAATAATTAATAGTGAAAATGTTTCAATTCTGAAAAGTGTTGGGATCGTGAATTAATCATTACAGAGTCCTGTGGAAGAGTTAGTGGTCTTCAGTGTTTCATTGACTCCCGTTATGTTCATTCTGTTAGACATGCATGCCCTTTTTCTCTCCTTGTCTCATCCAACTACATATCTTACATCTTATCTGTTTCATCTCCATGTTTTCACTCTCTCCTGAATGCACTTTTTTGCATCTTCTCCACTTCGCTACACCCCAAACATACAATGTGCCCACTCACCAGTAATCACTGCATTTCTACACTTTCGCCTTGTCAATATTTTGAAAACTGCTACCTCCTTCACAGACATTTGCACAGAATCACAATTGCAACTGTAATACATGACCACTGCTATTCTGCAGAGAGGCCAAGTATTGGATGAGCATGCCTCTGAATCCCTTTATGACCTCGAATAACAATCGTAAACTAAGGAAAGTGATATGGAATGAAAAGAATAAAGCAAGACAAGACCTATGGTCAAAAATATTTCATGCAAGTTCAATGGTAAATTCAAGGGAGTTCTGGAGACTTATTAATGGCTTATCTAGACCAAAGAATCTGGGAATTGGATCAAGTTTATCTGAAGAAAAATGGGTAATATTTCTACAAACTCATCTCAACCCAAACCAACTGTCTCTGATACAACCTAATGTCAAATATTCTGTAACAAAGATTTGCAAAGAAGGAGAGACAGATGTGACTATAAATACCAGCCAAGTGGCAAGACTGATAAAAAAACAAAAAGATGGTGCCCCTGGGCCGAATGGCATTCCCTTTGCTTTATTTAAAGAGTTGCCCGACTTCTGGTCAGATCATCTTACTGATGTTTTCAATGATGTGGTTGAGAGTGGAGAAATCCCGAACTCGTGGAAAGGCTCGCTTATAATTCCAATATTTAAAAAAGACAACTGGCAACAGCCAGAAAATTACCGTCTAATTACCTTGCAGGACTCAGATGCAAAGTTGTTTGCCAGTAATTCTTTTAATGAACTTAACAGAGTGGGCAAAAGAAGTGCAGGTAATACCCCCAAACCAAATAGGCTTTGTCAAAGGCCTTGGTACAACAACAAATCTTTTAATTTTAGCAATATTAATTGAAAAGGCAATACGAGCAAAATTACCCTTATATTTGTGTTTTGTAGATTTTAAATCTGCTTTTGACTGTGTTGATCGTGAGCTTCTTTGGGCCAAGCTTGCAAAACAAGGAATTCCAGTCAAGCTGTTAAAAATTATTAAACTCTTGCATTCTGATACTTGGGTTAGAGTGAGGATGGGTAATGGCTCAACGGTGACTAAAATAATTCCAACATCGAATGGGCTCAAACAGGGCTGTGTGTTAGCTCCCCCACTTTTCAATTTATTTTTATCCGATCTCACTTCTGACCTAAACGACATCAATGCCCACCCACCAAGGTTGGCTCAAACTCCGATATCAAACTTGCTATATGCGGACGATGTTGTTCTAATGAGCTATACAAAGGTGGGGATGCAACGACTGATCGATGGGATATCTAAATACTCCAAGGAAAACGGTATGCACATAAATGATGCCAAGACTAAAATGATGGTAATCACCAACAATTTACGATTAAAGCATGCGCATACTTGGTTTTTGGAAGGCAAAAAATTGGAAAAGTAAATGATTATAAGTACTTGGGAGTAACTTACAGCAATAATGGCAAGTTCGTATATCACAAGGTGAAATTACAAGGAAAGCGAACTCCATTATCGCTGCATTTAGATCTATCCAGAAATCCATTGGAGATTTGTCTTACCGCCCTTTATTAAAATCAATAGCAGCTAAACTACTGCCTTCTCTAACATATGGGAGTGAGGTGCTCAACGGGAGTGATGCAGAGATTATAAACACCTCGCTAGCAAAAAAAACATCTTTATGACCCACTGAAAGGCACAGTGAGAAACTTTCTCTGTACTGTTTCCAGCCTCCACTCCAAAGCTCTCAATCGCGGCCTGTTGTAAACACCTGGAGGCGACTATACCAGATTAATATGCTACACGAACGTAAGTAAAGAAACATCCAGGAATTATCTAATATTACAGAATGCAAGATTAAATAAACTGTGAAATATAAACAAGACCTAAATGGCTGACATGGATTACCCTAATGTTTTTAGGTCTCACCTACGCAGCGCGTATGCGCTGCATAGGAGAAGACCTTTAGTAATCGATTCGCTTTTTCTGCCAAAAACGTGCACGCTTTGCATTGCTTTCAATAGCAACGCTTGCACGTTTGGCGATTCCCTTGCGGGAGCGAGCTTTGAAACCATCTGTTTGTAATTAACAGATGGTTCCTGCTAGCTACCATAAGGCAAACAGGTACAGGCCCCTGCCTCTCTCCCTTCCCCCTGTCCTCATGAAACGTTTTTTTTTTACTTTCAGCGCGAGGCGCGCGCGCTTGTCTTTTTTTGTATATAAGACTGCTCTTGTAGGTTTTTTTTGTTTTCCCGTTCTTGTTTTTCCAGTCACATCCGAATTAACTTGTAGCACAACAATACACTTTACAAACAGGTTTTCCACTGCAGCATCAGTTTCCTTGTAAAAGGAAAACCGCACAAAATCATGACCTGCTCTTTTCATTTGTTCGGGAGAAACCTGCACATCTGTTATTCTAAATATAGAACAAGGGCTGCACCCGAAGTGGGACAAACTAGGAAGGATGTAGAAAGCAAGGTCACTCGCTGTATCGATTCATACCTTTCGAGTTAATGTGAACATACTGTCCGTGGATCATGTTTGCATGTACCCGTTGAGAGAGGCGAGAGATTGTACAACTTGCTAAACTATGAGTGTTTCTGTCATGCTGATTTCCATTCTAGTGAGATCTACTTGGAGGTAGTACAAGTCGTTCTGCGATGGCTGTCTTAACCCCTTGCGTGCGCATGACGGAACCACGCGGTCATGAGCCACGAGCGGCGTGTGCTCAGGATTGCGTGGTTCCGTCATGCGGCTGCCGCTCCGCCCACGTGGCATTAATTCCACGCCTGTGCGGGCGAAATAATGAGCGAGCGGGCCGTGACAGAACCACGCCGTCATGAGCACACGCCACCCGTGACTCATAATGGCGTGGTTCCGTCACAAGCACAGCAGCGCCGCGCACACCCCCTACCACCTCCGCGTTGCGGTAAAATTCATGCCACGGCGAAGGGGTTAATCTATGCTTGTCGTTGTTTACTTTTTATTTAAGCTCCATTTTCACGTTCTTTGTCCATGTTCTTAATGTGTCTTAAATATTTTATTACAATATGAGCATTATTTTCCATTGTGGGTTTTAGGCACTAGCAAAACACCTGTTTTCGACTCTAGTCCATATTCCAGGGTTTGGTAGAGCCGGAGCCTAGCTGAGCCCAAAGAACTTTGTTACAACTAGGCAAAATGGCTACTGAAAAATGGAAAGCACACAGTATTGCGCATGTTGGTCAACAGTGTTACTCGTGTGCCAATGCAGAAGTCTTACGATTTCTGGCATTGCAGAGTCTAATGGACGTTATTCGAAAGAAAATCCATTGTGCTGTCCTTCGTATTTTTCTAAGTCAATATAATTGGATAAAACTCACTAATGCACGTAGTTTTGAGTTTTTTTCTTCTTTTAAACCGCTTTGGGACACTGTCTTTTTATTTCTTCCACACAAAACAAGCATTCGCATAGCCCATAGGTCTCGCCTTTGGGACCTTGTAAGAAAAAAAAAAAAAATGAAGTGTAAGACTTCACGTCTACATTCACTGCAACCGAAATACGAAGTAAATGTAAAGGTGAAGTCTTATACTTACTTACAAGGTCCCAAAAGCGAGACCTATTGGCTATGTTGGCTATGTCAATGCTTGTTTTACATATTGTTGAGAAATTGATCAGTGTTATTTGCCAGTAAAAACAAGGACTTGAATATAGGGCCCTATAGTGACTGGTTTCAATGTCCATTTTTAATTAGTACCGGTCTCAGACCTGGAGGGACCCGGCCCACTTCAATCCCTGTCTGGACTGTCAGCTGCTGTCCTGTACCCCATGTTCTAAATATATTCACTGGTTTTCTCATTCACAAGTTCGGAGAGACCATCCTTTAGTGGGTTAAAATATCAACCACAGTGGCACTGGACTCTGCGAGATCCCAGCTGTGTGAAGAGGGCACTCAGACCTAAAAGCGCTACAAGGCCGTAGAATGACAAAAGTGTGATACACAAAAGTAGCTAACATAACTTAAACATTGCACAAGGCCATCCTCCCAGCAGATGTCATGCTTCCCAGTGCTGGTAAATTGTGTATAGCAAACCAGAGCTTTTGGGGACTCCGCGTCTCCAGTATTTTTCTTCAGCATGCTGGCAAGGTAGCTCAGTGAGTTGAATGCTCAATGTTTACATCTGCTGTAAGTTACAAGTTTGATTCCCAGCAAGGTCAACTCTGCCTTCCACGCTTCCACTGAGGTCAGTAGATTGAGTGTGATTAAATTAACTAATAGTAACAGCTGACCTTTAAAGAGCATTACAAATGGTAAAGTCCGCAGGTTCAAGCATTATGTAAAACAAGGTGCTCTTCTTAAGGTGCATCCGCACATCTAGATCCAGTTCAGTTGCAGTGAGGGGCATGTCTCAGTCTTGGACATGATCAATGGGAAGTACCACCCTCTCATCCTTCAAGTGTTGGGTGGAGATCTCTGGCTTAGGAAGCCTACCAAGCACTCAAGTGCTCTAGTTTGTCCCACCCCGGAGCCTAGAACTCTGCTTAATTTGTGTTGGTGTTTGCTAGTGTTCAGCACTGACACTTAGGGCCAGATTTATCGAGGTTTTGCATCACCCTCATGCCATGCAAGGGGGCACAAGGGCTACCCAAACCCTAAGTTAAATGTATCCAGCTACGCAAGGCCCTGCATGGCTAGATAACTCTGGAGTCATGCAAGGCAGCACAGATCGCTGCCTTGCGTTACTCTGCCCCAGGGAGGCATTCATTGGGTTCCACAAGGGTGTTCACACACATCCATCCATGGGTTTATGCAGATTCACTGATTTACCATTACTGGTAGACATGGGAATGCGTCAAAATGCTACGCCTCCGCAGATAAGGCGTAACGAGGAGAAATACTTATGTTTCTCCGCTTTTTTCCTCTATGTACGCTGCAGAACGTAGAAATAGGACAATGCCTCTGAGGATTGTTTTTGTGCAGGAAAGTGTACCAACGAAACCAATCCTGTCTACAATGCAGGTTCCCTTGCAAGGGTGCCTGCATTAATGCTAGGAAGCCAAAAGTGCGGAAAGCATGGTAATGAGCCGTACAATGTTAAAGACATTGTATTACTGCTCTTTCCCTTTCAGGCAGCACAACATGAGGCTTGCTGCACGGAGCAGCGTGGACAAATGATCAATATTGATCTTAGTGGCTTATTTATGAGCCCCTTGCGCCATTGGTGCATCACATTGCGTGACACACTGATGGCGCAACAATCACTCATAAATATCGCCCCATTTCACGGAACACGTTGTGTGTTAGGGGCGTAACATGGGAGTTGCTGTGGGTGATCCCAAGCAACACCCATGTCCACTGCTTCATTTCCAGATTTACGGGCAATCGTAAACCTGGAAATGCATCATGATGCTAAGCCACCCCCCGGGGTGGCATAGCGAGGCGCAACGAGGAGAAATGTTTGAATTTCTCCTCGTTTTTTCCTCTTTCAATGCGTGCTGCATTCTACAGCACGCATTGGAAGAGGAAATCACCTCATGTGATTGTTGTTGTGCAGGAAGGTGCCCCTCCCAGCACAAAAACAATCTCCCCATGATGCAGGGCAAGGGTGCCTGTGCGGGTACATGGCAGCAGTTTATGCACCAGCGCAGGGAAAGCCGCAGAGATGCGACATGTTGCTGTAAATGTCACATCCTTGTGCCTCGAAACTAACGCAGCGCGGAGCAGTAATATGACTTGCGGCACCGCGCTGCGTTAGTTTCCCATAAATAAGCTCCTTTATTTTTAACACAGCACTTTTTTATGATTGTCCACCACATGATGGCGCTGTATGCCCATTTTTAGCACATCATGCCAGTTTAAATGAACTAAAATATAAAAATAGCAGCGTGTCCAGGCTATTGGTATTGGCATTTTGCAGCACTGGCAGGATCAGTGGCTTGTGCAAGCTGCAGTTGCATTTTAAGCAATATCATTGGGTCCTGGGACTTACTGCTTTAGATATTAAGCAGTGCCCTGGACCAAATCACTAATTTTATGGCAGAGTGCGGCAGACTCGAAGAAAGTTAACAAAGTGACAACGCAAGTGAAGCATGAGAAAGCAAGGAAGGAAGAGAAAGCAAAGAAAAGGAAGAAAGCAAGGAAGGCCAGCCTCTGAACCGACTCAGGTCTTTCATTGGTGGCCTGATTTATGCAGTATTTTGCACAGGTACGTTCAACCTTGGGGTGAACAACGTCTAATCTGCAATTGTAATTTTCCAAACCTGATTTACAGAACTTGGGATGTTGGAATTGTTCAAGTGGGGGGTGCATTTGCAAATGCTTAAATTCTGCCAGAACCTTATTGGAGCAGGTGGGGTTCTGGGAGTTTCTGTCAACAAAAGTAGACGAATACTCAAACAGTCATTTGATATTTGCTACACATTATTCATGCAAAGGATTTTTATGAGTACAATATTCTGACACACTAAGCAGCCTGCTTGTTGAAGGCCGGAGGCCATTGTTGGGTTCTGTGAGGGGATCTCATGAGAGAGACTGCTAATGCTGTGAGCCACTGCACTTGGCATCCTATGGGCATGGTGTGAACTGGTGAGGGAGAGGCGGAGCATGAGATGGAGCTTCAGCAGGCATGAGGTGGGAATGTTACCTTGCAAGAGATGCCCGGCGAGGTGGGCAGTCACCCATGAGCTCCTGCTTTGAACCTGCAGAAATGGGCTGTGTGGTGGGCTGGTACCACTGTGGACCTGCTGCATCTTGACCCAAAACTCTGTATGTGAGCCTGCACCCCCAAAGTGATGATCGCAAGCTGCAAAGAAGGTGCAACCCCCTGCGCCCATGGGTGTCCTCGAGAGCAGCACAAATTCAACTGCATCCTTCTGTGATGTCAGCACTGCCCATTCACTGCACGTGCGCTCACACTGTGAGAGCCGACTGACACTGCCCCGCCCCCCTTTCATTGCTGAAAGACTATGGGGCATATGTCCATACCCCTATCGTCATCGTTGTGGTGGCGATAGGGGCCTCGCCTTACTTACAATGGCAGCGTTAAGCCACTTAACTGTAAATAAGGCCCCTTTCATGCTATGCTTAGCGTGAAAGGGGTCGGCAGTGGGAGTTGCGGTGGGCGTTCCACCACAACAGCCATTGGGGCATATGTACGAGGAAGTGGCGGAGTGAGGCGTTAGCCGTCATGGTTTAACGCCTCACTCTGCCACTTCTGAAACGCAAGGCTGCACCACATTTACAAGGATTTGGTGTAGCGTTGCATTTCCCCCTGCACTGGCGGTACACTTAGCAGTGTAGCGCCAATGCAGGCAACCTTGCCCCATAGTGCAAGGGGTGTCTGCGTGCAGGGGAGGATTGTTTATGTGTAGTAAGGTATCCCTTCCTGCACATACACAATCCTAAAAGGGCATTTTGTTACTTTTATGTGTGCTGCTTCATGCAGCACACATGAAAGTCACAACATGGCATTATGTTTTTACAGATTGTTTATGTACCGGACGGAGGACCTTCCTGTACATAAACAATCCATGGCAGTTTGATTTTTCCATGTGTGCTGCCCAAGGCAGCACACATGGAAAAAGGAAAAACAAGGAGAAATAAAGCATTTCTCCTCATTTTGCCAAGTTAAGATCGGGGGGGGGGGGATATTTACAAGGAAGTGGCGGAGAGATGCGTACACCTTCTTGGCTTAACCCCTCTCTACGGCTCTTCTGAAACGCAAGGCTGCACCATATTTACAACAACATGGTGCAGCCTTGTGTTTCCCCCTGCGATGGCGCTACTTAGCAGTGTAGCACCAATGCAGTCTCCCTTGAAACCATCCTGAAATGCCATTTTGTCACTTTAATGAGTGCTCCTTGAAGCAGCAGACATGAAAGTCACAAAATGGCATTTAAAAAAAATATGTTTATGTATAGGAAGGTGGACCTTCCTGCACATAAATATTCCATGGCATTATGCTTATTCCATGTGTGCTGCACATGACAGCACACATGGAAAATGCAAAAATGAGGTGAAATAATGCATTTCTCCTCGTTTTGCCAATTTAAAACCAGGTTTTCGCTTGTCTTAATTTTGGTGCTGCCTCCTATGTACACCACCCTTGTACATAGGGGGCATCGTCAAAAACAATGGGTGTTGCGGTGGAACGCCCAGAGCCAGAGCAACACCCACTGCCCACCCCTTTCACGTTAACCATAGCATGAAAGGGAGCCTTATTTACAAGGCAGCATTAAGCCACGTTAAATGGCTCAACGCTGCCTTGTAAATAAGGTTACACCCCTATCGCCATCACAATATAGGTAAAAGTGACGTTGTGGTGGTGATAGGGGCTTGTACATATGCCCTCAGATTTTCCCTGGTCTTAATTTTGGCGCTGCCTCCTATGTACGCTGCCCTTGACATAGGGGGCAGAGTCAAAATCAATGGGTGTTGCGGTGGAACGCCCAGCGCAACACCCACTGCCCACCCCTTTCACGCTAACCATAGTGTGAAGGGGGCCTTATTTACAAGGCAGCGTTAAGCCTATCGACACCACAATGTCAGAAAAAGTGACAATAGTGGCGATAGGGGCTTGTACATATGCCCTATTGTTTTTGAAGTTGCCCCCTATTTACAAGGGCAGCGTAAATAGGAGGCAACGCCAACATTAAGACCATGAAAAACCTGGTCTTAAGTTGGTGAAATGAGGAGAAATGCTTTTTAGGTCGAGCAGACCTACCCTCAATGCGTGAGCATTGAAGGTGTCTGCTTCAGACCTATTGTGGCCCGTTAGGCCCGTTATTGGGAATGTGGACACCAATCTGACACGAGCGTAATCCTTCGCAGTTTTCACCGCGGGAGCGCGCGTCTGACCCGCGCATGCGCAGAGTTCCCGCGCATGCGCAGAGTAACTCACAGCCCTTGCTCACACAGACGCAGGCAGGCAGCCCCCACCCCTCTGCATGCACGCACGCACACACATGCGAGCGCATGCACACGCAGGCACACACATACAGGCATACAGACACTCGCTCACACACACACACCTCCCCCACAGTCACACGCACGCACACATACATACAAAGCCCGCCCGCACTCGCGCGCGCACATGCTCTCTCCCCCCCCCGTCAGCAACCCACTCACCGGCTTCCTTCGTGCGGCGGCTCTTCTCAGCTGCAGGGCCCGGCAGCAGGACTCTTCTTCCCTCCTTCGGCACCGGGGCGCAGGGTAGGCTCCTGCCTGCTCCGGTGCTCCAAACACGGCCCCCTCCAATCGTGGCTCTTCCGTGGGAGGCGGGGTAGGCTCCCGCCCTCCTACTTCCTGTTTCCTGTTGTCGCGCCGGCCTGCCTGACTTCCTGGTCGCAGGCCGGCAGAGTGACGGCGGTGCTGTGACTTCCAGTTCAGCTGATACTTCCTCAGATGGCCCAAGGAGGGGTTGATGAATCAGGTGTAGAGGTCTGTGGTGTACTCCGCCACAGTGCTGCTCCATGTAGCTCGTGTACAGCTCCTCGAGGCTGAAGGTAAACTGGAAGATCCTACCTGCGCCGCATTGTTGTCTTGTTTACTTTGAGAGCATTCTTCATGCATCACTTATTTTAGTCCGGTCAAAGTTGGATAAAGGTTTTAGTCATTGCCCCTCATGGTTAATAATCTAGGAGTCAGAATGGCACTAGTTTCGGGGTTTCTCGTCTTTTAGTACAAGGGGTGAGGTTCATGGTGGTAACAGCCACGCGCGTATTCATTTTTTGATTCAACCATGGCCTTAGTGTAGTGTTTTGTCATGCTCGGTATTAGAAAGAACGTTTTCTAGCAGCCGCATTTCAGTTTAGGGTTTCCATCAGAGTGTGCTATTTGACCGTTCAATCATTAAAGCTCCCCGCAATGTTTGCGTCAAGTCAACTTTCAATGTCTTTGAGACTCCTATATTTGAGACCGACTTTCCGGTCTTCCGGTTGTCACGGAGTATTAGGTGCATGTCAGTCAGTGTGGGACTCTTGTCAGTTGCAGAACGGTGAGAATTTGGGTTTCTTAGGCATATATACTTGAGCCCGGGACATCCACAGATGTCCTTAACGACGGAACTTGTGTTTCATTTTAGTTATCACAGCTTCTTGTTCTATTATGAACATTGGACGTTGGGGCATTCCCCCATCCTGGTTTAAACACCACTTCTGGAGGTTGTTTTATTGCCGTAGGACCACGCTTCAGTTGAGGCTGCATATTCACTTTGCCAGGTAATTTCGGGTTGCACTTTGTGTATTTAGTCGTTCCACGGGAAATGTATACGTAGATTCATACAGTACTCTGCTGGTTTTTTATAATAGGATCCATTCCCATTTTACCTCACGACATTAGAAGTTTCCTTGTACGCGGGGTATTGAGACTTCAGTGGTGCGTCTTTGCGTACCTGCTCAGAAAGGTAGGGTATTTCATTAATTTGGTATTATGGGTACCAGCGTTTGTTCATTTATGTCAGTTTGAACAATCATACTTCTTTCCCCTTCTGTTCAGATAGCAACATTCAGTTCACATCTTCAACATTAGATCTTGGTGTTCAGCACGTAAGCTACCAGTTAACATGCATTTGTGTTTCACTTGGTCTGCAATACAGTGGTGCATGAGTTCATATTATTGAGTGTTTACCTTGAGATGCAATCTGAGCGTTCTTTTGTTGTTGGCTCACTTGTGGTGGTGTTGAGCATGACACACATGGTGTTTTCCCGGTTTGGCTTTGTCTCTTAGGATTATTTCCGAGGCACGCTCCTTTAGTCACTGCTCGGGTTTTCATTCTCTGGTTGCCATGTTTATGTGCATTATTGGTGCAGGATTCACTATTTTAACCCCTATATGTTGTATATATTCAAGTGCTTGTAGTTATTATAACCAGTCCTTAATTTTTAGGTCTCGTCTAAGGCATTGTGTTAGCAATGCTTTGGCAGAGATATTAAGTAGGGGCTCTCAGAAATGCTCGCACTGAATGCAACACACACTCCACACAATACCCCTCAGTGCCACATAATTACACTCTACTGAATACAACACACACTACAGACAATACCACTCAGTTCCACATAATTATATGCTACATACTTACACTGCGCTCAACACAACATACACTCCAAATACCACTCAGTGCCACATAATTACACGCCACATAATTACACTGCACTCAATGCGCGACATACACTCCAAATACCACTCAGTGCCACATAATTACACACCACATAATTACACTGCACTCAATGCAACATACACTCCAAATACCATTCAGTGCCACATAATTATATGCTACATAATTACACTACACTCAATGCAACATACACTCCAAACAATACCACTCCATGCCACATAATTACACGCCACACAATTACACTCATAACATACACTCCTCATAATAACACTCAGTGCCACATAATTATATGATACAAAATGTCAGCGCGCTAAATGCAACATACACTCCAAATACCACTCAGTGCCACATAATTACACGCCACATAATTACACTGCACTCCATGCAACATTCCAAATACCACTCAGTGCCACATAATTACACGCCACATAATTACACTACTGAATGCAACACACACTCCACACAATACCACTTAGTGCCACATAATTATATGCTAGATAATAACAATGCACTCAATGCTACAAACACTCCAAATACCACTCAGTGCTACATAATTACACGCCACATAATTACACTGCACTCAATGCGCGACATACACTCCAAATACCACTCAGTGCCACATAATTACACACCACATAATTACACTGCACTCAATGCAACATACACTCCAAATACCATTCAGTGCCACATAATTATAGGCTACATAATTACACTACACTCAATGCAACATACACTCCAAACAATACCACTCAATGCCACATAATTACACGCCACACAATTACACTTATAACATACACTCCTCATAATAACACTCAGTGCCACATAATTATATGATACAAAATGTCAGCGCGCTAAATGCAACATACACTCCAAATACCACTCAGTGCCACATAATTACACGCCACATAATTACACTGCACTCCATGCAACATTCCAAATACCACTCAGTGCCACATAATTACATGCCACATAATTACACTACTGAATGCAACACACACTCCACACAATACCACTCAGTGCCACATAATTATATGCTAGATAATAACAATGCACTCAATGCTACAAACACTCCAAATACCACTCAGTGCTACATAATTACACGCCACATAATTACACTGCACTCAATGCAGCATACACTCCAAACACCACTCAGTGCCACATAGTTACACGCCACATAATTACACTCTATTGCATCACCACAGCACTACCACAGCATCACTATACGCTACCACAGCATCACTGAATGCCACAGCATCCCTCGTCACCACCACAACATCATTCAGCGCCACCACAGCTTCAATCTGTGCAACCATTCAACAACAACTGGTTCAAATATGTTCTCTCAATGTTTCGAGCTTTATTACAAATGTCACAAAAAAATGTTAATATTTCACTTCTGTTCTTGGATTTTCGTCACAATAAAATACACTTAACATAATCTTCACAAAAGTTATTTACAAAAGTTTAAGATATTGCCATTATAAATTACAATATCTTATTTAGGTATTAATTATTTAAAAAAATTAAAAGCAATTGTTATTTGTAATATCAATACATCTAAGACACGTAATACAACACATATTGCATTACAAATGCTATAGGTGTCACATTTGCGAAAGTTAAAAGTACTGTCTTTGTAAATGACAAAGCTATTAATTTCGCTATTTTCAAAGCCAACACATAAATAAAAATTTGTCATTTACAATACCAACAGCTCAAACTTTCCTAATGCGAGACCTATTGCATTGCAAATGCTTGTTTCTCCTTGTTTTTCCTTTTTCCATGTGTGCTGCCTTGTGCAGCACACATGGAAAAAGCAAAACGCCTTGGATTGTTTATTTGCAGGAAGGTGTCCCTTCCTGCACATAAACAATCCTTAAAAAAATGACATTTTGTAACTTAGAAGTGACAAAATGGAATTTCAGGATTGTTTATGTGCAGGAAGGGACACCTTCTCCTACACAAAAAAAATCCTCCCCTGCACGCAGCCACCATTGCACTCTGGTGCAAGGGTGCCTGCCTTGGCGCTCAGTTGTTAAATTTAGCGCCATCGCAAGGGGAAACGCAAGGCTGCACCATACCCTTGTGAATATGGTGCAGGCCTGCGTTTCTGAAGTAGTGGAGTGAGGCGTTAAGCTATGATGGCTAACGCCTCACTCGGCCACTTCCTCATACATACGCCCCTATGTACCATTGTGGGAATATCAAGGGGACCTAAAGCATCGCAGAGACTGTAAACCTTCCCTTGGGGCGACTAAACTCTCACAGGGGGCTAGAAACAATAGGAAACACACCCACATTAGAGCACCAAGAGAATCAGTGGAAGTAGGTAGAATCCTTTCTTAATGCTGGGTTAAATGTAGTTAATTATAACCCTCATTCCCTTCAGGCTCCCGCCCATCTTCTTGGCACGTAAGGTTGCAGGATTGAGTTTACTGTGAATTTCCCAAGTAACACAATGTCACAGAACGTATTAAAGTTCCTGCATGTTTACTTATTATAACTCATATTCCCTTTCATATATAAGAATACACTCTTAAGCCATTTATTGATTGTTATACTTGTACTGCCGAAGACGGCTGAAATGCCAGAAACCGGTCCCCGGTAGCTTGTCTCCTTTCTGGTGAAGAATTGGCTTGGTCGTTTAGTTTGCCCTGTTCCCATGATGCACTGGGCCAGGGACAGACTGATTTGCATATAGCCAGGTTCTGAGCTGGGATGGGGCAGTGAGATAAATAACGGTGATGGATCAAGCCCTGATCTTTGGACTGGGTAAGAGTGGTCTGCTTAATTCAGACACTCTGTTCATCACCACCCCCTTTTCTGAATCGCTTTTGGCCACTATAGGTGTGGCAGGGTATACTCAGACATGAGTCCCTTTCTCACTGCTCCATCAGGATTCAAGCAAGCCGGGCCGAAGACGGCTGAAATGCCAGAAACCGGTCCCCGGTAGCTTGTCTCCTTTCTGGTGAAGAATTGGCTTGGTAGTTTAGTTTGTCCTGTTCCCATGAAGCACTGGGCCAGGGACAGACTGATTTGCATATAGCCAGGTTCTGAGCTGGGATGGGGCAGTGAGATAAATAACGGTGATGGATCAAGCCCTGATCTTTGGACTGGGTAAGAGTGGTCTGCTTAATTCAGACACTCTGTTCATCACCACCCCCTTTTCTGAATCGCTTTTGGCCACTATAGGTGTGGCAGGGTTTACTCAGACATGAGTCCCTTTCTCACTGCTCCATCAGGATTCAAGCAAGCCGGGCCGAAGACGGCTGAAATGCCAGAAACCGGTCCCCGGTAGCTTGTCTCCTTTCTGGTGAAGAATTGGCTTGGTAGTTTAGTTTGCCCTGTTCCCATGATGCACTGGGCCAGGGACAGACTGATTTGCATATAGCCAGGTTCTGAGCTGGGATGGGGCAGTGAGATAAATAACGGTGATGGATCAAGCCCTGATCTTTGGACTGGGTAAGAGTGGTCTGCTTAATTCAGACACTCTGTTCATCACCACCCCCTTTTCTGTAACGCCTCACTCGGCCACTTCCTCATACATACGCCCCTATGTACCATTGTGGGAATATCAAGGGGACCTAAAGCATCGCAGAGACTGTAAACCTTCCCTTGGGGCGACTAAACTCTCACAGGAGGCTAGAAACAATAGGAAACACACCCACATTAGAGCACCAAGAGAATCAGTGGAAGTAGGTAGAATCCTTTCTTAATGCTGGGTTAAATGTAGTTAATTATAACCCTCATTCCCTTCAGGCTCCCGCCCATCTGCTTGGCACGTAAGGTTGCAGGATTGAGTTTACTGCGAATTCCCCAAGTAACACAATGCCACAGAACGTATTAAAGTTCCTGCATGTTTACTTATTATAACTCATATTCCCTTTCATATATAAGAATACACTCTTAAGCCATTTATTGATTGTTATACTTGTGCTGCCTAAAGTAAATGCTTCGGCATGCACACCGGCCTCTTTGAGGAACTGGCATCAAGATACAATGATATAGCACCTATAATCAATGTGTTAGAATTAGCATGATGTATCTAAAACCTATTAGTATCCGCACATGCACATTAGCATAACTCCATCTGACACGTTTTAGAACTTTAGCCTGCACTGGCCTATGCATTTCACATTTAGTTGTCCCGACCGACGCCATTTTGTGGCCTCGCTCGGAGCCATGTATTAACAGCCCACATTTCCTTCCCTATATTCAGAAAGCATTCTCCTGAGAAATACGCCAACTGTTGCAGAATTGCTGTTTCAGCTTGCTAGGCTCGTCAAGGTTGTAGGTAGCAGAGAGGGGCCTGATAAGCACATTCCGGGAGGGGTGCGGGGCCGGCCGTCTGGAAGCTGGCAGAAGGGAGTCACCCGGCCGACCTTGCTAAACTAGGAAGAGCTAAACCAAGAGTGCTTTGTCTGCCATATATGGGCTTTCCCTTTCTGCTCCAACCTGTACCAGCTTGTATTTTTCCATCTAGGGCAATGGTTCTGCAAATGCAACTGTATATATGTGGTGTTCTGATAATGTGCCAGCAGTCTTCTTGGCGGACCTCGTGGGGTTAGGTCGCAGGAAGCTCCTCTGGCAGAGTTTGTTTTTGTCTAATAAATGCTTGGACCTTCTACACTGCCAACTGACTGATTATTGGTAATACAAATGGGATTGGTTATGGTAATATCTGTAATTGGGAGGTGGTGAATAAAGATCAGGTACATCAGTCGGCGACTCCGCCGGGACTCCGCGTTGGGGTCGTCTCTCTGTATCCCAGAGAGGGACATTGAAAAGGGGTACTGTCGATCGGGGGGGATCGCAGAATAAACCAACGAGAAATTGGGGTTTTTTGCTTTGCCCCTCCGGTGGAGAGAATCTCAGCTGCTAGTGACCTCACGCCGGAGTCCTTCGGGTGTGACCCGAGAACCAGCCACGTTGGCCTTATTGAGAGTTGGCAGTGGAGAACGTGCAATCAGACCTGCGTGCACCAGGTGAGTGTTTTGTCCTGTTTTGTGTTGGATTCCGGACTTGGTATTTGGCATTTTGGGTGACTGATAGTCACAGAGATACTCTGAAAAAGGGGGTCTAACGGGGCAATATTGAGATTGCACGTGTGGACGCCCCCGGTTTTGGTTGTGGAAAAAACTGGAGATAGTGGTTATACACCTTACTTGTGGGAAACTGTGGTTTGCACTTGGGCCGGACTGTCCTCGGGAACGCCGACAGTTGAGATTGGGTAGCGCTCGGACAAATCTGGAGCAGCGCTTGCAAAAGCGGGCTTAGCCAGTATAGTCCGGGAGGTGAACCATGAATACTGCCGGATGGCCTGTAGGTTGGTCTGTGGTTTAGAAACCTGTGTAAACTATCTCCAGGCAGTCTAAGGACAAGACTGTTGTTGAACATAGATCTTGTGGGTTTCTGAATATTGCATTGAAGAGTTCTCCACGGGCAGGAGTTGACGAACTCCACCCTTTCTGGTTGCAGGATATTGGTATATTATTTGCCTCTTGTCTGTATATAACGTGTTTTTGTTTTATGTATGATGGAATATGTACGATTGAGTGAATGATGACATGGCCATGTGTTTGATGAAATTGTATTGAATACAATGTGGTTCGATTGAATATTAACATTTGATTCCTTTTCAGCTGACTTAGTATAGAGGAGGACAATGCCGTGTCTCAGCAAACTGTGTTTCGGCTGTTTCCGCCCGGAGAGTATGAGGTTGGACGAAAGCCAACCTTCTCCTCCGGAGGGTACACCCAGCCACGATATGTATTGCAAGCACGGAATTGGCCCCCTTCTTTTTAATTCCTTGTGGCATAAGTACACTAAGGATAACATAGAATTACAGTGGCCAAAGACTGGATCTTTTGATGAGAAGAAGATCCAGTATTTACAAGAACATCTTTTCATTAAACGCAGCCGACAGGCTATGTTTGACACCTTGAATAAATGGCAGAAAGAAGCCAAAAGGAGACGTATTAGATCGGAAAAATTACTTAGGATTCAGCAAGGACAGACTATTACGCAAAAGGCTATTGCACACGATAAGAATAAGACAGAAAAGAACATAGAAATAGAGGATAGACGATTTAGGTTGCAAGTTGACAAAAGCTATGTAACCAGAACTGAAGCTGAGGATGAGATCGAGGACCTACTAGATCAAAGACCTCCCCCGCCATATGCCCCGCAACGTATATATCCTGCAGTCCCCGTCCAGGCGGCCGCTGCTCCACCGGCATCAGCACCCGTGGACCAGACTTCCACCACCCCTAACGGTGATACGAACCTCTCGGTTCCCCCGACCGGGGGGATGGCAACTCTTATCCCTGATTCTAAATCGACCTACCCGTTCCCCCGAGTACAGCTGAGCGTACCGAGCCCCATAGGAGTCTCCCAATCAGCCAGCACCACGCCCGGTGCAGCAGATCAGACTCCAAAAGGGGCAGTAGGGGGGTTGGAAGGTAAACGATTATTTACCAGGTCGTCCGTGGCTTATGGAGAAAAGGAAGTGTTAGCTGATCAAGCTGTCCAATGGATTAGGAATAATGCATATACAGTCGCAGACATATGGAGCACTGTGAAAGATTTGGAACCCGTAATGCAACAACATGTGGTGTTTCAAATGTCAAATTCCCTCATTTGGGCTTGGGAAGTCAGCTTTAGCAATGGGAGCGCTCCTCAATTATTGTATGAGATTCGTGATTGGACCTATAGGTTCAACTTAAGCCCGCAGGAAGTGTATAAACACGTAGTCACTATCGTCCAGTATCGGGGACGAATATTTTTGAAGTGTCCTCAATGGACTTCGGAGCATCCCTTGACTCAATGGACTTCACAGCACCCCATGCGAGAGGTCCATCCCATTTATCATCCCGAGGTCCCTGAACTGCGTGATGGTAATCAGGACATTACTCGTCAACGGGTAGACGCCAGGTTTCAGGAGCAATGGGTGTACACTCCATGGAAGAGGAGTGAGGTCCTTTCGTTGAAATCCCAACTGCCCGACCCACGCAAAAACCCCACGGCTTATTACAAAGAATTAACCGAGGCTGCTGCCTCGGCTGTTATGACACTAGCAGATGTAGAACTATTTTTTGGATTACTCGTGCCGGTAGATATATGGCGACAGGTGCATGACACTGATCACGCCGAATTAGGAGGTACGTGGGATGAGCTACGAGTATGGGATAGGGATCGGAAACCAGGGGACAAGCCCAGAATTGAAATAACATCCCTGCCAGCGAGAATTATTGCCTTTATGCACACTTTGATACCACCAAGAAAGGTTGATTGGGACAAATTGACTGCTTGCAAACAAAAAAAGGACGAAAGTGTGTCCGATTTCTTTACGAGATTTGAAGGAGTTTTTATCGATTTTAGTGGGCAAGATCTGGCAACAGAAGGTGGAATTAGGCTATTCATGAATAGATTTGTTACAAACTTGGCCCCGGAAGTTTCTGCACGTTTACAAGTGGCGGAAAGTACATGGACTACCTCTACCCCTTGTGTAATTTTGAGTATGGCCCAGTACTATGAACATAGAGAGAATGAATGTAAAGAGAAAGTGGAGAAAAAGGCCAAGGATTTGAAAACACGAGTGCTACTACAGCAGGTCGTGCGGGGACAAGGAGGGGGGAGAGGAACTAGGGGACCTGCGTCCCGAGGGGCGGGGGTAGGCCGAGGTGCAGGCGGGGTTCCAACTGTGGGTTTGAACCAGTGTTCCTATTGTAAAGAAGAGGGGCATTGGAAAGCACAGTGTCCACTGTTACTTGCTCAGAACGGAGCAGTTCGAGGGCGAGGACGTGGACGGGGAGGCCCCGACCGGAACGATATGCGCAGAAAAGAGGGATCAGGCAAGTCTGAGCGTAATCATTTCGATAAAAATGAAAACAGGCAGTACTACCAGAACGATTATGAACATGAGGATCCGGATTCGTATGCACAAGCATAGGACAGCCAGGGACAGAGTAGGGGCCAAGTGTCGATCCCAGTCAATCAAAAGGGACCCTATGTAAAAGGGGAGGTGTTGGGGACTTCTGAAGATTTCCTAATTGACACGGGGGCAATGAATAGTTCCGTTGCTCGATCGTTGGTTCCAGGGGCGACTCTGTCCGGGCAAAATAATATTTCGGTGGGATTCTCGGGAGTCCCAGTGGTCAGTCCCATTTCCAGACCTCTTCCCTTCTCGATTGGCCCTGCTACTGTCGACACTCCACTTTTGCTTACTTCACATTGTGGAGAAAATTTGCTGGGTTTGGATATGTTGAAAAAGCTAAATGCGACCATACATTGTTCGGCGGATGGGATGTATTTGACGATCAGACCTTGTCCTGAATATTTGAAACAATGCTTTGCCAAAAATGAGCCCCTGCCCCCGGAGTTCCATGGCATCCCAGCCACACTTTGGGCGACAGGGGATGCTGATGTTGGTAAGTTAGACATTCCCCCGGTTCACATCACGCTGAAAGAAGGGGCAAAACTGCCACGCATTCCGCAGTACAAGATTGCACCTGCTGGTGAGCGGGCACTGCTATCTATTATCCAGGATTTGATTGACAAGGGAGTGGTGGAGGAAACAGCCGCAAATGTGTGCAATAGTCCCATCCTTCCGATTTTGAAACGGAATTCTGATTCTAGCATACCAGGGCAAGATGCTGCTTATCGTTTTGTGATTGACCTTAGAGCTGTCAACAAGATTGTGGTGCCACAGTATCCGGTGGTGACTGACATTACCACCATCCTTACGATGATTCCACCAACTGCACAATATTTTTCGGTCATTGATCTGAAGAATGCCTTCTTCAGTATTCCCATTCATCCTGACAGCAGGCAGATCTTCGGATTCTCGTTATCTGGCCGCAGCTTCCGCTTCTGCCGCGCACCACAAGGCTATACTGAAAGCCCGAGTATATATAGCCAGGCTCTCAAGGCTTTGCTGGATGACTTGGACTTGCCACAGGGTAACGTCCTCCTGCAATATGTGGACGATCTCCTGATCGCTTCAGATACGAAAGAGGGTTGCAAGGATGCGACCGTTAAATTGTTACATCATCTGGCTGCAAAAGGGAATAAGGTCTCCCTGGTAAAAAAGTCCAATACTGTCGACAGGAGGTGACCTACCTCGGTCATCTACTATCGAAGCAGGGAAGACGACTAACACCTGAACGTATTACTACCATTGCTACAATGTCTGTCCCTTGCACGCAGCGTGAAGTTCGCACTTTTCTTGGCATAACCTCTTACTGTCGCCAATGGATACTTAATTTTTCCCTTCTTGCTAAACCTCTGTTGCATCTGACTACTAAGGACGTGCATGAACCCCTTCCCTGGACGGATGAATGTCAGCACTCTAAAGTCTGCTCTTTGTTCTGCCCCTGTCTTGGGCACTCCGGACTACCGTAAACCTTTCGTACTATACGTGCATGAGGTCGACGGTTGTTCACTGTCAGTGTTAACGCAGGACTTTGGTGGTAAGCAAGGACCTTGCGCTTATTTGTCAGCTACATTGGATAATGTCGCAAGAGCACTTCCAAGCTGTCTGAGGGCCACTGCGGCTGTTGCAGTGGCCATCCGGCAGTCCGAAGGACTCGTCTTAAATTCCAACTTAACAGTGATGGTGCCACATGCTGTGGCTACATTGCTAAACAGAACGAAAACACAGCATCTCACAAGCGCACGCCTCACTGGCTACGAGTTGACACTATTTGCACCACACATCACCCGGTGTGCAACATTGAATCCGGCCACCTTGTTGCCACTCCCTACGGGTGAACAGAGTAATGACATACATGATTGTATTTTTCGCACTGAAGAAGAAACTAAAGGCAGGATCGATTTAACGGACACCCCCCTAGCTGAACCCCAGGGGGAACTGTATGTAGATGGGTCCTGTTTCAAATTGGCAGATGGAACAACAACAGCTGCATATGCAATTACGACTCTAAAAACAGTAGTCGAGACATTCCGAGTTCCGCATCGGTCTGCCCAGGCAGCCGAACTTATGGCCCTCCTGCGGGCCTGTGAACTAAGCGAGGGACTTGAGGTCAACATTTACACTGACAGCCAATATGCCTTTGGCGTGGCCCATAGCTTTGGGCGGCTGTGGAGGGAGCGGGGTTTCCTTACTTCCCATGGTCAGAAGATACAGAATGGTCCCTTGGTGCTACGTCTATTAGATGCCTTCACCTTGCCTAGGAAAGTGGCCATCATTAAATGCAGTGCGCACAAAGCAATAGTGGATGAGGTGGGGGAAGGGAACGCTTTTGCAGATCAGGTGGCCAAGCAGACAGCACAGTCCCCAATGTCAAAAATGTTTGTCAATACCTCTGCAAGATGGGTGGAGGATTCAGAGTTGTTCGATAACACCATGGAAAGTGTAAGGGTGTTACAGCAGGAAGCTACACCCGATGAATTAGAAAAATGGGAAAAGGAGGTAGGGAGATTGGATGAAAATAATTGTTGGGTCGATCTGACAGAGAAACAAAGATGGTTATTGCCCAATGCACTAGTGCAGGCCATCGTGACTATGGCGCATGGTCCTGCACACATAGGAGCGAAAGGCATTTGTGGGCTTTTGGACCCAGTTTGGAACAACCCTAACATTCAAAGGACGGCTGTCCGGTTGGTCCAATACTGCATGGTATGTCTACGACACAATCCGGGGAAGGGGGAGAATGTTTTGAGCGGAAATTTTGCACCCCCGACATTGCCCTTCGAGGTACTCCAGATGGATTATATTCACATGGAGCGCGTTAACAACTTGAAGTACGTTTTGGTGGTTGTCTGTGCCTTTAGCAAATGGGTTGAGGCCTATCCTACCAAAGAAAATACGGCAATGGCAACTGCTAAAGCGCTCCTCAAAGAATTTCTGCCCCGCTTCTGTTTGCCCCGCTTGATCTGGTCAGATAACGGGGGGCACTTCCATGGGGCCCTGGTTAAACACATCTGTGAAGGCCTACAGATTAAACAGAAATTCCACGCTGCCCGGCACCCCCAATCAGCCGGACTTGTGGAAAAATACAATGGCACGCTCAAGTTGAAAATGGCTAAAATACAGGAAAGTACAGGATTGAAATGGCCCGACACCCTGCCTTTAGCACTCATGTCCTTGCGGGTTACCCCTCATTCCCGATCTGGTCTATCACCCTATGAAATTGTTTTTGGGAGGCCGGCAAACGTATGGGGGGTGCCCCGGCCACAGTCTTTTACTGATATTGAATATCCTATGTTGATTGATTACCTTTACACTTTAACTAAAGACCTTCGTTCTGTTCATCAGCAGGTAGCCTCCGTACTGCAGCCGCTGCCAGATGGCCCCGGACATCGACTACAACCCGGCCAGTGGGTACTGGTGAAGAAATTTGATCGAGACTCCAGCCTGGCTCCAAGGTGGTCTGAGCCCCGTCAGATCCTTCTGGCTACCCGAACGGCAGTTAAAGTGGACGGGAAGAAGCATTGGCTTCATGTTTCACATTTGAAAAGGCTGCCGATTCCACTTCCTTATGATCAGCAACGTGTGGGGGGTATTCTGACGCAGGAGAGTGAGAAAGCTACTGCATTCGTACCCTTTTCCGATGCCTGTGAGATTGAAACAAGGCGACAGGAGAGCGTGGCGAGGCCAGACGACTTGGTCTCTACTGAATCTGTTGAAGCTTTGAATCCTGCTCTTTGCACCCCGACACATGAAAATTCTCAGAAAAGATCTGGTGTGCTATTTTCTGATCAGGAAGTGCCGGGTAGTGTGCGATACAACCTGCGGCCGAGAAAGCACAAAGACGGTACCCCAGACCACACGGTCAGGAGATAGGGAAGGACTTGAGTGCTTGAAAGCAGGGTTTGCTAGCTTGCTGGTCTGAGGTGCTGAGCGAGACACTGGACTGAACACGCTGAGAGCTGGAACTTTGATCATTGTGCTCTGTTCAGAAAGAAAGACCGATGCCAACATAAAGGCCAGGTTGTCGCACGAAAATGAGACCACCTTTCTTTGGTTCTTCTGGGAAATGATGAGAGCCTGCCTGTGAGGCTCTAACGGACACAGGGAGAAGAACCCTCTGGTAGGACGGACTGCTAGGCCAGGAGTTAATGTTTTCTTTTTAGGATTATTTTAGCTAGGGATGTACCCTTTTGGCCGACCTGTATTAGAAGAAGAAATTCCAATTGCCCCACGTTCTATACACTTTTATGAACCAATGTTTTCGACATGGACCACAAGTGTCAAAGTAGCTTTTGTAGTAGTAATTGCTGTTATAATAGCTGTGTTCATGGGTTTATTTGTCTATCTGGAACATGAGCACCCTTTGCAAAAATGTATACCAACCACTATTGCCCCCTCTGAGCATCTTCTGTACACTTTAGCACCCCACAAGGAGCGCCATCGTCAGACTTATGCCAAAAATGTTTTTGTTGAAATGCTTCATCAAACTCACAGTGTTGCTAACACTACTGATTGCTGGGTATGTGGGCTTTTGCCCTCGGTGGTTCATAATCATGATTTATTCCTCTCCTTACCCCTGACCTATTTAGGAAGCTGTGAAGCATGGTTTAGGCTGTTTTCGGCTATATACCGCCATTGGGGTGAACAGCGAAAAACTTTGGATTACAATGAGCATAACTTGGTGCATGAATACATTGATGTACATTATGGTTTCAATAAAAGTGGTCGTGGGGGGCGGGGGTATATAGACCCACAGGCTTGTATGCAGAAATATCTAGCAGTTAGAGATGAGGTTTGGATGGAAGAAGAACTTTATGACTTTAGAAATTTCAATGCATCTCAATACTTTCAGTTGTTTCTTGAGCGAAATGTTACTAGAGATCGTACTGTGCCTATTCCTATCCTGAATGTTTCCTCATTATTTTGCGTGCAAGGGATAGGAAAGGTGCAGGTTGGGGAGAGCATTTGCAACTACACCTATCGTTTGCGGAAACGCATCTGCCCTCCGTTGGTTACCCCGCCCAATGTTTATTTTGTCTGTGGTGAAAATGCATACACCTGGTTACCACGAAATTGGGCAGGACGGTGTTATATGTCCTTCCTCTATCCACCTGTCTACGTAGCACCTTCGGATTATCCTCGTACACACCGGTTACGTTCTATGGCCCCAACGCCCTCAGTGGTGCCCCAAAGGCGCCGCAGGCAGCTTATTAAGACTGAGGTCGACCAAACAGACACTTCTCTGCAGCAATTTACAGATTTTAGCAAAGGGTTAGTGCCATTCTGGGGTCCAATTTTTAATAGCAGAGAAATTCGAAGATTGTCCAGGATAGTGGAAAATGTCATTAATATAACTACTGACATCATGACCAACCTTACGACTGAGCTTCAGGCGACGAGGCTCGTTGCGCTCCAAAACCGTATGATTTTAGACGTCATCTTGGCTGACCGCGGTGGAGCATGCCGCGTGATCGGCAGCTCTTGCTGCGTATATATTCCTGACTCCGCCCCCTCTGTTCATTTGGCCATTCAAAAATTGCACCGCATTGCCTCTGACATGCATGTCGATAATGGTTCCTGGTCACTGTCGGGGTGGTTCTGGGGACTTCTGACCACCTGGGGATGGAAGATTTTTCTAATCCTGTGCGGGGCAGCCGGTATCATTTTTACCTGCTGTGTCCTGTTGCAGTGTGGCCCGGCCTGTTGTTCTTACTGTGCTTCCAGGGCCGCTACCATGTGTATACCACCTAAAGTCCCTTCTAAAGCCCAGATGTTGCAACAGGAGATAAATGAGCTGATGACAATTAATGAAGATATTTTTGAAGATTAGATTTTCCGTCCTATCTATTTAGCTACACCACGCTAAAAGGAGGGTTTGAGGAACTGGCATCAAGATACAATGATATAGCACCTATAATCAATGTGTTAGAATTAGCATGATGTATCTAAAACCTATTAGTATCCGCACATGCACATTAGCATAACTCCATCTGACACGTTTTAGAACTTTAGCCTGCACTGGCCTATGCATTTCACATTTAGTTGTCCTGACCGACGCCATTTTGTGGCCTCGCTCGGAGCCATGTATTAACAGCCCACATTTCCTTCCCTATATTCAGAAAGCATTCTCCTGAGAAATACGCCAACTGTTGCAGAATTGCTGTTTCAGCTTGCTAGGCTCGTCAAGGTTGTAGGTAGCAGAGAGGGGCCTGATAAGCACATTCCGGGAGGGGTGCGGGGCCGGCCGTCTGGAAGCTGGCAGAAGGGAGTCACCCGGCCGACCTTGCTAAACTAGGAAGAGCTAAACCAAGAGTGCTTTGTCTGCCATATATGGGCTTTCCCTTTCTGCTCCAACCTGTACCAGCTTGTATTTTTCCATCTAGGGCAATGGTTCTGCAAATGCAACTGTATATATGTGGTGTTCTGATAATGTGCCAGCAGTCTTCTTGGCGGACCTCGTGGGGTTAGGTCGCAGGAAGCTCCTCTGGCAGAGTTTGTTTTTGTCTAATAAACGCTTGGACCTTCTACACTGCCAACTGACTGATTATTGGCAATACAAATGGGATTGGTTATGGTAATATCTGTAATTGGGAGGTGGTGAATAAAGATCAGGTACATCATCTTAGAGGAAGCCAGGACTGTTCCATCCTTGCTTACCCCCTAAAAGCTCAAACCCGGCTGGCTTTGCATTTCTGTCAGCTGCAGTAGCATTTGGGTTCTGCAGACCATTGAGAATAGGCCAGACAACAGATAACATCAACATTTGTAATTTTCAGTCTTGTTTGAGAAGGCCACGGTAACAGAGATGGGATTTGTTAACTAACTTTGGAACCAAGAGACCTGGTTTTGAATCCTGGCTTTATGACGAGAGAGAACTGTGTGATTCTCTTAATATTTACCTGTTCTCCTAAATTAAATTTTCCTTCTGTGCCAATAATTGGAAGCATTCGTTCAGAGTCCGCGCTATGCAGTAAGATTGCAGTAACACAGTTTTCTCTATAATGAACTTGCTTCTGTGTGGACCCTTCAGAAGAAGGATGCCCCCCCCCCCCACAGAACACACTCTATGATGTCCTCCAAGATGTGTTGGTGACGTGGACTACAATGTATGGAAATTAATCTTGATAGACAATTCCACAAGACTTCCCTTTTTAAGTCTCGCCTAGCAAACACAGCGCATGCACTGCTTCGCCTTGGCGAGCCTCTATTGTCGTTGCTTTGGTTTGCGAAGGGAGACAAAACATGTGCGCGCCTGGACAGGCGATGTGCACGTGTACGGCTCCCTTCACGCTTTCACTTTTCTAGTGCACACGCCCGGACAACACTGAGTGCGGCGCCCGCTTCAGGGACACCCCGCTTGTATTTAGATCAAATGCTGTATTGAAAAGGTATCTAATGAAATTTGACTGCGAGCACAATTTTTCACAGACGCATTTCTAATTTTTTTTATATGCCTTGAGTTATAAAATGGGAGCTTGCTAGTCTGTTAACATTTCACCTATATGGGAAATTCCTTGTGCATTTTTCCTCTATAACTCCTCGCCATCCACACCTTGTCATTTTGTTTTAATTCTAAAAATTGCATAAAGTTTTTTTTTTTTACTTTAAATGTGACTCTTAATGGGGGCTTCTTGTAACACAAAACCTCTGGGAGTACGAAAAAGAACACTCAGAAAATGGAAATAAGCTTATGACTTGGGCCCAGAGTATAATAGGACTGCAAATGCCGATATGTAATTAAGCTTTGATATAATAGTTACAACGCCCCGGCCCACTCAGCCCGCCGCCGCTGATGTTCCTTTGGTTCTTCTGGCTTGCGGCAGGTATGTGTACACTGGAGCCGACAAATGATCATCCTTTCAGTCCCAGGCAGTAGCGTTTTTCTCAAGTACAGATGATGTCAGAATGGCGGGGAGTTGAAGAGCGTTTGGATGGCCTACAGAGGTAGGATCTCCATCCCGGGCAACACGACCAGGGAATCCCGCTTATAGAGCCAGTTTGAACTTGTCCTACACTTCCTCCAGCAGCAGTCCCTGTGTTTTGGAGTTAGCCGGGTCAGTTCCTTTGAATGTGGGGGTGTGTTGTTAATCTATTCTGTGATCCAGTTCCAACGCCAAGGTAATGCCTACAGATCCCCTCTACTCCTCTATCAGCCTGATTCATCATTCTCCCGTTTTGCGAGGCCCTAATAGGGAAGCATAGCGAATCGCTATTAAGGACTCGCAAAACGGGATTCATGTAGGATTAGCAAAATTTTTTGCGATTCCTACTGATTCCTTATTTGCGATTAGCAAATTGCTAATCGCAAATAAGGAAAAACTCCCCATTCATTCCTATGGGCCAAAAGGCCCATAGGAATGAATGGGGAGTATTCCTTATTTGCGATTAGCAATTTGCTAATCGCAAATAAGATTGCGATTTGAAGGGTGCCAGGGGTGTCCAAAGGACACCCTGTAGCACCCCTCAAATGACATTTGACACAGGTGTTGCACACACACATGTCCAAAGGACATGTGTGTGTGTAACATGCAACTCAGAAAAATGCATTTAAATGCATTTTTCTGAGTTTTCGCAATTTACCGCGAGGTTTGACTTCGCTGTAAATTGCGGCCAGAAATTGCGAATTCGCAAAAGAAATGTGGATGATGAATTACATTTAAGGAATCTCAAATAGAGATTCCTTAAATGTAATTCCACGCAAAATTGCGAGATCGCAATCAGCGATTTTTGCATTTGGGATGATGAATCCCAAATGCAAAAATCGCACTCGCAAAGGGCCAGATTCTCAGAATCTGGCCCTTTGCGAGCCGATTTGGCCTTGATGAATAAGGCTGTTAGATCCTACAGAGCAAGGATCCGGAACTTCCACCAGTAAAAGGCCTCTAGGCACAGCTGTGGCAGCCCTTGTGTTATGGGAGCAGCACTTTTGGTTCGATCACAGGGCTTAAAAGTGTTATGAGGGTGCTTTCAACTGCTGATCGCTGATGCATATGGCCAGCAGTTTATATGTTTGCAATTCTTTGGCTTCCTACCAAGGGATCGTGCTAGAAAACATGTGGATGCAAGGTATGAACCTGTTTGCTAAAAGTCAAATTAGTCTGGCAGAGAGTGAGACTAACCTCCAATGTGTGAGACATGATTTCTCAGGGTAATGAGGTGAAAAAAAGTTCAAATGAGTTTCTCACATCGTGGAAGTACTACAACACTCTACACATACACACATTTGGACTTGTGGTAATCGTTTTCAGTATGTGCTTTAAGTTCTTTTGCAAAAATGCGATTTCCCCTCTGGTATGTATGTTGTTCTTTTTTTAGAAAGGCAATTACTTTATAAATCTTTCGAGGTCTGGGTTCCACGTGATGGTTGGCAGGTCAAGGACACCCCAGAAATGTTGATCCTAGCAAAATCGCCTACATGCAAATAAGCTTTAGCTTGCATTTAAATTGTTTAAATTTGCTTAGAGAGAGTTTGAGTGTTTGGATGTTTTATCCGTGATTGCAAACATTTACTTGCATACCTGATTTATTTTTATTTGTGACTGAAGTAGGACCAAGAAGCTGCTAGAGCGGAGTACGAGCGAATCGCAGCGAAACAGTTGGTGACGAGCTGTTGAGAGAGGGGAATCAAATATATCCATGGAGAGTAACTGAAATAGTTCACAATCGATTATTGTGTTATCCACTTATCCCACATTCCCTAATACCTTGCATGTTGTTAGCATGCATGTCACAAGTATACACAAAGCTTGGAAGGGCTGTATTTGCAATGCAATAGTTCTCTCAATTGCGAGAGTTTAGCTATTGGCATTTTAAATGACAATGCCATTTATTTATCTGTTATTTTACTCACCCATCAGTGTGTGTAGACACTCTGCGGTCGCTGTTCTCCAGACCCTCACGGAGCAGTCATACGAGGCGCTGGCGAACATGGTGCAGTCAGGAGAAAAGCAGCAGGCTTTCACTGGTCCTGGAGAGAGGGAGGCAGAAGGCAGAGTGTATTTAGTTACATTTCTCGTAAAGCAGAAAGCAGCCGACAAAACACATTGAAGCCTTATAGAAACACGGCCCAGCTACCTTTCACAAGCGATTTAGACGCATCAGCACTGCACAGATCTGCCATATAACTGGGTTCCAACAGCACCCGGCACCAAGAAAGGACACACCTCCATACATCTAACACAGAGCTGTAGTTGGCAGTCTAAAAACTCACACAATCATGCAACATCCAGGATACAGAACTACACACATCCACAACCCCATCAGTGGTATACACCTGTTACAACGCATTTGTTACAACGCGATACCGTTACAACACGACTTTTACAACGCATACCATTACAACGCATTGCGATGGGGGGCGCTCTAGGATAGGGAATAAGTATAATTTACTATCCAACACCTTCCCTAGGGTCCACGGGGACTGGAGTTAGAATAGTAAATTATACTTACCACTATCCAGCACCTCAAAGCGCTATGCGTTGTAATGGTATGCGTTGTAATGGTCGCGTTGTAACGGTAGGTAGTTGTAATGGTATGCGTTGTAACATGGTACATCCCCATCAGTAAGGACCATCCTATCCTAGGGAGCATTCAAAACAGAGATGGAAACCCTTCTCCTGCACGTCAGCACCAACCAGAAGATAGTTTCAACCTGATCACCAGAATGTTACAAAGTTAGTCTCCTACTGTTAGCTCCATGAACTCAGTACATATGTTACTCCCCCGACCTTAGGCCGTGACACAACCCAACTGGCTGCCGAAACGTTCCTCATATGTTGACTAGTTATAAACATGCTTCATGCTCGGCTGATACCAGTACTTGTGTTATTCTTATATGTATCGCTGCACATGTCTCCGTAACCCAGTCCATTCACTTATGCTCTTTATAAAACCTTAAATAAATAATTATAGTTTGACTTTCATAAAAAAAAAATAATAATAAACAGACAGCCCAAAATATACCATTGCACCATAATGGACACAACAATGCTCCAGAGCCACATAGTTTGCTAAGCATTGCCACATCATTAGTGCATCCATACTGTCTCACAAATCGACATATAGAAGCAATAGAGCTCGGGTTCGATTAATCATACGACACTCACTGCTGACAAATTCTGCATCAAATCAATATAATTGGTAATGAGGCGTCTGAACAAAACAGCCTCTTTTGGCTGAGCAACAGTCATGCTCCTCCGAGGGATCAAATGAACGTTAAAGTAAATCGACACACACACACACCACCCCACACCACCCCAACCCATCCGTGCTCTGTGTAGATTCCTGACTGCATAATGCACACCCTACTCAGCCAATTTCCAATCTGAACCATCACGAAAAACCACTGGAGAGACTGATCTTCTCTACCCAAGTGAAAGGACAACGGACTCTGGTCACCATGAAGCGCATCCTTCCACCATCAGTGCTGGTGACCGCCACACACCTGCGATGCTTCTGAAGTTACTGCATGAATAGTCTCAGAATGGCTGCCATAGTGGCGTTGGAGGGTAGCAGCACCATACACACAGCTGATGCGTCTTCAGTAGGACAGCGCAGCACTTCTCTGGAGATGCTCCTCACTTCCAATGGTGCAGCATCTGAGATCCT
The DNA here is from genome assembly GCF_964263255.1 of Lissotriton vulgaris. NCBI lineage: Eukaryota > Metazoa > Chordata > Amphibia > Caudata > Salamandridae > Lissotriton > Lissotriton vulgaris. Next base: position 83,218,332 of record NC_141693.1, read on the forward strand.
TTCAAGGATGGCCGCAGTTTCAAAGGTTTGCACCCGCGCTTCTCGCAGGAATCCCACGACCTATGGACAGCTAGAGAACTTCTAGGCAGGAGACCGGTAGACATCGGTTAACCGAGTCAATCTCTATTTTAAACTATGAATGAAATATTGCACATCTGTAAATATTACCTCTCACAACTGAAAGCATGAGTGCTGGGGACATGCATCGTAGGCAGCTTACTTCTTAAATCAAATAGATTATTTTATACATGAGTGACCTCCAGTGAAAGATCAAACTACAGAAACTCTGAAATCTTGCCCCAATTTCACGCTTAATCCAAATGCTATAATTAAATCACCTTAAAATAATACTCCTTATTCTTCGGCATAAAGTGCCCAATCGAGATCTCTCTGGCCGAGGGCCAGCTCTGTCTATTGGCATTTCTTCGCTATTAAGAATGCAGATAACTTAAATATCATAGATAAGCTTTCACGAGGTGAAGCTGGTCTCTACCCTTGTAAGTGTTTGGAAAGCACTTGTACTTTTACACCAGTGAGCTCCACAGGCCCTCCTTTTTAGTGACCCCACTGACATCAGAGCTGATGCCCTTTTACTGAGAGTGGCTGCAGTCCTGGCCCCTCAGGCTCTGTACGACTGACAGTGGTGGCAGCACATTTCGGAGTGAGCAGTAGAAGCCTTTTTACCGGTGCCCCAGTAAGTTTCTTGGTGTAGAGTTCTCTTCGGTTGTCAATAACTGCGGTCTTTTGCCTTCATCCTGTTTGAAAGGTGCCTGAATTGAAGGTCGAGTGTTATGTTATGTTATGTTATAGACATTTTTAGAGTGCAACAGTTACCCAAGGGTGTCCTGGCGCTAGTTACTTATCCTAAGAACAATAAATGGAAGTTTTACTTGTTAAAAAGCCAGGTTTTTAATCCCTTCCTGAAAGCCAAGAGATCAGTGGCATTTCTCAGGTGGAAAGGAGGGTCATTCCAGGCTTTTGCCACACAGAAGACAAAGCTCTCCCACCCCACATTACTTTTTTTGTGGATGGTACTGTAACCAACTTCGCTCCCAGCGAACGAAGAGTTCTTTTGGGCAGGTCCTATTCCTGTAGTCCTAGTGTATGGGGTTTAATTTGTGATGAATGGACTGGTGAGTCCCGCTGTCCATTTGACACCTTGTGTGTGTGCTGAACAAGGTGGGGGTCTCCTTTGTGTTCTCAAGGACATGCCCACCCTCACGTACACATCTCCTGTTCTCCTCCCTGAAATCCGGTGTGCCTCGGAGTGGAAGCGGTACCTAATCCATTCTCCTTTGAAGTGTCCAGGCTGCCACATCCAGAGTGACTCTTCTCCTTCCTGAGTGTAACCGACGTCCTCTTGTGAAATGTGTCTACAAAGAGAGCCGTTCCACATCCACCTGAGATAGCCTGGCTACAGTAGAGTCAACAGAGCAGGAAGCACCGAGGATGATTGAAAGAGCCCATGGACATTCCAAAGAAGCGGCCTTCCTGTCTGACCAGGCATGGCCTTCAGAGGTGGAGAAGTACTGGCTGTCTTAACCAGTACTGTGATCATCATTTCTACTCATCACCGAAGAGGTCCTGTGCACCAGTACCAGGACACACGAAAACTGAAGAGCCGGGAGTGTACACTTTGCTCAGGATATGATTTTCCCTCCATAGTGGACATAAGACCGGGATACTTGCGAAGTCGTGAAATACACAGAAGGTGATGGGATGCTGCTTGCAATAAATCTAACTACTCGTAATAGCTTGGGGTAGCACTCCAACCCATTGTTCGTATGCTCAGTATGCCACATCAGTTTGGACCCAACCATAAGCAAATCAGTAACTACACCATAATCTCGACAAGCAGCCAAGGGATTCGAGGCCGCCCAGCTCAATTATTCACACAAGTAAACAAACAGATCTTTTATATAATGTTGCCCACCTCAATGGAACGCCGTCGGTGTTCCAGATCTGTTGTCAACGTCGATAAGGAAGGCAAGCTGTACACGGGCCGCGCTACTTTGAACATCTCTCGGACTCGAGGGAGTTCATGATGCCCAAATAAGTGATTAATCGGCCTTCATTGCTGGATTTCATCCTTAAACACGTACTTCCTGACTACGCATAGTTCAACCAAGAACCATGTGGAGGACCAGCCGCGGTCCGTGCAGGTAACAGTGGTGGGGTGGTGGGGCTGGGTGAGGGGGATTTCGAGGGATGATGCCAAGGGTAAATTCATTATTTATTTAATTTTCCCTCTGCATCGTACCTCGAAATCCCTCCACACCCAGCCCGTCCGCCCCCCGCTGTTACCTGCTTTGCGGAGGACTTGACTCACTCATGTGCATAAGAAAGGTTTTACACCTCTACATTCGCCTCTTTTTGATGACGATGTACTCCCATCTAAAATCTACCGTGCGATACTAGTCTTACCCTGATAAAGGCCTGTTTAGGGTGAAATGCGTTGGCTGCACATGTGCTGAGTTAAGAATATTAAAGAAGAATACAGACACAATATTGAAGACTCAAGAACCTCTTTCTTATCTATGTTCAATTACTGGTGTTGCCACTCTGTTTTTGTTATTATATGCAAATCAGTCTTGACACTGCTACAATCGGAACAGTCCAACCATAACTGCCAAGCCACGTCCTCCCTTCTACCAAAAAGAAGCAGAGGAGAAAACCTCTCTTGGCCAGGTGGTAAGACAAAGGGAGTGATTGGAGAGTGCAAAGGACACACCAAGATAAACCATTTAAAGAAATAACAAGAGGGCCCTATGAAGGGCTGTCATCCATCTCAATGCCGGATATCAGCGCATGCTGTCATCATTCCTTTAAGGGACACCAAAATGCTATCAGATGGAGAGAAACAGCCAGGCTAGTGTACAATGGAAAGCTCCTGACAGAACACAAGCAACCCAGGACCCTAGTTATGGGCTCATCGGCCAGGCACAGCTTGGTTCCAGTGACAGAGGGCCCGATTCACAGAATGAACTTAAGACTCAATCCTAAACTTACTACTGTTTTGGTATTCACAGATTGCACTTACTACTTTTGGTATTCGCAGATTGCACTTACTACTTTTGGTATTCACAGATTGCACTTACTACTTTTGGTATTCACAGAATGAACTTACTACTTTTGGTATTCACAGAATGAACTTACTACTTTTGGTATTCACAGAATGAACTTACTCATTTCGGTATTCACAGAAGTTAGGACTCCTAACTTTAGGATTTTTCTCAATTTAGTAGTAGTAAAGTCTAACTTTACTACTACTAAATTGAGAAAAATCCTAATTATAAGACTTTCGGTATTCACAGAAGGCATTTAGGCGTCCTAAAGTTAGGAGTCCTAACTTTACTACTACTAAATTGAGAAAAATCGTAATTTTAGGACTTTCCGTATTCACAGAAGGCATTTAGGAGTCCTAAAGTTAGGAGTCCTAACTTCTGTGAATACCGAAATGAGTAAGATCATTCTGTGAATACCAAAAGTAGTAAGTGCAATCTGTGAATACCAAAACAGTAGTAAGTTTAGGATCGAGTTCATTCTGTAAATCGGCCCTGTGTGAGCATGGGACCCACGCCATGGCATATTCATCCCACTAGGGGCAGTACATGAAACATATTTAAGGTGATTGGAGGCTGCTTGCAATAAGTCTAGCAATCACTTGGGTAGCACCTGTAGCATCTTTGCCAGCCCAGAAGCATACAAACACACATGCCACACACAGATCTCTGTAACAGATGTCTTTATTCCTCCACATGCGCTCACGTACTGCATGCATTGCGTCATAACTTTTATAAACCCATTTTAGCCCCTCCCAACAGATTACGTAATTCCTGTTTGGAGTCTGCTCAGAACTGCAAGGGTCCTAGCACTCATAATATCAAGACACTACATCACCCAGGACCAGTTTCGCCCTAGTTATGCCCAGAAGTGGGTCACATGCTCCCTCTGTCAATGGAAACGAGCTGTACCCGGCTACTGGGCCCATAACTAGGGCGACCCCGGTCATGGATTCCAATCCATGGTTAGAAAACACAGACAGACTCATAATTGGGGCCTCTGTGTAGCAGAAGTCGACCTGGCCAGTGACATGCAAAGGTAATGGTGGACATGGATGTTACCTGTATGACCTTTGACTTTACATAGAAGTTTCCCGCTTTTGGCATTCCAGATGTAGAGGCGGCTGTCATCGGAGCAGGTGAGCAGAATCTGGCAGTCTGGTGAAAAGGTGCATGAATTGACCTAGCGGGGAGGCAGACAAGACATTATATTTATTTACAAAACTGTGGTAACCAAGTATGCACATGCTTAACAAGGAGCTGATGTTTTGGGGAGGTTAAAACCTGCCCTTTTGCTTCTTTTTGGTTTGGATGAATAAGGCTGTTGCTCTCTGATAATAATAACCTTTTGTTGATATTACATAATGGGTCGTCACCAGCGACAAGTGCCCTGTGAAAGATGCAGGGTTTAAAGGGGAAGCAACGAATGAAAAGAGAGCAGACAGTAGCTATGGAGCCAGTGTGTCTCTGGAGGGGGTGCAGTTCAGCATCAGGGTACTCAGCAGGGATCTGTCTCGAACTGTGATGGGGATGCTGTCTGTTTTTATAGCGTCAGATTTGTTTTCCAAGCCCATGTTTGCAGAAATCCTGGACAGGAGGCACTTGAATATAAATAGCGATGCCGGGGTATATAGATATACAAGGCAGAAGCTGCCAACCCAGCCCCTGTGTCTTGCCACTTCATTATCTCCTGCAATAACTATGTTTTTGCTCGTTCGCAAAAAGGACGTATTTTTGAAAACTCCTGTCATTATTACAATTATTAAAAGGGCCCTTTAAACTAATATTAATAAGAGATATTCCACGATTACGTCCATTCCATTAATGCTTTTTGTTCTGTAAATAACTCAAGCAGTGGCAATGCTAGCTCCTAGAACAAGCATTGGCAAAGCCAATAGGTCTCCATGCAAGAGCTATTTGCTTTACCAATGTATTTCAACCATGTTGTAAACCAGCGTGGCTGCTGTTCAGCATGGCTAAAAGTTAATGGCGTGTAGGAAAGTGTTGTAGACTGGAATGTCGTAAAGTGGAATGGGGAAGAGTAGTGTAGAGTGGCAAAGAGTGAAGTAGAGTGACGAAGATTGGAGTTAAGTGTAGTAGAGTGGAGTGGCGTAGAGTGGAATAAAGTGTTGTAGAGTAAAGTGTCATAGAGTGGAGTGTCATAGACTGGAGTGTCATAGAGTGGCCTACAGTAGGTTGTTGTAGAATGGCATAGAGTTTAGAATGGAGTGGTGTAGAGTGGAGTAAAGGGCCTTAGAGTGGAGTGTAGCAGAGTGTAGTGGAGTAGAGTGTCATAGAGTGGAGCAGCGTGGAGTGGAGTTGAGTAGAGTAGAGTGTGATAGAGTTGAGGGGCTTAGACTGGAGGGCAATGGAGTGGAGTGGTGTATTGTGGAGTGGCGTAGAGTGGAGTAGAGTAGAGTAGAGTGTCATGGAGTTGAGGGGGTTAGGGGGCATAGCTACAGCGCCGATGTAAGCAGAAGCGGGCTCCGGAGCTCCCCCGCAGCTGCCCTCTACACTCACTGATCCTGGCTGGCAAACTCGGGCCCCGGCGCCGCATTGCACAGCGGAATACCTGGTGCCCCTTCTGCGCTCGGATACTGGCAAAGGAGGGGGCAATAACGTTCCTCCCGAGCTGCAGGCCGCCGGCTCGGCGGACAAGATGGCGGCGCTGTCCTGAGGGTCCGGTTCCTGACTCTAGAAGTAAAAATTAAAAAAGAGTGGGGAACCCAATATACCCTTGCAGGCTTGGGCGATAAAGTTTTAAAGAAAAATAAGTTTGCCTACAAGGGATTTTGTTTATCTAAAGTATTGTACTATTACTTTGTAAACAATGTTTTTTGAAGGTCACACGCTAAAAAGTGGTGGACAGCAGATTTAATCAAGACAATAAATGTAAACTTTACATATAATGACAACTATAAGTTGGTGATATAACAAATCATGAACGGGGCGAGAGAATATATTTCAAAAAGTCATATATTTAATATATGTTCTATAAACTTGATCAGGGAAAACAAGAAATAGAGCAGCAACTCAACATAGTTTGTCAGGTGACATCTGTTAACCTATACAATACACTATGTTAACATCTTCTCAAAACAATTTCAAACAATCAATGTTAAAAAGAGGAAGATGACGTAGTCGACGTTTTGGTCTCTCAAGGGAATAAAACCATCAGACCATCTTCAGGACAAGAAGTTGACTGAACCTCCAAATGAAAGTGCCACCAGCCCTCCACAGCATCAGGTAGGGGCCCTTGAGGCCTTGGGCCTGTCTTGGGGAGACCCGCTTCCTGATTGACGGGCTGAGGTGCCCAGGAGCAGACGGCGGAGAGTGCAAGCTGGGACTGCGGCCTGCCCGGGACTGAATTTGCTGTCTTCGCAGCCCAGAAGCCCCACTGAAGGTCCCTCTGGTGTGGCGCTGTGAGGTGTGCCTTGAACCCTCGACTTGCCCTGTCGCTGTCTTGCCCCTGCTGCTGCCTGGACCAGCGAGTCTCCTTGGGGGTGCTGTTTCTGGCCCCTGAGGCGGTGGGTGTGCCTCTTCCCTGTGCCTACCTGAGGAGAAGGGGGCTTGCCAGAGCGGAGTGAGAGCGAGCTTCTTTGGGCTGCCTGGTGGGCGGCTCATGGCAATGGGGGCGAGGTTGATGCATCTGGCTGGGGGATACCTTGCCGGCGACCCTAGACGACCACCCTAAAGGATACTTGCGACATAGGAAGTGGTACTGGTAGTGGGTCGTGATACCATTGTACTGGTGACGGACTGGTGGCGGACATGGACGGGTGGAGTGCTGGGCCATCTCTTGGCAAGCGGGACACTGGAGGCACCACATGAACAAGTCCTACGACGGCTCAGACAGCTCAGCGTCGTGAAGCTCCTCTGAGAGGTGTCACTGCGAGACATTGGTCCGGTACCCTCTCGGAGCGGCAATTGGGGTGGAGATCTTTGGAGAGGACGGCCGGAGACAGCTGTGCCCTGCTGGGGTGGAGTGTGACTGTGGGCTCCCTCGACACTGCTCATTTTGACTGCACCTGACCACTACAATGGGCCGCGTGTCGAAAAAAAATAAGGGCTTTGAGGTGCTATGCCTGGACGAACCGGACCAGCACACAGAGGACGAGGATGGCAATGAGGTGAGACAGAGACCAGGACGGCCTGGGGACCCCACCCTGGGTGAAATAATGCAGGCTATAGTGGCCTCCCGTGAAGCGCTTGAGAAAAGGATGGACGTCATCGGAACAGATCTTACCCTGCTGAAGGATGATCACCGGAAGCTCAAGGAGAGAGTGACGACCCACGAAACCACCATGAAGGACATTCCGGATGAGGTGACTGCTCTGCGTCACTCTTTAAACGAGGTAACTCACAGAGTCAAAGTCCTCGAGATGCGGGCTAAGGGCGTTCCCGGCGCAACAACCTCCGTATCGTGGGGATCCCGGAATGTGAAGAAGGTGCCAACGCGGTCCGGTTTCTGGAGAACTAGTTGCGGTCGGAGGTGGCGCCGGAAGGCCTCTCCCCATTTTATGCGCTGGAGCGAGCACATAGTGTCCCGGCCCGCCCCCCACCAAAACCTGGAGCCCCTCCACGGCCAATGGTGGCGAGACTTTTGCATTACCGTGACCGGGACTTCATCCTGCAGAGAGCCCGGGAACAACAGAACCTGCAAATAGAGAACAGTAAGGTGCTGATATTTCCGGACTACACCAGGGAGGTCCAGCATCAACGGTCCTCCTTTCTGGCTGTCAAGAGAAAGCTGCATCAGCTCAGTCTCCCTTATGCTATGCTGTTTCCGGCGCGCCTGCGGGTGACGGCAGACGAGGAGACCTATTTCTTTCTTACCCCGCAGGCGGCGTGGGACTGGTTGGAGGGTCGCAGAGGTGCGGCCGTGAGTGCCTCGCGGGCGGCTTCCCCTCGAGAATGACAGGTGACTACCCCACCAAGGGGGCGGCCCACTTCCCCGATGGTGCAGCGGCATGAGCAAGACAGGGTGGTGAGAGCAGTGGCGGCCATCAACCGAGGGGTGGTCAGCCTGGCAAGTACTGATACCGACGCGGAGGAGAGTGGAGCAGGGAGCCTGGGGTCTGGAAGCACCCAAGGACTCTCTGACATGGAGCTGCCGAATGTCACCCCACAGACAGCTGATGGGATGTTTGGTTGAGGGGGCCAATGAGGTTATGTGGGTCGTTGCTGCAAGGGTTGTTTCACTTACTGGTACTGGGGGGCCGCTCTGATGTGGGGCAGTACGGCAGGGGGTGATGTTCCAAGGCCACCGGGGTCCTAGCTGGCTATTCAGATTTTTCACACGGAAGGGTGGGGGTGGGAGAGGGTTCTGGGGGCATTGTGCGTGAGCTACGAGTTACCTCCTGGTTATGGTTATGGATATGAACAGTTTGGTTTGGATGGAACCTGTTTTTGTGTGCCTGTCCTGGGGAGTGGGAGAAGTTTGAGTGTTGGATGGGATGGGGAAGGGTTAGACAAGTCGCTAGGGGGGGTTTAGGCAAGCGCGTGCATGCGATGGATCCATGGGCACCTCCATAGGTCTTAAAGTCCTGTCTTGGAACATACGGGGGATGCATACCATGTGCTGGTGACACAAAATACACGCTTATTTAATACGCAGGGGAGTGCAAATCGCACTACTTCAGCAAACTCACTTGACGAAGGCGGAGGGAATGGCATTACAACGCCGCTGGAGAGGGCAGGTCTACCACACCTCTTACTCGGCTTATGCAAGGGGGACATTAGTCTGGGTGCGGGCAGGTGTTCCATTTCAGTGTGTGAGCCAGGTGATTGATCCAGAGGGTAGGTTTACGGTGGTCACGGGCCGACTGGATGGGCGGGACATTACACTAGGCAGCATATGTGCCCCAAATATTGAACAGTCCACCTTTTTTACACAGCTCTCACAGACATTGGTGGGGGTGCTGACGGGTCCTGTTCTTTTAGGGGGAGACTTTAATTGTCTGACAGATGTAGACTTGGACCATTCCCATCCACCACTCCCTGATGCGCCTACTCGCAGACTAGCGGAAATCAGGAGGGACTGGCAGCGGAGCTGGGGGCTTACAGATTCCTGGAGGGCCCATCACCCTGGGGAGCGCGACTACTCTTATTTTTCAGCAGTCCATGAGTTACACGTCAGGTTGGACGCGGTGCTGTGTTCCCCTGATGTCCATATAATGATCACGATGAGTGAATATTTGCTAGGACGACTTCTGATCACAACCCCCTACTGGTGACCCTGAAATGGGTTCGCATTAGAACGGCGATTCCTAATTGGCGACTCCGGCCGGAGGTCTTGGAGGATCAGGTCTTCCGAACCACCATAGGTACTGCAATAGAGGACTACTTCCAGAACAACGTGGGCACTTCTTCCAGTCTGCACAATGAGTGGGATGCATTCAAAGCGGTGATCCGCGGGCGGCGCATTGGGGAGGCTGTGGGGGTGCGTAGAGCTCTATTGAGTGAGGTACAGCAGGCAGAACTACGGCTCCGGGAGAAAGAAAGAGAGAGACCGGGGCGGGGCGGGAGGACATTCAGGAGGGGCTATTGAAGGCGAAGGAAGAGCTAGCATCACAGGTGGAGAGGCTGAGGTGTTTCGACTATAGGGCCTACCTGGTGCGGGCTCATGAGGAGCGCGATAAGTCACGAGCACTTCTAGCCTGGTTGGCGAATCTGGCGCGCAGGGGCACACTGATCCTTGAACTACGGGAAGAGAGGGGGACGACCCACTATGGGCAGCAGGCCATTAATGCGCAATTCCTGTATTACTATTCCAACCTTTATAGTAGCACATTGGACCCCAGGGAGCTAGAGGAAGGGGATTTCCTTGACATAGAGTTACCTCAGATTGAGGCTTCAGGGTGGAGAACCTGGGTCAACCGGTAGAATTGAACGCGGTCAGGGGAGCTCTCAAGCATATGGCCAAGTAGAAAACCCCAGGCACAGACGGACTACCCTTGGAGTTCTACGTCACTTACATCGACGTGCTGGCTCCGCAGCTGGTGTCTCTTTATAACCGTTCAAAGCAAGTGGGCTATCTACCTGCTTCGACGAGGGAGGCAGTGATTGTACCGCTCCTTAAACCGGGTAAACCGGAGTGGGACCGAACCGCGTATAGACCCCTGGGGATGTTAAATATCGATTATAAAATACTGAGCAGTATTTTGGCCAGTCGTCTGGTGGTGCACATGACAACTCTGGTGCACGGAGACCAGTCTGGGTTCATCCCTACCAGAAACACGGCCATGAATATTCAGAGGCTTTGTCAGTTACTACATGAAGCGGGTGCAAGAGACAATGGGGCATGTGTACTATCCATAGATATCGAAAAGGCCTTCGATAGTCAAGAGTGGCCATACCTGTTCCGAGTTCTGAGGACCTTTGGCTTAGGTGAGGAGTTTGTGGCATGGATGAAGATTCTCTACTCTCGCTCGACGGCCAGGGTTCGGACGGGGGGTGTAATCTCGGATGCTTGTGACGTGGGCTGGGGGATGAGACAGGGTTGCACGCTGTCTCCCCTCCTGTTCGGCCTAGCAATGGAGCCAATGGCGGTCCGTGCACGGACAGGGGGACATTATAGAAGTCTAGAGGGGATGGGTCAGATGCACTATATTGCCCTGTACGCTGACGATTTGTTGATGTTCCTCGCCAATACTACTGATGAGCTCCGGGGAGCCCGGGTTTTACTGGAGAGATTGGGGCTGGTTGCAGGGCTCAAAGTCAATTGGGCCAAGACCTGTCTGTTTCCGATGTGTGGGGAGTGTGGTGATCCTCCCGAGGGGGTCGATTTGAGATGGGAGGATAGGTGTTTACCGTATCCGGGGGTTAGAATTTACCATGAGGCAGCTGACTTATTTGAGGGTAACATAGGGCGGGACCTGCACACCACCAAGAGTAACCTTGACTTCTGGGCCTCTCTACCTTTGTCAGTTGCAGGACGTGTGGCATTATTAAAAATGATAACCCTCCCCGTTTACTTTATTATTTTGTTACCCTGCCGTGCCGATTTGAATACCTGGAAAGTATTTCGCCCAACTCAACTCCATGGTTTCGAGCTTCTTGTGGGGAACGGGAAGACGGAGAGTAGCCCTGCTAACCATGATGCGCCCACGACGATAAGGGGGCTTAGCAGCGCCTGATTTCGAGGCTTACTACCATGCGGCCCAGTTCCAATGGTTCACACAACGGTTGGCTGTGAAGCTGGGAATGGAAGCAGTCCAGAGAGGCGGGGACCTAGGGCTCCGCCACTTTAGTCGGATTTTGCTACAGCTTCCGGTGTGGGAAAGTGAGGTGTCCAGGGAGCTCTGGGTCTTGAGGCAGTGTTGGTATAGGGCTCTGCGACGCAATAAAGGGAGCCCAGCCTAAGCCCCCGAGATTCTGGTGTGGTTCTGTGTGGAGCTTCCCCACGGAGGAGACTGGCAGCGGCTACATGAATGGGAGGAGCTGGGGATCTCCTCCATTGGAGATCTGTATGAAGATGGTTCACTTCTACCATTTCAAGATCTCATGCAGAGGCACGAACTACATGCTCAGGACTTTCTCTTACACACGGGCGTAACGGTACCTGTGCGCAAGCACTGGAAAAAAGGGTTGGAGGAACCACGGGTCTTCCTCCCTTGTCAATATGTGGTCACCTCCGCAGATAAGATCAAGGCGGTGACGTGTTTATATCAGAGGCTGACGCAGGGCTTGAGGACTCCTCTAGAGGAACTGCGTATTAAGTGGGAAACTGACCTGGGAACGCCTATAGAGGATAAACCCTGGGAATTGCTAATGGGACGGGCCTGGAAGTGTTCCCGAAACGCTGGATTTCAACTTATCCAATTCTTTGTGTTTCGTCGGGCGTATCTTACGCCTCACAAAATTAATGAGTTCTTTGGCTCCCACGCTACCTGCCCACGATGCAGACTGGAAGGTGCAGCATTCATGCACATGTTCTGGGGTTGTCCATTGCTTCAGGGATACTGGAGAGAGGTACTGGCCAAATTGACAGAGGTGACAGAGAGGGACTTGCAGCATACTCCAGTGGTGTGCTTGTTACACTGGTTTCCCCACACTTCCCGCAACAAAACCACCAGCAGGTTCCTGGACCTGCGATTAGTTCTAGCCAAGCGTGAAATTACTAGCCATTGGAAGGCGGTCACGGCCCCCATTGTTGCGCGCTGGCTACGAGACTTTATAAAGTGGGCGGACTGCGAGGGGACACTGCGGCTCCAACTAGCTCGGAGGACTGACAATGACAAACTGTGGGACTCGGCGAGATCCTGGGTGGCGATGGTAGATCTTCTCAAAACCCGACTGACGATGATGACTGATCTCTCCGGCTATGAGTGCCCTCTTTACTACATGTGCCCGCAACAGCAGGTAACGAGGTGAGAGAATGGGGGGGGAGATCATGGAGGTGGATGCGTCCTCTCAGAAGAGATGTGGGCTCCTGTCATAGGACTTGAATGGAGTGTGCGGAACACATAAAGAGCAATAAGTGCGCTGTTAGGGAAAGCGACATGTCTGAGGGGAGGGGGGAGGTAGGGATAGGAGGGTGGGGGGACCCAGGGGGGGGGGAGTGGAGTTGAGGGGAGGGGGAGATGTTCTTTGTTGTCTTCTCTGAAGCATAGAGGCAGACAGTGCTTGTGCAAGCAAGGAGCAACATGATTCAGCCCTGTAGGACTGTACCTCAGGTTAACTGGGATATGCCTCTTGCTACAGGAAAGGCCTCACTCCTTATGTGGAACAGACTGACGGACTAAACAGGTTTAGCCGAGGCGAGGCAAAGTCATGATATGGGCACAACTATCGATCAAATGTTGCAAGGCCAATGTATTGTGTATGAATATGTATGAGAAACGTTTGAGCACACTATGAAAACTTAATAAAATCTGTTTAAAAAAAAATTGAGTTGAGGGGCTTAGACTGAAGGGTCAGTAGAGTGGAGTGGTGTATTGTGGAGTGGCGTAGAGTGGAGTTAAGTATCATACAGTGGAGTGGCGTAGCATGGAGTAAAGTGGCATGGAATGTCATAGAGTACAGTGCTGTGGCATGAAGTGGAGTGATGTAGAGTAGAGTACAGTGACCTAGCGTGGAGTGGTGCATTGTGGAGTAGAGAGCCATGTAGTAGAGTGGAGTGTTGTAGAGTGGAGTGTCACAGAGTAGAGTAGCTTGGAGTATGCATGGTGTGTTATCACACTGCCAATACAGACAACACATTTTCTATTGAAATGACCATTATATTTGCTCATACAGTTTTACTGATAAAACTATACAGTGCACAAACGATAATGTGTGGAAATAACATCACCTATTGTACTGATCTGTTTTGATTATATTAAAATATTTGTTTTCACCACACTTCCGAATGACAAAACAACTTTGCTTTATTTGTACTTTTTTAATTTTGATATATTCCGTAATAGTTGCGCAGTTCATTTACAAACATTTAAATTTTGTCTTGAGCTAGAAAAATACATTTTCTTTCCCAGTACCCGGCAAGATTATCAAATAAATCATCTCACTTTGAAGTCAGAGAAAGAAAAGTAAACACCACCTTCCCTCGAAAGACATAGCCTGACAATGACCTATGTCTTTGAGTGCACCAGCAAATGTGACAAGATAAGAACAAAATGTAAAGCCCTGTTAACAGAAAGAGAGGACTTGTGGACCAATACAAGGAGCAATGGTGAACAAGCTTGGCGCCACGGGAGAGACAAAGGCATGCTGGACAGCCTAAAACAAATAAAGCCAGCAAATAGAAAGCCAGAAAATTTGAGTTATGAACCGCAAAGCTAATGATAAGCAAAGGGTGAATTGCATACCCAGGGAATCTTTCAGAATGCCCACAAGAAGTGGTTTAAAAATGTGCACTTTCAGTACAAGAAATATATTTTGCATCATGTGCACTACTTTCCACAGTCTTCCTGGAGACCCATGCATTTTTAGACTCATGTATACAAGATAAGAGATGGTCCTGTGCGTCTTCTCACTGTAGTCAAAGTCCAAGTTACAGCAAGCGTTCATTCTACAACATACCATTCTGCTGAATGTTAATTTCATAGAAAAAACCCACGAATCTCTCCCCCTCTCCCTTATTTAGCATGACCTACTGATAAGGTATATCCTGTGGGAGTTCTAGCCATGCAGAAGGCAGCACAGCTCCGTTGCTTATATAAGCACATGCACCCACCTCGCGAAGTACACAGGAGCAGCTAGCGATGTGCCCGAAAACAACTGAAAAACTTGAGAAGTGGGTTAAATTCTTGTGATGAGATAAAATCTCACCAAACAGATGTGCTTGTAAATGCTTTGAAGTGGACTCTGCCTGTAGGAGACACAACAAAATGAGTTCAGTGCTCGGGCACAGGAAGTGAATGGAAGCTTATCCTGGCATGCCTGACTCAAGAATGAGGTTCATTGACTCCATCATGTTTGCAAAAATAGACCCACCTTGGAGGCCCTATCGAAGACGTGCTTAAAATGCTCTAAAGTCATTGCTTTTCTTCTAATTGGTCTCAGGGGGACTTGGCATGAGCCGGTGTCCCCCTGAGATGATTCGCGCGATGGGATATCCCACGCGCTGCGATTGGCTGTTGGGAGGTGTAAGGGAGGGATTGTTCAGGCGCGGGGCGGGAGCGGGAGGGTGATGTCATTCAGCTGAGGAGAGGGAGCGGTGGCGTCGTGTTTTGGTGCTGACAGCTGAGAAAAATTCCTGTCTGCGTTTGTGTAATTTATAACGCTGTACCGGTATTTTGGTTTATCGGAGGAGGAGCAGGGCAGTCATGTCAGTTGAAGACATTGCCAGAGAAGCGGCGAGGGCGCTGGTGGCAGTAGGGCGCACAGACTTACTGCGTCCTGGAGCCACTATTGAAGGCGCTGAGGAGGCGAAGAGACCGAGACGCTTGGCGGCGGAAGGGGTGAGTCGTGCTGTGGCAGCATGTATGCCCCTGTCCAGCCGTCCTGTGGAGACTGTTTGTGAGTCCACAATGACTACTTTTAAGCCTCGCCGAGCGTGCTCCTCAGGGAGGGGAGCTCATGGCAGGAAGGCTACGCAGCGCTCTGCATCTGCGCCAGGTGCGCTGAGGGGAAGTCAGGGGCCCCTGGTGCCACAGGCAAAGAAGAAATTGGGTAAAAGGAGCGACAAAACCTGTGATAGTGGTGAATTCAGTCAGGAGCATTTTACACTGCGTGATGGGGCGTTGTTTGACAGTTATGCCACAGGCGCCAGAGCGCCTGTACAGTCGCCAGGAGTATCACTTATGCAGCAGGTGGCAAAGTTTTCAGGAGGTTTGCTCCCAGTGAGATATGCTACAGGTCAGGATACCGCCAGAATTGACATAGCGCCTGAGACTTGGTCTGGGGACACTGTGTCTGCGCTAGTAGATTACCCAACAGACAGTGATGAAGAAGAGGAAGTTCGGGAGACTATTTGTAGGGCTGAAATCTTTGGTCAGGGTGAGGCAGCCTTGACAGCACATCGCATGCAGGTTCAGGAGCGCGCAGATTTTCAAGAGGTTCTGCTGCCTCAAGCTAGAGGGCCCCGAGGATGAATTTTGGCGCGGACTACATCCAGGAGCAGGACAACGTGGACATGTCGCTATATGACTTTCAGACAGCTGGAGGAGCTGGTTGGGACAGTGTTGGTGAAACAAGTTCTGTGTGGGTGGGGGGTAGTGGCGAGGGTGGGTCTCATTCCTTGAATAGCGATGTAGTTGCGGTCTTTCCGGAACCCAGACCACCGCCGCGTCTTCCACAGGTGGAGTTTGAATCAGATATGGGTCCTCGGCAAGGGCAGTGGGTATGGGTGAAACACGCTGATTTGCCTCAGAAGCCTTTCCCTGGAGTGCATAAGGATCGGTTTAAGGGTCCACTTGGGTAAGATATGATGGGGGCATTGGGGTTGGCTCAATGCCAAACATAAGTTTGTGTGATAATATAGTACATGATGATGTCATTGGTGATGATGAAGGTATTGATAAAGAAAATGTGGATACTTCAAGGTGATGGGGTTTGGGGGAGGCGGCTCCGGGCTTGGGCGGGCAAGATGTTGGGGTGAGGGGGGTAGGTCATCTCACTTCTTCAAGTGTGTTTCAGAGAACTGGAGCGGTTTTCTCTTCAGATCGGGGACGGCATGGCGGACATCATCAGCGTTTTGGTCTGAGGGAATTCCAACAAAGGGCTACACAGCTGCCATCAGGTAAGGTAGACTGGTGGGCTGCATGGACACGGCCTTTGGTGAGCGGCCCACGTGTGGGGCCTGGGGAGGGTGGTACTAAAAGGATGGCAAAGCCTCAAGGAGATTTGTGCACAGTGCCACAAGTTACACCACAGACAATGTTGGGGTCTGGGGGTCAGAAAGAAAGTGATGGGGGGGTAAGCCCTGTTTCGTCTTTAAGTAGTTCTTTGCAGAGTGGGAGTCAAGGGTGTGGTCGTACAAAATTACCTTACATGGGTGTGGCCATGCCCTTAGGCATGCACTTATCACAAAGGACGAGGCAAAGAATCTGGAGTCATAACTATGTGGATATTTTCCGACTTTTACATAGAGAACAGCAGGCTAGAGAGGGATTGAAGGAGGAAGAACTGGAGTTGTCATGCCGCCCAAAAGTGCCTAAAATGATAGAAAACTGGACGGCTGCTTTCATAATATATGCAAGTGTTTATTGTGAGCGCTATCCAGAGAGGGTAGTGGCTTTGTTTAAGTACATAGACATCATAAGGAGGGCACATTTGCAGGCGGGAGGCTATGCCTGGTTGAATTACGACGTGGAGTTTAGGGCCAGAGTGAGCCTGTTTAATGACAAGCCATGGGGGGAGGTGGACCAGGAGTTGTGGCTCCAATGGATGTCAGGGCACCGACTTCAAACACGATCCATACGGCCGGTGGCCTCCCTATAACATATCGGCCCTTTCTTCAACGTCCCGCTCCACTGGGGGCGGGTGGTTTTGGAAGAGGACAGTTGCCTACCACGGGAGCGTGTTGGGGTTTCAATCGGGGGTCCTGTGTGCAACAATATTGCAAATTTAAACATGAATGTGCTCAGTGCGGGGGTAGACATGCTATTTTCCAGTGCTTCCCCAATCAACACCAAGGGGACCATGGGAGGGGGCAGAGAGGACGAGGCACCCTTCCACCTCTTATACCAAAAGGCTCCTACCCCAATTAGGCTTCGAGCTATGCTGCACTGTCTGGAGACCTACCCCGATAATGCAGCAGCAGTAAAATTGCTCTGGGGTTTTCGGTTAGGTTTTCGCATTGGGTACCAAGGTCCTCGTGTACAGCGTTGGGCTGAAAATTTAAAATCAGCAAAAGAGTTACCTCATGTGGTCCGAGCTAAACTGGACAAAGAATTGGATCGGGGTAGAATAGTAGGTCCTTTTTCGCATTGTCCCCTGCCTAATTTGATGGTCTCGCCTTTGGGAGTTATTCCAAAGAAAGCTCAAGGTGAGTTCCGTCTTATTCACCGTCTGTCTTGTCCAGAAGGTCAGTCAGTTAACGACTTCATCTCGACGGATGACACGGCGGTGTCATATGCCTCAGTCGATGATGCTTTGCGGATGGTTCGCCTGGCTGGTATTGGAGCGCAACTTGCAAAATGTTATATTTAGGCGGCTTTTCGGTTGTTACCCATCCACCCTATGGATTTTGAGTTGTTGGGCATGTATTTTGAAGAAGCATTTTATGTAGATCGTGTGTTGCCAATGGGATGTTCTATTTCGTGTTCCCTTTTTGGGACTTTTAGCAAGTTTCTGGAATGGTGTGTAATACAGAAATCTGGGCATGCAGCAGTTTGTCACTACTTGGACGACTTTTTGTTTATTGGTCAGGCAGGAAGCGGCTAATGCAACAAAGTTTTGGCTTGTTTTCAGGAAATGACAGGTGAATTTGGAGTACCATTGGCTGCAGAAAAAACGGAAGGTCCGACGACGAAGTTAGTCTTCCTAGGTATAGAGATCGATACTGCAGCGATGGTAGATCATTTGCCCTTGGCTAAGGTGCAAGAGATTAGGGTCTTTTTGCAGGAAATTATTGGCGAGAAGAGGTTACAACTTCGTCAGGTCCAACGGCTGTTGGGGTACCTTAATTTTGCCTGCAGAGTGGTGAGAGCGGGCAGAACTTTCTGCAGACGTCTCGGTTTTGCTATGTCGGGGGTTTCTTTGCCTCATCATCACATAAGACTGACAAGCAAAGTTAAAGAGGATTTGGTCGTCTGATTGAGGATTTTGGATGAGTTCATTGGTGTGTTTATCAATTTTGTGGATGAAGACACGGTGTGGCAGGTCCAGATTTTCTCAGATGCTTCGGGAGCCCAAGGCTTTGGGTTATTCTGGGAAGGGCGCTAGTGCGCAGAGCTTTGGCCGGCCCATTGGTTAGAACAGGGCCGTAGTATCTCCTTCTTGGAATTTTTCCCGCTTTTGGTAGCATTGCAGGTGTGGGGAGAGGAGTTCAGGGATCGCTGTGAACTGTTCCATATAGACAATATGGCAGTGGTAAGTTTGGTTGATGGGCAGTGAGCGAGAGATGTGAGGGTTCTGCATTTGTTACAGGCATTTATGTTGCAAATCCTTAAGCTGAACATTGTCTTTAAGGCTAAGCATATCCCTGGGGTGAACAACTCAATTGCCGATACTCTGTCTCGTTGCATTTGGCAGAAGTTCCGGGAGTTGGCGCCAAGAGCGGACAGACACAAGACGGTGATCCCTTCGATCATTTGGGACCTGGGGGAGTGAGGATTGCGGAGCTGGTGGAACATTCCATAGCTAAGTACACTAGAAGAAGCTACCAGCAAGTTTGGTCTGAATTCTTACTTTATGCTTCGGATCTTGATCAGGATGGCACAGCAGTTGGAAGTGAACAGTTTATATTAGATTTTGTATTACATTTGATGGACAAAGGTTTGTCGCATACCACGATTTCGGGCAAACTTGCAGGCATTTAATTTTATAGACAGTTATTTTTGGGCAAGGCAGTACAGATTGGGTTTGTTTTGCGGAGGATGCTGAAGGGGTTTGGGAGAAGCAAGGTTCAGGTTAAATCTTTGAGAGAACATATTACATTTGACCTGTTAAGACGAATTGTAGGAGTCCTGCCTAGTTGTTGTTAGAACAAATGGGAATTAGTGAGGTTTAGGTTATGCATGGTCTGGCTTTTCTTTGGTGCTTTCCGCATTTGCGAACTAATTGGGTTAAGGCACCAATCTGGGATCCAGACATCAGATATCAACATCCTGGCTGGGAATGTGTTGCAGATCAGGCTGAGACAGTCAAAGACAGACCAAACAAGGGTTGGGACTTGGATAAAATTGGGAGGGAGTGGGGTGGTGGATTGTTGTCCATTTGAGGAGTGGGGGTCATTTTTAAAGTCAAAATGTTTTCGTTCTGGAACAATTTGTTGTCACATTAAGGGGGATCAGTTAACTTGTTTTCAGTTTTTGTCAGTACTGAGGAAAACTCTTTTAATGGTGGAGGAAAATCCAAAATGCTCCGGAATAGGTGCTGCTACGGAGGCTGCCAGGTTGGGTTGGGGGAAGGAGGAGATACAACGCATTGGACGTTGGAAATCTAACTGTTGTTACAGATATGTGCGGTTGTAAAATACATTAGCCTTCCAATGTGGTATCTTAGTTAATGTTGTTTTTTTGTATCACAGGTCGTGTGTTGGATTTCCCTCGGAAAAAGAGGACTTGGATTGTGGGACATTTGATAGTTAAATGGTCATCAGTTTTTGCCGAACAGCAAATCTGTGGACGGGGCTTGGGTTTGTATGGAAAGGAACATGAGGTGTTGTGGAAAGGGGTGGGGGGGATGAAATGGAATGACCTATTTCCCTTGCTGTCTAAACTGGCAGCCGCTTGGGGAATTCCAGATCTACTAATAATACACCTTGGAGAAAATGACTTGGTGGAATTATCAGGCCTAACCCTGATAAAGCAAATGAAGCTGGATCTGTCGGTGATTCAAAATAATTGGGTGGGAACAAGGGTTGTTTGGACTGAATTTGTTTATAGACACCAATGGAGAGGGGCCCGGGTACATTCGGCGGTAGAAAAAGCCCGCCGTAAGTTGAACAGAGCATTAAAAATTTTCAGCACAGCAATGGGCATAACTGTTCTGGCGCATGAACATTTTTCAAGCGAAAAGCTTCACTTATTCAGAGGAGACGGTGTGCATTTGTCGCAGATGGGGCAAGCATACTATCTTATGTAACTGCGGGATGCATTGGCAAAATTGTGGTGTGTGGATCTATGGTGATCACATAAGGATGTATAAAAATTTTAAAAAAAGAGAATACAAAATTTCGCTATGACAGAAGTTGGGTGGGGCAGGAAAACACTGGGGGTTTTCCTGGGTGGCGTGTTATGAGGGGATAGGATAGTCTAGAGCGGATTTATCCTTTCTCTCTGGGGGGTTGGGAGGGTAGGTGGGAAGGGAAAGGGAAAGTTGGAAGGAAAAACATTGGATTGGTATTAAAACAGTTTGGGATTGTTGGCAAAGAATAAAATCATTTGGAGAATGGTGATGTAAAACCAATTTGAGAAAAAGGTTTGGGAGAATCATACAAGGTGTTTGTTTAATAAAGGTAATGTTTCGGAGTCTGTCTTTGGCTGTCCTAATAATAAAAGTGACCTTTTATGCTATAGCAGAGTTGTGTGGAGTGTCCTTATTTGCGCGATGGGTCTCAGGGGGACTTGGCATGAGCCGGTGTCCCCCTGGGATGATTCGAGCGATGGGATATCCCACGTGCTGCGATTGGCTGTTGGGAGGTGTAGGGGAGGGATTGTTCAGGCGCGGGGCGGGAGCGGGAGCGGGAGGGTGATGTCATTCAGCTGAGGAGAGGGAGCGGTGGCGTCAAGTTTTGACCCACCCGCCCTTAACTGTTAAGAGGTTAGGAAGGGTTTTTTCTGGTATAGATGTTATTTGTGTCTTTGTTTAAAAAAAAAAAAGAAAAAAAGAAGGTGATGTCACTTTAGGGCAGTCTTGACAGTGCTCCTTTGTGTTATTTTGTTTGTTTAGGCGTGTTCTGAGGGGATAGGATAGTCTAGAGCGGATTTATCCTTTCTCTCTGGGGGGTTGGGACGGGAGGGTAGGTGGGAAGGGAAAGGGAAAGTTGGAAGGCAAAACATTGGATTGGTATTAAAACAGTTTGGGATTGTTGGCAAAGAATAAAATCATTTGGGGAATGGTGATGTAAAACCAATTTGAGAAAAAGGTTTGGGAAAATCATACAAGGTGTTTGTTTAATAAAGGTAATGTTTCGGAGTCTGTCTTTGGCTGTCCTAATAATAAAAGTGACCTTTTATGCTATAGCAGAGTTGTGTGGAGTGTCCTTATTTGCGCAATGTTTTGGTTACTGTCCCACCTAGTGGTGGCATTGGTACCTGCTTGTACATGCACGCTTGTATCATGCACGCGTCATACGTGGCACAGATCCTTCTCTGCATCAATGTCTATGTTGAGCAATTCCTTATTTCCACCAATGGGGGGTGCAGGCAGAATGAAACAAGCAGCCCAGCCCAGACTTGCATACATTGATTTATTTAGAGATACAATCATATCTCTAAAATCGATCTATTTAATATGTTTTTATGGGTAGGAATTTCAGAGGGACGCAGCCCCTCAGCCCTAATGGAGAAGCCGCCCCTGATTTGTCGGCTATTTCAAAATTATGGAAGTCAAAAGTAAAAACAATCGGAGTTTAGCCTCATCTTGTTTCATTTTCAGTCAAAAAACAGTTCTAAAAAAACGTTAATTTAAGTGTTTTTTATTATTATTTCCCTTTAAAGTCATTTTCTCACTAATAACTTCTTAGAAAAGACCTAATATATTAATGGCATGACTGTGGGTGAATAACTGTATCTCAAATTAGGAATGTACCTAATATAAGGCATTATTTTTTTAGTATGAAAACTAACTGCACAATGAGCTACGTAATAACAATCCAAACTGAGTTGCTACTTTCACTTCTCATCAAATTCTATTTTGTTTTAGCTGCTTTCTCCAAACCCTTTGCACACACGCACAGCTCGCG
Organism: Lissotriton vulgaris; assembly: GCF_964263255.1. NCBI lineage: Eukaryota > Metazoa > Chordata > Amphibia > Caudata > Salamandridae > Lissotriton > Lissotriton vulgaris. The sequence continues at coordinate 83,240,409 of NC_141693.1, forward strand.
CCAGAGATGGTCCTGGCGGTATGAAGGTGTTCTCTGTAAACCGCGTCAGTGTTCCCATGGGCGCTTTTCTGAATGCTGTGTTCCCTCCTCTGCCCCGCTCGCCTCCCGGTGCCCCTCATCATAGTTTTTTGCCTGGTATTGACCAATGTTCGAAGGTTGCGAGATGAACACTTTTGATTCTAAGTCGCTCTTTCGTCACCCTTTTCGGTGCAATTGGGAGTACGATCAGTAATCATTAATGGACACTACCATTCGAATCTTGATTTATATCTGTATTGACGTCATTACGCTTTAATAGATGTATTTGTATTTTTGTGCGGTCAATCGGCAAAGTTTGCGCTAGATCAAAATTTTATATAAAAGAGAAAAATAAATCATGTGTTTTTTTTTTGCCACTCGGTGCATTTGGGATGAGCCTGCAAGAACCAGCGCCTGGATACCCGCACGACCCCGGTGACAGGCAGCGCTTTACAAATCCACCTTACATATATGACATGAACGCTTGGACCGCACTCACCTCGCCTTTGTGCCTCGCAAAATATTTGGTTTGTACAGCGCCGAAGCTCTCGGCTGGGTTCCGCCACATGGCGCTAGAGCAGCGCCCTGAGGTGCGCGCCTCTCTGACTCCTCGCCCCGGTGACACACCCGCCTGAGAGTAGCGCCTCTCTGTCTCAGACTCCTCGCCCCGATGTCATACCCGCCTCCGGTGCTCGGTGCACCCAGACTGGCAGCGCTGGACACGGCCGGTGCCAGCGCCCCTCGGCCCGCGGTGACCGCAGCGCCCGCCCTGCCTGGGGCCTGCGCCGAGTGTACACAGCCCGCAGCCAGTCCCCTTGGTAACAGGCACTCGGCTCGGCTGGGCCTTCCCGCCGAGCCCGGGCGCTGGGCCTTCCTCCCGGCTGTAAACAGGCTCATTCAAACTTTGCAAACAACCCTTTTCTCCTGTCGACGCCTCAAATACATGGCCTAGTTTAGTTTCTCCTTCAAAGTAAAAATGTCCTAAACGCTTCCTGCCAAATGTGACATTCCTCATGCAATATTGATTATATTTCATACCTGCCAAGGAACCAGATTCAGGCAGGAGACTCACGATTTTTAAAGCCAAAATGGCCTCATTTCAACTGTCTCCCGCCTAAAACTGCCTCATAACATAAGTCAAAGGGCACCACCCGTTTCTTTCAAAATCTCCCACTTTCGAGTTTTAGTTTAAATGTTGGAATATGCACATTTGTTACTTACTTGCTTATTTTTACACAAACCACACAAAGTCAATGGTGCCAGCGCAATCTCATGAGGGGTGGAAAAGAGGAACGCAGCTCAATACTCGATACTGAGAGTGGAAACGTAGAGCCTTAGCACCCCGAGACGTGTGATCCGGTCGGCCCACCCACAGCCGCTGCCGGTAGTGGGAGTACCGGCCGGGCGGTGACGTGGGGAGGGGCAGGGTGGGGGTAGTAATGTATGGATTATGGACCCTAACAGCAGGGTCGGATTGGGATCACAATTTGGCTCGGGCACTGACGAAAAAAGTAGCCCACATTCATGAAGCGTGGCCCATATTTAAGGGGCGTGGCCCACATTCAAGGGGTGTGCCCTTTCATGAAATACCATTTGCACAGACAAGGAATGAAAGTGGGAGAATACTGTTCTTGCGTAGGACACTGGGCCAAGATGACAATGGCCTACATGCTGAGCAACTAAAAAAAAACATTAAGGCTTCTTTCTGTCACAAAATTATTCGAGCCCTCCAGCGCAGGAGCACCTGAAAAGCAGCAAATACCCCTGCTATTACTAACCTACTTAGCCCTCCCCAGCCCTTCAGCTTAGGAGCTCATGAACAGAGGTAAGGCCCCTGCAATTAGTAAATTAATCAGCCCTCCAGGCCTCAGGGCAATGTCCTGGCAGGGGAGCACAAAACACAGCTGCTGGGTCATCTAAGGTAGCCAAGTAGCCAGGCGGAGGCCGAGGAGAAGATGGTGCCTGAGTTCCAAACATCACCTGGCCCACACAGGGAGACCCATTCTTCCTCGCCCACTATGCCCTGAATGTGAAGGGCTGTGGACGAGGTGTTAAGAGTAACACTGTTTCTGGGCTACGTGGGCCCCAGGGGGGCCGAGGTGAAAATGGCTCAAAGGCCTGAGCAACACCTGTCCCCCAGGGAGGCCTATTCTTGCCAGCAATCACCCCTCCCCAGCCCAGCCTCAGCGTGATTGCTTGGCAGGCAGTGGCGTCACTAGGGTTGGTGTCACCCAGTGCTGGTAACTCATGGTGTCACCCACTCACGACTTACATCATGAATCCATGATGCCCCCCAGATACCCTTACACGACTTTACACAGGGACTAAAATGCACATGGCACCCGCGTGTCATGTGCAGCTACACACATGTCCTGGACAGTACAGTACACACACACTATGCGTGGCACCAGTCTACCCTTGCCCAGTTAGACACAGGTTTACTGGCAGCACAAGAACCCTACATGCCCGTTCAGGGCTACACTGTTTCCGGGCATAGCATGTTACGTCTGCACGGACTCAGAAAGATGCGCACAGTAACTTATGGAAACATGACACCCACGTGCAACTCATAGTCAGTGGGCAGTACGTTACACTTCCACACAATAGCGCAACTACAGACCAAAGCAGTTTACTGGGTATATTGCACGCTCAGACACAAGGAGCACAGGTTGTAATCGCTAAAGGGCATACTTTCAAACACAGCGAAGGGAAGAATGGGGATGCCACTTACCAGCTGCAGAGGAAGACAAGCGTGCACCTGGCGCTGCAAAACCCTGGTTCACTTCCCCGGTTCGGTTAGCCAGAGTTCAGCCTGCAGGGACTTCTTTTTCCTTTGGTTTTCCTGAAATGATTCCTCTTTCCCGCATCACACTGGTCCATTTGCAGAGGTCAGGCTCCAGTTAGATTGTGAATACTCTCTTTAAGGCTGATCTTTAGGTCGATCCTGACCAGCGCATGTGCTGCTCTGCGGGGCATTCTGTATTGAGGTAGGGACTTGAAGCTCCACCCACTCTCTGCCCACACTTTCCATCAGCTTGTGTTATTGTCCACTGTAAACTGTGGCTGTTAGTTAGTCAAAATGCTTAGTGGGTCCCTCCTTAGTACTCCCTAGTCTAATTTTCTAACCTCCCATGGTGACACCCCCTGTTACGTGTGTTGTTGCTTGGTAGGCGTTAATTACAGCCTCCAAGCACTGTTTTCTCAAATAGCTTTGCCCTGCCTGCTGTTGCAGGCAGGACACGCTCTCTCCTAGCGCTTTTTTTAAAAATTTTGATAGCACACATTTGCGAGAGTTTAATCTATTGGCATTGTAAATGACAGTGCCTTTTATCTTTTTTGAAAACACCACATAAAATAAAAGGCATTGTCATTTACAATGCCAATAGCTCTAACTCTCTTTAATGCGAGACCTATTGCATTGAAAAATGCTTGTTTTTATCTTCGCCCTGGCATCTACATTGTATTGCATCTATATGTATATTAGAATGGAATCAGACAGTGTTAAAGAGTGGAAAGTTCGGGAAAGATCATGACAAGAAAATAACGTACTTCAGAAGTGCCAACATTCAAGTTTCATTCGTCAGGGAAGGACTATACCAATGCCCCACTTAAATATCTTCATCAGAACATGATCTTGAGTTCACTTGATCACTTCATCAAGTAATGGCATTTTTGAAGTAGCACAAGCAAAAAAAAAACCGAACTGTTGCTAAATATCCCTAACTACACACTTACTGCTTCGGGAGCAGGCCCGTGAAGCAAAGTCCAATGGCTTCAAGTTTTTGCTGAAGTCGGCTATCTAGAAAATGGACATAAGCTCTGACAGAAACAGGGACCATCACCAGGAACCACAATGTGAGAATAAAAATAGATTTGTGGTTTACTGAGGGAGGACAGCTGTCTGTATGTATGAATGCCATTTGCAAGTTAGAGCAAACCTGCCGCCCCTGAAGAACAAGCACCGCCTTTCCCAATGTCTTCCTTTTCCGCGTAGTTTGTGTCAGGGACTTTTCTAAGGGAAATATACTTGGTTTGCAACAAGAGCAGACCCTGTAGATTCTACCTGGCCTGCTGCACGTGGTAAGAGCGTAAAGGGAGCCAGCCCCTCTCAGAAACCTCTTTGAGGAGGGAAATTGTGCTCCAGCCTCTCTGGTTGTAGTTTCAGTCTGCAAGCATCAGTTCCGATCAGCAATTACCCAACTGTGGCCAGTCCCGTGGGAGAGAATCACCACCCAGGATGTTCGGGGATCCAGGACTGCTTTTGTTGTCGTTCCTTTCGTTTTGAGCTATTTCTCATCTAAAGTGCTAGTGTTTTGCTAATTCATGACCTGGTGTGCATATTTGTGTCACATTACGTGCAACAGTTGTGAGGAATCTCAAGACACAGAGCCATGTTCTCGTAGTTTCTTTTGTCCGATGGTTGCGACCAGTCCCCGGAGGAGGGTGCCCATCTCTTTCTTCTGTTGGCGCCGGGACCTCCAGCACCATACTTTACTGACTGTAGACCGCGAAACGTATATGTTGCAAATGAGTGTGTTGCAGTTTTCAGTAAGGTCGGAGGAAGCTTTAGGCTCGATTGCTGCTTCCAGAAATTGACTCCTCGTAATATCCCAGAATCCTCTGCTCAGTGTCTGCCAATCTGATTACCCAATTAACAACTGATTGTACAAGGGCATGGCATGGAGGCAGATAACTGGGTGTAGGAGGATGTAGACTCTAACGACTTCAGCCCGGACTTGATATCTGCACTCAAATACAAGCACTTCGGGAAACTTTTCAAAACAGTCTTACCTCGCTTCCCTTCATCAGCTCTATCGACATATAAAGTGGAGTCCCACTCTAATAGGAGGTAAAACAACCAGAATAATACAGTCCTTCGTGGAACTTGCTGTGGACTTTCGAGAACGTGGAACGTGGAAGCAGATGTATTTTTAAAACGTCAGGTCCGGGAGTCACGTAACGACGTGAGTGACGTTTCCAACGTCATTGACGTCCGGACCGGATGCCGAAGTCGTAGCCTAATTGTGACAATAATCTTGGCCGGCAGCCGGGTAAGGTTCGACAGACAGAAATATTATTTTGCATTTTGGTATCACGGACTCCGTGACACCAAAATGCAAAATAATATTACTGTTTGTCGAACCTTACCCGGCCGCCGGCCAAGATTATTGTTGACACGGACCATGGTGTCACCCCTTTTGATGGTGTCACCCGGTGCGGTCCGCACCCCACGCACACCTCTAGTGACGCCACTGCTGCAGGGGGTGAAGGAGAGGCCACAGCTGATAATCGCTGTACGGAGCACAGCGAGGCTGCTTTCATTTCTCTGTCTCTGTCTACGGGCCCTCTGTGGGCCGGTTTTATTTTCTCCCCTTTCCTAGTCCACTCTCTGTGGACTGGGAAAAGGGAGAAAAAAACGGCCCACAGAGGGCACTGAGACACTGGCCCTTTGGCTGATGCCCGAATGCCCGCCTTGCCAATCCGCCCCTGCCTAAAAGGTAAGTAAACATAAAAATAAATAAAACAAATTTCGTTGCTTGCACTGCATCACCAAATGCAGTGCAGTGTGCGCAACGAAATTCGTTTTATTTATTTTTATGTTTACTTACCTGTTAAAGTCCGTAATCCATACATTACTACCCCCCACTCTGCCCCTCCCCCTCCCCACGTCACTGCCTGGCCGTTACTCCCACTACCGGCCGCGGCTGCCCACCCACTCGCTTCACCCCTCTGGAGCCACAGACACGACAAGGCCTCCAGATATATCCTGCATGTCTTTGGGATGGATTGAGAGATTTCCGGATGTCCCGGCCGCCTTATGTAGGGTGCACTCTGAATAGGATGGACAGGACACCTGCCACTTATTAGCGTATGCCTCACAGCTGCCAAACTATGAATCCAGCCTTCTGCAACAGTCAGTGTACTCCTGTGACATTCTCTGGCATTTCAAAGGTCTTTCGAGTATTGGCTCAACCTACAATGGAAGAAGTGAACAGCATCAGAAGCACAACTGGATGGATTATTTTAGTGGGAAGTCTGGAAATCCTTTTTAGGTCTCATCTAAGACAGCGCATGTGCTGCCCCTTGCATGACCTATTCCTCCCTTACAGGGGGCAAGGAGGCTGCCTATTGCTTACTATTAATTTCCTTCACTGTCACTCTCATGTGCTTGCTCTTTAGGTCGGCTTCCTTCCTTTCATGTGTTTGTCCCTCCCCTGGAGTAATGACTCACTACTCGCTTTTTCAGGTGCCACTTTATTTCTTTTTGTGTATGCACTCTAAAATAGTGTTCTTTCCTAGTGATTCCTGCTTCCCTTCCCTCAGTGTGCTTGCACCCACCACTGACTAACCCTCCATTGTCCATGTGCTTCCCCAGCCCCTCCTGCCACCTGCGTTGTCTGTCTGCTTGACCCAGCCCCTCCTGACTACTGTCTGTTGTCTGTGTGCTTGCCCCTGCCCATCCCAACCATATTCCACTGTCTGTATGCTGTTCCCCAGCCCCTCTTGCCACCCTCCGTTGTCTGTGTGCTTGCCCCAGCCCTTCCCAGCCACCTTCCGTTGTCTGTGTGCTTGCCCCAACCCCTCCCAGCCACCCTCCGTTGTCTGTGTGCTTGCCCCAGCCCCTCTTGCCACCCTGCGTTGTCTGTGTGCTTGCCCCAACCCCTCCCAGCCACCCTCTGTTGTCTGTGTGCTTGCCCCAGCCCCTCTTGCCACCCTCCGTTGTCTGTGTGCTTGCCCCAGCCCCTCTTGCCACCCTGCGTTGTCTGTGTGCTTGCCCCAACCCTTCCCAGCCTCCCTCCGTTGTCTGTGTGCTTGCCCCAGCCCCTCTTGCCACCCTCCGTTGTCTGTGTGCTTGCCCCAGCCCCTCTTGCCACCCTGCGTTGTCTGTGTGCTTGCCCCAACCCTTCCCAGCCTCCCTCCGTTGTCTGTGTGCTTGTCCCAGCCCCTCCCAGCCATATGTGATGCCTCCAGACCGCCGCTGTTCCCTGGCAGCTGTGGCGGGCGAGGGTGGTCTAACCGTCCTTATTGTAATAGTGCATTTGGGAGACCACCACCACGCCGGCACGAGTCTGGCGGTCCGAGGACCGCCAGACTCGTAATGGGTCCCCAGGAGAGTTGCACCCCATGTTCAGATGCCCAATCACAAGGACAAAGGAGTTATGTCATTTGCATGGGGCCACACCCTCTGTGACTGCCCTCATTTAAATGTTAGCAACTGTATGATCAACAGGTATTTATTAGTGTAGTAGGGTTTCTGCAGTCCCTTCTGTGATACAAATCTGTGTCCCTTGCATAGTAAAGGTTTCACCCCTGATATTCTAAGTCACCCTTCATAGTCACCCACAAATGATCCTTCAGCTGCTACCCAATAAATGTATGAGTTTTTTTCAAAATGCAATAGCCTTTTAGAAAAAAACAAATATTGCATATAAGCAGGGCAACAAAAATTACAAGACTCTGAGGCCCAGCATTTTCTGCATAACTGTGGACTAACTTCAGGAGACATATTCGACCGTCTGCTGTATAATGTGAAGAAATCAACAAAAATGTGTTTCTAGATTAGAAAGAAAAAGCGAGGCACATAGTAAAACAGTGGTGACGCTGCACAAGTTTACTTCGAAGTTGTTAATTACTCTATTCACATATTACCCTGGTATCAATTAAGAGAATTGTTTGCACAGACAATATTAATATCGTAGTTGATGGACTACGAATGGGTTTTGCTTGTCGCCAAACACATTCTTACATATTTAAAGACAAGAAATAAAGATTCATTCTTTCCCAAAGATGTTTTGTTATATATGCGTATTCTTGTTACACTACAGACACTCCTCTCAAAGCATTAATTATTTTAAAAAGGTAGACAGAGTTTATAAATAATGTAAAAATATATTAAAAAGAACTTATAATGTATACACTACATTGCAGCCGCAGCCCGTGCAGGTAGGATTGGTGGGACCGGAGGGGGTGGATTTAGACGGACGATGGGGAAATTAATTAATTATTTAATTTTTGCTCGTCATTGTCCGTCGAAATCCCCCCTTCCGGCCCCACGGCTCTTACCTGCACAGGCCGCAGTGCTACATTGTATGCATGAAGAATATAATATATCTATGTAAACACTTTATTATTATGTTTATATTCAATGTATAACATACATATATATATATAATATGTATAGTAATGTAATATATATGATATTTGTATGCGTAAATTTATCCAAATACCAAATGTTCAAGATAAATATTTAAAGAGAAATAAAAAAACAAGAAATATATGTTTAAACTTTTTTGTTGATGAGAAAGGTGTGATAATGTATGTCGAAATGCAAATAAATATTACTAAAATTACTTTGTGCCATAAATAAAATTTACCTGAAAAAAAGTGTCAATTTTTTCAATTTTCACCTGATAACCCAAAATGTAAAACATAGCATGTTATAATTTTTATACTTACACATAAAGAATACTTTCACCTGTAAAAGTACAAACCAAAAAAAACACATTGCTTAAAAAACACAACATTTCTTCCTTGTTAATTCAAAAAAACACTACCAAGTGTTCAACTTACAAGACAGTAAAATACATTTTCAAACTCCAGCATAAAATACATTGTAAAAGATGTTAAACATTGAACAATATGTATTTACTATTCCAACTCCAATCTATGCCATGTTGAAGAAATAGTTGTACATTGAGGGGAATAGATTTACTATTTCCACTCCAGGCTAAGCCACAACGAGGAAAGAATTGGACTTTAAGGGGGTTAGCTTTACTATTCCCACTTCAATGTAAGCTACATTGGAGAAAGTGTTCGGCTTTGATGGGTGGGGGGGGGGGGGGGGGGGGGGATGGAGGAGGGGTGGGGGAGGGTTGGGTACATTTACTATTCTGACTCCAATATAAGCCACACCTGGGAAAGCATGGAATTTGTAGGGGGTACATTTAGTATTCCTTCTCCAATCTAACCCACATTGTGGAAAACTGTTAGACCTGTCAGCCCTAGGGTTGTCTTACCCTGTTTTTTTCGCACTTTGCCTTGTTTTTTCCACCATCTTTTTCGTTGGACCTAGGTCTCTGGGCGCCTTACCGCTGCCAATCAGTGCTAAGGTGCAGGTCCTCTTTCCCAACAACATGGCAGCCACAGGCCCCTACTACTGCGGAGTGGCCTGTTTAGTCACGCACTAGTAGTCAGGAGCAGGCTGGGACATTAGGATACAGTAGCACTGCCATCCTGCCTTTTATATATATATATATATATATATATATATTTCATTTTGGACTGATATGTTGGTAAAACATCTACCATAATTCACACCTTGGACTCTCAAATTGGATTCACTCTCTTCCTACCTTTTCAAGGACCGGCTCCCCCTTCTGTTTGAAGGATCCCAGTATGTTCACATGGGTACAGCCAGGTCCCCAAAGGCTCCATATATATATATATATATATATATATATATATATATATATATATATATATATATATATATATATATATATATACAGCTCAGCCTCAGAGATTGTATCCTCCAAAGAACCGCACTCGTGGAGCCAAACGGTTTTGCGGTGCTCACACCAAAGGTTTATTCACAAACAGTTAACATTTTTTTTTTTTTTCGGTTTTGCGGTGCTCACACCAAAGGTTTATTCACAAACAGTTAACAGACGCGTTTCAGCATTACGCCTTCCTCAGTGTCAGTTACACTGTGAGGGCATGCCTGGGATATAGCGGCAAAGCAATCATAAGCATGGTAGACGGACTACCTCAGTTAAACGGGCGCGCCATCTTGGAACATGTCAATACAGTTCACAGTTAGGTGCAAATTAACCCTGTGTGGAAACAAATCAAATCTTGCCGTGGATCGGCATAGTACCCCGTTAGTACACATCCCGGGAAGATGCTGGGTGCTCTATGATCAAGCCCCATCATGGTTTCCAAAGTCCATCATGCCATGTATTGGCAAGTTCTATATTCCAGTTTTACCTCCAGTGCACAATATATACAGTGTCCCCATTCGCCCTTCACCCATCTTAGGATCAGTTTGTCAAATCGAATCAAACAACGTGCTGCTGTCTTCACAAAATCTACTATATATATATAGTCAAAGGAAATTGTCAGGTTAGTTCTCTCATTGATTATTTCCCCAAGTGTACTGCCAGTTCCTCCCCATGATTGAGCCCCCTGGGAGCTTTAGTCATGAGATCGATTATGTACCTTGACTCCAGGCGTCTCAGTGTTTTTAACCTGTCCCCTCCTCTGGGGTTTTCAGGTACACAATCCAAGCCAAAGTACTGTAGTTTGGTCCTATCCCTTTGGTGAACCAGATCAAAATGTCTCGCAACTGGGTATGCGGGATCCGCCTTTTCTATAGCCCTTTGATGCTCAAGTACCCTGATCTTAAGTTGGTGAATCGTACTCCCAATATATTTTAGTCCACATGGACAGATCAGGCAATAGACTGCATAGTTCGTACTGCAGGTTAAGAATTTCTTAATGGGTTTGGTGATATCTGTTCCTGGGATATCATATATCCTTACTCTTTTGCATCCCGTGCAGGCCTTACATTTCCCGCATGGGAAAAACCCACCCATCTCTGCAATTTTGCCTGTTCTCGAGGTCACATTCTTGAAATGGCTTCTCACCAGAGAGTCTCTCAGTGACCTTGCTTTGCGGTACGTGATCAGGGGTTTGGTTGGGATGTCCTCTTTCAGTGTTGGATCTGTTGCCAGAATATGCCAATTTTTTTGCATAATCCTCCTCAATCTTATGGAGTCACTGGTGTAAGGTGTGATTAGACGGAATTTTCCTTCATTACTCATTTGTTCAGTTGGTACTTTTGGCTTCAAGAGGTCTTCCCTTTTCATTTTCCTGACTTTTTTCAGAGTTTTATCCAAGGATGCTGGATCATATCCCCTCCTGGTGAACCTTTCTATGCAACTTGTTGCTGCTGTTTCAAAGTCATTCTCCCTGCTGCTATTTCTTTTCATTCTCAGCAGTTCCCCGTACGGGATGCTTTGTATCAGCCTCTTTGGATGGTTGCTGTCGGCTCGCAGGATGGAATTGCCTGCCGTCGCCTTTCTGTACAGTGATGTATGCAGCCTGTTGTTGTCTATTTCCACTTTTAGGTCCAAGTACTCAGCTGTTGTCGAGCTTATTGTGCCTGAAAAGTGTAGGTTGCAGCTGTTATCATTCAGGATTCTTATATATTGCTGTGCCCCCTCCATCGTCCCTTGCCACACGATGAAGAGGTCATCAATATACCTGAACCACTGTATCACTCTCTCTGTTTTCTGTCCCCCAGTCTGAAGGACCTGGGGCACCCACTCCTCCCACCAGCCGACGAACAAGTTCGCGTAGCTGGGAGCAAAGCAGGTGCCCATCGCGGTCCCAGAGACCTGGGTATATAACTGGTCATTGAACAGAAAAATGTTGCTCGTTAGACAGAATTCTATGAATTCCAGCAACATGCGATTGTGCAAGGCGAATCTTGCAGGTCTCTTGTTCAGAAAGTGTTCCACTGCTACCACGCCTAAATCATGTCTGATGTTGGTGTATAGGCTTGTTATATCCAACACGATCATCAAATATGTAGGATCCCACGTTACCTCCGATACTTTGGTTAGGAAGTCTTTGGTGTCTTTCACATGGGATTTGAGCTGTGTTACTAGAGGGAATAGGTAGCTGTCTATAAATTTAGACATATTCTCTGTCAATCCATTCATTGATGACACTATAGGTCTTCCCGGGGGCTCCCTTGCATTTTTGTGTAGCTTGGGTAAGTGGTAGAAGGTTGGGATCATAGGGTTGTTGCTTCTCAGGTACATATTTTCTTCGCTTCCCAGCATGGATTTCTTGTACCATTTATTCACTAGCTCATCATACCTTCTGATGCCCTCCTTATAATGTTTGTCATCTGTTTTCCGGTAATATTGCGTGTCTGAAAGTTGTCTCAGTGCCTCTTTTTGATAGTATTCACGTGTTAGAAGCACAACGTTCCCGCCCTTATCCGAGGGCTTGATTATTATTGTCTCATCTTTTTCCAGATTGCGTAGAGCCTCCCTTTCCTGTGGGGTAATGTTGTCTTTTATGTTGGACATGTCACGTTTTCCCCTTAGAGCCACTAAATCCTTGAGAACCGTCTCAGAAAATGCATCTATTGCATCCCACGGCATTATCGGGCAGAATGTTGACATTGGTTTAAATTTGCTTTCCTCTCTCTCCTGGTCTATTTCATTTTCTAGAGCTCTATTGATCATCGTGTTCTCCTGCGATGGTTGTGTCTCTCTTTCCATTCTTAGATTCTCCAGAGTCTCTATACCTCTGAGGTCTTCGCAGGATAGGATGTCGGTAGCAGTTAGTCTTTTCTGTGCAAGTTTCGATCCTTTTGTATTAATTCTGATTTTGTGATACTTATGTAACTTGAGTTTCCTCACAAATGCATGTATGTCGATCCTCATCTGTGTATATTCGCTCTTATTATTAGGACAGAAACTTAATCCTCGGCTTAATAAGTTCTGTTCTACTTCTGTTAACTCTCTCTCCGATAGGTTAACAACAGTGAGGTCCTCTCCATCGGTGGCGTTTATTTTTTGCTGGGTTTTCTTCTGTTCCTCCACCTCTGTGCCCTTCCTTTTCTTGCCTCCTCCTGCTCTTCTTGTTCTTCTCCTGCCCCGGTTTCTGGAGGCTTGTTCTTGCCGCCCCGTAACCATGACTGGCGGATTACCGTACACTCGTTGTGAAAAGGAGGGGGAAGGGGTGTCTGGCCTCCTCTTTGCCTCACGGTTGTCGTCCTCTTCCTTTGTTCGTCCACAGCTTCACTGTCGGTGACTTCTGATTCCGACGTGTTCAATGGAGATGACGTGCCCTGAGCTCTTTTGCGATCAACTTCTTTTCTCGGGGCGTCGTACTTTTTGGCAAAAGTTAGGATCCTGCCCGATAGGTAGTCATTTTCGTCTCTTATATATTTCTCCTGTTTGCGAGTCTTGATCTTTTCCTCGTACTTATTCAGACGAATTTTGAGTTGGTCTTTGAGTGTTGCTAGCTTCTCGGGTTTTTCTTCCTTTAACAGTTCTTGTTCTAGTGACTCTATTTCTGCTAGAGTCTTCTCGCGGTCACTCCACGCGTATTTAACTAGTATTGCCAAAGTTCCTTCGCAATATTGTGCGGTATGTTCGGCCCAATCTGTTAGAAGTTGAGGGTCTGGGTTCTCGTAAGACGGGATGGTATACACTCTTAGACCTCTCGGCACCCTTTTGTCATCAATATAACTTTGCAGGCTGGTGGCCTCCCACCACTTCCGGATTTCTCTTTCGTGTAGTCTCTCAAGTTTTGCAAGCAGTTCGTTAAGTTTGGTTTTTTGCGGCTGGGGCACTGCACTCGCACCAGAGCTCACTGTTATAGTGTCTTGTTTTTTAAACATTCCTTTAGCTGCATCCCTGCGCGTGTCCTCACAATACATATCCTCTCATGGATTATACTGGTAACTCTGTGAGATGGTGTGAGCACCCGCTTGGTCAGCCACTGTCGCCCTGCCGCCTCTGCACTTTTCCCCGTTCTGATCCGGGCTCGCGCTCTCACCGTGAGGTTGCGTGATCCGCGTCGTCCTCCTGTTCTCCTGCGGCTCGCCTGCTTCCTCCGGGTCACTTATTCACATTCACGCGATAAAGTACTGCAGCGGTGCCCTTCCGTAAATCACGCTCACTGCCCCACTGGAAAGTCAGGGCACTCGCGGGCGGGTGCGGTATGCGGTAATGGGTACCCGCATTAACATACAGCTCAGCCTCAGAGATTGTATCCTCCAAAAAACCGCACTCGTGGAGTCAAACGGTTTTGCGGTGCTCACACCAAAGGTTTATTCACAAACAGTTAACATTTTTTTTTCTTCGGTTTTGCGGTGCTCACACCAAAGGTTTATTCACAAACAGTTAACAGACGCGTTTCAGCATTACGCCTTCCTCAGTGTCAGTTACACTGTGAGGGCATGCCTGGGATATAGCGGCAAAGCAATCATAAGCATGGTAGACGGACTACCTCAGTTAAACGGGCGCGCCATCTTGGAACATGTCAATACAGTTCACAGTTAGGTGCAAATTAACCCTGTGTGGAAACAAATCAAATCTTGCCGTGGATCGGCATAGTACCCCGTTAGTACACATCCGGGGAAGATGCTGGGTGCTCTATGATCAAGCCCCATCATGGTTTCCAAAGTCCATCATGCCACACCTGGGAAAGCATGGAATTTGTAGGGGGTACATTTAGTATTCCTTCTCCAATCTAACCCACATTGTGGAAAACTGTTAGACCTGTCAGCCCTAGGGTTGTCTTACCCTGTTTTTTTCGCCCTTTGCCTTGTTTTTTCCACCATCTTTTTCGTTGGACCTAGGTCTCTGGGCGCCTTACCGCTGCCAATCAGTGCTAAGGTGCAGGTCCTCTTTCCCAACAACATGGCAGCCACAGGCCCCTACTACTGCGGAGTGGCCTGTTTAGTCACGCACTAGTAGTCAGGAGCAGGCTGGGACATTAGGATACAGTAGCACTGCCATCCTGCCTTTTATATATATATATATATATATATATTTCATTTTGGACTGATATGTTGGTAAAACATCTACCATAATTCACACCTTGGACTCTCAAATTGGATTCACTCTCTTCCTACCTTTTCAAGGACCGGCTCCCCCTTCTGTTTGAAGGATCCCAGTATGTTCACATGGGTACAGCCAGGTCCCCAAAGGCTCCATATATATATATATATATATATATATATATATATATATATATATATATATATATATATATATATATATATATATATATATATATATATATTCCAAAAGCTTGGCGAAGTTCGTGCCTGCGCCTCTCAGTCCGTGGCGGGCCTCGACGGGGTTTCGCCTCGCCCCAATAAATCCAAAGTTTTACCGTCTTTGATCGTTGACAGAGAGTCGAGGCCCAGGTCAGCTTAGTTCAAGTGCTTTTATTTGGCAACAGCAACACCCAACGCGTTTCGCAGCCTTCGCCGCTTTCTCACGAGTGAATGCTTGTGTTAATTCAATAAAGTTATATACAATAACAAAAACTTTGTCATGTGACTCATTGTGTGAAACATTTGAAAGTGAAAACATACTCTCTCAATTGTAAATCTCTCTCTTATTTTGCATTTGCATACTTAGTCACGAAATACCCATATTTACACAGCATAATCGTAAAACATTTCTAGGTATTTGTGATACATTTCGGGAAAAGTCGTGTTAGTTCCTGCACACCGAACTACTACTCCCATAATTCAGTGTCCATTAGGCTGAATTGCCCTTCAGCGATAAATACATATTCTGAATTACCTCATTCAGTTTATGTTGCATAGTTCGCCTAGACATTTGCGCGGTACTATTTAAAAGGCATCATTCAATAAACCTTTAGCGCGATCACTCACGCATTACTGAATTACTTCATTCAGCGTTTTCTGCAACGCAACTGTTTGCAGGCCTTTGTACCTCACTGATAAGTCGCCTCAGTGGGCAACTGTAGACAGTTCAAACTCTCGCATGCCTTTGTTAAGGTAAATCTCATGCTTGTTTCCTCATGCATAAGGCCCCAGTGGGCTTACACGTGTAAATCAATCCAGTGCATTCCTGCTATACCGCTTGATTCATAATCTGCTTGAATCACTCCGTGTCTTGCTTGTGACTTTCATTCAATTCACGCATTCCGCTGTGAACAACCGTGACCTGCAAAATGAGAGAGCATATCAATTAAAATCATAGTCTATGTTATCATAAAACAATCATATTCCATAGAGTTCTATGAAGACATCAAGTTTTAATTATACATCAGTTTTGACTAGACGCTATTATTGTCCAAGGTGAGATGCCAGTCCCTCATCGATATTGTGCCCTGATGGAGCCAGTGTTTGGAATCCAATTATAAACCTAGATTCAAGTCTACGTAATTCCTTGACTCTGTCTCCTCCTCTTTCTCTTTTAGGTACACTATCCAACACCACAAATGATAATAAATTCGTGTTTTGGTTGTGTTCACTAAAAAAGTGACGGGCAATCGGGTATTGTTGGTCATGGTGGTTTATGGCCCTCAGATGTTCCAGTACTCTTTTTTTCGCTTTATGTACCGTGCTCCCTATGTAAAATAATTCACAGGGGCACTTGAGGGCGTACACTGCATATTCAGTCTCGCATGATAAATGTTTCTGAATTCTGAATGGTCTGGTCTTGGTAGATAACTTCACCGTTTTGCAGTTTTTACTATTTTTACAGGCCTTACATTTGCCACAAATAAAAAATCCCTGTACTGGGTTCATTTTTTTATGGACTGATTTCGGCAAGTTCGCTGGGCTTACTAGATCACTGATAGATTTTCCTTTTCTGAAGGTAATTTGCGGGTAATCATTTAATGACTTCCCAATGTCAAGATCAGTCTGTAAAGTGCTCCAATGTTTTTCGAGACATTTCCTAACCTCATGGGCCTTGTTACTGTACGTTGTCACAAATCTGACCATCTCATTACTGGGTGTACTTCCTGTTTGTGACTCGCCTGTCAATAAATCATTTCTTGTTCTTAGTTTCACTTTGGAGCAGGCTGTTGATATCTTTTGATCACTGTATCCTCTGTCTTTGAATCTTTTGATCATTGTTTTGCACTCATTTTCGTATCCCTCATCTGTGCTACAGTTACGTTTAGCACGCAGTAACTCTCCATACGGGATGCTTTCTATGAGGCTTTTAGGATGACAGCTCCAAGCATGCAACATGCTATTACCAGCCGTAGCTTTACGGTGTAACGTGGTCTCAATTTTGCCATTTTGTACTTTTAACAACACATCCAGAAATTCCATCTGGATTGGGTGCACCTGGTGTGTGAATGATAAGTTCAGTTCATTAGCATTCAAATTCATCACAAAGTCGTCAGCCTCTTCCTTGGTACCATCCCACACACAGAACACGTCGTCAATAAATCTTGCCCATTTTTTGACGTGTTTCTTATAAAGGGTGTGGGGTCTAACAATATGCTCCTCCCACCACCCTAAGAACAGACAGGCAAAACTCGGGGCAAAACAAGTGCCCATCGAAGTCCCCATCAGTTGTCTGTACACCTGATTGTCAAATAGGAAGTAGTTTTCAGTCAAGCATGTATTAATCATGCTTAACAGAACCTCTGTGTGCATTAGGTAGGAAATAGATCTTTTATTCAAGTAGTGTCTGCAGGCTTTCAGCCCTAGGTCATGGGGGATGCTCGTGTACAGACTGGTAACGTCTAAACTTAACATTAAATAGTTGTCCTCCCACACAAAATCATTCATCATTCTCAGAAAATCGCCTGTATCCTTAATATATGATGGTAACTCTTTCATATATTGCTGTAAAAAATAATCTGCATACCTTGACGTATTCTCAAGGCTGGACCCTCTAGAGGACACTATCGGTCTACCAGGTGGATTATCCTTGTCCTTGTGGACTTTGGGTAGCAAATACAGTACCGGAAGTTTCGGATATTTGCAAAACAAGTAGTCAAATTCATTCTGCTCTAGCAAGCCTTTCACTTTCCATTCAGATAACTCATCATAGTATTTTTTGTTAGATTTTTCAAAACATATTTTGGAACTTTTTTCATATTGATTTACATTGCTTAGCTGTCTCAAACCCTCATTCACATATCTATCCCTTCCCCACACCACTACATTACCACCCTTGTCAGATTTTTTTATCACAATGGTATGGTCATTCTGTAATGTCTGGATGGCTGAGGTCTGTTCAATGGTAAGGTTCTTTCTTACTTTTGATGTTATGCCACTGATTCTTTTGAGGTCATTTTTTACTCCTTTTTCAAACACATCTAGTGCCTCATTGATTATTTGCGGCATGAATATGGATGTGGGTTTAAAATGACTCTTACTGCTAAGATCTGTTGCAATGTCATCGTTGAGTAAATTTAATATCGGATCGCTATTGAAATTTGCTTGGTCCCCCAATTCATTCAGTAAGTGCAATGTCTTAATGTCATTGATACACAGGTTACTAACCTCTTCTCTACTGATCTTGTCCTTCTCCAGATTCGCCTTTGTGGAAAACCATTTCTTTAAACGCAGTTTCCTTGTAAAATAGAAGAGATCAATTCTTGTTTGGGTGTAGTCGTATTCATTTGTAGGGGCAAAGGTTAATCCTCTAGATAGAACGTCAATGTCAATGTTTGTTAATTCGCGATCTGATAAATTCAACACAGTCTTGGTTTTCATTTCGGTTTGCTCCATTCTTTTGTTCTTTTTTGCCAACGTGTGCGAGATCCTACCGGACTCCCCATCATTTCTTTTGGCGTATTCTGCAGCCTTTCTACGCCTCTTCCTGCGCGTCCACGACCTCGTCCTCTTTGGTTGCTTGGTTCGACGGTCTCCGGTGCTGTAAGCCTGTCTTGTGCTAACATTGAGAACTCCATTAAAATTTTGTCTTTTACCGACATGTTCAGGTTCTGGGCTGGTTCACTGGTTGTGGCTCTGGATTCAGGTGTTTTATCCCCAAAACTAGCTCCATTCGCTTGATTAGCATTTTCCAATGCATTTTTGACATTTATACCTTGGCCTCTCAGCCGGTCAAATTTCTTGGCGAAGGTTAATATCTGTCCTTTCTCATAGTCCACAAAGTCCCGTAGGAATTTCCTCTGCTTTTTTTCTTTGATGTCCCTTTCAATTCGTTCCAGTTTAGTTTCAAGCTTTGCCATATCCTGATTGAATTCTTCAGTGTCACAGAGTGCCTTTAATTTAGCTGTTACCTCTTCAATCTTCGTGCTCAGTTTTTCACAATCACGGTTGGCATATTTAACCAGTAGTTTTAACATCACCATTGAACAGTGGTGATTATTCTCAGCCCATTCGCCGATCAAGTCTGGGTCTGGATCACTGAATGTGGGAGTAATGAAGATCCGGAGTCCTCGAGGCACTCTCCCTGCCTCTATGTACTTTTGCAGTGTGGTCGCCTCCCACCATTTATTCTGCTCTGCTTTCATGTGTTTCCAGAGCAGGTCCCATTGTGCTTTTTTCGACATATTTTCACCAACAGAGGGCTCCGCTGTACTCCCTTCGCTTGGCGCCAATGTGGATGTTTCAAACATTTTACTTGCTGCTTCATAGCGTTTCTCGTTTCTTGATGTCGCCATACTGATTTAGTACATTCAGTATAATTTTCACTTATTTTGCTTGCCGCTGTTACAATGTTTTCATTGCTTGAGCGGAACTCCACTTGCCTTCTGTTAGTATCGTATATTAGGCTCGGACACGTTTACGTGTTAGTGCTGTTTTCAAGAATTTCAACCCTCGCAGCGTTCTTCCGTTTTCAGTGCAATGCGGAGAGGTCGGTTTGTTTGTTCAGATGCAGCTTCCGAGTCAATTACAGGCGGGCGCTGGCTTAGAAACTTAACATTCCAAAAGCTTGGCGAAGTTCGTGCCTGCGCCTCTCAGTCCGTGGCGGGCCTCGACGGGGTTTCGCCTCGCCCCAATAAATCCAAAGTTTTACCGTCTTTGATCGTTGACAGAGAGTCGAGGCCCAGGTCAGCTTAGTTCAAGTGCTTTTATTTGGCAACAGCAACACCCAACGCGTTTCGCAGCCTTCGCCGCTTTCTCACGAGTGAATGCTTGTGTTAATTCAATAAAGTTATATACAATAACAAAAACTTTGTCATGTGACTCATTGTGTGAAACATTTGAAAGTGAAAACATACTCTCTCAATTGTAAATCTCTCTCTTATTTTGCATTTGCATACTTAGTCACGAAATACCCATATTTACACAGCATAATCGTAAAACATTTCTAGGTATTTGTGATACATTTCGGGAGTAATGTCTATAATAGTGTCGTGGAATCCCATGAGTCGTCAATTCTTCCGCTATCACGCATTGAGTGAAATCTAAAATAATAGAAAATTATAACATTAAAATTGTAGAATTGAAGACCTTCGACAAATATTGTACAAGATAAAATTCTCATTCGTGCAGGTGTATTGCCAATTCTTCACTGTTATTCAATCCTTTCGGAATTAAGCAATCAAAGTCCACAATGTATTTTGATTCTAATTTCCTGAGGGACACTTCCCGGTTCCCACCACGTATACCTAGATCCACTGTATCAATGACCACCATGCGAACTAGCTTCTCATTTTGCATATGTTTGTTACAAAAATGTCTTGCTATGGGGTATTGTTTATTGTTGTTGTGGATTGCTCGTAGATGTTCCAGTACCCTTTTCTTGGCTTCATGCTTGGTACTGCCAACATACCATTTGTCACAAGGACAAATTAAGACATAGATGCTGTAAGACGTGGTGCATGTGATATGTTTACGTATTCTGAACTCTCTGTTGGTGTTGGGGACTGTGAGTGATGTACAATCAAAACTATGTTTACATGCCTTGCATTTGCGACAACACTTGAAGCCACCTTCTTTATGAACACTGTCAATAACTTTAGAGGTAACATAATTGTGACTTAACTCATTTCTCAGTGACCTCCCTTTCCGGAAAGTGATTTGGGGATTGTCACTGAGATATTTCTTAAGATGTGTGTCGGTTTGTAGGACATGCCAATGTTTTTTGAAAATGCCACGAACCTCGTTGGCTTGGCCAGAAAATGTGGTAATGAATCTAACTTTTTCTTCCTCCTGCTCTATTAGTCTAGGATTCAACAATTCCTCTCTATTCTTTTCTTCCACACGTTCTCTAGCTCGGAGGATCTTTTTTTAGTGTATCTTCGGCTTTGGAATCGTTCTCACATAATCTTTTCTTCCTCCTCATAAGCTTCTTGGGTACTACAATTCCGTTTAGCACGGAGAAGTTCTCCATACGGGATACTGCACACCAGATTTCTTGGGTGACAGCTATTGGCATTAAGTATGCTGTTGCCCGCCGTTTGTTTGAATAATCTGGTGTTGAGTTGTCCATTAGAGACTTCCACTTTTATGTCCAAAAATTCGATAGTTTCTTTGCTGAAACTATCAGTGAGGGTTAGATTTAGATTGTTGCAGTTCAGTTTTCCAATAAATTCGGTCAAAGATATCTCATCTCCGCACCAAATGAAAAAAATGTCATCTATGTATCTAAGCCACAGGGCAACGTTGTCAAATTCTGCCATCTCCCGGACGACCTGCTCCTCCCACCATCCCATGTAAAGATTAGCATAGGATGGCGCAAAGCAGGTCCCCATGGCCGTGCCCTGTGACTGTCGATACAAGATGTCGTTAAAGAAAAAGAAATTGTTGTTGAGGCAAAAATCTATCATCGAGATAAGCATTTCAGAATGTCTCAGGTAAGATATAGATCGAGTTTTCAAAAAGTGTCTAATAGCCTCTAAACCAGACTGATGTTGAATGCTGGTATATAGACTATTCACGTCTAATGTGACCAAGATGTAATCAGTCTCCCAGTGTAGACCATTTATAATGGTCAAAAAATGGGTTGTGTCCTTGATGTAGGACGGCAGGGCTAACACATACGATCTGAGATAGTGATCAATATATTTCGATGTGTGCTCTAAGAGAGATCCAATGGAGGAAACGATAGGACGGCCAGGGGGAGTAGTGGGATTCTTGTGGAGCTTGGGAAGTAAATACAATATGGGTGTTTTGGGATGGGCACAGTATAGGTATTGAAATTCTTCCCTTTCTAACAATCCTTTGTTGTTCCACTCTACCAATAACTCCCTGAAC
The DNA here is from genome assembly GCF_964263255.1 of Lissotriton vulgaris. NCBI lineage: Eukaryota > Metazoa > Chordata > Amphibia > Caudata > Salamandridae > Lissotriton > Lissotriton vulgaris. Next base: position 83,262,130 of record NC_141693.1, read on the forward strand.
GCTATGTTAGATCGGGTTAGTTCATCACAACTAACTTGACAATAGCATTCAGTATCACTCAATTGGCGTAGTCCTTCATTAAGATATTTGTCCTTATCAAGTACCACAACATTTCCCCCCTTGTCACTTTGTCTGATAACAATAGTTTTATCATTTCTAAGATTGTCCAATAATGTAGCAATAATGCTTTTTGCCATTTTCAGGGTAGGCTGTACAATAGCATTTCAAAAATGTATATCATGATGTCTATAGCCCTCTTGGGCGGAATGTAAACAATTGACACAGAAAACGCAGCGTTCAAACTTTGACATAGCACGATTTTGTTCATTTAAATGTGCACATGTGTATATTCTCTATGGCAACCACAGAGCCAATGAGAACACTGCTCTTAGAAAAGCGGCCAATCACAAGCATGGTTGCATTTACCAGCGCAGCGACCATAACGAGGTGTTTTCTGTGTAAATATTAGACTGGAGTCGTCAATGTTGATATTATTCTAACGAACATATACTTGGTGATATAACAAGGTTGTTTGCACATGATTTTCCTTTTTCG